>NC_139560.1:71990001-73190001 GCF_965112155.1 Podarcis liolepis | reverse complement strand
ATGTTAAATTGATTGTAATACTAGAGAAATTTATAAATTTGAAAAGTATAAATAAAAAACTTTTTAAAACATTTTAAACAAATTTGCAGTTGTTAAATCTTCTGTTTAAGATATAAGAATAAGACCACATATTCATCCTTGTTCATCACTAAACATGTGCTTAAAGCCCTGAAATGGGTCTGAAGCAGCACCGAAGGATAGAATATTGGGAGTTGTTCCATACTTAGAGCAAGTTGCAAATACTCTGCCATTTTCTACATTATACAGTAAATAATTGTGTCTCCTATATGCTTATAAGTAAGAAATAAGCAAAAAAGAAGTTAGCTGAAAACTAAACCGTGTTGTTTTTTTTGTTGTTTTTTAAAGGTAGGTTATGTGCCAATCTTCATACAAACATATTTAATTATAATTTTATTGTTTGGTATAATCAAGGCACGACATACAAATATATTCCCCAAATTGGTACAGGACACAAAAGATTTGATTTACCTCTATACGACAGTTCCATTAGTCAGTATTTGTGCTTGTATCCACCAGAAAATAAACATAGTTATGGAAATCTTGCTAGCTAGCAACAGCAAAAGAGTAATCAGAAGATTATCTCTTGTCAAAGAGCAATGATGAAGAGCTGCAATTTCAAAGAAAGGGGGGAAAAACATCATCAAGAAAATGAATGACAGGATGAACTAATCAAGGAACCCTTTTTCATTTGATTATGTAAGACTGTGCTGTACAATGGGCTTTTAAATATTTGTTATGTCCCATTTAGAGAATGGGAGACAGCCAGCATAACATTCACGAAAGCTGCAGTTCTGTGCCCACTTACCAGGAAGTTAGCCCCATTGAGCTAAGTCACATTTACTTTGGAGTAGACACATACAGGGATTGGATGAGATGCTTGATACAGGGGTAGGGAATCCAACTCCAAGCAGCACCAGCCAGATGACCAAGTGTCAGGGATGATGGGAGTTGTAGTCCAACAACATCTGCAGGGTCCCAGGTTCCTTACCCCTGCCCTATAATAGTAGTAAGGTGTTGTTGTTGTTGTTGCTGTTTAGTCATTTAGTCATGTCCGACTCTTTGTGACCCCATGGACCAGAGCTCGCCAGGCACTCCTGTCTTTCCCTGCCTCCCGCAGTTTGGTCAAACTCATGTTAGTAGCTTTGAGAACGCTGTCCAGCCATCTCGTCATCTGTTGTCAATCTTTCCCAACATCAGGGTCTTTTCCATGGAGTCTTCTCTTCTCATGAGGTGGCCAATGTATTGGAGCCTCAAGTAGTAAGGTAGTACAGTACAGTGGTACCTCGGGTTACATACGCTTCAGGCTACATATGCTTCAGGTTACAGACTCCTCTAACCCAGAAATAGTACCTCAGGTTAAGAACTTTGCTTCAGGATAAGAACAGAAATCGTGCTCCAGCGGCGTGGTGGCAGCAGGAGGCCCCATTAGCTAAAGTGGTGCTTCAGGTTAAGAACAGTTTCAGGTTAAGAACGGAACTATTAACCTGAAATTATCTGAAATTATCATTCCTAAACAAACCCCCTTTTTTTCAGATGGCTTGACCAGCCTCTTCACTCTTTTTTCAGATGTCTCCCTGAAGCCCTATAATTAAATACACCAAAATCTGCAAATGAAAACATCTGGCTGAATCATGCAGTGTGCAACCCCCCCCCCAAAAAAAAAACACACCCTACAGTATGCTTTTCAAGATTTGGGTGGGTTTTATTTTAAGGAACACTGTACTGTTTTTCTTTTCTGTGCCTTTTTCCAATTAGCATAACAGCAAATTGATTTTTTCCCTTGAGGCAAGAAAGGAAAAAATGGGGAGAGGGAGGGAGAAAATGGAGGGTAGTTTCGGCTAATGCGCCTGCTTTTAAAAAATAAAAAAAATAAAATGCTAAGTTTTGTTCTTTAACTCTCCTCCTTCACTTCTGATTTTGACTGTTGAGCATGTTTGTCACCCCTGAATGCATATTCTCTCTCCCTCTCTGTTCCATTAACATTTCAGGTGGAAGCTGTATGTACTCAACGTGACTTTAATGTACATAATTTGACTCCCCCCCCCATCTCCCCTGTTCCTTAGGTATGCTGGTGGCCTTTAGTTAAGCACACAGCTATCATTTCAAGGGCAGAAGCAGCAGCTGTATACGCAAGGAAGGACATGGGTCACTTTAGCGGGGTCTAAAATAAATGTATTTCACTCCCTCCCCACCCAGAACAATTTTGATAGTTTCAGTGCTGGATGAGTCACACACACACACACATTTTGTTATGCAGCCAAACATGAAATACCTGTTGAATGATTACTTGCCTAGGAATGGGGATGCTACTAAAATAAACACTCCAATCATTCAGAGAAGCAGCAGAGGCTGGATTTGCTTTCTCTCTCTCTCTCTCTCTCTCTCTCTCTCTCTCTCTCTCTCTCTCTCTCCCTCTCTTCCTAACTATATTGGTTACTGTCAGGGAACTGACATCAGAGCGAGAGGCGAAGGGGAGGCTCCCAGATGATGCTGGCGAAGGACCCAGCAGCAGGGGGAGAAACAGCTCAGTAGAGGGGGAAGCTAATCAGCGCAACACCAGGGAGAAAGGGGGGCAGATGGGGGAATCGGAGAGAGGGCTCCAGGACTCTTCACTGGACATCAGTGAGGAGAGCCCAGGTTCTCCGCTGCCCACGCCCTCCCTGCGCAGAAGACTCCCGCACAGTGAGAGGAGGAGGAGACTGGGTGTCAAACAACTTTTATGTTGGAAGAGGTTCAAGAAACGCCCACTGACGGATTCTGCCAGTGATTGAGGCAGCCGCGATGAGAAGGGGCTGTGCAGTCAGAAAGGTTTAACAAGGCAAATTAGCCTAGAGAGGCACCAGTTTACGCACGAGTAACTCATAGCCATTACAGTTACTGAATAATGGAAAAAGCTAAGACAGTGTTCTGTCTAGTCTATCTATTGCCATACGTCCAGAATTTCCCGGACACATATGCAGTACTGCTTTCTGTAGTAGTGTCTTGGTGGAAATCGGTAAGAAAATGTCTGGGGAAACTCAGACACATGGCAGCCTGATTTTCCATTGAAAAATAGCTCCCAATTGGCTCAACAACTTTGGGCAAAGAAAGCTCGCTGCTTGAAATATGGCAACCATAATATGATGAAGTTATAATCTGTAAAATGTTTTTTTAAAACCAAAAGGCATACAGTCCGAAGCACTACAGTCCATTCTTCCACCTCAGGCTTCTACCACCCCCAGCTTTCTCATCTCAAATTCTCTTTTTCTCCTGTGTGGATCTAATGTGAGAGAAGCTCTCTCTGAAAAGGTTCTCTATCTGAGCCAAAGCTCAAAATAAGCCCCGAGACACATTACCTGGATAGAGTATGTAAGACTCTCGTCATGAATATAAAAAAGGACACTGCTAAAAAAAAGGAAGGGGGATTCCTGGAAGACAAACCTACCTATCCGCTGCTTTTGTGTGCACAAAATGAATGTAGTTAATACTATCCATGAAATTTAGATGGTTTTGGTGCACTCTGGAGCATAAGGAGATCCACAGTGCTCCCTGCCATCAGGGGCCTTCAATGTGATGGATGGCCGTTTGACTTAGAGAGTTAAAACATTTTCCTCCTTTGAGTTTGCCCTCTGTGCTGCACCAGAAATTGAATGTTCATGTTGATGAGCTAGAAAGGAGAGAGCATATAAATGGATGCTGGGTCGCTCTGCATTTTTATGGGGACATGGGTGTGGGGAGGAGCAGCAGACCCCCCTCCGTTAAGCTGCTGCATATCACACAATCTTGCTTATATTTAAGCCGATGAAAGCCCAATTCTTGATTTGGGAGATGACAGACAGACAGACAGACAGATAGATAGATGATAGATAGATAGATGATAGATAGATAGATAGATAGATAGATAGATAGATAGATAGATAGATATTTCAGGTTGTCTGCTTTTGCACAGTTGTAAAACTGCTTACCCCAAGGCAAAGTAAATCCTTTTTTATATTTAAAACTGGGGATTGCTATGTGCATAGATAGCCCCAATAAAATCCATTTAAAGAGAAAGCACAAAAATCCTGTGGCAAAATACATTACTATTACAATGACAAACAGAAAGTCACAACCAGGGCTTTTTTAAAAAGCTGGAATTAAGTTCCAGCATGTCTCAGGTGGGTGCCATTGCCAGTATAAGAGAGCAAGGCATTCATTGTGTGTTCCTGCACTTCTTTTTCTAGAAAAATAGCACTGGCCACAACACAGCTCATGAGAAAGTGAACAAAAACAATGAGTCTTCCAGACTTTCCTAATGGTAGAGTATTTCAGAGACACTGTGAGGAAAAATAGAATAGGTAAATGCAAAGGAGTATCCTGGAAGATGATGGACGCAGGTGGCGCTGTGGGTGAAATCACAGAGCCTAGGACTTGCCGATCAGAAGGTCAGCAGTTCACATCCCTGTGACGGGGTGAGCTCCCGTTGTTTGGTCCCAGCTCCTGCCAACCTAGCAGTTTGAAAGCACATCAAAGTGCAAGTAGATAAATAGGTACCGCTCCGGCAGGAAGGTAAACGGCGTTTCCGTGCGCTGCTCTGGCTCCCCAGAAGTGGCTTATTCATGCTGGCCACATGACTTGGAAAAACTGTCTGTAGACAAATGTCAGCTCCCTCAGCCAGTAAAGCAAGATGAGCACCGCAACCCCAGAGTTGTTCGCGACTGGACTTAACTGTTGGGGTCCTTAACTTTTACCTTTTTACCTTACCCTCCAACATTTCTACAATGAAAATTGGAACATTCTAAGGAAAAGTGGAACATTCCAGGATCAAATCAGAATCTGGGACAGCTACTGTAAAGCCACAACAGTCCCTGGAAAATAGGGGCCCTTGGAGTGTCTGGTATTTAACAAAAAGCATCCAGACACCTATGGATTGTAGCTAATGTATTGTGTAAGGTAAAGGGACCCCTGACCATTACGCCCAGTCGTGACTGACTCTGGGGTTGCGGCGCTCATCTCGCTTTATTGGCCGAGGGAGCCAGTGTTTGTCTGCATTTATCTACCTATTTATCTACTTGCAATTTGATGTGCTTTCAAACTGCTAGGTTGGCAGGAGCAGGAACTGAGCAATGGGAGCTCACCCCGTCACAGGGATTCGAACCGCCGACCTTCTGATCGGCAAGTCCTAGGCTCTGTGGTTTAACCCACAGCGCCACCCGCGTCCCCTAATGTATTGTGTACTTGGCTTCAAACATCAGTGGCGGCAGTGCAGTGGAGTCAAAGCAAGCAGTAATGTGTTCACAGCCTGACTCTTAAAATAGCTAGTTCTCAGATTTCCACAAAGATAGTGAAGGAGAAATCCAACACTAACTTTTAACAAATGACCAAAGAAGAAACTTTCTTCTCCTGGAGGAATGTGTCATTGTCAAGGTCCAACAGCTATTGCTGCCCATTCACTTAACCATCTGTTCATGGCAGCACCAAGCAAGCATTTCGCTGCACAAATAAAACAGCTTCACACTGGACATTATTTCTTTCCCCTTGCTAATGCAAAAATGTGACACTATTACATATGCATAAAAGGAAAAAAAGGAAAACAAAATCTGCATCCTTTGCACCCATATGAATTAGCCGTAATGTTGCCAGGAAAATAATGTCTGCAGCAGAACAAAATAATAATAGAAAGTGTTGTCAGTTAAATGGGGGAGAGTAACTACCCTTTCTTCCCATTACAGTCACACCTGCTTAAAGATTAAAATTGTATTTTTATGCTACATTAAAACAGCATTTTCTACATGGAGGCGTTATGTTTCTGAAAGGCAATTGTGAATGCCTTTGTGCACTCAGCAATATTTTGTATTCTGCTGAGAACATTTGTGTTAGTGTCAATTAATCTATAATTGAGAAAGAAAGAGAATGGATGAATGTCACTCAGGGCACATCAAATATATGCTCCTGCTCAATGTCCTCGCACACTAGCAGGATTACTACCGTGTTTATCAACTTCCAAACTGAAGCAAATGGAATTTCAGCCTAAACTAATTCTTATAATCTGCAATCTATTGCTTCCAATCTCCATGCAGATCAGGCATCAATAGTCATTATGAGAATCTAACTTTGTCATTGCCTACATGCCTTTGACATTCCTCTTCTTGCAACTCATAGGACTGGAGCAAGAGTTTCTTCTAGGCTGGCATTGAAAGCAAGTCTGCAAACTTTTGACTCACCAAGGAAAATATTGGTCACCGGCCATTCAAGGCAAATATAAAGAAATGTAGTATAAACACTGACAACTGGGACTCACTGGCCTGTGAGCGCTCCAATTGGAGAACAGCCTTTTCCAAAGGTGCCATGGGTTTTGAAGACACTCAAACTCAGGACGAAAGGGAGCAATGTGCTTAGAGGAAGGCACGTTTGGTGAGCCATTACCATGATCAACTCCTGCCCGGACACCTATGTCCCCACTGTGGAAGGACGTGTGGATCCAGAATTGGCCTCCACAGTCACTTATGGACTCACTATTAAAGCTGTGTTTATGGAAGAGAATCTTACTCGGCTACGAGCGATCGCAGAAGAAGAAGAAGAAGAAGAAGAAGAAGAAGAAGAAGAAGAAGAAGAAGAAGAAGAAGAAGAATTGTGCTCTGCACCCTGACCCATTTCTGCAGGTCCAGGAAAGCTGCAAGACCAGAAGATGTGCTGATATCACAGTATCACAGTGGTCTGAAGAAAGTGGCTGTTGGGTTGCATCAGCCTTGGGGGGGGGGGGCATAAAGTATGTGATCCTCAGCTAAACAGAAAGTTTCTTGGTTTTGAAGATGAATGATCCAATCCCAAATGTGCTTTATGTCCAAGGACACACTGAAAAGTATACCATGTAACTACATATTTTCTTTCATTATATGCAGATGGAGGAGGGGGCTGATTGTTATCAGAATCATGGCACGCAGGGAAGGAAAAGCCATCCTTTCCTTCCCCAGCCTCCGCTCCTCCAAATCTTCCTGCAAGGCTACAAGGTCTAGAACAGGGGTTGGTAAACTAAGGCCCGGGGGCCAGATCAGGCCCAATTGCCTTCAGGATCCGGCCAGCGGACTGTCCGTGGATTGGCGTGGGGATACTGTTTGTTTGGGCTGTACCATATTCCCCCTGTGCCATTCATTTTGCCCCCCTCTCCCTTTTACACACCTCAACAGTGCCTCCTCCCTCCCTCCTCTTGGCTTCTCCCCATCCTGCCTAGAGAGGGAAGGGGCTGGGCTGAGCTGGCTGAGTGCCATTTTAAGCCATTCTACAAATATCTGAAAAGGACTCAAGTGCACATTCGTCAAATGCAGAGGAATAAAGTAATGGGCATCCATAAATAAAACCACACAGATCTCATACAGCATTTTTGTGTTGGCACAAAAAAGATGTGTAAAAAGTCATAGGGCAGCAGATTCAGCAAATGAGCCCCACCAGCTGAAGCCCACACAAGGACCTATGCTACAGCCAGTGCTCTTTTTCTAGAAAAAACGGGTGCCGAAGCTCACCATGAACTTGTCCCTTGTTCTCTTAGAATGGCAGTGGTGCCCACCTGAAAGGTTCTGGAGCTGAGCTCACGCTGGGGGGAAAAATCCCTGGCTACAACACTGTTTTTCCCTGCACCCCTTTCCTCTCCTCATTTGCCACAAATTGGCTCTGGAAGAGCCTGGTGAATGCTAAGAACAGCACACAGTGCTGGTGGGGAGGGGCTTCACTCTATCTGACAAGCAGAACTGCTACATAGAATTCCTTTATCTGCTGCTTCAATTGTAGTGTGAAGAAGAAGGAGCCTTCAAAGAGTTCGCTACCAAAGTGAAATAGCACCTTGTGCCTAGTGCGGATACAAAACACAAACACTTTATGGAATAATTTTGGCGTTTTTCTATAGTTGATTATGTTTTTATACTTCTCATCAGGGAAGAGAGTTAAGATTGTGAGTCTAGGTATTCATGTTAAGCTTAGCCTTCCGGAATTTAAATTGGATATTATTACCTTAACTCTGGGCTGATAACATTTTGTTGCTGAACATGTATAAGAACTTGATACTTTAGACTCTTGGGGATACTGGCAGCTGTTCAGCAAAGCCTATTGTATGTTTATATTTCTTTCATTTGTACTCTGATAAAACTCTGATACAAGAGCCTCCCTTCTTGACGTTTTCCTAGCGCATTTTCTTAGGTACCAATCTTACCCGGACCTCCCTTGGTAGATCAATTCAAAAATTGGTAGGTAAGACATGACAATTTACTTTACTAGGTCAGTTTCTTCTGGCAGAGCATGCAAAGTATTGTGATTCAAGCATTCTTTTTCTCTGCTTTTAGCCTCCTTTGACCTGCATTAACTAGCAACTCAGCAATGGATTGGTGTTCCTCTTTGATTAACAAGCACACAGTCCGTAAACTTCCTAAGGTACTGTGTGCTACATATATGGTCACTAACCTTGACGCAGAATCAACCATATTGTCTCAGATCACACAGCATAAATGATTGTCTCGCTACGGCAGCTTTCAGTCCACATATGTGTACAAAGCATTAACAACAGTCACCATGCAAACATATGAACCTGCTTTCTGTTGAGTACTCTGCAGTGCAAACCAAGTACAGTGGTACCTCGGGTTAAGTACTTAATTTGTTCCGGAGGTCCGTTCTTAACCTGAAACTGTTCTTAACCTGAAGCACCACTTTAGCTAATGGGGCCTCCTGCTGCCGCCACGCCGCCAGAGCCCGATTTCTGTTCTCATCCTGAAGCAAAGTTCTTAACCTGAAGCACTATTTCTGGGTTAGCGGAGTGTGTAACCTGAAGCGTATGTAACCTGAAGCGTATGTAACCCGAGGTACCACTGTATGTATCCACAAAAGTTTTTTAAAACAATAATATTTATACTCTACATTTTCTCTTTAAAAAAAAATATTTATTTGGTTTTTCAGATTAAAATTTTACAATCATAAATCAAACATAGATCATAAAAACAAGATTCAAAGGAATCTCCTGGACTTCCATTCCCCCCCCCCCTTCGTGAGTCCTATTATTAACCATTTCCTCCTGGGTCTCCCCAGCCACCCTGGGTGGCTTCCAACAAGCAATTGGAAGTTCAGGGCATAATCATCATCATCATCATCATCATCATCATCCAGTTACAGATAGGTAGCCGTGTTGGTCTGCCGTAATCAAAATAAAAAATTCCTTCCAGTAGCACCTTAAAGACCAACTAAGTTAGTTCTTGGTATGAGCTTTCGTGTGCATGCACACTTCTTCAGATACGTATCTGAAGAAGGGCTACCCCTATGCTATCCATATAATCAGTTATCAGTAATCAATATGTTCAATATATATTCATATATGCTTACACAAATCAAGGATTACAGTACTTTATAATCCATTTTGAATCAAAAGGGAAGCTGTGCCTTAGCTAACTGCAAACTGCTTGGAACAGCAAAGTTAGGAACCGACCTTTCCCCTAAAAACATCTGTGTACCCCGGACAAAGGGGAAAGACATGAATCAGAGATTCTGGTACAAATTCCCCTCAGATACGGGCTAAATTAATCCACAGAACAGGAAGAGCAAAACCACAAAATGTCCAAGCTCCCTGTCCTGTCATAACTAGGGGAAAGGTTAGACAGAGCGTCACTACAAGCATCGGAAAGCAGAACTAGAATCCAGTGCTAGACCAGGAGCTAGGAATTTTTTATCATCATCATCATCATCATCATCCAGTTCAGGGCATAATAATAATAGCAACAACAACAGCAACAATTTTATTTGTACCCCACCCATCTGATTAGGTTGCCTCAGCTACTCTGGGCAGCTTCCAACATATTAAAAGGCTTCCCTATACAGGGTTCCTTCGGATGTCTTCTAAAGGTTATATAGTTACACATCTCCTTGACATCTGATGGTAAGGAATTGCACAGGATGGGTGCCGCTACTGAGAAGGCCCTTTTGCCTGGTTTAAATGGATCTACTCTATAATTCAGGGATGCGGGTGGCATTGTGGGTTAAACCACAGAGCCTAGGACTTGCCGATCAGAAGGTCAGCAGTTCGAATCCCCGCGACGGGGTGAGCTCCCTTTGCTCGGTCCCTGCTCCTGCCAACCTAGCAGTTTGAAAGCACATCAAAGTGCAAGTAGATAAATAGGTACCGCTCCAGCGAGAAGGTAAACGGCGTTTCCGTGCGCTGCTCTGGTTCGCCAGAAGCGGCTTAGTCATGCTGGCCACATGACCCAGAAGCTGTACGCTGGCTCCCTTGGCCAGTAAAGCGAGATGAGCGCCGCAACGCCAGAGTCGGCCACGACTGGACCTAATGGTCCAGGGTCCCTTTACCTTACTCTATAATTCATTACGTTAAGATGCTGGAAGTCTTGCCCATCAGATGTAGCCTACTGTGGTTGACTTAAAGTAACTCTTCACAGTGTGGGGCAGAGCTCATTCCAAGTCTCATTACCTGAGAGCCACTAAAAAAAACCCCAGGAGATTATATATGTAAATATATATTCTGTATATATCCCTCATTAAACGGGGGCACCGTTTTTCCTTCTGGCCACTATTCAAAATACATTCTGCTTTCGTAGAAAACATTTTGTAAATGGCAGTAGTTGTAACAGTGAGAAAATGAAAGCAATGGATATCTGAACAACCACAGCCAAGGCTGATGTGGTCCCTGGGACGGCACCGTGGCCCTTATTTACAACTAGATTGGTTTTTTGACAACACTGGTTTGTTCAGCGCATTGTGATGAGTCACATATATCACTTGCTGTTGCTGCGAAGGTAGCAAGTGCCTTTGGCAGTGTACAAGGAAGGAAATGAGAGCAATTCATGGTCATTCTGTGACTGGGAATACAAGGCTTTTCACACCTTTTATCCTGGTTTAAATAAGTCCCAGGGGGTTCTTCACATCGAAGAACATGTCATTTGCATGGGTCTTCCAACTATGGTCACTTTTCAGCAAGATGTTTTTGTAAATATTTTCCCCAGCGTCTCTGTAGACGGGACATTTCTCTTCAAAGACTGTTTCTCTTCACCACCCAAAAGAGCTTTCTCCTCCCTCCTCTTTCTCCAGACATCACTTTGAATAGTGGAAATAAGCACCTCACGGTCTTTGGTATGGAAAAAATCATAACAGGGTTGCAGACTTGGCATGAAAAACTTCTATTTTTATCTCTTGCAAGAGCACTTGTTTCATGACAGATTTTGCAGCCAGGGCACTAACGTCATCGAAGCAGGGTGGGGGGAGGCAAGGAAGCAACGTGCCCATAATCTGTCTTTGTTATAAAGCAGCTGGAATGTGAAAACTGAAGTTTAAAAGGTACAGTTCTTTTCACATTTCAAAACAAACAAACAAACGAAAAACCTTGAAACCTTGTTTACTAGTCAAAGCTTGTAAAAAAAAAAAAAGTTAGGGTGGAGAGAACACACTAAGGTAATGGACACAGGTAAGCAAAGCTCTGCCTCTGCAAACTGCAGCAGGAGTTGGCCTTCATTTGTTCAAGGGAGCAGCCTGACTGGCTACGTCAGAGAACTACCACTGAGCCTAGGTCTTGCCGACTGGAAGGTCAGCGGTTCAAATCCCCACGACGGAGTGAGCTCCCGTTGTTCGGTCCCAGCGCCTGCCAACTTAGCAGTTCGAAAGCACCTCAAAGTGCAAGTAGATAAATAGGTAGGTAGATAAATAGATAAATAGGTAAATAGGTAGGTAGATAAGTAGATAAATAGAAAGGTAAACGGCATTTCCATGTGCTGCTCTGGTTTTGCCAGAAGCGCCTTAGTCATGCTGGCCACATGACCTGGAAAAACTGTCTGCGGACAAATGTCGGCTCCCTCGGCCAGTAAAGCGAGATGAGTGCTGCAACCCCAGAGTCATTCATGACTGGACTTAACTGTCAGGGGTCCTTTACACACACACACACACACAGACACACACACTTGTGTGTTTGTGTGTGTTATTCTCTCAATGATTCCACATCCAGCCAGGTTCCTGGACTGTTCCTGTCGAAAAACCTACCCAAGAGCTTTGAAGAGGCTCAGAATGCTAAAATAATGGTTTTAATGGAGTACACAAATACACATTTTCCAATATTACAAAGGATTAAAATACACATGAACCGGGTAACTAGGGGACTGGCTCCAAAGATTAGCAATGTGGAGATTTGCCCTAAAACTTGCTCTGACCATAATGCTGTGAAGATGGAAATGAAATTGATGCCAATGGGTTCCTTTAGATGGAGGATGAACGATACTCTGTTCAGGAATGAAGAGGTGACCAAGAAGGCCAAAAAAACTCTAAGAGATTATTTTGAGATAAATATGAATACTACAGTGGAAAAAAGAGTAATTTGGGACGCAAGCAAAGCGGTCATGAGAGGATTCCTAATACAACAGAATGCAATTAAGAAGAGAACTCAGAATGAAAAAAGGATAAAATCCTGGAGAAAATAAAGGAAGGAGAGAAGAAACTGAGAGCAAAACCAAAGTCACAGGAGATCCTGAAAGAGATAGTTATACCAAGTACAATATACGAAGCTGATGAATCAGGAAATAGAATGGAAGATCGAACAGATGAGGTAAAAGACATTTGAATTGGCAAATAAGTGTGGAAAATTGTTGGCCTGGCAAATGAAAAAAAGACAAAAACTTAACACTATTACGAATTTGGAAGTGGAAGGAAAGAATATACAGAACCCAGTGGAGATTAGGAAGTGTTTTCAGAGGTATTTTAAACAACTTTATACACAGGAGAAGCAGAAGGAAATAGACATTGATCGATTTTTGAAAATAAATGGACTACACAAAATCTCTCAGGAAAAACAGCTAATGTTGAACTACAAAATATCGGATCAGGAGGTGGAAGGGGCCATCCAGAACATGCAATTAGGTAAATCTCCAGGACCAGATGGTTTGACTTCAAGATATTACAGATCTTTGAAAGAATGGTTAATACAACCATTGAAGGAAGTCTGTAATGAAATATTGGAAGGGAGAAAGGCACCAGAGTCATGGAAGGAAGCCTACATTACACTTATACCAAAAACAGAGACTGAAAAGACACAGCTTAAGAACTACCGCCCCATATCGTTGCTTAATGGGGATTACAAAATTTTTGCAGATATTTTGGCTAAAAGATTAAAAAAAGGTGTTAGCAGAAGAAATTCATAAAGACCAAGCGGGCTTTCTCCCGGGCAGACATTTGTCTGACAATACGAGGAATATAATTAATATTCTAGAAAAACTACAAGTGAATATCAATACTAAGGCAGTTTTGATATTTGTGGATGCAGAGAAAGCCTTTGACAATATTTCTTGGAGCTTTATGAAAAAGAATCTACAGGGGATGGGGTAGGCCAAGGTTTTGAAAATGGTATAGGGGCAATTTATTCTGAACAAAAGGCAAAATTAATTGTGAACAATGTAGTGACAGAAGAGTTTAAGATTGAGAAAGGGACATGACAAGGTTGCCCAATTTCTCCATTGCTTTTTATACCGGTCCTCAAGGTTTTGCTAAATATGATTAGAAAGGACCAAGAGGTTAAAGGTATACAAGTGGGAGCTAAACAGTACAAACTGAAAGCATTTGCTGATGATCTAGTATTGACTCTACAGGAGCCAGAATCTAGTACTAAAAGGGTATTGGAACTGATTCAAGATTTCGGACAGGTAGCAGGTTTTAAGTTGAACAAGATGAAAACTAAGGTTTTAGAGAAAAACTTAACTGTGAATGAGAGAGAGAAATTTCAGGAGGAGACAGGTCTAACATTGGTTAAGAAAGTGAAATATTTAGGGGTTAACATGACTGCAAAAAATGTGAATTTATTTAAGGATAATTATGAAAAATGTTGGACTGAAGTGAAAAAGGATTTAGAAATATGGACAAATCTGAAGCTATCATTGTTAGGCCGAATCACTGTGATAAAAATGAACGTGCTGCCAAGGATGTTGTTTTTGTTTCAAACATTGCAAATTTTGGATAAGATGGATTGTTTCAAGAAGTGGCAGAAAAATATTTCCAGATTTGCTTGGCAGGGTAAGAAGCCTCGAATAAATTTTAAGATATTAACTGATGCTAAAGAAAGAGGTGGTTTTGCCCTGCCAGACCTTAAACTTTATTATGAATCAGCTGCTTTTTGCTGGCTGAGAGAATGGCTGCTTCTTGAAAACACAGATGTATTGGATTTAGAAGGTTTTAACAATGTATTTGGCTGGCATGCATATTTGTGGTATGATAAGGTAAAAGCACATAAAGCGTTTAAAAACCATATTGTAAGAAAAGCACTGTTTAATGTTTGGATAAGATATAAGGATTTGTTAGAAAAGAGAACTCCAAGATGGCTGTCACCAATGGAAGCGAAGGCACAGAAAAAACTCAATATGGAGGCCAAATGGCCGAAATATTGGGAAATATTGGAACAAGATGGAGACAGAATAAAATTGCAGAGCTTTGAAAAATTGAAAAACAAAGTGCGAGATTGGCTCCATTATTATCAAATAATGGAGGCTTACAATTTGGACAAAAAAGTTGGTTTCCAGGTGGAAAAATCAAAATTGGAAACAGAATTGTTGGATCCAAAAATTAAGAATTTGTCAAGAATGTATAACTTGCTGTTGAAATGGAATACTCAGGATGAAACGGTGAAATCAGCTATGATTAAATGGGCACAAGATGTTGGACATAACATAATGATGGCTGACTGGGAACAGTGATGGACCACAGGTATGAAATTCACGGCATGTAATGCCCTAAGAGAAAACTTAATGAAAATGATTTATAGGTGGTACATGACACCAGTCAAGCTTGCAAAAATTTACCATTTGCCCGACAATAAATGTTGGAAATGTAATGAGACTGAAGGTACAATTTTTCACCTTTGGTGGACATGCCCAAGGATTAAGACATTCTGGGAGATGATTTATAACGAAATGAAAAAGATATTTAAATATACTTTCCTGAAGAAACCAGAGGCCTTTCTCCTGGGCATGGTCGGCCAATTGGTGCCAAAGAAAGATAAAACTTTTTTTATGTATGCAACAACAGCAGCAAGAATACTTATCGCGAAGTATTGGAAGACACAAGATTTACCTACCCAGGAAGAATGGCAGATGAGGTTGATGGACTACCGTATTTTTCGCTCCATAGGACGCACTTTTTCCCTCCTAAAAAGTAAGGGAAAAAGTCTGTGCGTCTTATGGAGCGAATGTGTGTTCCCTGGAGCCAAATCGCTGTTGTCCTGTGCTCCTGGGCTGCTCTTTGGGAGTGGGGGGAGGAGCCACGGTGCTCTGCCGGCAGCCTCTGCTTTCCCCGAAGTCCCGACAAGGTTTGCAAGCAGCGGGAAGGCTGTGCGCCCCCGGGCTGCTCTTTGGGGGGTGGGGGGAGGAGCCACGCGGCTCTACCGGCAGCCTCTGCTTTCCCCTGAAGTCCCGACAAGGTTTGCAAGGTTTGCAAGCAGAGGGAAGGCTGTGTGCTGCTGGGGTGCTTTTTGGGGGTGGGGGGAGGAGCCACACTGCTCTGCCTACAGCCTTTGCTTTCCCCTGAAGTCCCAACAAGGTTTGCAAGGTTTGCAAGCAGAGGGAAGATTGTGTGCTGCTGGGGTGCTTTGTGGGGGTGGGGGTGGGGAGCTACACTGCTCTGCCTACAGACTTTGCTTTCCCCTGAAGTCCGGACAAGGTTTGCAAGGTTTGCAAGCAGAGGGAAGATTGTGTGCTGCTGGGGTGCTTTGTGGGGGTGGGGGTGGGGAGCTACACTGCTCTGCCTACAGACTTTGCTTTCCCCTGAAGTCCGGACAAGGTTTGCAAGGTTTGCAAGCAGAGGGAAGGCTGTGTGCTCCTGGGGTGGAGGGTGGGGGTGGGGAGCAGCAAATTGCTGTCTCTCAGTGCCTCCTAATTCAACTGCAAAGGATTGCCTAACTGGATTCTGAGCTCCATTTGAAGTTTAAAAATAGTAAGTTTGGGGATTTCTTCAAGTAGCAGTTTTGGGGAAATAGTCATAAATACATGCAAAGCATCTCTACAAACCAGTAATAGTAATTTCAGCTAAAACTGAGCAGGTATCTGGCTCAGGAACAGTTTAAACTGCACAGCTATAACCAGACATCCTGTGTGTGTGGACCATGTTCCTAGTAGCTAATCTTTACTGCTGAAAAGAGGCTCTGATATTCCACTCCAACTCTATAATTCATTATACAAATTCTTACAAGTACAGTCCACCTATACTAAACCAAAAACATTGTGTTCTCTTGGTATTGAATGGAAGCTATTTATCTGCCCTCTTTTCCTCCTCTGTTCTTTGCTCAGTCACTCCATTTTGAATCTTCCTTTCAAAACAACCATGCCTGTTTTGAGAAAACTTCAGAGATTTAGGAACTGGAGCACAATCATTTGATCTTTAGCTTCACAGTATTTTAATATTCTTTTGGAAGCCGCCCAGAGTGGCTGGGGAGGCCCAGCCAGATGGGCGGGGTATAAATAAATTATTATTATTATTATTATTATTATTATTATTATCATCATCATCATCATCATCATCATCTTTTTGCTGTTCCTCCAAACTCCAAGTACTTCTCATTTGCACAGCCCTGGTTCCTCTCCCTGACTATTAATATTCTTGATTATTAACAGTAAAATGCTCAAATTTTAGTTTTTGTGACTGCTGCCAATACTGACTTCCCAGTGATAATGAAAACAGCTACATTATAATGGAATGTGTCCTTTTTCCATTCTCATCATTATATACCATGGCTCACTTTAAAGCAGCAAAGTGGACAGAAGCCACACACTTTGCTGTTTTAAATAGTTTAGTACAAAATTTGAGTCAGATTTTTTTTCTTGTTTTCCTGCTCTAAAAACTTGGTGCGTCTTTTGGTCAGGAGCGTCCTATGGAGCGAAAAATACGGTATATGGAACTGGCGGAAATGACTGGCAGAATCTGAGACCAGGGAGAAGAATCGGTGGAAGAAGACTGGAAAAAGTTTAAAGACTATTTGCAGAAATACTGTAAAATTAATGAATGCTAGAAAAATATTGGAATGAAGTTATATGGCTGTGCTGGTCCAGGGGGGAGGTTACTGTGGGGTGAGGTCCAGGACGTGAGTTGAGGGTCGCCAGACAGTCCTCCACGGGCAAAGCGGGGTCCACAGCGAGAAGCCGGGCAAGGACAGGAACTCTGGGGGAACAGGACTGGATGCTGGCTGAAACAGCTCATCGACGACGTTGCTCCCGCAACCTGGGACTGGGCTGACTGGC
This sequence comes from Podarcis liolepis, assembly GCF_965112155.1. NCBI lineage: Eukaryota > Metazoa > Chordata > Lepidosauria > Squamata > Lacertidae > Podarcis > Podarcis liolepis. The sequence goes on along the minus strand of NC_139560.1, from coordinate 73,172,779 downwards.
CTTTATCTTCTGTGAGGCCAGGGGCGGTCCCGGCCCCCAGGAGACCCGCCTCTCCTGGCCTTAAGGCGAGCACTCCTCCTGGGAGAAACCAGTTCCCTTCGCCTCTCTGCCCTAAGCCTCTGCAGTTCAGGAGAGGCTGAAGGGTTACTGGACCCAGGGGGAGACTCACCTGTAGGTACTGAGTCCTCAACCACCTCCGGAGCCAGAGTGGATTCCCCTGGTGCCTGCTCCTGAGGATCCGGCACAGGTGCAGGTGCTTCAGAATCAAGGCCCTGCCCCGGCTCAGCCGGCCCTGGAGGCGGGGACTCCTGTGCAGGCTGGGATTCCTCCGGTTCAGCCTCTGAATCGGATTCCCAGGCCATCACAATGGCTTTAGTAGAAATGTTATAAGGAATTAAGTATAGATAGATTAATAGAGTATTAAAGGGAAAAATAAGGTTAGAATGTGTTAAGATAATTATAGGATAGAAAACAGAGGAAGATGGAAAGGAATTGCTGAAACAATTAATAGAAGTGGAACACAAAAAGGGAGGTGTGAGGAGGTTGTGGAAATAAGTGAAAGAAAGATAAGATATTGAAATTGGATTGTGTTTTAAATGGTTTTTGTTTTGTTTTGTTAGTTGTTTGTGTTAGTGTTTTGTAGTGTTTTTTGTATTGTAATGTATTGTTGTATTGTTTTTTCTTTTCTTTTTTCTGTAGTGTTGTGTTTAAATTGTTGAAAAATTAATAAATATTATTTTTTTTTAAAAAAAAGATACACATGAACCTCCTGGACTCTTTGAAGTTCCCTCTGAAATTCCCCACTTCCTTCTATTTTCAAGGACAATCTATTTTGGCACAAATGGTAGAATTGCAAAGAGGAGAAATTACTGGCACAGACTTGGAACAAACAGATTGAAGGAGCAACATTTTTCACTTCAGCTAGACTGGGGATCCAGTCTTGGGAGTGGATTGCACAAGTTGCTCTTGGGGAGGTGAGTTCTGCTTCCTAAAGGAGCAAGCCCTTTCACCCCACTTCTGATCTGTTGGTATATTTGTACATAAAAGCAAACATTACAAAGATGCCATAGCATTCTCCCATCCAATGAAAAATGAACTTTAGAAGTTTGCTGTGCTTGGAAGTTGGGAGAGCACAGCAATATCTTTTATGAGACCATTGACTGTGAAAGCTTGTATCAGGCAGGAAGCTCTTTTACACTGAGGCAGAAGACCAAAGGAAATCAACAGCTCAAACTTTGAAATATTACAGGGTGATTCCTTGGAGTGCTACCCACCAACTGTTTCAATTACCTGAGGTTTAAAGCCACCATAAAAAATTGTGAGGGAGAAAACGTTCCTCTTGATTCAAAAAAGTGCTTGACATTCAGAAAACGTCATTATTGGAAATGCTAATCCTCTGTACTAATGACGAACTTATTCCCCAAGTGTGGATCATTGCATGGCCAAAATGGGAGCACCCACATGCAAGGGGAAAATGTCAGCAAGCTCAAGGGAGCCCCAAGTTTTGGAGAAATGCAAAACAGCTCCAGAAATAAAATTAAGGGCAGGATTCCAAAGCGACCTAACAAGGACTGAGTAGGTTTAGTGACCACCAAATATTGACAGACTATTGAGAGAGAGAGGCAAGTATGGTGTCAGGCTTTGGGGAATCAGCTTCCTCCCCTTTTGGCAGGAGATAAAGATCAAAGAAAGGAAAGTCTTACACATTAGAATCTTTAATAATCACAGTGAAAGAACATCTCCTAGAAATGGTGATGCTCCCAATTAAGGATCACACCCCCTTCCGTCCCTTTAATCTATGTCACTCCTACATCTTGTTATCTGAGTTTGAAACCTCTGTGCTTTCTGTTCTGAGACTTTCTGAGCTCTTGCAACTTTGGGGAGATCAGAGGAATGCTGTCCAAGGACTATGAACCTGTTAAATCTCTCTCTTCTGGTGTTTCTTCTCCTAGCTGTTCCCCATCCAGTATTTCCCAGCTTCTGCCTTCTGAACTATGTCCCTCTGCAAACCACTGTTCCAAATCTATACTGTTCTCCTGCTCCTGGGAAGATTCAGGAATAAGAGCAGGGGGAGGGGGTGGCTACCACCATTTTCCCTCAGTGCAGCCCTCCTCAGCATGGTTCCATTACATATGGACCATGCTTATTTTGTTCAGTTTCTGTTAATTGGTTCTCGTGGGAAACTTGCAGATTCTAGCTTAGCACAATTAACTCAAGCTGGTGTCAATTTACTCTTGGCAGAAAGCCCAGGTCTGCTTGACCTAGAAACTACTCACTCTGATTGGTTAACGACCAGCACTCAACTCTGTTATCTAGGATTGCTAGCACAGTTTGGTGGTGAGGTGTGTTAGGAGTTAGAAGTGCTGTGTATGGTTATGAGAGAGAGAGAAAGAGAGGATTTATTTTGCTTTTATTTGTATGCAGAAACTCTGCTGGTTTTATTTTTCCTTTTTTAATAAATCCTGTAAATAGTTATTCTGAGTCTAGCTGACTAGTCATTACTGCCGCAACTAGCTTCCTCGCTGTGCAGGAAAACTCTGCTACGTTTGGGCTAAAGCCAGTAGGGCTATGCCTGACACTTCAAAGTTCCATGAGGTTATGGGCATTGTGCTGCCAGCCTGAGTTGCGGTGGTGTCAGCATCAACGGTGTTGGTTCCAGTAGTTCCAGAAGTTGTTGTTCCTGTCGGTGCAGCAGATGGACACTGGCTGGTTCCTGACTGTTGTGAGCTGGTGACGCAGTGGACACAAGGACAACAGCTGCAGCGTGTGAGTGCTGGGTGCTGTGGTTCCTGTTTTCTCTCTCGGTGGTCGTGAGTAGCTGGTTCCGGGTTCCAGGGACATCGCTCTCAAGATGACCTCACAACCAGTTCAGATGGCTTTTGAGCGTCTGAATGACTCCAATTACTTGCTGTGGTCGGAACGCATGCAGGCAGTGCTGCAGAGGGATCGTCTCTGGCAAGTGGTGAGTAAGTTTCCTGCGAAGCCTGATGATGAAGACCTCGATAAAGACCAAAGAGCAAGGGCCACAATTGTCTTGGGGCTGGAAGATTCCCAGTTGCCGTATGTGAGGGGAATCAAGACAGCTAGAGGTGTGTGGCAAGCACTTAAAGAACTCCATGTGCGTGAGACAGCGGTTTCCAAGCTGTTCATTCGCAAGGCATTGTACAAGGCAATGTTACAGCCTGGGGTTACAATGCAAGAACACCTACACAGTTTACAGTTAAAGTTTGCTGCGCTACAGGAAAGAGACTGTGCACTAGACCAGCAGGAGAAGGTGGCTATTATTTTGAGTTCTCTCCCGGAAAGCTGGGATAATTTAGTTTTGTCTCTAGAAGGCATACAGGAGCGTGATTTATCAGTCAGTTACGTTACTGGGCGTTTGATTGAAGAATGGCAGAAGAGGCAAGAAAGGTTGTTGGCTGCAGAGGCTTCTACAGGTGGACGGTTTGGAAGGAGTTCTCATGCCGTGCCAGAGGTGAAGCAAAAGCAGCGTACTGGTGAGGAGTCAGCGTTTGCTGTTAGGCGTTGTTGTGAGAGCTGGAACTTAACGGGTTAAGCTTCTCCCAGGATGCTACACCATTCTGACGTCACTTTTAGAAGCTCGGGAGGAGCTTGGGCAAAATTTGCCAGTCCCACTATGTGAGCTGTGGGGAAAAGGACGTAGTGCTATGATGGCTGCAACTAGTCCTGGAAATTCCTGAGAAATGTTGGAAATAAAAGCTGTATAGAGACAAACGGGACTCTGTGTGTTTGTCTGAAAGCTGAATCAAGTTGGTGACAGTTTTACATCGCTGTGCGAAGCTCTGCTGAACCGTGACGGAGAAGTGCCGGAGTGGAAGCGTGCCGGGCAGCAATAAATCGCTAATTGAGGTTCGTAAATCAATTAGCGGGGGTCACGGCTAACAAAACAGCACAGGTTATGGGTCCTGAATTACCGCTTGTAAAATTGTCACGGAAGATACTGCCGGGAGCTGTAAAATCTGCGGTGTCGAGCAGGGGGCCGGCAGGAAGTGCAGACGGAAGCAAACAAGCAAGGTGCGAGACGCAGAGAAGTGCCTGTGTTGCTGAGAACTGCCAAGAGCCGAGGGCAGCTGCAGAATCGTTTCTCCACGCCAGGGGAGCTGGACATCTTGTGAGTACAGCTTGGGGCGCTTTTGGAGGACGGGAGGCCGGAATCTGAGGCAAGCAGGCAAGCAAGCTGAAAGACGCTGCAGAGAGCTTGGGGCTGTGCCTAACGTTTGAAGGCAAGCTGACAACGATGCTGATGCCAGCTTGAAGTTCTGCCTGGAGTTGTGAGAGGCAGGGGCGCTGATCTGCTAAACCGGGAGCCGAAGAGCGGCTGGTTGTTTACGTGAGTACGCTGGGCCCCGGGGGAAGATGGCAGGCTGCCAGGTCTTGGAGGACTGTGGGAGGCTCACTTTAAGAAGTTGGGCAACCTGGCTGCTGATCTGAAGTCTACTGTTCTGGGTGCCGAGGAGCCAGAGGCCGTTCAGCGCTCCAGGGTGTTTGTGAGGCTGGAGGCGGAAAGCAAGGGCCGGGAGATGGCTGCTTCAGAACAGAAAGACAAGATGGCGCTGATCACCTACGTGAGAGCCGGTGCACAGCTGGAAAAGGCTGTGGGCCCCAGAGGGGGGGCAAAGGGACTATTGGCGCTTGGAAATGTACTGCTGTGTTTGCTGTGAAGCTTCAGCAGGAGGCCAGAGCCCTGGAGAAGGAATACAAAAGCCTAGAGATGGCTGGAGCCCCTGTTCCTGATGATTCAGCCTCAAGGAGTGCTGGTGAGCAAGTCGGGGGGGCGGAAAGTTCCAAAGGCAAGTTTGAAAGGTTTTCCACTGAACCTGCTGGAGCGGAGAGCGGCTTCAGGGGGGGCGAGGCTGGTGGGAGGCGCCGTTCCAGGAGGAGGAAGGCCAAGCCAGCTGGGAGCCCCAGGCAGTGTTTTTCCACTGGAGTTCGTCGTTGCTACGTGTGCAAAGCTCCGGGACATCTGCGGCGAGATTGCCCCCACCGGAGCAGAGAGAAAAGGCAGGATGTTGCCAAGGTCAAACTGCTGAAATCTCATGGGAACCAGTCGGGTTACCATGGCAACCGGTCTGGAAAAACAACCAGGCGCGGGACTGAGGCTGGTGTACGTGCCAGGTGCCAGGAAGAGACAAGGACAGAGCAAAGTTTTGTTATTGGCTCTGCTGCTAATTGCACATTGATTCCAGAGACATCTGCTGGGAAGCTGCGGAAATGCAGGGCTGCTTTAACAGGGATGACTGTTAGGTTCACAGACGGAACACAAAAGCCAGTCTGTGGTATGGCTAACGTGTTTTTCTCTACTTCACAGGAGAAGCTAGAGATCAACGTTGTGCCGGGACTGAAGTGTTGTCTTTTATCTGTATCAGCTCTAATGAAGCAGGGATACAATGCTTGTTCTGAGAATGACACCTGTTCCATTTTCAGAGGAGGGAGACAACGGGTCAACATGCAGAGGGAGAACAACGTCTTTGTTCTGAAGTCACCTATGGAGGGTGGTGGGAATGCTGGAAAAGCACAGGTGCAGTGTGCTAAGGTTCCCAGTCATGTGCAAAAGTTGCACAGGTGCACAAAAGGGGGTAAAATCACACAAGGTGGGAGGAGGTCCCAAGGGTGCAGGGCATGCAAAGGTGCATGGTTTTCCCGGGTTTGGGAGGGTAACCAAAGAGCCCTTTGAGCTGGTTCTCACAGATCTGTCAGGACCCAAGAGGTCTGAGAGTCTGGGTGGGGCCAGGTATGTGCTGTCGCTGACAGGTAACCACAGCCAGGTTGGCTGGTGTTTCTCTCTCAAATCACAGGGGGAGGTGGCGCAACTGATCCAGGATTGGGTTGCGGAGGTGGAACTAAGGTTCTCCACCAGGGTGCAAGGGTTCAAGAGCGACCGAGGGTCACAGTTTACTGGGTCTGCTCTGGAGGAATTTTTCAAGGAAAAGGAAATACGTCACCAGGTGACGGGTGCAAAGTCTTCTCAAGGGAGAAGGGAGGCTGTGGCTGAACCCAGTGATGGGGATCAGGTCCAGAATCAGGGTTCAGATCCCGGTGATGGGGACCAGGTCCGGAATCAGGGGTCAGGGCAGGTTTGGGCATCTCCAAGGGTTATGAAAGGAGTGTCCAGGTGTGAGGCTTCGTCTCCGGTAATGGAGAAAGCTCACGGAAGGGTTGTCAAGTCAGAGGGGGAAGAGTCTGACGGAGAAGACACAACTGCTGGCCCTAATGGGTCAGTAGGGTATCAGGTCACAGGTGCGTGGAAAAGTGTCGCACAGTGTGATTCTGGGAGTGTTGAAGGGGTTCAACAGGTGCCTGGGAAAGATGCTGGGAAGGAGCACAAGGCAAAGGGGAAGGTGTTGAACTCAAAAGGGTCTTGTCAGAAGGTGCAGCAAGGGGGGGTGTGAGAGCTGGAACTTAACGGGTTAAGCTTCTCCCAGGATGCTACACCATTCTGACGTCACTTTTAGAAGCTCGGGAGGAGCTTGGGCAAAATTTGCCAGTCCCACTATGTGAGCTGTGGGGAAAAGGACGTAGTGCTATGATGGCTGCAACTAGTCCTGGAAATTCCTGAGAAATGTTGGAAATAAAAGCTGTATAGAGACAAACGGGACTCTGTGTGTTTGTCTGAAAGCTGAATCAAGTTGGTGACAGTTTTACATCGCTGTGCGAAGCTCTGCTGAACCGTGACGGAGAAGTGCCGGAGTGGAAGCGTGCCGGGCAGCAATAAATCGCTAATTGAGGTTCGTAAATCAATTAGCGGGGGTCACGGCTAACAAAACAGCACAGTTGTTTCCGATGTGGGTCTTCAGCGCATCTAAAACGACAATGTCCGGAGTTGGTCAAGTCTCAGTTGCCGGTGCAGGAGCAGAGACGAGATCAGCAGCAGCAGCAGCAGCGTAAAAGGAAATTCTTCAAACGAAAACAGTCGGCTCAGCTGGTGACCGGCGAGGTCAAGAGTGCTGATGAGAAACAAGCGGTCTGGGTGGTCGATTCGGGAGCATCTCGCCACATCGTGAATTCAGATGAATTATTTGTTTCCAAGAACTCAGCACAGCGCAGCCAGGTGGCTCTAGCAGACGGAAGTACTTCCGAAGTGATTTCGGGGGGTGCAGTTTTTGTTCCTTGTCTTCGTGAATGCCTGCAAAATGTACTTTGTGTGCCGTCATTAAGGAGCAATCTGATGTCTGTAGATTGTTTGCTAAAAGCTGGGTTTAAAGTGTATTTTGAAGGAGACAGTTGCATTATTAAGAAGGCTGGTGAGATTTTAGGCACTGCTAAGTCAGAGGGAGGCTTGTTTTGGCTTAAAGCAGGATCTCAAGTTGCAGCAGTAGTCAGTAAATCTCAGCCTGCAGTGAATAACAAAGCTATACATGACAACTGTGTGCACTTATTGCATAGGAAAATGGGGCATGCTTGCTGGAAAAGTGTACTAAAAATGTCTGAATTGGCTGATGGGGGTAATTTAAAGAGTTGTAACAAGTACCTTGATTGTAATGTTTGTAAAAAGGTTAAAACCCACAGAGTCTCTTACCCCAGAAGTGACAGAGTTAGTGAGTCACCGCTACAGCTGGTTCACATGGACGTAATTGGTCCATTTGCTGTAAGCAGGGGTGGAGCGCGCTTTTCACTAACAATTGTGGATGACGCCACGCGTTATTCTTGGGTTTTTTCCATGAAGAATAAGGGTGACGTGTTCACTAAGTTTAAAGGCTGGGTGGCATCTGCGGAAAGATTTCTGTCTGTTAAACTTAAAAGGATTCAGACGGACAGAGGTGGCGAATTTATGTCAAATGCCTTTAAAGATTGGTTACAAAAGCGTGGCATTGGGCATAGAAAAACGAACGTTTTTTCCCCAGAGGAGAATGGCGTTGCAGAGCGAAAAAACAGATCTTTACAAGATATGATGTTTGCCATGCTTGATGATGCTGATTTGCCCATGTCTTATTGGGGGGAGAGCATGCTCACCGCGTGTTATCTCCAAAATAGGCTCTTTCACCAAACAATAGGTACAACCCCGTACTTTAAATTGTTTCAGAAAAAACCTAAAATTGACCATTTGCATGTGTTTGGATCAAAAGCCTGGGTATTAATTCCGAAACAAATGAGGAAGAAGGGAGATCCTAAGACCAAACAGTTAGTGTTTGTGGGTTACCAGGAGCTGGGAAAAGGTTTCCGCTTTGCTGAAGGGACAAATGGCATTGTGATCTCCAGGAATGCCAGTTTTTGTGAACATAGTGGCTGGGAGAGACTACATGCCAATACTGAGGTTTGGTTTGAACCTTCCCAGGAGCTTCATGACTCTGAAGGTAAACATAGAGAATCAGAGTCTGAGGGGGAGGAAAGTTCAGATAAGAGCTCTCAAGAAAGTGGAGTTAGCCAGAGCCCAGTTGCTAAGCAACAAAAGAGAGGTCGTAGTTCTGAGGAGGAAAGTGGGTCAGAAGAAAAATTTTCTCCCAGAAGATCTAAAAGACAAAACAAAGGAGTGCCTCCGGTGCGTTTTTCTCCTGATACTGCAAATGTGTTTAGTGTAATTGCAGAGCCCAAGAGTTTTCAGGAGGTGTTAAAGTTACCAAAAGAGGAGGCAGAGCTCTGGAAACAGGCAATGGAGGAAGAGATGTCCTCTCTGAATGAGCACAAGGCTTTTACACCAGTAGCAGCGCCTGAGGGGGCAAAGATTGTAGGCTGCAGGTGGGTGTACAAACTTAAACCTCTGGTGACAGGAGAGTACAAATACAAAGCTCGTTTAGTCGCTCAAGGATATTCTCAGAGGCCTGGAAAAGATTATGACGAGACTTTTTCCCCTACTGCTAAGGGGGACAGTGTAAGGCTGATTTTAACGCTAGGAGCAAAGAGAAAACTCCTGTTAAACCATTTTGATATCCAGACTGCATATTTACATGCATCAATATCAGAAGACCTGTATCTAGCCGAACCGCCTGGTTATGAGACAGGTTCCAATAGAGTGTTAAAATTAAACAAAGCTCTATATGGTCTCAAACAGGCTGCAAGATCTTGGAACAAATGTTTCCATGAGGCCTTAGTGTCATTTGGTTTCAAACAGAGTACAGCTGACAATTGTGTTTATGTACGTGGTACAGGCAGTGATCAAGAGTTTTGTCTGATTTATGTAGATGATGTATTGTATGCCTGTAAAACAGATAAACAAACTAAAAGGTTTGCCAAGCAATTGTCCAGTAAGTTCAAAGTGAAAGACTTAGGCCCGGTTAGGACATATCTAGGGTTGGAAGTGTGCTGGGCCCAAGATGGCAGCTGCCTAATTAGTCAGCAGAACAAAGTTAAACAACTACTGACTACATACAGGATGCAGGATTGCAAAGGGGCAGCGGTGCCTATGGATCCAGGTTTCATAAAAACACTTCATATAGATGAGAGTCCTGAATTTGAACACCCTGATGTATATCACTCTGTAATTGGAAGTTTATTGTATATAGCACAGTGGTCCAGACCTGATATTAGCTATGCAGTAGGCATATTAAGTAGATTGGTCTCAAAACCCACACTAAATGCCTGGAAAGGGGTAAAACAAGTTCTGAGATACCTCAAACAGACAATTGGCTATATGTTACAATTAAATTCTTCCGAGGACGAAATGTTGAGTTGCTACTGTGATAGTGACTGGGGAAATTTGCCAGATAGAAAATCTGTCACAGGACTAGTCATTATGGTCGGTGGAGCTTTAATCAGCTGGCGGTCACGCAAGCAAGACGTTGTAAGTGTGTCGTCAACGGAATCAGAGTACGCCGCATTGAGTGAATTGTGCAACGAGGTGATTTATTTCAAGCATTTGATGGCAGATTTAAATGTAAATTGTGGAGAACCAGTACAAGTTTACATTGATAATCAGGCTTGTATAACCTTAAGTAAAACAGAGGGTTTCAAATCGCGTTCCAAACATATCTCTGTAAAATACCAAAATGTACGTTGCTGTGTACAAGACAATGTAATCACCTGTACTTATGTATCAAGTGAAGAAAATGTAGCAGATGTGTTAACTAAACCGTTGGCAAAGATAAAGAACAAGCGAATGTGCAAGGGTTTAGGTTTGCTGGAAAAATAATCTCCTACATAGGTGTATTTGGTGTTAATTGTTCAGCAGAATCTGTGAGGGGGTGTTCAGTTTCTGTTAATTGGTTCTCGTGGGAAACTTGCAGATTCTAGCTTAGCACAATTAACTCAAGCTGGTGTCAATTTACTCTTGGCAGAAAGCCCAGGTCTGCTTGACCTAGAAACTACTCACTCTGATTGGTTAACGACCAGCACTCAACTCTGTTATCTAGGATTGCTAGCACAGTTTGGTGGTGAGGTGTGTTAGGAGTTAGAAGTGCTGTGTATGGTTATGAGAGAGAGAGAAAGAGAGGATTTATTTTGCTTTTATTTGTATGCAGAAACTCTGCTGGTTTTATTTTTCCTTTTTTAATAAATCCTGTAAATAGTTATTCTGAGTCTAGCTGACTAGTCATTACTGCCGCAACTAGCTTCCTCGCTGTGCAGGAAAACTCTGCTACGTTTGGGCTAAAGCCAGTAGGGCTATGCCTGACACTTCAAAGTTCCATGATATTTGGCCTCACAGCTGCGGGAAGGGGGGGAATTGGCATTAGCAGGCAAGAGGTCTTTGGGAGAAGTTTGCCCACCCACTGCAGGTTGACTAATTGAGAAACTCCTGATATATCTCCAAGGCACCCCAGAGTTCCATGGAAACCAATTTGAAAGCCACTTGCATTATTCAGAGTTATTATTCCACTAGTATAAAGCCATCCATTGTTTTAAAATGGTGCTGTTTCATTTATGAACAGCTTGGTGTGCAAAGTGGGCCTTGTGGGTGGGCGGGTGGAGGAATTAAGTGAACCACTTTTCATGGCTGAAGCATGTGCCCCCTTCTTTTTCCATCTGACACCAGCTCAAATGATCTTGTTTCAATTATCTCACTCTCTTTCCTTCAGAGTAGTGCATATATCACTGTGGCAAGCTTTCGCTCTCCTTTTTCTTCATGAAGAATATGAACCTAGAGCTGATTAAAGATAAAAATAAAAGTTTTCAAAAAGCAACTCTGCGTTCTGAGTTTTCAGAAAGCCTCTGAGATTTGAATCCGATCTTTTTTTGCGTAAATCTCTGCATTTTCATGATCATCAATAACCCAACCAACTCTTATTATCTTAAATATGTTCCCCAAATGTGCTTACCTTCAACAGGGCTGAAAATGGTAAGTTTTAATTTTCAGTGGATGCCTCAATTGTATTTAGAGATCATAGATGCATTACAATCTTTTGCTTTCCTGCTGCAAGATGGAGCATATGTTCTCAAATATATGCTGTCAAATTTGACAGAAAGCACACGCCGAGCGCAGGGAAAGTCGATTGATGAGATTTTTGTTACGGATTGCAGTTTTATAAAATTTGAAAGGAAGGAAAATAAGAGCATGCAATCTCCTGTTCATTGCTTGAAAAACACACACATTATCTGAAATCAGAGTTAAATGAGCCATTGTTATCAATGTGTGCATTGTTATCCACATCTTGATTCTGAAACCACTGAAAACAGAGAACACTGAGATTGGTTTATATACATAACATGTGGCATCACAAGCACGATGGAGGAATTCGTTTAAATGCACTCATCATTGATCATCATTAACTTGCATTCTATCCATATAACACCAAATGCACAGCCAACACTGGATATTGTTTTTCACTGATGTTGGAGCCTGAAAAATACAGGGTGTGTGTGGTCATAAAATGTTGCAGAAGTTCTGCTTTGGTTTCCATAATATAATTGGCTGAATCGAAATTATTCCCCATCCCCTTTCAGATTTTGACTTATTCTCAGCAGTTTGTCAGATCCCCAGTTGTCTTTGGTTTCATACAGTGCTATTTTTCTAGGGAAAGAGGCTCCGGAGCTCACCACAAACTTCTCCCACCTGAGAGGTGCTGGAGCTGAGCTCAGGTTAACTCAGCCTGACAAAAGGCCCTGGTTTTATAGCTCTGTTTGCATTTGTAGTTTGGAAAGAGCCAGTGTGGTGTAGTGGTTAAGAGTGGTAGACTCGTAATCTGGTGAACAGGGTTCGCGTCTCGGCTCCTCCACATGCAGCTGATGGGTGAACTTGGTCTAGTCACACTTCTCTGAAGTCTCTCAGCCCCACTCACCTCACAGAGCATTTGTTGTGGGGGAGGAAGGGAAAGGAGAATGTTAGCCGCTCTGAGACTCCTTCAGGTAGTGATAAAGCAGGATATCAAATCCAAACTCCTCCTCCTCCTCCTCCTCCTCCTCCTCTTCTTCTTCTTCTTCTTCTTCTTCTTCTTCTTCTTCTTCTTCTTCTTCTTCTTCTTCTTCTCACCTTTTCTGGTGGGCGGCGTTGTGGCCAGACATTAGGGCCCCTGCAGTGATCTGGTGGGGGTGGAGATTGATGCCCCCCTTGTTGCTGTCTGCGCTGTGTCTCCCAGGGGTGACCCCGCCAACTAATCAGTGCTGGCAGGAGGTGCGGCCACAGGAAATTTAAACCATGGCATGGCCACCAGGGAGCCCTCCTCTTGTGCCCTTCACCTGATCTCCCTACCCACCTGCCCTCTTTTTATGCTGGGCTACAACACAACCTAGCTATGAACAAATGTCAGCCGCTGTATTGTTGGGGTGTGGTAGGAATTTTTTCCACTTGATGAATTGGCACCAGCCATTTGGTTTTTGCCTACCTTGTAGCAATAGTCACAACTCTGTGAAATTAAGCATCGGGTAAGTCTTTGTTTGGGAGAAGGGGTAGCCTCTGCCTGCCCCTCCTCATTAAGGGTATCCTGTTAAAGGGATCCTGGGGTGTGGATTCGGTCCAATGCCCGGACGTGAGCTAGGGCCATGCCCCGACCCCAGTGGGGGGCCCTCAGAGTGCCTCTTTTGATGTATGTCATAGGGCTCCCCCTATTGGTGGTTTACCCTTAGATGGACTCCCTGCAGACAGGCGGGAGTCGAAATATAGCCTGGCTTCACCCCAATACCTAAGCCAAACTGCTCACATCTGTAACCAATAAAGTTGTGGCTATTTTAACCCATAAACCGAAATACTTGTGTCCGTGTGTTTATTATCCACTAGGGAACTGCGAGTCACGTCGCCTTGGAAGTTGGAAAAAGTATCAATGGATTGTCTTCTGTTACATCATATGTAATCAGTATTGAGGCAGGCAGAGCCAAATGGAAAGCCACCTTGTACTATTTTACTGCTCTTGAGTATCCAAAAGAAGAAGAAAAGATAAGAAACTCTGATCCAGAACTTCCTACCCTCACAGCCTCTCAATAGCTGCAATTCTATGGAGATAAAACATATGGGAGTAGCATCCATGTGCTTCTTGTTTTGCCTATGTCTGCAAACAGAAGAAAAGATGAGTCTTTCATTCCTTCTTCCAGAAGGGCTCATCTCCCTCTGCCTCTTTTTTCTCTTTCAACTGTGAGCAATGAACAGGGGCAAAAGAGAGAGGTGAATGTAAGGACACAGCCACTCTTTCTCTCATTTGAAACCTTAAGATCCTTTGCTGTTGAGAAGGAAGGATATTTTTTTTTAAAAAAAAAGAAAAGATTTTTATTTGTTTTCTACACAAAATTTGACAATATTCAATTTACTTTCAATATAATACATTTTGACTTCCCATTCTGTGTCCCTGTTGTGTTCCTTTCTCTGCTGTTGTAGCTGTCATTTGTTTTCCATAGCATTATAACTTATATTGCAATCATTTCTTTTCTCTCCTTCCTTTGCCTTTTATTCAAATCCTGCTCGTGGTTTTATTTGGCTATAGTTTTTCTTCTCCAATAGTTCGAAAAGAACCTACACTCTTCAATAAAGTTCTTGTCTTTCTGATTTCTTATTTTTTGCTGCACAGTCCATTAACTTGAAAATCCATTCTTCTTTTGTTGGGGCTTCTTCTTTCCGCTTCTGCACATACAGGATTCTGGCTGTGGTAGTAGCATAAATAAACGAATTAACCGTCTCTTTTGGAACCTCTACCCCTATAATCCCTGGAATAAATGCTTCAGGCCTCTTGGGGATAGCTATTTTAAGCATCCTTTTTAATTCATTATATATCATTTCCAAGAAGCCTTTCACCTTTCTATGAAAAAAGGAAGGAATTTGATCCATCCCCACTTTTCCTTTTGCTTTAAACAAATCATTACTCAGGGAAGTCAGTTATTAGCAATAAACAACATTAGCACAGCTGACTTAATTTAATTTTTGCATCTCAGAGCTATACAGCATTTTAATTGAGGAGTACCTGTTCCCCTAACTCTGGTTAGTTGGCTCTTTGGATACCGTACATCGATACCACTGCACAACAAAGGGGAGAGAGACATTCAATAAAGAGAATTTGGCTTATTTGTTATTTTTTAATTGTTATCCCCTCATGTCTAGATGAAATATGGAAGAAATTGCTTTAGTCGATTTTCCATATTGCATGGAAGTTTCGGCAATGAGCCCTGGAGCAGCTTCAAAAGTCAGACAAATCTGGAGGAATATCCCTCTCCTCTCTGATGAGCCTAAATTCATTTCAGTTTCTAGCAATTTGTGCCAAACAATCTATGCTGCATAAATAGAAGCATCATCTTCTGCAGAGACTCTATTTGGCTCCTGTAGTTTCTTCTTTAGAACAAACACAGCCGGTATTAAATATTACAATGAAAAGAAAAGAGAGTCAGTTTATGAACCAAGCCCTTCTCTTTAGAAACATTTTGGAAAGGAAAAGTTTGCACTCAGTGCCGTTGCTGTGCTTCAGAAAAGGAATCTTGAAGATACAGCATGGGTTGCAAGAGAAGGGGGTCCTATTCTTTTGTTGGATGGGAGTCAATATTCAGTTCACATTCTCTCAACTTCCATTGAATTGCATCTTTCTTCCTCTTAAACTTGAATTACCTCTGCTGAATCATGACCTTAGAATACCCTGAACAACCAACTAATAACTATGGCCATCCTTTCTGCCAGGGATAAGGAATCTGTGGTTCTTTGGATGAAATTGGATTACTATTCCCATCATCCCCAGCCAGCAAGACCAAAGGTCAAAGGTGACTGTGGGCTGGAGTTTCCCTTCCCTGCTCTAGCTGGTCACACAACTGGGTATTTACTTAGTTTCATACATTGTGAGCTCACAGCTCAAAAGGTTAAAAATGGCAGCACCTGCCTTATGCAAAACAACTAAAAGAGCAGAATAATAAAAACAAAGGATAAAACCAGACTCAAGACCTATGGTTGAGACAAACTCGAAAAAGCTTCAGCAATTTTTAAAAAGGTATTTATCTTGTGCTGGTTTTCCAGACAAGCATTTATGGGAAGGGCATTCCAAAGGTGGGTGTCACCACTGAAACATCCCTTTCTTTTGTTGCCACCTGCCTCATCTCAAATAGACAGACGGGTCCCTGAGGAGAAAATCAGGCCCATCTGGGCAGATTCATGTGTGCGGTGACACAGATAATGCCTCCCTCCTTCTTCAGAAGACTGAAGTTATTAATTAAGTTTCATTTGCTAGCCTTGGGTACTTGGGTCACATGGATTCTATAATGAAGAATAAATGACCTTAAATTATCCTTACATATTTTTATTTTGTTTTATTTATTTATTTTGCAGTAGCCTAGATTGGGAGACCTGTGAAACAGATTACAACTCCAGTAGTTTCCTGGCATATGCACATACAGCAGCCGCTTAAATTTGGAAATACCTATCCTCTGTATGGGATATAAATCAAGACAGATTTAACACAAAAAACTCTTTGCCACAACTTTCTACCTGCTAATCATGTTGATCATGCTGTTTGCATAGAAGGCATGGGGAATCTTGGAAATCGATTTCTCTTTGACAACATCTCAGAATTAATTTTTCTCTTGTAAACACTCTTACTTCGTGTGCTTCCAACCACCGGTACTTTTAATGATTGCAGCCACATTAGGGAAGGAGGTTGTCATTCTTTTTGTTTCCGTTTTCTATTAGCCTTGGAGAAATTCTCATTATTTTCTGTACCGCCCAATTGAAAGAGTCAATTAGCTTCCCTCTGCTTTAATGTTTCTTAGGAAAAGTCACTTGTAAACGTCCCCACTTCCATTTCCAGCATTGATTCCGCAGTCCAGTGGTTTTGAAACTTTCTATCTTTCACCATCGGTCTTCTGACAACTGCTGTGCACCTGCTGTCAAACCTGACATGTTGCAGATAATTCAGTAGCATACTGGTAGACCTACGACTCTCTACCTACCTAAACTACCTCACAAAGTTGTTGTAAGTACAAATATGTGTTTGTGTGTAACAAGGAGGTAACAAGGTATGCTGTCTGAGAATGCTTAGAACACACACTTGAAATCATAGAATCGTAGAGTTGGAAGGGATCCATGGGTCATGTAGTCCAACAACTGCAATGCATAATAAATAAAATACCTGCACACCCTGGCACCTTTCAAAAATCTCTGTGTTTCTCTCTGGAACTCTGAGCTCCATTCATGAGATGCACCCTGCCTTCTAGTGTATGCATGACCACTTACTGCAAGAATGAGAGGTTCTTCGGTAACCTCTTACCCTGTCAGATGTCACCGACTAACCCTCAAATGACTGCAGGATGTGGTTCCCTCCTCCTCCTCCTCCTCCTCCTTCTCCTCCTCCTCCTTTGGCAATCACTCGTAGCCAAGTATGGAAGACAAACACAGTTTTAAAAGTGGGTCCATAAGTGACTGGAGGCCAATTCTGGATCCACACATCCTTCCACAGTGGGGACATAGGTTTCCGGGCAGGAGTTGATCACAGTGAGGGTTTGCCAAGCGTACCTTCCTCTTACCATGTTTCTCCCTTTCATCTTGAGTTTGAGCATCTTCAAAGCCCATGACACCTTTGGTAAAGGCTGTTCTCCATTTGGAGCGCTAGCAGGCCGTGTTTCCCAGTTGTTGTTTATACCACATTTTTTTTAGATTTGCCTTGAGAGAGTCTTTAAACCTCTTTTGTTGACCACTGACATTACTCTTTCCATTTTTAAGTTCGGAATAGAGTAGTTGCTTTGGAAGTCGATAATCAGGCATCCACACAACATGACTGGTCATTGCTGCGACACTGGTGATCTTTGCTTCTTCCAGTACACTGGCATTAGTTCACCTGTCTTCCCAAGTGATGTGTAAAATTTTTCAGAGACACTGTTGATGGAATCTTTCGAGGAGTTGGAGATGGCGTTTATCAGTGGTCCATAAGCATACAGTAAGGTTGATAGTATTACACAAGGGCCAGAACTGTAGCTTGGGACCATCTTGTGTTATAGGTAAAGGTAAAGGGACCCCTGACCATTAGGTCCAGTCATGACCGATTCTGGGGTTGCGGCGCTCATCTTGCTTTATTGGCTGAGGGAGCCGGCGTACAGCTTCTGGGTCATGTGGCCAGCATGACTAAGCCGCTTCTGGCGAACCGGAGCAGCGCACGGAAATGCTGTTTACCTTCCCGCCAGAGTGCTACCTATTTATCTACTTGCACTTTTATGTGCTTTCGAACTGCTAGGTTGGCAGGAGCAGGGACTAAGCAATAGGAGCTCACCCCATCACAGGGATTCGAACCGCTGGCCTTCTGATCGGCAAGTCCTAGGCTCTGTGGTTTAACCCACAGCGCCACCCACACCTTGTGTTATAGGATGTTTAAAATTAATGCAGATGTGGTCATACCTGGATGAGACACTACTGGGAGTCAAATATACACTTCCCAAGAAAGGGTGGTGCATACACATTGCAAGTGAACAGTCTTTCAGAAATGGTAGAACCTACTCTAGAAGGTGATGAAGAAACTCCAGGGAAATCCAGTTGATTTAAGAACTGCAAAGGGACCCCTTACCGTTAGGTCCAGTGGCGGACGACTCTGGGGTTGCGGTGCTCATCTTGCTTTAGTGGCCGAGGGAGCCAGCGTACAGCTTCCCGGTCATGTGGCCAGCATGACTAAGCCACTTCTAGTGAACTGTAGAATCACCCTGAAACTCCAACTAGCATCAGGTTGACCACCCCTGAACCATTTATCCTGTGGCCGCCTCACTGAAGCCACTCATACCTCTGGTCACCAAAGGGGTTTTACAGAGAAAGCTCTGAGCACCAGAGCTGTTGATTTTATTTCATCCTAGTGGTTTTTCAGCATGGCAAAAGCTTTGTAAATGCCAGACTTGCATCAAAGCACTGTCAATGAAAGAGGATTGAAAGAAGACAAGTTTGGCATGGCTTCAAAGCATTAAGAACTTGCACAGGGAGTTTGAGGAGGAGGGGATATTGTGGACCAGGATGAAGGCTTTGTATACCAAAAGAAAGGACAGAAGCTCTATTTTTCAACAGGGGGAAAAAAAGATATATAAACTACCAAGATTTTAATAACAGATAACAGCAAGCAACAGTGTCTGATGCAACTTTTGAAAGATGTGAATGCCGCATTGTGTCTCTTTTATTCCTGCTTGGAACAGGGAATTACATTCATAATACCAGCTTGAAACACGGGCAGCTCCATATTAAGAGATCTATAGAGAGAAAGAATACCAGGTAAATGCTTATCTTGATTTTGGATATTCTGTATAATGTGAGAGCACCTGATTCTTAACAAATAAAATACCCTGCATCTTTGAGAAACAGGTTCAGTCTAATAAAGAAGCAGCTTTTCTTTCTTTACAGAAGTGTAACAAGATTTTGACAGCAGAGTGTAGGTATGATTTTGGTACTTTTTATACATCTATACTATTTATACTGGTATATCTGGAAACAGATGCCAGTTAGAAGTCCTGTAATTCTGAATGGAAACGCAGGTGATGTTACAAATGCCAACACGTCATTTTCCTGTCCCATTTGTGAGGGGTCAAAGAGGGAACATTTCAGCCAGTGCTTTTTTTTCTAAAAAAAAATGTTTAGGGGTACTCTCATTTTCCTACTCATAATGAGATACTGCCCCTTAATGAGGCCAAACTTAGACTCACAAAATGTTTAGGGGTGTGCATGCCCCTGAGTTCCCCCACCCCAGAAAAGCACTGATTTCAGCTATTTATTTTTAGGAGGCAGCATTCCAGGAGTGGAGGGATCAGACATAACACCCACTTCTGATCTTTGCCTGATGGTTGCTGGTTAACAGCCGGGTGTTTACAACTTTTTCCTCTCCAACAACCTGATGCTGCAGCAGAGTGATGATAATCACCATGTTCCTTCCCTTCCAAAAGTTTTGAGGATACAGTGGTACCTTGGTTGTCGAACTTAATCCATTCCGGGAGTCAGTTCGACTCCTCGAATGGTTCAAAAACCAAGGCGTGGCTTCTGATTGCCTGCAGAAGCATCCTGCACTCAATTGTAAGCTGTGTCAGATGTTTGGCTTCCAAAAAATGTTTGCAAACCAGAACGTTCACTTCTGGGTTTGTGGCGTTTGGGAGCCAAAATGTCTGAGTACCAAGGCGTTTGACAACCAAGGTATGACTGCATTTATTTTTTCATATTTTCATGCATGGTGGAGTTGTACAATGGTGTTCTCCTTTGTAATTTGGCCACACGGGAAAGAAAAACTAGATAGCTTCCTCACACATCTCAACAGCCTACACCCCAAAATACAATTCACTATGGAAATAGAAGCCAACAACCAACTTCCCTTCCTTGACGTCCTAATCTACAAAAAACCTGATGGCTCACTAGGACACACTATCTACCGGAAAAAAACACACACCAACCGCTACTTACATGCACAATCACACCACCACCCTGCACAAATAAACTCCGTAGCCAAGACTCTCATCTCCAGAACCAAACGCCTGGCTGACAAAGACCACTTGACAACTGAGTTACAGAATCTCTCAAATGTGTTAATCGCCAATGGATACCAGCAACACAGGGTTACGAAGCTAATCCAAAAAGAAACACCCCCCAAAAACCAAGACACAGAAGAAAACAATGGCATGGCCCTCCTTCCTTATATCAAGGGCACTACAGATAAAATTAGCAAAATCCTCCATAAACACAATATCAAAACAGCCTTTTGCACCAACCAAAAAATAGCCAATATCCTCAGAAACCCCAAAGATAAAATCCAGTTGGAAAACCAAGGGGTCTATGAAATACCCTGCAAAGTCTGCCCAGCCACGTACATTGGACAAACAAACAGACGAATAAATGCACGTATCGCAGAACACAAGAATGCCGTCAAAAAAGAAGAAAAAACTTCCTCTCTTTTCCAACACATGAAAGAAACAGGACACGAAATTAATTTTGCAGATTCCAAATTGCTCTTTAACATGGAACATCACCACAAGAGAATAATCATGGAAGCCATCGAGATAGAGAAACACCCTCACAACATGAACAAGCGTGACGACACGTCCCGCCTGCCAGACATCTGGAAATTAGCCCTCCCCACAAAAACCGACACCAGAACCAGAGGCACACAAAACGCCATCACCAATCAACCACACCAGACCCAAACCCAGACCCTCTCCACAGATAAATTACAGACACCATCCAGTAGCCAAACCATAGTGGCACCTCCGGATGCTGCACCCCCCTGCAATCCCTACACAGATCTGGCTGGCACAGGGCACAAAACCACAGCTCGCCCCTATACACGAAGCCAAGCCAGAGCACAACTAAGTGCAGTACAGCCATCTTCTCAGAAAAACTCTTCACAAGCTCAAGAGGTCAAGACACGAAAGCTTTAGCAACTAATCCACACCTAATGACCCACCTAAGTGGTACTCAGAATATCACTCAAGAAATCACTCAAGATATCCCTCAAGTAATTAAGGAACAAAAGAAGAAAAGGCACACTAACCTGGGAACTTCCTCTCTGCCCAGAACGTTGGAGGCTATACACCACACCCCCTCAACAGTATTTATAGGAACTCAAACACTGAGATCCTGCTCTGTTCCAGTAACAAGAAGCCGAAAGCACCAGCCTGAAGATGACGAGTGAGACCTCGTCGAAACGTCGCCTAGACACCCCAACTCTTACACGGGAAGACACCCGAAGACACCAAAACCTGCATTCCTGTACCCGTGAAAATCTACGAAAGCAAATATATATATATATATATATATATATATATATATATATATATATATATAATATCAAAAAATGTTCACCCACAAACAACATGGCAAGGAATATATAATACAGCTTTCCCTCCACTTAAAACAAGAAAAACAACAAAATAATTGCAGCTATTAGGATCTGCCTCCATCACTTACTGGAATACATTTTATTCATTCCGTCATACAACTCTACCCCACAACGACTCCAAGGTGACTTACAATAATCTGAAAAGACAACATGCAATAAAATCACATGGGTCGGAAGCAGAGGGCAGAGAGCAGAAGTAAATAAAAACACACGACAAAGCTGGGGGTTAAATTTACATAAAATAGAGATTCAGGTTAATTTCAAGCACTACACAGTCAACGGAAGCCAAATGGGATGGTATTGTAAAGGAGAGGTCAATAACATTTTCTTCTCTTCCTTCCACAACTGTCAGTCTGTCAGTAGACTGCCACAACACCTCTTAGTCTGCCTCTAACCCTGGATGGAAGCACTTTCTGAGGAACTATGGCTAATGCTTATACGGAGCAGCAGAAATAGCATCCAGCTCACCTGCCTGGAAAGTTCAGCTTGAAAATTTGCTTTTTGCTTTGTAACTGCACACACACACTCTCTCTCTTCTTTATGATAGTTCTGGCTAATTAAGGTTCTACTACTTTGACTATGATTTTGCAATATTTGACTAGCAAATTGGCCCACAGTTTGTCTTACCAGTCAAACGCAAACCTCAAATTATAGTAGCATACAGTGGTGTAGCATGGGTTGTCAGCACCCGGGGCCATACGGAAAGCGGGTGAGAGGGAGGGAGAGGAATGGGCAGGGTACACATGTGCATTTAATTGACTAACAACATCCATGCCACCCAGGAGATTGCAGCTGCAGAGATAAGATAAGAAGAGTTGTTCCATTGTCTGGAGAGGTCACTTCCTGATTCACATGGGGAAGTTGTTTTCAACAGAGCCCAGTGATGGAAGTGTGCAGCTGTATTGAGGCATCACTGTGGGTTGATATTTTGCACCCCTAACAATTTTGCACCCGGGGCAACTGCTCCTGTGGTACCCCCATGCTGCGCCACTGGTAGGATATACTGCATGGTTCTTCTCTCTGCTTTCTGCAGCTTAAGAATAGACAGCACTAACTAGCCTCACTTCCGACACAACACAGACTAGCCTATCTTCTTATTAGAGCCTAAATCAACAGCGCCAACCAGCCTGAAGCACCCACTTAATGAGTTCGCTGGGACAAGTGGTAATGTGTGCGTTGCTAGTTAATGAGACAGAATAAGAACTTTATTTCAATTTATTCATAAGTGTAAATAAAAGCAAAGTAATTAATGGCCACAGTACAAATATGCATTCATCAGTATAAATCGTATCATCTATAAAAAGAAAAGAGTGGGGGAGAAAAAGAGCAGATGTTAGCAAATACAAGCACAAATTACATAAAGGCAGTGCCACCAGCCCACAGAGAAATGTCTCTATTTTGAAAGCAGCTCAAGGGCAGAGAAACTCATAGATTCCACTGATCATGATGGACATGCACAGTCCGACAGAGTTAGGAAAAGCATAACTGCAGCCCTGTGACTGCCGAGCTGACAAAGATTGGCAGTCAAGCACAAGGTGTGATGCGGGGTAATTTGTCATCTTCTGTTGACATGGAATATATCTAACCATAAGTGTTCTCTGCTATGGATGGGCAAAACCCAATTTGTTCTGCATCCCAATTCATTCATGACAAAACACTGCCACTCATTAATTGACAATACCAAAAGCCCCATGCTCTTGTGTAATGCCCAACAAGTCTTTTTCTTCTTTGGCAATCACTTGTAGCCAAGTAAGATTGTCTTCCATAAACACGGTCTTAACAGTGAGTCCATAAGTGACTGTGGAGGCCAATTCTGGATCCACAAGTCCTTCCACAGCGGGGACATAGGTTTCCGGGCAGGAGTTAATCATGGTGAGGGTTCGTCAAGCGTGCCTTCCTCTTAGCACATTTCTCCCTTTCGTCCTGAGTTTGAGCATCTTCAAAGCCCATGACACCTTTGGTAAAGGCTGTTCTCCAATTGGAATGCTTGTAGGCCAGTGTTTCCCAGTTGTTGGGGTTTATACTACATTTTTTAAATATTTATACGCCTTTTTTAAAAAAAAGATTTGTGCCCGACAAGTACTACACATCTGTCAAAGACACAGATGAAGTACTCTCCCTTTTGCTCATCTAGAAGTTCCCCAGCCTACAGTCTGTGTTCTTGTTGAGCTTTAAAATATGACCTAATGCAGATGTAGTCAACCTGGCTCTCTCTGGAGATTGTTGGGCTCCAACTTCCATCAGCCCCAACCAGCATAGCCAATGGTCAGGAATGATGGAAGCCACAGTTCAGCATTTATTATTGCTGGCCTAATGTGCAATTGCATCCCCACCCCCGCCCAGAATGCTTTAGTCATGCAGGAAGTTCAAATGCCTCGAGTTTCTGATCCTGCACACTTCTCTGACCACAATGCTACTTCCCATCAATGACTGCCATCAAGGTCCCTTTCTTGTGGGAATGATGGGTAGAATGTTTAAATGTGTCTGCTTCATAGATTGGTCCAAATGCCTGGAACATTAACTTACCAGCAACATCTGTCCTCCCCAGGGCTACATTATGCTTCTGTGCAAAGACTCCATTTTTAATTTCTGGGACCAGCGCATGCCATATGGCTGGGGACAGAACAGTTCTTTTTGAATAAGAGGGAAAGGGAATGAAAAGAAGTAGCGTATGTCCATTCTGCATACTTTCTGCAAATCCTGCTCTAAGACCATTCACAGCTGATCATTCAGACCAAAGTATTATCAACTAAGGGCATGTCCATATTACAGATGTAAACTGGTTCCAAAGTCAATCTCTCTTTCCAGGAAATGCTGGGATTTGTAGTTCTGTATAGAGAAGCAAAAATTTCAAGCAGAGAACTTTTAGCAACGCCATGAATTACAGTTATCCAAACTCTTTTGGGGAAGCCATGGCAGTTCAAAGGGTAAAAAGTAAATATATGATTGTATTGCCTGAAACAGCCTCCAGAAGCTTTATCATGAAGGCCTGCCAAAGCCAACTTTGTTTCTTGCATCTTATTTGTAGCTGAAAGTGGTTCTTGCTGTCTGGAAGGCAAGTTACAGAAGCGTTTAATATAAAATACTTTTTAATACAGAAGTCTGATCTTTAAACATGTTCCTTTAATATTGCATGCTTCAGATTGTCTCCATTCAATTGAAAGCCTGATTTCCATTTGCATGTCGACCAAACCTGTTTGATTAGCTACACCTGAAAATCAGATATTTAAGTTTATCTAATGCACAGGACAAGATAAAAATTAACAATTCATAGCATTAAACAGCAGAGGATACTCAGAACGGTATATACTTTGTGGGTGGTGTGGGTTGTGTAAGCGGCCTAGAAAAGCTGAACTCTGACCTGCCAGGGCAGTGGTCAATGGACAAGGTGGCTGCTTAGGACTTTCCCTCAGCTCACCCCAACAAAAATTGAACATTTAGGTGGTAAATAACTTTGTGTTGAACTCGATTTCTGGTGAGGTAGGTCCTGCAAAAGCCAAAGTCTTTAATTTTGTTGGTACATTTTGGGAATATTGCTGTAACACGGCTCGGCTGGTAGAGCATGAGACTCTTAAGCTCAGAGTGATGGGTTCAAGCCCCATGTTGGGCGAAAGATCCATGCATTACAGGGGGTTTGACTAGATGACCCTCAGGGTTCCTTCCAACTCTACAATCCTTTGATTCTAATCAGTAGAGATGGTCTCCAGGTGAAAATGAAGACCTTATTACATGTTAGTTTCCGTACATCCCCTGTACAGAGGAGCAGCGGCTCACGTCCACTGGAGCTGTGAGCATGCATTAGCAGAGTAACAGCAGAAACGAGGCTGTGTAGATATGTGGCCTAGCGAATTTTCCTTTATTTACAGCAAATAAAAACAACAAATATGGCTGGTGTGAGCAGCAGCTCACACACATCTTCTCTGTCCAAAAGCAGAGAACAAAAAAACAAAAGCATATAGAAATGAAGTTCAGTTTCTGAGTTTCCGTTCTCACACTGGAATGTAAATAAGGATCACAAGATCCAGCAATGAGAGAATGAAATTGCTAACAGTTAGAAGGATATACAGTGGTACCTCAGGTTAAGTACATAATTCGTTCCGGAGGTCCGTACTTAACCTGAAACTATTCTTAACCTGAAGCACCACTTTAGCTAATGGGGCCTCCTGCTGCTGCCGTGCTGCGGGAGCACGATTTCTGTTCTCATCCTGAAGCAAAGTACTTAACCCAAGGTAATATTTCTGGGTTAGCGGAGTCTGTAACCTGAAGTGTATGTAACCTGAAGCGTATGTAACCTGAGGTACCATTGTATGCATTAAATTTATGGTTGTAGTCATGTAGCTAGTCATTTGTTTCTCACACAAACACATAGCATCTTTTGTTTGGGCTAGATCATCGTTTTGTCTGTCATGGTTTTTGGTTATATCTATGGCTACTGACGGTTCATCCACTCTCCAGTTTGTCCTGTTGGATTTTTTAGGAATGGGTCTGGATTTTTTTTTCTTTTGCCCTGCTGCTTACCCTGGGAAAACCCATGGTTTACCACTGAATCGGAATAACCATTTATCAGCTTTTCTGTGGATTGACATTTGTTCCGATTCAGCAATAAATCATGAGTTTTCTTGGGGAAAGCGGTAGGTCAAAAGAAAAGCCTCTCGGACCCATGCTTAGAAATTGTGGGAATTAATTCTGCTTCTGATAGACACAAGGAGGCTCAAAGATCTACTTGCTCAGTGTGCAATGGTGGAGGAAGGGGGGTGCAGGGGGTGTGGGTTGCCCCAGGTGTCATGACTGAGGGGGGTGACAAAATGACAAAAATATGAGTTTTTCAAAAATCGGATTTACAAAACTTTTTAGTTCAATCAACAAACCTATAAAAATACGGCTGGCACTGGGTGTCACACCACGGGGGCTGGAACTTACCGTGAGGCCTGTAGCGTTCCCAAGCCATGCGTCTTTCCTGGGAGTGACGTGGTGGCTTGGGCACCTGCAGGCTCCGTGCTGCCTGAAATGGCAGTGTGGGGCTTGTGTCTGCCCACTGCCTCTTCTTCAGCCACCGTACAGCAGAGGGGGAGGCAGCAAAGAGGCTCCATGCAGCATGCCCTGCCCCCATGGACAGCTCATCCTGCCCCGGCTGCAGGACGCGCTCACCACACCAGGCACCCGAACGGCTAGTTATGCCGCTGTCAGTGTGTGTACCTTGAAATTACATGAATGTTTTTATTCAAGTCTCTAATTTTCACTTCAGGACAAAATTCAGAGCAAGTTCTATTGCCACTCATAGCAGACCAGCCTGCATCGAGACCTAGAGCGCTGGTCCTCAAACTACGAGCTAAGACACAGTATTGTGCCGCAAAAGGAGCTGAAGTGTGCATATGCTGATTTATCAACCACTCTATGTCCCTTTAGAGCAACAAGATCCTATGTGTCACTGACACCAGCTACCTCTTCCAGCACATGAGCAATAATGTAATCCTGAATGAAGGAGAGAGGAGAGACCTGGATTCCTTGACGTTAAAGCTGATAGGAGGAGGGAAATCTCAAAAGGCATCATTATTGCGCAGAAAAATATGGCCTCATCCCTGAGGCTTGAGAAAAGGAATCCTACCTATAGCAAGCTGATGTAAATTAGGACAACTGAAGTTGCCACCATTCCAAACTCCATTCTGAAGGAATTTGGACATCCTTTCTGCTGGCTAAGTTTATCGCTCAGCTGCAAGGAAGAGGAATGCCCGTTACTCTAGGAACAGAGCAATAAATCCTTTTTTATTTTTATTTTTTTAGTTAAGATTGTCTCTCTTCAAATTCATATGTCCCAGCTACTCAAAAATTGGGAAGCACTGCCCTAGGGAAACAGTCACTTTTTGTTAGAGTTGAGCCAAATATCTGGGCCATTTGAACCTTTTTGGGTCATGTGACTAGGATGGGGGCAAATCAAAGATGCATTTGAAGAGGGTGGAAGGGCAGAGAAATTTTGAGGTTTGTAGGGCAGGGGTGTTACACTTATGAAGTGTATGAGATAGTTGTGGACTGGGCTTTTTTATCAGCTGGAATGTGACAGAACTCAGTTCTGGCACTTCTCAGTTAGGCACCATTACCATTATAAGATAACAAGAGAGGTGTTCACAGTCAGTTCTGGTACCTCTTTTTCTAGGAAAAACAGCACCGGTTGTGGAATCTTTATTTCTTTTTAGCCTTTTTAAAACTTCAGCCATGTGCTCAGCACATGTCTTTGACTTTGCATGCTGCACTTATCCCTTCATTGTTTGATAATCTTGTGTGTGAGGCCTCGGCTTCCTTGCCTTCTGCAAGTTTGGGACCACCTGTGCTACAGCCCAGGCAAGCTGCAGAAATTTACTCCCCTATTTTGCAGTTGACAAATTTCTCAGTGTAAATCTTGAGTGACTTTAAAAGAGGATTACACATATTCGTGGAGGATATCAGTAGCAAATAGCCACGGCATACATGTTCCGCCTTCATAGTTGAAGGCATTATGATTCTGAATACCAGTTTCTGGAAACTGCAGGAAGGAGGAGTGCTCTGCACTCAGGTCCTGCTCATGAACCTCCCATGGGTATCTGGTTGGCTACTACAAATGCAAGATGATGAATTTGATGGACCGTTGGTGTGATCCAGCAGGCTTTTCTTATGTTCTTATGATCTGTGAAATTGGAAAGCAATTTTCAACCCACTTTTACATTGCATTGGAAGTAGCAGTCTGTCTTCTGAAAATCAGAAGTTACACAGGCTCCCTGAGAGTCTACAACTGACATAAGATTTAAGCTTTACCAGCATTATGTTCCCTGAGGATACATAATATTGGGGTGAGGCTATTTCAGAACATAGTTAACAATGTTTTGCATTTTTGCGGACAAAAGTTTCTATCAACTTTTATTTTACCATTTGATTGAACTAGATTAACCCAGCTATGAGATCTAAATGCTTTCCTAGGAACAAAGGAATAGATAAAACATGTGGCGTATTAGACATTTATATCATCTTCAA
The DNA here is from genome assembly GCF_965112155.1 of Podarcis liolepis. Lineage (NCBI taxonomy): Eukaryota > Metazoa > Chordata > Lepidosauria > Squamata > Lacertidae > Podarcis > Podarcis liolepis. The sequence continues at coordinate 73,144,646 of NC_139560.1, read as the reverse complement.
AATAATTACTTTTAAGCGAGCATCTCAATTTTACTCATTTTGGCCACACTGCCATCTCAAAGGAAGACAGAGGCCTTGTTTAAACATCTTTGTGTCTGCAGTGAAGAAAAAGCCCATCAAACACGAAGAAACCTCTGTTACAGATTGAATGACCCGATTAAACAGCAGACCACATAAAATATCCCTTGATCTACTTAAGTATATTTCAGTATTTGGCATGGTTTACTGAACTGTAGCTTTTGAAATTAAATAGCTTTTGCTGGTTGTATTTCACTGCATTTCTAAGAAATATATTAGAGCCAAAGAAATGATAGCATCTCTCGGGGGGGGGAGGCATGACTAAATGAAATTCACTTATTAGTAGGGCTATAGCTAAATGTTATCAACATGTGATTTTTGGAGGGAAATACCAATTTGGTAAAATGTTAATATTGAAGTGGGAAAGGGAAGAAATATACCCCCCCCCCAAAAAAAAATCCTTAAGCAGAAAATGTGTCTGAACAACAGTGAGTTTTGGCTTATCACTTAATACTGCCTATTGCAAATCTACTCTTGGCGAGGGGACTAATGGTGAAAAGCTTTTCATCAACAACAAAAACTTGTCTATTTGTGGGACTAAATATCTGTCTATTCTTATTGAGAGGGTCATTGTGTAGGAGGACAATCTCCTTCTCTACAGTTCTGGCATAAGAATGAGTATTTACATGGACAATAAAAAGCAGCTCATCAAGGCAGAGTGTCAGGTACATGGTGTTCCTAAGCTCAGGCCAGCTGGCAGAAGTGAAAATCTATACTGGGACCCTTGGGACACAAAGGGAGAAGAAAATTGCTCTGAGCCATTGGTGTGTGTGATGAATGGGGACAGGGGCTTGGTAATCTCTCTCACTCTTTCTAACACACCTGCACATAAAGGAAAACGTTAGGGTGGTCTTCCCTTCCTCAGATGCTTCTCTTCTTATTTAAATCCCTCAGATGTCCCTGAAAGAACTGTGAACTAAACATGCATGGTTTTATGACACAGGTGATATGGGGAGAGTCTACTACTCAAAAGACAATAAATATTTGTAATCTTCCATACAGGATAATTTCAGGCATTTTAATATATGAAAATGACATGGTTGTCTATGTCGCTGATGGATTTCAAGGATATTCAAGGCTTTTGAGCATTTGTTTCCCAAACTCAATACCATAGAGACTGTTATATTTGGCACCAAATATCTCACCAGTGTGCTTTGCTACTATTTACATATGTCGTGGTCTGATCATCGTTCTATGGAGGCAATTCTCCCTCCTTCTAAAAAACTAGAATTTAGACCAAATTTTGTTGTTGTTGTTTATTCATTTAGTCGTGTCTGACTCTTCGTGACCCCATGGACCAGAGCACGCCAGGCACTCCTGTCTTCCACTGCCTTCCACAGTTTAGTCAAACTCATGCTGGTAGCTTCGAGAACACTATCCAACCACCTCGTCCTCTGTTGTCCCCTTCTCCTTGTGCCCTCCATCTTTCCCAACATCAGGGTCTTTTCCAGGGAGTCTTCTCTTCTCATGAGGTGGTCAAAGTATTGGAGTCTCAGCTTCACGATCTGTCCTTCCAGTGAGCACTCAGGGCTGATTTGCTTAAAAATGGATAGGTCTGATCTTATTGCAGTCCATGGGACTCTCAAGAGTCTCCTCCAGCACCATAATTCAAAAGCATCAATTCTTCGGCGATCAGCCTTCTTTATGGTCCAGCTCTCACTTCCGTACATCACTACTGGGAAAACCATAGCTTTAACTATACAGACCTTCACTGGCAAGGTGATGTCTCTGCTTTTTAAGATGTTGTCTAAATTACTAAGGGTTAAACCCTACACAATTCTGAAATGGATTCCCTAAGGTGGTTGAATGGCACCTTGTACGCCTCATTCTGGCAGCTCCTGCAGCCCACCTGCTGCCAAACATATTGCTCTGCTTTCCTTTAGACCACATCAGCGAGGCCAAGAAGGACGTCTTCTCCTCTGGGCAGCCCAGGACCTCCATACACACTGCCAAGGCTTGTGTCCCAGGGAGGTCACTTCAGTGCTGCTAATGAAGCAGGTTGACTTCACCCCCAGAGGCACACTCCATTATCTCTCAAGACAGATGGATGCCAACAGAACAATTTGAAGTGGATTTGTTTAAGCCTGAATAATTTTTAAGGTTAGTTTTATTGAGGCAGCAGTGGTTCTGCACTTTCCTAGATTGTCGCTGGATTTCTCCTAAAAGTGAAACTTCGCTTGGAAGTTGCTCCTCAGACAAATCCTCAGAGGAATGTTGGGGTTGAGATTTATGGAGCTTATCACTGAGGGGGCATATTTAACATCCCTTCCAGTATTCCTATTTAGCTAGATAAACCATACAAATGAGGTGAGTGGAAATTTTCTTCTCCTTCACCCTCCCTGGGTCCTGGATCATGTCCATGTCAAATGGAACTCAGGAAGATGGCAATACACTTGAGTCAGATCATTGATCAATCTAGGTATGTATGCTGGCAGCTGCTTTCCATGGTTTCCAATAGGAGCCTTTCAAGCCCTAACTAAAGAAGCAAAGGATTGGACCTGAGACTTTTTGTATGCAAAGTGTGCGCTCTTTGGCTGAGCTACAACCCTTCCTCTAAAGACATTCCTCTATGTATGCCCCTATGTAATTCATCCAGCCACCCATAACCTAGAATTTGGTATGCAGACATGAGGAATTAGATCCCCATGACAGAGAGGTAGCAAATGGATTGTCCTCTGCTGAGAAATATTTTGCGTCATGAGAATCAGTGCCAACACACGGGGAATAAGAAAAAACAACACACCATTATATTTTTACATTGTGGTTACTAAAATGAGTCAATAGTCCTTGCAATCAAGTCAGTGGAGGTTGCCATTAAATAGTCATGATAGTCAAAAGGTGGTGTGTGAGTTGAGACTCTGGTGGTTTTAAATATTTGAAGTTGCTGTGTTCCAAAGCCCACATCATTCATTCAGCCAGGCTAATGTGTCACCCGGTCATGATGCCAGGGATGTTCTGATGCTGGCCAGATGCAAAATATTTTGTGTAATATTGGAGCAGAAAAACAGCAGTTTGGATGAGAATATGCACTATCTGCTTTGCACTATGAATTTAGATAATGAACTATTAAAAAATGAATTTAATATTAAGTCATCTGATAAGCATTTTGGTGTGAGTGAAAATGGATTATTGTGTAGAGAAAATGCCTTTCAGCACAGAGCTACATGTTCAACAACAAACACCAGGAAGCCTGGACCCCACTTGTCTGGCACAAAGAAATGCGCTGGCAGCATTAAGAGAAATTCAACAGTGTAAACAAGGTTTGATGGATGCAATAATGGAATACTGAATGGTATAGCTTTCATAAAACATGCAGCGATTTATGATATGTAAAACGAACCATGGAAAGAGAAGAAGGGAAGTCATTGATATCTTAAGGATGTAAATGAGTATGTTAAATTGTAAAACGGAAAACTTTGTAAAATTATATACGAAAAAGGGAAGGAAAGAAATAAGAAACGCAGAAGATTCAACCCCTGCAATTATTCTGTACATAATTCCACACGGTATTTTACAGGCTACACTGTAAGACAGCTTCTTTACTATCAAATCAAATTTACACACTGACTTTAGTTAATTGTGTATTAATATTATGATGGTTTTCTGGGTCAGCTGCAGTTTTCCATGGGCCCTCAGAACACATGCCCATGCTTTTCCTTACAATGGACAACAACTGGCACCAACTCCACTCTTTTGCCATCACGACCCTGTGTTTGAGCTCATATTTGGTGGATGGCCAAGTCTTCCATACACACAACTGGAAATAACAGGAGTAGGTGGTGATGGTGACAGCACCAGCAGTATGGCAGAAGTGGCATCACGGCTTGGGAGGAGGAAGAAATAGCGAGGAGACACTGCTGAGCCATCGGCAGCTGCCCAGCCATGTTGCCTGCTGTGACTAGAACCTGTAGGAGAAGAATTTGATTTTGAGAAGAAAAGTAGGTAAAAATTAAAAGGCAAATGACCCTTGGACAGTTAAGTCCAGTCAAAGGCGGCTATGGGGTGCAGCGTTCATCTTGCTTCAGGCCAAATACAAGTAATGCACAGGTAAATGGATCTGAACCCTTCCACTTCATGGATTATGTTCTGATGAATGCAGGCCCTTCTTTTTTCAATCTGATGCCCTCTCACATCTCTGCCTCTCAAAGGCTTGCACAGCTGTTTGTTACATCAGCCTAGGCTACAAGCACGGCCATCTTACCCATAGGCACTAGGGTTGCAGGGCACCCGGGTGCCGGGCTCTCAGGGACACCAGGCCGAGAGTCCGGGGACAGAGAGTTGAGTCCAGGGAAGAGCCCATCCGTCAGTCAGAGCGCCACAGCAGGCTCTTCTGCTGCAGGCGGCTCTGCGCTGCGAGTTTGGGGAGCAACCGAGCCAGCGAGACGCTGAGGCGGCCGGCTGGCTCCACCCTCAGGGATGAGTAACCTATGGCCTTCCAGATGTTGTTGGACTACAAATTCCATAATCCCTGACCACTGGCTATGTCAGCTGGGACTGATGTGAACTGGAGGCCAACAACATTTGGGGAGCCAAAGGTTCTTCAACCCCTGCCTTGCTACTTGTTACCTGATTTCCCTAGATGTTTCAGTGCAGTTCCTTACATCCTTTTAGGTAGAGAGAAGCTGAGTTTGACCATGGTTTACACTTCTCTCTCTCTCTCTCTCTCTCTCTCTCTCTCTCTCTCTCTCTCTCTCTCCCCCTCCATTCCTTTATGCTGAACAACTGTAATTATTGTTCATTCTGAAGCTGACAAAGGACAACTGAGATGTCATATAATCAAGAGACTCTTTTCAGTGGGTGTTTCATTATGATCACTGTTTAGATAATTTTGTGGGCTTTTCTCACTGCATGTAAAATGATTAAGCTTTGTTTGCATAACTTGCCAACAAAAAGTGTATTGGCAGACACATAGACAGCAGATGATAATTTAATGCAGGGCTTTTCATTTAGCAACAAGTGTGTAGCCCTGTTCATATATTACGCTTACGTAGGGATGAGGAGAAACACACTTTTGCATGTATTAATGAAAATTTACAAAAGTTCATATTTCTCAAACCAATTTGTAAACTGAAGAGCTGCTGTATTTTGAAATTTTAACTTCTTTGAATTTTGCAATGTAGCTCTCTAGCCATAGAATGCATACAAGAGTTAGTGAAGCATATGTGGACACAAATTTGTATAGTGATGAAAATAACATGCAAAAATGCATTTAATTATGTGAAATTACTTGCCAATATGTGTGTATTGGGCAAAAATGCATACAGAAAATGTATAACAGGAGAAATGCATACAGGAAGGCATACAAATTTTTATGCTGGCTTTTCCACCAGCATAAATATTTGTATGCCTTCCTGTATTATTTGGACAAAAAAATAGGCTTCCAGGTGGAAAAATCAAAATTGGAAACAGAATTGTTAGACCCTAAAGTTAAGAATTTGTCAAGAATGTATAACTTGCTGTTGAAATGGAATACTCAAGATGAAACTGTGAAATCTGCTATGATTAAATGGGCACAAGATGTTGGACATAATATTATGATGGCTGACTGGGAACAGTTGTGGACCACAGGTATGAACTTTATGGCATGTAATGCTTTAAAAGAAAATTTAATGAAAATGATTTACAGGTGGTACATAACACCAGTCAAGCTTGCAAAAATTTACCATCTGCCTCATAATAAATGTTGGAAATGTAATGAAACTGAAGGTACATTTTTTCACCTTTGGTGGACATGCCCAAAGATTGAGGCATTCTGGGAGCTGATCTATAATGAAATGAAAAAGGTATTTAAATATACCTTTCTGAAGAAACCAGAGGCCTTTCTCCTGGGCATGGCCGGCCAATTGGTGTCAAAGAAGGATAGAACTTTTTTCATGTATGCCACAACAGCAGCAAGAATACTTATCACAAAGCACTGGAAGACACAAGATTTACCCACCAGGGAAGAATGGCAGATGAAGCTGATGGACTACATGGAACTGGCGGAAATGACTGGCAGAATCTGAGACCAGGGAGAAGAGTCGGTGGAAGAAGACTGGAAAAAATTCAAAGTATATTTACAGAAATATTGCAAAATTAATGAATGATAGAAGGATCCTGGAATGAAGTTATATGGCTTTAGCAGAAATGTTATAAAGAATTAAGTAAAAACAGATTGTTTATGGACCAAAGTGGAAAATTTAAGGTTAGAGTGTCTTAAGTTAAATTTTAGAACGAAAATTGAGAAAGATGGAAAGGACTTGCTGAAATAGCTAATTGAACTAGAATACAAAAAAGGGAGGTGTGAGGAGGTTGATGAAACAAGTATATGAAAGGTAAAGACATGGAAAGGTTAGATGTGTTTTTAAATGTTTTTGTTTTGTTTCTTTGTGGTTTTATTGTATTGTTTTTTATGTATTGTATTGTATTGCTTTGCTTTGTTTAACTCTTTTTTTCTTTTTGTAATTTTTGTAATTCTTAAACTTTTAATAAATATTACTTTAAAAAATATTTATGCTGGCTTTTATCTATTTTTAAATGCAAATGTATGTGGAAATGCGCAAACAAAACTTAAGATTGGGGAAAATGAGGGCAGGAGAGAAACAGATTCACCTCTCTCTCCTAACATGTAGGACATAGTTGTGTTTACCTTGGAGCAAGGCTGCGTTTTTAGACCTACCCTGACATAATGTCTTCTTCCTCCAACAACTGTGTATTGAGCACAGTTGTCTGAAATAAGGAGGACTCAGTGCTATTTGGACACCCAGTCAAGTGGGTGTCCCAATTGTGTCCAGGGAATTCTTTACAAACAACTGTGTGAAACACATAGTATAAGAGCCCATTGGAGGAAATGAGAGTTTCACTCCTATTGCAAATTTCAGATTTAGAATGGGATTGCAGGGGGGGGGCGGGAACAAGGAACTAAAGCCCCTTACCCCCCAGGCTCTCCATTCCTTGAGTGGGATTTCTAGATTATAACATTTTGAAACAAAGAAACAAGCAGCCTCTGCTTGAGGACCTCCAAACAAAATAGAGGCCCCCTCATTCATTTAGGCCAGGTGTGGGGAATATTTGGCCCCCCAGATGTTGCAGAACTATGACAGAAATTATAGTTCAGCAACATCTGGAACAGATGTTGCCAACAAAGGTCTGTATAGTAAAAGCTATGGTTTTCCCAGTAGTGATGTATGGAAGTGAGAGCTGGACCATAAAGAAGGCTGATCGCCGAAGAATTGATGCTTTTGAATTATGGTGCTGGAGGAGACTCTTGGGAGTCTCATGGACTGCAAGAAGATCGAACCTATCCATTTTTAAGCAAATCAGCCCTGAGTGCTCACTGGAAGGACAGATCATGAAGCTGAGACTCCAATACTTTGGCCACCTCACGAGAAGAGAAGACTCCCTGGAAAAGACCCTGATGTTGGGAAAGATGGAGGGCACAAGGAGAAGGGGATGACAGAGGAAGAAATGGTTGGACAGTGTTCTTGAAGCTACCAGCATGAGTTTGAGCAAACTACGGGAGGCAGTGGAAGACAGAAGTGCCTGGCGTGCTTTCATTCATGGGGTCACGAAGAGTCGGACATGACTAAATGACTAAACAACAAGAAAACATCTGGAAGGTCAAAGGTTCTCCTGCTTTAGACAACTGATTTAGTTTTTTAACTGCACTTATTACTGAAATGCTTCTCCTAATGTTCATTCAAAATCTACTCTCTTGTAGCTTAAGCCCATGAGCTATAGTCTTGCCCTCAGGAATAGCAAAGTAGAAGTCTCCCTCTGGTCAATATTTTATGACATTAGTATTAACTTGTGGAACTTTCAAACTCATATATTTTGGGCCTGAAAGCCAATTGAAACATTCAGAGGGGAAAGCACATAGTACATTGCTCCTGGGACTTCACCACTTCAGGCAAGGGTGTTTCATTTTAAAATGTTCCATCACTCAGCAATAAAAAGTAGCACAACAGGATAACTCTAGGCTAGTAACCCACACCCAATCATTTTCTGGTGCACAGAAGTATTCTAAAATGTGATCACCTTACCTGCACTCTGAAATGGTGCAGTCCCAGGAGGACTATCTTAAACGTTTGAATCAGCTCACAGAACACAAATTTACTCACTTGAAGGATGTGTAAACTAGCACTATTTGCTTTCTGTCTCAACTTTCATTTTTGTTTTAAATACAGACTCCAAGCTATTTAAATAATGTATCACTATAAAGGTAAGGTAAAAATGTAAAGGACCCCTGGATGGTTAAGTCCAGTCAAAGGCAACTATTATTTTGGCTAACTCGGTTTTCTAAAAGGAAACAAAAGTTGCCCAATTAGTTCAAATCACCAGGTTAAATCAACAAGGGCTTTCAAGTCTACCCTCCACCCCGAACTGGCTATACACCTCCTAGAACTTACAAAAAGAAAGCAAAAAATAAAATATAAGGGAGATATATAAAATATAAAATAAAATAGAAGGGAGATAAACCAAACATTGCTGGAGTGGAGACAGCTAAAGAAGCAGCACCAGTAATTTAATGGGGAGGGGAAAGGTTAGAAAAAGAATCAAATCAATGTATACTTCTTATGGATTTACACCGATGACTCCAGCTAAGCTGCTTAAATCCAATTGATTTATTCAGCCATGTTGTGCACCTGTAGGTGCAGTAGTGATGTATGGAAGTAAGAGCTGGACCATAAAGAAGGCTGATCGCTGAAGAGTTGATGCTTTTGAATTATGGTGCTGAAGGAGACTCTTGAGAGTCCCATGGACTGCAAGAAGATCCAACCTCTCCATTCTGAAGGAAATCAGCCCTGAGTGCTCACTGGATGACAGATCCTGAAGCTGAGGCTCCAATACTTTGGCCACCTCATGAGAAGAGAAGACTCCCTGAAAAAGACCCTGACGTTGGGGAAGACGGAGGGCACAAGGAGAAGGGGACGACAGAGGACGAGATGGTTAGACAGTGTTCTCAAAGCTACTGGCATGCTCTGGTCCATGGGGCCACAAAGAGTCGGACACGACTAGATGACTAAACAACAACAAGGTGCAGTTTTAAAGTTCATCTGTGACAAGCTGCTTGACCACAGCCTATGCAGGCTATACAATTGCATAGGCTTTCAGAAGTGATCCTGAGTTTGCATTAGTGAAGACGGCAGTGCAATGCCCTTTCCTTCTCTCTAGGCATCCCCTGCAACCAGTGATGCTAGCTCAGAACAGATGCAAATAACCTATTTGCCAGCCTACTTGTGCAAAAGCCCTGCTCACATTTCATACATGACAAATGCAATGTAGGAGAAATATAATGATGGATGAACATACCGGTAGCTGGTATAGTGTAGCAGAGAAGAGACTGAGCTATGAATCAAGGAGCCGCTGGTCCGAATCTTGCTGCAGCTGCGAACTCAGTAGGGGGATTTAGGGGAGTCCACTGTGATTTCATAACCAGGTGCTATAGGGAAATAATAGCAGTGACCTGTGTTAGACGTTTGGTCTAAGGACCACAACACAATAATGTGAAATGTCTAAAATGCATTATAAATGCTAGAGATTGCCATGATTTAATTCCCAGGAGCTCTCTTCATGAGCAGAGCAGGTGGGTAAGGATGTAGATGCCGCTACATTTTCAAGTAGCCTGATTCCTGAGTAAAAATGGATTTTCAACCTTGCGAATTAACTCCTAATCCTATTTAAGGATGCCTGCCTAAGGATTCTAATGGAACTTAAACTTCCCACCTAAACAGTATTACAATTCCAGCTTTATATCCCAAGCAAATATACTACAGCACTGGCCAACCAACATTTTGGATGGGTTGCAATAATATTCACATTCCTGCAATCTTGAGGGTTTATGAAACTTGTCTCTTTGTTCCCAAGGATATTTCAAGCATTCTGTCACCCCATCTTTAACCCTAATCATTGCTGGAGGTGCATGGAGTGGAGATATCTAACAATATTCTCAAACCTGTTGTCTGGGACACTTATTTACAACAATGAATGAATAAACCATTTTTAAACTGTGAACAAAAAAGTCGCAGGTACTCAAAGCACCAGCTTTACAATACTTCTGTTATTTTTGTGAATGCATTTTCTTGAGGGATATTCCTGTTCCACTATAGAATAATTTCCCCAATTATGCACAATATCAGTTATTTCATTATTATTGTCCTGCCTGTGTATTAATAACTACTAATCGTAGATTACTATTCTATCAGTTAACAGGGATGTGGGTGGCGCCGTGGTCTAAACCACAGAGCCTAGGACTTGCCGATCAGAAGGTCGGCGGTTCGAATCCCCGCGATGGGGTGAGCTCCCGTTGCTCGGTCTCAGCTCCTGCCAACCTAGCAGTTTGAAAGCACGTCAAAGTGCAAGTAGACAAATAGGTACCGCTCTGGCGGGAAGGTAAACGGCGTTTCCGTGCACTGCTCTGGTTCGCCAGAAGCAGCTTAGTCATGCTGGCCACATGACCCGGAAGCTGTACGTCAGCTCCCTCGGCCAATAAAGCGAGATGAGCGCCGCAACCCCAGAGTCGGTCATGACTGGACCTAATGGTCAGGGGTCCCTTTACCTTTACCTGTTCTATCAGTTGTAGACAATTACTTCCTACTCAGAACAGACTCACTGAAGTTAATGAACATTAACTTTTAACATTAAACTCCATAATTTTAGCGAGTCTGCTCTGAGTAGGATTACTATTGGAGACAAACCTATGTCTTTTTACACCATTCTTCTACTGCTGGATTGACATTATCACTTTTCTTCAAAAAGCCCTTTTCCAAGAAATTACTAAAGAATGTCCCACATATCATTTTCACTAGCTGTTTCTCAGATCATCCAACCTGTGGCATGGGCATCTCCTGTTGCTGCTTTAATAACATTTTAAAAATCTTCCCTTGTATAATTTAGTTGGTATACATGGGAATTTATTGATTTTTGGGTGAGGCAGGGCAAATGAATTTTAAAAATAACTCATGTCCCATCAAAATTGTTTAACAGGTACCTGAAATTCTATTTTTTATATATATAAAAAATTGCAGGTATGTAATGTTATTGCAAACATACATTTCTTCATTTAAATGTGCTTTCAAGAAATCAATATACCCCCCACCCACCCTCCAAAACAGCCCTAGCAGCCTGCAGGGGATTACTTACTTGATATTTTCTCTATGATAACTGCTATGTTTGTTGAGATTGCCAGATCTGTCAGGCAGATATATCTCCATTGGGTAACAGGTACATAGGGCTGGGAGTTCTTGCACTGCCTGAAATGTGTGGTGCATAGCGATCAAAATACCATTAGGTTTTAAAAGAAGACCCCTGTTTGTTTTCAGACATGGTAAGATTTTTCTTTCAAAGAGAGGGTGTGTGAGAGAGAAACAATTAAGGAGATGATCTTGCATTTTCTTCCTGATGGTGTTCTATGGCATAAATCTGCCACATATATGCAAATGATAGTGTTCATGGTAGCTCTTTCCCCCCAAACTAAAACGGCTAACATATAAAGCAACGAACATAAAGAACCTAGGCAACAGACGACTGTGGAGATGTTAAATCTTTTTTATACTTAGCACAGATTTTTACCATGATATGATCTCCCCTATGAGAATGGGTTCTACTTTTAGCTTTGCTCTGTATTTTGTCAACCAAAAAATATTATTATGAAAGTATTGATATTCCATGCTACTCTACGTTCGCACAGTGAAAGTATCATTCTTTCTCTTCCAACTGTGACATATTGCTGTCAATAGCCCAGCAAAGTAATATTTTGTAATACAGTGGTACCTCTGGTTGCAAACGGGATCTGTTCCGGAGCCCCGTTCACAACCTGAAAGGAACGCAACCCGCATCTGTGCATGCGCGGGTCAGAATTCACTGCTTCTGCACATGTGCATGACGTCATTTTGCACATGTGCAAACCTGGAAGTAACCCTTTCTGGTACTTCTGGGTCATCGCGGGACGCAACCTGAAAAGACATAACCTGAAGCAAACGTAACAAGAGGTATGACTGTATTTGCATCAGCTAAACTACGCGGTGTGCATCAGCTAAACTACGTGGGTGGCGCTGTGGTAAAACCTCAGTGCCTAGGACTTGCCGATCGTATGGTCGGCGGTTCGAATCCCCGCGGCGGGGTGAGCTCCCGTCGTTCGGTCCCAGCTCCTGCCCACCCAGCAGTTCGAAAGCACTCTTAAGTGCAAGTAGATAAATAGGGACCACTTTATAGCAGGAAGGTAAAAGGCATTTCCGCGTGCTTCGCTGGTGCTGGCTCGCCAGCTGCAGCTTCGTCACGCTGGCTACGTGACCCGGAAGTGTCTTCGGACAGCGCCGGCTCACGGCCTCTAGAGCGAGATGAGTGCGCAACCCTAGAGTCGGACACGACTGGCCCGTACGGGCAGGGGTACCTTTACCTTTACCTTTAAACTACCTTACCTACCTTTCCACCCTGAATGGCATGGCAATCCTAATGTTGCACGGAGAGAAATAGAGCAATATACCTACCACTGAGTCAATGATCCTGCTGGTTCACTCCTGTGAAGACTGGTACTTTTCTCTAAACCAGCTGTGAGCTGGTGCAGTTGAGGGAACCAGGGATCAGTCTCTTTGGGAGATTCATGGAAATTTATATCCATTGCATGCTTGATGCAGCACCCTGTGCCCCTAAAGTATCCATCTTATCTATCTCAGGTAGCAAAATGACTTGGGCTGCCCCACTCACAAATAACTTTTTTAAAAAAGCTTTTGTCATATATTTTATTTCAAATGTACAGTGCTACCTCGGGTTACAGATGCTTCAGGTTACAGACGCTTCAGGTTACAGACTCCGCTAACCCAGAAATAGTACCTCAGGTTAAGAACTTTGCTTCAGGACGAGAACAGAAATTGCGTGGCAGCGGTGCAGCAGTAGCGGAAGGCCCCATTAGCTAAAGTGGTACCTCAGGTTAAGAACAGTTTCAGGTTAAGAATGGACCTCCAGAATGAATTAAGTTCTTAACCCGAGGTACCACTGTACTGATGGTTGCTTTTTTATATATAATAGTTTTTATTTGGTTTTACATATTACAATTTATATTCAAAGTTATAAGTACTGTAATAAAAAGGTAAATAAACAAAGATTCACCTGAATCTCTGGACTTCTCCCCACCTTCGGTGGGTTCCATCACTAGTCCCTTTCTGCTGCATAATTTAAGTCATTCCAATTTTTAAAAAATATCCCATATATCCCAAGTTCTTGTTACACTACAAGTGTTATTCAAATCCTGCTAAAGAGCTCAATTGTTTACAGTGGTCTCCAAAGTAAATTATGAATTCCCCCTATTATTTGTTGAAATTCTGGTCTTCCTGGTTTCTGTTTCTCCCCGTCATTTTTGCCATCTCTGCATAGCCCATCAGTTTGGTCTGCCATTCCTCTCTTGTGGGGCTAACCTTAATGAGACAATTCCTTCCCCTAAGCTTACAAGAAAACAAATGACACAAAAGAAAAAGGAGCAGGGAGGTAAGAGGGGAAACTAAGACGCAACGTGTCAGGATTACAGATGTCCCTCTCACACCAAGAACACGGCAAGCTGGCAGTTTAATTGCACTTAGATTGATTAGCATTTACACAGTAGTTTCAGTCCGAGCTCACAGCTCAATCATCTGCCGAAGATGACATTGAGCTCACTAAAAAGCGGGTCCTCCTCCAACAGGATATCCTCCATCGGCTGCCCTTCCTCCTGTTGGACTGAAGCCAAGCCTGGACCCTACTCCTTTGCCGTGTCCATGGGGACAGTTTGCCCATCTCCCTCTGGAGACATCTCCACCCCCCCCCCCCGAGCGATGTCTAAAGGCTGCAATTCCTCTGAACTTGCCTCTGTCTGACCTATGCTACCTTGGGAATTTACAGCCTGCATTCCAGGACAGGAGGGGCTTGCACCACCCTCAGCATGGGAAGAAGGCAAGCCCCTGTTTTCCCCAGCCTGCCATCCCTCCCCTTTGGGGTCCTCGCTGTTGCTCTGGGAAGGGACGTTCCTGACACAACGTTACCAAGAGTTGAAAATGAAGCGAATTCATTCCGGAGTAGGATTGCGCATTCTTTGAATGGACCAATCCCACTCTCCCACCCTGGGCTCCTTCTGGAAGACGCACATGCTATAAGTTGAATAAATAGACAAATAAATAGATAGATCAATTTTCCATTCGCTTTTGGAGCAATACCCAAAGTCACCACGTGCTTCGGCAAAAGAAGAAGAAGAAATGGACTTCCCTTTTGACTCTGTCCTAATTCAAACCACTTCACAATCATTAACTCAGGTATCCTTACAAAGTCTGTGTTCTGCAGACCAACTTTATTAACCCTATGGCTAAGAAAGACTGTGGCTTGTCTAATGCCATTTAAAAGGTGAGCTGTGAATCAGAGACTTCCTGTCATGGAATTCATCCTCTTAGTTGCCATACTGTGCTAGCTCTCAATATGTAGGTTAGTTGATATTTAAAAGCAATTGCTTTTAAAGACGAGGATTAGTGAAGCTAGACTACAGGGAACTTTTTTCCCTCTTTTTTTGAGGATTCAAATTGCATGCATTTTGCATTTTGCATTGCTGAAATCCCCTATGTATTCTAACCAGTTAAGATCTTTCTTGCATGGTCCAACGTAGTGTTACCAATTTAAAATGAAATAGGTGACATTCGAAGAGCTGCCGCAAATTGCAAGCAGCAGAAAATCAATGAAGGTCAATGGAAGAAAATGGAGGGTGAGGGACCTTTAAATAAGGGCTGAATTATGCATGTGCAGCAATCATAATCTTTTTAGGTCTTGGGTAAGATTAGCAGTGGGGTTTAGAATGGGAAATCTTGCGCATTTGTGTGTGTGTGTGTGTGTGTGTGTGTGTGTGTGTGTACAGAACTAATTCTACTCCTGGTTAACAACAACATGTAAGCAGAATGCAGGACTGCACTGAGAATGTCCTCCTGGTGGTATCAGATACAACTACCTGAATATGTACATCCTACCCATTAAATAACTAATTACATCAGCCAGTCATAAAGATGGGCATCTTGCTAACCAATTCATAAATAATAAATCACAGCAGTACTGTTGGTCACTCAGGTCCACATGCCAACAAATATCTGAGTCAGCAAGGGAGGCAGAATTTCATAGCCAACTTCTGTAACTAGCTGCCCTGACTGAGGATATGCAAGTCCGCCCCACTTCACTGTGGGGAGGAGTTGCGGTGGACCGCGTGGCCACCCACTCTCCTCTGGGGATGGGGGATGTAGCCCCACGTTACCCAGGGGATCCTGGCTTTGCCAGCAACCAGCCAGCCAATCTGCTGGCTGGTGGGGGCGTGGCCGGGACCATTTAATTGGGGGTGCAAGCTTCCTCTTGGCTCGCTTCCTCATTCTCCCTCCCTTTTTGCAGGTTTTCTGCATTGGCCTTGCTATGGACCTTGGTTGGTCACCATTGAGGGGCCTGGTAGGAATTTTTCCACTTGGCAAATTGGTATGGACCATTTGGTTCTCACCTACTTCATAGCAATCATCACAACTTTGTAAGGTTTTGTGGTTAGGCATTGTTTGACCTTTTGATGGGGGAGGGGAGATGTGGCCATCACCTGCCTCTCCAAGCTTAAGGGTATTCCATTAAAGGAATCTGCGGGTGTGGATCTTGTCCGAAGTCTGGGGCAGGGCTAGGGCCATGACATGACCCCATCGGGAACACCTGGGGGAGCTCGAGTTGGTCTGCATCAACCGGGCTTCCCCTTCTGGTGGTTTACCCTTACCAGACTCCCTGCGCAACGGACAAGAGTCAGATATAGTCTGGTCCATTCAATGCCTAAGCCAATTACCGCTCACATTCTGTAATCAATAAAGTTGTGGCCAAAATTTGCCCAATAACATTAACCTAATATCTGTGTCCTGGTGTGTTTTATTCTTCAACAAGGGGATGGTTGTGGGGTCTAGACATGCAACAATTCAGAGAGGTGTTCGTAGCAGGCAGAAATGTGTGATTGCCTCTCTGAGATCACCTGATTCCCACATCTGGGGGATTCTGGGCTGCATTGCTGGCATCCTGACTTCCAGCCACCAGCATCAATGGCAACAAAGGGAAGAGGGAATCAACATGTGACCTGCATGACCTCAGAGGTCAAACCCTGACGACATCTGCCTAATACATGCCAAGTTTACAATCCATGACTTTCAAAGTAATATTATTAAAAAGACAAAACAAAAAACTAAGAAGACCTTCAGGGTTCAGCTTCATCGCATAAATGAGATGGTTTTGTTTAGGCATTAACGGGCACATATCTCTGTTCTTTTAATGTGCATTATACCACATCTCACAAAAAGACACCATAATGAATGAAATAAAAATTCTGCTCAAGAAGCAATGGCATCACAGTGTGGGCAGCAATTTCCTGGCCACAGAGTGGAAAGATGGCACGGACAATAGGCAATGGTTCTTTTGAGGAAGAAATGGAAGTTACAATTTGCCAGATGCCCAAATTATTCACAGGTACTTCGGCACATCTCCTGATAAAAATTATGGTGGTTCAGCAGTGGATAGCAGCATTTGTCAAATCCATAACTAAACTCTCCCCCCTCCCCATTTACATTAGTAAAGTTATGAAGCTGAAATCTGGCAGCCGGTTGCACTAATCTATTTATTAAGGGAAAGAGTTGTGAAGCATGGCGTGCTATTTTATATCTACCTTAACGGTAAGCAGATGTGTATATTCAAGAATACATTTTAAGCACCATTAATACCCACACAGAAAGGTTCTGCAGTCATCTTTCAAAACAGCAAGTTTTATAGATGTGCCCTACCCAGACAACCTTTTGCAAACTCTGAGTGCTCATCTGTCTTGGAGAAATGGCTCAGCGTTTTCATTCATCATTCGAATGAGGTATAGTAAGAGTTCCAGTTCTCCCTCTTGCACACCCTATGGTGGAACCGGCATATTTTCACAGACTGTCCTCCATTAACAGCAATGATGTTTTATGGTTCATTCTGGCTCTGTGCATGGGCCGTTGCTCGTTAGTTCATAGAGAAACTAATGAAGAGCAAAGATCCTCGGGATAGATAGACGGCTGTGGGAAGCGGTTGCGGGCTTCGTATTGTAGTCCCTGCTGTGCCTTTTGAAAACCTTCCGAATTGAAAAGGAAAAGGGGGAAAGGGGTGGAATTCTAGAGCCATTGACAGGAACAATTTCACTGAAACCTGTTTAAGACAAATTGGACCTTACAGGCTTATGCATACTGTAGGTTCACAGCCTTAAGAGCAAAGTGATGAACAGTTCACAGGTGGAAGAGCCTCCATCTGTTTTTTTCATAGAAATGGCCGAAGCAGCTTGCCCAAGAGATGAAAGGGGGCATTTGTCCTTGGCATCGGTGATGCAGGAGGACACTAACCAGCAAGCTGCAAGACACAGCAGCCTCTCTGTTCCAGATCCGGCCGGGACATTGAGCTCATTATTCCAAAAAGGAGACAGCAAACAACTAACAGGTTTTCAGTTACTTAACTGCCAGCTGGAAGCAGCATCCCTCGCCCTTCCCTGCGCTTGGCAAAAAAAAAAAAATTGCCAGGACAGACCAAGAGTGGTGGTGAAGTTATGCAGCAGCAGCAAGGGCCTGAAATGTGAGAGGAAGATGAGCAGAGAAACAGGTCAAGGGGAGGAGACCATTATAACTAGGGCTAAGCAAGGAGAGAAGGCAAGGAGAGAGGGAGACATAAATGGTCCTAGCCTGGGAGAGGAAAATCAGGACCTGGGTCTTTCAGGGCCATGTTCCCGTCGGAACCAGCTGACTCACACAAGAGCACAGCCCCCCAAAATGTGTGTCTTTGGAGGCCACAATCTCACTGGAGTGAAAATGGGACATCCTGGGATCCAATAAGAAGCTGGCATGGCTTCTGTAATTTCAGGATATCCTGCTTAAAGTGGAACAGCTGAGAGGTACAGTGGTACCTCTGGTTACGAACTTAATTCATTCCAGAGGTCCGTTCTTAACCTGAAACCGTTCTTAACCTGAAGCACCACTTTAGCTAATGGGGCCTCCTGCTCACTGGTGGCGGAAGAGGAGTGCTGGGGGAGTGCACCACCCCCGGTAGCATGATCCCAGTGGGGTGCCATCACAGCTGTCCCCCTGCCTGCGCTGGGCGCCATGCGCCTGCAGGTGAGGTGCCACACCCCCAGGTTGCGCGCCCAGCCCCCGTCTGCTCTCTGCCCCCCAGTGCCAGAGCCTGAAGCTCCACCACTGCTCCTGCTGCCGCCATGCCACCGGCACGCAATTTGTTTTCATCCTGAGGTAAAGTTCTTAACCCGAGGTACTACTTCCAGGTTAGTGGAGTCTGTAACCTGAAGTGTTTGTAACCCGAAGTGTTTGTAACCCGAGGTACCACTGTATACCTTCCCGCAGCAGGCAAATGTTGACAACACCCTGTTGACTCTGGCTTTTGACACACGAGATGGATATTTTTAGAACCCACCTTTATTTTGGTAATTTAAGTTGTCTCAAACTGTTTTTAATATTGTGTTTCAATATTAAAGTTGTGTCTAAGTTGTTGTAAGCCCCCCGCCCCGGGACTCTAGGGTGAGTAATAAATTGTAAGACTGCTAGTAATATTAATATTTGTTCATTTGATTCCACCATGCAATTAGAATCCCACGAGGGACAGCAGGCATGTGCTTGCAAGTTCTGACCTCTCCATCGCCTCCCCATTGCTCAGCTCCACCGACCTTCATACAGCAGAGGATTTGCAGAATCAAGGTTCTATATCATCTCAGGAACCCATGCAAGTTGAGCATCTTCCCTCGGTAGATGTCCACTCTACAGAGCATGAAGGGTGGTGGAGCCCAGCAACAGGCATGTGACAGAGGGAACAAGGCTAGGAAGCACATCCCTGCTCCTCCTTGTGCAGTTCAGTCATGTGGGATAACTGATGCTCCAGTAACTTTGCAGGGTCACCAGCTTTTGATTTCAGCAATTCTGGTACCTGGGCGAGGCCACTGAATGAGACTGCAGGTAGGGAATAACGAAAGCTTCTTTTTTCACTCTGAGGTTGGTGATGGCAGATAGTGGGAGACAAATCTGTGGCTGGGCTCCAAACCACATTCAAGGACATTTGCAGGGAAATAAGGGCAAAGACAACCCTCACTGGTGCTACAGCTAACTAGATGTGCTACTCTGCCATCAACCATTCCTCTTCCAAAATCTGGGTGGGGGGGGGGGGTAAGCTGTGGTAGAAGCTTGGCAATGCTTCTGTGTGCAAAATGATGTCCGTGAGGTTAAGCTCAACAGCTTGGCTGTTTAGTGAACTGTCTAATCTACCATGTACATTATTGAAGTGAAAATGAAGTTGCTTACTTTTATTTTTATTTTAAACACATCCAGCTTAGAATAAAATTAAAATTATGGCAAAAAGCCTCAAAGTCTAACTTTTATGCAGAGGAAAAAACCCTGGCAATCAGCCCAGAGGTAAATTCTGTATCCCCCTCCCCTTTCCCCCCTGGTCACTTGGCGAAGTAATATTTGTGGATAAACAGGTTCTCAGGCCACTGGATTTCTGGAAATAATTCAGAAAATAATTCATTTCCCAGGAACTGTCCATTTTCATTAAATGGCTTCAGGCTTAGAGAACACAGATCATGATAAGCCTTTAGCATCACTCCTGGTAAAATGATCTGCTTTATTGTAGCAAAATTATGCTAATCTAGAGCAACATTCCGTGATGTATGCATACAAAGAAAAGGAAAAAAAAGATTCCTGGTGCTTTACTTTGCAATAAGGCCTTTGGGACAGGTGCTAAGCCTCATCATGGAAGCACTCTGTAACTGTGCAAAGGGTGGTTAAGTTTTCTGAGACTTGAGGATGCTATTGTACAGCTGTTTCTGGATGGGAGATTGCCTGCATGCCACCTTGTATACTTTGATGAAAGGAAGGTGGGATAAAAATGTACTAAATAAATAAATATGGTGCATATAGTGGAGGAAGTGCAGAAGTGTGGGTTGTCCTCCCTTTATATAGAGTCCATGACGTATAGCCACGCAAAGGCGGTGATCGCGCAAAGATTGAGGGATATTGCCAGACAGGAGGACATAGCCCGTGTGAAACCTGGGTTGTTTCTGGGGGAGCAGTTGTATCGGGCTGCTCCAGCTCGCTACCTGGCGGATATCCACTACGTGGAATACCGCAGACTATTTACTGCGGCTAGGCTGAATGTTCTTGACTCGGCGGTCCTGAAGGGAAGATATGGAGGAGTCCCATATGACCAGAGATTATGCCACTGTGCATTGGGTGAGGTAGAATCCACAGAGCACATTTTATTGAGCTGTCCCTTCTACAACGATTTAAGACAGTATCTTATAACTCCATACGTACCCCAGCTCAGTTCCCGACAAAGAGGAAAGCAGACAGCATATCTGCTAAATAAGTCTTCTGGGAAAACAACCTTGTCAGTGGCTAAATTTCTTTTCCTGGCACTCAAGTGTCGGAAACGTATAACTGAATGCTTTGACGTGGGTTATCTGTGAGAGGTCTAGTACTGTGGCCCTACCTTATTTATGTACCCCCTATGATGTTATAGTTTATAATTATTGTGTAATGTTTTAATTCTGACTATCGGTCGAATAAAGGAAATTGATTGATATGGTGCATGTGAATTATTTCCTTTTCCACCAAGGATTCTGGTCCAACTGGCTCTGTGGGCTTTGATAGCACTTCAGCCAGTTCTACCTTCAAAGGTCTGAGAGTTCTGCAGAAATGGCAGGGGGGGGGAATAAGCGGGGGGGGGAATACACAATTGTGATGAAATTTCATTCTTTGATGTTTGACTGCATCATGAAATGTAAGTGAGACACATAATCAGCTTAAAATCAGCCTACCTATTATTATTTTCCCCTCTACCCTTACCCACTGAAATTGGGGTGGCGCCCCCCCCCATTTCCCTCCTTTGCAAAACTCCTTCCAAAATGAAAGAATGAGTCTAGGCTTTGAAGACTGGGAACATTTTGTGTTAAAGTCTCTGCAGTTAATTTGCAAATAATGCTTTTCTGACACACTCAAATGAACACCATATTGGCGATGAACACTGTGTGCCATCAAACATTTAAAAGCAAAATATCAGTTTTTAGAGCTCGGCCTCTCATTTAAAGAGCTAAAGTAAACAAGCAGATGGTCTCTCAGTGTGTGCCTTATGGAGATTACAAAATCTTATGTTCATGAAACATAAAACGGTCGCTCACAGTTCCTTGATAAGTATAGCAAGGTGTGCTTATAAAATGCATGAGAAATATATATATGTAAAGGTGACTCTAGGATTTACAGAACAGCTGAGTGTGGAATCTGAATATCTTAGCTAATAAAGTGTGTGTTTGAGGGGATCATGGAAACAGTTAAGAAAGATTTCAGTATCCCAGATGCTTAAAACAATACTTCATTAATCCTTAGGTCTTAATTTATGGGACTTAATAATCACAGTCTTAAAGCAGTTATTCCTAATAATTGGTATTATCAGCCACTATACAACTAGTTTCAAGTTAATTAAAGAGAGCTTTGTCAGCTAATTAAATCTGAATGTCATTTTTGTAAAGATATAGCCTTGCTTTTCACCAGAACTATCACACATATTCAAGAGCAGTCACAGGGCTTAGTGCTACATACAGCATTAACAAAACAGCACCTTGAAGTATTACCTTTTTCGCTCGATAACACGCACCTGACCATAACATGCACATAGTTTTTAGAGGAGGAAAACAAGAGGAAAAAAAAATTCTGAATGAAACAGTGGATGTATCATTTTTGTGCTTCATGCTGTGGTGGGCGCCACTACCAAGAAGGCCCTGCACCTGGTTCCCTTTAACCTCACTTCTCACAGTGAGGGAACTGCCAGAAGGTCCTCAGTGCTGGACCTTAGTGTCTGGGCTGAATGATGGGGGTGGAAATGCTCCTTCAGGTATACTGGGCTGAGGCCATTTAGGGCTTTAAAGGTCAGCACCAACACTTTGAATTGTGTTCGGAAACGTACTGGGAGCCAATATAAGTCTTTCAGGACTGGTGTTATATGGTCTCGGTGGCCACTCCTAGTCACCAGTCTAGCTGCCACATTCTGGATTAGTTGTAGTTTCCGGGTCACCTTCAAAGGTAGCTCCAAATAGAACACATTGCAGTAATCCAAGCAAGAGATAACTAGAGCATGCACCACTCTGGTGAGACAGCCTGCAGGCAGGTAGGGTCTCAGCCTATGTACCCAATGGAGGAGGCAGAGGAGAAGCCACCGCCCATTGAAGCTATGTGGTCACTGGGTTTGACTCCACCATCGGCTCCTCCCAATCTCTTGAAGTCAGGCACACAAACATAGGAACGTCACAACACCACACACACAACATATGCCCATCCCCTATCGCCTTTATAAGCTGGTGCCTCTGCTTGGGGGCAAAGAAGCCTTATGTACGGTAATTTTGCCTCAGCCAAAAGTGGGTGGGCCTTCGAGACAAGGTTTAATGTGCCCCTTCATCTCAGAATCTACTCCTCTTTGCCAGCAGTACTGAACTCCACTAGCAGGGGCTTAGCAATAGAATGGTGTGCCTTGGTTTCCCTTCTGTAAAAGAAGGGCAAGGCCCTCTAGGCACCTTATTTGGGATATTTGCACCATTTTCCTGTTTTTGAAACATGAGGCATAACATCCTGGAAACTCTCAAAGACAAAGTTTATAAGTTAAACCTTTTCTGAATGGTGCAGCATTTTAGTAACAGCAGTTTCTAAGGTTCCTGATATCTGGGATTTATTTTGTTACACAACAAGGTTTGTTGGTTTCCCCTCTCTCCCCTAGTTGAACCTAACTATTCTCAAAGGCTCCTCTCACCCATAAGTCTTTTAAATGGCTTTTGTTGTTGCTGGGTTTTCAGAATCTTTCATCTTTCAAAATGGGGGTTAAAATTGCACTGGAAAGCTACAGCAAAAGTTCAATATCATATGCCTCGGGTGAAGTCTCCAGGTAATTAGAAAAACAGTTCAAAACCATTGGTAAGTGAGCAGTAACTCCTGAGAGGCATTAATACTAACCCTTTTGTTTTCCTGAGAAGTTGACAGAATACTTTGAATCTGTTAAAAAAAAAAATTCCCCTAAGTAACCTGGAAGAGAATGGCCAAACTGTACACAAAGAAAAATAATAATAAAGAAAAACAACCTTTCATATTATAGCAGCAGTCAATATGACAATTATTTTTAAATGGCATAAATCAGTACCTTGCTGCCTTTCATCAAAAAAATTGGAATGTTTCATTAATGCAGTAGCTCAGTCATATGGTCAGGACCAGGGAGCAAGATCAAAAAGTAGTTTCCTGGAACTCTGAGTGCTTCTTTTAACTTAGGTTGAACCGTCTGCTTAAAATAGACTGCAGCATTATGGCATATGATTCACTTTTGAATAATTACATAGTATTGAAAACCTTTTTCCTTAATGTGAATAGATTGAATAGTCATTGCTGAAGCGAACCTAGACGATGCAATGGCTGCCTTCATAACCTTCTAACCTGCTAAACCATAATTTAATCCTTTCCCTGTTCCCTGCACGGGTGTGAGAATTTTAAAAGCTTTCTCTTCTGCTTGTGATAAGCTGTAGTTTGCCTTGTGGTCTGGACTCAAGACAGTGGCTAATCTTAACTATGGTTAGTTAAGTCAGTTTCCGGAACAATGGGTTGAAGTTGGCTCGCTTGAAACTAACCATAGTTTATGTTCATCACAGTTTGTCAGTCCAAATGACACAACAAACTGTGGTTAAGTTTTAAAAGGAAGTGAAAGCACCCCAGCTCCTTCTGACACATACACAGGAAGAACAGAGGGAAAAGTGCACAAGCCCAAGGTGTGTTGTATACAGACTGATAAACTATGGTTTACTATGGTGTGCAAACCTGGCCACGGTACGGAAGATTTTTTATCCCCATTATTGTAAAACACATTGAGATAGGAACTGACAATATGTTCCATCCCTGTGTTTATATTATGTTACAGTATATAGAATATAGGCAAAGGAAAGCTGTGTATTTTTGCCAGTTTATAAGGAAAGGGCTAAAACTCAGTGACGAAACATTTGCATGAAGCAGATCTCAGGTTCAATCCTTGCCATATCCAGGGATGATTATGATGTCACTTTTTAAAAAGATGAACTCAAAGCAACTTGCAAAAATTAAGATTAAAAACTAAGAAGAGTAGGGTTTGAAATGTTCCCTGCCCCAAAACCTAGTGAACCATTGTCAGATAATGTAGGTTACACTACAGTTAGGTCGACAATGATTTTACTCAGTTTAAAGCAGCTTCCTGGGTTGCTTAGCTCTATTTCCAATTCCCGCTCCATTCCTCTGCCTGAAATATTTGCTCACTATGACATGTGGAGGAAAAGGTCAGGACAGGGCCAGATTAAGACCTTTAGACGCAATAAACACTTAAAATATTTTGGTGCCTCCATCTATATCCAATTCAGCTGACCAAAATAAGAATGATCACATGAGCCTCAGTGGACCAAGTGGCAGTTAACTAGTAACCAGATTCTAATTTTGTTGCATTTCCAAGATTGCAGCATATCATTAATCTTTATTATTACTATTTTATTATTCTTTTTATTATTATTTTGTGTGTGTGTGTGTGTGTGTGTGTGTGTGTGTGTGTATATATATACTGTGGGAGCCTTTTAGCAGTACCTGGTTCAGCTGCACCATACAGTCAGTGGTAAATCTGGCAATATGGTGCCCCACTTCTCTTGATGTCCTAAACACGTGCTTATTTGGTTTAGTGTTAGGCTTCGAGGAATCAGATCCCTCCCACAGTAGCAGCCCACAATCAGAGAAACAATAAAAGTTCTTAGCAAGCAATTTATTCAATAATTCGCAGAGAACAATGAAGGAATGCAGCCTTCCCTAAAAATGGTTTTGCTCCAAGTAAAGTCTCAACCCCCTACATCTCTCCTATTCAGCGTCACTTCCCTACTCAGTGTCACTCCTGCGTCAGTTAATCTGAGCTTTCTGCATCTGAGCTCTCTGTTCTAATACCCTCAAGGCCCGTCTGGTTTTGGGAGAGGTGGGGTCAGGAATGCTTTCCAAGGACACTGAGTCAGCTGTCTCTCCCCTGATGCTTCTCCTTCTTTCTGCTGTTCCTCTTCCAGTATTTCCCAGCTTCTGCCCACTGCAGCCTCTGAACTATGCCCTTCTGCAAACCACTGTTCTAAATCTATACTGTCCTCCTGTTCTCTGGAAGGTTCAGGAGAAAGGGGAGGGGGTCCCTGCCATTCCTCCTCAGTCCAGCCCCTGACACTTAATGGTTAATCCAGTACTGGGACAGGCAAAAGAACTGGGTAAAGCACATATGGGAGCATATTTAAAAGGCGCAAACACAACCCACATTCATCCTGCTTTTGTCAAAAACCTTATAGCATCCCTGCCAATATAACTATGAAAGATGTGCCCATTTTGTGTAGGGTTCAGTTGTGCTTCATAAATTGCTATTTTGGGCTGTTTGTGAAATTGGTCATGAACACCCCACCACCACCACTAGCACTTCATTATTTTGTTGTTGTTGTTGTTGTTGTTGTTGTTGTTGTTGTTGTTGTTGTTAAGTTGTGGGTAGACATAGCAGACGACACAGAGGTTTCTCCAAGTAGTTCTTTATAAGTAAGCTGGAACTGAACTGAACTGCAAACAGCTCAGCCAGCCTGCTTTTATAGGCAGTGGACTGTCAACACTGTAACAACAACAACCCAGGGTTTCCTGCCTAAATTAACTTACGCGGACCTGAGTGAAAACTATATACACAATACCCCTGGTGGCCAGGGTGAGAACTTCAATACATAACAGTTGTTGTTGTTGTTCCCATGTTGCAGAGAAAGGGTTGTGTGTGAGTGAACAGTGGGTGGTCTAGCCTACAGAGTTTCTAGTACAGATAGGGTTAGAAATAGGAACTCTGAAACTCACAGCTCCCAGACGTAGGATCCTAAAGCCGCAGTCCTAGCTGCATGTTATGTTTCTTCAAATTGCCTCGATCCCGCAGCTTCCTTTTCATTCTTCTTGCATTCCATTTTGGGAATGCGCTCTGTAGCAGTTTCTACAAATTGTTTTGGCTCTGCAAAAGAAATTATACTCTCCCATAACATAACCATTGCCACTGCCACATCGACAAGTGGGAATGGAGATGCGCAAGTAAAATTGAGTTCCATAAACAGAGGAAAACTGAACCATTTTACTAGTATTAAAAAAAGAGAAGCAAATTCCACAATAGGAGGGGGGAAATGGAAATGGGTATATATGGTTTAAGTGGCTGCACTCCTGTGCGCTCATTTCAACTATTTGCATGCAAAAGTAATAGCACATTAGCATAACGGCTCTGCAAGTTGGCGAAACGGCCTCAGCAATGTCAAACTCTTACGCTGCACATTTCCATATCCAGACATTACAAAATTACCATTTTGGAAAGACTCTGGAGGGGGAGAAAGGGAGAGACTTAGAGAAGAAGTGGTATGAAGCAAAGGTGGGCTGAACTCTCCCCATATTTCCCAAACATATTCTTCTTCTATGAAAATAGGGGCTGATGTCCTGCTGTTTTCTGAATTTCTTTTTTTGATACCTTACTGGACTCAGCAGATAGTGTGACCATTGGTGTTATGGGTCTCTCTATGAGGACCTGACATGTTTTGGTGGCCCCAGGCAGACTGAGAAGAGGAGGAAGAAGAATGAGCAGATCATGGTCAGGATTACCAGCAGGCAGGGATGGGTGACAGAGGTCTTCCCTTTGTGAATCTAGACGTCAGAGAAGGAGCAGCCGTAGATCTGCTGGCTCGTTCACCCTCCCCTCTGGCAGAAAACCGAGCCTCATTGGGTAGCAGAGCCTTAACCAAACAGAAGGTGGGGCAAAACAGGAGGAGCTGCAGTGGAGCTGGGGGCAGACACAAGAAACACCTTGGTAGATAGGATGAGATGCACCCACCCAGCCATAGCATGTGTGTGCCCATGCAGCAGACTCATAAGGCGAGAGTGTCCCTTGAGTGAGCTCACTGCATCTTTTAAGAGTTTGGCAGGAAGGACCTTTCAACAGTTTAAATGTATTTGTAGCTTCCGTTCAGTTCCTCTTGCCTTTTTCATGTACCTTGGAATTTTGGTACATTGACCTTGTCCTTGGTGCTGAATCTGTCCCTCTATTAGCCTAAATAAGGATATCTTCTTTATTTTCAAGTAAGAATGTCTGTTATTGTGTTTTGGGGTGGGATCCTGGCAACTGGGAAGCTGTGGAGAGTATCTCACATGATTTCCTGCTGACCACACTTTAACTGAATGCCTTGGAAGTGCATTGTATAAAATGATATAGCAGACAGTCAAGACAGTGTGGTTGGTGGGCGGCTGTGGCTAAAGCAGGCATAGGCAAACTCGGCCCTCCAGATGTTTTGGGACTACAACTCCCATCATCCCTAGCTAACAGGACCAGTGGTCAGGAATGATGGGAGTTGTAGTCTCAAAATATCTGGAGGGCCATGTTTGCTTATGCCTGGGCTAAAGCCTTGCACGACTCTGAGTGATGTGAGACTTGGGGGGGGGGTTAACAACCTCATAACAATATATAACACAGGGCACAATCCACTTCCAAGAATTTTGGAGAAATTTACCCCACCCTCCCCAGCGATCTTTCAGAAAAGTTCTGTTTTGCCCCACTCAAAGAAATGATAAAAAAGACATTTTTTGCACAGTTCTAGTATGGAGATGCAGAAGTCAAATGTGCTAAGACAAGGATGCTTAACCTTTTTACCCTTGCAGGCCAGATTGTTATCTCTCTGACCCTTCGTCCACCAAGTTTGACAGGTGGGGTCACCTGACGCCACGTTGACTTCAACTGACCTTCTCTTTGCCCACAGAGGTCTTCAGAAGCCCCTTTCAAAGTGCTGCTTTGTGTGGTCATGCTTTTAAAGGCACTTCTGAAGATTTGACCATCAGCTGATTGTCAAATCTTCAGAAGCCGCTTTCAAAATGCTGGGCAAGATAGTGCTTTGAAACGGACTTCTGAAGAAGTCTTCACAAGTCCCTCTCAAAGTGTTATCTTCTGCAGTTAGGGCACCCAGATGAAAAGGAAGATGGGGCTCTTCTATCTTAAATATTATACAAAAGAAGGAATTTTGTGAGTGGCAGCTTTTCTCACTCTTTCATGACAGCCCTAGCTAAATGTGCTCTTCTTCATAATTTTTAAAGGTCCAGAAACAAACTCCTTTGTGTCTACGACTGGGTTCAGGTCCTCCTTTTCACAAATTTCTCTTTTTCCTCTTGTGAAGGTAGAGTGGAGAAATCCAAACACCTTGAGGGGAGGGCTCATATACTTTATTTACAATTAGACATGTATAGCCCAGCCTCTCCTGGTATCAACACTTCTTCTTCATCATCATCATCTCCTATGAGTCATGTGCACCAAATCATTGTGAATGCATGCAGGTGTCAGGCTGACTTGGAGCTAGGTCTCTTAGCACTTTAAAATGAGGGTTTAAAGTAAAAATAGACAAAAGAAGATTTAAAAGAAAGACTTCAATTAACTGTGAGTTAAATAGCATAGGAAACTGTCTTAGCCTAAGGCAGATTGTTGGTCCATCTAGCTCAGTAGAGTTGACACCAACTGGCTGTGGCCCCCCCAGGGTTTCAAACAGGGAGCATTTTCCAGCCCTACCTGTCATGCACCAGGAGTCAGCTTTGCCAGCTAAACAGCAGCCTGAAGGGGGAGAGGGCAGAGTGACTCTACCTGCAGCTGATCAGCCTTCAAGGACTCAGAGAAGGTGCTGATGAGAATCATCTGACTTCAGCCTTCTTAAGGAGAACTTCCATCAGCAGTCAGATGCTGGAAACAATGCTTGTCATTCCTGGCCCAACCTTTGATCATCAGATTCCCTGCCCCCTGGTTGTCTGATCATGCGATTTTTTTGTTTGCCCGACCCTAGGATTGGACCTGACTTTGGATACTGGCACTACCTCCAGGCAAGTACTCCTCAGAGACTCTTCTGGTGGGCTGGTCTCCCACTCCACTGAGCTCTGCTCGCTGTTGCTCAGCCCGAGACTATGACAATTGGAGGCAGTAGTTCTTCTGAATAATGGATTCTGGAGGCCATTGGAGGGGAGCGTGCCCATGTGCTTTGGTCTTGCTTGCATGTTTCCTACAGGCATCCAGTTGTCCACTCTGAGAGCAGAATGCTGTATTTGGTGGGGCAATCACCTGTTTCAGCAGGCTATACTTGGGTTCTTATTTGTGCAGTTTCCTGGGTGACTCATACAACTGTGCCGATGTTAATATCTGTGAAGCAAATCTAGTGCCCCAGGTGAATCTACCAATGACAGGGAATATTTAAAGATGGACGTGGGCACAGAGATTTATCTCTGCAAGCACAGAATCAAACCCAAAAACTCCTTCAGAATTCAAGAAGTTGCAACTTACTGAGAGAAGGACCGGAAGAACAAAGAGCTTCCTCCTTTCAATTTCCCTGCATGGAGCATGCAAAACAATCTAGTGCTTTATTGACTATCATGGGCTGGCTTTAACAATGACAGCTTGCTTTTGAAGGGCAGCCAGAATATTTGCTGGTTCTTTTCGTCTTTCAAACAGAACACAACGTTTCCTGGCCTTAAAATAGCAGCTGCTGTACTGGCTGCCCCTTTTGTGATTGCATTTGAAGGAGTTACTCGTGCCTCTACTTCTAATTTTTCCCCCTCACCAAAAGCAAGGGCCATTTCTAGTCACATTTCCCTTTTGTATGAAAGGATTTTCTATAAAGGGAAAGGAACTTTGTAGTGCTGTGCTTTCTTGTTTCTCTGCACTTTTTGCAGTAGTCTCCATTTGCTTGCTTTCTGTCTCGCACTTTGCTTACAAAACAGCCCAGACCTCTGCCCACCCTGCCAATAAATGCACATTCAGATGGATCGCCAGAACCATTTTACACACTGCAAGGCAATTATCAGTTTGTTCACACACGCATGTATCTTGCTTGGCCTCATGACTTGGTCACTTAGTGCAAGTGACCATTTTGCAATGAAATGGAGGCAATCCTGAGTTTGCCACTGGAAAACAAAGACTGATGAAGGGGTTTGCTAATAAGAATTTCTAATGTAAAAATGGTAAAGGACCTCTGGACAGTTAAGTCCAGTCAAAGGCAACTATGGGATTGTGGTGCTCATCTCGCTTTCAGGCCAAGGGAGCCAGTGTTTGTCTAAAGACAACTTTCTGGGTCATGTAGCCAGCATGACTAAACCGCTTCTGGCACAACGGAACACCGTGACAGAAACCAGAGTGCACGGGAACACCATTTACCTTCCTACCAAAGTGGTACCTATTTATCTACTTGCACTTGTATGCTTTCAAACTGCTAGGTTGGCAGGAGCGGGGACAGAGCAATGGGAGCTCACCCCGTCATGGGGATTCGAACCACCGACCTTCTGATTGGCAAGCCCAAGAGGCTCAGTGGTTTAGGTCACAGCACCACCCGCGTCCCCACTAAGAATGTCTAACCATCAGGGAGGCAGTGATCGAAAGGAGTGTGTGTGAGAACGCATCTCAGCCAGCTCTGTGCAAGCACATGGTTCCTGGCTGACTAGCACTGCCTGGCACAGAAGATGGCTGCCAATACCTGAAGGGATGTGTCAGCAATCCTCCTGCGTACGTGCATAGTTCTGACCAAGGTTTGGTCTGCCTTCCCAACCATTACAGATACATATATAAATTCAACTCTCCTTGTGTTACTCTGCAGTGCAGTGGAAGGTGCAGTTTCCTATAGAAGCACAATTTCTATAGAAGCCACCGCCAGCTGTTCAAGGTGCTCTTTCCAAGTACCTGCATGATCTATATGATTGCAAAGACATGCTTGCTACATTTATACCTAGCTTTTTTAGGCATCTGCTGGAAGAAATTTTAGGTACACACAATGTGTGACATGGTCCTCAGTCTCACAGCTGAATGTCAGGAGGGTGAAGTATTGTGGAACGTATGTATTTGCTGGTGGTGTAGCATCAGGGGCACAGGGGCACAAAATGCATATGGAAGCTCTCTCTCTATATATGTATACACACACACACACACACACACACACACACATATATATATACACATACACACACACAAATACACACACACACACATACACACACACACACACTGATCTACTTAAAATGGCGACTACCAAGAAAATAGAGGTGGGGGGAACCAGCATCAAACCTCAACCATAAAGGACAGCCAGTTTTGACCATTCAGCATCAAGGGGAAGTTGGAAAGTGCTGAAGAAAATGTGACGCTTCCCACCATATTCCCTTCCCTTAACTACAGTTGAAGGAGACCCAGAAACTACAACTAATCCAGAATGTGGCAGCTACACTGGTGACTGGGAGTGGCCGCTGAGACCGTATAACACCGATCCTGAAAGACCTACATTGGCTCCCAGTATGTTTGCAAACACAATTCAAAGTGTTGGTGTTGACCTTTAAAGCCCTAAACAGTGCTGGCCCAGTATACCTGAAGGAGTGTCTCCAGCCCCATCGTTCAGCTCGGACACTGAGGTCCTCCTCTGAGGGCCTTCTGGTGGTTCCCTCAATGCGAGAAGTGAGGTTACAGGGAACCAGGCAGAGGGCCTTCTTGGCAGTGGCACTCGCCGTGTGGAACGCCCTCCCATCAGATGTCAAGGAAATAAACAACTACCTTACCTTTAGAAGACATCTGAAGGTAGCCCTGTTTAGGGAAAATTTTAATGTTTGAAGTTTTATTGTGTTTTTTATATTCTGTTGGGAGCCGCCCAAAGTGGTTGGGCAAACCCAGCCAGATGTGTGCGGTATGAATAATAATAAATAAATAAATAAATATTATCATAATCATCATTATTATTATTAATTTACTTCTACCTGTTGCTCCAGTGTTCAAATAAAACCCCACACCCAGCCATGTTCCCTCCTGCTTGCTCTTTCAATGAGAGATTGAGAGGAGGACTGCCCAAGCTACTTGTTCTCTCCCAAAGGCACCCGCACAGCCACAGAGTGGGAGTCAAGACCTCTTGGAAGGCTCCCATCCCTTACCTGGTGACCAGGAGGAGGAGGCTCCAAGGTGCCCTTTGCTTCACAGCTGGGGCCAAAGAGGGACAGAACTGCCAGTCAGAGCTTGAACTTTTCCTAGCCCGTTTTGGTCTTTCCCCAGGGCCTCTCTGCCAGTTTGTGTCCTTGGGCGAAGCACTTGCCCAGTGGCAGGAACATGGAGAAGAGAATAGCCCACTTGTGTTTTTTAAAATATAATAAGCATATAAACCACTGAGCCTCTTGAGCTTGCTGATCGGAAGGTCGCCAGTTCAAATCCCCATGACAAGGTGAGCTCCCATTGCTCTTTCCCAGCTCCTGCCAAACTAGCAGTTCGAAAGCACACCAGTGCAAGTAGGTAAATAGGTATCACTGTGGCACAATGGGAAACGACATTTCCATGCACTCTGGCACTCATCACGGCATCCTGTTGTGCCATAATCAGTTTAGTGATGCTGGCCAGATGATCTGGAAAGCTGTCTGTGGACAAAGACTGGCTCCCTCACCCTGAAAGCGAGATGAACGCCACAACCCCATAGTAGCCTTTGACTGGACTTAACCATCCAAGGGTCCTTTACCTTTACTTCTCTATAACAACCAGATTGAATCATAGATTTGTAGAGTTGGAAGGGACTTTGAGGATCATCTAGTCCAACTCCCTACAAATCAGGAATATGCAGCTGTTCCATACAGGGATCGAACCTGCAACCTTGGCGTTATTAGCACCGCACTCTAACCAACTGAGATATCCAGGATTAACATGTCTGCAGAAGCTCCTGTTGTGGCAATACTCATACTCCAGGTGGAGGCATAGCATGTATGTTCATTTCTTCCACATTCATGTTGCTCCTGATGCCAACCTGAAGTCATGCAAAGGTTGCACGCTTATTTAATGGGAAGAGGAAACATTTAAGAGGTCACATACAAACTGCTGAAGCCATCACAAGTGCTTTATTGTATTATGATTAAACATCAGTGTATTGGCAGAAGATGGGGAAGAGGGAATTGCATCACAAAAGAAGCATTTGGGTTGAATGGCTCAAGTTAGAGAATCAGAGACAAAGTAGCAAAAAATTAAGGCCAAAAGAGCATTGGAATGGGGGTGGGGGACCTTTCCCCAAGGTTATTCCTCTTTCATCCATTTTATTATGTGACCACTCTGGGAAAGTACAGCCTGAATGCACAGCAAACAAAATAAAAAGTAAAAGCCATTTGCTCTTTGTATCTCTTTGTGAATCATTTTACTTTGTAATGCTTGACAAAGAAGGAGAGAATTAAAGCTTTTGGGAAAGCCAAGAAAACTGTGTCCAAGATCTAAAGAGACATGCACAATTAAGGATGTTTGATGACTTCGATCTCTGTAAACTCTTAGATGCAGCTCCCACACTAAAGTGCTGGTTGGAATTTAGTGATCTGCTGGCTTTTGCTCTTTGGAAGGTTCTGACAGTTCGCAGCTCAAAAAAAAAAAGGTATTTAAAAATATGTTTTAAATGTCTGTATGGCGAGGAAATACCTTTAAAAGCACACATTTAAATACATATTTTAAATACATATTTACACATGTAATTTTCTACAGGTTTTTTTTAAAAAAGCAGGCCCTGAATTCTGCACCAGCTGAAGTTTCCAAACCACCCTCAGAGGCAGCACCACATAATGTGTTGCAGTGATCTAACCTAGAGGTTGACGGAAGTTAGAATATCCCTGTCCAGATAGGGGCACAGCTGGGCCACCAGCCCAAGCTGATGGAAGTCACTCCATGCCACTGAGGCCACCTGAGCCTCAAGCGACAGCAATGAATCCAGAAGGACCCCCAAGCTTTGTACCTGCGGCTTCAGTGGAACTATAGTCCCATCAAGAACAGGCAATCTCCCATCCATTCAGTCTAGGAAGCAGCCTACTGACAGTGCTTCAGTCTTACCAGGGTTGAGCTTCAGTTTATTGGCTCTCATCCAGTCCATTACTGAGGCAAGACACCATTCCAGCCTATCAAATGCTGACCTGAAGTTTATGGGACCTTCCATAGCAGCTCTGAGATGCCAGAGCTACTGTTGAAGGAAATCTAAAAAAGTCTCCTTTATAAGTAGTGTAGCACAAGGTACTTTTTGATTCCTGATCAATGGCTTTGTTGTTGTTGTGGCTGATGTTGAATTTATATACTGCCCTATACCCAGAGGTCTCAGGGCAGTTCAAATAAAAAGATCACAGGATATAAAATAAAAATAAAAGCAATAACCCAATAATACCCCCCCCAAAAAAGATCCACATTTTTAAAGGGTTTGGGATGTTGATCAGGTGAACCAAAGGCCTGGTTAAAAAAGAACATTTTTGCCTGGCACCTAAAGGTGTATAATGAAGGCTCCAGGTGAACTTCCCTGGGGAGAGCATTCCACAGACAGGGAGCCACTGCAAAGAAGGCCCATTCTCGTGTTGCCACACTCCGGACCTCCTGAGGAGGAAGCACACGAAGGAGGGCCTCAGAAGATGATCTCAGGGTCTGGGTAGGTTCATATGGAAAGAGGCGGTTCTTGAGATTTTGTGGTCCTGAGCTATTTAAGGCTTTGTAGATCAAAACCAGCACTTTGAATTGGGCCTGGGAACTAATTGGTAGCCAGCGCAGTTGGACCAGGATCGGTGTAATATGCTCAGACCGTCTTGCTCCGCGGTGAGCAACCTGGCCACTGAATTCTGCACCAGCTGAAGTTTCTAAAGCATCTTCGGATGCAACCCTACATATATTTTAGCTGTTATTTTTGCTTTTATGTCAGCGTCTGCAGCACAGGTACATTTGATAGCATATTTGCCTCACCTGTGTGAGGACACTGAGGTATTGCGCTTCCTGCCATTCCTTTCCCTTCCTTTCTCTCTTATACTTCTAACAGAGTCCATTATTTTCAGACCTCTGTCCAGAAAGTATTAGAAGTTTAGATGAGAGGTCCAAATCTGATGCAAAACAGTAGACGGGCAAAGTGGAAGTTAATCTGTGTGGGATCTAATTCCTGTGAGCTGTTCAAACTGCAGGGCAAATGAAGGTCAGGGAATGAAGGTAAGCAATGAAGCTGAAAGAATTTCATTGCTGCAAATGACTTAAGCAATTTGCATTTCTTTTTCTCCCCTTCCCTTAAACGCAGCATTCGTCAGAAATATTTCTTGGGTCACATTTTGAGATAATGCTTAGCAATATTTAAGAGATGTGACAAATCAATTCTCTGAGGTTTGCAAGCCATTTTATAATGCAACGAATCCAATGTTTTCTGTTTTGCTGGTGAAAATGCTTGGATTCCTTAAATGCTAGTAAATGGGTCCCCAGTCAGAAAACCAGCAAAGTAATTATTATTATCATTGTTAATAATAATTTAATTAGATCCTGCCCTTCTTCCCCAAGGACCCAAGGGCAGCAAACATATAAACAATTTAAGAACAAATCAAAAACATTCTAAAGCAGTTGAAATATTCTAAAAGCAATTATAATTAAAACCAACTAAAAGTAGTTACAGTTAAAAACGTTGCCCACAATGATATCGGGGTGTTCTTCAGCCACCCAATGCCTGGGTAAACTAGAATATATTTTAAATGCTTCTGAAAGTTAATAATGATGGAGACAGGGACACATCACAAGGGACACAGGTGGCGCTGTGGTCTAAACCACTGAGCCACTTGGGCTTGCAGATCAGAAGGTTGACGGTTTGAATCCCTGCGATGGAGTAAGCTCCCATTGCTCTGTCCCAGCTCCTGCCAACCTAGCAGTTCGAAAGCACACCAGTGCAAGTAGATAAATAGGTACTGTTGTTGCAGGAAGGCAAATGGCATTTCCATGCACTCTGGTTTCCATCACTGTTGTGCCAGAAGAGGTTTAGTCATGCTGGCCACATGACCTGGAAAGCTGTCTGTGAACAAATGCCGACTCCCTTGGCCTGAAAGCGAGATGAGCGCCGCAACCCCATAGTCACCTTTGACTGGACTTAACTGTCCAGGGGTCCTTTATCTTTTACCTTTACTAGGAATTTCACTCCACAGTTGGGGAACCACCGAACATGCTTCTTTGAAAGATTGCTTGCCCACACACCACTGCTACCAGTCAGGATCTGATGGGAATCTTATGTATCTGACTGAACATCTATACGTTTCCCCCAAAAATGGTTGAGGATTTGCATGTGTTCTATGCAGACTGTGCAAATGGTCTCTCAAAATTGTGGGCACAGAATTGGGGGGGGGGGAACTTTCCACTCAATTTCTCCAGACGGATGAAAAAAACAAAACAACAAGTTCTCAGGGATGGGACTCATCATTGCAATAGCACAACTTCTTTCTTTCTTCATTGCTTTGTTTTGCGGTAATAAATAATTAAATAAATGAATGAATGATTACTTATATCCTGCCCATCTGGCCAGGCCTCCCCAGCCACTCTGGGCAGCTCCCAACAGAATATTAAAAACATGATAAAACATCAAACATTAAAAAGTTTAAAACATTAAAACATTAAAAACACAGGGCTGCCTTCAGATGTCTTTTAAAAGTCAGATACAGTGGTACCTCGGGTTACAGACACTTCAGGTTTGCATTTTCGGGTTGCGCACCGCACCGAACCAGGAAGTACTGGAAAGGGTTACTTCCAGGTTTCAGCACATGCACATGCGCAAAAGCACTAAATTGTGCTTTGCGCATGTGCAGAAGCACTGAATTGCGACCTGCACGTGCACAGACGTGGTGCTGCGGGTTGTGAATGCTGCGGGTTGCGAATGTGCCTCCCGTATGGATCATGTTTGCAACCCGAGGTTCCACTGTAGTTGTTTATTTCTTTGGCATCTGATGGGAGAGTGTTCCACAGGGCGGGTGCCACTACCGAGAAGGCCCTCTGACTGGTTCCCTGTAACCTCACTTCTCGTAGGGAGGGAACTGCCAGAAGGCCCTCAGAGCTGGACCTCAGTGTAAAAACTGTGTTTACCGCCATTTTGCATCACCAAAAAACCACAATTTTTTGATTGACCTGCCTAAGATCTAGGACAAAGTGCCATCTTTTGCAAATTCCTCCCAGACCTCAATTCCGCCTTTGAAATCCCAGTGTTGTCCGGGGAAATCTGGACATATGGCAACCCTAGATAAACACGCTTCTGGCTTCCTTCACAAGCTGGAGCAAGTAGGGAGAGTGAAGTGATTACCTGGTCATCTGCTGAACTTGTTTACGAGAACTCAGAGCCCTGACAGACAGCTCATGCTCAAGCCCAAGCCCATCACAGCTTCCAAAAGATGCTATTAAAGCCTATACAGTTCAGTGCTGTCACATTAAAGTCCCCACACTATTATTAAAGTCACTGAACTGATAGCAAACCAAGTCGTACTTACAGTCTTCCAAGGAGATGCAGGAAATTTCTGATTCAAAACATGCCACTTTGATGGGGAAATAAAGCTCACCATCCCTCTTAATTTTAGTGGTTTTCATTGCCATTGTAAAACTTCTTTTTTATGAAGGCTGAAAGCAATTTCCCATTCTTGCTGTAATGCTTGGGCCTGCCACAAAGAGCTTGCCCTTTATTAATAACTGGGAGTCAAATATATCCTTATATTAACCTTGGATAATACATTAATATGTAGAGGATCAGGTGAAGAAAATATGACTATTACTCAAATTGTTCAGTTACCTGGGAAAGGTGCCCAGTACTTTATTTGTCCTCTGAGCCAATGTGCTATAATGATTTACTCAACTAGGTGACTCTGGACCAATCACTATCTCTCTTCATAACCTGCCTCACAGAGATGTTGTGAAGATATTATGGAAGAACCAGGTTATACCTCCTTGGAGGAAAGGCAAAAACATTCATAAATATGAAATATGAAATTGACAGTGTGTCAGCAAGCTTTGGGACTTGGGTCTATGAGACAAATGTTGGGCCATTGACCTGGAAAGAGTGGTGCCTAGATAGCTCAAGAATGCAAGCCAAACCACATGAGGAAAGTCACTTTTGTTCCAATTCAATGGTAAACAGTGGGTTTTCCTGAGGAAATTGGCAGGGAAAACAAAGAAAGAAAGAACCCTCTCAGATCCAGACACGGGTCAAGCAAAAGTGTTTACAGAGGGAGTTGTCACCATAATGCTGGAGGGGATGTCATCCACAGAAGTATAGTGTCCAGATCAAGAGAAATAATAGTACCACTCTATTTTGCCTTGGTGGTACCACATCTGGAGTACTGTGTCCTGTTCTGGGCACCAGAATTTGAGAAGGATATTGCCAACCAGTAACGAGTGTGCAGAGGAGGATGACCTGGATAAAGAGTTGGGTGTGTTTAATGTGGATAAGAGGAGACAGAGGGGAGATATGATAGTCATCTTCAAATATCTAAAGAGTTGTTGCATAGAAGATGGAGCAAACTTGTTTTCGCCTGCTCTGGAGGGTAGGAGATGAAGCAATGGCTTCATGTTAGAAGAAAGGAGATTTCGACTAAAAATCAGGAAGAACTCTCTGGTGGTAAGTGCTGTTTGACAGTGGAACAGATCCCTTGGGTGGTGGTGGAATCTCCATTGTGTTGGTGGCAAGGAAAAAAAGATATACCATATTTTTTGCTCCATAAGACACACCTTTTCCCTCCTAAAAAGTAAGGGGAAGTGTCTGTGCATCTTATGGAGTGAATGCACTGGGCGGCAGAGGGATCCCTTGGCTACTGCTGCAGTCGTGAGCTGAGGGATGCCTCCGTAGCCGGAGCCATGGCTCCCGTCTGTCACTCTTGCTCTGCTGGCTTCTCAGCGAAGCAGGATGTGGGATGGAAGGGGCTCCTTGTAAGGGCTCCCTTCCGTCCCTCCTCCTGCTTTGCTGGGAAGCCAGCAGAACAAGAGCGAGAGCTGCACAGCACGTCTGGCTTCTCTGCCGGCTTCTCAGCGAAGTGGGGAGGAAGGACGGAAGGGGCTCCTTGTAAGGGCTCCCTTCTGTCCCTCCTCCTTCGCTGGGAAGCCAGAAGAGCAAGAGGCGCTACGCAGCTATCACTCTTGCTCTGCTGGCTTCCCAGCGAAGCAGGAGGAGGGACAGAAGGGAGCAAGGAAAGCAAGAGCCTCTTACATGGCTTTTGTCTCGCTTTGCGCAGCTCTCACTTTGCTTGCCCATCTCTCCTCCCACCTTGCTGTAAAGCAAGCAAAGCACCTGTCTCCTCCTCCTCTTTTACAGCAAGGCGGGAGGAGGGATGGACAAGAAAGTGAGAGCTGCGCAAAGCAGGAGAGAAGCCATGTAAGCAGCTCTCGCTTTGCTTGCTTTAAAGCAAGAAAAACAAGAGCCGCTTACATGCTCTGTGCATAATTTTTTTCCCCTTGCTTTCCCCCTTTAAAAACTAGATGTGTCTTATCGTCAGGAGCATCTTATGGAGCGAAAAATACGGTAAAAGGAAAATTCCCTGCATTGGGACCCCAGCGGAATTTTAAAATCACAGATTATGCAGCAACATAAAGTGTGTAAATATAGGCTGTTAGACTTTTAAAATATGCCCTTCTAAGTTCCTTCGCACCCTCTTCTCCTAGCATCGAAAAAGACCGCACATTTGGCAAGTTACAAAAATGTTACAAACTCTTCAAAGGTCAAGTTCATTTGCTTTTCTCTCTATCAGCCAGAAAACATGGGCAGTAAAATTTGTCTTAGTTACAGCGATGAAAGTTCCTAAATCATTGCTATAGGAACACAAGAATGGCTTGTAAGAGCCATGAGGTCTGAGCTGCAGCAACCAGCTCAAAATCTCTTCACAAACTGAGGTTTTCTGAAATATTAAAGGTGAACAAAGCCCTTGATTGCCTAGTCTCTCCCAAGACTGGGTGGGTGGGTGTGACCTAGCTAAACCTGGTGGGACAGCTTACTATATTACATTAACCCATTCACACATTAATTAGATTTAAGCATGTGGGTTATATGAGGCTCTTTATCCCACACATTGGAGGTTTTTAAGTAGACAATGGATGCCATCTGTCATGTATGCTTTAGCTGAGATTCCTTCATTGCAGGGGGTTGGACTAGATGATTCTAAGGGCCCCTTCCATCTCTACATTTCTATGATTCTACGTCTGAACACCATGGGTACACTTAAACACCTCTTGTGGAAATGTCTGACAGTGAACAGGTTCTGGTTGTGTCTCTGCAGTTATTTCAGATATTCTTCACCAACAGCTGGAGATGAACAAGGTTTAGCCTAGCAATCTTTCTTTTATGAGCAGAAGAAGACAATATTTTATGAACCCTAGATAACTTACTTACTCACATCTGCCCCTGTGAGGATTGCTCACCAATGGAAGGCTGCAGGGAGTGCATATTAAGACACTTCCTTACAACAGAGACAGGATAAACAAGTTTCCAGCCTGGATTTGAAACGATTGAAAAGCCTGTGTGAATAAAAAGCTCTTCACCTGGAACCAAAAAATTCACAGAGAAGACATCAGGCACCGTATGTGGTCACATGCATTTTGGATCACAGTTTATACTTATTCGGAACAGTGAACTGTTAAAGAACTTGCTTAGTTTCAATGCAAAAGAACAGAAAATCTTGAGTCTTCCAGCTTACAATTATGTGCTTCCAGTTTCTACAACAGCTACCAGTGTAATAACGTAATCATAGGAAAAACAATTTGGAAAAATAATAGTATATCATTACTTGAAACAGTATAGTTTTTTAATGTATATATATAACGATGCACATGCATATACATAAAAATAGTATACTGATATTTAAAAACATAATGATATTTATGAGCTAATCAAAAGGACCACATTATCTGGCAATTTGGACTAGAAATGCAAATTGAAAGATAGCTGGTAATGAAAGGTAAATTTAGGAATTAGCTACCAAACACAATAAAATAATATTATGAAAGAAAGAGTATGCAAGTATTTTTCTTCTTCATGCATTGTGACATTTGCTGTAACACAAAAAATTAGGAAATAACTTTTTCTGGTCAGGATGGCGAGTATTTTTTACTGCACTTTCTAAAATACATTCAATATGTATTTTTACATGTCTTAAAGCTGTACTATTATTTAAAGGAGTGCATTGTTCTTAAGAATTTGCTGTGTGTGTCTGTGTTGTCCCTCATGCTGGACTGAAAGCTCTTAATTAGAATGCAAGGGGCTGAATTTGGTATCTTTTGCATGCAACACTGAACAATGGGAGTAGAAAAGCCCATTGTTAAAAATGGACTCCAGATATCTAACTTTAGCAATGTACAAGTCATAAACAACAAATGAACCGGTTCCAGGTGGCAGTAGCATAAGATTCAAATCCTAGGGAACAAGGTCCTTTCGCCTCCCCCCCCCCACGCCCACTCTTTTCTCCCTTCCTCTTTCTGCTTCTCAATGCCTAGGCCTGCAAATCTTATTTCTCCTTGATTTGGGCTCCAAACCCAAATCTTTGCCCACGACGCAAGCTCCATTTATGTAGAATAAAGGTAAAGGGTAACGGGACCCCTGACCATTAGGTCCAGTCGTGACCGACTCTGGGATTGCGGCTCTCATCTCGCTTTATTGGCTGAGGGAGCCGGCGTACAGCTTCCAGGTCATGTGGCCAGCATGACTAAGCCTTTATGTAGAATACCTAATGCTAAAGATTTTAAAGTACTGTATTTTCCCGTGTATAAGACATCCCATGTATAAGAGGCCCCCTGTGTTTTTTTAACCCAAAATTAAGAAATCAAAGTTTTAAGCATCAAAGAGAACAACTTTGACATAGCAACCCTGAGATCATCCAAAGTTGTTGACCTTTGGAGGGAGATCGCCCAAAGTTGATGTTAAACTTTTGGGGGGGAGATCACCCAGTGGCTCCAGCGATCTGCAACCCCTGTGCTGCCTTACTGCCATAGTGCCACCCTGCACCCCCTTAAAACATAAAGGTAAAGGGACCCCTGACCATTAGGTCCAATCATGACTGACTCTGGGGTTGTGGCGTTCATCTCGCTTTATTGGCCGAGGGAGCCGGCGTACAGCTTCCGGGTCATGTGGCAGCATGAGAAAGCCGCTTCTGGTAAACCAGAGCAGTGCACGGAAACTCCATTTACCTCCCCACCAGAGCAGTACCCATTTATCTACTTGCACTTTACTGTTCATTAAATAATCTGTGGCAGTTGCTCTGTAATGAATGGCAGAAGTCTGTGCACTGGTTTACGGAAGTGGATTGGCAGTTCTGGCAGCTCCTTCACTGCAGCCACAGGAATGCAAGTAGCATTCCTTTTAACCCCTGTGCATTCCATGTGTAAGACAACCCC
This sequence comes from Podarcis liolepis, assembly GCF_965112155.1. NCBI lineage: Eukaryota > Metazoa > Chordata > Lepidosauria > Squamata > Lacertidae > Podarcis > Podarcis liolepis. The sequence goes on along the minus strand of NC_139560.1, from coordinate 73,102,346 downwards.
CAATTTTTAACTAATTTCTTTTAGCAAAAGACATAATCTTATACACAGAAAAAGACTGCAAATGCTGATGTAAGCCAAGAGAAGTCCGACACACAAAGATCAGGTGCTACCGTGAACTTTGAAGGTCTGGATGTGCTTCAGAAGATTCATACGTTCCTGGAATCACACATTAATTCTCTTTCCGCCCTGTTTAGTTCAAACTGATCTTGACTCCAGAATGATTTGGTAGTATTAGCATTGGCCTGAGTACTTCTCATATAACACTCTGTTCTGTTTCATTTTTCTTCCTTTTGCCATTCTTAGAGAAGATATGTGAAGACGTGATGAGCTCTGAATAGCTCCCTTCAGATCTTCTTCTAATGACACATGGTCAGGGATATTGTCCTGAATGGCTAACTTCACCTTGAACTTTCCATGTGTCAATTCATATCCAAACCAGCTGCTTCAGAGGTGGTGGTGTTACATTTCAACAGAAGGGGTATCTCAGTAAATTGGGTGAGCTTCTTGAAGCAAGCTACATACAAGACTGTTTTCTTTAGCAGGGTGAAAACACAAATGTAGGTGACCTTTCAGAAGGAGGAGAAAGATTTCGGGACAAGAAGGGTAAGGTTCAGCATGTTCTGAAGTCCTGCCTTTGGATACATTCCAGTATATTTTCAAAGTTCCCTATGCCTTGTTGTCAGGCTTCAGGGCATCAGATCCCTCCCAAGGTGGCACCCAAGAATCAGAAAAACAATAAAAGTTCTTACCAAGCAATTTATTCCATAATTCACAGAGAACAACAAAGGAATGCAGCCTTCTCTAGTCAAGGTGTTGCTCCAAATAAAGTCTCATCCCCCTACGTCTCCCCTATTTGGCCTCACTCCTGCATCAGTTAATCTGAGCTTTCTGTCTCTGAGCTCTCTGTCCTAATACCCTCAATGTGTGTCTGATCTTGGGAGAGGAGGGTCAGGAATGCTTTCCAAGGACACTGAGTCTGTCAACTGTCTCTCCCCTGGTGTTTCTTCTTCCTGCTGCTCTCCTCCCAATACTCCCCAGCTTCTCCTCTCTGCAGCCTCTGAACTATGCCCTTCCGCAAACCACTGTTCCAAATCTATACTGTCCTCCTGTTGTCAGGAAGGTTCAGGGGAAGGGGGGGTGGTCCCCACCATTCCTCCTCAGTCCAGCCTCTGACACTCATAATTGCATCCCTTGGCATTGTGCTCCAAAGTGTGTTCCTAGATTCACAATGGCTCATACCACGCACTTGTCAAACCACGTGGGAGCTGCTTCCCTCACTTACATGGCTATGGTAATGTTTTAGTAATGTTGTACAGCCACATACTGTTCCTTCCAGTTGCAACATGCCATCATGTGGATTGATGTTCTTGCCTGTGCTTGAAGGAAACCAGTGTCAGGAGCTGAGGTGTTTGAACTGGGAATCCTTTATCCGTACCCTTCCACATTTTCCAGTGTTGTTGTGGTTGTTATATTTATACCCCGCCCAACTGACTGGGTCACCTCAGCCATTCTGGGTGGCTTCCAACATATATAAAAATATACTAAACTTTAAATATTAAAAAAATACCTTCCCTATACAGGGCTGCCTTCAAGGTAGAATCTACACACATATAATATTTTTTTAAAAAGCACTGTGAAAATGCTTTTTAAAAAAAGTTTTGAAAAATATATTGAATTTGCCATTGCTCACCATCTCCATCTAGTGTCACATTTGTATATTGCACATTGCAACACGCTTAAAACATTTTATTGGCAGCTGTATAGCTGAGTCCCAGATGTCTTAAAAGGCTGCATGGTTAGTTATCGCCTTGCCTCGGGGGTTGCTGAACTTCATAGCCTCCAACATTTCTCTGATGAAAAGATTTTATTATTTATTTATTAAATTTATATACTGCCCTATAGCCAGAGGTCTCAGGGCTGTTCACAGAAAAGATCACAGGATATAAAATAAAAATAAAAGCAATAACCCAATAATACACCCCCCCCCAAAGAGACAAATTTTAAACGGGTATGGGATGTTGATCAGGTGAACCAAAAGCCTGGTTATAAAGGAACGTTTTTGCCTCATGCCTAAATGTGCATAATGAAGGCACCAGGTGAACTTCCCTGGGGAGAGCATTCCACAGATGAGGAGACACTGCAGAGAAGGCCCCGTTCTCGTGTTGCCACACTCCGGACCTCTCGAGGAGGAGGCACACAAAGAAGGGCCTCAGAAGATGATCTTGGGGTCTGGGTAGGTTCATATGGAAATAGGCGGTTCTTGAGGTATTGTGGTCCTGAGACATTTAAGGCCTTATTGGTCAAAACCAGCACTTTGAATTGGGCCTGGAAACTAATAGGTAGCCAGGGCAGTTGGACCAGGATCAGTGTAATATGCTCAAACCATCTTGCTCTGGTGAGCAACCTGGCCACTGAATTCTGCACCAGCTGAAGTTTCCAAACTGTCTTCAGAGGCAACCCTACATGTAACACATTGCAGTAATTTAATCTTGAAGTTACCAGACATAGACAACAGTAGTTAGGCTATCCCTGTCCAAATAGGGACATCCTGCCATACACTCCAACATTTCTCTGATGAATGCCTTCTGTAAATCTGGGACTGACTCTGGAAAATAGGGAGATTTGGAGGGTCTGCTTTATCCTGCAGCTGGTCTAGCCTAGTGAGGATGGTCCGGTCCCAGGGTGCTATTTGGGCACAGAAGAGAAATTGTGCCACATCAGCTGTGATGATTAGCAAGCAGTATGGGGTTTGTGGGTTGGCCAGGGTTGAAATAAATACCAGAAGAGTTTCTGTCTTTTTCAAACCAACAGAGAAGAAACTCCTGCCTACTATACTTCAGCTGGATCCTCATCTTCGTACTCTAGCTGCTGACTGCAGGGATTTAGAGATGGAGAACACAGTCCTGCTCTGTTTAGTACTTCGTATGGTCCATCACAGACTTGTCCTCATCACTGACACTATCTACCCCTTCACCTGATCCCGGGGGTGCATGCAAAGCAGGTAAGCTAGCACCATCATCAACCTTTTATTCGACCGTCAGTCAGAAAAAAGTACATTTGTCAATACACAGTTAAAAGCTCCAGGAAGATTTTAGAACTTAGCCAACACTAAAATGGGCTAAACAGATAGCCCCATATCAATACAATCAATTAAAGTCTTGCGACGCTTAAAAGCTAAAAAAGGAATTTGGCCACCAAGGAAGGTATAGCTCTAGTGACGTTATTCAGCAAGTGTGAGACCTGGTTTTCTCCGGATAGGAAGCTAGATTGACATAGGAGTGGGTCTATAAATTTTTGTCTAAGCTCTGCATAAGAAGGGCAAGTCAAGAGAATGTGTTCGGTGGACTCAACCACACCCATGGCACAATGACAGGTTCTCTGGGCGTATGGTACTCCCCTGTACCTTCCCCACAATATCGCAGAGTCAAGGACATTTAATCTAGCCGCTGTGAGAAGTCTACGGTATTCCACATAGTGAATTTCTGCAAGGTAGGGGGCTGGTATGGTCCGATAAATCTGGTCCCCTAGGAACATCCCTGGTTTTACCTGGGCTATGTCCTCTTGTCTGGCAATGTCACTCAGTCTCCGGGAGATCACAGCTCTAGTTTGATTGTACGTCATAGACTCAAAGTAAAGCAGGTAAGCTAGCACTAGGCCACAGTCCCTCCAGAGATAGGCCTTGTCCCTAGCCTGAGGAGCTTGTAACTTGGTAGACTGGGTGCAAAATCAGGAATTGCACCAGAGATAATAGTACTCCTGAGGAGTAATCCTATGTGCATTCAAACACGGTGAGAGAACCACCAACACTTCTTAAGTGGTGCTGCTACAAATGGATCATAAAGAATTTTCACATGATCTGGGGAGGCGGCATGGGCAGAGCAGTGACTTTTTAAAAAAGGAATAATGCTAAAGTTTAGAAATAACTAAAAAAATAAGCTTTTCAGTATCTCTGATGAGCAGGTTTTAAGCCTCAGACCTTACGCATAATTCCAGTTTCCCCAGGTTCTCACCCAGGTTTATTGCTCCCTGCTTCACTTTTACACATGGCTCATAACCATGAATTTCATCTTGCATAGGTTAGGGAGAATAATAGATTTAGTTTCCTTATAAAACTGTAAAACAGAAATATGCACTCCTGTTTGTTGTCATGTTTAAGTTGTTAGTCATAAGTCTCTGAAGACAAATTACTTCCAGAGCACTTTCTGGAACAGCAAATACTGAAGGCTGCTCATTGTAATTCTTCACCGTTGAGAAGGGAACACCACAACTGAGCCGAAGAGACATACGACCTTTTTAGGTTAAGAGACAGATAAAAGGTATATTTGAATTAGGCCTGCATCTAAATTGCATATTTTTGATGTCAACTGAATTGAGGGCCGGTAGGGGGGCAGAGAACCATATGAAAGAAAAGGGATATACACAACTATTTCAGTTGAAATAAGATGTGTTTTTCTTATGCCTGGGCTATAAAAGGTAAAGGTCAAAGGGGTTGTGGTGCTTATCTCGCTTTCCAGCCAAGGGAGCCAGCGTTTGTCCACAGACGCCTTCCAGGTCATGTGGCCAGCATGACTAAACCGCTTCTGGTGCAATGGAACACCGTGATGGAAACCAGAGCGCATGGATACAGTGGCGTAGCGTGGGTTGTCAGCACCCGGGGCAAGGCAAGTAATTTGCGCCCCCTAACCTGTGGATTTGCGCCCCCTAACCCATGGATTTGCGCACCCTAACCCTAACCCCCAGATGTTGCGCCCGGTGCGGCCGGCCCCACCTGCACCCCCCACGCTACGCCACTGCATGGATACACTGTTTACATTCCTGCCACAGCCACACCTATTTACCTACTTGCACTGGCATGCTTTTGAACTGCTAGGTTGGCAGGAGCTGGAACAGAGCAACAGGAGCTCACCCCGTCACGGGGATTTGAACCACTAACCTTCTGATCAGCAAGTCCAAGAGGCACAATCATGTCAAAAACCCTGAAGAGTCACTGCCAATCAGGGCAGAAGATACCATACAAGATGGAGCAATGTTCTGACTCACTATAAGGCAGCTTCATGAGAGAGCTTAGAATTGTATAATCGTAGAGTTTAAAGGAGCTACAAGGGCTATGTAGTTCAACCCCCTGCAATGCAGGAATCTTTCAAACCAACGACCCTGAGAGTAAGAGTCTCATGCTCTAGCAACTGAGCTATCCCAGGTATAATTACGATTATACCACAGCCCATCCCTAGCAAACTCTGCCTAGCAGAGTCTTCTACCCCTGGTGATGCTAATGTCATCAACAAATTCAGCTGTGCCAAGAGTGAGAATTGTCCTAGTATGGCATTGTGTGTTTTGCAGTCCCCATTGAAATCCCCAGCAGCATTCTCGCACAAGGATCAAACAATGAAATGCCAAAACGTTCAGCTGCTTTGATTGGTTGGCTGAAATAAATATAAAAGTTTCTAAAATCTATTTCAAGTCATTCATCCGATAAAATACTGTCACACATTGTCACATGCTGGCAGCTGTTGCATTTCAGCCGTCAAATGCTTTCATGACTCCTACATGTCTGAAGGAATGCTGTCAACTACTGCATGCCAGCAATCACATCCTAACTTGCCCCCTTACCCATAATGAGAGGGAAGTCATGTGTCATTGGATTAAATGAGGGCCACAATTTAAGAGATTTACACTGATCAATCTACAGAGTGGGTTAACTGGCTGAGGCTGGAGCCACCTAGCAATCTCCTACCTCCCCTCCATTTTGGACATGCTTAACATGGTTCCGAATCTGAACTGTACTGTTGAGATGCTGCTGTTCTTTGTGGCCATGCTTAAACTTAGTGCTGACAGAGGCACCCTGCACTGCCGTGACCTGAGCCCCAAATCTCTGAGTGTGCAGCGCTTTCAAGTGTCAGGTGCTGTTCCCCACTCTCTCGATCTCAAAGCTCTGAATTTCAGGCCAATGGGTTGTATCCCAAGCAGCACCAAGTGATGGTCCCATCAGCACAAGGATTTCTGTTTGTGCAATGCTCTTTATAGCCTTCTTCCTGCACATGCCCCCCCAGTCTGTTCCAAATTTGAGGATGGGGTAGCGTGCACATGGGCATGGGGGGAATGTCCCATAGTACAAGTAGAATTCCTTGTGCTAACGGAAAGTGTTCATGGAATCTTCTTCTTCTTCTTCTTTGGTGATCACTTGTAGCCAAGTAAGATTGTCTTCCATGAATACAGTCTTAACAGTGAGTCTGTAAGTGACTGTGGAGGCCAATTCTGGATCCACACACCCTTCCACAGTGGGGACAAAGGTTTCCGGGTGGGAGTTGAACACGGTAAGGGTTTGTCAAACATGCCTTCCTCTTGTCTCGTTTCTCCCTTTCGTCCTGAGTTTGAGCATCTTCAAAGTCCATGACACCTTTGGTAATTCATAGAATACCACCCCGTGGAACCCCTCCCCTTCAATATCTGGGTGCCTCTGGGTACTTAACAGTGACTATTCTGCATCTTGGGCTTTTTCTACGTTGCCCAGTTCTACATTGCTGCCACCTGATGTCATTAACCCATCAAACAGAATTGCCTTGATGATGATACACTGCAGAGAATGTGAAAAATTCCCAGAACTCCGCCACTCAGAGATGTGAAGTGAAAAATCCTACTCAGCCCTAAAACAACCAGCTAAGCATGCATTGCAAACAGGGTGGATGACTGGGAGCCAGAACAAATTACACCATGCCTGTGGAGGAACCCTATGTTCTTCTGTTCCCATAATCCTGTGTTCTTCTGTTTCCATAGTGGTTGGTGCCATCCAGAGCATTTGTCCTGCTAATGGGCTCAGAACCATGCATTACCTCTCATGATGCCAGATGCAATGCAACTCTGCACCCTATGTACTTTAAAGTCACAGGGTGAGTGGGTGTAGAGAAAACAAGCAGGAAAAGGCAACTGCTAAATGTACAGTGGTACCTCAGGTTAAGAACTTAATTTGTTCTGGAGGTGCATTCTTAACCTGAAACTGTTCTTAACCTGAAGCAGCACTTTAGCTAATGGGGCCTCCCACTGCCGCCGCACCGCCAGAGCACAATTTCTGTTCTCATCCTGAAGCAAAGTTCTTAACCCAAGGTACTATTTCTGTGTTACCTATTCACTGAACAATTAGACATCATGACATTATTTGCCACCCAAATCCACAGAGTTGGATTTTGAAAGTTTGAGGATTAATGTGTTTCAGCTTTTTTTATTTTAAATGTCTCATATTTGTCTTCATCTCTCTTCTTCATATCCCCTCCAGTTAATCCATGCAACGGCGTGTGCTGTATAATGGGTAGGAAGAAGAATGCATCCCCTCCATTTTTAAACAGCCCAAACCAAAATATTTTTAATTGAATTTTCAGTATTCACCTGGCTCTCACAGAACACCTGAACTTTGGTGTTCATGAAATATTTGGTCCCACCTGCAGAGACAGTATGAACTACTTGCCTTTTTCTTTTCTTTCTCTTGGTTAATGCTGTCAAGAGATTTCTACTTCTACTGAGGCTGCATTTTTCTTCCCCTCCTTTCAGCATTATTCCTCCTTGAAGTTACAATTGCATTAAAACACATAGGTTTCTTCTTGTTTCTTTTTTAAAAATGCAAGGCTTTGTAAGGCTAGTTTACTGGGATTTATTGCAAGTTAATTCTCCTTATCTTCTAGGGAAACATATTGCTGAGTTCACCTTTTCTAGTGGCCTCTTATTTACAACCGTACACAATTTAGTTCTCCTCTCCCTCTCAGTAACTGAATTTCTGCTTGTGAATGCATCGCACAGTCCATGTTGTTGTTCTGCAGGAAAGTGTTTAACTTCTCTAGAAAAAAACAAAATGAAAAAACCTTACTTAAGGCAGGAACATGAAACCAAATGGAATTTGGCTGAGGACTACTACAACATTGCCACAAATACATCCACAGTATCTATCTTTCTATCTAGCCAGCCGCATAACATTAAGTCTGTGTGAACTCAGCCAGATAGATAGATAGACAGAATGATCTACCAGTCGTGCCGTATTGTACACCCTCTGTTGATTGTACAGTTTGATATTTTAATGATTTTGCAAAATTCTTAGAACAATCCTAACTCCCTGATCAGCGCTATGGGAGATTAGGATTAGACAGAGACACCCCTCTACTGGGTACAGCTGCTTGAAAGGGCATCACCACATAATTCCACCCAGCGATAGCCAGTTTGGGGCTCTGAAAGAGGGTGTTACAATAAATCAGGGCATCCGGCTGTTCACCAAATGTTGATGGTTCAAGCCCACACAGAGATGATTGGGGGGGCATGATTCCTGCCTTGCAAGGGTTTGAACTAGATGACCCTTGAGGTCCCTTTCAACACTACGGATCTATGATTCTATGGGGCAGAGGTTGGGCCAGCCATGGATCTAATGGATCCAAAGCTTTTTCATCTGTTTAGGGACATTTTTAATGCTTGGTGTTTTATTGTGTTTTTAATATTCTGTTGGGAGTTGCCCAGAGTGGCTGGGGAAACAACAGTCAGATAGGCAGGATATAAATTATTATTGTTGTTATTATCAGGAAGATAGTGCTTTATGAGCCATTAGCTTGTACAATATATGTGTCCTTGCAGAAATTCTTCTTCTTCTTCTTCTTCTTTTTCTTCTTCTTCTTCTTCTTCTTCTTCTTCTTCTTCTTCTTCTTCTTCACATCTCCCTGAAAGGAGCTAGCTTAGACACCTCAGATTTTTGTCTTGTGAACTGTCCTGAGACCTCTTGATGAAGGGCAGTATATAAATCAATTATTACATTACATTACATACATTATATTAATAGCCAGCCTGGAGCTGATGAAGCAAAAACAATGTGGGTGTGCTTTCATCACCTTCCACCCTAGTTGGCATGAGTTCGAGGGGGTTTGGATGGATTTAGTGGTTCCACTGATCTGTTCCACCAGCCTCATTTTGTATAGCTCTGTTCTTCTGCTTCTTCTGATCATGAGGAGAGTATGTAAAGTATTGCAAAACCCCTCCCCAAACCCATCAACTCTGACTTCTAAGATTTCTGCATAAATCACCCATACATCATCAAGGATCTCTTCACCTTCATAAGGACCACAAACTTTTTTTCTCCATTTTAAGAAAGCTGAAATATTCGAGAAACTTCTTTTTCTGCATTGCTGCAGAAGTTTCCTACAAAGCATGTCCACTTGGAAGATGACCTGGGATCCCCAAGCTATCTCCAGAATTGAAGAGGAAACATACTCAGCAGTGTGCTACTTTTGACAATTATCACCTGTATCTCTGTGGTGCCTTCTAGGTACACGGTAGTTTACAAAAACAACAACAACACATGTTTGGCAGGTCCCTTCTCCAAGTCTCCCAATCTATAAGTAGATGAAGGGAAATGGAGAGAAGGGAGAGAAGTAATGAATACAAGCAGATTTCCTTCCATATGTCCATTTCACCCCCTTCACAGCATAGAGATCTTGCGGGAGTTTGCCCCTCTTCCCTAGCAATGGTGACTTCTGTCCCATCCCAAAAATCAGCTGATGGTTTCAGCAAACCTTCCGGGCCATGAATACCTCTCATTCCTGCTAGGACAGTTAATTCCCAGCTTGTCAGTATAGTGACAATACAGTTTCTTACAATACAAAGAACACCAAAATAGATAAAATAGCTAGTCTCTGGGAAGTTGAAGTTAATTAGTAAGCATGAGATTTTCAATGGAAAATATAGTCTTAAGATATAAAAATCCTGTGTGCTCTCTAAGAAACAATTTGGTTGCATCTGGAAAAGTGCTTGACAAAGAATTGAAATCAAACTTAAATCTATTTTCAACTTAGCTGCCGAGGGGAAAGAGGGAGATCCCGGGGTGTGCCTGGCCTTAAATAGCCCAGGCCACGCCTCCCCAGCCCGCCTATTGGCGGGCAGGGGGAAGGCGGAGAGGCACGCCCCCGGGGATTCCCTGGCTCTCGCGGGGCTAAACTCCAGCCCCGCGCTTGTGGGAGGGGCCAGCCCGCAACACCCTCTCCTCCCGAGGCTCGGAAATGGCTTTTTCAACTTAGATGCATCCATACAAAGATTTATGAAAAGAAAACTTTTTAAAGTCCTACATATTCAAATTTCCCCTGAAAGCTCTTGTTTATATTTACATAATGTACTTTATGAGCTTCATTTTATATGTGATTGTGCCATACGAGAGAGCGACAAGTAAACAGATCAGCCAAGTCAGCTCTATAAAAAATTATTGAACCTATAAAATGTAAAAATTCCGCTAATAAATAAATTTATTGAAAGAATCTTTTGGATGTTCGGTAAACACCCAACATTTCACTGAAACCACAGGGGTAACTGCTGATAGTCAAATACACTATCATGATGGTGCTTCTATGATCAGCAAAAAGAGGTCTATAAAATGGATGGAGAAGACAGATGCCTAAGGAGGTTTTTTAAAAAGATTAGTCAAGCTTCAATCCTGTAGCCACTAACCTGAGAAGAAGCCTCTGAACTCCATGGAACTTACTTCTGAGTAGACATTTAGAGAAATGTTCTGTTACAGAACAATCCTAACTCTGGCCCGGCAGCTATGGGTATGACAGATGTTGCAATTACAGCCCAACCTTTCACACTGGCTAGGGCAGAATTCAGGCAACCTGAGGGTGGAGAACCCACTAGCTGACTTGAAACTCTCCTCTCCTCTTCCTTTGAACTAGGACAGCATTACAAAACCCAGGCCCTTCCAGATGTTTTGGCCAACAGCCCCCACCATATCTGAACATTTGCCATGGTGATTGGAATTGATGGGGTGTGTGGTCCAAAACATCTGGAGACAACGATGTTGAAGAATGCTGGACCTTGCCATATACAAGAAGCCTCTTAGTTACCAACACCTATGTCAAGACTGAGCCCAGTAAACATCCAAGAGACAAAACACTCACTGCTCCTACAAAAACATCCAGGCCGCAGCTTGCATAGAGGCCCTGGGTGATATTGTGCATTCAGACAAATGAGGGAGCTTGAAAACTGTAATTGTCATCGGCCCCAAACCTGTTTTGAATATCAGGGCTGAATCCCAGACCATGTGAAGAAATAATGAATAAGTTTGCCTCTGATAATCTGAGTGACTTTTTCTCACGACTGGATAACTATGACCACTTCCCGGACACCAGAGATTGATGGCATCCAAATTCAACGTTAAAATCCAGACAGCCTAAGACCAAATAACCTTGCTTTTTCATGACAAAATGCATCTGTGGGGAGGAGGGTTGTGTTTGGTTGTCATTGTTTTAAAGAAACAAATCCTCCAAGGTTTGGCAGACTCCTCATTGTTAAGAGATTCTGAAAGCTTTTGCAACCTAGGGCAGAGTGGGGAAAACATGAGAAAATGGGGTTGTCGTGTCTTTATGCTCTATATCGCTGCACTCAACTGGAGGTATCTGACCACTAGGTTTGACATGAATTTGCTATCATGAAGAACTTGTGGATAGTGCAGTAAGCAGTTGGACACACTGAGAATATTTCATCAAAAGACCTTCCAAATGTCCACGGAAGAAAACAAAAGCCATTTGAACTGAAAGATTTAAACTGGTCCTGATGATCATCATCATTATAATTTATATTTTTGCACTAGGATGTCTCAAAACAACTTACACAATAAAAGCTGAGAATCAGTATCAAACTATTTCAGTCACAGACCAGCATAAGATAAAACATATGGATAATCTGAACACATGAGACTTAAAACAGGTAAAGGATAAAAGCTAATAATTAAAAGGTGATTATACCATACATAACTTTGAAAAGATATAAAAAAAACCAAGGAGAAACTGTTAAAAGCAACTATAAGGGAGGGAACGTAAGGGAGTACAATAAAGGCAGACCTTAAAACTAGATACAAAACCAGCAATAAACAAAAACTAAAATACTCACACATACCCCTAAAAAAAAGTTCAAGGAAAAAGTTGTACCAATCCCACTTACCGGATGAGCACAAAAAGAGTGATGATAATGTTTTGAAAACAATCTAATCATAATCGGAGGTCAATCTGCTGTGATTCTGAATCTTAACAAATAGTGATAGGACCAGAATACAGAATTGACTAAGAACTCCAACTTACATTTTAAAAGATGTAATGATTTTCTGTATCACTTTCCTTCTTTCTCTGATGCTATCACTCTCTAATAATGCGAATCTCTAACTAGTGCTATATATCTGTATGCAACACAATAACCCCTTCTCTTCTGGCTCATTCCACTCCTCTTCCCTCAAATACCTGCTCTTACCAAAGACCTCTAGTCAAGACATCCAGCAGGAGGACGTGTCACAAGGGAGTCCATGTTACCATGACATTAGCCACCTTACTCAACAGTGGGTATTATTCTGCATAATATTAATTTTCATTTCAATATTCATTTTTACAGGTTTTGATGATTTAAGATGCTTGAATTATTATTCTTTTACTTAGAAACATTCTAGACCGCCCCTCATCCTGTGGATTCCAGTACTGTGTCCAATCGTAAAAATACAATATAGGAAAAACAACATTATATTCTTCAAACAAAAATAAGATTCAGAGGCAACACAAATATGAAACTGTTGCAGAAGAACAAGGACCACACAACCCCCAGGCAAATAAAAATAACCTGGTGCCAGAAAGACTGTAGTTGTTTCATATTCCATGTGTGTTTTACTGTGTGTTTTTGGTTTTCTCGGTGAAATGTTAGCGACAAATATCTCAAATTGCCCAAGGCTTATAGTGTGGTTTCATCTGGTTTGGGCATCTGTACATAAAGGAAATATAAAAAGAATGAAAACACATGTGGCACATCAATATTCTATATTGACCCCTTTGGCACCCAGACTATCAGAGACATGAATGGTAAATGTGTATTCTCCAAGTTGTGACTGATAAGTAGACTTGCTTCCACATATGCATATCACATCTTTAGAATTTGACCATAGCTCATGAACTCAATGTTGGCTCATTGTGAGATCGATAGCTTTTCTGTTTTCAGCAACCTCTCTATTTTAAGCAGGTTCTTTATTTTAAGCAATCTCTCTTCCTTAAAAAATAAAAATAAAATAAAAAAGGAGGAGGGATATTGAAGAGGCAGTTGGTTTTAAACACAGTCCTCCAGAAAACCAGGTCCCTAAACCTAATTATCTTTTATCATGGTGCCAGGATTTTTCCAAAACATTTACCATTCGTTTTACTTTCATTTTTTTGTCAGTCATTTAGATAAACCAATTATGTGCCATCAAAAGTCAATTCAGTTTCCAATTTACTTAATGACTAACACTTACCAAGTGAACAATAAGTACATCAACGGCATTAACTGTTGCTTTTGAGCCTTTCCAAACTAATGGGATCTAATCAATGAACAATTAGAATATCTCCATCTCAATTATGCTTCCCAATGGAACTTCACAGCAGGTATCACTAGCAGTTTATTCTGACGCCCTTCCCATCCATTTTTTTGTCCCTGCTTTGGGGATAAAATGGTCAGAAGGAGCTACAGTTTAAAGAAACAATTAAGAAATGTGAGGTGTCCAAGGTGCTTCTCCCACAATAGCTACTTCTTTTCATATTGTGAAGCTTACTAAACTGTATGCTCCTATCTTAAGTTCTTCTGGAGATGCCCTGCTCCAGGCATTCTCTTTAGTAGGTGTACACTTCTACAAATTACAGGGCCTTTTCTGTGGTGGCATCCAAATTTAACAATGTCCTCACTAACAAGGTTCACCTGGCTACTGAACTTTTAAGAGTTCTTATTTATTTGTTTGTTTGTTTGTTTGTTTGTACCAGGTGAAGGCCTTCCAATTATTTTGCATTTTAGATTGCTGATGTTTTAGATTGTTTAGTCTTCTTATTTTTAATGCTGGTTTTAAATTGTGTTTATGTGTTGTGTGGATTAATTTTATTCGCCACCCTGCAGAGCCAGCCCAAAACATTTTGGCACCTGAGGAGAACCACAAAATGGTGTCCTGTCTCGGAACCCAGGAAGTGTTGGGATACTGCCAGGGAGACAAAAGCCATCATGCCCCCACGTCGTCTCCGGACGATCCATCAATCTCCCGTAGAAACGCAGTATCAGTCAATTAGTGACACAAGCCTCAGAAACAGCTGTCCACATTCCAAGGACTTGTGCACGCCCTTTTGCAGAGTTTGCACACCGAAAGATGCACTCAGGAGAGCATATTTACAACTTTATTCAGCATTGGTCAGAACAAAGAAAAAAACATGACTGCCTGCCTGCGTGTCGAGGCACAGAGAGAGAGAGAAAAAAACCAGCTATATACAAAACAGAAACTTCCTGTGAGCTGGAAGTACGCAGGCTGTGACACAATAACCTGCTCCCTTTTTAAGGTGGAAAGGAAATATCCTAACAGGAAGATGGGGTGAGCGAAAATCTTTGCTGGGAACAAGGGGGAATAAAGATCTGCAACAGGATGTGTTGCCCCTGTGGATTGTGCTGCCTGAGTCAGTCGCCTCAAGGAATTGATGGAAGTTGGTTAAGAAATGTTTAAAACAAATACGTGACAAGCTATCAGTACTGCAAGTTGGAATATCTTCTTAGACAATGAGCTATCTTCTGTCCTCCTAGGCTGGCCTTGGCCCTCCAAAGCTGCACACATACCATACATTTAAAGCACAACTCCCTACAAAGAATTTTGGATTTAATTTACCCCACACAGAAAGAGCTATGATTCACAGCACCCATAATGTGCTACAGTTTCCTAAGCTTTTATGCAGGAAGCCATATGTTTTAAGTTTACGATCTGTGTGCAGTCCAAGACAAGAACGGCTATTAAAAGCTTCCAGGAATTTGCTTGAACAACAATGGCTAATTCACTGAACCAAGGTCCCAGCTTCTGGATGCTCTCAGATAACTGCCTACAGCTTAATTCTGATGGAAGCATGGGAAGGCGAGAACTTAAAAGTCACACTGAGGTTTAATCCAAACACTCATAGCATCAGTCAGCATATAATCCAGCTAAATATTTTTTAATAAATGATGGTCCATGGTGCCCCATGTCCTTTTCCATTCTCTAATTTTTCAGGAGTTGCATGCCCTACAGTTTGCTTGAAACTAAGCAACAGCTGAAGCTTTTATTTTCTGTAATCCAGGTGATTTGACAGCAAAAGCACACTGGGAAACAAGGAAGCCTAGGGTGGTTCCCACCCCCCAAAAATGGCCCTAGGCACCAACCTAACATCTGATTAGCTTGAATGAAAACTGCTGGGAGACTGTCTGCTTGCTGCAAATTTGCATTGACCACTGAAATTTGAATTCTGTGCCCTGACATAAGAGAGATGAGATAAGAGAGGGGAAAAATTTCTAGCAGAAGGGATATCACATGATTTTTGTTTCTCCTGAGGTTGTTACCTATTTTAGTGATATGGCTGCATTCTCATAACTGTATTTGCCAAAGGCATTTTATACAGTCCAAGCCATTAGCCTTATTGACTTTCACTATAGCTACATATAGGGACGCGAGTGGCATTGAGGGTTAAACCACAGAGCCTAGGACTTGCCGATCAGAAGGTTGGCAGTTTGAATCCCTGTGACAGGGTGAGCTCCCGTTGCTCGGTTCCAGCTCCTGCCAACCTAGCAGTTTGAAAGCATGTCAAAGTGTAAGTAGATAAATAGGTACCGCTCCTGCGGAAAAGTAAACGGCATTTCTGTGCGCTGCTCTGGTTCGCCAAAAGTGGCTTAGTCATCCTGGCCACATGACCTGGAAGCTGTACGATGGCTCCCTTGGCCAATAAAGCGAGATGAGCACCGCAACCCCAGAGTCAGCCACGACTGGACCTGATGGTCAGGGGTCCCTTTACCTTTACCTTTACCTTTATAGCTACATATGCACACATTCTAAAGTTCTCTCTCTCTTTCTGAACGATCAAATCCACTGTTGTCCACACTTAAGGACTGAAAGAAGAGTGTGCCCCATGACAATTTTAGAGAATAAGAAAATTGTGACTTTTTCTTTGGGGGGGGGGGCTTACTTCTGAAAGCAGAGGTGGCTTTCAGAGTTGGAACTAATGGAGTTATTTGCTTTGGTTATAGGTTACAGAAAACACTGAACGCTGCAAATGAAAAGTTATTACCCATTGTACTAGACTGAATAAGAAGATTCTTAATCCTACTTGTGCAATATATTGTGATTTAAAGAAATGTAATCTGGATCCTGAAATACTACTTGTGGGGTGAAGGGGCAAAGTATCTATATATTTATAATACAGTGTGGTGTGGAAAATTATTATTATTATTATTATTTTTAAAAAAAACAGAGGTGACAGTGTTCTCTTCCCTTTCCTGCTTAAAATAAAGTTCCCCCACTGCTTCAAGCAGCATGGAGCTACTATTGTCAGCAGCTGTGTAAGCTAGGAAGCTGGAATGACTCATTTGGAACAACTTCATGTCATATATCAGGAACTGGGGGTATTTTAGGTCTGACTGTATGGCAGAAACACTCTTGCTGGAGCGGAGTGGGGGGCAACCTTCACGGACAAATGAAGGCCAGATCCTCTCCCCCCCCCCCAATGCTTCCCTCATGCTGTGCTACCCTTCTGACTGAGGCATTTTGAGAGAACATGTCAGCCTTCCTGGCAGCTGACTGAAGCAGCAAGAACAAAGGCTTCTTTTGCCAGCAGAACATGCACCCCCCAAAAAAAAAATCCTTCACAACTTCTTCCTGCCCTCTCTCCCCCCAAAAGAAACAGAGCTGTTACGTTTCTGTTATGCCACTGTGCAGTTCTTGGAGTCACAAGACTCTATTGACATTCCAGACTGTTGGAAGTCTCACGGGAGACGGGTGTTGATGTTACTGGTTTCCTGTTTCTTTGTCCTGTTGTTTTCTGTCTCTCACAGAGAGCAGATGCATATTCTTTTCTGTCTTGTGTAGTTAGAAATAAAGTAGCAATGTAGCACATATTTCTGGCTCCTTCTGCTGCTGTCTGGGTACTCTGTGCAATGGAGAGCGTGCCTGAAGTCTCATTCAAATACTTAGGTCATTAATCACTGTCAGAGGAGAGCCTGGATGGGTTCAGAAGATACGCCCGGAGGAGTAGCCATTACAGCTCGGTTGTACGGAGGCTCCGACAAGAGCTGCATGGCCTTTGGGTTTCTTCTAGACTTGTGGCTTCTCATCCTGTGCCAGATTGTGATGGAAACTACACTAGCAGAGATCTGGAACAGGAAAGGAAATACATGCGGAAGGCAGTGTAGGACTGCAGAGCCTGTGGAAGTGAAGAGGGTCTCCAGCCACTGAAAAATGTTAATGAGCTTTCTTTTAAAGTGTTAAAAATTGCCTGTAAAGTAAGATAAACCCTGAAAACATCTTAGGAATGGGTCTCGCACCCTCCAACATTGCTCGGATGAAAATAGGGACATCCCATTCCACAATGATAATTTTACTATTTATACCCCGCACATCTTACTGGGTTGCCCCAGCCACTCTGGGCAGCTTCCAGCCTATATAAAAAACATAATAAATCATTAAACATGTAAAAACTTCCCTCTAATAAGGTGCTTTAAGATAGCTTGGGGGTTGGATAACTCCATACCTTCCAACATTTTCCCAATGAAAATAGGGGCCTCCTAAGGAAAAGCAGGATCAAATCAGAAACTAGGGTGGCTTCTCTAAATCAAGGAGATTCCTGGAAAATAAGGACACTTGGAGGGTCTGGTGTCTGCCCAGTCCCCAAAGACGTAATTTGGCCTCTTTTCATTTGTTTTGTGGAGAGCGAATGGTTCCAGAAAAACAGAGGGGAATTTTGTCCTTTGCAAGAACCAGGATTGTTTGAAGCACCCTGATCATGGGCATTACTAAATCAGATGATCTTTTTGCACTCATGAAAGTTGTAATGGGTATGAGTTACTCGTGCGTAAACTGGTGCCTCTCTAGGCTAATTTGCCTTGCTAAACCTTTCTGACTGCGCAGCCCCTTCTCATAGTGGCTGCCTCAATCGCTGGCAGAATCCGTCAGTGGGCATTTCTTGAACCTCTTCCAGCATAAAAGTTGTTTGACGCCCAGTCTCCACCTTCTCTCACTGCGCGGGAGCCTCCTGCACAGGGAGGGCGTGGGCAGCGGAGGACCTGGGCTCTCCTCACTGATGTCCAGTGAAGAATCCTGGAGCCCTCTCTCCGATTCCCCCATCAGCCCCCCTCTATCCCTGGTGTTGCGCTGAATTGCTTCCCCCTCTACTGGGCTGTTTCTCCCCCTGTTGCTGGGTCCTTCTTCCGCATCATCAGAGAGCCTCCCCTTCGCCTCTCGCTCTGATGTCAGTTCCCTGACAAAAGTGCTTATCCAAAGCTGCTAGGGCATTTGGACTCCATTTAACCATATTGACACACACACATACAAACACACACACAACTTTTTTTCAGCAGGAGCTCACCAGAGCTTAGCTCCAGTGCCTCTCAGGTAGCACCATTGCCATTCTAAGAGAACAAGGGATATGTTTATGGTGAGCTCTGGCACCTCTGAGATCTCTGTCTGTGTTCCAGTATTCATTAAAAATGCCAAAGGACAGTACATAAAATGTTACTAAAAGTTTAAAACAGGCATTAGTGAACAATTGTAAAAAGATAGATTCTAAATTGTCTGTCTGCATAGGCCTGGTGGAACAGGGAAAAAAATAGCAGGCATTTTAAAGTTGGAACAGAAGACACCTCCTGGATCTCTGTTGTCAGATTGTTCCACAATACTGAGCCAATGTCACTAAATGCTCTATTTCTTTTCTTTGTCAGATGAGTCTTGCCAACTCAGAGAATGACCAATGCTCCTGTGGATGATACCAACGATCAAGCTGGGATAAAAGGGTTCAGATGGTCCCTGAAGTACCCTGGACCTAAGTTGTTCACGTCTTTGTAAATTAGTCCAAGAAGACTTGAATCACATTTTGACCACATAGCTATTGAAAACATGCCATGAGATAGTTTTGGATTAATGTAAGTTTTGTAGCAATTCAGCCAGAAACACAGCTTCAGATGAAGTGTATGTATGATGAATTCACACCCCTTCAAATCTTCTGTCTGTATTCTATTTTTACCAGTGTGTAGTTTTTCAATCACTGGACTGCCTACCGTTATAATGCCATATGATTTGCTGCTGCTGACTGATCCTGCATGCAGTGATATGATTTCAGATCCTTTCTTTACAGGCTAGAATCGAACAATCCAACTCCCTGAGGTAGAAGCAAAAATTAAACCCTAACCCTCCTGAGGCCGAGTCTACGTGTTATAGCTACCATTTCACCCAACAGACCTGATTATCAATAGATTCAGGATCACGAAAGGAAGTACTTCCTCGCAGCACATATGAACACTTGAAGAATTTGCTACTGTAGCCCCTAAGGAAGAAGAGAAGAGTTTGGATTTGATATCCCGCTTTATCACTACCCGAAGGAGTCTCAAAGCAGCTAACATTCTTCTTTCCCTTCTGTCAGGGAACTGACATCGGAGCCAGAGGCGGAGGGAAGGCTCCCAAGTGATGCTGGAGAGGGTCCCAGCAGGGAGAGAGGCAGCTCATCAGATGGGGAAGGAAATCAGCGCAACACCAGGGATAAAGGGGGGCAGATGGGGGAATCAGCGAGAGGGCTCCAGGACTCCTCGCCGGACACCAGCGGGGAGAGCACGGGTCCTCCGCTACCCACACCCTCCCTGCGCAGAAGACTTCCGCGCAGGGAGAGTAGGAGAAGACTTGGCGTCAAACAGCTTTTATGCTGGAAAAGGTTTAAGAAACGCCCACTGACAGATTCTGCTAGTGACTGAGGCAGCCACGAAGTGAAGGGCTGTCCAGACAGAAAAGGGTTAACAAGGCAACATAGCCAGGAGTGGCGGC
Organism: Podarcis liolepis; assembly: GCF_965112155.1. Classification (NCBI taxonomy): domain Eukaryota; kingdom Metazoa; phylum Chordata; class Lepidosauria; order Squamata; family Lacertidae; genus Podarcis; species Podarcis liolepis. The sequence goes on along the minus strand of NC_139560.1, from coordinate 73,082,524 downwards.
AACTTACGCACGAGCAACCCCTATATTCATTACACCTTCCTCCCCCACAAGGTGAGTGGGGCTGAGAGTGGGGCTGAGAGTGGGGCTGAGATACTTCAAAGTGTGACTAGCCCTAGGCCACCCAGCAGCTGCATGTGGAGGAGAGGAGACGCGAACCCGGTTCACCAGATTACGAGTCTACTGCTCTTAACCACTACACCACACTGGCTTGGTTTAGCCCAGTATGGTGAAATCACTCAGTGCAGACAGGTAGAAAGAAGGGAAATGAATAATGTTTGGGGATCTTTTCACCTTCTAGAAGGAAAAGTGAAGTTACACATACAGAATTAGCATGTGAATGGGGAATCAGGTCATGTATATCTGGTATTGTTTGTTATAGTCATGTGGCGATTGCATGGCTATTGTCCTTCAAGCTGAAAATTCTAACTTTGCCCATTGGGCTCAATACAGTGGCGTAGCGTGGGTTGTTAGCACCCGGGGCAAGGCAAGTAATTTGCGCCCCCTAACCCATGGATTTGCGCCCCCTAACCCTAACCCCCAGATGTTGCGCCCGGTGCGGCCGCCCCCCCTGCACCCCCCATGCTACGCCACTGGCTCAATAATATTTCTTTTGGGGAAAAAACACAGTTAAGTGATATGGGGAGAACCTTCAAGGTTTAGCAATCTATCCCACATGGAACTCTGGGAATTGTAGCTCTGTGTGGGGATTTGGAGACCCCTAACAACATTCAGCACCCTTAACAAACTACAGTTTCCAGGATTCTTTAGCGGAAGCTCTGACTGTTTCAAGTGGTATGATTTTGCTTTAAATGCCTTGGACAGTTGGTGGGTGTAAGAAAGGACACTATGACCCCAATTTATGCCCTGAATACTGTGAAAACCTACAGGATGAGGTGGGAAAAATCTCAAAACGAATGTGCTAACCCCTATGGCAACCACAAATATATAGTCCAGCTGTTAATTGAACCACAGCCCTTTTGTCCTGAATCCTGTGCTCTTCTCCCTTTATATAATGCTACCTCATTCTCTCCAAACTGGGTATGGCACCCTTCAACATGACTGTTCTGTAGGAATAAAAAAATCCAAATATATAAGACATTTGAGGGGAAAAACTGCACCACACATCTCCATTTCTGGCAAACAAAAAACCTGCCACTCTGTCTAGATTTTTGTTCCTGTTGTCTATCATTAAACCTTTCTTTTCTTTTAATTACAATATGAACATTTGCCATCAAATAAAAGGCAGGCTATACACAGAAAAGCAACAATTTCCCTTTCAATTGCATAATTTTCAAGTACCTCCAGTTTCCCACTGTGCTTTGACATTTTAATTTCATTTCTGTTTCCCCAGTCTGTCTGCAATAAGACTCTTGATTCAACATAATGATAATGGGGTATGCATTCATATGGATAAATCTGTAGAAATATTTGTTAGACTAATTGCTGCAACAGACATGTTTCTGAAGAGGATATTCACCTCTCCTGAGCTTGATTCAGGCAGCCAATGTTGTATCCAAGTAATGACTCCAGAATATATTTGTGTGCACAGAATGGGCACATTCACACACTGACCTGGCTAAGGATCGTTGTTCCACTGTGGTCAGAGGATATGAGCTCTGTACACCACTCCTTTATGAAGTCAGCGTCACAAGTCAAATTGTAGTTTCTTTGGATATTTTTTGAGTTAAGAAGGCACCCCCTAGTCAGAGCCATGACCCTTCCAAACAACAACAACAATTTTATTATCTACCGTATTTTTTGCTCTGTAAGACTCATTTTTCCCTCCTAAAGAGTAAGGGGAAATGTGTGTGCATCTTATGGAGCTAGTGCAGGCTGCACAGCTATCCCAGAAGCCAGAACAGCAAGAGGGATCACTGCTTTCACTGCACAGCGATCCCTCTTGTTGTTCTGGCTTCTGAGATTCAGAATATTTTTTTTCTTGTTTTCCTCATCCAAAAATTAGGTGCGTCTTATGGTCTGGTGTGTCTTATAGAGCGAAAAATACGGGTATACCCCTCCTGTCAGGCTGGGTTTCCCAAGCCACTCTGGGCAGCTCAAAACATATCTGAAAGCATTAAAGAAACCCCACCAATCCTTATCAAAGCCTCATGTTGCTTTTTTGGCTCAGTTGTCAAACATGTATTTGGCAGCATGGAAGAGATTATGGAACTGGGACTTAAAGTTTACAGCATGCTACACTTTGAAAGAAAATTATATGAAAATGGTGTGTCATTGGTATTTAACCCCTAGCAAATTAGCTAAATTGTATAAAGGAAGATCAAACACATGCTGGAAATGTAATGGGGGAAAGGGCACCTTCTATCATATGTGGAGGACTTGTAAAGTAGTAAAAGAATTTTGGGAGATGATATACAATGAATTGAGGAAAAATGTTTAAAATAACCTTTTATTTTTAAAAACAAAACAAAAAGAAGCTTTTCTTTTAGGAAATGTAGGTGCCAAAATTCCAAGTGGCTTGAAGAGATTTTTCATGTACAGTGGTACCTCAGGTTAAGAACTTAATTCGTTCTGGAGGTCCGTTCTTAACCTGAGATACCACTTTAGCTAATGGGGCCTCCCGCTGCTGCTGCACCACCACGTGATTTCTGTTCTCATCCTGAAGCAAAGTTCTTAACCCGAGGTACTATCTCTGCCTGCTCCTCCTCTCCCATGACTTCCCAATTTCCCCCCTAATCTACCTCTGAGCTGTGACATCCCTCAAATCCCTATTGTAAATCTATGCTGTCTTCCTCTTCCTCCTCCCTGGAAGGGTCAGGATGGGGAGGCGGTCTCCACTACATCTGCTCCTCCTCTACCCAGTCCCTGAGAATTAGTTTTCTTTAACAGTGGAAGCAGGTATTCAGATTATACACAGCTCTTCTTCAGGCTTTGATAGTGAGAGCAAAAAATAAACATCCAATAGTCTAGATAGACGCAACTGGGTAGTCAGGCTGATGGTTACTTGGCTGCAGACGTTTACTGGCCATTGCTGTTGGCATGGAGATAGTCTAGGGTGAATCCAAATATGCCATTCTGATGTCATGTGTGATGTCACAAAGAGGATATGCTTGAAGTCCTGGTAAAGCCAGAAACAGTTAACAGACTGCATCTCAGCGCTGTCAAGATGGATCTCCATAACAAGTGTTGAATAGTTTTATTTGGAGGATATATTAAGTTTTACTACAGTGGTACCTTGGGCTAAGTACTTAATTCGTTCCAGAGGTCGGTTCTTAACCTGAAACTGTTCTTAACCTGAGATACCACTTTAGCTAATGCCCCCCCCCCCACTGCCACTGCGCCGCCCCCCGTGATTTCTGTTCTCATCCTGAAGCAAAGTTCTTAACCTGAGGTACTATTTCTGGGTTAGCGGAGTCTGTAACCTGAAGCGTCTGTAACCCGAGGTACCACTGTATGTGACTGCTGCTGCCCGGACAGTATTAGCCCAGAGATGGAAAGAAGGTGCAGTTCCCACCAGAGAAGAATGGCAGATTAAACTGATGGACTCTGCAGAAATGGAAAAACTGACCAGAAGAATTAGGAATCAGGAAGAAATTGGACTATGGTTTTATCAGTGATTTAATACAATTGGATTAACAGATGCAGGAGGAAAGGTTAACATAAGGACCATGCTTAATCCCCTCTGGAGGGGCTCATTTCTGCAGTCAGAAAGAGAGCATTGGTCTTCATGGACCTGACTCTATGTCAGGAAGGCAAGTCTTTTGTCTTCCATGGCTCCAGAAAAGAAATTATTAAGAAACTTCCCCCAATCTGGTGTCCTCCAGATGTTTTGCTCTCTAACTCCCATCAGTCCCGGCCACCATGGACCATTAACATTAAGCAAGCAGCTTTGTTTTACTGCTTTCAACACCTGCTAAAATAATTTCGGGTTAGGCAAGCCGACTCAGTCATGCAATTTTATTTTATATATATATTAAAACCAGTAGATTTTATCTGTATTTTGATAACTTATGTCTACCTGTTTCTAAAGTCTGTTGATGTTATTGCTCTTTTCTTATGGCTATTTAATCTTATTTTATGTAAAACAGTAGATAAATCACGTTAATTAAAAAGAAGTTGAAAAACCTCAGTGACCAAGAATGATTGGAGCTGAAGTCCAAAACATCTGGAGAGGGCCAAACTAGGGAAGGCTGAATTAGGGGATAGGGATTTCTAATCTGTATTTGGTCATTCTCCCTGTATGCCAAGATAATGGACCATTTAATCTTCCAACTCAGATAAACAAAGGAAGGGATATAGTAAGTTCGGTCAGGCACAGTCGAAGAGGCTGGCTGCATTAACGTAATATAAGTCTGTATGTTGTAGCATGATCTTTTTTGGTCCCAAATTGCTGATGCAGGAGATTCTGAGAAGAGATTCTGAGAGATGGAGCTGGAAGATCTGAGAGTGCAAAGACACTAGAAAATACCACACAGAAGGTGTCTCTAAAAAAAATGATCATCTGGAGAAGACCCTGACCAAGAGAAGAGAAGCCTTCTCCATTCACACACTATTCATCCAGCAGCAGCTCCACAGCCAGAGAGTGACTGAGGTCTGAAGCTCCAATCCAGCACAGGACTGTGGAACAGGTCTGAAAGGTTGCAATTGCTCTCCTCTGGATAGCTAATTTATTCAACTCCATCCCTTCCTACCTTTGTTTGATTGACTTTCAATTCTGTGTTCCAACTCAATTAACACTGGCTTTCTCTCCTCTTCTTCTTTTTAAAGAAACCCTAGTCATCTTCTTCATATTAAAAACTTGCTTCCCAGTGTTCCAAAGTATACTTCCATGCAACACGGCATAGGGATGCCTGAGGAATGCAGTTGTTGCAAATTCCATCGTAAATTGACCAGCTTTGCACTAATGTGCACACAGGAACTTACGTTATCCTCCAGTTTTTCCGCTTTGTGTATTTTTTATTGTTGGGTTTTTTTTTACACAGCCCTCAACTCAAACAATAACAAAATATATTTTAAAAACATTCTTTGAGAGGAAAATGTGCTTAAAATGCATATTTAAATATTCTTTAAATTCAAAATTTCATGTAGGTGGTTTTTTTAAAAAAAGAAATGCAGGTAATTTTGAAAATGAGATGGGATGACATATGATTGTGGAATATTTGAGTATTTATTTTGTTTGTGTTTTTTGAAAACTCAATAAAAAAGCATTTTTAAAAAATTATTGGAGGAAAGTGGGATATAAATGTTATAAATAAATATATAAATAAATTTTCTGTGAGAACAAAAGAGAGAGAGAGAGAGAGAGAGAGAGAGAGGGAGAGAGAGATGGGATGGATTTAGCGGTGAACACATGTGAAAGTGATAAGGGCCAAAATTAGAGTTGCCCATCCCTAATGTCTGGACTGATGGAAGGCCAAGCATCACACACACCCTCATCCATCCTGCTACAGATTTGAAATCCAGATCTCACCTCCCAACAACAGTCGCTCATAGGGAAAGTGTGGCTTCAGTAACTTCTCTAGCTCTTTCAATGTAAGAGCCAGAACATACTTGAATAGACAGGAATATTTAAGAAATGACCAGAGTTTTGGGGAATCAGCCTCTTGGACTTGGCTAGTCTTAACCTGTCCTTACTGCTCATTCCCTTTTGTCCCTTCAGCCCTTTTCAACCAATCCCTGTTTGCACAATTATGTCATAATGTCCTTTCAGAAGGGCATAAACCACTTTCATTTATGAGGAAGCGGGTAGAATTTGGGGGTGAAGGGAATCAATGGCATGGAAAGCAACATTTGTTCTGTTTGGAAGCTCTAATGCTGGACCCCAGGTGGGGTTTATGACTTGCTTATCGGTGGATCTATGCATCACTCTGCCTGTCAAATAGCTTAGCAAATATAATCATAATCCCCAAAATATTGCTCAAGCAGGTTAAAAAGTTATCTGGAGTGGCATGCACCACCTACTTCTCTGTAGTATTCTTCCCGTTATATTTACAGGACAGTGAAGAGGCAAAAGACAAGCTGAAAAGCAGAGCATGCTATTTAGTGTGAAATTTTTGTGTTTCAATGCAAATGGGGATCCATTTTCCCAGCTCCCACAGGTAAATCCTTTACTACGACATCTGCTAAGACAAGTGTAATGCAGCTTTTAAGTAAAATATCACCTCCTAGGCACTACAAAGACATATTTAATATGCTTCACCCACCACCCAGTATAAAAGTGTCCCTGTGATAGGCATTAATTAAGAACTTTTTGGATATTGAAATGTTCACCTGTGTTGAAAATTCCCGCTGGAATTACAGGCTAGTATATGCAGGCGCAAAAGAGAGGGAGAAAATGGTGTATGTGCTCATGAAGGCAGAAGCTCCAGTGGTTAGGATGAGATGCAGAAGAAAGCAAAGTTGATTTCTGAATATATACTGCAGTGCTGAATCTGGTAAAAGCACTTCCCCTTGCCCCCGGCTCGCCACCACTGCTATACTCACTGGGGGGAAATAGCAAGATTATGTCCCAGTTCATATGTTACCCTATGGTGCAGTTCAGCACAGAAACTCAGATTCTTTAGTCAGAGAGAGAAAACCCCAACAGAGAGCTCTATGGAGAGGACTAACCCTGGTGAGGCAGTTGCCAGGGCTGAGTATCTTAGCCTCCCGCTTCTTCCTAAAGGCTGGCTGCCTTCACAACAGTCTGTCGAGGAGGGGCTCTCTGTGTCTTTTGTTCTGCTACATGTAATTGTTGGGATCTCCACTGCGACCGAGCTGATAAAGCTCATCTTCTGGCTGAGTCCTTCGGAATCGCCCCCGACGATAATTAACGACCTGAGCCTTTGATGAGGCCTCAGGTACATTCCCATTCAGCAGAGAATCAAAGCAGCAGAAGTGATGAGATTTATGGCTACATCACTATGCTTTATTTCTTACTACGCAGACAGCAAAGAAATATACATTCTCTCTCTATGAAAACAGAGAGCAACTCAACAAAGGAACAATGGAACAGGAAACCACTAACGTCACATCCTGTCTCCTGTCTTCTGTGAGACTTCCAACAGCCTGGACTGTCTCTGGGATGTAAACAGAGTCCTGTGACTCTAAGCAGCTGCACAGTGGCAAACAGAAACTAACAGTAATGCCCTCCTTTATCTTGGGGACAGAGAAGGAAACAATGGAACTGGCAGGCAGGGCCGTCCTAAGCATATCCGGCGCCGTGATGCAAAGCTCCCTCCGGTGCCCGCCCCCATTTCCCAGAGTTTTTTAGGGAGTATGGCGCTGCCAACGGGGCTGGAGGAGGCGTGCAGAAGCTGGAGGGTGGCTCCTCTGGTGGGGTGCCTCCCGGCTCAGCTGGCTGCTTCATGCTGCAGTGGCCATGGCAGACGGAGGCTCTGGGCGCGTCGCTGCTTCAGCGCAGCATGGCGGAGGCGGGCAAGGGTGGTGAGCTGATGCTGGGAGGTGCCACATCCAGCCTCTGCCTCTTACCTGGCGACCTCCAGAACTTGGTGCCCTGGCACCCTGTGCCACTAGCCTCTGTGGGTAAGACGCCCCTGCTGGCATGTGGCTGGGGGGCCCTATCTTTCTCCTTCTCAGGAGCCTCAGTTTCACTTAACCCTGTTGCTTGCTCAGTCTCCAAACTGACTGCACTTCCTTCTTCCTCTGACCTGTTTCCTGCATCCCATCACTATCCATCCTGGATCGGAGCCTTCCCCCTCTGAAGCTTCCCTGGGGGGTTCCCCAGTTGGAGCCTCCCACCATTCCTCCTTGTCTAGCCTGTCCCTGACACCCTAGTGCAGCTGCTTCTCTTAACAGGGTAGAGAAATGAGTACACTTCATCCCTTCGACTGTGAAAAGTATGTTCCAGTCTGATGCCCAACCAACCACACGGTTGGTCATTTTGTGCAATTCTTTCCCATTACAAATAGAGTGGGAGATCATGTGAATTGGGTGACTGTGCATTCCAGGCTTCATTATTGTGTGTCTGCTTTGCCCAAGATGCCGTATGTAGTGAAAGAAAGGGTGTTTGCTGAACCTAAACCACATTAAGAAGATGTTCTGGTGCTCTTGCAAATTATATTGTGTACATGCTCAACTCAAGAATTACCGTATTTTTGCTCTATAAGACGCACCTTTCCCCTCCTAAAAAGTAAGGAGAAATGTGTGTGTGTGTCTTATGGAGAGAATGCAGGCTTCTGGGCAAAAAGCCCAGAATAAACTTTAAGATCTTAACTGATGCAAAAGATAGAGGGGGTTTTGCCCTGCCGGACTTGAGACTTTATTACGAATCGGCAGCTTTTTGCTGGCTGAAACAATGGCTACTTCTTGAGAATACAGACATTTTGGACCTGGAAGGGTATGACAATAGATTTGGTTGGCATGCATACATATGGTATGACAAGGTAAAATCGCATAAAGGCTTTAAAAACCATATTGTAAGGAAAGCACTGTATAATGTTTGGATAAGATACAAGGATTTACTGGAAAGTAAAACTCCCAGGTGGTTATCACCAATGGAGGCTAATGAGTCAAAGAAGCTAAATATGGAGTCCAAATGGCCAAAGTATTGTGAAATTTTAGAACAAGATGGTGAAAGAGTTAAATTGCAGAGTTTTGACAAATTAAAGTCTAAGGTACGAGACTGGTTCCACTACCGTCAGATAAATGAGGTATTTAAACAGGACAGGAAAATAGGTTTCCAGATGGAGAGGTCGAAAATAGAAACAGAATTGTTAGAACCCAGTACTAAGAACTTGTCGAGAATGTACAATTTGCTGCTGAAGTGGAATACACAAGACGAAACAGTAAAATCAGCTATGATCAAATGGGCACAAGACATAGGTCATGACATAATGTTTGATGATTGGGAACAGTTATGGAATACAGGTATTAAGTTTACAGCTTGTAATGCATTGAGAGAGAATATAATGAAAATGATCTATAGGTGGTACATGACCCCAGTCAAACTTGCAAAAATTTATCATTTGCCCAGTAACAAATGTTGGAAATGTAATGAGACTGAAGGTACCTTCTATCACCTTTGGTGGACCTGCCCGAAGGTAAAGGCCTACTGGGAAATGATCTATAATGAAATTAAAAAGGTCCTTAAATGGACATTTTTGAAAAAGCCAGAGGCCTTTCTCCTGGGCATGGTAGGCCAATTGGTGTCAAGGAAGGATAAAACATTTTTTATGTACGCCACCACAGCGGCAAGAATTCTTTTGACAAAGTACTGGAAGACGCAGCAGCTACCCACTCTGGAAGAATGGCAAGCGAAGGTGATCGAGTATATGGGAATGGCAGAGATGACCGGCAGAATCCGTGATCAGGGGAGTGAGACGGTGGAAGAAGACTGGAAGAAATTTAAAAAATATCTTAAAGACTGTTGTAAGATTGATGATGGCTGAGATGTTATGGTCATAAGAATTAGAGAATTGCAGCTGTAAATCATAAATTTAAAGAATGTAAAATGAAAATGAGTGAATTAACTGATTGAAGGGTTGCTGAGAAAAGGTTAACATAAGGATGCAGAAAAAGGGAGGTATGGGGAAGTCCGGGAAATAAGGTGTATGAAAACAAGTTGAAGAAATTATACGTGTTTATTTGTTTGTATGTTTTGTATTGTTTTGTTTTATTATTTGTTTTATTATATGTTTGGAAAACTAATAAAAATTATTATAAAAAAAAAGAGAATGCAGGCTTCGCACGGCTATCCCAGAAGCCAGAACAGCAAGAGGGTTCGCTGCGTGAAGCCTCTTCAGGACAGGGGAAGCCTTCATCCCGCTGCCCTGAAGAGGCTTTGCGTTGCTTTCGTTGAAGCCAGAACAGCAAGAGGGATCACTGTGCAGTGATTCTTCTTGCTGTTTTGTCTTCAGAATTCAGAATATTTTTTTCTTGTTTTCCTCCTCCAAAAACTAGGTGTGTCTTATGGTCTGGTGCGTTTTATAGAGCGAAAAATACGGTACTAGGAATCTTGAGAGAACTGAAAAGTATTTTGATGTGGCCTACAAAACTTTTCCTTTTTCTTTTGTTTGTTTGGCCAGCTTTTGGTTTTTCATATAATACCCAAGGGTCAATAATCACATAGAGAGTTCAGAAAACTCAGGGTACAGTAAAATACACAGTGGTTCAACTATAGTCATGCTTTTTAAAAATACATTAACTGGTTGTGAAATGGGGATGGGAGCACATGTCTGAATCAGTACTCAAATGTACATCCTATTAAAAATCAGTGGATTATGAGTAGAGGACAGGCATCCATGCTCAGATGTGCTTTCTGCTGTGTATTAAAATGTTCTGCAGACTTACGGCTATAGTTCCAGTCCAGCAAGTGACATGCTTGCAGAAGCTTGTCAAAAATCTTTTTTAGTGCTCAAACACAAAGTCTGTGAAATGTTAACATTCCAATGCCTCTCTCTCCAACAACAATCTCCAAAGAGTTAATAATCTAAATTTTGATAGCGGCATGGAAACAGAGGGAAGGGGAAAGCAAGATTAGCATATAATAAAGTTTTATAATAAAACTATAAATCAACTAAGTTTTCCCTATATTCCCCCTCCCTCCAAACTTTGCGACAAAGGATACATTATCGAGACAAATTCCACAGTAGAGCCTAGTATTGCTTTGGCTAAAAATAGCTCCAAAAATGGCAGCTGTAAGAAGGTCTTGTCTTCACATGCGACTCCATTACTGAAGGACACTTAAAGCATGTAGTGTTAAAAGCTTGTGAGTTAGAAGTACCAGCTCTGATAAGATGGCTTACCTCTTAGACTTCCTGAAATAAATAAATATTAGATTTGTGCAACGATGTCTTTCATTCCCGTGGCTACCATTTGAAAAAGTAGCTATAACGATGGTGAGTAGCCCAACTATTCATTTCCCATGTGTGTGTTTTTTCCGAGTGGAACATTTCTTGCATACTGTGTGTGCGCTCTCGCCTAAAAACTGCAAGACATAAGCCGCTCTGAGCCTGGCCTTGGCTGGGGAGGGCGGGGTATAAATAAAAAAATATTATTATTATTATTATTTCATGGAACAGAATCATCTTATTTTGTCTCGAATGTCACTTTAGGCATAATTAAGTGACAACTTGCAGTCTTTCAGTGAGGCGCGGCGCAGGGACCCACTTCCAGGTCAGTGGAGCACCACAAATAGTGTGTGCACATGTGTACGGGTGCGTGCTTTGCCGCCCTCCAGCCCGCCGCACGATCGTAGCTCGAGACACCAGCCCAAGGCAAGAAAAGCTTGGAGACCCCTGGTTTAGACCAAGGCAAAGCTGAGCTCAAATTCCTCTCCAGCCATGATGTTTATTGAGTGGCCTTAGACCAATCCATCTTCCCCCTTAACCTACCAAACAGGGAAGTTATGATGATAAAATGGTTGGAGGAACGATATCCCATACGGTCTACACCACCCTGCTATGGTTGGGGGAAGGGTGGGATATAAAAGCAATGAATAAGATTTCTTCCACTACTGAGGTGTAGCTCATAAACCCCCAAAAGCAATGTGTATAGATAATAGTGCTTGGCATGAATGGGGACCATTTTCAGCCTCATTCTCAGCCAATTTCCTGGGGCAATATGTCATTGGTAGGCTAAGCCAGAGACAAAAAAATAGAGAACAGATGCTTGGGGCATTTCTTGGGTACAGATAGTCATTATGTACATGAAGACTAATACGTTGCTTTTCACTTTCTTCGGAGAACAGAGTCCTCTCTCCTCAGATAGTGAGCAGGGTTCCAGGGGACTATTTTGCCACACAGCCTGCCAACCTGGACCCCTTGTGAGTATGAGATTGGTTCTATAACAGAAGAAGCAAAGGTTGATGGGAGTTGTAGTCCAAAACATATGGAGGGCACCCATTTGGAGAAGGTTGCTGTAGACTGCACAATTTAACATTAAAATGTGAAATGGATGTACTCTCCCACTACTTTCAACCACTAATTTCTTCCCATCGAAAGGCAAACAATGGAATTTCTGCCCTCCGCCCTACACCTGGATTAAAATGTAGGAGATAAACCCACCAAGGACAAGATGAAATGTGTTGTGTGGGCTGCATCTGGCCCAGGGGTAGCCAGCTGGCCATCTCAGCTCTCCAGGAAAAGCAACATTACTCCGCAAGCATATCATTAAACTACTGAAAATTACATGAAAAGGGAACTTAAATACCTAGTGTCTCACAATTACAAATCACTTTCCCCAAACAAATTACAAATCATTATCATCTATTATCTTCCATTACCAACTCCTGCTCCAGTTCCACTTGTCAATTTCTGTAATAATAATTTCAGGAAAAATATATATCTAATAATGAGCATGATTTTGTTTGACTATTTAAGTCGCCTGAATACACAACTGCATCCTCAAAAGGCAATTATTAGCATTGCTGACTTCCATTCTCCAGATTAATTCAGGCTTCAAATAAAGCCCCGGTTCAACATTCTCAGGAAATCACTTCATCTTGCTATTTCGGCACATGCTTAATCCAATTATTGTTCCTTTTGTTCTTTAGTCACATCCAGTGCATCCTCGTCGGTCGTCAGCCGTAATACCTCCTTGGGACTTAGCCCTATGACAATTTGCCTGCCAGGGTGGTTTGTGTAAATATTTATGCCGAACCAGCCGAACGGTTTAAATAATTCATTTAATGGTGCAGCATCGTTTCTTTCGGTTGGTCCCTGCATATCCACAAAACTGGCGTGGCCAGATTACGATTTCCTTGCAGCCTGAACTTGTAAACATCCAGAGATAAGCAGCAATAAAAGGAATGTCTCAGAAGCAACATGAAAGAGCAATATGATTCCTCTGGATATAATTAGCCAGGATGGGAGAACGGAGAAAAAAATTGGGGATAATGAAATGGAGCTTTTCGATGCTCAAATTTCATTTCACCACCTGCAGCTATTAAAGTATCCCACCCACTAGTATAATTCACACCTTCTATTGTTAAAATAACCTAATGCATTCCCCTCCCTCCTTTTGATTGGAAGCATATTTTTGAAGCATGATTATTATCTTTTTCTTTTTCCAGCTCTATGCTGTAATCTCGAGGGTAAATGAAAAAGAACTATCTTGATCAGTGATACGGAGCTAAAACATACAGACAAAGCCCTATATGACTTACCTGTGGCCAGGTTGTGTAGCATTGCAGACTGCAGGGGGGGGAATTGAATGGGGGGTGGCTTGCTCTTGGTGCAGTTACACACCCTCTGCAAAGGAGTGGGTTTGAAGCAGTGGTGTGGAGTGTCTCCCATCAGCTTCAGTGGGTGGCCCAGCTGTGCTCCTATCTGAACAGGGTAGCCTAAATCTGTCACCTGTGTTGTGGTAACCTTTAGGTTAGATTATTGCAACGCATTATATGTGGGGCTGCCTCTGAAGATGGTTTGGAAACTTCAGCTGGTGTGGAATTCAGAGGCCAGGTTGCTCACTGGGGCAGGATGGTTTGAGTATATAATGCCAGAGCTGTTGAGACTGCACTGGCTACCAATTAGTTTCCGGTCCCAATTCAAGGTGCTGGTTTTGACCTGGAAAGCCTTAAATGGCTCCGGACTGCAATACCTCAAGGACCTCCTCTCTCCATATGAAACAACCCACATCCTGTGTTCATCAACTGAGGGCTTCCTTTGTGTGTCTCCTCCACACCGGGTCTGGTGGGTGGCAACACAAGAACGAGCCTTTTCTGCTGTGTCTCCCCACTTGTGGGATGCTCTGTGAATTTGCATCTCTTAGTACAGAAAGTATTGATCTGATGTGTAGAGATCTTTCCTATTCTTATTAGTACAAGAGGGTTCTAGAAGGTTTCTTTCTATGTGAAAGAAACAGGCAGAAGTTTTCTGATGTTTGGGTTATTCCTTCCAGGAAGCTGAGTACAGCTGGTTAAAACTGGTTCTGTTATCTTTTCTGTCAAGGTCATGCTGACAATAATAGTCAGGCCAGGAGGAGCCTGGGTTTCACTCACTTTCTCTTTCTAGCTCTTTGTTCTCGTGTGGTGCTCAGTATGCTATAGTGCTAAGGTTTAGTCTTATTATAAGTCATTGTTAAGTTTAAGTTTAAGTCTGCTGCGCCTGGATTTCTTATGGACTGTGCCAATCCTGAATGTATTGGATTTGTGACCATTATGCTCATTTGCCTTCAGCAGCAGTAAAGCTCTGCTGGATGAAATACAATTGCCTCTGGTCTATTTTTGAGAACTCTGCTGCAATGTGTTTAAGTTTTCCTCCTCTGGACAACATGCTCTCCCCAAGAAGGATTGCATGGTGCCCTTAATTCTCCCTCACAAGCATATACTCTTGAGACATTGGACATACATGTGCTAAATAGCTTATCTTCCACCATTTACAAATATCTTATAAACATAGGTGTCAACTTTTCCCTTTTCTTGCGTTGAATCCTATTCGGAATAAGGGAATTTCCCTTTAAAAAAGGGAAAAGTTGAAAGCTATGCTTATAAATGCAGTGGGCCACCTGGGCACTTAGATCAAGGACAGAGAGGTGGGTCTATCATATGCTATTTGTAGCCCTTAATTTGAGATGCAAGGGATTGAGTTTGGGATCTTTTGTACCACTGAGCTATGGTACAGAAATGGAGATGTCCATTGTTAACAATGGGCTTGGAATATCTAACTTTAACAATGTACAGCAACTCATAAACAAGAAAGGGAGTGGGTGGCACTGTGGTCTAAACCACCGAGCCTCTTGGGCTTGCTGATTGGAAGGCTGGCGGTTCGAATCCCCGCAACGGGGTGAGCTCCCGTTGCTCTGTCCCAGCTCCTGCCAACCTAGCAGTTCAAAGGCATACCAGTGCAAGTAGATAAATTGGTACCGCTGTTGAGGGAAGGTAAATGGCATTTCCGTGCTCTCTGGCTTCCATCATGGTGTTCTGTTGTGCCAGAAGCTGTTTAGTCATGCTGGCCACATGACCCAGAAAGCTGTCTGTAGACAAACGTCCGAGTCCCTCGGCCTGAAAGCAAGATGAGCGCCACAACCCCATAGTCACATTTGACTGGGCTAAACTATCCAGGGGTCCTTTACCTTTTTTACATTAAACAAGAAATGAGCTAGTTCCACAGGGTGATAAAGTGAGGCATGTTCTTGTATCCCAAGTCCAATAAAGGTCCCACTGCTTCAAAAACAACACCATACTAACTTTGCAAAGAACATCTATGAAGGTCAGAGACAAGATGAAGGAATTTCCGGCTTCTCTGCCCTACCTTTTCTAATTTAAAGGTGACTATCCAAGGTACAAGGGACGCAGGTGGCGCTGTGGGTTAAACAACAGAGTCTAGGACTTACCAATCGGAAGGTCGGCGGTTCGAATCCCTGCGACGGGGTGAGCTCCCGTTGCTCAGTCCCAGCTCCTGCCAACCTAGCAGTTCGAAAGCACGTCAAAGTGCAAGTAGATAAATAGGTACCGCTCTGGCGGGAAGGTAAATGGCGTTTCTGTGCGCTGCTCTGGTTCACCAGAAGCGGCTTAGTCATGCTGGCCACATGACTCGGAAGCTGTACACCTGCTCCCTCGGCCAATAAAGCGAGATGAGCGCCGCAACCCCAGGGTTGGTCACGACTGGACCTAATGGTCAGGGGTCCCTTTACCTTTTATCCAAGGTACCTTGCCCAAGATGCACACCTGCATTTCTGCAGCCACATCTCTTGTTCTTGTGAAAACCTGCTTCCATTTGTGGGTCCCTCTTGCAGCATCAAGGCATTTATTTTCTACTGGTCAAGGTTACGCATAGTTCTGTCTCCAGGACTGATGTGGGGTGGAAAAGGTCAACACAAGAAATAACATTTCAAATATAAGCCTTAATATGATGTTCTTTCCAAAATAAAATTTAAAGACTTGAATTGTTTTTTTAAAAACTTCTTGGCAAGCATCTGTGTCCAGACTTCACAAGTAAATCTAAAATACCTGCTGTGATACAGGCAGTGACATTCTGATTTTTAAAAACCTTTTTAGTTTGTTTGTTTGTTTCGCTGTGAGATTTCTCAGTTTGATATGTTGTATATCACTCCTGGCTTATTCACACTAATCCTCTAGGCACACAGACAAGATTGTTAAGGTGACAGATTAGTTTGGCATAACTATGTACTAGTCAGAAAAAAATGTCTTTAAAAAAAACAATCAAGTTGAGAGGATCTCCTGGGAAACTGTTTGAGATATCGGCTTTGCTCATTCTTCTCCCTACACCTTCCCATTACTTACACTGAGTAATGCATTCCACTCATTTTAGTGGGCAATTATGTTAAAACTATAAATCACAACTTAATAGCGTTCATTGTTCCTATGCAATAAAAATGCCTTAACTAGATTTCACAGTGTTTTAAGAAAGAAATTCTCTGTTGGCATATTTCATTTCAAGCTAGTCTGGCTCTTATGGCAACAAAAAAACTTTTCCACATAATACAATGCCTTATAAATCTTCAATGACAAACTAATTATATTAAATAAAACACTGTGCATGGAGGTTATTCAACTGATTTCCCCACCTCCCAACTACTTCATAAATTCAAAGCTTCCAGAATATGGCCTAATAAAGAATGCAAAAATCACAAGAAACCTACGGCAATTATTAAAATTGCTCAGACCTCACCGCACCCACCAATTTGATTGAAAACATAAAATTGTAACTAAGATTAGCCATATTTTACAGTTCCCCATGAGGAAAGAACTGAAGAAACAACTAAAGGAAAGCAGTTTAATGTGGTAACAGAATGCAATCAGAGTTTTGCTAGTTCCTACAAATACTTCACACTTGGTGGGGAGGGATGCAGAAGACCATTTATCATGGACAGATGGAAATTTACCACATTGTACATGAAACTATGGTTGTCTGCAAAAACTTGTCAAGTAGTGGAGGAACTTTTACCCATATGGTTTTAATTGATATATTTATTGAAATATGAACACATAAATGGGAGAAAATAGTCTTTAACATATAAGCAAAAACACACATACACATCTGGTGTAATCAACATAAATAGTGAAAAAATATGTTTAATATTATACCGAGAAAGAGAGGAATAAAAAAGGGGGGGGGGAGAGAACAGCACACAAGTACTTCCTCGATCTCAGCTCAGTGCAGTTTGTCTCCAGTGAATTTTCCCCGAATAGCAAGCTGGAAAACATATGTTCCAGGAGCAAGGGTCAAAGACATTACCTGCTTTAATAATTAGTCTTGGCTTTCAGCCATGGCGAGTAGGGTTTAATCAGTAGCCTGACAGACATTTCGAGAACAAGTTAATGTGACGGTCATTCGCCTGATTGGATTGACAATCATCCATCTCCCCATGCAACACTGGGGGGATTCAGACGGGATGACCTGCTACCAGATGTTCTCCTAGTCCTTCATATATCTCCTGTAATATGCAGAATGATGCATTTGCCACTGCTGCATAGGACCGGCAATAAGATGGATCGACTTCTGCCTTTTTGTACCGTGCTGCTCCTTGGGAAGATTCAGGCATTCTTTTGGAAACTGGAGATGATATCTCCATTTTCAAGGGGTTCATACTCTCAGCATCAAGTGTCTGGCAAAATCTTCAAGTTGGAGGGCATGGGATTGTTATTGGGAGTTGCTGAGACACCTAGTCTTCCAAACAGTACCACTCCTGAAAGAAACATGAAAGCCGAGCCCATGAAGCTCAGTGGAGTGTGCCGAGAATTTGGGCATATCAGCTCCTTGGAGGAAAAGTCCCACAGATAAGTGTACAGTGGTACCTCAGTTACGAACTTAATCAGTTCTGTAGGTCCATTCTTAATCCAAGGCGTTCTTAAACTGAGGTGCATGCTTTCCCTAATGAGGCCTCCCTCCCCCATTCGTCTTCCAGGGCAAAGTTCGCTGGTCGGAACACCTACTTCCAGTTTTGCAGAGTTCGTTGTCCCAAGCGCTTGTTAACACGGCTGTTCGTAGACTGAGGTACCACTGTAGAATGATACCTCGGGTTACGAACTTATTTCATTCCGGAGGTCCATTTGTAAGCCAAAACCGTTCTTAACATGAGGCGCACACTCACTAACGGTGCTGTAGGAATGATTGCTGGTTTGTGGAGCACACTCCCGCCCGCGGGCAGCCTCAGCTGACTGCATGCATGTCCTTGGGGTGCGGAGCACACTCCCCCCCCCCCCAGATAAAGCCACAGCTGTCTGAACATCTTGCCCTCTAACATTTTGCGGTCTCAGTAGTCTGTGGTGTCCTGTCTGTAACCTTTGTCTCTGAGACCTTTGTCTCCTTCGTCATACACTGTGCAAGGGGAAAATGACGTGGTGGAAGCAGGTGCCAAAATAACTTAGTACCACCCCACGATCTCGGGACTGGAAGATGTGTAAAAGTCACAGTCCAAATATATCTGCCTGGGTTTTGCATATTGTCTCAATAAAAGGAGCCTCCACAGAGCTAGCTGGCAGCTTGCTTGTGCACAGCTCACCTGCATTATCAATTCCTGCCTCATATCCTTCACTTCAGGCGCCTCCTGCTGTTGCCTTGCCACTGGCTCTCGACTTCTGCTCACATCCCGGGGCAAAGTTTGCAACAAGAGGCATCTACTTCCAGGTTAGCGGAGCTTGTAACCCAAAGCATTCGTAAGGAGGGCAGTACATAACATGAGGTTCCACTGTATATCAAAGCAGATGACTATGAACATATATGAGCTCATTGTTGTAACTACTACCAATTACTTTGGAGTTATCTTGACTACCAAGATGGCAATTGCAGGACTTCTGGAACATTTCATCTTTGGTTCAGTTCACTACGCTTCTCCATAGACCACATGACTTTCCTCTGGGTCGCACTCCCTACCAAACCCAGCTTCATGCACTCCCTGAATGGTTTTGTTTGACTGGAATACAGTGGTACCTCGCAAGACGAATGCCTCGCAAGATGAAAAACGCGCAAGATGAAAGAGTTTTCCATTTTTTGAGTCGTTCCGCAAGACGAATTTCCCTATGGGCTTGCTTCGCAAGACGAAACGTCTTGCGAGTTCTTGCAAGTTTGTTTCCTTTTTCTTAAAGCCGCTAAGCCGTTAATAGCAGCTAAGCCACTAAGCCGCTAAGCCGTTAATAGCCGCTAAGCCGCTAATAGCTGCTAAGCCGCTAAGCCGCTAATAGCTGTGCTTCGCAAGACGGAAAAACCGCAAGACGAAAAGACTCGCGGAACGGATTAATTTTGTCTTGCGAGGCACCACTGTATGTCCTTAAACTCGGATGCTGCTTCTTCTTTGCCTGGAGAGAGACTAGAGAGAGCTCTGCATACAAACTAGCCAATGGCACAAAAGTAAAACTTAGGTAAAGGTCAAGGACCCCTGACCATTAAGTCCAGTCGTGACCGACTCTGGGGTTGCGGCGCTCATCTCGCTTTATTGGCTGAGGGAGCCGGCATACAGCTTCCGGGTCATGTGGCCAGCATGACTAAGCTGCTTCTGGCGAACTAAAGCAGCACACGGAAATGCCGTTTACCTTCCCGCCGGAGCGGTACCTATTTATCTACTTTGACGTGCTTTTGAACTGCTAGGTTGGCAGGAGCAGGGACCGAGCAACAGGAGCTCACCCCATTGTGGGGATTCGAACAGCCAACCTTCTGACCAGCAAGTCCTAGGCTCTGTGGTTTAACCCACAGCGCCACCCATGTCACTAAAGTAAAACTTACAAAGGTAACATTTTGCATTCATTTGCCTACCCAGTTTTGTCTGTGGGCAGAAGGCTGCTGAGAGGAATGCAGTTCTCAGGATGAAAAAGGCCCCTCATCCCTGGCAGGGGCAACCGTTGGTCCTTCAAATTTCAATGGCACCCTGTGCAAGGCCAGCCAACATTTGATGCCAGTGCCCACCCCCTGGCCTCTTGCCTTCCATTTTGCTCAGTTCACTGCGTTATAACTGTGGTGCCCTGCAGCACCCACTAGGCTCGGGGCCCAGTGCAGCAGAATTGGTCACACTGCCTAAAATCCACCTCTGCCCCTGAACTAATGGCACAATCCTAGTGCTGAAGTTCATTTTAGTTCTCTCCATATGAAGGGGAGGCAGATGGTATCTTCAGCAACCCCTGTGTACATTCTGGTTGGTTGGTGTCATGTAACAAAGACACATGAGAGCAGAAGCAGCAAAGCAGGCTGGGAAGTGCTGGGACTGCGCAATCATTTGTGCCTACTAAAGTTATTCAGGCCTAACTGCTAACTGTTGGGTCACTCTGACATGTGACTTACCGTATTTTTTGCCCCATAGGACGCACTTTTTCCCCTCCAAAAATGAAGGGGAAATCTGGGTGCGTCCTATGGGGCGAATGCAGGCTTTTGCTGAAGCCTGGAGAGCGAGAGGGGGCGGTGCGCACCGACCCCTCTCGCTCTCCAGGCTTCAGGAAGCTCTGCGCAACCCTCGGGAGACCGGCTCCAGATGGCGGGGCAGAGCTGCCTGCAGTCCCCGGCTCAGCACAGCTCTGCGCGGCCATTGGGAGCGGGGCACTAAGTCCCGTCCCACTCCGGATGGCGGCACAGAGCTGCCTGCAGTCCCGGGACTGCAGGCAGATCTCCGCCTCCATCCGGAGTGGGGCGCTAAGTCCCGCCCCGCTCCAGACGGCAGGGCAGAGCTGCCTGCCGTCCCAGGACTGCAGGCAGATCTGCGCCGCCATCCGGAGTGGGGCGCTAAGTCCCGCCCCGCTCCAGACGGCGGGGCAGAGCTGCCTGCCGTCCCGGGACTGCAGGCAGATCTGCGCCGCCATCCAGAGCGGGGCGCTAAGTCCCACCCCACTCCAGATGGCGGGGCAGAGCTGCCTGCCATCCCGGGACTGCAGGCAGATCTGCACCGCCATCCGGAGCGGGGCGCTAAGTCCCGTCCCGGGACAGCAGGCAGATCTGCGCCGCCATCCGGAGCGGGGCGCTAAGTCCCACCCCGCTCCAGATGGCGGGGCAGAGTTGCCTGCCATCCCGGGACTGCAGGCAGATGGCGGGGCAGAGCTGCCTGCCGTCCCGGGACTGCAGGCAGATCTGCGCCGCCATCCGGAGCGGGACGCTAAGTCCCACCCCACTCCAGACGGCGGGGCAGAGCTGCCTGCAGTCCCGGGATGGCAGGCAGATCTGCGCCGCCATCCGGAGCGGGGCTCTAAGTCCCGCCCCACTCCAGATCGTGGCGCAGAGCTGCCTGCAGTCCCGGGATCAGCGCACTTCTCCCCATCACCAGCCCCACAAGCTCGGGGGACAGCGGGGAGGCAGAGCGTGCCTTCCCACTGTTCCCCGACCTGGTTCTTCCAGCCCCGCACCTGGAGGGGAAATAATTTTTTTTCCCTTTATTTCCCCCCAAAAAAACTAGGTGCGTCCTATGGGCCGGAGCGTCCTATGGGGCGCAAAATACGGTAGTAGCCGATTTCTCTTTTGTGCTCTCTGTAAGATTTCAGTGAGAGTCTGTCTGCCTCAGTTGTGAGCAGTATGTAATCTCAGTCAAACTGTTTGGAACCATGTTGTTTATGAAGAAGTTTATTTTAATTCAGTAAAGCTTTAAAACTCTGCATTATTAATTTACGCTGCATGTCAGTTGGAACATGTGTTCATAGGTTGGTTGGAAAGTGTGGGCATAGCAGTGGCATAGAAAATGAATGTCTGCACAGGGCTACACTCGGATGGTTTCGCCCATTAAATACATTAAGATTCTAGGATCGGAAAACCCACCATTTAAAAGAAGAGTTAAATGCTTCTTCGTGTGCTCCAAAGCATGAAAATTGTAAGACACCTGGGCTTAACTTCTATATCATGCAATCAGGAAAATCATTCTGCGGTCTCACTTACAATTTAGCCTCCGTGCATCTCTGCTTTCCCTTGGTCTTTCAGCTATATCCTCTTCTTCTGCAAATAGGAATAACTGCACATCCCCAAATATGTTCCTATCAGCGGTACTACAGTTGTACCTTGGTTCTCAAACGTAATCCGTTCTGGAAGTTCGTTCCAAAACCAAAGCGTTCCAAATCCAAGGTGCACTTTCCCATAGAAAGTAATGGAAAATGGATTAATCTGTTCCAGACTTTTAAAAACAACCCCAATACAGGAATTTAACATGAATTTTACTATCATTGAAAATGAAAGCAATAATCAATGTTCTGTACTATAAAATAAATAAGACAGTATTGTAGATGATAAAAATAAAAATTATTATTTTTTCTTAACTGCACTGATGATAGTCATTGTTTGGATGGGGGCTTTTATCCATTTCCACAGTCACACAATCAATCAATCAATCAATCAATCATAAAACGAAAAACAAGCCACAGTCACAAAAATGAAAAAGCCAAAAAATGCAAAAATTAGCAAAAACAAAAGCACGAAATATCACCTCAGAACACTGCAATCAGAAATGGAAGGCTTTAATTACAATGGGGGTGGGGAGCTTAAATTAGCTGCTCAAGGGTACAAACAGGATGAAAAAAGCCTTAATTACAATGGGGGGGGGGGACGACTTAAATTTGCTGTTCAAGGGTAAAATGGAAGGAAGAAAGCCTTAATTACTATGCGGGGGACTCACATTTGCTGCGCAACAGTGAAAACGGAAGCTCAGGAGCACATTCGTCTTCTGAGGCAAAGTTCGAAAACCAGAACACCTGCTTCAAACGCCGGTTTGCAGCGTTTGGGTTCCAAGTTATCCAGGAACTAAGCTGTTTGAAAACTGAGGTACCACTGTATATGTATGTCTGTGTTTGCCTAGGGATAAGTGCCAGGGTCTTTGTTTCGTTGAAGGAAGGCCTCTCTATAGTCATAGCACAGAATATCTTTACTAATTTGTGTCCTTTCATGCCCCCATTTTTTTTAAGGATTCCACCCTCAAGCTTAAGAAAGTATTCTTTAAATAAAGTAAGACAGTGTTAGCTCAGTTTAGACAAACAGGACTAACATTTCCTGAAACGTAGTTGAAAATAAAGTCACACAGCTCAGTGCATTATGTAATCTCTTCATGTTTTATACCACCATGTGTTCATCAACTGCAATTTTATTTAACAGTAGCGCCCCCCTCCCAAAAAGAGAGAGAGAGTTTTAGATATAATACAGAACTGACAGAAATGAAAATTTGTGTTGCGTGATCATAAAATAATGATCACAAATAAAGCCTACAGAGCTGACAGTGCGGTGGCTTAAATTACCATGTTCCAATTCACATTTCCTTTTCTGACATATTTATATTTTATTTTACAATATAAAACAATGATTCATGAGTGCAAATGCTTGGGAAATTGGGCATAGTTGACTAAGCATCACTTCACAGTCTATTTTCTGCAACAGCCACAGATTCAAAAAATGAACCTTGCAATTTACCAAATGGCTTTAAATATTTTCTTTCTTCTATTACACATTCCTTCAGTGTGAAGTTGTCATCTCTTTACTGTCACATTTTGTCCTCTTAAAATGAGGAAAAAAATTATTAAAGCCCGTCAGATGGAAATTTACTTGTCATAGAGATCTTACATTCTGCCCTTGGGACATAAGTTTCCAATCAACAAGGAAATAGATTTTTCTGGAAAATGTTAAAACTCTTTAGGTTAACACTGGGATCCTAAGCCTGATTTCTGGGACATAGGTTCTACTGAAATGTATGAGTCTAACTTATGAGTCAAAATGTTTTACACTGAGGTGTTTATCTCAGATAGAAATGGGGGAGCTTTTCAAATCATGATTATAGATCCATAACTCTGGTGTATTTCAGAGAAGTAATGGATCACTAAGTTCACACCGCCCCTTTAGGTTCATCTTTGAGTTATGAAGGCTTAGCATTTAAAAGTTTAGGGCCAGGTTACCTGAAGGATCACCTTCTCAGGAAACCCAAGTAACAATAGCAGTATCTGACCTGTTGCATAAACGTGCTCAGGTAGTTGGAGTGGCATTAGCCAAGCTACCAGCTAACTCAACCTGAAGTTTGGTTAATGAAGGTCATATTTCTACATCGTCCGACAGATAGTGGTGTAGTTAAATTAAGGTGGTTTCAGTATTTGACCCTGTTTGTGTTCGTTCTTCCTTTCCATCTTCTTAATTTAAAAACAATAGAACATGAAATGACGTAAATAATCCTAAATATCAGGGGCTACACATACACATTTTTTTGATGAAGGCAACATCAAGTGGTGAACACTGGCATGCGTGAATGTCCATCGCAGATACAAAACTGATGAAAAAACCTGTACGCACGTCGGACACAATACTTTTTCAGTATAGGCACTTCACACATTCAGTTGCCAACCAGAAAGGTACAGAAATCAAGCCATGAGACATATGTATGTGTGAACCTGCACTTTGATACTAGGCTAAAAAGTAAACTGTTGAGGGGTTGTGTGGGTGTACTAACACCTTGCGATTTGTCACACCTCTGGTTATCATTGAGAGATCCTAATATTAATAAGAGAGAGCAGGTGGTGTTTGGTTGTGCTTGGGTTTTTTACCTCCTGGCAACTCTCAATAAACTCCACATTGAATATTTTTTCATGCTGTGTTAAATCACACTTTTAATGACAGACTAGGCTATGGTCTGTGCAATAACAGCACAAAGTTCAGGCATCCAGAAGTGGGGAAATCCATTTTCAACAATAATGGTTTCAAGGACAAAGACTGGTACTGACGGGAGGGAGGATGTTTGAGATATTGCAAGACGGTTCATTCAGAAAATATTGGTTCCTTTAAAGATCTGGTGTGCTAAGATATCTGACCCTAGTCCCCTAAAAAGAAGATACTGTAAGAAAAGACAGATAAAAGAAAATTTCAGAAGTTTGTAGGTCACACTCCCCTCCCCGCGAAAAAGGATTATAGGCTAGTGAGAATTGCAGCATGATTCGTTGTTGAATTCAGAGTTGTAGCAACCAAGCTATAATAGCCCCTCAAAAATAGCTCTATTTGGCATGCATTAGAAGAGGATATTTCAAGGCCTAACGGCTTATATTTCCACACTTTACTTTTTTATTTTAAATGTCTGCTAGGGTTCTCTCATCAAACCTGGATCTTTGTCATCCAGGAATTCTACTCATATATCTCATATGTTTTGCTTTCCCCAAAAATCCAAACAACGTATGGGCAGCCCACGAGCAGGACCCGGTCACAGCAACACTCTCCCCACTTGTCCTCTCCAGCAAGAGAAGTCTCCAGAACCAGCGACTTCCGGGTTAGCGCGATCGGTTAATGGCGGATCCCCTCCGAGCTCCGGAGGGAATCGGCTCCATGGAGGACGGGTCTTGCCGCGGCGGCGCGGGAACCCTTAGAAACCACAGGCGCGGAAGCCTGTGGACTTGGTGACTCGGTGGGCACCATTTGTGCTTCCCCCGACCCATGAAGAAGCCTTTTTAAAGGCTCCGGAGCGGGTGACGGAGAGTGGCGTGGTGCTGTGAGTAGACCGCTTCTTCTATGGAGTGTAGCCGCGAGCCATGGCCGGAGAGCGCTGACTTTTTTCCTTGAACATTCAGACCCTAACAGAAACAACCCGTGAGTAGTACGGAATTTGGACTTAAAAACCTCTTTTTTTAAATTCGGTACAATCGGGGGAAGTGCCAAAAGGAAGTCCACCCCCCCCCCCCGTCCTGCAGGCAATTTAAAGCAAGAATCGGATAACTATGGTCGAGAGACTATTTTTATAAAAGTTATTAATTTCACGATTTGGCATTAGAAGTTTTGTGCTGGAGGATAAGAACGGAACTTTAGGAGCTGACGTGCAACCCCCCTGGGACCCGGGAGCGATCCGCGAGAGAGCCTGCTGAGGAGACATAAGGAGTTTGACAGCTGTCAAACAAGCTGTCAAACGAGCTGTCAAAGCTAGAAAAGCTTGTTTTTTTATTATCTCTGCTGGCTGGATTTGATACATTGGATCTTAAGTTGTTGGAAACAAAGAAGATATATTAGAAAGTAACAGGATTGTTGGAGAAAGACTACTAAGTAACCAGAACCCCTCTAGAGGGGGTTCTGAGACATTACAATGGCTGCAGATGAAAAAATACAGGCAGAGCTGGAAAGAATGTTCCTTCTCGTGGGAAGGTTACAAGATCAGAGTACAGCCTTTACTAGAGACATAACAACCTTGAATTCTAAAGTAAGCAAACTTGTTGACTGCGTTAATGACTTGACTCAAGAGAATTCTGCAGCTGAACTAGAAGAGACATTTGCCAATTTAGAGGAGTGGGAAGGAGGAGCTGAAGTGTTGCAGGTGGAAAGGGACAACTAGAGGCCTACAAAAAAGAATTATAAGGAAAACAAGACTTGGACATTGAGAATTTGGACTGAAATTAATAATGAAGAATGGAGTGATCTCTTCATGGGGAGATCGGAAGAAATATGGATTACAAATCTGACCAAGATAAAAGTTGGAGCTTTTGGGACATTTGGACTCAAAAGAAGCAAGAAACATGACTTGGGCTCCGCTTTTGAAAATGGAGGACTGGTTGGAAAGTAACATGGAGTTTGCTGGGATAGAGCTCCTCTGAGACTTGATGACCAACATAAAGGGCTATCAAAAAAACTGGCAGAGAGGGACTGAGAGAGATTTGAGGGCCTCGGACGTGAGGAATACAGGCTAAGAACTGATATTATGGACATATTTTGGGGATTGACACCGGGGAAGGGGGAGGGAGAGTTTTTGAATCCAAAGGGTGTACAATTTTATGTTGTTCTTTTATTACTAAGTATGTTTAGTAATTATTATAAAAGTGGGAAATTTGTGGAAGGGAACTTGGGTCGACTTTAGGAAAAGACGTAAAAGATTAGTATTACGAATCAATTGAGGTTTAAGTTAAATTTGGTTAATAAGAACTTGCTGAGTTAACTATTGGAATTGGGATGTATGAGGGGGAGGTGCGGGGAAGTCAGGGAAAGTGGTTAAGAAAGTAAGATTTTGAAATTATGCATGTTTGTGTCTGTGTCTTTATGTTTGTGTTGTGTCTTGTATAAAATTTGAAAACCCAATAATTTTTTTTATTTTATTTTTTAAAGAGAAGTCTCCAGCACAGGAGACTGAGCATGGTCATTATGGCTGGTTGCCACTGATAGCCTTATCATCCATGAATAAGAACATAGGGAGAACCCAAAGCAGATGTAGCTGTGTCTTTCTAATTCTGAGAGTGATAGTTGTCGTATGAATGAGAACATACCCTCCAACGTTTCTTGGTTGAAAATAGGGACGTCCCATTTGATAATGATAATTTTACTATTTATACCCCACACATCTTGCTGGGTTGCCCCAGCGACTCTGGGCAGCTTCCAACATTTGTAAAAACATAATACAGTGGTACCTCGGGTTACAGATGCTTCAGGTTACAGACTCTGGTAACCCAGAAATAGTACCTCAGGTAAAGAACTTTGCTTCAGGATGAGAACAGAAATCACGTAGTGGTAGCGGGGCAGCAGCAGAAGGCCCCATTAGCTAAAGTGGTACCTCAGGTTAAGAACAGTTTCAGGTTAAGAATCTCCAGAACAAATTAAGTTCTTAACCCAAGGTACCACTGTAAAACATTAAACATTTTTTATAAAAAAAACTTCCCAAACATGATTGCCTTCAGATGGTTTGGGAGTCGGATAACTCCATACCGTCCAACACTTCTCCAATGAAAACAGGGACATCCTAAGGAAAAGTCGAACATTCCAGGATCAAATCAGAAACCAGGACGGCTTCTCTAAATCAGGACTGCCCCTGGAAAATAGGGACACTTGGAGGGTATGTGAGAAGAGTTTCAGGCCTCCTTAGCAAAAGAGTAAGAGTGTCACCAAGTCATGTTTACAAACTTAGGTACATGTGGGGCTCTGTAGGAATTCTAGTATTCTGCTGCATCCTTCAGAGTCTATAGCCTAGGGCACTGTCCTATTTGTTCACTCAGGTTTCAGCCACAGTACATTAAGTTCTCATATAGCACGGATTAAATTCTTGATCTAATAACTTCACTCATCCAAAGCAGGTCCCCCCCCCTCCAGTCTGGATCAGGAACAGGAAGCACACCAACTTCCTGCTTAAACTAATGGCAGGAATGCACTAGAAAGATAGAGGGAGAAAGCAGTATTTTACTAGGCCCTGTGGTGAAATTTCAGTTATAGCCATTAAAAAATAAATAAAACTGTGTATAACTTTTTTTAAAAATATAGTGACACAAACAATGCATCATCGGAGGCAATGGCCCTTGTTCAATTTTCTTTCCCTCAAGGTTCCTCTCTGCCTTTTTAGCAGCTATTTTGAGCACAGTGCATCTTCAATTCGATTTAGCATTAAAGAATTCTACATGAAATCTAGCCCAAATGTTAGCATTTCTGCCAAGCCTTAAAATGAATCTCCTGCCAAAGGCATAATATTGTTTAACCAGATCAAATCATTATAATTAGATTCAATGATTCTTTGGAACTCTCCTACATTTAGCTGTATACGAACCAAATCTCATGAAAATGTGGATTTTTTACAATTAAAAAAAAACCCAACAGCTGTAGAATGCTTTGGGTTCAAAACAATTAGTGTTTTCCAAATTACATTTTATATCTTCTATACCAAAGGCAAATGTATACCCTCTCAAAATTGTAGGGATTGATTTTAAAAGATGAACAATCTCTTCTTACCAGAATCAGAATGGGGTCTCAGTATGTCTTACACAACACTTGGTTGGGGGAGAACTAAAAACTCGAAGAAATTCCTCTGAATAAAAACAAATGGTGAATCCCCACTTTTTTCTTCATTGCTGCTCTGCTAAATTTCCTATAAAAGTGATGAGAAGAGTAATATTGCTCTTGTTCCTTCTAAGAGGCTTTTCTTTGCTGGCTCTTCGGTTACGTTTTCTCTGAGAATTGCTGCCCTGTCCTTAATGATGAGTTTCACTCCATTTTGCAGAATGTAGCTATACTTGGAAAAGAAGAGAATTTATAACTTTCGGTTGAAATTCCTGCTCCAGGTAGCCATATCATTTAATGCTCGGGGGTTTTATTGCCCTCATTTTAAAGCAAACCAATATGATTTACATTCCCTGGACTTATATGTGGATTGGTATGCTGTGATCCTTCAATTTGCATATTTCTACGGATCTTTTTGATACAGCTCATGGCTGAAGAAACAGTATCAAATTTTATAGGAAAATGTGTATTTTTAGGTTAAAATGTATACAGAAATGCAAATTTTAGGATCTTGAATTGTACCCACACCTACTTCAGTGTTACCTGTGACTTTCTTTCAGCATGACACAGGTTACTGTTTCATTTTGGGGTGTGTGTGTTTTTTTTACATCTAATACATGGGTAGCATGTACTTGTCATTATACAAAACTAAATTAAGAGCCCTACCCAGTTCCTAAAATTTCCCATGTGCAAGCAGAACACTTTATTCTGGATTTGGAGAATTTGGAACCCACCAAATATATGTCACCATCCATTTATGTTGGATTTCTATGTTTTATGATGACATGCACAGACCCTCCAAGTATCCCTATTTTCCAGGGTCAGTCCCACATTTACAGAAGTCATCCTGGTTTCTGATTTGATCCCAGAATGTCCCGCTTTTCCTTAGGACATCTTTATTCTCATCGGAGAAATGCTGGAGGGTATGGAGTTATCTGAGCCATCCGTAGGCAGCCCTGTATAAGGAATTATTTTTAATGTTTAATGTTTTATTTGGTTTTTATGTATGTTGGAAGGCACCCAGAGTGGCTGGGGCAGAGTATAAATAAAATCATCATAATGGAATAGGACATCCTTAGTTGGAGGGGTATGCATGCATGATTTAGCAAGCTCAACATCAAAAAAACGAAGATCATGGCTACTGGTCCCATCACCTCCTGGCAAATAGAAGGGGAAGAAATGGAGGCAGTGAGAGATTTTACTTTCTTGGGCTCCATGATCACTGCAGATGGTGACAGCTGCCACGAAATTAAAAGACGCCTGCTTCTTGGGAGAAAAGCAATGACAAACCTAGACAGCATCTTAAAAAGCAGAGACATCACCTTGCCAACAAAGGTCCGTATAGTTAAAGCTATGGTTTTCCCAGTAGTGATGTATGGAAGTGAGAGCTGGACCATAAAGAAGGCTGATCGCTGAAGAATTGATGCTTTTGAATTATGGTGCTGGAGGAGACTCTTGAGAGTCCCATGGACTGCAAGAAGATCAAACCTCTCCATTCTTAAGGAAATCAGCCCTGAGTGCTCACTGGAAGGACAGGGCCTGAAGCTGAGGCTCCAATACTTTGGCCACCTCATGAGAAGAGAAGACTTCCTGGAAAAGACCCTGATGTTGGGAAAGATTGAGGGCACAAGGAGAAGGGGACGAGAGAGGACGAGATGGTTGGATAGTGTTCTCAAACTTACCAACATGAGTTTGACCAAACTGTGGGAGGCAGTAGAAGACAGGAGTGCCTGGCATGCTCTTGTCCATGGGGTCACGAAGAGTCAGACTCGCCTAAACGACTAAACAACAAAAAGTATGTGTTTGTGGAAAGCTGAAAGTAGGGGTCAAGAGGAAGAAACACATTCATTTTTTTCTGCTCAATATCCCCCAACCCTAGCAGTCTACAAAAGTGGACTACGAAAGTGTGTTGGGATAGAGGGACAACTGTCATTTCCTTGGCAGGTTGCATACATAACAGGTGAACTACTTTTGACTTAGTGGGTCATACCAGCCTGCACTATATAACTGTTGCATACAGACTCATAGACTAGAATTTGCATTTTAATTACATACTTAGCTTCTCAGGGCAGGAACAGTCTATTGCCTTTATATTATGTGAGCCACTTAAGGATAAGTGCTGAACAAACACAGAACTAGACATGTCTTTCTCTAAAGAGATTAGAGCCTTTCACTGTGAAGTGGCATCTCCCATTCATTTCAATGACTCATGTGCCGATGCAACATTTAGCAAATGGATTGGACTTAGTCTTTTGCTTTTCCCGCAATAAATAAGTCTACCCTCTAATTATGAAGTACTGCAGATGGCCTCTGAAGTAAGTTGGGCTTACAATGACGTGATCTACATGACTGTAAGCATCCGGTGTAATACAGGATTTGTGTCTTCATCACTTGTGCATACAGAATGCCCCTGTAACATTTTGACAATTAGCATATTGGCTTTGATCACTTACAGTGCATCAATACAAATTGATTGCAAAGACCCAATAAAAGCCCTCTGCATCTTAGGAAGGATTAATGGTTTATCCAGCACTTTCTATTTTGAAAGAACAAGGGTAAATCAGAAGATTGAGATGGGCATTTTCAACCAAAGCAGATATTCTTGCGGGCAAGATCTTTGTGGTCACAGCTCTATCTGAGCAGAGTTCCTCATCTATCATTATCAAGGCCCTTTTCTTTTCTCCATTCATCAAATTTTGTTAGATGCTCACAATATACTATGCTCACAGCAATGCACCTTGGATGAAAGGCCCACCCGTATCTTCTGCAGAAGAATCCAGCAGCCCAGATGATTTCTGACTCTTCAAGATGAAAGCTCCCCTGTTCCTGAGTGGCTGTTGCTGCAAGAGAGAGCATCCCATGGCCTCTCCATGGCCTCTCCGTGGCTGCCACTGCTGACCTCCTCCCGTGGTGTAATGGCTTGGGTCTCCCCCAGAGAAGTGAGGCAACTCAGACAGTAATTATCTCAGATTTATTGCTCAAACTCATAAATCACTTTGGAGTCATGCTGGCTTTGAAGGGAGACTAGAAGGGCTTCTGTTGTAATCTTACTGGAGTTCACCGATTGGCTCTGTGTTGCTCCTGGGAGGGAGGAAGGAAGTCAAATGACACCGAGGTTGATTCCAAGAAAGAGTTTATTCTGCTCTCCGGATAGCAGAAGGCACTTGTGTGGTAAGTCCACAGCAAGTCCAAAGAAATGAGAAATTTCATGCAGTATATATATCCTCCAGGCACCATCTCCCTCCTTCCCCAGGAATCCAACTATGTCAGCCTATACACGCAGGTTGATATCGCATATGTTCCTGCTCCGGTATTCTTAAGGAAGGGTATTCCTTCCTGTACTTCTGACCATAAAAGGATATTCCTGTTCCTACTCTTATCTTGGAGCAAGAACACATCTCCAAGAACACACTCTGGCGCTGTTCCCAGACTAGGTCTGTGTGTCAGCATGTACGATAAGCCCTAGACATGTCATCCCTACTCGGCTGGAACAGCCAAGGCCTTCCCTTGCTGTGACTGATAAAGGAGAGAGTTTGTTTATACAGCTGTGTCTTTGTTATGCATTTGCTCATCAGCTCAAGTTTTATGCATTTTAGAAATGCTAAGAAGAAAAGGGGGGAGGGTTGAGTCAGTTTTAAACTGACTGCACAGAAACCCATTCCTTCACTGTAAATCCCGGACTGTCTCTGGAAAATAGGGATACCTGGAGGGTCTGCTTTATCCTGCAGCTGGTCTAGCCTAGTGAGGATGGTCATGTCAGGAATGTGCCCCCCCCCATAGCGTAGCAGAAAGAGCAGTCTCAGGAAGTGAACTAGAGACTGAATCTGTAGATGAGGGAGAAGGGTTAGTTTTCAGGCAGAGCAACCCACAGGCCCCTACAGAGGAGTTGGATGCTGGCTAAAGCGTGGCTAGGCAACTATCAGATAAGACTGGGACAGAAAGCTCTGGGAATGAAACAGGCCAAATTTTTATTCCCTGTAGTAGGAGATGGGAAAAACTCTGTGCCTTGCGGAAAGGGAGGGGTCAGAAGAAAGGGTTCTGGCGCCATTCCTGCTGGAAGCAGAATTCTGAGTCAGACTAGGGCAACTAGTGTAAATGAGAGGAAATGGGAAGCCCCACTCTGGAGGTGTTTTCTTGTAAATAAAAACTAACTTGGAACTAACAGAGTCTCTCGCTGCTCATCAGGCTGGCTGCTTGCCAAGGATCATTATAGGTCAGGTCCCAGGGTGCTATTTGGGCACAGAAAAGAAATTGTGCCACATCGGCTGTGGTGATTAGCAAGCAGTATGGAGTTTGCGGATTGGCCAGGGTTGAAATAAATACTAGAAGAGTTTCTGTCTTTTTCAAACCAACAGAGAAGAAACTCCTGCCTACTACAGTTCAGTTGGATCCTCAGCTTCAAACACTAGCTGCTGACTGTGGTGATTTGGAGATGGAGAACCCAGGCCAGCTCTGTTTGGTCCTTTGTATGGTCCATCACAAACTTGTCCTCATCACTGACATCATCTACCTCTTCACCTGAGCCTGAGGGTACATGCAAGGCAGGTAAGCTAGCACTAGGCCACAGTCCCTCCCCACATAGGCCCTGCCCGTGGCCTGAGGAGCTTGTAACTTGGCACACTGTGTGCAAAATCAGGAAGGTAACCAGATATAAAAGTTCTCCTGAGAAGCAATACCAACCTAGGTGGGAAGAAAGTGGGAGCAGAGTGGAGCACAAGGAATCTTGATTTTTTTTTTTTAATGCTTTGTGTAAAAGGTAAAGGTAAAGGGAGCCCTGACCATTAGGTCCAGTCATGGCCGACTCTGGGGTTGCGGCGCTCATCTCGCTTTATCGGCCAACCTTTATTAGCTTCTGGGTCATGTGGCCAGCATGACTAAGCTGCTTCTGGGGAGCCAGAGCAGCGCAAAGAAAGGCCGTTTACCTTCCCGCCGGAGTGGTACCTATTTATCTACTTGCAGTTTGATGTGCTTTCGAACTGCTAGGTTGGCAGGAGCAGGGACCGAGCAATGGGAGCTCACCCCGTCGCGGAGATTCGAACCGCCAACCTTCTGATCGGCAAGTCCTAGGCTCTGTGGTTTAACCCACAGTGCCACCCTTTGTGTGCCTGTGTGTCTTTGTGTGCCTGTGTCTAATTTTGTCCCTTTCTAAAATTTATTTATTCCTGTATGTTTTTTCTTTTTTGTAAATCTACCCCAAATTCAAATAAAACTATTAAGGGGATTAAGGGGTTTTCTTAGAATGGTGGAGGGCATAAGTGGGGGTTGAGGAGGGTCAATTAGTGGGGAGTGAAAAATGTCCCTATGTTCACCTGAGGGATGTTGGAGGGTGTGTCAGTGTGGCTAATGGCCAGGGATGAAAGAAGGTGTGGTTCAGCACATCTGAAGGGCCAAATATTCCCCACACCTGCTCTAAGTGGTTGACATAAAATAGCATGCAATATTCATTAAAAATAGAAATAGACACAGACTTTTAAAAAAACCCCAATAGAAATAATAAAATTACCAGAAAAAGACAGAAATCAACAAGAGTTTTAAAAACAACTGTACACAATGAAATTACATGCTCAGGTTTGCTTACCTCTCCCCCTTTTTAAAAGCAGGCGTGGAAATGAAGGCACTATTGTGTTTAGTTTATCAACTATAATTCTAGCATTTGTATAACCATTTTCATAATTGGAAGTCTCTTTGTTTGCTTTTTTTTTTTAAAGTACTTATCAGTAGGATAAAAATAAAGATAATAAATAGCAACAAAAAGTTGCCATGGAACTTTTCACATCTCTCTAATCTATGCGTATAAAATGTTCTAAATGAGGAATAATCTGCAGTTCTTTGGCTGGGAGTGTGCAGAATGTTACCGTTTTTTTTTTAAGTAATCATTTTCCAAGTAGAGCCCTAATAGCGCACAAAAAAAGAGGTATTATCATTGTTGGATATTCGTAGAGCTATCACTTCTAAGGGTGACATTTATTCCCAGCTCACAGTGATACGCCCGGAAACTAAATTATTTTTTCTTTAGAATGCAGCACTGTGTATTCTAGACTTCCCTTCCCCATTAGCACTTAACAGCTTTCTCCATTTGGTGACTGACAACAAGAACACAGTACCAATCACCAGGTGTTAAATTCAGCAGAGTTTTGACAAGGGGAGAAGGCTTCTACTGCTTCAGGGTAGACTGTAGAAATCTAGCTTTTTAGCACTTCTTGAAAGACCGCATTACACTTCTGCTATAAATATCCATGGATCTGCATAAGGATGGAGTGCTGCTAATATATCAACAGATAAAAAGTCCTACCTTGGACTTTCAAGAACTTTGCATGATTTATTTTTATTTTATTTATTAAATGTCTACGCCACCCTTCATCTGAGGAACACAGGGTGGTTGACAATATAAAAATGCATAACATAAAAAACAAAAAACCCAAATTAATTTCTGGAATCCCCTTACAATTTTTGCATCAAAATGAAAAAGAAATGTCAGACAATTCTTGCAATCATAGCTACTGGGAAATTATCCACTTTTATTTTTTCCATCTATTTGTTGCATGCATTCCATCCTGGGTTTATTTCCATTGCCAGCAGTGTTTTAATCACTATAGTGAAAGAATGCAGGAAGCATTGCTGGTCTAGTCAGCCTTAAACAACTTCATCATCCCAGTTCAAAAAGGTCAGCTCTGCCATAATGAACAGAGTGCTTGGGAAGTCAAAGTTTCTACTCTGATTTGGCACATAAAAGCACACTGGGATATTTCAAACAAAATATCTCACTGTGTGTGTGTGTGTGTGTGTGTGTGGAGTATGAAACCATTTTGCATTGCTGGTTCATCCAAAATCCATTTTGGAATGTCTTTATTGTATAGTCAAACCTTGGTTGTTAAATGTAATCTGTTCCAGAAGCCCGTTTGACTTCCGAAACATTTGACAACCAAGGCGTAGCTTCCAATTGGTTGCAAGAGCTTCTTGCACTCAAGTGGAAGCTGCATCGGACATTGAGGTTCCGAAAAACGTTCAAAAACCGGAGCATTTACTTCCGGGTTTTTGGCAATCGGGAGCCAAAACGTACGATTATGGAGGTGTTTGGGAACTGAGGTTTGGCTGTTACTGCTTTATACTGTTTTAGAGTGTGTGTTTTAATGTGGATGATTGGCACCCAGGGAGTAAGAGTGCGATGTAAATCAAATGATAGATAGATAACATTATAGGACCCAGAACCAAGGGGAAAAAAACCTCTTTTAAGGGTTTGCATTTTGGCATAGAGAAGGAGGACATCCCCACTACAAACAGTCTGAAATTACATCACACATTACTGTGGCTCAGGCAGGCCAAGGTGTGATATTCCTGAGGATATAGCAAGTTTCATGTAGTTCCTGACACAGTTTATGCAAAACATTAGCATTGTATAAGACAATTGGGATGTCTGTCAAACATTTCCCAATGCAGAGCATTTGGGCAAACAATGACAATTAATACAGAAGGGGGTCCATAGATATAGGAGAGGAATCCCTTCAGGAACTTCCCCTGATTGCTATCTAACATACGTGTTCACAGGGAAGAGGGATTAAGGAGGCAGAGGAAATATTTAGGAGAGCCAAGATGGCTTTTGGATTGTTCTCCTGTACGTACTATTTTAGACATGTGGCTTATATACTTACGTTGTGCAATTATCAATATTTATTCTATATTTGAGATCCTTGCTAGGAGGGAAGGGAACAGAAAAATAAATATCTGTCTTGCTTTCACTGCATCTTGCCTTTATCCACTCATCTCTGACCAATCATGGGTTTAGGGGACTCAGTCGCTTGGGGAGTTGGGCAGCAAAAG
Organism: Podarcis liolepis; assembly: GCF_965112155.1. Lineage (NCBI taxonomy): Eukaryota > Metazoa > Chordata > Lepidosauria > Squamata > Lacertidae > Podarcis > Podarcis liolepis. Next base: position 73,046,189 of record NC_139560.1, on the reverse strand, counting down.
CCAACCACCCCTATTTTTCTAGATAGATGATGAGAGAGAGAGAGAGAGAGAGAGAGAGAGAGAGAGAGAGAGAGAGAGAGAGCTCTGTTTTGTCTAGAAAGTGCTCGTTTAGATGCTTCAAACAGTCAGTTCACATGCAAGGCAACTCTGTGTTCCTAGGAAAAGGCAGAAGAAAGATTCCTTTCCTTGCCTTGTTTATTTCAAAGGAGATAGAAGGAAGTAGTTTGACAGCAGAGATGGGACAAGTTTTTAATTTCATCCTGTTTCGGCACTCAATCCCAGGTCTGTTCTGTCCCATTCTCTCACTTAGTGTGCCGTTGCACTGTGTGCACTTTTTAATATAACATATGCACTTTTAAAAGCTTTTCAATACATTCACCAGTAAAATATGAATTGTGCATCTTTATTTGAAATGCATATTTTATGCATACAGTGGTACCTCAGGTTAAGTATTTAATTTATTCCGGAGGTCCATTCTTAACCTGAAACTGAAGCACCACTTTAGCTAATAGGGCCTCCTGCTGCTGCCACGCCGCGGGAGCCCGATTTCTGTTCTTATCCTGAAGCAAAGTTCTTAACTTGAAGCACTATTTCTGGGTTAGCGGAGTCTGTAACCTGAAGCATATGTAACCTGAAGCATATGTAACCCAAGGTACCACTGTATATCACCCAGCCCTAACATACATCATTATTCACAACATATTGCCAGGTCAGAAAATTATGAAGCCAATATCAAGATACGGATTTCAAACCAGTTTTGGACAGTATGTTGATATATTTCTCAGCCCTAGTACTGATCTACAAGCAAGTTCAGGAGCTTTGGATCAGATCAATATGCTGTGAAAAGCCTAACAAATGAATTATACACACACACCTAGTTGACAGTCCTGATATTTGGAGCTTAACATTTTGTTAAGTTGCATAGATCATGGGTGGTTTACAACATCGCCCTCGAGAAGAGAGAGAAAGCACATTGGTATAAGGAGATACAGGAGACTGATGAAGCTTCAATCATTAGTAGGGAATTCTTTGGGGCTGAAAAAATCAGTTTGGGGCAGATTGTTATTTCAGTCCCCAATGAAGAAACTAGAAGAGACCTGAAAGTTTGGACAGTGAACACTAATCATCATCATCATCATCATCATCATCTCTGTATTTACCTTATTTCTTTCTGAATTCAGCTGCCCCTGTATGGGTACTAGCTGGAAAGCTATAAAATGTCATGTTCTTGGGTTTGGTTTGGGGTTTTTTTCCATGAAGAGATTTAGAATGCAAAGCAAAGCAATCAATGAAAATTGATGCACGCTCACAAAAATATTTACAGGAAAATCAATCTAACAACTTCACTAGAATGCACCGTTGTTTGTTATTTGCTCTTCCATGATAGAAAATAATCTGAATGGAATTAAGGCAAAAGTTCATGACTGTTAAGAATGCTGAGACATAAAATGCAGATAATGCAATAATGAGGTTGTGCACTTAAAATGCTTCCAGGAATGATGGAGGAAATAATCTGCAGATTGAATTGCAAATGGCTTCAGATATTGTATTTGACTGTAAGTTAATATTTGCTAATGTCATTGTTTCATATTATGCATCTCACGTCAGAAGTATCTCCCAAAGGGCCATATCAGACCTGCCTCCCACTTCCCTTCAAAGCCCCACCATTGATCCCCAGAGAAATATGACATTTGCATAGTTTTGGCACAGCAGGGAGATCTTTTGATAAACATGCAGTCCCAAGGATCCAGATCACTGTGCCTTGGGGGTACACAGTTGATTTCCAGGGTCTGTTCAGATATGCAGAAGCTTCTATGCTCTATTCTATTCTATACGATGCAAAGTTGGAGGTGCTCTTATTAATTTGAAAGTTTCAGGCCTGACTGAAAATTGGTTCTTGCTTGCCTTTTTCCTTTGCAACCTCTTTTAGAACTACTTTAGAAAAGAAAAGAAACACTCACTTGTAAGTTGATACAGTTTTATTCTTCCAGTTGCCCCCTTCATGAAGACAGATGCAAATAATTCATTTAGCTTCTCAGCAGTATCTTTCTTCCTTGACTGCATCGCTTTCACCTTGAAAGTACAATGGCTCTAGTAATGATCTGGCAAGCTTTCTGTTTCTAATATATTTAACATCCTCTTATTGAGGTTTCTGAACTTTTTGCTAGTGTTTCAAAGAATGTTCTTATCTTCCCTTAATGTGGGAAGATAGATTCTCTATCGTCTATTAGCTTTTTATATTGTTTGGATTACCTTTATAGCTAGGACCTCTTCCTTAAAACAGGCAGCCATTCAGTTACATAGAAGAAACTCACTTGCTCTCAGGGATAATGCTGGAATGGGAAGGAAATTGTTTCTTCTCCTTGACACCAGAGTCATTACTAGCAGATTGTGCAATCACCACAGAATCATAGCGTTTAAGGCTGGGTCCAACACCCACTTCAATGCAGGAAATCTATACTTGCAAAATCCCAGATGGCTATCCAGTCCATGAAAATCACCAATGAAGGAGAGCCCACCACCCCTTTTAGGCCAGGGATAAGAAACCTTTTCTGGCTGCTGGGCAGGATTAAATCTGACAGGTGGATGGGGCCACCGACCTGTCAATCACCTGACATCATTACGAAGGCAGGCAATGTTGCACTTTGAAGTTCCAGGTTATAGGATCTCAAAGGGCACTGTAGAATAATAATACTGATGGTCCGATATCCATTTTTGTCATCAACAAAAATGAGAGATTATTTAAAATAAATACCTTTAAAGTTACATAAAGAATAGCAAAACAAACTTACCTAGCACAATAATAATTCCCAATTATTTGACCTCCTTTGTTCTTTTTGTTTTCAGAAAATAATTGATCGAGTCATATCTCAAAAAGATGGTAAGAAAAAGGATATGTTACTGGAATGGGAAATGAGAAATTCTTGATCTTTAGGAAACTGTGCTCAGTTATAAAGACCCCCAAATAATGAGTTGATTTGTAACAAGAGATAAGGATGTAAACTGTATCCACTGTGTTTTCAAAATGATAATGGATGACATCTCTCCATCCATCAATCATAAACTAGGACTCATTCTCTCCTTATCCCTGGATGCATTTTCAAAATGACCTATTTCCTTCGTTATTCTTGTTTTTCTCATGCATAAATATTCTCCCATTAATTTATTGGGAGTTTTGCATCTTTCTGACTTTACAAATCCTCTTGAGTTTTAATTAGGTTAGAATCCTAAGGCACATCAAGAAACATCTACTTGCAAAGCAGCAGGTTTTCTCAACGGGGTTGCCCAGGTCTATTAAAAACAATCCTGGTTACCAAAAGTGTAATAAAAAATGCAGCACTTTTCAAGGAGCAATGGTTTATTGGCAGTTCCAAGAGGATTCTGGCAGCAGAAGAAAAGCTGATCAGTGCTATCCTTTCTTCTTCTACACCACCCCTCAAAAAAAGTTAGAGCTAAAAGTGACAGCCTATTATTTGGTGTAAATAGTACAGCTCCCCCCAAGTATATGAAATTACCGTATTTTTTGCTCTATAAGACTCACTTTTTCCCTCCTAAATGGTAAGGGAAAATGTGTGTGTGTCTTATGGAGCAAATACTGGCTGCACAGCTATCCCAGAAGCCAGAACAGCAAGAGGGATTGCTGCTTTCACTGCGCAGCGATCCCTCTTGCTGTTCTGGCTTCTGAGATTCAGAATATTTTTTTCCTTGTTTTCCTCCTCCAAAAACTAGGTGCGTCTTGTGGTCTGGTGCATCTTATAGAACGAAAAATACGGTAGTTAAGCTAAAAAGAGGTGCCAGAACTCGCCATGAACACCTCCCTTGTTCTTTTATAACGGCAATGGCGCCCACCTGAGTTCTGGTGAGTTCTAGCTGGGGGGATAAAAACCCTGGATTTGCCTAGAAATGAGCAAAACTGCATAGGACAGTCCTTGAAATCCATTTTAGGTAGTAAATGTCCTATTTGACTCCCAGTACGTTAGCGGAAATGTATAAGACATGTACAAATACCTGCTGGAAATGTGGAGAGTAAGAAGTTACCTTCTATCATATGTGGTAGTCATGTAAGGTAATGAAAGCTTTCTGGGAAATGATATATAATGAATTGAAAAAATGTTTAAAATAACTTTTGTAAAAAACAAACCAACCCCCCCCCCCCCGAAGCTTTTCTATTAGGAATTATAGGTACCGACATTCCAAAGGAGCAGAAAAGACTTTTTTATGTATGTGACAACAGCCGCATGGATGCTGCTGGCCCAGAGATGAAAAGAAGACAAAATCCCCACAAGACATGAATGGCCAATTAAGATGATGGAATATGTTGAAATGGCAAAGCTGACCAGAAAGTTCAGGAACCAAGAAGACAACAACTTCAAGAAAGAATGACCTTTTAACCCCACAAGCTTATAACTAAGGATAGGGGAGAAATTTGACTCAGTTCACATTGAAACGCAAATTTAGCAACCATATTTACTCGAATGTAATGAACACCCTTTTGGGGCCAAATTACGTTGCGAAAATTAGAGTTCACATTAGATTTGATGGTGCATTTACATTCACCAGCAAATAGTTTTCAGGTTTCAAGGTTTTGAAAATTGAGGTGTGCATTCAATTTGATGGCACATTACATGCGCGTAAATACGGCAATTTGCACTTTCTGAAGCAATACGCAAACTGAAACACAGCCATCCTCCTTTCGTGCTTTTTAATGTTACATTATTATTATTTTGAGCTCTATGAGAAGCAAACTTATCAATTATATCATTGTGGCGTTTGCCCTCCTAGGTGTGTGACATCATACTGGGTTCATAAGGAAAGGGTTAACTAATTGTAAAATGACTAACCAATGGGAACCCAAGGGGCAGAGTTAACTGTGTATAAGGTTTAAGCACAGAGGTTTTGGGGTGGGAGTTAGAGTGGTTGAGAAGACAGTCTGGAGTTAGAAAAGACAGAGAAGATAAGTCTGTGGGTTGGGCTGGGCTGGTGTGAGAGAGTGAGAGAATTTGTTAAGAGGAGTCAGTCAAACAGTTGAGATAATCAGTCAGAAGGTATTAGGAAGGTATAGGCTGGTAAAGAAACTAAAGTTAAGATACTGACAGGAATATTATCTGAGAAACCACAAACTTGTTAATGTTTGTAAAATAAACTTGGTGGTTTTTTTGGTTCACTTTTAACAACTGTCTGGACTTAGTGTTTTACCAGACAGTAACTGGTTGGTGGCAGTGGGGAAGCGAGCACAGTGGTGGTGCAGGGATCAATAGACCATTAAACGTCTGGGGACCCTGTGTGATCGCCACAATAATTTAAATCAGTAAGTTGCAGTTTATCATTTTATTCTGGCTCAGTGCCCCACCCTTGAAGCAGCACCCCAAGGAATTAAATCCTTCACTCAACTGCTATTGGGCACTCTTTTGCAAACCCTCTTGCAGTCTGGGAAGGGAGAGGCAAATTGGCATCTTCTCCCCCCTTCCACCAAATGTCTGATTAGGGTTTCATAGATAACAGTTTCATAGAGTTGTAGAGTTGGAAGGGACCCTGAGTATCTTCTAGTCCAGGGATATCCAACAGGTCGATCGCGATCTACTGGTACAGTAGATCCCTACGATGTTTTGCTAGATCACGGTTGATCTCTGGCTCCCTTTGCATCTGTAAATCTGACTCCTGCCCCTCCCCCTCGTCCCACCCTCCATTGTTGTTTGAACTCAGGAAGGGAAGATGGAGCTTCCTCTGTGTGGCTGTTTTCATCCATAGTGATGTGTTTGTGAGTGACTTAACCCCAACTTCCCTTGCCACCTTCCCCCCCCCCAAAAAGTGGAACTCCCCTCCTGTACCTTAACACCCCCCAAAATGGGGCTTTCCTCCTTCCAAAAATGTTCAACTTTGAGCTGAACCCCTAAAAGGGGGGGGCTTTCTTCTTCCCCCCAAAAAGCTCATCAACAACTTAGAGCTGAACCCCTTAAAAAGGGGGGTAGATCACTGCCAGATTTTATTTCTGGAAGTAGATCACTGTCTCTTCGGAGTTGGCCACCCTGTCCAACCCCTTGAAATGCAGGAATAGGCAGCTGTCACATACGGGGATCAAACTTGCAACCTTGGCATTATCAGCAGCACACTCTAACCAACTGAGCTATCCAGACTCATTAGATCAGTTTCCTAAAAAAAAAAGTAATTCAGATATAGGGTAGGGTGGGTAATCCCTGGTTCAACTTTGGGTAAGGGTCCTTCATCAAGATCACAGGGCAGGGAGGCTGTCCACAGCTGTAATAAAAATTATTAGCATAGACTGCTGTTAATTGGGCAGTGGGGTGGTCTATCTCTTACCAGCACAAAGTTCTCCTCGCAGAGTTTGAGGAAGGAAAAAGAATTTTGAGACTTCAGTCTCTCAAGCTTCCACACAACCCTTCCATAAAAATGTATGATGAAGGGTTAAAAAGGAAGAAATTTTAGATTTACTTTTCTGCAGAAAAAAAAAAAAGCTCCTGCTAGGATTTTTAAAAAATATATTATTAGAATTGTTGATTTCATCTCTTCATCATTTTTGCCTGCAACAGCTTTTACTAAAGATGAGTCATAATCCCTAGGAAACATTAGGGTAATGCAATAGATATTTGGAACGACACTCGGCATGTGATAGAACTCAACAGTGCAAGAAGCAAATTAACGGAGATGATAAAAAGAAAAAGTTTAGCCAGAAATTTATTAGGATAAAATATAATGACAGGAGGGTTTTTTGTTTTCTTTTGGAACTGTAATTCTTTTCCTTTCCCTTAGTCTCTCACCCACCCACACCCTTCTTTGAATAATACTACATTACATTAAAGTTCGGTAACTGAAATGTGCACGACTTTTCAGTATCAGTTATCATTCATAGAATTACCTGAGCTAATATAGAAATTAACATGTGTGCCATATATCTTGGCCCAAGTTTCTGAAACCTATGTGTCATCAAGGATTGCCTAGGTATCTAGCTGTGTGGGAAGTATGTCTGTAGTGTGCAGATTAGAGGCCCCTTTGCAGATGGCATGCTGAATATGGATAAGGTGATAACGATGAGGGGACACTGCTGAAGTCCAGTTTACACCTTCTTCACATGTTTAAATTATGCAAGGAGACAATCCAAATAGGGCTGATCAGTGGCGTAGCATGAGTTACTGGTGTCCAGGGCAGGGCAAGTGTTATGCCCTCTGGTGGATTGGGCACACACCAGGGGACACACACAGAGTCTACATGAAGGGTGAATGGAGCCTGCCTCCAATAGGTTCCTCGCTGGCTGCCTCCTGTCAGGATGCTGTCAGTGGCTCCCAATTGGTTGTCCAGGAAAGTATAAAGACAAGGAAAAGTTTCTTACACTCATTTTTTCCCCATACTTTACAGAGAGAGGCTATAGAACCCATCCCCTTGGATAATGCTGTTGTCCTGAGTGAATCTCCACCCCCACTGTCTCTCCCACTTCCTCATTCGTCATTATCATCTTCACCTCTATGGGTTGTCAGAAACGTGGCCCCCTAGGACCCAGCAGAAGGGTTAGCCTCTGAAAGTGAACAAGAGGCTGGCTTTCCTGAGGAGACAGAAGGGTTAAACTTCAGAGCTAGCAGTTCACAGGCTGATGATTCTGATGAGGGCTGGTTTCCGAAATTGATACCCCGCAGCCCTCTCTTCACACTCCTAGCTCAGATGAAGAGGGAGGGTTGGAAAACGGCCAACGAGAGGATAGGCTGCCAACAGATTGGAGAGAGACTCTGTCCACTGACAGTGGAGAAGAGACAAGTCATACTCTCAGCCTTCGAACGCAGCATTGGGAATGCCTTGAAGACGAGTGAAAGGGAAGAGGCAGACATACAAGGTTCTGGCATAGATCCTGTTGGAAGCGGAAATCAAATTCAGGTTAGCACATCTATTGTTGCTGAGAGGAGTGTAAAGCTCCTCTCAGGATGTTTGTGTAATAAAAACTATCTTGAACTGACGGGAGTCTGCTTACTGTTGGGAAGCTGGCTAGTCACCAGGAATCATTATATGGGTACCACTAAGTGCCCTCTGTCTTCGAGCTCTTTGCTCTCCTACTTTTAAGGCTTGCCGGATTTTGGGACATGGAGGGTCTGGAATGCTTTCGAGTGACAAGGTGCCTGCCAGCTGCTGTTCCAGCTCTGCCTGCTCCTCCTCTCCCATGATTTCCCAATTTCCCTCATCATCTGAGCTGCTACCTCCCTAAGTCCCCTGTTGTAAATCTATGCTGTCTTCCTTTTCCTCCTCCCTGGAAGGGTCAGGTGGGGAGGTGGTCTCCACCACTTCTGCTCCTCCTCTGCCCAGTCCCTGACAATTTGTTTTCTTTAACAGTGGAAGCAGGTTTTCAGATTATACACAGCTCTTATTCAGGCTTTGATTTTGAGACCAAAAATTAGACATCCAATAGTCTAGAGAGAAACAAATGGTTAGTCAGGCTGATGGTTACTTGGTTGCAGAAGTTTACTGGCCATTTCTGTTGGCATGGAGATAGTCTAGGTTGAATGCAAACATGTCATTCTGATGTCATGTGTGATGTCACAAAGAGGATATGCTTTAAGTCTTGGTAAAGCCAGAAACAGTTAACAGTCAGACTGCATCTCAGCACTGTCAAGATGGATCTCCATAACAGGTGATGAATAGTTTTATTTGGGGACTATATTAACTTTTACTATTGGGGGAAAGTTTTAGATTGGTTTGCCAGTTTTTACCCCATCAAGTTGAGGCCAATAGATATACATTCACAACCCTGTACCCATCAAATAATCAACTATATGGGTGACTTTGTAACTGATTCATACAACCACATTTCCTTTCTCCACTCTGTAGCAGCTTTTTCTCTGTATTTGAAAAGATAAAGAAGGAGAATATAATGAACAAGGAATATGATCTGGATGAGTATGGTGAGGATCTAACCTTGACAAGTGAGGGGGCTAGGAAGATGGCTTTGCGGTCCAGCATAGGATATGATGGGTGGTGCTTCATATTATTGAATTCCTGTTCCACAAAGAAGTAGTCTTTGAACTCTTTACTCTCCTACTTTCAAGACTCACTGGATTCTGGGACATGGAGAGTCTGGAATGCTTTCTAGTGACAACGTTTCAGCCAGCTGCTGCTCCAGCCCTGCCTTCTTCTCCTCTTCCATTATTTCCCAATTTCTCCCTCATCTGCCTCTGATATGTGACCTCCAGCAAACCCCTGATGTAACTCTATACTGTCTTCCTCTTCCTCCTCCCTGGAAGGGACAAGATGGGGCGGTGGTCTCCACCAGTCCTCCTCCTCTGCCCACCCCTGACACCTCCATCCACCTGCCCACTAGACCAACCCAACCGCTGACATGTATCAGCTGCCAGGCTCTGTGCCTGTTGTGGGGGCAGCTGGTTACATCTACTAAAAAATGTGTGCCCAGGGCCACAGCCCCCCTGCTGCCCCTTACTATGCCTCTGGGGCTAATGAAGAATAACAAATTTGATCTGAAATGCAGGAGGCAAGGCAACTGTCCCCACTCTTCCCAAATGGTGGTCCCGGAGCTGCACTGAAAGGTATTTAACAATCATATTTGAAACTTCCTATGGCGTTCACATGGGGCCCTCGGTCCTTCCACGGACTATTGACCCTGCACCACCACGGTTTATCTCTTCCACTGCCACCAACCAGGTTTCTCCAGTAACAAATTCAGACTCAGCCAGGTTGTAACGTATTAACAAAGATTCCAGTTTATTGTGAACACAAACAAGTTTTAAATACTTTGAAACACTGTAATCCAATTCACTCTCTATCTCCCCTCTGTCTCTAACCCACTCTGACTCCTGTGCCTCCCACCCACAAGAAACCAACTGAATTAACTGCCAAAACCCCTGTGTTAAGCCTTAAACACAGTTGGGCTCCGCCCCTGGGCTTTCTTATTGGTCAACCTTTTAACCCTTTATCTCTCTCCCCCAGTACAACATCTCCATAATGAGTTGGCAAATACCATACTTCCAATTTAGGGGTCCCCTTTTAACAGTGAAGGAGCCACTGAAGTGTGACTCTTTCCTGGACTGCTTTGATTCCCAAAAGATTGTCTCATCCCCTGGATCCCCATCTGATCACTGCACCCCACAAGAGAAGGCATCCTGATAAGAGAAGGAAGTCCTGATAAGTTCCCATCCCATGCAATGTAAAGTGGACCTTTAGTGTGGCAGCACCTACCCCTTGGAATGACCTCCTCTTATATATCGGATATACTCCATCTCTATTTTCTTTTCAGGAACTGTTGAAAACATTCCCTTTTCAACAAACCTTCTAAGTAGATATTGTTATCCCAGTTGTATCTTTTATGGATTTGTGGTGTATTTTATATACATAATAGTTGTTGTTAATTGTTTTATATGTGATCAACTTTTTTAAAAGTGTTTTTATGTAAGGAACTTCCTTAACGGTTTTGATACATGCCATTGTTTCATATACACTCTTATTGTATTGAAAATCACTTTGGGATGCCTTACAGGTTGTGATTAATAAATGATATTAACAGTGCTTTTTTCTAAAATGAATGTTTAGGGGTACTCTCATTTTGACTCAAGAAAATCACCATAAATACAGTTCATGGGCAAAAGTACAAAGAACATGCATTATCTCATATTATACAACTGACAGCTCACAGTAACTACCACATTGGCATGAGGTTGTGTACACTAACATCTTCCCGATTCCTCTGCTTGCTGTTGGTGTCTGTCATCAGATGTTGTCCTTTCAAAAACCATGAATTTAGTAATTTTCCTACTCATATTGAAATACTTCCCCTCAATGAGGCCAAACCTTCATCTGCGGTAGGGCAAAACAAGGCTTACCAAAGATCTGCAGGATCATATGCAGGGATAGGTGAATCTATCAATTTTAGTTTCTCGTTTTCCAGGCTTAAATTCAGTTTTCCACATTTCCACAACCACTTGCAATTATATCTGTCTCTGTCTATCATCTATCTATCTATCTATCTATCTATCTATCTATCTCAGGAAAATTCACCAGCATTTTAGCATGAATATCTCATAATAATAATAATAATAATAATAATAATAATAATAATAATAACCACCTATCAATCTGGCTGGGTTTCCCCAGGATTTTGTATGTTGTTTTGACTAACATACACATTTTTGCAAACCATTTCCCTTAATACAATGGTGTCCAAACTTTTTTCAAAGAGGGCCAGATTTGATGAAGTGAAGGGCTGTGAGGGCCGGCCAAAGTTGTTGACCTTGTTGAGCTTTTTTTTAGGATTGAAGTTGTGGAGGTTTTTTAAGGATTTTACCCAAGAAATAAGCTGCCACAGGGGCCAGATTACACCGACTGGTGGATCAGTTTAGCCCCTGAAATGGACTTTGAACATCCCTGCCTTAATATAATGCATTTTTGTGTGCTATTTCCATGAATATATCCATTTTTTGCACATTTTGCCCTCATATATGCATTTATGTAGACATTGTAGGGTTGGAGATTTGCATTGCAAAATTTGGAGAACTACACGTTTCGAAGGATGGCTGTGTTTTGGTTCATGTGTTTGATCCAGCCTTGAACTGCTGGCTCAACAACAGAGAAAGCCCATTTCATTCCTCTTCTCTAGTCACTGCAAGCTGCAGGGCTTCAGATATGGTGGTGGTCCTGGTGCTCCATTCTGCCCTGATATTCCCTGGCTAGAGATAAGATTGCCCTGTTGGCTATTTGCATCCCCTCCCCACCCAAAGTCTTATGTGGTTTTATACTGGCTTTCAAGACTTGCAGCAGGAAGCAGGAAAGGACGTCTACAGGCCCTGTTCCTGCCATGTCTAACAGAGAAACAGTGAGAGGCAAATTGGAGTTGGAAGCTAGAGCTCTTTATGGGAATGGCTTTGTTGTTGTTGTTAATGGAAGCCCTGATGGGCTGGCATGTTTTTCACGTTCCCTAGGGCGCTCTATCTACTGGGCAGTTTTTATGTGATTTGATAATCAGTTGAATGTGGCTGCCTGGCGAACTCCTCATGTTGATTTTTCATCATGGCCTTTTGTAAATGAAGCAACAGATGGAGGATGAAAAAAACCCCACATTAGCAGTATGGGGAGCATGAGATGGTTTCTCAGAGGTCTACCTCAGCTGAAATAAGGAACGGCAGGACACTCAGAGGAAGAGACTGCTGCCTATGGCACTGGAGGTAAGGTACAACAACCAACTGTTTTTTAGACAGCTCTAGTGGGCGAACCTCCCTCAAAGCAGGCTTCCTCAACCTCGGCCCTCCAGATGTTTTTGGCCTACAACTCCAATGATCCCTAGCTAGCAGGACCAGTGGTCAGGGATGATGGGAAATGTAGTCTCAAAACATCTGGATGGCCGAGGTTGAGGAAGCCTGCTCAAAAGCGTCTCTCCTCACAAAGTGAACAGATCAAGCGCAGATCCTGGGTGAATGAGCTGTGCCAGGGGCACTGGCAGAGGAAGGGGGTGCGGTGGTGGCGGTCCGCCCTGGGTGTCATCCCTGAGGGGGGTGACATCACGGCCCCACCCCCCTGGGATGCTCGCCGCAGGTGACGCCCCCCTGGGACGCTCACTGCTCGGCGCAGGTGGCACTCCCCAGGGGACATCTCAGGAGGGCCTTATTCCCAGCCTTTGAATCACAAGTAGGGTTCTAACCAACTCCTGCTCACAGGATTCAAGTGGCATATGATTCAAGTGCCCCAATTTTCAATGGACAGTTCCGGAATCACGAAAGTCACCCCAGCATCTGATTTGATCCTGCCAGTGTTGAGCTGTTGAGCTCAGGAGGGAGGGTGAGCCTGAGCTTGTCTCGAGCGGAGACTGTGGCAGTGGCAGCTGTGAGTGAGCATCCCATTGAGCATCCCATTGCCTCTCTGTGGCCTCTCTTGAGTAGCTCGTAGCAGCTGCTGGAGAGTAGGTGACAAGGAGAAGAGGCTGCCACCACCAGGGCCCAGCCCCACAGGGTGCACAGGCTCTGAGGGGCAGTCAGAGGGCTGGGCTGCCCTGAGTGGGATGACAAGGTAGGCTTGCCATACGTCAGGAAAATCCCTGACATGTCCTGGTTTTCGGGAGTAAAAATGGTGTGGGGGAGGGAATTGGCAAAATGTCAAAAAGTTTAAAATCACTATTTTTGTGGGAGGCATCCCCAAAAAAGCTTAGCAATCTGGGTTTGTTCCCCCCCCCCCAAATAAGGCAATCCTAGGACGGGGGGAATAGAGGGGAGCATAAGGGGTCTTGATCATTTAAAAAATTCTTTGTGTGACCGTATCTAAATGTGCACATTTCTAAAATTCATTTATTGGTGTGTGTTTTTCTTTTTGTAAATCTACCAAAGAATGAAATGAAATCGGGATTAAGGGGTTTTCTCAGGACGGTGGGGGGGTCATGAGTTCTGCATCCCATGGGTGTTGTGGTGGTGGCAGATAGGCATAGATGTCAACTTTTCCCTTTTCTTGAGAGGAATCCTATTTGGAATAAGGGAATTTCCCTTTAAAAAAGGAATACGTTGACAGCTATGCAGATAGGAAATGCTCTACACAGTGGGAGGGCCAAAAATGGTGTGTGTGAGAGGAGGGTCAGTTGGTCAGTGAGAAATGTCCCTTTTTTCATCTGAGGAAACTGGAGGGCATGTAACAGCTATTGTTTTATGTTTTGTTAATCAAGTTGTTTTGGTATGTTTAATCCCAGCTATTGCCATGATTCTCTTTATTTCCTTCCCATTGCATTTGCTCTATTCTTACATTCTTCCTCTGGCTCTGTATTCCCATGTGTGCCACCTGTTCCTTGAATCAATGGGCCTCTTCCCACACAAACCATCTTATTTCATTGGACGTGCAAATTCGCCCTCATGAATCAAATCGGACATATAGAACTTCCATATAAACTCAAACATGATGCATCACAATGGAGTCATTTCACACCTTTGGCTACCGGTATCCCAGCACTGGGCTGTAGCTCAGTGATTCAGCATCTGCTTTGCATGCAGAAGATGCCAGGTTCAGTCCTCATCAAGGATGTTTCCTATTTGAAATCCCAGAATGCTGCTGCCACTCACTATAGGCAAACCAAGAAGGATGAACCAATGGTCTGATTCACTATAAGGCATTGCCTTCCACTTCTCGGACTCGGGATGGTTCAGGAGAAGATTGGGATTTAAGTCTCTGTTTTGGGAGTACTTCGGTGACTGTACCATTTATGTTTGGATTTACTTTGGGCTTTATTGGTCCTTTGTTGTGGCATTCTTCTACATAATCCTCTCTCTGCACAGCCGGCCCTTCAGTGCAGGAGGGAGAAGTTTCAGTTTCCTGCTGATTCTCACACGGCTTGACTTTACCCCTATTCTTAAAGGGCTGAGTGCTTTTTGTTTGAGCTCCCTTTAGGGTAGCTCTTTTAGAGAGAGGTCTTAGATCACTCCTATGAAAGCCTGATGTTCTACAGCCACTCCTGGTCGTCACCATTATTTATCTTGTAAGGGTCAAGTTGGTAAAAATCTCACCTCGGTTCATTGGCTCCATTGGGTGTTGCAGGAGGGTTCTCCACGGGACTACTTCCAAGGTAGGCAGGTAATTGAGACCCTAAGGCATTGCCTGTGCTCGTCTTCCTAAAAACAGTGGAACCTTGGTTCTCAAACTTAATCCATTGTGGAAGTCTGTTCAACTCCTGAAACCTTTCAGAAACCAAGGTGCAGCTTCCAATTGGCTGCCGGAGATTCCTGAACTCAAGCAGAAGCCGTGTCGGACATTTGGCGTCCGAAAAATGATTGAAAACAGGGACACTTGCTTTCAGGTTTCCGGCGTTCGGGGGCCAATTTGTTCATCAACTAAGCTGTTAAACAACCAAGGTTCCACTGTATAGTGATTTACCTGCTTTTGTGAACCAGCCCTTAGTAAATCATGTGGTCACATTCATCCGCCCACCCTGTGGAATGCCCTCCCATCAGATGTCAAGGAAATAAACAACTATCTGACATCAGAAGGCAGCCCTGTATAGCGAAAATTTTAATGTCTGATGTTTTATTGTGTTCTTAATATTCTGTTGGCAGCTGCCCAGAGTGGCTGAGGGAACCTAGTCAGATGGGCAGCATATAAAATTTATTATTATTATTATTATTATTATTATTATTATTATTATTATTCACAGGTTTCTAGAATTCTTGCTGCCTTTCAATGTGGAGGCTTATTTGACATTTAGGACAGTTGCCGAGTCACACACATCAGTTTCAGGAGAATTGCCCAAGGCTGCCGATCCTTTTTTTACCCAGAAGAATGAGGTGTAATCACCGAGACACATCACCGAAGCTGTCAACAAATGTTGGCATTCCTTCCTGGCTGCTGTTCATTGCTTATCAAATAATCACTTCTTGTAATAGGGGAGCAGAGTGTAAACATGCTCTTTGCTAATTTGCCAGTCCTTGAACATCTGATTCTAAGGCAGAATGAACAGGAAATACTCATGAGCTCCGTGACGGCCTAGTTTGGTTCCAATTAAAATTTTAATGAAACTCGAGCAGAACCCAACTGTGACTGGTGGCACAGCTTTTGATTCAGCTGTGCCCTTCTTATGTCACCTCATTTGGCGGGGTTTCTATGATCAGACATCGATACTGGGAGCTGATGAGATCGAGACACATTAAAACTGAGGAGGGCTTGGAGCAAATTGCTCTACAGAGTTGCACTTTCAGTTGCTGTTGGCAGATTGACAATCCAAATCACCTAGATCTCTATGCTGCTTATTTTATTTTTTAATAATAATAATAATAATAATAATAATAACAATAATATATGGATATCCCAGGAGACTAAGAAGGGAGGAGAATGATTATACTGTACACCAGCCAATGGAGGATGCTTGTGGCTATAAGAACAAGACTCCCCCACCCCTCAGAGAGGCTGTGGAAATAAATAACATTTCACGGGGATCCAGGAGTGGATTAGCAAGTGAAAGGACTGTGAGATGAGTCCCATTGCTAGAAACAGCTTCATAGCCTGAGCATGTGCTATGAGGTACCCTGGCCTTTAATTCTAAGTGCACAGAAGCTCCCATCCTGTGGCATCATTCTCTAGCTGACTCTGATTGGCATCTTATCAGTGCATATGAATCCTCACACATATTATTTATTGGATTTATATACCGCCCTATACCCGGGGGTCTCAGGGCGGTTCACAGAATCAAATCAAGATATAAAACCACAAAATACCTAAAAAAAATAAAAACAACAACCCAATAGCCCCCCTCACACACAAAAACAACAACACATTTTAAAAGGGCATAGTATGTAAATCAGATCAACCAAAGGCCTGGTTAAAAAGGAACATTTTTGCCTGGCACCTAAAGGTGTATAATGAAGGTGCCAGGTGAACTTCTCTGGAGAGAGCATTTCACAGACGGGGAGCCACTGCAAAAAAAGGACTGTTCTTGTGTTGCTACCTTCTGAACCTCTTGAGGAGGAGGCACACAAAGAAGGGCCTCAGAAGATGTTCTCAGGGTCTGGGTAGGCTGATATGGAAAGAGGTGGTCCTTGAGGTATTGCGGTCCTGAGCCATTTAAACCACCACTTTAAATTGGCCCCGGAAACTATGCATTTTTATGGTAGAGGAAGTACAACAGATACAAAGGAACTGCAGGAATTAAAAGGTGAGGAAAACTGAGTGTTCTCCATTTCAGTTGTTGTTGTTGTTGTTGTTATACATTGATTTTTCTATTCTCGATTTTGGAAAATCATCCGGATAAACTGTTATTCAAATGAAATGTTAGTGCAGAGCGTACAAGAGGATTGATAACAGACTAAAATGAAGAAAATCTGATCCACAGAAACCATAGGGGATAAGGAAATGAAACATTGCTGTTTTAGAGGGTAGGGAAGTCTTTGGCCTTGCATCATTTTCTGACCTTGAGGACAGAGTTTACTGTGGACTTATAATGGGGAACCTCCTATTGTTTTCCCTACCTGTTTGCTCTAGTCTTCTAAGTTTCCCCAGGAGAAGCAAACAGATACATTTGAAGCAGAATTACATTGTGTCTCTGTGTGACTCCATTTGCTAGATGCTGAGAACAAGTAGGATCTTTGAGGCCAAGAGTTGACGTCCTAACCAGCCGTCCTCCATGGCTCTAATAAAAGCCAATTACTATCTCCGTGACCTTGGACAAGTCAACTCAACTTCATGGATCCTCCTGCTGCTCAGCTGTAAAATGAAGCGAGAGCTTAGAGGGAAACAGATGCTGTATTTATGCAGCATTTTTCCAGGGTAAATAAATTATAGGATAAAATAATAATTAATTAATAGCTGGCAGTCAGTGCGTGGCAATTAGGCCGTCAGAGCCATTAGCACTGTACCTAAACAAAATTCATTTTCATTAGGGATGCTAATGCATTCAAGAAGCTGTTGACACCCCCATGCACATTCAGACTTGCCTTCACCATTGCCAGAAATTGACTTGCCTGAGGTTGGTAAGATTTGTTCAATTGCCTGCCCAAAATTCTCATCCATGCTTGTCTCATCTGGGGATAGCATTCTTGGCATTGCTGTAATTGTGAGATGCTGTAACTATGTAATCATAGCACGGTGTGTGCTGTTTTTCAACCCGCGAGATTTATGTGCTATCACTGATGTTGTGTGCTGTTATGCAACTTTGAGGCATAGGGAGACAGCCACGTAAGGCAGAGCCAATTTTGTGTATCATGAAAGGGCTGCACATGGTTAGATATTTAAAGGATGATGATGCTCGCCACCAACTATCATCCTTTTGGAGTTTTCTGTCTCAGGTACCAAAGTAATTTGATCACTCTCCAATACTTTAGATGCTGGGATGCTGTGAGATGCTGCTCCAACTCAGCAAGCAAAACGTCTGAGGTCTACCAAGCCGATGTTGGGATATTCTATTCCACCTTTTGTTGCAGACATGGGATTGTTGCGTGTCACATGTCTGTTTACTTTCCAGCACAGATTGCTGGGTCCCTTGAGGAGAACTTCCACTCTGTGTATTGCTTTTCTTTTGAGACTCTCTCCAAGAAGACGGCAAGGAGAGACGACATGTTTCTTTGTTCTGATTTATGTAAAATAAATCCATAGTTTTAGTATGTATCCACAGCCTCAGCCTCTTTTGTTGTGCAGTTTACACTGCCACATATAGTGTGCTCAAGTCAGCTAGCTTGAGTCTCTGATTTACATCAAAGCCAGAGGTCGATGAATCTCCGCAGCGTGAAGGCTGAGAGGGAGATGATCCGGCTGGGGGCTAGCCAGGTGGCCTTTTGACCCCCAGATGCTGACAGCCCTATGAGGAATGGTTGAAGGAGCTGGGTATGTTTAGCCTGGAGAAGAGGAGACTGAGAGGAGATAGGCTAGCCATCTTAAACATCTTAAGGGCTGTCACATGGAAGATAGAACAAGCTAGTTTTCTCCTGCTCTGGAAGGTAGGACTCGAACCAATGGCTTCAAGTTACAAGAAAGGAGTAAACATCAGGAAACACTTTCTGACAGTGAGAGCTGTTCGATAGTGGAATGGTCTCCCTTGGGAGGTTGTGGACTCTCCATCATTGGAGGTTTTCAAGCAGAGGTTTGATGGACATCTGTCTTGGATCCTTTAGTTGTTATTTATTTTGTGGTCTCCTGTGGCAAAATTGCATAACTAGCGTGAGTTATGTTGTCATCCCTTTATTCCGCTCCATTAATTTCAATGCATAGGAAACACAATGCAAATGGACCAGGAAATGTAATCAATTATATATCATTTGCAGACTGAAAACAACAATGAATACCAGCTGCATCTGCTGGGTTGGTTTCTATTCCAAACATTGAATGAATAAGTGAGCATCATTAACTGCTACTACTGTTTCCATTTTTTGTCTGAATTCTCCAACATCCCTAATGGCATGTTACCTTACTCACTGTGTAGACACGTGTGATTATATTACACACTAATATAAGGAAGTATTATACCTTTACACATCCCCAAAGGAAGCTATCTTGTGATGTTGGTAGAGAGTAAAAACTGAGTGCTGTGTGGGAAAAGTGCTGTAACTGATGCACCAAAAAGCCTGAATAATAATAATAATAATAATAATAATAATAATAATAATAATATTTTTCACTTGCTTCAAAAGTAGTTCTTGGCTCTGGCTTAAAAAAAAACGATATTAAGAATAAAACATGGGAAATATTCCAAATATACAAATCAATATTCCCAAGCATGCTTGGTTACTGTCTGGAAGGTGTTAAGGTTTATTTTTATAGACAACCCTGACTTTATTTTCCTCCATCCTTGCTCTCAGTTTACCTCCCACAGACCATGCAGTCCTGCTAGGAACGTGAGGCTGGCTGGAGCATAAATGCTAACTGTATCATGAGTCTCTACAACGGGAAATGTTACATGACCATTGAACACCAACGGAGAGCGATTGCGATTGATTGCCATAATGTAAAGCCTGCCTCAATGGACCTAAACCATGTGATCCGACTAACTAGATTTACACCCCATTGTTTTGTCTGGGGAGTCTGCTGATACCAAGTATTTCTTTGCTTTGGCAGAGAGGCTGATTTCCATCAACCTTTTGAAAGAGGATGATGGATGGAAATGCATTTTTCGTAAGCTCCTGAAGTACAGCGATAATAAATCAGCAAAACATGCATTAAAAGAACTTTCGCCTGATTCTGAATCAATTTCTTGCTTCAAAACCTCTATAATCTACCCTTATTTATGTTTGTTCTTTCATTAATGCTCCTATATTCTTTGCTCAGGGACGGTGTGATTGGGAGTTATTTGAAACACAGGCATTCCCCAACTTTATCATTTTTTTTAATAAAAAATGGTAATTATTTTAAATCGAATTATACACATTGATATAAACCCATCAATAACAAAACTGCATTTCCAAGCATTATTTCCATCCTGTACACCCAATTAATTGTAAATATTATTCCGTCTTCATAGAGCAAACAAACATAATAATCCTCTTCAAATGAAAAGCAACTGGAGAATTAAACTTTGGTGCCTTTTCATGAATACCTATTTCCACTGGTTATCTCAGGTTAATTGTAACATTATCTTAAATTGAGGGCAGGGACTGTCTTACCTCTAAACAACCTTTTTTATTTTTTGGCTGAAGAGTAATATAAAAAGTTGAATAATAATAATAATAATAATAATAATAATAATAATATCTTTCCCATACAGTGCTCCTGCTCTACTGTACAGTTAATACCTGTTTTCTAGAGATGACCTCAAGAAGAAGAGCATCTCTGTATCCCATTCCTTGAAGAAGCTTAAAGCAGCAAACAAAAGACATAGATAAAGATAAAATGATTCTAAGATCCATCCAGGGAGCTTCATGGTTGAGCAGGGAGCTAAGCACCCACTACTGTACTTTAAGCTCAACACTTTCTCTGCTATGTCAACTTGCCTTGATCAAAAGTGGGAAAGAGAAGTTTCTCCAGTAGTGTTTGCGTAGCTATTTCACTTGTAGAACTAGAACAATTATTTTAATGAGGGATTTCAGCATTAATTCCATGTGGTCTCCTTTAGAAACTATCCAAGAGACTGCATCATTTTGTGCATTTATGTCAGCCCTATGTTCTGTCTCGCTTGCATTTTGCAACTCAAAGTATTGTTCGTGTGGTTCCTACATAGATGGTCTCCCATCCAGACACTGACCAGACCTGCTACAAAAGCTGAGGCTGCTGAACAGACTCTTCAATAAAACAGTGAACAGGGTAGTGATACAATGACACCTGCAATCAACACAAGATAATATCACCAAAGCAACTATCTGCAAACAAACAATAAATGTCCATAAAAATTGCAAAAGTAGTTTCTTTCCCAAATAGGTTTTATCTTAAACCATTGCAAACACAGAAAATAAAGAGTCCACTTGTGATATTCCAGTGGTTCAGTGCTCTCATGTTGTTCTGGTATTCCAACCTTTTGTCGCTAAACAACTTAGTCTTCGAGCTTTATAGTAAATAATATTAAAGAGAAGACAGTATGTAAATGACTTAAAGCAGGGGTATATCTGTCCCTATCTGCATTTTTCCATTGGGAGGAGCGTAGAAAGTGGATGATGTTATTCAGTTTGTTAAACCTCCTTTACTCTTTGACTGTTCTTAATGTGGTATTGTTGGGGTGGGGTTGTTGCTACAGCATTGATACATTTTTTTGTGTATCTTTATTTTTAAATATTAGCATGATTTATATGGAAATTGTTCCAGTTTGTTGTGTACTTTTTGATGTGTTTTATTTATTTTTATGACTACTTCGGCTATGTTTACAATTATGTAGATATTTTCATGTTGTAAGACACTTTGAATATGGTATACAATGAGGTGATGCTTCTGCTGCTGATGATGATGTTGATGTTTAGCTTCAGGAAGTTGATGATTTCATGTCCAGTCACACCATAGCCTGTATGGAGAAGCTCTTTCTTCACCAAATGATGTAGTTACCTGTCTATGAGCCGTCCTCCACCCACCTCCTTCTTTCCACTCCAGAAGAAGGGTAGGGGAAAAGGTCGATTGGGTTCTGCTGGTGACTCTTGGGATGATTTGCAGTAGAACTGCAACTCTAATTGTTGAACAAAAGCCATAAAACAGCTACCCACTACCTCCCAAAGTTGGCTGCTAGTCCTGAAAACAAACTTCTGAGCTGAGCATGTGTTCAGATGCATTGCAGACCCTCCAAGTGTCCTTATTTTCCAGGGACAGTCCCAGATTTACAGAAGCCTTTGTGGCTTCTGATTTGCTACTGGAATGTCCTGCTTTTCATTGAGACACCCCCATTTTCATTGGAAAAACAATGGAGGGTATGGCATCCTGAATCATCATTCTAAATATACAGAATATCTCCTCTGACGCTATTTTCCATCTGTCTCTGGTTGGTGAATCTTGACATCCCAGTGAAAACTAAGTTTCAATCTGCCCATTTAGAGCTCTAGAGTAAGGATGGATGGGGGAAAGGGAGGAAGGCCAATCCCGACCAGGCAACCGGGTGAATAACAGAGCTCCCCCTTTTCATCCACTGTATAGTGCTTTAGGGGATGCATCTTGCCAATACATGAAGTTACCTGGAGTCTTATAGGCATTCTTCCTCACCCCTTAACCTTCCGGGAAACTGGGGAACCTAATGGAAAGTTTTGTTGGGTGGGTGGGTGGGTTTATGTGAATGCACAGGCCTCCATTTTGATCTGACCATTATTCACGAGAAATGTTTTGCCCAGTACCCAACCCTAACAAATATTCTGTTAAGAAGGCACCTCTCCCTGTTTCTCTCTCTGTCCCCGCACCCTCCAGCTTTGCTTCCTATTTGTTAGTATCTTAAATGTCTGCCGTTTCAATTAAAAGTATTCCTTTTGATGCCACAGATCGATTCTTTCTGGCTGCCGCAGCTCACTTGCATTAACGATAAGGGAAATATGGCTTAAGTGGTCATCGGACAAAAGCTTGCTAGAATCACAGGGCTCAAGTGTAGGATTAGTTCCCTCAAAGCAGCTTAATCGTTTGTCTGTAATTGTAAAATGCACTTGGACAAAAACCTTGCATCCACTTTTGCACTTGTCGGCTGCTAATTCTAATGGAGCTGTTTAAAAAACACTCAAGAGTTACAAAGGGTGCAATCAGCCAATGCAACCGCCGCCTCCCCGCTTTGTTTCAGCGGGGCTTTTGTAAGGGCAAAGCTTAGCCGAATGTGCTTCAAACAGCATATGTCAGCAGTTGGCTGCAGTTCTGTAGAATCTTACACTTATAAATATATGTTCCTGGTGGATAAGGTTGTGTACTCAGCTTGGCCTCTTGTAACAGCAGAAATAATCCATTGTTGCTTGTTTGGGTGCCGGGAGACCTCTTGCCAAACTGAGAAGACAGGTGAGTCAGTTGCAATTATGCTTGTAGGGATGTTGTCTATCTAAACTTTTTATGTTAACCTGGGTGAAGACTTGATGTTTTCATCCCCAAAAATGTTTCCAGTGAAATGAGGCTGTATTTTAATATTTTAATGTTGTATTTTAATCTTGTTTTTAAGTTATATTTCAATCAATTTGTTTTATATCAGTTGTTAGCCACCCTGAGACCGGTCTTGGCTGGGGAGGGCGGGGTATAAAAATAATAATTATTATTATTATTATTATTATTATTATTATTATTATTATTAGTCATGGAAAGCTGGGAGAAGGCAGGTAAAGGGACAAAGAAGATCTCTGATGCCAGATGGAGTATTCCGCTGAATGCTAGGTGCTGGTGAGCTCAGGTGAGGAGAGTCCTACTCGAGGTCCTACCTGCAGGTTTCCCATGGTCATCTAGTGGGCTAATGTAAGAAAAGCAGACCCTCCAAGTGTCCCTATTTTCCAGGGATAGTCTTGGATTTATAGAAGCCACACCCGTTTCTGATTTGATCCTGCAATGTCCCACTTTTCCTTAGGGTGTCCCCATTTTCATCAGAGAAATGTTGAAGGGAATAATAATAATAATTTATTACTTATACTCCACCCATCTGGCCAGGCCTCCCCAGCCACTCTGGGTGGCTCCCAACAGAATATTAAAAACACGATAAAGCATCAAACATTAAAAAACTTCCTTGAACAGGGCTGCCTTCAGATGTTTTCTAAAAGTCAGATAGTTGTTTATTTCCTTGACATCGGATGGGAGGGTGTTCCACAGGGTGGGCGCCACTACCGAGAAGGCCCTCTGCCTGGTTCCCTGTAATCTCACTTCTCACAATGAGGGAACCGCCAGAAGGCCCTCGGAGCTGCACCTCAGTGTCTGGGCTGAACAATGGGGGTGGAGACGCTCCTTCAGGTATACTGGGGTGAGGCCATTTGGGCTTTAAAGGTCAGTACCAACACTTTGAACAAATTAATTTTACTGTTATAAATACTATTATTTTTACAGTGTGCTGATCCCCAGTCTTTTAAGATTAGGTGCCCCATGTTCTACCACTCTTCAGAAACCCCAGTCCTTTTTAAATTATTTTTTTATTTTTTTAGCCTATTGGTTTCATCTGTTTTCAGTTCAAAGGTGAACTTGATGTCCGCGGGGAATTTCCGAAAGGCAGCTCTTTTGTGTTTTTGTTTTTTAAAAAATGCTTTTTGTTAGATCACAAGTAGTCACCCTGACCAACCCAAATACCTTCCAACACATCAGGATTAGAGAGTACTCTGGACACTCAGTGAAAGTCATCTGCTGTAACAGTGGAGTCAAGACCACAGTAGACGCAAGCAATTTTATCCTCAAAATGTTTCACGAATGAATGACAGTGGGCAGCCATCAGTTTTGCCAACTCCTTCGGGCCAGATTGTAAAAGGACCCACACTACCTGGAAAAGTTCTGTCGGACGGTGCAATAAGTCCACTGCCACTAGGTAGGCTTGATGATGAGCCATCATCCGTTTTCAGTTTCATTCATTAGAGTCTTCCTCCACTCGTGTTCAGACATCTCCCAGCTTGTTTCCTCCCAGGAATTGAGAGAGGGTGCTCAAGAGCAATTGTGTCAATGGCCGAAGCCATCAAGATATTCCGTAAGTTGGCCAAGGCTTCAACAGGTATTCATCCACCAGAAAATCCCTGAGGGCTGTCTGGAAACCAATTGGATCCATCTGCCTCCAATGGCAGATCATCTTCAGAGGTCCTCCATTGAGCATAGGTCTTCAGCTGAGCTGGCGTTGGGGACTTAACACCAGGTAAGCCTGGGAATCAGCTAGCTGAGCCAGAGACATGCTGCATCCTAAGTGAATGCTTTCCCTTTAAATTTAAATTTTGTATCATTGCTTTGGATACCCAACATATCTTCTTTCCTTTTCTCATACAGGCTGCGTAAGAATGACTCAGAAATATAGTAGCACTTAATTTGAGAATCATTTCAGGGGTGGGGGATATTTGAACCATAGAAGTTACAATTGAACATACCTTGATGAATTTGTAAATCAATGAGCATGGAAAGATTAAATTAATCCTAATATGGCAGGTGGGGAAAATCAATGATTATGTTATTAACCGAAATTAAAGTTCTGCTTAATTACTAGAAGGAAACGTGGTACTATAGGCAGATCAATTAATTAATTCTGTGTTTAAAAATCTATAGTATGAGAACATGCTGACCTGTCAAAACATTACTATATTGTTCACTTATCAAATAGCTATGACTCTTTCAAGACAGACAGAACAGAAAGAGCGTAGTCTGTGAGAGAGAACCTAGTAAATCTGATTTTAAAGGAGTTCAGCAGACTGGGAATGAACCAGAGTTAAATTTGGTAAGCTCTCTCTCTCTCTCTCTCTCTCTCTCTCTCTCTCTCTCTGTGTGTGTGTGTGTGTGTGAGAGAGAGAGAGAGAGAGAGAGAGAGAGAGAGAGAGGGATCCAAATATGATGTGAACATAGCAGTTTATGGATAAAGTCAGGGATGATTTAGGTTTCACTGGCTTTTCAGATCTGTGCCAAAATCTGTCCCCCAGTTTCTCAGAGGTTTTCACCCCCGATTTTTGTGCCTCATTCTCAGGACACTAGAATTTCTTTAGAAATTAAGTGGGTGTGGAGCTTGAGCTTACTTTAGTACTTGAAAGTAGGGATGGAAGAGAAACTGGAATCAATTTTTATTTAAAAGCGACCTCACCTAATTCACACTTTCCAACACCATATATGGACTGAAATATAGTCACCCTTCAAAATGTGCACTTCTCCAAATTTCACAGTGTACTTTTTTAACTATTTGTGATAAAAAAATATGTCTTCCACAAATAGTTGAAGACAAATCTTTTTACTTTTCAGGTTGGTAACAGTTGAACAAGAAGTATTATTTTCAAACTCCTCCTGACAGTGTCTGCATGAAGTTCCCAAACATCTCACCTTCACAGTCAAGATAGAGCTAACAGAATAACCAATCAACTGCCAATTCCCAACTGCCAAATACCATTTGCTAACTGCCACCTCCTTCCCCCAATACCATTTATTCTTGTGAAATACATTTCCAATGAAATTACACTGCAAATACTAACACATTTCACTAGCCAAGTAATGTGTACAAACAATCAAGGCAAAAATATTTGTTAAAATGCATACATTGGTGAAAAGAATATACAAAACTGTGTTATAATGCATTATAAAACACATTACTTTGTACAAATGTGCTTATTAGGGGGAAACTGCACACAAACATGTGTATGTTCAGAGAAATACATTGATAAATTTTCGTGAGCACTTTAACAAAAAAAATGCCCAGAAACTGATGTGGAAATGTGGAGTACAAGCTTTAAGACTGGAAAAATGCAAAACTTAGAAAAAACGAAATGGACAGATCTGCTTATCCCTATTGTGAGGTGGCTGAGGGTGCTGTATGTAAATTTTTCTTTCCAGTATCTTTTTTCAGCACTCTGGACAGTTACAAATACCCTACAGCCACCTCAAAAGTGGAAGCTCTCACATCTGAAAATTTTCCTGATTTTCTCTCTTTCTCCTTTGAAAATTTCCAAACCCAACATTTTTCTCATTAATTGACAGAGAAGGGGGGAGGGATTGGAGAAATGTTCAGCCCAGAACTATTTCAGTTCCTAGTGCTGACTATGTGAGAGAACGTTATTAATAGATCAGTGCAATGCTGGTTAGTTGACAGCATTGCTTGTGACACCTGCCACTTATAGCCAGCTCTATTTTCCCCCCTAAGCACCCTGTAATTCCTTCCTAAATCAAAAGACAGTCCGTTTGTCTGTGGAGAAAAGTCTTGGGTCAAAAGAGGATCTCTTTAGACATAAAGCCCTCTTCAGGTGTCCCCACTTTTCTACAGAACATGAATATGTAGTGGTGACAGCCTTTGCCTCTGCCAAGTGTGTATTCTTTGGTGCATAGAACCAATGCTGGTCAATCTGTAACCCTCGAAAGGAAAATTCCTTATCTTGTGCAGAAGCAGTGCCTGCTGTCATGATACCACCTCCCTCTGTATGTGTGTTCATTCAATGTAGAAGAGAGCCCAAGCATCTCTGTAAAGAGTTAAGATAAATGGGGGGCTTCAATTAGACATTGATAGCCATATCCTCAATGAATTTGTCTAAACCATTTATTTTTTATCAGCCAGATCTCCTATTTCTCTGCTACCTGTTGCTAACAGTACTGTTGTTCTTGCATTGTTGTTGGGGGGAGTTGCTAATCTTTGTCAGCATATATTAATAATATGTTTGATGATTACCATAGGTGCCAACTCCCTGGGGCCCTGGGTGCCTGAGCACCCATAACATTCCCCATGAAGGGTTCAGGCACCCACAAATTTCAGTGCCAGGGTCATGCATGTTGCATGGCACCCACAACCCCAGGCACCCACAATCATGAGGCCAAGTTGGCACTCCTGATGATTACTCTACTCCAGTTTTGAGGCTGTCCACTCCCCTGTGCACAGGTTGTACAATTTAGCTTAAAATGCACGCAGAAACCAAACACACTTTAAAGTAGTCTGTCATTTGAAGAGTTACCCACTGTCATTTGTGATACATCAAGAGCAGGTAAACCTTTGTGTAATCCATTTAAAGGTCTCCACCAGCTAAATTGTGTTGACTTGCTGGGTCATTACCTTCCAAATCTTAATCTCCATTATAGTGACTGCTTTCAAAGCTGTTTATCCTCTTATAATGGCTCCGTCATTTTCATTAATCAATGAGCTCACTTAAACATGCATCCAGTCTTTAACTGCTCAACAGATGTGAGTGTTATTCAAGGTCCACTTAGCCCAGACTGGAAAATTTAAAAAGAGGAGGAATTGAGATGTTATACCTTTGGATAGATAGCTCATGGTTCACACTGTAAGTTTGTGAGGGTGCTTGAGTGATCATCTTAGCTACATCGACTGTTGAGGAAGATAAAAATAATAAGGCACAACCCAGCTGCCACTAGACAATGCAAATCCCTACAGATTTTACTAGAAGTGCATTAATAAAAATATTAAGTTTTTAAACTGAAATCAATGGGACTTTTATAAATTAAAGCTATTGATGGCATGTGAAGACCACACAGGTAAAAGTAAATTTTGTTGTCCTGCTGTTAAAAGCACGATGGCAGATTAATCCATTTTTGTTGTTGTTCCTAGTAATTTTCAGTCTTCCTAGGAGCAGGTTCATAGAGTGGTGTCCTTGTCCCTTTTCTTTCCTAGCTTCTTTGCAAGGGACAGTTGATGTTACCTGGTCACTGTGTTGAGGGAGGGGTCAGTTCACTGTGCTGAGGGAGGGGGCATTAAAAAAAAATCCTAATCAAGTCTATCCAACACTGGCTTGGTCTGCAGTTATTTTTGCACAGATCTTCTGCAGAAAAGGCTCCTTGTTCATCTACTTTTTTGTGGTTTTGTTGCTGTTGTTTCTAGGGAAATGGCAGCAGGAGACTCTAATAAGGCAATTACCTACTGTTGGTTTCTGGAAAATATTGACTACAATTCCTCCTGAGTTGAAAATGTTCCTTCCCACTCTGTTCCCTTCAGATTCATGCATGTCATTAGACATCCTGTTATCACCGGGATGCTTTTATTAACATTACCTTTATGTTCACCTTATGGCATCCTGAGTTATGTAGCAATTAGATGCAGACAGCCATCAAGTACTCTTATAAAAGAGCCACTCTTTTGCATCTAGATGAGCCTACATTTTGCTCCTTTAGCACAGGGGGTGCCAATGTGGGGGCTATGGGTGCCAATGTGCCCAATAATACCTTTTATGGTGCCTGAGAAAAGTCTCAGTAAATACCTCCTAAAATATGCAATTGGTCAGCCTCTCCTATATTGGACACAGTCCTTGAAGCATGCCCATGTTTCATTTATTCCCTTGAAAGAAAGCTGACCTCAATGGGCAGCAGGGTGCTTTTTGTTTCAGCCAGTACTCACCGGAACTCACTTTTGGCACCTCTCAGGTGGGCGCCACTGCTATTATAAGAGAACAAGGGAGGCATTCCTGGTGAGTTCTGGTACCTCTTGTTTCTAGAAAAATAGAACTGCTACTGAATTCCAGGAGAAAAAGCCCTAGTCCAGTGGTCCCCAACCTGCGGCCCATGGGCCGGAAGCAGCCCACGGAGGCAGTTTAACCGGCCCACAAACCACCCCTGAACGAAGCAGCCCACTTGGCGAGTCCCCCCGTGCTGCGCTAAACCGGTGCAGTGCGGTGCGGGGACTCTCTTCCGTGGCTCCGGAAATTGCTTCTGTGCATACCCAGATGCCGGAAATCGCGTCTGCGCAGTCAGTGGTGCCAGAAATTGCTTTTGCCCATGCCCAGACACCAAAAATTGCTTCTGCGCAGGCACAATTTCCGGTGTCTGGGCATGCGCAGAAGCGATTTCTGGTGCCGCAGACATGCACAGACACAATTTCCAGCGTTGCGCTGCACCAGCCCAGCTCACGGAGGATCTCTGCGGGAGTGATCTGGCCCATGCCTGGTAAGCCTTGCTGACCCCTACCCTAGTATGTCTCAGGGGAAATCCACTAATTTCCTGGTGACTTTTGAGGGGAAATATGCATTTTGTAAGGACAAATTTTTCAATGTAATAATAATAATAATAATAATAATAATAATAATAATAATAATAATAATAATAATAATAATAATTTATACCCCAGCCACTCTGGGCGGCTTCCAACAGAATATTAAAATACAAAATACAATAATCTATTACACATTAAAAGCTTCCCTAAATAGGGCTACCTTCAGATGTCTTCTAAAATATACATTTTCCAGTTTTTCTTCATGTGCTTGTGATGAGTGTACCAGAGAGGAGAGATGTCTGATCTTCCTTGCCCCTTTTGTACTTATAGGACAGCCACCACTACAGCTGCGACTCCTCAGCTCATAAGTGGTAAAGGGCTTGGTGGTTGGCTGGTTTGAGGGGAAGAGCTTGCCCATCTCCACCTTAAACATACCTGTGCCATCAATTTCCTATTAATGCAGGTGTAGCAGTATTTCAGTAACAGTTCATGTACAAACCCAAGATCAGCGAAACTGCTACTCACTTTTGAATTTGACTGATTAAAATCAGAGGACCCTCTAAATTCATTTGCGTTTTGGATCTAACAGTTTTGCTAAGAACACATACTGAAGAACTGTCCTGGTTCTATATTTCATTTTAGACAAAACGAAGTCTTAACAACTGCAGAAGTTTTCCTTTAATCATTTTTCCAGGGTCAGCAGAAAAGGGATTTTTGAACAATAGACTTTGCTCATTTCATGTTGTTTCTTACAAAGCAATCTCAAGTAAGATTTCTAAATGGACCAACTTTTCATTGTTTCACAGCAATTACTCGTCCTCCTCCAAAATGAATCGCAGCCAACACCGTATTGTAAAGAGCTTTCTATTAATCAGTTCAGCACTTGCTACACCAATATGTTTGGCTCTGCTGAAGGCATCAAGAGAGTTGTTTGTTTTAAATTACTATATCATTTCATTTGTGGCTTCTTCAGTACTAACTCTAGTGCTATCTAGACCTTACATGTCTTTATCTGCCCAAACATACATACAGAACTTAGGAAATTTCACAAATCATATTCAGAGTATGTATTGTAACTTAACTTTGAAAGTCTTACAAATATTTCACCAGAATAGGACTCAACAGCTCATTTGTCTATCACCACTCCAGCTAAACAACTATTAACAGGTAAGTTTTGTTAGCTCTGCTAATGAAGCCCTTGAATAGCTTTAGGATACCCCAATTGGGCCCCAAATCCTAGCATAATAAACATCCTCTCCTAGTTCATATAACGGTTATAGCACTGCATTAGGATCTGGGAGACCAAGTTTCAAATATTCCCTTAGCCATAACGCCCATGGGATGGCCATGAGCCAGTCACTCTCCCTTAGCCTTACGTACCCAACAAGGTTTGTTCGAGGATAAAATGTCAACGAAAAGAACTGTGTATGCCACTTTCAGCCCCTTGGAGGAAAGGTGGGAAATAAATAAATAAGACACTGTACCTTTAGCATCCTCAACAGATGACTGTGCAACTTAAAGCCAGTTATCACCAGCTGGACCACACCCACTCCTCTTTGATTTTTCTAGTTGCAATGCAATATATTCTGGTTAGAGATCATGATGGGACCTCATATAGAACCCCAGCGTTGGGAGAAGTAGGGAGAAACAGGGGGAGGGGCCAAAACCACCCAGTGAGGACGGAGCATGCTCAGTGGACATGGAACAGATGATATGGGGAAGGCCCATAGCTCTGTGTTAGAGCATCTGCTTTGCAAAAGGTCCCAGGTTCCATCCCTGGCATCTCCAGGTAAGGCTGGGAATGACTCCTTGGTCAGTGTAGACTTCACTAAATGACATAGACTAGTGGTCTGACTTGGAAGGTGTAAGGCAGTTTCCTATATCCTATATCTAAACCCTGGTGAGCTGTTGCTGGTCGCTGTAAACAACGCTGAACTGGATACACCAATGTTCTGGTTGAGTATTACGCAGCTTTCTGTGTTGCTCTTATCTTGGGCAAGGGCTGTACTGTAACTCAGTGGAAAAGTAGTTGCTTTTGCACACAGAAGGTCCCAGGTTCAATCTGTGAACCGCCCTGAGACCCCAGGTATAGGGCGGTACATAAATTCAATAAATAATAATAATATAGGAGCTCATTTCTAATGGAGTGAGGAAGGAGTTCATTATTCTAGTGCCAAATGATGTTACATTTCTTGACTCAAATAAAAGCACTGCTAAACTTACATTGTGGCCCCATGTGCATTTGCTCAGAAGCAAATCTCACTGTGTTCAATGAGTTTTTTTCACAAGTTTGCAGGATTTCCATGTCAATTTTAACTTTGCCAGCGAACACGGTCTAAAACTGTGGCTTCCTTTAAAGTACACACACACTGCATACAATGACCCACAAATTAGCCTAAAACTCAGCTATGCTCATAAATGTGAGTTTTACGTTGATATTGTGTGGAGGAAGCCATACTGTAGCAAAGGCTGCCAAGATACTATCCTCGCTACATCCTGTGATGGATGTGGCGAGCTTTCTTTGAAAACTCTGAGTCTCTATTAAGCCAAGATGTCCACCAGGGACATGGCATTTATTGCTGCAGTTTAGCACTGATGATGTTTGTTGTGAACCAATAATACACTTCTATCACTGTCTCCTTAAACATTGGCTGACCATAATTTATGGGTAGCAAGTGAACAATTCATCCTTAGGCTTAAGGATTTGATACGTGCCTGTTAAATGTTTCTTAGCAACCTCTACAGAACATTTTCATGGTCTTAAATCATGGTCGTTGCTAAGCCTTCATTAAAAGGCTCTACAGCATGAACCTTCCTTTCAATCAATGCATCACCATCTACAACTGGTCATACAGAGAGGGGTTGAGTTATTTATAGCTTTGGGGATTCTCTTTCTCCCCCTCCCCCAAGTTCTTTACAGCATAGCATAGAAAGCAATGAATATTTGAAGTCAGAGCTGTATATTTTGTAACATAGTTCAGACCGGACAGAATTTTTTTTAAAAAAACCATGATTGACTCAAGGCACAATTTAGAGGGGATGCATGCTACACCTAAATCCTACTCCTGGTGCTTAGCTTATTTATTGGTGCTAACAAAAACAGAGTCACAATAAAAGAAAATATTAATTAATTAAAAATGAAACAAAAATGGGCATTTTTAAAACCAGAGGCGATGGCATGAATGCAGTAGGAAGCAATAATAAAATACCTATTGGAATAAAAAAAGGTATCAGCATCTGTCTAAAAAACAAGATCTGGTCATACAGAGCTATATCATGGCATACCAGTCATGAACAAGAATTCCACAACTGCAGTGCTGTCACCGAAAAGCCCTTGGTGAGATTCAGCACCCCTCACCCATGCATCCTGTTTGCTTAGCTAAAATTGACCCCATCCCTCTGCTTTAAGAAAGTTGTTTCAATGTCAGACCTATTCAGAGAAGACTCATTGAAATTTATGGACAGAATAAACAGATACATTAATGTCAGTGGGTCTGCTCTGGGTAAAATTTAGTTAGATACAACCTTATATTATTTGGGTGGGACAGTCTCAATCAAAGATATGCTCTTTTAAGCCCACATTCCCAGCGTGTTTGCACTGCTATCTCAGCAACATCTACACTGGATTGGCCATGCCCACAGAATGGAAGATAGCAGGATCCCTAAGGATCCCCAAGGATCCTTTTTGGGGATCTGGCTTCAGAAACCAGGCCTGTTGGCAGATCAATTCTGTGTCACAAAGATGCCTGCAAAGGTGACATTAACCCTGCCATGCTGGTGTCGCTTAAAGACAACCACAACACCTGGAGACCATCAGTCAGGCTGTATAGCCACAGCAATGACCAGAGGAGGAATGGCTGCAGGGAGGAGCACAGAAAGAATAAATGAAATGGTACACCTGAATCAGCACAAGCTGACACCTTCATCTGCCCCAGCTGCAACAAAACATGTCTCTCCTATATTGACCTCTACAGCTACAGCAGGTGCTGTAACTCTCCAGCAGTTTGATATCACCTCCAATGACACACTCTTCCTTTGTTTCCTGTGATAGGTGGATGCCAGTTGGCAACTGGTGTACATTTATTTATGCATTTATTACACTTATATCATACCTCCCACCTCAGTAGCTGAAGCCAAAGGACTTAATTCTTCCCCCCACTTTTTATCCACACAAAAATCCAGTCAAGTTGGTTACGATAACCAAAGCTGTAGAAAAAGCTTCCTGGGGAGTATCTACCTGGAAGAGCAGTAGACAGGGAGGGCAGTACCTCCTGGCAATGACATCATTGCCATATCCCAGGATGCTATAGGGGTGAGGCATGACACTGGCAAGGTCAGGTTCTTAAGTATAATTGTTTCATTGACAGTGAAATGGAGAATGCCCGTATCTGTATAGCTAACACTGGGGATTCTCCATGGCAGCATACTGAAAGCTCTCTGAGCTTTAACTAGTTGATAATTAACAGTGATGTTCCCTGCTCTTACACAGAGTCAAAACAAAATTTTAAAAAATCCTCCCAGTAGCACCTTAGAGACCAACTAAGTTTGTTACTGGTATGAGCTTTCATGTGCATGCACACATATCTGAAGAAGTGTGCATTCACACGAAAGCTTATACCAACAGCAAACTTAGTTGGTCTCTAAGGTGCTACTGGAAGGAATTTTGTTTGTTTGTTTGTTTGTTTCAACTATGGCAGATGAACACGGCTACCACCTGTAACTTATACTGAGTGTTTAACTTTAGATCATGTGATGAAGGTATTCAATTGTAAATTCACTGTATTGAAGGATGGTGGTTTTTTTCCTTGTTCCCCAGACACTGTGGGAGAAGGATGTGAAAATGACTCCTTCAAGAGCTCAACAGCTTTGGGCTGGAATGCAGGCTAATGCAGAGCAAGAGATCTGTTTGCCAGATTATAAGTTATTTTATTTCTAAGATGATGGGCCTACTTCTTGGACAACCATGTCTTCTGGAATTATTTGGATGGATCCTTCTTCTTTTTTGTACCTGTTTTGAAGCAGTTCTGGATAGTAAAACTTTGAATCAATACTTATGAATCTGGACACTGTTTTATTCCAAAAAGGAGTCAGTTTTTGTGCACCCAATTGCCTCAAGCTGCACAATATCAATATCTGCAATAAGCGTGGGAGCACTGGCATATGCAATGTAGCATGCTCTGCAATGCACTCAAACTAATCTGACCTAACTACCAACCTTTTCTTCTTCTTGAACCAACCTAGTATGTGGCAGGGACACCACTGCTGGGAGACCAAGTCTGCAGTGATGCACTCTCCCAACAGCTACTCCTGGAACCTAGGCTATCCCAAATGTCTCGTTACTTCAGTAGGTCCTGAGCAATTTCTTCTTGATTTCTGCCCCAGTAGCAAAAGGGCACAGGAGAACTCAGGCTGTTGAGTGTTCCTTCCACCCTCTGTGAAAGAGAACTCATTGAAGTTTATTGCATATTGAGCATAAGTTGTTTTAGCACAGGCTATTTTCTTTCAATATCATTTTTTTTTATAAAAAAAAGCAATTTGTAATAGAGAAGAAAAACCAAATATCTCCTGATGTTCTCCTATATAGATATATATAATAGAAACCCATGTTACCTAATGCACAAATTGTATATTGCCTTTTTTCTGGACCAATCTGAGAGCTGTTCTTTCCTGCTGAAGTATATTGGTTACTCCAAAAAGAAGAAAAATGGAATCCAGGTCAAGGAGTTTCCATTATCAGTTGTTTTGCACTGGAAAGCATGTTTTTGTCACAAATTGTTTCACATTGACTTCCCCTGCATGGCTACAAAGGCTGCTTGTATTTTATTGCGGGAGCGATTAGATTCCTCAAAAAGAAATTGTTCCTTCTCATCCTTATCACTCCTCTGCCACTGAGAATGTGAAAAGAAATCTCTTTGATTATTTGATCCAAGCTATCTTTAGCAGACAGATAGAATTTCTCATTGGCAAATTAGGCACATTAAAATGCTGGTCATGGTGGGTAGTCACCATTAGAAGGAGATATCCATCTAGAGATGTGTGAGAGAGGTTATAAATCAGCCTTCTTCAGACATGTTATGGACTAGGACTATGTTGGCTGGGGTCTGAGGGAATTGTAGTCAAAAACATCATGAGGACATCCAGTTGGCGAAAGCTCTGCAGCATACAGAGCCACCTGGAGGTCAGAGACCCTCAAGAGTTTGCCATTAGTCAAGTAGCTTTGAAGAGGTAGAGAAGAGGACAATGGCCTGCACAGAATTTTATTTTGCTTTAGGGTCAATATAGCAGAGCTGACCTACCAGTGAGGCCAGCTGAGGCAGCTGCTTCAGGTGGAAGAACCGCAAAAGGCTATGCTCCCATGGGTACCCCACCAGCTCCAGCCCCTCCACTACTGGTAGAGAAGCAGTGGCAGCTGCAGTAGCTTCTGGCAAGATTTCAGAAAACAAGAGTAACACATGGGCAGGAAAGGGGTCGGAAAGCCACAGATGACATGCAGGCCTTAGCATAATTTCACACAGGAGGAAAACCCTGAGTGAGGGAAGTTGGGCAGAGGGGGCGAAATGGGAGGGGGAGCTGCAATAAAGTGATTGAAGCAGTGGCATAGTGTGGGTTGCCAGTGCCTGGGGCCACACGGAGTTGGGGTTGGTTGGAGAGGAGGGAAACTGACAGAGTATGCATGCACATTCATTTGCCTAAGGGCATCCACCTCACCCAGGAGATCGCAGCTGCAGAGATAATAAAAGAAGAGTCATTCCGTTGTCTGGAGAGCTCACTTACTGGTCCCTGTTTTCAATGGAGCCCAGTGACAGAAGCAGGCAGCTGTATTGAGGCAGCACCAGGAGGTGAAATGATGAACGACCTAATAATTTTGCACGTGGAACAACTCCTCTGCAGCACCCTCACACTACTCCGCTGGATGGAAGGAGAAAGAGAA
Organism: Podarcis liolepis; assembly: GCF_965112155.1. Lineage (NCBI taxonomy): Eukaryota > Metazoa > Chordata > Lepidosauria > Squamata > Lacertidae > Podarcis > Podarcis liolepis. The sequence continues at coordinate 73,009,857 of NC_139560.1, read as the reverse complement.
GAAGAGAAGCCCTCTGAAAGCAATCAGTTCAGACCCCTGACAAGAGAGAATTCTCCTTTTCGTGGCAGCCACTGGGTTTGAGGAAGAGAGAGAGAGAAGTCCCCACTTGCTGCTGGATCTCCCCTCCCCCAAAATTACCCACTTGACACAAATATTTTTCTCCTTGCTGCTGTATATGATAAGCCTCTCCAAGTTATGGCTGCCCATTTTTGGAATACTCTCTCTATTGTGGTCTGCCAGGGACATTTGCTGACATCTTTTGATGCCAGGTGAACACTTGTTCCTACCGCTCAGATTAGCTGAGTTTTTCTGACGTTAGTGCGCTGCCAAAGCACACTTTGTGGAGCTGGGGGCAATGTTGTTTATATTTGTTTGTGATTGCAGGTGTTTGAATGAGAATGTTAATAGTTTATATTTTTTTTTAAATGATACAATGGATTTATGTTTATGTTTTAAAATGTAAGTTATTTGGAAATCTTTTAGGTAACAAGCAACTGGTAAGTCTAAATAATAGTATAACTTTCTACCTCTCCATCATATGAACTGATAGATGAACTCCCACCCCACCTGGAAATGGACCCCTGACCCAGAGTTTGAAATTGTTTTTAACTAATCCCCAATCATACTTACAATAATTCTAGATGGAGGTTAATAATGTCATGCATAGCACTTTATAGTGAGCACAGAGGGAAAACATACACAAAACATTTGCCCACGTTAATAACTAAGAGCAGATAATTTCCACAAATACATTTGGGTTTGGCTCAAGTTCTTAACCAACCCAGGTTTTTTTTTTTTTTACTCCTATTATCATTAAAAGAGACACTTTAAGGGGACAAATGGACACATTTAAAAATGCTTCGCTTGTGGGTTCTATCTGCTTTGCACATATGCTGTTAATTTAATTAATCTGCGCATCATTGCGCATTGAACCCTTCTGTTATCAAAAGGGTGATCTCTCCTCATTTCCATTTAGAAGCAAGATCTTTGTGTTAAAAGCATAGTCCCAAATTTTGGCTGTTTTGACATTTGTACATGAACTTTAATACTACCAAGAAATATGATTTCAGGATCTAGACAAATTACATAACTAGATAGATCTTCCATTTGTTTTAACAGCATCGTTCCATTAAACTTTGGTCTGAGTGGTGTGAATTAGGTCAGTTCATAGTGGAACTCACAGAGACTGAATTCCTCAAATAGATGTTATTCAAATAGAATTCCTCTAATAGAGATCATGGGAGGTGGTGAATTCTTGCCAGCAGTTGGATAAGGGATAGTAAGCTTAAGCTCTGTCCTGATAAGACAGAGTTGTTGATTTTGGGGACCCTTGTTGATATGGGGAGTAGGGACCAACCTGTTCCCTGTGATCTATGGGATCACAACCTCCTTCAGGAATAGTCCCACAATCTATGTCAGGGGTATGTAACCTGTGGCTGTCCAGATGTTATCACACTGCAACCCACACCACCCCTGACCATTGGCTATGCTGGCTAAGGCTGATGGGATATAGGGTTTGACAACATCTGGAGGTCCATAGTTAGCTACCCTTGGTCTAGAGATTCACCTAGACCCAACATAGCTGCTTGAACATCAGTAGGGAACACTGGTGCAGAAAGAAGCCTTACTGGTTTTGTCCAGTTTGCCAACTATGTCTGTTGCTAGGACAGAGATGGTGAATCTGTTCCTCTTCAGGTAACAACTCGAATCAACCCTGACCATTGGCCATGCTAGAGGGACACAGGTTCTCCTGATATTGGAGGGTGGACATCTGGCCACTATAATATATGCTTGTTAGTTTCCATCTTGGACCACTGTAATGCAATCTGCTTAGGGCTACCTTTGAAAAGTATACAAACATTCCAGTAATAGGTTGTTGCTTTATTTGTAGCCCACCCATCTGACTAGGTTGCCCCGGCCAATTCTGGGCGGCTTTCAACAGAACATAAAAACACAATGTGACATCAAACATTAAAAACCTTCATATACAGGACTGCCTTCAGATGTCTTCTAAAAGTTGTGTAGTTGTTTATCTCCTTGACATCTGATGGGAGGGCGTTCCACAGGGCAGGCACCACTACAAAGAAGGTCCTCTGCCTGGTTCCCTGTAACTTCACTTATCGCATTGAGGGAGCTGGTAGAAGACCCTCAGAGCTGGACCTCGGTGTCAGGGCTGAACAATGGGGATGGAGATGCTCCTTCAGGCATACAGGACCAAGGCTATTGGAGGCTTTAAAGGTCAGCACCAACATAAAGTGGTGGCCATATTCCTGTACCAGAGCATGGGTGAGCATGGAATTGCACTGGCTTTCAGTTATATTTGCAGGACCAATTCATACTGAAAGTGTTTCCCTGCATAATCCAAGTGAGGTTCCTCAAATGAAGCTTTCTCCCCATTTGCATTGAGGTCTTGGACTTCACTGATCAAAATCAGGTCAAACTTAAACTTTTCCACAGTAACACCTTCTGTGTAGCATTTCTCAGCAAATGAGGCACATCAGGCCAGCATGCTTACCATTTTTTAGGAGGCTGTTTACAACCAGGCTTTGGGATAAAATGGGAAATAGTTGATAGTAGCTTTGGTTTCTTTTATTAATTGTTGACTTATTCCAAATTGTTTCCTGTTGGGTTTATTGCATGTAGACCTCTCTTGACAGGTCAAAAGTAGGACATACATTTAATTTTTTTTTAAAAGGAAACAAATAGACCCATGAAAAATTGAATGCCATTGCTTGTCTGGGACTAAATCAGCCAATCTGGTGCCCTCCGGATGTTTTCTCTCATTAACCCCAGGCCACATGGCAGTCATGCTGGCTTGGGCTGATGAGAGATGTAGTCTAAAGTATCTGGAGTGCAACAGGTTGACAAAGCCTGGGATAAAGAAATCAATGCACAGTGAGAGCAATTAGCTTGCTCAAGGTTATGCTTCTTGCCACTTAAAGAGAACCAGGGAGGGAAATTCAGACCTGTTCCTTTCTAGGATGAGTATATCTGATCCACTTGAACTGCTCTTTGTCCCTGAAATCAGCAGAGCTGATTCAGCAGAGTCCTGATACATTGCCACACTAAATCAAACCAGCCGTTTATCTAGCCCAATATCCTATCTCTGACAGTATCCAGTGCTAGCAACTTCAAAGAATAAAATCCTACTGAAAACTGTTCGAGGATAACTTCCCCTCTGGGTCTATTTAACCTGCATTAGGAGGTTCTCTCATATCACAAAGTGAAAGGATTTATGTCCCCTTTAAAATTATATCTGTCATTTTTCATAACTCCTTTTCTTGTTAAACCTATGTAAGATCCCTCATCTACATAAGCACACAGTTTTTTAAGGAAGAACCTCATTTTGTGTTTTTTGATGCAACAAAAATTGTTTAGTATATGTGATGACCCTTATTTCAATTCTGGTTCTGCATGATGTATCATTTAGTCCAAACTGAAGGAGAACTGGAAGCAACACAGGAGCTGATATGTACTTACCTAGTTGTTGATTTTTATAGTGTTTATAGACCAGCTAGAATCAAGTTCTCAGGGTGTCTCACAGCAAGATTTTATTTCTTAAAAAATCAGGAATGGTGAAAAACCAATAAAATATAAATATGCAGCTTAAAAACTCAGGGGCGAGATTAAAACCAGTGGGACTTCCTTCTGAATAGACTCATATAGGATTGCATTGTTAGTGAATTTGTACAGCATCGTAGTGGATTGGCACAAAATGTGTTAGGGAACAGCCACAACACTACCATTCATAGGATCTGATGTTTTGCCCTGTCGCCTGAGTCTTTCATGAACAACCAATTTAAATTATTATAACTGAATGTGTTATTAACATTCTGTCACTTGGATCAATTTTAATTAAGGCATTTGGGATAAGAAAATAAGAGGGTATGCTTTAAATGAAAATAACAGTGCAGAACCAGGAATTATAAAATGAACTTTATGAGGAATATTATTCACCCAGTCTTCTTCACATCCCACTCAATAAAATTAGACTCTGGTGTCATCATGGCCTGCATTATATCTACAGGAATCAATTAACAAACTGTCATAAGAACTAATCCTGCCCTCCTCTAGTTGAAAAATTTCACATTATTAATTGACTCATGTACGGTTGGAGATACACATAATCTTCAATGGACTTGAGTGCCGGTTCTTCTGAAAGCTCAACCTTAAGCAATCTAATGGCCCTCACAGCACTAGCACATAATTAAATTGTTTCCTTCTTTGGAATGTAGCCAGAAGGAAATCTTTGAGAACATACCATTTTTGCAATAAGGAGCAAGCCCATCTGGTCATGGAGGTTATTGAATTTCACATCTCGTATGTAGGTTCGCTCAGAGTTGCAGAGCCATGTGGAAGCATTAGGAAATTAGCCATTGGAAGACATCCATGAAAAGCATATAGTCCCCTTTTGAAGAGAGGTCAAAGCATAGAATGGTGATGGATTTGTGAAGTAGAAATGGGAAAATCATATGAATTGGTTTCTTGACTCACATCGAAATGTTGTCAAATTCAGCACTCTGTCTCCAATGGCAGAAAGTTGGATGCCTCTAGGAAACTTACAGAGTTTTTTTTAGGGAATGCATATGAAGGTTGTAGACATGAAAGAATTCTGTTGCTCCTGATCAATTTTATTGGAGAACACTGATTTCTAGTGCTGTGTGTATGAGAAAATAGCTAGTGTATATTCTTCATTGTCTTCCACTTTCCTCATCAGACTCATTTATCAGTTTCAGAGCAAGGCATAAAAGTACAGCCTCCTTGTTGGAGGCTGATGATGAGCAGGTCTAAGTCCAGGCAGTGCCTAGGGAGGATATGTTCTCTAGCACACATTTCCAAATATACTGTAAGGTAAAGGTAACAGTAAAGGTAAAGGTAAAGTAGCCCTGGATGGTTAAGTCCAGTCAAAGGTGACTATGGGGTTGCAGCGCTCATCTCACTTTCAGGTCAAGGGAGCTGGCATTTGTCCACAGACAGCTTTCCGGGTCATGTGACCTGCATGACTAAACCGCTTCTGGTGCAACACAACACAGTGATAGAAACCAGAGTGCATGGAAATGCTGTTTACCTTACTGCTACAGTGATACCTATTTATCTACTTGCACTGGCATGCTTTCGAACCGCTAGGTTGGCAGGAGCTGGGACAGAGCAATGGGAGCTCACCCCATCAGGGGGATTTGAACTGCCGACCTTCCAATCTGCAAGCCCAAGAGGCTTAGTGGTTTAGACCACAGTGCCACCCTCTTCCCTACAAATATACTGTATGCTACTTTGAAGCCCCTAAAGGAAATATAGATGCAATATATAGTATATGACCTGCCTTTCACTAAATTAGCAATCGTACCAATATTATTCCCCTGCCCACAGACTTATTATTATTATTATTAGTCTTCAGACTACTGGTGATTTTAGAAGATATTAATCTACGCCCAAAATGACTATCATCTTTCCACAAAGTGCAGCTATTTCAACTGCAAAGCAGTTTTCAGGTTTTAAAAATACTGAAAGTTGAAACCACACATGCAGTCCATGGATGTACATTGCTATTATTTTCCAAAGTCTTTTGAATACTGTGGGTCTCTGAATTTTTACATATGGCCCACACTGACTTAACGACGGCTTCATTGGTCATTAACCTCTCTTTCTACCTCCTAATGAAACCTCAGCCCAGCCTCTTTAGAGACAATAGCATCTTTATTATTATTTTTAAATGGGGCTGTAACTGACTGATGTGACCCAAAGGTAATGCACAGCAGCAAAAAAGCAACCTGCTTCTATGGCTGCATCTCTGCACTTTATTCAGCAGAGCACTCTCGTATCCTATTTTTGCCTGCCTGCCTTCCCCACTCTCTCCTATCCTTGCTCTTATGAAGAAAGGCACATTTCCTGCAGGTTTAAGCAATCTGCAGGAGGGAAGCTTTTATTTGGACCCTGTGGCTGGTGGAAAGAGATAAGAAGTAGTTGCAAGTCAACTGAAGTGGTTTTAGAGGTTGGAAGCAGAAACTGACAGCAGCCATGCAGAGCCCTTGAAACAGGGGGTAGCGAAAGTTCACAGTGCAACATCCAGACACTATTAATCGTGCATCATTTGTAGAGTTCTGTTCCAAAAGTTAAAATTGGAATCCATCTTTAATCCCATGGGAACCACCTTTAAGTGTTTTTATTATTATTATTATTATTATTATTATTATTATTATTATTATCATCATCATCATCATCATCATCATCATTATCATTATTAATTTATTATTACTAAAAATGCTTTGTTTTCAATTTTCATAGAAAAACAAGGATGTAGTAAAAAAGAAAGAAAGAAAAATCATCAAAATTGGTACAACACATGCAGTCCTTAGCCTTTTCAGACCTGGGAGACACCTCTAGCCCAGGCATGCACTTGGGGACCCATGTTTTATATTTACACAACATATTTGTTCAGTGGTAGTGACCCCCATCCCCCTATATACCTTAAGTTCCCAATGTACCAGTTGGAGACCAATGTCTTTGATACATTAAGACAAGTGACCATTACTTAACCCAGTAAATTCTTTCAGATTGTGTCAGTATGGGGGGAAAGTGTGTTCTCTGTATAAAGCAGTGCCATTTTCTCCTATCACATCTCAAAGGACCCATTACTCTCTCTGATATTTAAATCTGCCAACTACTTCCATTCCATCTGGTAAACAAAATGTCATTTCCCAGTTCTTACTATTGCCTGCCCATTGGAAACAATATCAATGCCTTACAAAGCAAATCTTTGTTATCCTTTTCAAAAACCAATGCATAAACCAAGAACATATACACACTGACCACTAATAATGAAACAAGTTGCAGATACTTTCAACACCTATATTATGCAATTTTCGTGATATACAAATGACACGAGAAAATTTGGATTTACTTGTTTGTATAACATTATTCTTGTTTATAAAACCCAATTTTTAAAATGCATTTTTTTAAAAAAAAAAATCAGCTGAGGTCTATAGTGTACAGTCTGTCCCAAAATCTTTCCACATTTTGCAAAAAACTGCCTTTCAATTTTCATTTTTATTTTTTAAAAAATATGAACCAGGTGTGATAAAATGCACTAATTTAACCACATATTCTCCGACACTTTTCATCTCCATCTCCCTCTTTCCATTTTACCTACTTTTATAATAACCTTTTCTGCCCTGAAATAAAATTAACAGAATAACAAAAAAATGTCTGCAACCAAAGTTGAATTACATTATCTCTCTTCTGAAAACTAATCCACATTCTGGGGGTGGGCTGTGCAGAGTTCCATTAACATTTTGGGGAAAGCATTGCACTGCAGAGGTCAACAATGTATCTACATGCTGGCTATGAAACATGAAAACTCTGTTAATCAGCTCATAAAGTGATTGTTGCTACTAGCAATATTTGAGGAATTTGACTGTTCATATTCCACAGTGAACTGACCTGATCTACAGCTCTTGGACTGATGTGTGGATGGGAACACAATTATTCTTTGGATTTCACACTAATCTGAATTTTGCAATTCAGAACTGCTGCACAGAATAAAGATGAGTGTCCCCATAGGCTATTATACCTGTAAAAGAAGACTGGGAAACTGTATTAAGAGTCATACCTTGGATGACCACATAATACAGTATTACAGTGGTACCTTGGGTTAAGAACTTAATTCATTCTGGAGGTCCGTTCTTAACCTGAAACTGTTCTTAACCTGAAGACCACTTTAGCTAATGGGGCCTCCTGCTGCCACCGTGCCGCCGTCGTGTGATTTCTGTTCTCATCCTGAAGAAAGTTCTTAACCCAAGGTACTATTTCTGGGTTAGCGGAGTCTGTAACCTGAAGTGTCTGTAACCAGAAGAGTCTGTAACCCGAGGTACCACTGTATTTAAATATTATTTTTTGTGTGTGGGTGTGTCATGAACAAAAATAAAGAAATTGGATGGAACAAAATTAGAAATGAATACACCCAAAACTGAAATAGACCAAAAATAATCTCATGAGTCCATACCCACTTGTGGCAATACCCCCCCCCACCCAAACAAAAAACAAAAAACCACACATACAAATATAAAGGTAAAAAGAAGGTAAAGGACCACTGGATGGTTAAGTCCAGTCAAACTTGACTATGGGGTACAGCACTCATCTCGCTTTCCGGCCAAGGGAGCCAGCGTTTGTCCACAGATAGCTTTCCAGGTCATGTGGCCAACATGTCTAAACTGCTTCTGGTGCAACAGGACACCGTGACGGAAACCAGAGTGCACAGAAACGCCATTTACCTTCCCACCCCAGTGGTACCTGTTTATCTACTTGCACTGGCATCCTTTTGAACAGCTAGGTTGGCAGGAGCTGGGACAGAGCAATGGGAGCTCACCCCATCACGGGGATTCGAAGCAGATTTTTTTAAAAAAAAAAATATGTAAATAGCCGTGCTGGGGGTGTGGCACAGAATGTGATGTCAGGGAAGATGGAGAAGGAAGAAGGGACTTAACCCTTTACTCTTGCCATGGCAGAAATACACAACTACTGTATGAATTGGAACAAATGAACCCTATCCAAATCAGGACTCCAGCAGAGGCAAATGGTTAAATTACTAATGTGGGAGAAGAGATTATTACTTCGGTTTTGGCACTAAGATGCAAATCAATTGAGATGTTATAGGAGTTCCAGTAAAATAGATTAAATGCATGGGCATGCGGTTCTTTGAGGTTGCAAACTTTTGGTTAAGAATGGCCACTCACCACACTCCCAGGGGCAACATTTGCTCTGGCCTCAATCCACACTGCTAAGCCTCAAGCGCTTAACAGGCATTCTGGGGAATCATCCTGTGGCCTTGGAGCCACTGGGCTGATTCCTGTCAAAAAGGACCATTCAAATTGGCCAATAGGACCATTCAAACCGGCGCTACGAGGGTGGTGCCTTGCTGGATGGCTTGTCATTGGGTGTTGCTCCTGCCAGGCCAGTCAGCAACGCCACATAGTGGGCCTCTGTAGCATGGTCAGGCCCACTTTTGTTTAAGAAATAGCTTTCTTTCAGATAAATAGCATCTGGCAAAACGGTACATAGAAGCGATGGCACACACTCCAATGCAATCTACACTGGGACTATTTACTTTGACTTTATTGCCAGATTTGGTTAAACTGTTTTTCAAAATCATGCACATATGCAATACTTGGGGGGATTCTGCTAACTTGTATTTCCTCATGAAGAAATACTGTTTGCCATTTAATTACATTTTTCTTTCCAGGCCTATTTCATTGACTGAGAAGTTAATTCTTCTCCCATATGGCTTGTAAGACTTAACCTAATTTAACTTTTTAAGACCTTGTATCTCTTTAATTTCCCACTACTGGATAAACAGAAAGTGTTTACTTTTTTTTAAATTCCATATCTTTCCAAACAATACTTTCTTCTTTTGTTCTGGGAAAATATTCCCTTCGAAATCACTTATCACGGCAGAGACAAACATTATGGTTGGCAGTGGATTTTATCATTTCTCTGGAACTCTCCACCAAACCAAAATAAACTTAGCTTTCACATACTGTTATAGATATTATCAGTAATCTTCAATTAATAGCAAGAGCTTCCTCCAAGGTCTGTATGACCTATTTATTGGGCCACTTGTGCCATAGTTGACTCATACCTATTTACTGTTGAAGTCCCAAGCAAATTTCCAACAAACAACAATACAAACAGTTGTCCTTGCTTTTAAGTTAAGCACAGGAAGCACAGTTTTGGAGGAAGACAGATATGAGGTCAAGATATTTTACAAAAAGACCACAATGTTTAAGTCTAATTCTAAGTCAGCATTGACCAACCAGATACCTCTGGAAGCTAGGGTTGCTAGGTTTGTTAGAAAATGGAGGCACTCTGGCTAAATAAAATAAAAAGCAAAGAAAATAGCAAAGCAAGCGGTGCAAATCTAGGGCTTATTTCTGGAAAATGCAATGTTTGCTTGTTGTAAGCTTCTAACAGTTGCATCTCCTAGTTGCAGGCAATGACAGGTAAAGGTAAACAATAAAGGACCCCTGGACGGTTAAGTGCAGTCAAAGGCGACTATGGGGTTGTGGCGCTCATCTCGCTTTCAGGCCAAGGGAGCCGGCATTTGTCCAGACAGCTTTCCAGATCATGTGGCCAGCATGACTAAACTGCTTCTGGCACAATGGAACACCATGACGGAAGCCAGAGTGCACAGAAATGCCATTTACCTTCCCACTGCAATGGTATCTATTTATCTCCTTGCACTGGTGTACTTTTGAACTGCTAGGTTGGCAGGAGCTGGGACAGAGCAACAGGAGCTCATGGGGATTTGAACTGCTGACCTTCTGATCAGCAAGCCCAAGAGGCTCAGTGGTTTAGACCACAGCACCACTCATGTACCACATGGTAACAGATGAGGTTTGTGGTTAAGCCATGTGTTAAGTATGTAAATGCTGATGAGGCAAGTGTTAGCACTAAGTAGATTGCACTGATGGCAAGTCAGAAGCATGAAGGAAGTTGGGAAGGGTTAGGTGGGGGCAGAGAGGTGCAGTGGAAATCTCCCGAATGTGTAGTTAAGGTTGTTTATAACTACCGCATGAAGGTGGGACAAGTGGGGGCAGATAAAATCAACGATACATGTATCAGGCTGCTTGTGGAGATTTGTAAAAGTATGTGTGTATGCAGAGTCTATTTTCTTATACACCATTCTTGTACAAGAAGTCCTTCTTGTATCACTACTTGTTGCTTGGTTATTGGTCTCTGCTAGACTAGGAACCTCAATGTGGAGAGTTCCACAACACAGATCAGGAGTACCCCAGACCTTGATATTTCAAGGCCCAAACCTGGAACCTTTAGGTAGATCCCAGTGACGTGATGGAGCAGGCCTCCATGGTGGCATTAACAGTGACAAATTAAGCATTAGCCACAATCACTGGGAGCATATCATTCAGGTAAAAACCATAAACTTAACATAGGAGCAAATATGTCACTGGTTGGATAATAGCATTAGCAGAAGAGGGCGTTCCCAGATCCAGCTGAAGTGAGAGGATCATTATAGGGGGAAGCAGGGTGTGTTGTGGTCATTTCTTCCTGAAATAATTCATCCAGCCTCTACCTCACTTCAAATGAAAATAAATACCTCCTCCAGTTCAGACTCTCCAGTCTCCACTCTAGTTTCTCAGCTGTCCACATGATCTGCATGCTTCTGAACACACACACACGTTTTTAAAGGTGCTTTCATCCACCTGGAGATTGAACCCCTCCATCTGCCACCTGGGGAGAACCAGGCAAACCTGGAGTCTCCAGGTCAGACCTGGAGACTTGGCAACACCCTACTTGAAGCTTGCAAGTGCTGTGATCCACAGTAATATCTGCAATGAAGGGTCCAAGGTGGGGGTCCAAGGAAAGTGGAGGCCAGTAGACTCAAGGTTCTGGAAGAGAAGGCCAGGCCAAGCTGTTGGAGAATGACCAGGGTGCCAGCTGTCTGGTACTGCTGGTGGACAACAAAAGTTGAAAGAATCTCTCTAGGCAAATCTTAAAAAACGCAGTATAAAGACCAACAACTGGGAAACACTGACCTGCAAGTGCTCTGATTGGAGAACAGCCTTTACCAAAGGTGTCATGGGTTTTGAAGACACTTGAACTCAAGACGAAAGGGAGAAATGTGCTAAGAGGAAGGCGCATTTCAGAAACCCTCACCATGATCAACTCCCACGCAAAAACCTATGTCCCTGTTGTTGAAGGGTGTGTGGATCCAGAATTGCCCTCCACAGTCACTTATGGACTCACTGTTAAAACCATGTTTATGGAGGGCAATCTTACTCAGCTGTGAGTGATCGCCAATGAAGAAAGACTGGTTAGAATGCTCCTGCTGCTTTCATTGGCCTGAAACTGAATCAATCCTTCGGAAGGAAGAGACTAAACTGCTAAAGGGTACTTTGTCCAGGGTGGTCTTGAACCTGAAACTGGCCCTATTCAGTTTGGTGGGGTCACAAGTTGTGTGGGCTTGCATTAAGCAGCTTATCTGAGAGCATGGCAACATCCAACCCCTAATTCCACAGTGTATACTGCAAAGATGCTGAGAAGTTAGCAGTTTCATCTGTTCGGTACTTAGGGACATGTTCTTTTCCCCTCCCAAGAACAACCTCATTGTCTTTGCTTTCAAAAGTGCAGGGTCAGGTAGTACAACAAAATATTCCACTGAGGGAATAATCTTGCTTTCTGAAGTGTTGAGTATTCCACTTGAATTCCTTATCTATTAAGCCTGGGAAGCACCTTCTGATCTCAAAGGTGCTCTAAGACTTGCCATGTCTTTTAAAGATTTATCAGGCTCTGGGCCTTAAAAGCACAGATGTAAACCACAGGTGGTGATAACAAAATCGATACAAGCAAGCTGGAAAAGTTGAGCATGGGCAGTGGCCAATAAAAGGTTGCCGTTTGCTTTTTTATTGTTGCACATCTGTTCTCATTCAGCAGGGGGTGGGGAAATCTATACAGTGAGCTAGTGCACTCCAGTGGTATGAATTTAAGTGCATTACAAATTTATAACATTTTTATGCATAGTGGCATGGCTTACTCCCAAAGAAGCTTGGCAATTGCAGTTTGCCCAGTGAGGTCACTGAGAGTGCTCTCCTAGAAATTCACAGACATGCTATACACAGAACTACAATTCCCAGGGAAAGAGAGAGACTGACCATTAATCATGTTCAAAACTGATAGTATTGCAGTGTCCTTTGATAAGTCTATTCCAGCCAGTGCCCTTCAGATGTTTACAACTCCATAGGACCATTGAACTCAGCAAGGCTAACTTCTGAATATGCATAGGTTTTCACTATGAAGCAACTATACTCTGGGAGTTGTATATTTTCAAACGTACAAATCTCTCTCTTCCAGAGCAGTTGTTTTGAAATTAACTCATGTACTGTGCAGTCCTTTAACTCTTTTTTGTGTGTGAAATCATTTTTATTTGGTTTTACAGATACAAAGTTATAAAAAAGGAATCCAAATGTATATCCATTTACAGAGATTCCTCTGAATCTCAGGACTTCCCCCCACCCCCTCCATGGGGTCCCATTTTAAACATTTAATACTACATATTCTTTGATACTTCAACTTTTATATCAATCCACATTATCCATGGTAATTGTTACACTACAAGTGAAATCAAAATCCTGCTAATGTTTCCATCTGCTTTCAGTGGTCTCCTAAATAGCTTATATTCCCCCCCCCCCATTCTTTTATAAAGTTTTTGTCCTCTTGGTTTCTGAGTTTTCTAGTCAGTTTTGCCATCTTGGCATAGTCCATCAGCTTAGCAAAGTCCTCTCTGGTAGGGACTTTGTCTTCTTTCCATTTCTGGGCTAGTAGCATCTGGGCAGCTGTTGTCCCATACATGAAAAGTCTTTTCTGTTCCTTTGGGATGTTGGTACCTGTAATTCCTAATAGAAAAGCTTTTGGTTTCTTAACAAAAGTTATTTTCAGCATTATTATTATTTTCATTTCATTATATATCATGCCCCAGAAAGCTTTTATGTGCAGTCCTTTAACTCTTATCCCACAATCCTACTGTGGCCCTTTCAACAACTGCCTTGATTTCATTCAGGCTTCCACAACCTGGTGACCTTCAGATGGTTTGGGCTAAGACTTCAAACATCCCTGATGACTGGCCATTCTGGCTGAAACTGATGGAAGTTATAGTCTAGCAAGTTACTGAGGACAACCAGGGCTGTCAAGGTCGGGTACAGAGCCAGGAGGGAAACCAGACTCCAAGCTTTCTTTAGGTATCTACACCTCTTGGAGAAGTCTGGTTTTATGGAATTCCCTCTCCAGTAACATTCATATATGCCTTGTTCTGTGAGATAAAGACTATGATCCTAGAGAGTGACTGATCCTAGGATTTGGTCCCATTGAATTCAGTGGACATGCCACCATATGGATTTGTATATAATCAAGCTGTTAGAAAAAAGTCAGAACCTTCATTTTGAAATTGTTTAACTTATTACTAGAATTAATTTCCCTTTTAAGGAAAAAATGGTATTACTTGTAAGTGATTTGCAGATTTTGCTGGTATGTTTTGCATTTTGTTGTTGTTTAGTTGTTTAGTCGTGTCCGACTCTTCATGACCCCATGGACCAGAGCACACCAGGCACTCCTGTCTTCCACTGCCTCCCACAGTTTAGTCAAACTCATGCTGGTAGCTTCGAGAACACTGTCCAACCATCTCATCCTCTGTCGTCCCCTTCTCCTTGTGCCCTCCATCTTTCCCAACATCAGGGTCTTTTCCAGGGAGTCTTCTCTTCTCATGAGGTGGCCAAAGTATTGGCGTCTCAGCTTCAGGATCTGTCCTTCCAGTGAGCACTCAGGGCTGATTTCCTTAAGAATGGATCGGTTTGATCTTCTTGCAGTCCATGGGACTCTCAAGAGTCTCCCCCAGCACCATAATTCAAGGGCATCAATTCTTCGGCGATCAGCCTTCTTTATGGTCCAGCTCTCACTTCCATACATCACTACTGGAAAAACCATAGCTTTAACTATACGGACCTTTGTTGGCAAGGTGATGTCTCTGCTTTTTAAGATGCTGTCTAGGTTTGTCATCACTTTTCTCCCAAGAAGCAGGCGTCTTTTAATTTCGTGGCTGGTGTCACCATCTGCAGTGATCATGGAGCCCAAGAAAGTAAAATCTCTCACTGCCTCCATTTCTTCCCCTTCTATTTGCCAGGAGGTGATGGGACCAGTGGCCATGATCTTCATTTTTTTGATGTTGAGCTTCAAACCAGTTACCATTTTAGTAATAAAAACAGTACATTTGTACCTTGGATCCTGAACACCTTGGAACTCGGATGTTTTGGCTACTGAACTCTGCAACTCCGGAAGTGATTGTTCCAGTTTGCAAATGTTCTTTTGGAACCCAAACGTCCGACAGGGTTTCCGTGGCTTCTGATTGGCTGCAGGAGCTTCCTGAAGCCAGTCAGAAACTGCAATTTGGTTTTCAAATGTTTTGGAAGTCGAACTGACTTCTGGAACGGATTCCGTTCAACTTCCAAGGTATGACTGTATATAAATAAAGAATTAACAGCATCAACAATCTGAACCTGTTTGCTCAGAACTACATTTCATTTATTTCAATGGGACTTATTTCCAGATAAAGTATCTCACAGTGGCATACTATACTTGCCTACTACCTGGAAGTAAACACCATAGATTTTCTAGGGCTTCTTTCCAGCTAACTGAGTATAGGATTGCAGTCAAAAAGATGTACAGGAGAGAGAGCTGTTGCTTTAGTGACTGACTGATGAGACAATGTTTATGGGAAGATATTTTATGGAGATTTTTACTAGCCATTTCCTACAAAAAAAAATCACTTTATGTTACTTGTCATTAGACTCATAAAAGTAAATAATAAAAGAGTAGAAATAAAATATTCTTCCTGGAAGAGTTCAGGTAGGTCCTCCGAGAATCGTAAAAAAAACTTTCTCTTTTCTTAAAGTGCAGAACATTATATTAGAGATTCAGCAATGGGGATATTTTGAAAAGACAGAAAGAAGAGGTTATAACTGCTATACAAGTAAAGCTGCAGTCCTATGACCCCTCTGAGTGAAGTAAGAATTTACTCCTATACTATATCTCAGGTCCATGCCCAGGAGAGGGAACACCTTTAAATAAACATGGAACCTAGAAAATAAATCAAGTCCAGGAGGGACCTAGCTTTATTAAACTAATGTGCAATAGGACAGAGCTCAACTTAACGTGGTTGCTGTGGCCAAATAAGCAGTCAAGGGAAGGTCTGCCATGAGACACATCTGAAAAGAACAGAATAGGGGTGCAAGTGGCATTGGAGTCTAAAACGTTGAGCCTCTTGGACTTGCTGATAGGAAGGTCGGCAGTTTGAATCCCCGCAACGGGGTGAGCTCCCATTGTTCTGTCCTCGCTTCTACCAACCTAGCAGTTCAAAAGCACACCAGCACAAGTAGATAAATAGATACTGCTGCGGCGGGAAGGTAAACAGCGTTTCCGTGCACTCTGGCTTCCATCACGGTGTCCCATTGCACCAGAAGCAGTTTAGTCATGCTGGCCACATGCCTCAGAAAGCTGTCTGCAGACAAATGCCTGCTCCCTTGGCCTGAAGCGAGAAGAGTTCTATACCCCATAGTCAAGTTTGACTGGATTTAAGCATCTAGGGGTCCTTTACCATTACAGAGGTACCTCGGGTTAAGTACTTAATTCGTTCCAGAGGTCCGTACTTAACCTGAAACTGTTCTTAACCTGAACCTTAACCTTAACCTGAAGCACCACTTTAGCTAATGGGGCCTCCTGCTGCTGCCGCGCCGCTGGAGCATGATTTCTGTTCTCATCCTGAAGCAAAGTACTTAACCTGAAGCACTATTTCTGGGTTAGCGGAGTGTGTAACCTGAAGCATATGTAACCCGAGGTACCACTGTACGTTTTACTTCTGCACAGCACACAAAGAATCATAAAACATTGAAACATCCTTCTATGTACATCAAGAATGGTTACAGGTCATGGGATGCATGCATACATGGCTCCATACTGGTATCAACTTATTTGGCATGCCCGAAAACATTTGCTCTCAGCTAACCCCAGTTCTCTTGACAACCAGGCCTTCAGTGGGGGCTATTGACATTCTGACCCCATATCTTACTTCCCTGTTCCCAAAACATGTCAAAGAGCTTTGAGGAGAGATACTGGACTAACACCCTGGTTCTAACTCAAAACAGACACAGCAAAACATCCTGGTTGGCCATGTCATTTGTGTCTATCTGGGGTCAGATAAGGAGAGCTGGAAAGCAATGTTGGAGGGAGGCATCAGAGTCACAAAATGCAGACCCACAAAAATCAAGGCTAATACGCTGTATCTAAAAGGTTAAATACATTACAGTGGTACCTCGGGTTGCAGATGCTTCAGGTTACAGATGCATCAGGTTTCAGACTCCGCTAACCCAGAAATAGTACATCGGGTTAAGAACTTTACCTCAGGATGAGAACAG
The DNA here is from genome assembly GCF_965112155.1 of Podarcis liolepis. Classification (NCBI taxonomy): domain Eukaryota; kingdom Metazoa; phylum Chordata; class Lepidosauria; order Squamata; family Lacertidae; genus Podarcis; species Podarcis liolepis. The sequence continues at coordinate 72,992,887 of NC_139560.1, read as the reverse complement.
AAATCATGTGGCGGTGGCAGCGGGAGGCCCCATTAGCTAAAGTGGTACCTCAGGTTAAGAACAGTTTCAGGTTAAGAACGGACCTCCAGAATGAATTAAGTTCTTAACCCAAGGTACCACTGTTATACTGAAACAGTTATAACAAATAGTAACTTCATATAATGCTAAAGTACGAATAAAAGACTGAATTCTCGCTCCTTAAATAACTCAATTTATTTTAAGTGGTAGATATAGGATATTTTAAATGCAGGCATTTCCATCAGCTACCATTAGGCTTCAGATGACAGATTTTGATGTACTAGCGAAAGGTAGCAGATATGCAATTTTTCACTTATGGTTATATTTTCACCATCACTGGGGACACCTTTTACACATTCTGCCTCAAACACCAGCAATGTCTTGCTTCACCTCTGATTTCCTATGAATACAGATCTTTTAGAGTTCCTTTGTTCCTCCTCTACCCTGCTTATTTTTTATTATTTAATACCCTGTTCTTCAAAGGGTTCTCACAGTGGTTTGCAGACAAAGTTAAAACCCGTGAAGAATAAAATCAATGCCTCAATAAATAAAGCAACAGAGCAAAACAACGCTGCAAGCAGCATACCAAGCTAAACAGGCAAGCCAAACACATGGGTAGCCAAAGAGGCCTGGGACAATGAAAAGATCTTCACTGGAGGCACACCACCTGCTGTTGAACTCCAGCTCCCATTTCCAGGCCCGGCCCCTGCATGCCTCCCACCTTGCTGACTGGGATGGAATAAAGGACACAGCACAATACAATGGGATAAAATTAGGACACAACTTTATTGACGACAGATGAAGAGGTTTGGCATAGGCAATGGGTAACCATTTACTTCTGGCCCACCTGCCAGAAATGCATACCCTCCAACATTGCTCCAATGAAAGGAAGGATGTCCTATTCCATACCTTCCAACATTTCTCTGATGAAAATAGAGACATCCTACCATACCCTCCGGGACGCGGGTGGCGCTGTGGGTAAAACCTCAGTGCCTAGGACTTGCCGATCGTATGGTCAGCGGTTCAAATCCCCGCGGCGGGGTGAGCTTCCGTCTTTCGGTCCCAGCTCCTGCCCACCTAGCAGTTCAAAAGCACTCTTAAGTGCAAGTAGATAAATAGGTACCGCATTATAGCGGGAAGGTAAATGGTGTTTCCGTGTGCTGCGCTAGTGCTGGCTCGCCAGAGCAGCTTCGTCATGCTGGCCACGTGACCTGGAAGTGTCTTCAGACAGCGCTGGCTCCTGGCCTCTTAAGTGAGATGAGCGCACAACCCTAGAGTCAGACACGACTGGCCCGTACGGGCAGGGGTACCTTTATCTTTTTTTACCATACCCTCCAACATTTTTCCAATGAAAATAGGGACTATCTTAAGGAAAAGCTGAACATTCCAGGATCAAACCTGAAACTGGGACAGCTTCTAAAAATCCAGGACTCTCACATCATGAGCTGTTGCTCAGAATGTTTCTCAGGTAATTTTTTAAATTAATTTTTACAAATATTGTTTACATTCAAATATAATCAATTTTTATACATATATAGGATTCCCTGAATTCCATTGTAAATCTTTTTTCTATTGCATCTTACAGTGTTATCCAAATTTTCTTCAAACTTCCAATCTTCTTGGTTTCTGATCCTCCTCGTCAATTTTGCCATTTCGGTATAGTCCATCATCTTGATAGTTGCTCAGAATGTTTTGTCCTTCCCATACAGCCTATTTTTTTATGTCTCAGAGTCCTTCTTCTGCCTACGGCGAGTCACCATGGACATGCTTTTTTTCTGCCTGGTTTCTGTTCCGTTATGTGGAGTAATCTTCTTGTTTTATGGGTGGGAGCTGGTTCTGGCAGACTGTCCACAAACACAGTATCAACTGGTGTGGCCTCTACTAAACTTGATTCCTGTCCTTGTTCAGGGCTGGGGCTTCTACTTATTCCCTCCTGTTCTTCACTCCTGACTCCCAGCTTCCCTGCTCTCTTTCTCACCTGAGGTGCATCCTGTTTCCCATCACCATGAACCTGGGTCCAGACTACACTCTTCTGCACTCTCTCTGGAAGCCTCTTGGCCAGGCGGTTCCCCACTGCTGTTCCTCATCTAGCCAGTCCCTGACAGATGCAGTTTCAAGCAGCCCCATACTTCCTCCTTGGAAGGGGATTTTAAGGATGGGCATGAAACCTTAATCACATGCCCTTGTCCTCACTTTAATCATACACATTCAGAGCCTTCTTACTTCAAGGGTTATTTTCTATTGCAAGCTTCACAGAACCTTGAAATATATTTCTGTTTCTGGATGTTTCATATCACCGACGCACATTTTCTATCCCCCTGTTTTGTCATGTGTGTGTTTTTATTTTATTTCTTTTCCCCAATCAAATCATTTAAACTCAAGGCAAGTTATTTGAGGACATTTTTTAACTCCAGCAGTTGTATTTATAACCTCATCTGTTACAGGCTTTGGTTTTGAAGATGCTGAAAGATGCAGACTTTTGGGGCAAGGTGGGGAATAAATGACTCTATAAACCATGGAGATAATAAAAGGTGTTCCATACAGAAGCAAGTTTCTCATTAAACAGAACCTCACAGGCTGAAATTCTAGAAAATCAGGGAAGTAATCAAGCAGCCACAGAGCAGCCAAGACAACTTTTTACCTACATGCCAGACTGAAATTGTAGGTAATAAACTGTGCAGGTGAAAATTATATTTCCCAGAATAAATTCCTATTAAAAATAGGAGTGCCTTGGCTGAACAAGCAGAAGTAAAAGTGTGGAATTTAATTTAAAACTCCACAATGACATACTTTTTAACTATTATATTTTGCCTATTGATTGTGTGGCTTATTTATATGTTCCCTCACACCAATCTTTCCATGTGCCTTTAGAGAAGGCAACTCTGAGTGTACCCAAGAATCAATTGAAGCAGAATTCAATTAATATTATAGTTGTCATCAGGCTGGAGACTCTTAGTACTTTACCAAGAAAGAAAAAAAAGGCATATGTGCCAAGGAAGTAAGCCAAATTCTATATCCTGAAACTTGAATCCTGTAGTCAGAGCTGCATAAAGTTGTTTATTTTGCATATTCTAGCATTCGGCAACTTGTCATAGGGAGGCTCGAGAAACCAGATGGCTTCTGATGTTTTTTTCAGTCATTGCCCAAATTTCAAGCAACCCTCTAAAGTTACAGAGGCCAAGTATTCTCTCTGATGTGTTATCATTTCATGCTAAGGAATATTTGATGTTAAGATGCTTTCAAAGACTTGAGCATTCTTAGATGGTGCAGATAAAAGCAGGAGCTCCAGTGTAGTGTAGTGGTTAAGAGCAGTAGTCTCGTAATCTGGGGAACCGGGTTCGCGTCTCCGCTCCTCCACATGCAGCTGCTGGGTGACCTTGGGCCAGTCACACTTCTTTGAAGTCTCTCAGCCCCACTCACCTCACAGAGTGTTTGTTGTGGGGGAGGAAGGGAAAGGAGAATGTTAGCCGCTTTGAGACTCCTTAAAGGGAGTGAAAGGCGGGATATCAAATCCAAACTCTTCTTCTTCTTCTTCTTCTCAACCTGGATTAGGAAAGTAATTGAAATTGAAACTGCTGATACCACAATACAATTTATTACACAGATCTGTGTCATCACCACATTGGAATACTGTGTACGGTTTTGGTTGCCTCACCTCAAAAAAGATTTCACAACATTATTATTTTTTCAAAATTTGAAATGTGCCCACTGGTCCAAAATGTCTGTCAACTTCTGCTTTAGTTTAAAGCAGCATTACCCCAATCTGGTGCCCTCCAGCCAGTAGGACTAATAGCCAGGCATGATTACAGTTATACAAAGGATCTGGAGGAAATCAGTCTGGGGCTGCCTGCCTTAAAGTCTATTCTAGGTAGATTTGTGGAAATCATGATGAAAGATAGAATTATTTGGCATTTAGAAGGACATAACTTGCATCTGAAAAGAGACGTCTTGCCTCAACAGGTTTGTGGCATTCTTTGAGCACAGTGGCTATGTAATATGGTGGACATTATATCATACCCTTCAACATTTCTCCGATGAAAATAGGGATGTGTTATTCTGTTGTTGTTGTTGTTGTTGTTGTTGTTGTTGTTGTTGTTGTTATATTTTTACTCTGTCCATCTCACTGGGTTGCCCACACCACTCTGGGCGGCTTCCAACATATATAAAAACATAATAAAACATTAAACATTAATACAACTTCCCTATATAGGGCTGCCTTCAGATGGCTTGCGAATCAGATAGCACCTTCCCCCCAACATTTACCCGATGAAAATAGGGATGTCCTGAGGAAAAGCAGGACATTTCAGAATCAAATCAGAAACTGGGATAGCATCTGTAAATCCGGGACCGCCCCTGGAAAATAGGGAAACTTGGAGGGTCTGTTATATGCTTGGATTTCCTCAAAATGTTTTGAAGAAGTTGTTCAACAAAAGCTCCTTCCTGAACTTAGCCATCATGGGACAAAAGGATAGGTTGTTCCCTTTATGGTTTGGTAACCGATTAAACAATAGGAAGCTGAGGACTGGAGTAAACAGGCAGTTATAGCAATGGGGAGATGTATGAGGGGCACCTTATTACAGAATCATTACTGATTTAGAGTTGAGGTGACCAATGAAGTAGCCAAGTTTGCAGATGAGTCCAAATTATTCTGGACGGTGAAACCAGAGCATATAGTAAACAGCTCCAAAATATATGTCCAAATAGAAGCCAAAAACCAAACCCTTAGACACCTCATAAATTATCTTCTTCTCTCTCCACAACAGATGTTGATGATGCTGGGGAGCTTTGATACTTTCACTCACAAGTGAATGTATCAAATTGCTTCCAACTCATGTTTTACATTAGTATATGCTCAGCATGACAAACATACCTGGGCAAAATGCCCCCCGGGGGATCAGGTGCTTGCATTGAAGAAGCAATTGATTCAGAAAAGGTTCCACAACCCTTCTCTGTCAGCCATTTATTCCTCCCAAATCCCATTCCACCTAGCTGCTTTTTAGATGTCAGACTTAACTCTTCCATCAAAAGTCTAGTTTGGTTTGCAAAGAGGAATGGTGATATATGGAAATGAATCTTTCACAGACCTGGGGCTTTCTGGTTGGTTGATCTGTGTTGCAATTTTTCAACCTAATATTAATTGTTGGAATTCTCCAGTTTAATTCATTCCCTCCCCCCGACTATGTATCATACCATTCCATAGGTGCCTATCCTGGATTTCTTTCTATAATAAGTTATTTACATTTCATGAAGCTTTATCAGTTTCAGTTCAGTCTCTGATATAAGATACATTGCCTACTTGCAAACAAAAAATAATAGTTGTGACAAATCTGAGAAAAGACACTTCTTCTCAAAGAAGAACTATTTTCTGAGGATGCTGTATATTCTTATCAAGATCTTAATAATTCATTTTTTTTCTCCTTAAAAATTGCAACTAGCATCCTGTGATTCATATTTCTAGAAAAAATATATTAGTTCTAACATTCCAACTATAATGGATTCCATTAAATAGTGGTGAACTTCAATCTAATCAGGGGCTGGGCAGAGGAAAAGGAGTGGTGAAGACCACCTCCCCATACTGATTCTACCAGGGAGGAGGAAATGGAAGGCAGCATAGATTAACAATAGGGGTTTGTGGAAGGCCACAGCTCAGAGGCAAATGAGGGGGAAAGTTGGGAAATCATGGGAGAGGAGGAGCAGGCAGAGCCAGAGCAGCAGCTGGTTGACACGTTGTCACTAGAAAGCATTCCAGATCCCAGCGAACCTTAAAAGTAGGAGAGCAAAGAGTTTGAAGAAAAGGGGCACTTACTGGCACCCGTAGAGGAAGTGATGAGGTTGCCGAATGAGGAAGTGGGAGAGATGTGGGGTATAGAGCGGAGAAAGTAAATGTGGTTGTATGAATCAGTCCCCAAGACACACATAAAGTTGATTAATTGATGGGTACAGGGTTGTGAATGTATATCTATTGGCCTCAACTTGATGGGGTACAAACTGGCAGACTGATCTAAATTTCCCCCCAATAGTAAAAGTTAATATATCCCCCAAATAAAACTGTTCATCACCTGTTATGGAGATCCATCTTGACAGGGCTGAGATGCAGTCTGACTGTTAACTGTTTCTGGCTTTACCAGGACTTAAAGCATATCCTCTTTGTGACATCACACATAGAATCATAGAATCATAGAATCATAGAGTTGGAAGATACCACAAGGGCCATCGAGTCCAACCCCCTGCCAAGCAGGAAACACCATCAGAGCACTCCTGACATATGGTTGTTAAGCCTCTGCTTAAAGACCTCCAAAGTAGGAGACTCCACCACACTCCTTGGCAGCAAATTCCACTGTCGAACAGCTCTTACTGTCAGGAAGTTCTTCCTAATGTTTAGGTGGAATCTTCTTTCTTGTAGTTTGCATCCATTGCTCCGTGTCCGCTTCTCTGGAGCAGCAGAAAACAACCTTTCTCCCTCCTCTATATGACATCCTTTTATATATTTGAACATGGCTATCATATCACCCCTTAACCTCCTCTTCTCCAGGCTAAACATGCCCAGCTCCCTTAGCCGTTCCTCATAAGGCATCATTTCCAGGCCTTTGACCATTTTGGTTGCCCTCCTCTGGACACGTTCCAGTTTGTCAGTGTCCTTCTTGAATTGTGGTGCCCAGAACTGGACACAGTACTCCAGGTGAGGTCTGACCAGAGCAGAATACAGTGGCACTATTACTTCCCTTGATCTAGATGCTATACTCCTATTGATGCAGCCCAGAATTGCATTGGCTTTTTTAGCTGTCGCGTCACACTGTTGTCTCATGTCAAGTTTGTGGTCAACCAAGACTCCTAGATCCTTTTCACATGTACTGCTCTCAAGCCAGGTGTCACCCATCTTGTATTTGTGCCTCTCATTTTTTTTGCCCAAGTGCAATACTTTACATTTCTCCCTGTTAAAATTCATCTTGTTTGTTTTGGCCCAGTTCTCTAATCTGTCAAGGTCGTTTTGAAGTGTGATCCTGTCCTCTGGGGTGTTAGCCACCCCTCCCAGTTTGGTGTCATCTGCAAATTTGATCAGGATGCCCTTGAGTCCATCATCCAAGTCATTGATAAAGATGTTGAATAAGACCGGGCCCAAGACAGAACCCTGCGGCACCCCACTAGTCACTCTTCTCCAGGATGAAGAGGAACCATTGATGACATCAGAATGGCCTGTTTGCATTCAACCTAGACAATCTCCATGCCAACAGCAATGGCCAGTAAACTTTTGCAACCAAGTAACCATCAGCCTGACTACCCCGTTGTTTCTAGCTAGACTATTGGATGTTTATTTTTTGCTCTCATAGTCAAAGCCTGAAGAAGAACTTTGTATAATCTGAAAACCTGCTTCCACTGTTAAAGAAAACTAATTGTCAGGGAGTGGGCAGAGGAGGTATGATGGAGACTGTTTCCACATCCTGACCCTTCCAGGGAGGAGGAAGAAGAAGACAGTATAGATTTACAACAGGGGTTTAAGGGAGGTAGTAGTTCAGAGGCAGATGAGGGGGGAAGTTGGGAAATCATGGGAGAGCCAGAACAACACTTGGCTGACATGTTGTCATTAGAAAGCATTCCAGACCCTCCATCTCCCAGAACACCATTATCCAAGTGCCTGGGTTCTATAACCTCATTCTGTAAAGTTTGAAATAAAAAGGACTGTAAGAAACTTTCCCTTGTCTTTATACTTTCCTGGGCAACCAGCCCAGAGCTGCTGACAGCACTCTAACAACACTTACACTTTTATATTTATTTATGTATATCGTCACACGCAGTGCTTTTTTTCCTAAGAAAAATATGTTTAGGGGTACTCTCATTTTCTTACTCATATTGAAATACTGCCCCTTAGTGAGGCCAAACTTAGATTCACAAAATGTTTAGGGGTGTGCGTACATCTGCATCCCCCCAGAAAAAAAGCACTGGTCACACGTCACTTTTTCTCACTGCCCAAACAAGTTTACAAGCCAAAAATTGAAAAATACAAGTAAAATTTAAATACCACCAGCAAAATGCAATAAACGAAACGGCTGTGAGAAGCATCTTTCAAAGAATTGCAACTGCAATAAGATACTGTAGTACAGAGTGGTCCTCTTCATTGCTGCATACCCTTCAATGATGGTTTTTCATGTTGCTGTCATATGGAGAGAGTGTGTTGAACCTTGAGTTGGATTCAGAAGGAACTAGGGCAGAACAAATCTGGAAGATGAGCAGCAGCATTCTGTGCCAGCTGTAATGCCCAAGTTGTCTTCAACTGCTGCCTTACAAGAAGCATGTTGCAGTATTTAAGCCTGCAAGTTACAGACCCATGGGTAAGTAAAGGAAGATCTGACCTGTCTAGAAAAGAGCATATGCTCCACATGAACTGAAAATCAGAAAAGGCCAGAAATTCACAAGCCTTCCCCTTTCCCGCTCAATAGATCCTTAATGAATGGCATTGAGGTTGGTGGCGCAGAGATGCCATTGTGGGTAAGGACTTTCATCAGAAGCTTCTGGATGTGTTTCTAACTTCCTCTTTCTCTAACTTCTGGGTGAGCTGTGTCTGTACCCGGGGTATTAATACCTCACAGACATTTGATAGCTGAAAGAAATGGAACCTTGCAAACTTGAAATTATCTAGCTTTTCTGCCCAGAGTTCATTTGGGAGGAAGGCTGGGCTAAAAATCTAATGCAAATTAAAAAAATAATAATTCTTTTTTGCCAAAATCTAAGCTCTAATTGAATTGTCACAGATTATACTGTTTGCTTGTTTGTGCTATTTCAACCCATTTCCCCCCAAACTCTCCCCCTCTGTACCCATATATATATGTATCTGTCAACTGAGGCTAATATTTTGTGTACACAAAGATTCTGGCACCTAGTCCATGAAAACTGATGACATAATAAAGTTGTTGGTCTTTGGGGTGATACAGTTCTTAATCACTCTGAGTACTATTAGTTTGATTACTGGTAAGCCATTTGTCTGAGCTAATGATTTATATTCATATTTACCCCATGCCTATAGTCCTCAGTCGGTTTCATGGGTGGGGGGAACTTTCCTTTCCATTTTGTTTTTGTTTTTCCTTTTCGTTATGATATTAAAATTCTGCTCAAGCTAAAATGTGATTATTGAGTGAATCTGGAAGGTATGTATTGCCAGCGGGAGTAAGTAACACATCTGTCAATATTTTCCATATGGCAGGAATTCAAGAGATACCACATCTTTATTCCTTCGGAAGATGTCTGGCATCCAAAAACCGATGATAGCAGCAACAAAATTATCGAAGCAGAACTGATGTAAACAGTGCCTTTGAAGTGGATCAAAGCCTTACAGCAAGTATTTTCAGAACAATGGTTCCTGAAAATAAAAGATCATTAGCTGTCAGTCTTAATGTTTCAGTTGTGACATCTCAAGAAATGCAGCTGCTTCCTTGGCGAGACTAATATATGAAGTCAGTTCATCTAGCTCATTGCTCTCTTCTGGGGCGAGCAGCATCTCTTCAGGGTCTCAGACAGAGGTCTTCCCCAGTCCTGCTCCCTGACATCTTTTAAACTGGAGATGCTGGGAAATGAACTGATATGCAAAGCACTTTTCACTGCACTGTAACCCCCAGTCTTGCTAAAATACTGGCTCTGCCTCCTGTGCCTGACACGACACCCCTGTTTCCACTTTTGCAAGCCATTCAGTGTCATTTCCTCCTAGCTACCTGTCCACCTGATTCTTCACTCCTTCCGAGGCCGCTCTGCATGGATGCTGATTCTCTTTGTTAATGTGAGATTTCTGTACATCTCCACTAGTCTATCCTAGCCTATCTATCCTAGCCTATATTGCCTATCCTAGCCTACTCTATCCTAGCCTATATTGGTGGCATTGTATATTGCCAAAATAAACTTGAAATGAGCCTTCCAACACAGCCTTGAAGCACATCCTTGAGGCATGCTTAAAACATCTGCTAGACGATGAGAATTCTCCCCTGCGACAGGTGTCTTTATCAGGGGATGTCTGGTGAGATACAGTTGAGTGTGAGGCAGTCAGTGTTGCTCAGTATGGCTGCTGGAGTATGTGAAAGTCTGTGATCCTGTCTCTTTGGCTGGATGGCTGAAGGGAGCTGTCAGGGACCGTGCTGAGGAGGGCTGCACTGAAGAGGTATGGTGGGAGCCTCCCTCTCCCCCTGATTCTGATTCTGAATCTACCCAGGAACAGGAGGACAGTATAGATTTGGAAGAGTGGTTTGCAGAGGGGCATAGTTCAGAAGGCAGAAGCTGGGAAATACTGGATGGGGAACAGCTAGCAGAAGAAACACTGGAAGAGAGAGGGTTAGCAGATTCACTGTCTCTGGATAGCATCCACCCCCCTTCTCCAAAATCACAGAGAACTCAGAAAGTGTCAGAGGGTACAAGCTCAAATTACAAAACATAGGAGTGATGTAGATTAATAGGGATGGGGGGGTGACCCTTAATTAGGAGCACTGCCATTTCTAGGAGATGTGTTCTTTGTGATCATTAAAGATTGTAACTGGTAAGATGTTCCTTTCATTTGATCTCTTACCTACTGCCATGGGGGAGGAAGCCGATTCCCCGAATCCTGACAGGAGCAGAGATCTATATTTAGACGCACTTTCACTTATGCAAGATTAAATATACTGCCTTCAGCTGTACTTGAGGGTCAATTTTTTAAAAAAAATCCGTTAGAAAAATGGTGATGTCCATGTGGAGATGGCAGTTTTGAATCAGTAGCTCATGTGCTTCTAACTTGCACTCTTTATAAAGATTTGAGGAGTGAGGTTCTTACTCCTCTACTACATACCAGGTCGCTCAACCATTGCTACTGTGTCCTTTCTTCTAGCAGATCAAGATAATCGGGTGACAGCAAAAACTGTAAAAAAATATTGCAGGGGCAATTAGAATAAGATCTATTATTTGATTATTTATGTAAACCTCCAGAATGTATAGTTGGTATAGTTAAGTTTTTACCTCTATCTTTGGTACATATTTTATTGCTATGGCTAGTGGCTGATGCAAATAAAGATTCTGGATCTTATTTAATATGTAGCCCAGTAGTGTTATGCAGCCTGTAATGTAAATAATAAAGATTTTAGAGAAGAACTAGATGGATGAAGTGGTTATTCTTGTCACAGGAATTCACCAAGATAGGGCTGGACTGCTGATGCTGTGAAGATGGAGGAATTTTTTTTGAGTAACTCTAAGACAGAGTAGAGGAACCTCAAAAGTTGGCGCTCATGCACTAACAGGGTGGGTAGAGACTACTGTCTGAAGCCCTGGGAGTAGCTGAAGTTTCCTATGTTTGTCTGCATGATCGTTACTCTAGTATTTATTTATTTATTTATTTATTTATTTATTTATTTATTTATTTATCTAATAGCTTCTGGAACTGTTGTAAGATGAACTTCCTGGATGAGATACCAACTAACCTCAGCAATTTCATGGTCCTCACCCACTGCATCCTGCTACATCCTTTCATTGTAGAAAACTAAGGAAAAAAGCATTCCTAGCAAACATGTGCCATGATGGGGGTCAAATGGGTAGATGGAAATAAATCTTCTCGGTGGTCCATTTTCAATGGATGCCTCTGCCATAACTGTAAGTAACCTATCCACCTTTCTGGTCAGGTCGAACAGGTTGGAGAAGCTCCTTTGTACTACCACCACCTTTAGTTTGAATGTATGGAGATTGACTTTCTGAATCTTAGAGGAGAAAAGGTGAGACCTCAGGCAGTTCTGCTCCTAGTAACTACATACATTTAAACAGAGTGATCATGGTTTAGTGAGTTCATTCACACAATCAGCTTCAGATTCCTAATTCAATATATTTATTAAATGCTACAAAGTAAATGAATGAGGAATATCTGATTGCATAAAAATGTCATTTTCTAACTAGCCTTCCATGAGTACTGTTTTTTTTTAAAGTGTGTTAAGTACTTGTTTACAAAAAGAGCAAAATCCTTACACAAGACCACTTATGGATGCTGAAGGCACTGTGAAGCAATCTATGTAGTAAGTTGAGGCATATATCATACTAAAACCACCCCATTTTACATTGTGTTCAGGGTCTGGGTCAATTGATGATTGACAAAGGGAAACAGAAATGCACTCAAAATTCTTCAGCTGTGTGTATGTGTACATAAAGACACAATGAGTGTCTCAACATTTGTCATTCCTGTGAATAAGGAAGAATGGTAAATATGGAAGGTACTTGTATTTCTGTCAGATGGGAGGAAAATATCCTGTTATGTATTGCAAAGGAATTCTTTGGATGTGCCTTGTCCCTTCTGCTATAAGACATGGATAGTAAGTATCATGGCTGAGATTCAATGACAGAATTGGGAAGAAAGGAGTTGAGGTTCTGCATTCACTGTACTCACTGAAAACAGTGGGGCACACTTCTGAATAAACATGGAAATGGTTATGCTATAAGAACTTGCACCGATCTACTGATGTAGCCAACTCATTTGCATGCCTTGCACTGGTATGAAGGATATGACTACAGGCTGTCTACATGCAAGGTGGGGAGATTATCACCCTTGGACCAAAAAAAAAAGGCCATTAAGATTGCTATCCTAAATAAAATTACCAGGGAGCAAGCACAATTGAACCCAATGGAACACACTTCTAATTAAGCATGCATAGGACTGCACAGTTAGGCAGTCTCTTGCTTAAATGCTTTCTCTCAGTTTAAATGAAAGAGCGCCATTTTTGTTAACTACAGTTTTCTATGAGCCATATCGTTCTAAATGTGTTCAAATTACTGATCTGAATATGAGCCAAGTGTGAAAAATTAGAAGAGGACAAGCTCAGTCTGAAACCCACTCTATTTCATAGCATCAATGTATCTTATATGTGCCTTGAGGACTTCCTTTGAAGCATGGAGATCTTTTGAAACTCTCTTACATAAATTAGACGGTCAAGGCCATTAATGCCATCCCATCAATGTGTGCCTCAGTCACAAGAGTAGTATAAAATTTTAGCACAGACACTCTGCCCATCACTTTCCAGATCTAGCCTCATTAACCTACGTCTGCCTGAAAAACTGCATATGCAGCTACTATTGTGAATGATTTTCCTGCTCAGATAACACTTCTGGATAAATTGTGTTGACCATCTAAAAGCAGGTACTTCTGAAAATGGGCTTTGACTTGTTTTACTTTTGTTTTTTGTTTTGTTTTTAAAAATCACCTTACTAAACAAAACTAAGCATACAAGTCCATATTTTTGACCTTCCATTAAACAACAGATCTTCAAATCTTTATTTCCTACACAGTGGATGATCTGTAAGGTCAAATGACTCTCCACCCACTAGGGACTCAGAAAATCTACTGACCGGTTTCTTTATCATTCATTTCTACCTTGCTTCATCAAAAGGTGTTTCCTCCCTTTACTTGGCTGGAGAATTGCATTGCAAAATTTCAAGCAATTTGATATAAACCTGCGCTGGTAAAAATGGGTTGCCTGATGTCATTGTGATAGCAAATGATTGACAAGTGGGTGTTGCTGTCAGACTTGGTTTGCTGGAGATGGAGAAGATAATGATCTAGCCTGCCAGCTTGGTCCAGTTTCCCACCTCTGACTTCACACACACATACACACACACACACACACACACACACACACACACACAACCTTCCATCCTCTCAACAATTACAGTCCCACAGATACATTCACCAAAGACCATAATACAACACTGACAACCTAAGAAAATAAGGCTAATGTTACTTTAATCTATGATCCTACCCCAATAAAACCTCACGCTGCCCATTCATAGAGTCACATACATCATCCGATAACCTGCTTTCTGTTAATGGGGCTCTTTGGTCCAGATTGTACAGCTGCATTTTTGGGAGAGGTCCCTCTGGAGATGGAACATAGCTCTGAGCACATGTGTCAGGAATGTGCCCCCTCTCCCAGAGCACAGCAGAAGAGTCAGCCTCTGAAATTGAGCTAAGTGAGCAAGGCGCTGACTGCCACTGAGAGCTGTCTGTCTGAGTTTAGAGAAGACAGTCTACCCCTCCCCCAGGCAAGACACTGTTAGCTCCCAAGGAGAGGACTCCCAAGGAGTTGGAAGTTGGACAAAGCATTGCCAGGCAACCAGCAGATAAGCCAGAATTGGAGGATGTGTCTTCTGCAGTCCCAGGACAAGGAGGTTAGAGAAGCTCAGAGAGCAATGGAAGGGAAGGAGAAGAAAGGTGGGGTTTTGGCGTCCTTCCTGTTGGGGGAGGGACAGTGAGTCAGACTGAGATCATTATAACATGCTTTTCATGGAGAAGTCCCACATTTGTTCCCTGGTATTTCCAGTTAAAAGATGCAAGTTTTGAGAAAGCTTGCTGCCTGAGATTCTAAAGTGTAACTGCCAGTCAGAAAAAGAAAACAATACTGGACTATATCAGGAATGGAGAGCCCATGGTCTTCCATATGTTGTTGACTACAATTCCCATTATACCTGAACACTGGCTACGAAGACTGAGTTAGGACTTGGAGTTCAGCAACTTCTGGAGGGCATGAGAGTTCATCCCTTGGCTTGATGGACAAATAGTTTGACTTGGTGTGAAACAGCTACATAATTTCTCATAGCCTTAAAGAGAACTGTGAAGTGATTGATTATGGAGCAAATGGATAGGGAGCACTTCATGTATTGAGTGTCTTGGGTCATCATTCCACTTACTGATATAAAAGGAAATAACTGAGAGCAGATATCTGTATGTCATATTCTATCTGTCTGGGTATGAAGAGTAATGGTACAGAAGATGATAATGTTCAAGTTATAGCCCTAAATTTAATCTCTAAGGTACCATTGAAGTAACGGAAAAACAAGGCCCAGTGTAACTGGTAGGGATGAAGGAATCTGATAATTTCAGTTTCTCTTTTTTGCCTCCTAAACTTACATTTCTACATTTTTGCCTCCTAAACTTACATTTCTACTTCAGTTTGTGATTTTTGCCCCCACAAGAAAATGTCGTCAGCAGCATTTTAGTGCACAGGGCACACACTTCTATATACAATTGTGCCTAATATGCACACTTTTGCAAAGCAATTTATATAATTAAATGCACTTTTGTAAGTTATTTTCATTAATACATGCATTTGCATGCCCAGGTAATGTGACGTGCTGTTGTCATAACACAAACAAACAATGAAAAACCACAGACAAGAATTATTGGATTTGAATTAGGCCACAACTTTATTGATTACAGATGTGAGATTTGACTTGGCATTGGGTATCACCCATACTAACCCAGACCCTCCAAGTGTCCCTATTTTCCAGGGGCATCCCTGATTTAGAGAAGCTGTCCTGGTTTCTGATTTGATCCTGGAATGTCCCACTTTTCCTTAGGATGTCCCTATTTTCTTTGGATAAATGTTGGAGGGTATGGAGTTATCTATCCCCAGAGCCGTCTGAAGGCAATCCTGTATAGGGAAGTTTTTTAAATGTTTTATTGTGTTTTTATATGTCGGAAGCTGCCCAGAGCACCTGTGGCAAGCCAGTCAGATGGGTAGGGTATAAGTAGTAAAATTATCATTATGGAATGGGACGTCCCTATTTTCATCAGAGAAATGTTGGGGAGTATGCTATCCACCCCACATGTTGGACATTTACCAGTGATCAAACCTGTTGAGGGAGATGGGGATGAGAAGCAGAGACAAATGAAAGGATGCAACCTTGAGTTGAGAGAGGGAGGGAGATCCAAAAGGTGACTGCGGTGCCAGGTGAGGGGGCAGGCCAGCTTATATGGCTGAGGAGAGGACCTGAGTGAAGCCTCCCTCAGGAGTCCCGGTCAGCTCCACCCCAGAAGCTGCGCCTGTGATTGGCTAATTTTGTAGGAAGGCCAACTTGAATTCCCCTGGCCAATGGAAACGGTGGTAATATATCCCATTGGCCAGAAGATGGTGGAGGGGCTGTGATGAATGATTGGGGATTTGTATTTAAATTTTACCCAAGCTTATGCATTTTTGTAGCACATTACTTGTTTGAATAATGGTATTGTGAAATTCAGAGAAGTTCAAATTTTGAAGGATGGCTCTGTTTTTGTGTATTATTTCAGAAAGTGTGAATTTGGTGGGTTCACCTTCACATACAAACTGAATTAACCCCCCCCCCCAATTGCTAGTGCCTTTATTCTTGGACATGAGTGGTCTTGCCATAGGTATGGCAGGTATTGCAATGCTGTGCTGGTTCATATCCACATATAAGACCAGGAAAGGGCCCATCATTGTTTCTTGCTGCTTTTGTTTTACTGCTGTGATACCTTTCCCTGCAACTTTCTCTTTTAATAGATCTATGAGTTATGCAGCATTGTCATTTACCATATTTACATATTTAATACTGCGGTCAAAACGTCCCATGGCAACTGATTGGATTATGCAAATAAGGGGTAGAACTGTTCCAGAACTCTGCCACTTCATAATTAGGGTGGGAGGTTGCAGGAATGTATGTTTCTTTATATTAAAAACTCATAGCGGGCTTTCAAAAAATCAGTTTTGCAGGGACACAAATCCCTTGTAAAAGTGGCGGGTGGTGGGGAGGTGAGATGCAGTGACTTGGAAGGAAGCAAATTTCAAGATTGTTTGTTGCCTGTCTTTAAATATTTTTTTGAAAATGAAAATGAAATGAAAAATGAAAGCTGTGCAGATGCTAGAAGCAACGGGCTCAGCTGGGAGTGGCACTGTATCATGATGTCATGTTGCTCCCGGGATGATTTTGGGTAAAAATAAAAACAAAAATATTATTTTTCACATAATGTTTTCACTCATCCTTTGAAATTTGGCTGGCCTGAATCCAGCACTGTTAAAAAGAAAACAACAAATCTCACACATAAGCAACTAGAGATAGGAGAGATATATAGCTTGGCCTTTTTCCCCTGAAATGCTAACTCTATTTGCATCGTGAAGCCCTTTTCTTTCCCCCTGCCATATCCCCACATAATGCCTGAAGGCTGTACTGTTCAGGATCAGACCTACCACTTCTATTATTGTGCAAACTGGGCCAAAGTCCCTTTCATAGCAGCTAATTAGGACTTGCACTCTACCTGGGAATGAATGAAAAGGAAATCATTGCTGAGCAGTTTTTGCAAGCTCTGCAGATGCACTTTGAGAATCCCCATTGGTTGAGTAACTCTGTTTATTTGTATGTTGACGCTTGTGCGTGCGTGTGCTATTTTTCTAGAAAAAGAGATGCCGGAACTCACCCTGAACACCTCTGTTGTTCTCTTTTAATGGCAACGGTACCCACCTGAGAGAGGCCAGAACTGCGTTCTGGTGAGTTCCAGCTGGAAAAAAAGCCAACAAACACACACATATTTCTAGAATATATTTGTTTAGATTGCATTCTGTAAATGAATCAATCTAAATGTGAGGGGAAACCAAGAGCTCATTTTCTTAGCACACTGGTTTTGGTTTGTGCTGGAGATACAAGCAAAAGTGAAAACTGGGAGCACTTGAAAGATTAAGAGACTGGCACTGGTACTGCAAATTGAAATCACTTACAGCTTGTGTGTGTGCTGCATATAATCAGCCTCCCCCAGACAGGTATCCTTCATATGCTTTAAACTACAACTCCAATCAGCCCCAGTCAGCATAACCAATGGACCAAGATGATGTAAGCTATAGTCGAAAGCCGTGGTTCCCAACGTGGGGCACACACCCCACGGGGAGGACAATTTGATTTTTAAGGGGGGCAATTCAAGAATGAGTTATTAACCATTGATGGCCTTTTAGGGTTCCTACACATGAATAGAAGTTCACTTTTTAATAATAAGAAACACCGTATTTTTCGCTCTATAAGACGCACCAGACCATAAGATGCACCTAGTTTTTGGAGGAGGAAAACAAGAAAAAAAATATTCTGAATCTCAGAAGCCAGAACAACAAGAGGGATCGCTGTGCAGTGAAAGCAGCGATTCCTTTTGCTGTTCTGGTTTCTGGGATAGCTGTGCAGCCTGCATTAGCTCCATAAGATGCACACACATTTCCCCTTACTTTTTAGGAGGGGAAAAGTGAGTCTTATAGAGCAACAAATACAGTATATGTCATGGGGGGCATCAGGATTTTAGAGATGCTTAGGTGGGGCATGGCCAAATAAAAGTTAGGAACCACTAGTCTAAAACATCTGGAGAGCACCACCTTGGGGGAAGGTTGTTGCAGTGGCACTGGCACCCCATAGCACAACTGCCAGGTGGCTGAAAGACCACTGAAACCCAATACTATTCTCTGAAACTGACCCAGGAGACAGGATCAGGACCATTGTAAAACAATGTCTCCAATACCAACATTAAAGAGTTGGTTAAGGAGGATGGTCAATGGTATCAAAAGCCAATGAGAGATCAAGTAAGAATAACAGTCATGCTTCCCTGTCCTCTTGACAAAGGCAATCGATCTGTGCCACCAAGGCCAATTGAGTCCCATCAACAGGCCTGAACCCCAATTGGAATTGGTCAGGATAATTGGTTTCATCCCAGAGTACTTGTTACTGCTGCAGCACGACCCTCTCAATCAATCCATTTTCCCAGAATGGTGTTATTTGTGACCAAGAGGCAATTGTTACAAATCAATGGATCTCAGGTGGGATTTTTAAAGAACTGTTGCTTCTTTAAAGCCAGTTAGAACCACTCCCTCCTGCAAGGATGCATAGACCACATCCTGAATGATGATAGCATAACAACAACAACAATAACAACAACCCTAAAATATTTTAAAATAACTAAATCCCAACAAACAGGGTCAAACAACTGTTGATATAAACTGTAGCAGAAGGACACTCAAGGTACCTGTCATTAAAAACTTTTTTTCAAATTCATCCTTGGTAATATGGCACCAGACTAGACAAAGGATAGTTGTCAAGTCTCTCTGGATAGTCTGGGAAACTACCATTCTCATTACTGTCAAAGATGGGGACACCTGCAGCAGGGACTCATATGGTCTTGATAATAAGCAG
Organism: Podarcis liolepis; assembly: GCF_965112155.1. Classification (NCBI taxonomy): domain Eukaryota; kingdom Metazoa; phylum Chordata; class Lepidosauria; order Squamata; family Lacertidae; genus Podarcis; species Podarcis liolepis. The sequence goes on along the minus strand of NC_139560.1, from coordinate 72,973,933 downwards.
GCAGGCTCAGACGCAAGAAGCCAGACCTTCAGATACCCCTGCTCTAGGCATCATCAATGACACCAGCAAGAATGCGATGGGACCCAATGTGGAACAGGATGAATCTCTAATGTGTGTGTGTTAAAATAAATAAATAAATAAGCATACTTTGAGCTCACTGCAATTGGAGTCAAGGGGAGTTGGTCCATCATAGCCATAGGGGTGAGAAACCTGTTTTGTTTTTTGTTTTTTTAAAGTAGTTTACATTCCCAGGAAGCTGATTTTTTTCAGTCAGGAAGAATTTGTTCCCTTGCTCTGTACTGTGCTGTTCCAAAATAAATACCTGATTAATTGTCTTCTCATGCTATTCCTCCATCACAAAAGAGGTATCGAAGCACAACAATTACTGTAGAACTTGGGAAACTTTTCTTAGTCCTCTTGCATCTTAGAAAGGAGGCTGGGGTGAGGGAGCGCATAATGAGATCCACTGTGGGGAAGTCAAGGAACAATTTGCAAGCTGGAGCTGTGTTAGTGCCTATCCTTCTGAAATCATAAAGTCTATAGAATTAAATCAGTTGCATGACCCAGTTACAAAACTCACCCAATAAAGACTCTGCAAAGTGTTTTGTTTTGTTTTTCATTTCTTGCTAGGAGCACCAACTCAAGTGAGTACACAAAGCTGGACTTAATTGAGACAATATCCCTACAGAAGATGAACTTCTCTAGCAGAGTCTGTGGTGATCACAGCTCACCCAAGTCAGATGACAAAAGCTGGATGTCAGAAAAGTCACAATGTATGGATGGGCAAGGCCTGGGGCTCCCCAAACAAGGTTGTTAAGCACCTGGTAGGGCACAATACATGGGAAAGCTGTGTTTGGCTTGATGGGTCACTGGAGCACTGTGCCTAGTTATGGGCACTGCAATCTAAGAAGGATATTGACAAGCTGGAACATGTGCAGAGGAGGGTAAACAAGATGATCATGGGTGTGGAAACCAAGCCTTACGAGGACGGTTGAGGGAGTTGGTATGTTTAGCCTGGAAGAGAAAAGACTGAGAGGAGATATGATGTTGTTGTTGTTTAGTCATGTCCCACTCTTCGTGACCCCAGGGAAGGGGCTTGAATAACTCAGAGAAGCTATGAACTATGCCGTGCAGGGCCACCCAAGATGGACAGGTCATAGTGGAGAGTTTTGACCAAACATGATCCACCTGGAGCAGGAACCGGCAAGCCACTCCAGTATCCCTGCCAAGAAAACTCCATGGACAAAGATAACAGGAGATATAATAGCCATCTTCAAGTATCTAAGGGGCTGTCACATGAAAGATGGAGCAAGCTTGTTTTCTCCTGTTCTGGAGGCTAGGACCCAAACCAATGGCTTTAAGTTAAAAGAAAGGCAATTCCTGCTAAACATCAGGAATACTTTCCTGACAGTAAGATAGCTGTTCAATAGTGCAATGGACTCCCTTGGAGATTTTTTAGCTGATTTTGGATGGCCTTCTGTCATGGATGCTTTAATTGAGATTCCAGTGATGCAAGAAGTTGGACTAGTTGGTTCTATTATTGCTACCCCTGGTCCCCTCCCAAACTGGTGGGTTGAGCTGGCTGGGACTGATAGCAGTTGCAATCTAAAACTTCTGGAGGGCATCAGATTGGGGGAGGGCTGGTGTGTTTGTGTGTGTGTTGCTATGAAGCCACTGAAGTGCCTTATAGTAAGCTATGATCAGTTTTTTACTTACATGTTGGACGTGGGACTAAATGGATTAAAAGTCACAATTAATAGGTACAAAATTTAAGGTATTGAGACTGCACTCCTACCTGGGAGAAAGACCCAATGAATTCACTGGAGCTTGATAGATAAAACTTTATTCGCATTAGCCAATGGCCATAGCAACAATAAAACATTACAGTATACACAGAAAAGGAAATTTGATATAAGAGCACAATTTAAACTCCTGAATCAGCAATCAGTTAGTGGCCCTTATTCTGATTGTCCCTGCTATGAACCTAGCAACCTTTGCTCTTATCTGCTCATTTTGATCTGATAGAAGAAAGAACATTGTGGCAGTAGTTGAGCACCCTGGGATGGTTAGTATGAGTGGGGTGATGATGTCGTTCCTCAGGTCTTTATAGAGAGTACAAGACGGGAGGACTTGTGCCGCTATTTCGGTGCTACCATCTCCACAGGGACAAAGGCGTTTCTCAGGCGGGATCTTTTGGAATCAAACCTCAAGTACCCCAGATGGCAAAACATCCAGTCTTGCAAGTGTAAAAGCACGTCTGTATTTTGGGATGATAAGTTTGTGCAGATATGGAGCCAGAGAATAAAAATGGAGAGGTGGAAAATGAATATACCAAGGGCAGAATATCCTTATAGCGTCCAGGTTGTTCTGATGCTCGATATCTTTTAGATGTTGACCAGTTAGGCTGTTTGCTTTAGTAGGGCCCATACTGAGTAGGTGTTGTGGGGATAGGCCACAAGAGTGAAGTTTTTGATAGACGGTTTTAAGCCAGGCACTTTTATGGAAGTCTTGAAGTACTAGGGATAGTAAACAGGGGGATTTGAGGATTTGGAGCTTACTTCAGAGCAGACATGCTTAGCGTTGAACTTAAATCTATTTCTATCCCCTGCTGTAACAACAAAACAAAGAAAGATGAGGACACTTTAAGAAAACCTCTCCCAGAAAGAAGCAATCCCTCCTCTTCTCCTCCAACTCATAACCTATCTGATCCTATTATGGACACTTCCTTAATAGTCCTGACAAAGTGTCCATCCCTTCATGGGGAGATGGGCTGATTGCTCTCAATACCATATATTTCTCCAGACTTCAAGATAGGTTGGAAATACTTCAAAGAGAGCATGCCTTTCTGCATCTACCAAGCTCAAGATGATGTAATCTTTGTGAAAGCAAGCCTGCAGATTTTGAGTGAGAGACCGACTAAGAAATCAAGACAGCTGAAAGTAAGCTCTGGGAGCATGGTGGTGAATAGCTGGCACTCTCCTAATCACTGGTGAGACAGTGGATTTGGCTACCCATTGAAGTGCTTATGTTGTGTTTCCACCTATGTTCAACCTGTAAATTTGTAAATGAACTCAAAAACCCCAATAAACTGCTGGTGATCTGTTGGGACCAGGGGAGACCAAACCTGGGTAAACTCCATTTCTTTGTTGCTTTTTCACAGCTCAAAGAAGTAGGGAAAAATTAATACCCTCTGCCTATAGCATGAGTCTGTGGCCTTCTAGATATTGTTAGACTCTCCCATCAGCCCCAACCAGCATGGAGAATGGTCGGCTGTGATAGGAATTGCTGCCATGAATTGCTGGGCAACCCAAGCTACAGTCAGTAGGTTTGGGTGACAAAAGAGGGTTAGAATCAGGGCTTTTTTCCCATCTGGAACTTATGGGAGCTTAGTTCCGGCATCTCTCAGGTGGTCGCCATTGCCATTATAAGAGAACAAGGGAGGCGTTCATGGTGAGTTCCGGCACCTCTTTTTCTAGAAAAATAGCACTGGTTAGAAACCTTATAGGTTAATGAAAGCAGATCTTACTCATCGTTTTGTTATGTTGAAAATGATACCAGAACACATTCAGCATATATTCTGAGTCAAATGCGGTAGGAGGAATAGCAACCCTTTCACTGGCGTTTGATACCATCAAAGAGCAGCATTTCTTTGTATGCATGTTGTCCTGTCAAATCCAGTGTTTATGAAACAACCAAGGAATCAGTGCTGCTTTCTCCCTGTCTCCCCCTCAACCTCACAAAAATAGTGGCAAATGAATATATATGAGCAGGGCTTTTCTGCATTCTGCATTGAATTAACTGGAATTTGTTTGTATTATACAGTAGGCAAATGATACATACGTAATTATTTTGAATAATTCCTTCTGATTCTGTTAGGCATGAAACCCTACTCCAGTTTTAAAATGATGTCCAGTGCTTCCTATCATCCTTTTGCCTCTCCAGATTGTTGTTGTTGTTGTTGTTGTTACCCCCTCCAAATTATGTTTGTTTGTTTGTTTCTACACCACCCATCTGCCTGGCTTGCTCCAGCCACTCTGGGGGGCTACCACCCAAAAAATAATAAAATAATAAAAAACACAAAACACAATAGATTCAAATCTGTCTTTGCAAGCTGAGAAACTAGAAACATTCTGTTTCAATGAAAGGTAGGGTTCCCTGACTCTTCAGTCCTAGTTAGAATGTGTGCAATGCAATCCTGGACCTGTACAATATATGCATTGGAATATGCTTTTTAAAAATAAAATAAAATTAGGCAGCAGTGTGTGGATGTTAAAAGGCGATAGGAGATCATAACTCAATACCGATGCAGAAAAATTAACAGTTTAAATGGGAATATCTTTCCTTTCTGAACTTCCCCTCTAGAAAAATCTGTCATAGGCAACACATTCCTACAGTTGATCTTGTATTTTTTTAAAAAAATAATAATAATAATAATTGGCTGCTCTTTGTGTTCCCAATTAAGGGTTTATTAATTTTAAGGCAAAGGCAGATGCTGGTAAGCATTATTAAATCTAATTTTAAAAGATACAGTTCAGCTTTCTGTTGACACTAGAGCACACACATTTGCTTTGAAGTTCTAATTGGCTGGAGTTTCTAGTTTCCTTTCCAAATTCTCTCAATCTTCACACATGAATATGGTGATGGCAGAAGGGTAATTATGTATTTATTTTTGAATGAGCAAGAAACACAGCCTCCTAAAAGTCTCTGTCCTATATGTGGGTAAGGACAGAGGAGAAATCTGTGCAGTTCATACCGTAATCTGAACACACAACATTCAAACAGATCCTCATTTTACAATGCAGTTCTCCAACTAAAAACCACTTTTTAAAAGTGTGTATTGGTGAAATATACCTTTATTAAATAAAAACAATTGTATAAAAAGGTTGTAGTGGCCAAATTGGAGTGGTGGTTTGACACATATTCTCTCAGGGAGAAGGAGAAGATTTCAATAATTGAGGAGGGGAGGGGAAAGTATTCTCAGGAAATTCTGAGAAATGTTTTTCAGTTAATACTAAATGAAACCACATTTTTAGATCATACTGGAAAAATAAAGGCAGTAATGGGCTCAGAGAGGAGGACTGTAAGGAGAAGTGAAGTCTGTTGTTTTGTTTTCCATTGAAATGAAAATAATATCAAACAATAATACAACTGGATCCACTGATCACCAAAAATTATCCACAGGCAGTGAAATTTGGGTTTAAAGGAAAGTTCTAGTATTGTTCTTTTAAATTAACTAGTTAATAATTGACGATTAATTAGTTAACAGGCAATTAACTAGTTTTCATCAAATAGTAATCCAACAAAAGGAAAGCTAAGGGAAACAAAAGCAGTTCTAACCAGATCCGGCGATGGGCAAGAGAGGAGCACTCTCCAGCCATGTCATGATTTAAATTCGTATGGCCACACCCCCAACCAGTGCTGATTGGACAGCGTGGCCACCCCTGGATGGCACATCACTGGCATAGCACGAGGGGGGCTTCAATCTCCGCAACCCACCGGATCACTGATGGGGCCCAGATGCCCAGCCACAACTCCTCCCACCAGAAAAGGTAGGCGGACTTGTGGTGGTACAACTGCCTGGGGGAGAATTGGGCTTCAATTCTAGACCCATTATACTCCCAGTACCTGTCTACTCATAATAATAATAATAATAATAATAATAATAATAATAATAATAATAATAATAATAATAATAATAATTTATTGATATCCCGCCCTCCCCAGCCAAAGCCGGGCTCAGAGTGGCAAACAACAGTAAAAATAGTACAGTTTGCATAAAATCACAGTCAATTAATTGAAATACATTCTAAAATCAATTCAGAATCAAATTAATGGCAACCATTGGGCTAGAGTTCTATGAGGATTACAGAAGGAGGGAGGAGGTCAGACTGTGCCTTGGCCAAAGGCCTGGTGGAATAGCTCTGTCTTGCAGGCCCTGCAGAAAGAAGTAAGTTCTGTTAAGTTCTGTGGGACTTGCAACCAGGTAAGTGTGCACAAAACTGCAAGCAAAAGTGGGGCAATTGGATGTGATTTAAGTTCTGCTGTGGCAACAGACAGGGAGATCTGTCAGGAGGATGGCACTCACGTTCAGAGAAAACACATGCTTCATGAATGCCTGCAGACCACTCAGCAGATGAAGATGTTGCATCCGAGAGGTTACAAATCCACTTTGAGCCTCTCTGATAAAAGAATTCCAGAGTTGAGACACACTGCAACCTCTCTCCTCACCCTCCCAGTTCTGGCAGTGAAAGTATACCCAGCTAATCTTAAACCTTGTTGTGGTACGCATGGAGGCAAGTTTATAAATATACTGGGTTTGTATACCTCACCATAATCTTGCATTGGCTGTGTAGAAACATTAATTCAAGAGTTATAATCATCGCCACCATTTTCATGGGATGCACTGGCTTTTTATCTTAAGCAAAATTAAACTGACTCTTGCCAGCATTAAGAATTTGAGGAGTGGGAGGCGGGAGAGAACTTGAGCCTTGAGGATATTTAGCATGAATCCTATACATTAAGCTAAAATGTTTAAGTAAACCTGCTAATCCCAGAGGCATGACAACCGTGCATTATTGCTAAAGCTCTTATTCATGCCATAATGACTTGAGAACATTTATTTTTAAACAAGATACAGCCTGCGTGTCATGTTGTCTTATCTCTCCCCCCCCCCCCCGAAGGCTAGTAGTTATTTGGATTAGCTGTGCAAGCACATATCACTATGTCTTTTGTGGTGTGCTTAGCTGTAGACATCCTTTACCTCGGGTTCCTTCCAGGCAGTTCTTCTGGAGACAGCTGACTGCAACAAGGTGGCCCCTATCCTCCACTGTACTCCACAAATATATTCAAGGAGGACATTCTGCAGAGAGGAAACAAAATGCCTATATTATTATTACATTTTAGTTTTGCGTTGATTCTTGTACAAAGAAATTAATGATAGATTTAAATGAGATAGCTTTAAAACTACACAAATTCAAGTTAGCAATCCTTGAAGAAAGCAAAGTTTTCTTTTCAAAAATCACACACGCAAAATAATGCAAGAGGCATAAGAGGAACCACTCAAGTATGAGAGAGTCAAGGGTCAAAGTTTTCCCTTTAGAAAGCCAGGAAAGAATCAGAGTCTGTCCCAGAATAACAAACAAGGCGGCAACCATTGTCAGTTTTGGTTCCCAAACCCAATTAGTGATGTTGCGGGAGCTTGCCTGAACCTGGCTCAGAAGCAAAGCCCAAGCTTTTGAAGATCTCCATTAAAACAGGAAGTGAGCATCCCACCTCCTGAAATTTCTTTTCTGACTCAGATCAAAATCCCACTTCCAATGCCTGCCTCTAGCATTCCCCTGCCTCTTCCACCCCAGCTTCTCACAAACACTCCTTCCCTTCCCTTCTCTTTACCTGGTTGACTGGCAGGGTGCAGGTGTGGTGGCAGCAACAGGAGAAGGGAGAAAGAGAGATATTTTTCTTCCCCACCCCTCCATCCTTCCATTGTTCCACATAAAGGAGACTGGATGCAGGAGGGGTTAGTGGAAAGTAGTTCCCGTGGCAGAGCCTCCAAATGTTCCTATTTTCCAGGGACAGCACCAGATTTACAAAAGCCATCCTGGTTTCTGACTTGATCCCAGAATGTCCAGCTACACAAATAATAGAACATTCAACATTTTAAAAGCTCTCGTATACAGGGCTGCCCTCAGATGTCTTTTGAAGGTTGTATAGTTGCGTGTCAAGACCCCGTAACCCACCCCTCATTGAAATGAAACACACAGGACACAAATATTATGTTAATGTTATTGGGCAAATTTTGGGCACAACTTTATAGATAACAGAATGTGAGTGGTATTGGCTTAGGCATTGAATGCCTGTTCTGCAGGGAGTCCAGTAAGGGTAAACCACCAGAAGGGGGAGCAGACCAACTTGAGCTCCCCCAGGTGTTCCTGTTGGGGTCGTGTCATAGTCCTAGACCTGGCCCGGGCTTCGGACAATCCAGACCCCCAGATTCCTTTAACAGAATAACCTTAAGCTTGGAGGGGCAGGTGATGGCCACCTCCTCTCCCCCATCAAAAGGTCAAACAATGACTAGAGGTGAGCCAAGAGGAAGCCTTCCAGCGCCCGCCTTGGCTTAAATTGTCCCGGCCACACACACACCCCCAGCCAGCAGATTGGCTGGATGGTTGCTGATGCGGCTGGGATATCCTGGGCAATGCGGGACTTTGTTCCCACCCCCAGGGGAGAGTGGGTGGCCATGCAGTCCACCGTAACTCCTCTCCACAGTGAGGTGGAGCGATTTACTGTATCTCCTTGACTCGGAGGGGTCGCGAAACTCCGTAACCCCCAACATTTTTGCAATGAAAATGGGGACGTCCTAAGGAAATGCAGGACATTCAAGGGTCAAATCAGAAACTGGGACGGTTTCTGTATATCTGGGACTGTCCCTGGAAAATAGGGACCCTTATAGGGTCTGCAGTTGGGGTGAGAATATAGCCCTGTGTGGTGTTTGCCCTCCTAGGTGGGTCATAAGGAAAGGGTTAAATGAGTGTGAAGTGATTGGCCAGTGGGAACCCAAGGGGAGGAGTTAGAGTTAGAGTTAGAGTTGTTTGGAAGTCAGTTGGGAGTTGGAGAAGGAAGAGGGAGGATAAGTCTGTGGGTTGGTCGTGTTTTGATGTGAGAGAGTGAGAGAAACTGATAGGAGGAGTCAGATAGACAGTTGGGATAATCAGTTAGCAGTTATTAGGAAGGTATAGGCTGGTATAGAAACTAAGGATAAGAAACTGTCAAGAAAATTAACTGAAACCATAAACTTGTTCATGCTTATAAAATAAACTTAATTATTTGTTTTAATGTTAACAACTGTCTGGACTCAGTGTGTACCTGAGAGACACACTGGTTGGTGGCAGTGGGGAAGTGATCATAGTGGTGGCACAGGGATCAATAGGCTGTCAAACGTCCGGGGACCCTGTGTGATCGCCACACCCTGTTTCACACACTCCTTATAGGGAAGGCATCCAAGGATGAATTGTTATACTGGGTGGTGTGGAAGGACACAACCATCTCATGGAGCTTAGGTGGGCATCCTATCTTGTGAAGAGTCCTTTTCGGCAGTAGTATCTGTTGGTGTAATGTCTCATGTATTGAGCACATTCCCCACATCTGAATGTTGAGAGATAAGAGAGCAGGTGCACTGGGAAATCTGGGAAATAGGGACACTTGGAGGTTCTATATATGTTCAAGGCCCTTTCTCATGAATGCCCAATCGAAGTCTGCAGGGAAGGATGGGTGGTTTGACCAGTGGTCATGTTGAGGTTTGGAGGTGTGGCCAGCAGGTGACTTCCTCCTCATATATGTAGTGAATTAATGAGGGGTGGTCAAGAAGGTGGTTTCTGCATGTGCTGTAGAGGGAAGTGAGGGGCAGATGGAGCTCGTCAACTTGGGAAGGTAGCTCATCTAGGAGAAGGAAAACTCTGATCCTAAACCACCACTGCCTTCTGGAACATCTTCAGGAGAAGAAGAGGCTAAGGAGCAAACAAATCCCAAGTGGTGTCCCTAAGATGGTTGGATGGTGCCTTGTAAGCCTCCTTCCCACAAATTATGCAGCCAAGCTAGTGCCAGACGTATTGCTCTGCTTTCCTTTGGACCACATCAGCCAAACAGAGAGTCAGGTCTTGTTATCTGGGCAGCCGAAGACCTCCAAACACGCTGACCAAGCTTGCACTCGGTGGAGGTCACTTACGTGCAGCTTCACCCTTAGAGGCACTCTGTACTGTCTCTTGAGATAGATGGATGTGTTGACAGTGTTTGAATACACTTTTTAAATTCTCTATATGCAGCCATAATAAATAGTTTTAACTTTCGCAGTCATCCATACAAAGTACCCTTCTTTTTGTTTTATCTACCAACAGTATTAAAAGAGAAGCAAGAAGTAGATCTCCTTCACTAATTGAGAAGTTGTGCCATCTAGTGTAAAGGGAGAGGGAGAGACTGGCCATTTATTTCCTCCCCCCTTTCTCTTTTAGTTGCAAAAGCAACTGATTAGTCTTATCTGCACATATATCTTTCTCATTTTTATCTAAGAAATGATGGTTATGAAGTTTACCCAGGGAATATCTAAATTCCTTCTGCCAATTATTTTTGTCAAACTCCAGTAGGAACAAAAACGTGTTCCAATTCAGGCACAATTTGCAAATTGATTTTTTTAAAAAAATTTTTGGTAAATTGGTGCTTTCATTCTGCTTCAACAGTGATGTATCTAAATTACCTTCTGGATAAAACGGAGGACTGAAAAATCCATTTTTACCTTCCCTGCAGAAATGCATGTTTGTACCATAAGCGAATAATTTATTTTTTTATCATTGTCTCATAAAACTGGGATTTAATTCCAGGCTCTGACAAGTTTATGAATCCTCATAAATATTAGGAAAGAATTGGAGATGCATGCGGTGTTTAAGGAGAATGATAGAGTTGCAAGGTTAATTTGCATTGCAGACTGAAACAGAATCTCCGGGTGACAACAGATTATTTGAGTGTTGTTTAAATCCAAATGGCTATTACCTATACTTTAGCATCCTGTTCTTCCCATCGTGCAGAATGAGCGGGTGATTCTTTATCTAGATTATTTATTTCTTAGCCTGATAGCTGGAAGTAATTGCGAAGGTAAGGGCTGAAGAGAAAATCTGGAAGTTGCAATGTATAAAGGTGACATATACATGCCATTTACATTACATTTTGCCTCCCGCACTGATCAACACTGCATCCTTATGGGAGTCTAAAAGCCAGCTCCCATCACTGTTGCTTCAGAGAAACAAATATACTTGTTGAGCAGGGAGGAGAAGGAAGTTTGGAAACAACCTCTGTCCTTCCATGTCAACAATGTACCATTTAGCTCCGCAAGAACGCTTTATAACAGCCAGCTGCAAAACTCAAATTTCTGTCTCTGCGTGGATTTTGCAGATAGAATATAGCTAGGAGCTACTTCAAGGCAAATAGGGTGTGTGACACAAATCCAGTAACTTGAAGTAACCACCAGCTATCAAGCTGTACAAAAGCCTAGAGGGAGTGGCCCATTTTGTATTACTAAAGAACATGTTTGGGTCTTTATAATACTATGGCCAGATTCAAATACATACCCATGCTTACCCACAATGAATTCTGCAATGAGGTATGGGTGCATGTCATCTTTAGTGTGACATGTCCATATTCACAAAGGCCCAATGTGCTCAATACTTTTCTCTAAAATAGGAGGAGGAATGCTTCATTCAGCCCTCTGTCCATATTAGTTTAGTGGGACACAGGTGGCGCTGTGGTCTAAACCACTGAGCCTCTTCGGCAGTTTGAATCCACATGATGGGGTGAGCTCCTGTTGCTCTGTCCCAGCTTCTGCCAACCTAGCAGTTCGAAAGCATGACAGTGCAAGAAGATAAATAGGTACCGTTGGGGTGGGAAGGTAAACAGTGTTTCCGTGCGCTCTGGCTTCTTTCGCGGTGTTCCGTTGCACCAGAAGTGGTTTAGTCATGCTGGCCACATGTCTGTGGACAAATGCCATCTCCCTCAGCCTGAAAGTGAGATGAGCGCCGCAACCCCATAGTCGCCTTTGACTGGACTTAACCGTCTAGGGGTCATTTACCTTATAAGCTTAGCAATAAATGAACACGCCCATATTCACCTCAGATCAATATGAAAATAATCTGAGATCCCCCCCCCCCCAATTCTTAAAAAAAAGCAGGCCTCAGACCAAGCCAAGCCAATCTGAGTGATCATAAAAATGTCTCACATCTCAATCAGTTCTGATGGTTCCCCATCTGCTCAATCCCCCTTCACTTCATCTTTTCCCGTTTCATATTTCACTAGTCATGAGCTCCACATTTCCACATCAATTTGTTTGAAAGTCCTTGTGAAAATTCACCACTGCTTTAGTGTGAATGCACGTAACATGTCATGTTGCTTAATATGCACATTTTTGCAAAAGAAATCCCCCTAAAATATGTGTATTTGTGTGTGTGTCCCACAATATATCTATTTTTATGTACCGTTTAGAACAGGGTTTCCCAAACTACTGTAGGACTACGATTCCCATCATCCCTGACCACTGACTCTGATAACTAGGGATGATGGGAGTTGTAGTCCTACAGCAGCTGGAGACACAAGTTTGGGAAACCCTGCTTTAGAATAATAGATACAGTTTTATATGCACATACATGGTTGGAGAACTGTGTTGCAAAATTTTAAAAAGTGTGAATTTTGAAGAATGGCCATATTGTTTCACAAAAAGCAAATTAGGAATGGAATTGTGTTTCTCCCCCATTCCTATGTCAAGAGATGGTTGAAGGGAGGTTTTCCTTTTCTCTCCTTCCTTCTGTGTCACCCTGGTTTATTTATTTTTTGAAGTAGCATAGCGTGTTCTCATAGAAGAGAGAGCACGTGTTGCGGATGGGGCCAAACAAAACCCCCAGTTAGTGACCATCCCATTGAGGGCAATGGGATGGAGCAGATTGGTTAAAGCTGTTGCTGGGGCAAAATTGATGTTGCCAATTTAGGGGTGGGTTTAGTCCCCTTATATAAGCAGGGTCCACAGCTTTCTCTTTCTCTTTTGCTGTGGACATCGGATCGTTTACACCGGAGTGAAACAGCGAGAGAAGTCTTGGTCGTATTGATCTTTGCTTACCTTTCTTTCCTTCCCAATCCATTTTATCCCCAAGCGACTGGTTAAGTTAATTTTTTCCGAATTATTAATATTAATTTAGTTTTCTTCCCTGTTAATTTATCCCTGTTTTCTCCCTGCGGGGGGGGGGGGTGATCTCCCGGTCCCGACTGGCTACGGCCCGGTCTCGGCCGAGCTGTTGTCCAGGCCGGGAAGACTTTGGTCGGGGGGGGGCTGGGTCCCTGCTGTATCTGGCCCGGCTATCCCTGGCCATTGGGGCCTGCCCACTGACCCTCGGCCTACCGCTCCGGGGCCTACCGCTGCTGCGGGGCGGCCGCGGTTCGACGTTACCCACCCCCCTCCCCTTCCCCCTTACTCACATTTGAGTTTCTCCGGGTCTCGCTGCCGCCGCTGCGATTGTCGGTGGCCCGCGGCGAGGCGCCTCCACGCGTCCGGCGGCGCGGTGATCGGCCCCAGCCCGCTACCCGGTGTCGGGGCCTGGGGGCTCCCGGAGCTCGCGGCTGCAGCGGCTGCTGCGCGCGGCCCGCCGGGGCGCCTTGATCGCCCGCGCCTGGGCCGGATCCGGCCGGGCCTGCCGCGCCGCGCCGTTGGTCGCGTCCGGCGGCGCGGCGATCGGCCCCAGCCCGCTTCGGCGCGGTTGGGGGGCCTGCGCGGCCTGGGCTGCCCTCCCGGCTCGGGGCCTAGGGGCTCCCGGAGCTCGCGGCTGCAGCGGCTGCTGCGCGCGGCCCGCCGGGGCGCCTCGATCGCCCGCGCCTGGGCCGGATCCGGCCGGGCCTGCCGCGCCTCGCCGTTGGTCGCCTCCGGCGGTGCGGCGATCGGCCCCGGCCCGCTTCGGCGCGGTTGGGGGGGCCTGCGCGGCCTAGGCCGCCTCCCGGCATCGGGGCCTGGGGGGCTCTCGGGGCTCGCTGCTGCAGCGGCTGCTGCGCGCGGCCCGCCGGGGGTGCCCGTTCGGCCGGCGCGGGGATCTGCTGCGGCCGAGGCCGGGACGGCCTGGGCTGCCTTTCTCGTTGAGGCCCGTGGAGGCCTCTCGGCTCCCGGACGGGGGAGCAGTTTTTTCCACCTTTCCCCCTCCTCTCGCCCCTCCCGTCCTTGCGGGCCCTATAGGGGTGCTGGGGGGGGCCGTTGGAGCTGCGGAGCCTTATCTGCCCCGCTGGGCCTTCTCATAGGCGCTTGGGGGCTCCTTCTGATTTGATCCCTGGTTCCTGGCCCAGCCTCATCGGGGGGGGGGGGCAATTTTGGCGGGAGCGCCATCTTGCCCCCGTTTCATTAATAGAGGCCCCTGCTGGCCGGATCTGGTATTTGCAGGGCCTGTTTGTGTTAACTGTGCACCGCAGTGGCCTCTAGTGGCCAGTCTGGTATTGCAGGGGTGGTTTTATTTTACCTGTTCAGGTTAGCCTATTAATCCCTGTTGCTGATACCACTGATTGAGCCTCTGAATTCGCTTGGGGCTTTGGGGTTATTCGCCTGCCTGCTGGTTGTTTATTCTTGATTAAAATTCGTTAATTTGTATGGTATTATTTTCCTGTATTATTATTTAATTTTATTTAATCTTGACTTAATTTCTTTTGTTTTATCCCTTCTTATTTGATTTTTCTGTCCAAAGCCAGTAGCAGGCATGGCTCCAAAAAAGGCGACAAGGAAGTCGGCCCCTCCCCTATCTGCTAAGCGGCCCATAAAAGGCCCATCTCAGGCTTTGCGTTCTCCTCAACCTGGCCAGTCTTTACAACGAGTCCAATCCATGGTCTCTAGTTTGGCTGGTGACCCGGTGTCTCTGGCAAGAATGGAGGCGGAGCTGGATGGCCTGATGCATCGCCACTCGACCCCGTCAACTTCTTCTGCTACGCTGGCTCCCCCTGTGGATGCTCCGCTTCCACCGTCTTCATCCAGTGAAGAGGAGGAAGAGCCAGTGCCAGCCAGTGGCTACTTGCTTGACGTGCCACAGGCTCAGTCCTTGGTGCCGCCTGTGTCGCAGGTGGCCGTGCCACGGGGTCGGGTCTCTGCCCGGGCGGGGGCTAGGAGAAGGGCACCTGCACGGGGCCTTGTTGTGCGGGGTCAGCCTGCGCAGCTCGCAGTTACGGGCAGGGCGATTCCTGGTCAATCACAGGCTGTGTCTTTTCAGTCACTTTCAGCCACTCCGCAGCAGGGCGATGCCTCAGAGTCGTCGATCGAGGACAGCCTCCCTCTTCCTCCGAAGACCTCCTCGGGTGGACATCGCCGTCACAAGAAAAGCTCCAGGAGGCGTGCCAAGAGGAGGCGTAGAGACACCTCGTCCTCTTCATCAGGTGCGTCATCCCAGACTTCTAGTAGTGATGAGGAAGCGCCCCTTAAGTTATACTGGGGTTTCGGTGAAACCTCGGGGCTCCCAAAATGGGTTTGGGAACGGAGGGCGAATTCCCATAGGGCCAGGTATGGTGCAGTGCTAGACTGCCTTGAAGGGGCCCTGGTGCCGGACGTAAAGGTCTCCACCAACTCGGCCAGGGATATCATTCCGGGGGCTCACCTGTCCGCCAAGTTGCGTTCTAGGATATTGGACGGCCGCTATGTCGATATATTTAGCCTAGCCCCCCCTTTGGAAGGCCAGGAGCCTCTGGATAAGGGCCTGCCCGCTCCAAAGAAGCGGTCTATCATAGCTAAGGCCGATAGGACTTTCGAGCGTTGGCTAGATAGTTTTCAGGTTTTTGCTGGAGTTGTGGCCGCGGCCTACCCCAGGAGATCATTGCATCTTTGGGTGTATCTATCCATTGTCCGTTCTGCCTTCACAATGGCCGGAGAAACTGCCGCGCTAGCTTACGACCAGAATTTTAGACGTAGGGCGGCTAAGATCCCTACGGCCCGCTGGGATCGGAAGGACTTGGATGTCTGGACCACTTATGTGGCCCCCCGAATAGAGAAGAAGGCCCCTGACTCCCAGAAGTTTAAGGCTGCCCCTACCAGGGCGGGAAAAAAGCTTTTTTGCTGGGAGTTCAATAAGGGCGCTTGCACACGGCAGTCTTGTAAATATGCACATGCGTGTGATAAGTGTTCAGGGAACCATTCCGGGTCCGCGTGCCAGACTGGCCGCCGCCCCTTTCGGAAAGGGGGGGGCTCTCAACAGCCCCCAAAAACCGCAGCCCAGGCCCCTGCCGGAGGAGCAGGGAAGTAGCTTGATCTCCTCTTTAGCTTACACCCCGGTAAGGCTTCAGCCGTTGCTTTCCTTGTTGGAGTTGTACCCCGATGCCAAGGCGGCGTCTTATTTGCGCGAAGGTTTTTCTTTAGGTTTTAGAATCCCGGTGGTCTCTACCCCGGTTGCCAGAAACCCAGCCAACCAGAAATCGATTAGGGATATGCCAGAGGTGGCACGAAGAAAAATTGGTAAGGAACTAGCTTTACGTCGCA
Organism: Podarcis liolepis; assembly: GCF_965112155.1. NCBI lineage: Eukaryota > Metazoa > Chordata > Lepidosauria > Squamata > Lacertidae > Podarcis > Podarcis liolepis. The sequence goes on along the minus strand of NC_139560.1, from coordinate 72,957,912 downwards.
TGGCCGGTCCATTTGCGGTCCCTCCATTTCCCAATTTGCATATTTCACCTTTGGGCATAGTTCCCAAAAAAGCCCCGGGGGAATTTCGCCTAATACATAATCTCTCACATCCCAGAGGCACATCAGTAAATGATGTGATTCCCCCGGAGCTTTGTTCGGTGAGGTATGCTTCTTTGGATCACGCAATCAAGATGATCCGGAAATTTGGGCCAGGCGCCTTACTGGCAAAATGCGACATTGAATCAGCATTTCGGCTGCTTCCTATTCATCCCGATGATTTTTGGTTGCTGGGATTTCAGTTCGAAGGAAGTTTTTATTTCGATAAGGCTATGCCCATGGGTTGCTCTGTTGCCTGTGCGGCATTTGAGAGTTTTAGTTCGTTTTTGGAATGGGCCCTACGTGAAAAAACCGGTTTAAGCGGTGTCACGCATTATCTTGATGATTTTTTAGTCGCCTCTGCAGGCAATACGGGGGATTGTGTGGTCTTATTGCAAGCCTTCGCTTCTTTAACGGAAGAGCTGGGCGTCCCGTTAGCGGCTGAGAAGACCGAGGGTCCTTCTACCACGCTGACTTACCTCGGTATCTTGTTAGATACTGTGGCTCAAACTTCTAGCCTGCCGCCTGAAAAAATAACCAATTTAAGAATGGTCATTGAGGAGATGATTCCTTTAAAGAAGGTTTCCCTGCGGCAACTTCAGTCCTTGTTGGGCCACCTGAACTTTGCTTGCAGGGTGGTCGCTCCTGGGCGTCCATTCTGTTCACGCTTGGCCAGACTCACCTCGGGCTTGCAGGCCCCGCATCACAGGGTCCGCCTTCCTTCTCAGGTACGGGCTGACCTTGCTATTTGGCTGGAATTCTTAGAGGAATTCAACGGGGTGTCCTTGTGGCAGGACACTTTGAACCTCCACAACGACTTCCAAGTGCATTCGGATGCTGCGGGGTCCTTGGGGTTTGGCTTGTACTGGGATGGCAGGTGGTGCGCTGAGCGCTGGCCTCCAGCATGGCTGGGGCAGGCTATAACTAGGGACTTAACCTTTCTTGAGTTTTTCCCCATTGTAGTGGCAGTGCACTTGTGGGTCGAACAATTTAGGGATCACCGTGTTTGTTTCTGGACTGATAACCAGGCGGTAGTGAATGTACTGGCCAAGCAGTCTTCACGATCCCCTCGGGTATCTGCCCTTCTCCGGGCCTTCGTTTTGCATTGCTTGCGTTTTAACATTGTTTTTTCTGCCCGCTTTGTCCCAGGAATTTCTAATGAAATTGCTGATGCTCTGTCCCGTTTTCAGATGGAGCGTTTCAGGTCCCTGGTGCCAGTGGCTCGAGACCGTCCGGAAATTTTCCCGGATCATCTCTGGAACCTTGGCAGAACTTAGTCTTACAGGGAGTAGCTGCATCTGTTGCACCTTCTACCTTGAGGTCCTATAAAAAGGCCTGGGCGGACTTTTTGTTATTTAGTGGGCAGCCAGCTGGGGAGGTTACCACCCCCCATTCCACCTCTCAGGTGCTTCGGTACCTAGCACATCTATTCCAGATGCGTCGGGCAGCCAGGACCCTACGCCTGCATTCTGCAGCAATTTCCTTTTTTAGTAAAGCATATTTTAATAAGGATCCGTGTAAGAAGTTTGTAGTGCGTAGGGCCTTGGAGGGTTGGGGACGTCTCACTCCTTCCAGGTCCGTCTCCAGACGACCCATTACATTTGAATTGCTGGCGCAGATGCGGTCTAAGCTGAGGAGCATCTGTTGGTCGAAATTTGAGGTTCGGCTATTTGCAGCAGCCTTTTCGGTAACTTTCTTTGGGGCCCTGAGGGTTGGCGAAGTGGTCCTCGAGCCCAAGCAGGACGGAGGTTCTAGGGGTTTGTTGATCCAGGATGTGAGTGTGTCTTCTAGGGACCTGCAGGTTCACGTCAGGAATTCAAAAACGGACCAACTAGGCAAGGGCGCTGTCATTACACTTCCTGCGACGGGCGAGAGTGGCCCTTGCCCGGTGAAGGACCTTAAGAAGTATTTAGCCCTGCGCCCTGGGGGAGAAGGGCCCCTGTTCATACACGAAAATGGCCGCCCGCTGGTGAGACACCAGTTTGCGGGAGTGTTGCGAAAAGCTGTGGAGGCTTGTGGCCTCCCGCCTTCTGAGTTTGCCCCTCACTCGTTTAGGATTGGGGCGGCTACAACTGCCGCTCACTGGGGTTTGTCAGTTAAGAGGATAAAGGACCTGGGTCGGTGGCGTTCGGATGCATTCAGGACCTACGTGAGGAAATAATGTGTTGTGTACTTACATGTGTGTTTTACCCTAGGTCGGGCTGCTATCCGTATTTGGATAGTAGGGCACAGTATTGTGCACTGGGCTGCGGACAGAGCTCGCCAGTCCGGACTGGGTGACGGCCTGGGATTCCCGCGCCACGTTCAGGTGTCCTGGATTTCCAGAAGGGGGATGCTGTGGAGGGAATTGTTACCTCTCATGCGAAGGCGTGTCTTCCAATGGGGCCCTCCTTCAGCGATCGTGTTGCAGCTCGGGGAGAACGATTTGGTTTCCTCTTCTTGCTACGAGCTGCGTGCTACCATATTACAGGACCTTGGGGAATTGGCGGCACGGGTGCCGTCAACTAAGCTGATTTGGTCACAGCTGTTGCAACGCCGCATCTGGCGGGGTAGTCCTTGCCCAGTCGCCACTGAACGTGCAAGGAAGCGGATTAATTCCGCAGCGAGCAAGCGGGTGGTGAATCTGGGTGGGGCTGTAATCCCTCACCCTCTGATTTCATTCAAGGCGATTGAGTTTTACAGGGATGATGGGGTTCATCTCTCGCCATTGGGGAATGATGTGTGGCTGGATGCTCTAGTGTCCAGGCTGAGGGTGTGGTTTAATTTGTGAGTGGTTGGCGGCGAGCGTAAGGGCTCGAATGGCGGTTAGGCATTGGTTAAAATTGGTTGGTGGAGGGGTATGGATTGGCTGTGCCTGCCCCTCCAATGCTGCTGATACGGGTATTCCGTTAAAGGAATTCTGAAGCTTACCATCCCCCTCGTCCAAACCCTGACGGCAGGGTGCGGGCCGTGTAAGCTTCAAGGAACATGCGCGGAGCAGTGAGAGTCTGTGACGCAGCTCCATCTGACTCTGACCATGTTTCCTCCGGGACTGGCTAAGGAGTCAGTGCTGTCCCCCAAGGCGGGGGGGGACAGGTAGTCAGAACCAATGCCTAAGCAACCACTCTCAATCTGTATATAAATAAAGTTGTGGCCAAAATTATGCCAAAAACCAAAACAAAAATTATGTGTGATGTCTGAGTTATTGGGGTAGGGGCTTTGTGGGACCTCAGCACGCAAAGCGTGTTCTCATAGAAGAGAGAGCACGTGTTGCGGATGGGGCCAAACAAAACCCCCAGTTAGTGACCATCCCATTGAGGGCAATGGGATGGAGCAGATTGGTTAAAGCTGTTGCTGGGGCAAAATTGATGTTGCCAATTTAGGGGTGGGTTTAGTCCCCTTATATAAGCAGGGTCCACAGCTTTCTCTTTCTCTTTTGCTGTGGACATCGGATCTCCCGCCCGCCCTCCCTTGTTTGGGCTTGCGCTTTGACCTTGCTTTGCCTGTCATGGGGTCGTTCGCCTTGGTGCGGGGGCCCAGTAGGAATTTTTCCAATTGGCTGATTAGTGCGTGCCTTTTGGGTTTTGCCTACTGCTTAGCAAATCGTCACAACTTGTAAGGTTGGCGGTTAGGCATTGGTTAAAATTGGTTGGTGGAGGGGTATGGATTGGCTGTGCCTGCCCCTCCAATGCTGCTGATACGGGTATTCCGTTAAAGGAATTCTGAAGCTTACCATCCCCCTCGTCCAAACCCTGACGGCAGGGTGCGGGCCGTGTAAGCTTCAAGGAACATGCGCGGAGCAGTGAGAGTCTGTGACGCAGCTCCATCTGACTCTGACCATGTTTCCTCCGGGACTGGCTAAGGAGTCAGTGCTGTCCCCCAAGGCGGGGGGGGACAGGTAGTCAGAACCAATGCCTAAGCAACCACTCTCAATCTGTATATAAATAAAGTTGTGGCCAAAATTATGCCAAAAACCAAAACAAAAATTATGTGTGATGTCTGAGTTATTGGGGTAGGGGCTTTGTGGGACCTCAGCACGCAACAGGATTCACTAAGCTCAAGTGATCCTAAGAGATGTTCTCCTAAGGGCTCCTGCAATTGCAAAATTTCCTTTCAGTTCTCTGCTCATGCATTGCTGTTCCAGCTGACTGATGGGAGAGGAATGGGAAGGTGTGTTTCAGGAGTTGGAGAGGGGATGGGAAGGGTTTTTTGGGGGGGAGGGGCCCACAAAGGTTGGCAAGGATGGTCAGGCAGGAGAATCAGGAATGAAAGGCCTGCATTATATTTTGTGAGCATGCTGTGGTGTAGTTTGCCCATTCATACAGCTACCAAAGGTACAATGTCTGCACCCCAGGTTAAAAGCAGAACTGGGTTTGTGTTGCTTCAGCGGAAATGAGCATCATGTAATGTAGCAGTTTTGATGAGTTCCATCTTCAGCATTCACTTTTTTAGACTGCCGCATTTTCCACAGACAGAAATAAGAAACTGTGCAGCCCCCAGTAGTAGTTAAACACACTTCTAATGACAAATTCCTATGCAATCCATGTATTATCCTTCATCAGCACAATTTAATGATAACTCCGCAATGAAAACATTTCCCTTCTGCTTTATAATGATGTCATTACACTACAGAACCATGAGAGTAAATGCTTTTAATCTTGGGGTTTGAAGAGAGACTGTAAATCAGGAGAGAATAAAGTATGTAATTTTGAGAGATTAGCTATGATTAATATTCAGTCATGGAAGACACTAAATGTCGACACATTTAGAAGTAGATTCTTCTAAAAGGAATTTTTGCTCACTGAACTTGTCAGCCATTAAGGTGCTCTGAAATGGACCGCTGGCTGCACAGTGATATCGGGAAAAAGATGATGTGATTTTTGCCCATCCGTTGCATTCTAATTTATTTTGCTTAACGTGCTTATCTCACTGAAAATAAACACACAAAGGTGTTTTCTGCCCCCCCTTTAAAAAAAGTTTCCAGTGAAATAAAATAAAATCCAGGGACAATTTAATATGTTGTTTAATCTTACTGACATAATGTTGTTTATCGAAGATTGCCATTTCTGGTTAATAAGAGATCAGAGACGAGCACAGAAATTACACATGGATTTGGAAAGTTGTGATGGCACTTTCTAAGGCTTCTATAGCTTTACAGTGATACTTTAGTTCTGGAACTTAATCCGTTCTGGGAGTCTGTTTGACTCCTGAAACCGTTCAAAAACCAAGGCACGGCTTCTGATTGGCTGCAGGAACTTCCTGCACTCAGTTGGAAGCCACATAAGCCACGTCGGACATTTGGCTTCCTAAAAACATTTGCAAACCGGAACACTTACTTCCGCATTTCCAGAATTCGGGAGCTGATTTGTTCAACAGCTAAACTGTTAAGGAACCAAGGTACCACAGTATTTAGTTTGCCAGCCCTGGTTTATTCTACCTGTATTGCAAAGCCCTGTCCTTGTGTCCCCATCTTCTCCATGCCATGCCAAACCAATGGGTAAGCCAGCCCCACTGACCTCACATGGAGAGCAGTGACCCAGTGAAGTAATAGCCTAGGCAGATGTACCCAGAACACTTAGCTTCAGGATGCCACTGAGTAGAACTGGCAGCTGAACACCAAGTAAAGTGTCAGGATGCTGTCAGTGGCTCCTAGCTGGTTGTCCAGGAATGTATAAAGACAAGGAAAAGTTTCTGACCATCCTTTTTTATTACAAACTTTACAGAGAGAGGTTATAGAACCCAGCCTCTTGGATAATGGTGTTGTCCCAAGTGAATCTCCAACCCCCCATTTCTCCCACTTCCTCATTCGTCATCATCATCACCTCCTCTATGGGTACCGCTAAGTGCCCTCTGTCTTTGAGCTCTTTGCTCTCCTACTATTAAGGCTTGCGGGTTCTTGGAGATGGAGGGTCTGGAATGCTTAATAATGAAAACGTGTCAGTCAGCTGTTGTTCTGACTCTCCCATGATTTCTGAACTTTCCCCCTCATCTGCTTCTGAGCTGCTACTTCCCTCAAACCCCTGTTGTAAAACTATACTGTCTTCCTCTTCCTCCTCCCTGGAAGGGTCAGGATGGGGATACGGTCTCCACCATTTCTCCTCTGCCCAGTCCCTGACAATTAGTTTTCTTTAACAGTGGAAGCCGGTTTTCAGATTATACAAAGCTCTTCTTCAGGCTTTGATTATGAGAACAAAAAATAAACATCCAATAGTCTAGATAGAAACAACTGGGTAGTCAGGCTGATGATTACCTGGTTGCAGAAGTTTACTGGCCATTGCTGTTGGCATGGAGATAGTCTAGGTTGAATGCAAACATGCCATTCTGATGTCATGTGTGATGTCACAAAGAGGGTATGCTTTAAGTCTTGGCAAAGCCAGAAACAGTTAACAGTCAGACTGCATCTCAGCACTGTCAAGATGGATCTCCATAACAGGTGATGAATAGTTTTATTTGGGGACTATATTAACTTTTACTATTGGGGGAAAGTTTTAGATCAGTCTGCCAGTTTGTAACCCATCAAGTTGAGGCCAATAGGTATACATTCACAACCCTGTACCCATCAAATAATCAACTTTATGTGTGACTTTGGGACTGATTCATACAACCACATTACTTTCTCAACTCTATAGCAGCTTTTTCTCTGTATTTTAAAAAAAATAACCAAGAAGGAGAAGATAAGGAACCGGGAATAAGATCTGGATGAGTATGGTGAGGATCTAAGCTTTACAAGTGAGGGGGCTAGGAAGATAGCTTTGTGGTCCAGCATAGGAATGATGGGTGCTGCTTCATATTATTGAATTCCTATACCACAAAGAAGACTTTGAGCTCTTTGCTCTCCTACTTTTAAGGCCCACCAGGTTCTGGGAGATGGAGTGTCTGGAATGCTTTCTAATGATGACGTGTCAGCCAGCTGCTGCTCTGGCTCTGCCTGCTCCTCCTATCCCATGATTTCCCATCTTTTCCCCTCCCGCAAACCACTGTTGTAAATCATGCTGTCTTCCTCTTGCTCCTTCCTGGAAGGGTCAGGATTGTGATCTCCTCTTCTGCTCAGTCCTTGACATAAGGGTATGCAAAGGAAGACAGTGGAGGATTTAAACTCATTCTGCTGGCTTCCCAATGGAGAGCAGAAATTTGGGAAGCAGATGATGATGGAGCCAGCAGGAGCTAGAGAGAGGGTAGAGAGCCAAGTGGCTTGAAAGATACAGATGTTGCAGCATTCCCCACCCTTACAGAACAGAACAGCCCTGAAGGAAGGTGCTGAGTGATGCTTTCACAGTAAGCGGAAGTTTCCTATTTGTCATTGTTTTTTGTTGCCTGTGTTTGTTTGTGGCCATCTAATCTTCACCCAAAGAGAGCGAGTGCATTCACATGAAATTTGCAATTTTATATATGGATGCACATTTAGAAATAATAATAATAATAATAATAATAATAATAATAATAATAATAATAATAAATTTTATTTATATCCCACCCTCCCCAGCCGAAGCCGGGCTCAGGGTGGCTAACAACAATCAAATAATCAAACAATCAAATAATCCAACATTCTAAAAACATTTCATTATAAAAATTAATTAAAATCAAATTAATGGCAACCGTTAAGCAAAATTCTGTGCAGGTTGCCATAACTACCATAATTGAAACAGAAATTCAATATATCTCACCCCAGTAGGAAAGACTGTGACCAGGAGACATGTATGCCTGTCCTAGGTTGATCTAAAAATCAACGGGCAACTTCTTTCTTATCATTCTTTATTTTAAACTCAACTTGAATTTATCCGAAATTTGTATCTGCTGTAAGTTTACACCAGTTTATGCCAGATTGCTTTATGATGGCTTCTTGTGTATAGGATTGCTCCCTTAGTGAATGTGTGGTTGTTGTGAGACTTGATCTCAGGATTTCTCGGACCACATCTTATACTGTTTGCTGCTATGTTCTCTCCTGCTAAATTTGGGATGGAAAGCAAGAACGATTACATATTAAACTTCTTTCCGGAAATGGTAACATAAATTTTATGTAATCAAGCCAGAAGCATTGATATTGGAAAGAAATAAAAAAGGATGATAAATGTTAGCTTCACGAAATGTTATTAGTACAGTTAGTAATAGGACAATTAAATTGTAAAAATGTGTTTAGAGGTAAATGCTGAGCAATCCTTAACTACATGCAGATGGAATAAAAGGGAATACTTCATTGTCTTCTAAAGTCCTGGGAAAGTGAAATGTTGTACCAATAAAACTATAGAATTCACCATAGGGATGTCCAATATCCTTGAATATGTAAAATTTCAAATTTCAGTACACCTGTGTTTATTTACTTTAACTGTTACTGCTTTTTAAAATTATAAGATTTAATCGGTTTTGTGAATTGCAGTGCAATCCTAACCATATATAGTCCAACTGAATTCAATGGATCTTAGGTAAGTGGGTTTAGGATTCCATCATTAGTGGTGGCTGCATCAGGAAATAAAATCTGGGAGTACAGAAAAGGGGCAGCATATATATTTCTATGTGTTCCACATGTTAAGATCGCTGAAAGAAAAATAACACATGTCAGATAGGAATCCAGCATGTGAGTTCCTTGTTTGCTGTGAGGGACTGGCAGGGCTCTGATGAGTGAGTAGCAGAGGTGGGGAGCAAGGTCGAGGCTGACTCAAGGGAAGGGATCAGTGATTTATTGGGTTTTGTGCCTCTTGCAAGGCAGAAGCCATGGCTGGAGGAAGGGAAAGAGTCAAAGCAGTCGGAGACGGGGGAGAAGGTGCAGAACGTGCTAGGAGCAGAGGAAGACAAGCCAACTGAGAGGGGTGGGGTGGTAGAATCCCCTCCATCCCCTCCCCTGCTGTCTTTCAGGACCAGGAAGGGCTTGAAGGGGCAGAAACAGAGACGACTTCTGCATAGGAGTACTTCAGTTTCAGTGGAGGCATGGTCACATAGTTGCACCAACAGTCTGGCTTGTAAGTGTATCAATGACAAAATAAACTACTTACTCCTTTGGGGGCTGAGGGTGCTCTGAAGAGTTTGGAGCAACCCCAAATCTCTTCCAGCCATGCAAGACACAGGGAGGAGATGCAGAATGTGGGGCATGAGCTAGGGCTAGAGGAAGAGGTGCAGGACACACTAGGAATGGAGGAAGAAAGGGTTCCTGAGAGGGGCAGACTGGTAGAATTCCATCTGCCTCCCTCTTTGTCCATAAAGAATTAAACTACTGGCTGTTTATCCTCCCTGGGGTGGGTGCACTCAGGGCACTGTGGAGGTGCTTGCCCGATGCTTCCCCATGGCACCACCCATGGTAAAAAAGGGTGACGTAAAGGATCCCTGGACGGTTAAGTCCAGTCAAAAGCAACTATGGGGTTGTGGCACTCATCTCACTTTTAGGCCAAGGGAGTGTGGCGCTGTGTTCTAAACCACTGAGCCTCTTGGGTTTGCCAATCAGAAGGTCAGCGGTTCAAATCCCTGTGACAGGGCTCCCATTCTTCTGTCCCAGCTTCTGCCAACCCAGCAGTTGAAAAGCACGCCAGTGCAAGGAGATAAATAGGTATCGCTGCAGCAGGAAGGTAAACAGTGTTTCCGTGTGCTCTGGTTTCCATCATGGTGTTCCATTGCATCAGAAGTGTTTTTAGTCATGCTGGCCACATGACCCGGAAACCTGCCTGCAGACCACCCATGAGCCTTAATTAACTAAAGTTTAGTTGATAATGAGTGGTATCTTTTATTTGCTAAATGTGCCACGATGCAAATTTGTACTTAATTTCATTTAATTGATTTAATCTGTTTTTTTATTTTTTAAAAAAAACATGATTAATCAATTAAAATACTTTGAATGGTAGATGGTTCTGACAATCTTAATTGTGTTTTTAATGAGTTTGGTTTAATCAAAGGCAAATTTGTGAACCTCCATTTCCATAGTAACCAAAATCCATTCTACTCCCTTAATCAGCCACTGTTTAGATACTGGAAGACCAGCTGAGCAAGATGAATAATTTTAGTCCAGACTAAGAGGCTGAGAATTCGGAGCACAGGGATCTCTATCTACAGATCTTATAACATCACCTTTCCCCTACCCTGTAGTGGAATTCCTTTATCAGCATTGCTAATGACCAGTTTTTAAATGTCTTTGAGATATTTTGCAATTTATCAATGCACACATATTTAACCTACTTTCAGAACCAACAGTTGCTTGTCACTTTCTGAAAAGCCGAAAGGAGAACCTGCATTCTACTTGAAATGGAAAAGGCAAGCATAGAAAAGAATGAGAGATTTATAGATCAGTTGTGAGGATAATAATAATAATAATAATAATAATAATAATAATAATAATAATAATAATAATAATTTATACCCCACCCATCTGGCTGGGTTTCCCCAGCCACTCTGGGTGGTTTCCAACAAAATATTAAAATACAATAAAACATCAGACATTAAAACAGGGCTGTCTTCAAGTGTCTTCTAAAAGTCAGATATTTGTTTATTTCCTGGACATCTGATGGAATGGCATTCCACAGGGCAGTCACCACCACCGAGAAGGCCCTCTGCCTGATTCCCTGTAACTTTGCTTCTCACAGTGAGGGAACCACCAAAGGACCTTGGAGCTGAACAATGGAGGTGGAGACAGAAATGGAGAACTTGTGGCTCACCCATGGCCATCTCAAGATGGTTTCTTGCCAGAAGTGGACTATCAAATGGTACCACCACCACCTCAAACTCAAAGTGCATGGTCCTCGGGGCTGAATAAATTACATTGGCACATTTGGCAGAAAAATTGCCCAAGCAATTCTCTCGCTCCCAGGTAGTAAAATTAAAATTAAATAATTTAAAAAGAACAACTTGCTACCTTTTCATAGCAGCTCAAATAAGCTGCCAGAAGGAGTCACATTACTCCTTAACAGTGTGACCAGATATATGGCCTCCTGTTGTTGATGCTCTACAATGTGTGTGTTTAAAGCAAATGTGGATATTTTCACATTGGCAGGGAGAATGTGAATCTCCCCCCCCCCCCCGAAAATTGTTCTGACAGGATTTATAAAGTAGCCCATAACTAGGATGCTTGGGCTACGCCGTCTATCATTTTGTGCTTCTGCATGCATCCGGGTTCACTTAAGCAGGTTGATATTTCGCTCTTTTGTTTCTGGGCAGATCTGTTTGGGCTCTAATTTTGTCGGCACTCAATCATTTTTCCACTGATATCTGTGGTCAGGTTACTATTGGAGGCAGTGTTAATTAGAAAGGAGACTTTTCTTCTCCCCAGGGCTGATTATCAGCCACAGATAGGGGCATGCTTGTGGTGGCAAATAGATCAGATGCAAAATTAGGTACCAGCATAAATTTGGAGCCATTGCTCAACCCAGACACAGGACATTCACCAGACACTAAAGAGAGAGGAAAGATAAAGGAGGGAAATCTGTTTGAGAATGCCAGAGTCAAGAAGTGCATTTTTCTTTTTCTACATTTAATCTTTATTGATTTTAAATATTGCATCCATTCACCACAAAAAGAAAACAAGTAAACACATTCAATACAAAGAAAATTTTACATATAGAATAAAGTTCTTCCATGCATTAAGACTTCCATCTTCCTCAGCACGGATCCTTCATTTCCTTATTAAAGGCATAATGTATGACATTTAACTTATCGTAAATTATCTATAATCTTTATAGCATATGGTATTGCAGAAGTTAATCAAAGCATGTCAAAGATTTCATATGGGAACAATGTTCTTTTAAATATAATCTGTATATATCCCATTCTTTCTTGAACTTTTGGTCTGTCTGGTTCCTAATTTTTCCTGTCATCTTTGCATAATCAAATAATTTCTCCTGCCATTCCAATTTAGTTGGTATTTTATCTCCTTTCCACCATTTGGCTATCAGCATTTTCGCGGCAGTGGTTGCATACATAAAAACCCTCCTCAATTCCTTCAGAATGTCTGCAGCCATAATACCTAAAAGGAAGGCTTCTGGTTTTTTTGATGAAAGTTAATTTAAACTTTCTTTTTTTTAGCTCATTATAAATCATTTCCCAAAAGTTCTTTATCTTTTTACATTTCCACCACATGTGGTACATTGTCCCCTCAGATTCTTTACATCTCCAGAAAAGGTTTGAATTAGTTTTTCTAAAGATACTTATATCCAGTTTGGGGTCAGCTGAATTGCCCCTTGATGGCTTTCCTGTTGGTATGGGGTTTTAGTCTTCCAGAAGTTGTTGGCCCTCTGGTCAGTGCCTGGGTCCAAGTTTGTCTTCCATATTTCTTCTGCTCCCACAGAGTTGCTGAACCTCTTATCTCCCTATGAGGGAAGGCGAAGCAAGCACATTATATCTGGTGGTCCGCCTAACTGGAGTAGGCTGGTCTTCTTTATGCTGGTAGGAGTTATGGGTACCACCTTCCATGATATTTTGGGCCTCTGGCCAGTTATCAGATAGTTGTCATTAATCTTCCAAGAGCAAAGCCTCTGGGTTAAGACATTTTACTCATACTTAAGGACTACAATACTTTCTTGTATTCAATGGCATGTATTCTCTGCATATAAAACAAATGGGTGAAATGAAACATGAAGAAGAAATTGTCGCGTTGATAATGACAATAATAATTCAGCCAAAAGATTGCATCTGGTATCCTTCCACTAAGATTTCCCAAGAAAAATCTGATTCATTTGTGCAAATTGAGTAGAAACATAGAAGTCAGAAGATGTGAAAACACTCATTATTTTCCATAAATATTTATGGGATGTAATATTTATGCAACAAAGACATGGGGCAGTTTCATCACTCTATGGGAAATAATCTGAAATTGATTTTATCCTCTTAATGTAATGCGCCAGTTTTCACGTTTAGTTGTTCTTGGGTGGAACTAACAATTTGAAGGCAGCTTGAGAACTTGTAATAAAAAAGGCAAGGCTTACTTAAGATAAATATGGATATTAATTCTGCCACATCCAGAGTCTCAATAAATGCATTTACTTTTTACATGATCTAATTTTATAAAACATTTGGAGAGACTACAGAAGGAGAGATGGCTCTAAGCAACAAATATGATTTTTTTTTATAACTGCTATCATGTAGCTATGCCTCTCTCTATAACTTCTTTTGGAATGGGTTTCATATTACTTTTTGCCAGCCATTTGACTGAGCAGGATTGATGGTGTAATCAAAAGGAAGACTGCCACAGATGGAAGCCAGAAGCAGTTCTTTTAATCTGCTTTGTTTCTCAAATGTAGACCTGGCTGGTAAGTATCGAGGATGCGCTAAGGGGAAGCTCTGTTTCTTTTAGAATTATGTTTGTACAAGACCGACAATTTTATTTTAATATACACAGCGCCTTGGGAATTGGCAAATGAGAGCGACGCAGGCAGGTTGCAAGAATCCGATGGAGGAAATCAGCATATTTTTGGAATGTAAAAACAAAACAAAAAAGAGCCTAGGATGACCAACTTTTCATATCAAAATTTTGGATACAGTGGTGCCTCGCAAGACGAAATTAATCCGTTCCGCGAGTCTCTTCGTCTTGCGGTTTTTTCGTCATGCGAAGCACGGCTATTAGCAGCTTAGCGGCTTAGCGGCTTAGTGGCTATTAACGGCTTAGCGGCTTAACGGTTTAAGAAAAAGGAAACGAACTTGCAAGACGTTTCATCTTGCGAAGCAAGCCCATAGGGAAATTCGTCTTGCGGAATGACTCAAAAAATGGAAAACTCTTTTGTCTAGCGAGCTTTTCGTCTTGTGAGGCATTCGTATTGCGGGGCACCACTGTACTTGGATGGGGCTATGAATTTGCCAAGAAGTGCCTGTCACAGTAGAGCCGTTGGTAAGCTCTGCTGAGGCCATCTGATGTAATGGCTGTCCCCAAATTAGAGTTGAGGGGAGAGGAGGCCTCACAGAGCCAACCTGTCATGGTGGAGCCAATGGAGTGATATATTGATGATATAAGGCACATCTGGACGCGGGTGGCGCTGTGGGTTAAAGGATGCGGGTGGCGCTGTGGGTTAAACCACAGAGCCTAGGACTTGCCGATCAGAAGGTCGGCAGTTTGAATCCCCGCGACGGGGTGAGCTCCCGTTGCTCGGTCCCAGCTCCTGCCAACCTAGCAGTTCGAAAGCACGTCAAAGTGCAAGTAGATAAATAGGTACCGCTCCGGCGGGAAGGTAAACGGCGTTTCCGTGCACTGCTCTGGTTAGCCAGAAGTAGTTTAGTCATGCTGGCCACATGACCCGGAAGCTGTACGCTGGCTCCCTCAGCCAATAAAGCGAGATGAGCACTGCAACCCCAGAGTCAGCCACCACTGGTCAGGGGTCCCTTTACCTTTACCTTTAAGGCACATCATGGGTGGCTTGACTATTTTACTTGAGTTGTTTGCTCTGTATATATGGCATTTTCATACTCTCCAGTGGATGGCATAGATTCCATTGATCTGTACTTGCTGAATGTCATGTGTGGATGGGGGACTTGCATGGAAGTAGCAGCCTGGATAGGATGGGATGGGAAAGGAGAAGCTTGTGTGTGAGAGAAAGAGAGGAGTCTAGGATATCTAAGGCGGTTGGATGGTGTCTTGTAACACCTCCTTGCAACCCCTGCAGACAAGCTGGAAGGAAATATATCACTCTGTTTTCTTTTGGACCACATCAGTGAGGTCGTCATCTGGGCAACCTAGGACTTCCATATACTCTGCCGAGGCTTGCACCCCATGGAAGTTACTTCGGTGCTGCTAATGTAGCAAAAACCATGCAAGAGTTGTGAGTTACGGTCTCTGCAGCAACAGCAGGTGCTTGTCATGGGCCAGGAGTTGGTTTCACCTGCTGAGCAGCAGCCTGAAGGAGCAGAAGGCAAAGTGACTCCACCTACTGCTGATCAGCCTTCTTACTCCTGATGAGAACCAGATGAGCCTCAGTCAGTTGCTGGAAACAACATTCGTAGTTCTTGGACAGACCCTGCTGCTTCTTGTGACCTTGGACCCTCGACTTTCTTGACCCCTGGATCATCTGACTACGTGTACTGAGATACTGCTGACCTTAGGACTGGATTGAACCTTGCGTATGGACTCTGCCTCCAAGCAGGCTCCCCCCTGAAACTTGGCTGGTTGGCCATTGCTGGGAGCACAGGACTATGACAGTGCTGTGATTCACCAATGGTTTGACTTCTTTCCCAGAGGCACAGTCAATTGTCTCTTGAGACAGATGAATGTCAACAACAGCTATAAGTAGCAATTCTTGCCAATATATTATGGGTAGAGAAAAGGGTTTAATCCCTATCCATTGTCCTAAATCCAGGAAATTTTGTTTGTTTGTTTGTTTGTTTGTTTGTTTGTTTGTTTGTTTGTGTTTGTGTGTTGCCTGCATTGATCTCTGGATTTAGAATCCCTGGCAGAACATTTTGTCCATTTTCATCACTGCCACATTTAAGAACTCAATGTGCTTGATAATAACTGCTGTCAAATAAGAACTCTAAGGTCAGGTATATTTTCCCTTTTTTAAAGAAGCCAGGTGAACTGACAAATTGACATTTCCCACGAGTCACACAGACAGCAATTTAACACCAATATAAGTTCTGTATAACTCAGTGAAATTGAATTCCACAATCAACATTTTGTGACGTTTTAATTTTAAAATTTGCATGGAACACTGTTTTCTAGCACTCTACCCATTCCTTAAAACCGTCAAAAGTTACCCTGATGATAGACACATTTATATTTATTTCCTCCAAATATCCTTAATATCACTTTGTGGTAATGAGCTTTTGTATAAAGAGTGTACTTGATTTACATAATGCATGCTCTTCTGCTGTATTCTTTTTCATTTGCTCCAAAATAAAAGTAAGTGACGCCTGAAATTGCAATTTTTGCTCTTTCATCCACTACAGTTTAAACTGTATATTCTGTGTTTTTGAGGGAAATAGAAATAAATATATTTCTATAAAAGTTTGTATGTGCAGGCACATGTGTTTTCTCCATTTCCAGATAGATCACAATTACCTTATATTGCCTGCAAAGTCTTTTGGGCCCCCAAATTGACCAAAATCAACCAGACATTCATGCTTGTCTTTTTATTGTTGCCATCCATCAACAGCCAAATATTATCTAGGCTTGTTCTCATTTGAATAGAATCTAAGTTACTCTCTGCTATGAGTATATTTCTAAACTGTTTAGGGACTATGTGATTGTTCTCATCGTTTCAGACATAGCACAATGTCTATGTATTTGACACTCCAATTTCCCTTATATAGATACAAAGTGATTTACTTGTCAAATTTACATCAAAACCTATGTACCTCAGCGAGATCCAAAATGATTTTGCTATTTCCTCTGCATACATTTGCCTCCTGTGAAGGCTTGCTGTCTTTTTTCTCTCGTTTGAGAGTCTGGATTTGAATACAAAGACTTGGCCATTTCGAAAGCTCTCGGAAAGGTTTCCTTGCAAAGGGAGATGGATTGCAGACTCAGGCTGTAAAAAGGGGGGTTAAGTGGACTTATTGGGGTTGCAAGAAATGAGATTAGTACAATTATTTAATGCTGTAACTTGAATTTCGTTTCACCTTGGTTGTTCCAGGCCATCAGCTGGGATCAATGTAAGTATTGATGCCCGTAGTTGTCTTTTCTTTAAACTATTTTCCTCACATTCTACAGGGGTATCCCATAGTCTAGATTGCTTGGCTTCTCTTTTATTTCATAGCAACCGCTCCTGTTTTGTTGGGTCTGTATATCAGTAATTCTCAATGTTCCTCTTGATACCAAACTTAATCCCTCTAAAACATTACAGCTGCCCCTAGTTTTCAGTTTCCCAACACATTTCCCTGGTAGCATCTAGTGAAACAAAGAAACAATGTAGTGTCACCATAATTGCAATCCACCCACTCCAATTCATTGGCTTTGGGATGTGAAGAAATTGACTGAAATGCTGTCGCATCAGAACTCTATCTTATGAGCTATTAACAGGGAAATATGTGGGTCTAATGTAGGCATGCATCCTCTGTAGCTGCAGAGTCTTAATCTCTGCACACTCCAGCAAGGTCTCTGGGACATTCCTGCACACTCACACAAACAAGTTAAAAGTCTCTCTTCAACCCCTTTCCCCTGCCCCACAATAATCAGATCTAAAATAAGGACTTTTTTGGGGGGGGTGTCTTGACTTAAACCTACTGACAAACCATTTCTGGTGCAGAATTCAGCAACCAGGTTGCTCACCGGAGCAAGACGGTTTGAGCATATTACACAAATGCTGGTCCGACTGCACTGGCTTCCAATTAGTTTCCGGGCCCAATTCAAAGGGCTAGTTTTGACCTATAAAGCCTTAAAGGGCTCAGGACTGCAATACCCCAAGGACCGTCTCTTTCCATATGAACTTACCCGGACCCTGAGATCATCTTCTGAGGCCCTCCTTTGTGTTCCCCCTCCTCGAGAGGTCCGGAGGGTGGTAACATGAGAAAGGGCCTTCTCTACAGTGGCTCCCCATCTGTAGAATGCTCTCCCCAGGGACGTTTCTTAGTGCCTTCATTATACACCTTTAGGCGCCAGGCAAAAACGTTCCTCTTTAACCAGGCCTTTGGTTGATCTGATTTGTAGCCTATGCCCTTTTAATTTTTTTTGGGGGGGGGGGCTATTGGGTTGTTTTTATCTTTATTAGGTATTTTGTGGTTTTATATCTTGATTTTATTCTGTGAATCAGCCTGAGACCCCCGGGTATAGGGCGGTATATTAATCCAATAATAATAATTTCTAGAACCCCCAAAGGTTTGAGCTAAAGAATTCATCTCCCAGGTTCAGGTTTGTCTGCCCAAAGTTCTGGACATCTCTTCTGTGATTAACTTCTCCATGTCCTGTTACACAGAATTCCTAACCGGTTTTAATTTGGCCCAGTATTCATGAATCAGGCCCTCTTAGAGCTTTGCTATGTTCTGACCTTGCTGCAAGCCTGCTTTATTTCTCAGCAAAACTCTCTTCAATTACGAAGTCAGACCTAAAAATGATCTGTTTGTTACAGCCATTCCTGGAGCTTCTGAAATCTTTTCAACAAGTCATTGGGCCCAGTAATGGAATACTTTTCATGTTAACAGAGGGTGCTCCTTATTAGTAAAGCATTTGAGACCCATCAAATGGAATGCTTCTAGACCATTGTATCCATTTGCTGCTGCAATCCAGCAACCATTTGAGCTCTTGTGTGTACTAAAAAAGTTTGGTGTTTTTTTATCGCAGGTGCAGTTTTTCAGCTTTAAAATGGGAAATGGGAGTCTAAAATTCCAGATTGAGTGATAATATTCTTTATGCCATTATTCATAAAAGATTCCCCCTCTTACATAAAATTTCAGTGGCATTTAATTTGGCCATGCATTTCAAATAGCATATAAACTAATAGTGTAGAACAAAAAGAATGTAATGAGCTGGTGTTCATTGCTGGGATGCATTTATGATTGTATGGAACTTACAATTGCCACAATTTTTTTTTTAAGAAGATAAAAGATAAAGATTTGTTTGTTTGAAAGGATTTTTGACATCCCACCCTCCTTAAAATATAGTGCAATCCTGGACATTTGTTAGTCGTTTAGTTGTGTCTGACTCTTTGTGACCCCATGGACCAGAGCATGCCAGGTCCTCCTGTCTTCCACTGCCTCCCGCAGTTTGGTCAAACTCATGCTGGTAGCTTCGCAAACACTATCCAATCATCTCGTCCTCTGTCGTCCCCTTCTCCTTGTGCCCTCCATCTTTCCCAACATCAGGGTCTTTTCCAGGGCAGGGAGTCTTCTCTTCTCATGAGGTGGCCAAAATATTGGAGCCTCAGCTTCAGGATCTGTCCTTCCAGTGAGCACTCAGGGCTGACCCTGGACATTAAGCCAGCTGAATTCAATCTGAATTCCAGATAAGGCAGTACCATATATGGCAATGGTTTTCAACCAGTGTGCTGTGGCAATTCTTGCCAATATATTATGGGTGGAGAGAAGGGTTGAATCCCTATCCATTTTCCTAAATCCAGAGTGCCTTGAATGGTAGCCAGGTGCCACAGGCAACACTGGCCTCTGTCCCTCTTTCCTTCCCTCCCTCCTCTGATGCCCTCTCTCATCTCTGCCTCCCAGTGGCTTGCACAGCTGTTTGTTTCAGCAGCCCTGGCTTCAAGCTCTGCAGGCAAGTGGTGCCTCTGGGGATGGTCACAGGGTACTGGTTGCCAGGAGCTGAGGCGGCCTCAGAGTAAGCAAGCAAGCGGGTGGGGGAGCCCAACCAGCCAGCCCTTGCTGTTGGGAATGGATGAACAAGTTCCAGGCCCCTGTGGGGCAGTGTGAGGAGGCACCTCTCTTTGTGACAGAGGGGCAGCTCGGAAACCAGGGGCGACAGCAGCAGCTGCCCAGAGGATGCCCAAGGAGAAGGGAGAGGAGAGGAGGCTGAGGGAACGCTCCACAAGAGAGGGTGTTTGAAAAGGGGTGAGAGGTTGCCAGCTCTGCAAGCAAGGGGTGAAATAACTGGGCTCCTGAACCCTACAGGGGTGCCCCAAAAAGAATGTAGTTGGTCAAGGGAGCCACGGACCCCCCAAAAGGTTGAAAACCTCTGGGACATAGAATGCCTCTGCATGAGAGCTATGTTTGCTTCTCTTCCACAAGATTCATGACTGAGGGCTTATACACACACCTGCCAATTGCTTGGTTCTTTCCAGACACAAGTCCATGCTTTAAAGTGGGAATTGAACTCGTTCATCCCACTGGCTGCACTGTTTCCTTTCAGAGTGTGACATCACACTTCAGACTTAATGACTACGTTCTTCAAAATAAGCTTTAAAAAGGTAAAGGACCCCTAGGCGGTTAAATCCAGTCAAAGGAGACTATGGGGTGCAGCACTCATCTCGCTTCAGGCTGAGGGAGCTGGTGTTTGTCCACAGACAGCTTTCCGGTTCATGTGGCCAGCATGACTAAACAGCTTCTGGTGCATGGAAGACTGTGATAAGTGCCAGAGCACATGGAAATGGCATTTACCTTCCTGCCACAGTGGTACCTATTTATCTACTTGCACTGGAGTGCTTTCGAACTGCTAGGTTGGCAGGAGCTGGGACAGAGCAACGGGACCTCACCCCATCACAGGGATTCAAACTGCCAACCTTCTGATCGACAAGCCCAAGAGGCCCAGTGAATTAGATCACAGTGCCACCCGCTCCCTTAAAAAGAAAAAAGCAAAAAAAAGAAAAAAGAGAGCTAACATTTATTTAGCTCATATTAATCTGTTTAATCTAAATTAAATGCATTGTTAAGTGTGTTTGGGACACGTCATTTAGAGTGTTAACCTTTGAACAAAAGAGCTAACTAGTTTCACGCGGAATGCAAATGCCTACAGCTAATTATCAAGTGTAATTGCATATGCTGGCGAAGCTGTGCTGATCTTTTCCCTGAGATATCATTTCCAGCAAACACACAGATAGACATCTATTTGCTGGTAATGAATTTCTGGATGTCGCACTTCCGTGGCTAATGAACCAAGATAAAGATAAAAGGAGAAAATGAGGACAGGAGGGCAGAAACCTTGCAGACCAGGCTTGATCCACAACTGAAAGCAACCACTTTTTTTTTGGGGGGGGGGTTGATTTTTTTAATTATTATTTTTTGCAAATTTTAATGTTGAGCACCTAAATAAGATGGTCTTTCGGCCAGACTATGCCAAGCACACAAATTACACGTGGGTGTTTTTTTTGGGGGGGGGGGTTTGTTATTGGGTTGTTGTTTTTATTTTGATTATGTATTTTGTGCTTTTATATTTAGATTTTATTCTGTGAACCCCCCAGAGACCTGCAGGTATAGGGCAGTATATGAATTCAATAAATGAATAAATAAAGGTTTTTAATACCACTGCTTTCTGTGGTGTGTGCATTTGTGTGTTTAGTGTTTTAAAAGAAAAACCACAACAACTGGAGGTTTAATTTCTACAAACCAAGGAAATTGGAAAGTCAGGTTGATAGGGTTCCCATATTTCAAAAAGTCCGGACACAAAAGTTGTTGAACTTTTTTTCCCCTTTTGCATAGTTATTGAGCTTCTTCTGCAAATTCTCAAAAAAATTAATAATGAAATTTTGGACCTCTTCTTAATGGAATTCACCAAAATCTACACTTCCGACATGGGTTGCCGTATGTCCAGATTTCCTCATACATTTCAGCAATTTCCACCCAGAGTCTATTTCCGATGGCCAACTCCTGGCTATGTCTGGGAAATTCCAGATGTATAGCAACCCTAAAGGCTGATGTCTTAGCGGACATGCCCAACAATCAGCAGGGATGTTGTGCAGTGTCAAAAAATGTGCTTGCTTGCCACTTGCCCTTCATGCACCCACATTTTTCCTTGGTCTTTCAGGCTCAAATCCAGATGGAGAGGAGGGAGTGCCAAGAATGCCTCAGATTGTTAAACAGAGGATACTTCAACCGTCTGGTGCTTGCTCCTGGAGGAGAAATCCCATTTGGCATAAACTAAAGGTAAAGGTAAAGGGCCCCTGACCATTAGGTCCAGTTGTGACCGACTCTGGGGTTGTGGTGCTCATCTCGCTTTATTGGCTGAGGGAGCTGGCGTACAGCTTCCAGGTCATGTGGCCAGCATGACTAAGCCGCTTCTGGCAAACCAGAGCAGCACACGGAAAGCTGTTTACCTTCCCGCCAGAGTGGTACCTATTTATCTACTTGCACTTTGACATGCTTTTGAACTGCTAGGTTGGCAGGAGCAGGGACCAAGCAACGGGAGCTCACCCCGTCATGAGGATTCAGACCACCGACCTTCTGATCGGCAAGTCCTAGGCTCTGTGGTTTAATCCACAGCGCCACCCGCATCCCTATAAACTGCAGAGACATGTTCAAATGAAGCAGAGGTTAATCACATACCCTGCAAGTGTCTCTATTTTCCAGGCATCACCCTGGAATTATGAAAGCTATCCCAGCTTCTGATTTGATCCCAGGAAATCCCTCTTTCCTCTGCTGGTGTCACTGCTGCTGAGCTCAGGGAGGAGGATGAACTGTTGGTGGTGCCAGCAGTGATCATTGACACAATAGCTCCTGAACATCTTCAGATGCAGAAGTGAGTAAAAGTGCTCAGTATTAGTTCTTAGTTAAAAAGGTAAAGGACCCCTGGACGGTTAAGTCCAGTCAAAGGTGACTATGGGGTTGTGGCGCTCATCTCACTTTCAGGCTGAGGGAGCTGGTGTTTCTCCACAGACAGCTTTCCGGGTCATGTAGCCAGCATGACTAAGCCACCTCTGGTTCAATGGAACACCATGATGGAAAACAGAGTGCACAGAAACACCATTTACCTTCCCGCTGCAGTGGTACCTATTTATCTACTTGCACTGGCATGCTTTTGAACTGCTAGGTTGGCAGAAGCTGGGACAGAGCAATGGGAGCTCACTCCATCACAGGGATTCAAACTGCCTTCCGGTCAACAAACCCAAGAGGCTCAGTCGTTTAGACCACAGCGTGACCCATGTCCCATTATGTTCTATGGGTAGCAGTAAGTATAATGCTTCTAGATTGGCTAGACCTAGTATAAAAAAAACAAAAAACAGGATCCTGACCTTCTGCCCTTGACTGGGATCTCAGTTGTGGCTATTCCATATCCCTTTGCAAAACTAAAGCAACCCTTCCCACAGAGAGTTAAACAGCACTTTTATTCAAGTATTCTGCAACGATATATTGTGAAATATTGCTACCGATACAGCTGCCTGTGATAATTTCTTCTTTGTAGACAGAGGAAGCAATCCTGCTTTCCTGTAAAACTGCCAAGGAGGGAGATCTATTTGATACAGGGAAAAGCGTTAAAAGCAGATTCTCTAAATTAAAGAAATGGCATATCTGAAGCTGAAAGTGTGAGATGTAGAGAAATGTGGGCAATCTTTTATAATGGCATCCATAGTCCTGGCATTCTCTAAGTTCAGCTCTTACATTCATTGTTCTAAGGTCAGTTTTATTGCTGTTGCTAAAAGGTAGGAAACACCCCTGGAGCAGCAATTGTTAATGGTCAGTGACTCTTACTTTTCTTGATCATACGTCAAGGTCTTTTTGTTCCGGTCCAATACATTTTCCAGCCAAGTGAGGAAGAAATATAATGGCATAGTCCTCTGCCAGAGCATGTCTTCCACACTTTACTTCAATATGTGCTCCTTCAATAATCCTTGGGAAGATCGCAAGCGCTGCGGAGCCCACCACTTAATGTCCATGATTCAGGGCAATTGCTCAAGCTTTTAACCATATGCTGTCTCTCTGTCTCAAAATTGATAAGCATGGCGTGGGGAGCAGTAGTGAGCTTTAATCCTCCTTTCCCAGAAACATGAACACGACTTGCTCCATTATCAGCCTTGTAGAGCTAAGGAGATCTCAGTTGTCAAGAGATTTCAAATGCTGCATTTGCTTAGAACTGCGGTGTGACTTCTTGTTATCCTCCGAGCCTGTGTATAACATTATTTTGCTGAGTGATAAAGCAGACATTCTGACTGCAATTCCCCTATCCGTCCAAGCTGTCACAAGGAGGAGAAATAAAGACTCGCTTCCACGTATATTTCCTTTGAAAGATAACATGAAGACGAGAAGTGTCCCCTGTGGATTGCATTACTCTCGCCACAACTCCCCCCCCCCCCCGGCTATTCTACTTGTTGCCAGTCACACACAAGTGTGTTTTGTGTGATACAGGGAACCATCAGTGGCACTATTTCTGTCAACCTGTTGGTGCTATTGTGAGTGCGGTATTGCGTAGAAGGCTCACTGGTTTGTAATTGAGCCATTGAAAACCAACAAAGAAATTTCAGACATCCAGCGGGTGTTCACTTAATTAATCAGTTTGACAATATTGATTAGAAATTGCTGCTCAAACTTTTCAGGAACCATATGCTGTTCTAATTTTGATGCCATTTCAATTGTTCTGGTTTTGTGTTTTTGCGTTCATACTTTATGACTGGAATATTTCTTCTTCCGCATACTACGTAGAGAACTTAATTCTTTTTTATTGCTCTTAATAAGTAAATAAATTCACAACTGTATGAGATTTGTACTTGAGAGACAGCACACAAGACTCAGGAAGAAATGAGCAAACTTTGTGAAGAAGAAGAAGAAGAAGAAGAAGCAGCAGCAGCAGCAGCAGCAGCAGCTAGCAAACGTTAATCTAATAATCTAATAAACTTTTCTATGTCTTTGTGGATTTGAGACAAACACTTTGACCCATGATAGAAGAATTTATATTTGGCCATACAAATGAAATGTTCAGGTTCACAACAGGGGAAAGAAAGGAACCAGTAGATTTGTGCCATCATACCCACATAGAATAGGACACTTAACTGGAAAGCTTCATATTATGATTGTTCATTCACTAGGTAATGTAATTGAATTGACTGCCTGTTGTGCTTCATAAATATATTGTAACTCAGCTTTAAGCCAAAGCAGCCCATCTCCTCTCTCTACAAAAGCTGGTGTGTCAGCCTCAAGGATCAGATAGGATTAAGGCTAAGGGCAAAATAGAGCATATTGCATTTATTTAATTGGACACCTTCCAAATTTATCATGTGAAATCTTGTTTGACTGCCCCACCTCTGGTCAAGAAGGACACTTGCATCAGTCTTTTGTGTATACAGATCTACACAGGCACAATTCACCAGTATGTGCATATCTTTCAATGGCCTGTGTAAACTTGCCTCCATTGAAAGGAAGAAAAAAACCCCATCAGAATGTAAGAAAGATCAGCACCTAATATCTGAAGTTTCCCAGGTGACATTTTTCTGAGGCAATGCCAGAAATTATTATTTTTTCACGCACCGTTAAAAAATAAGGCCACATTGCATAATTTGCTCCAAATATGGTTTTTTTGTTTTGTTTTGTTTTTATGTAGCAGCCGCCATTCTGAACATGTACCCCCCCAATTCCTCAGAATGAAGCTAGGTTTAGGTAAAGGGTAAAGTTAAAAGACCCCTGGATGGTTAAGTACAGCTGAATTCAACCATGGGGTACGGCACTCATCTCACTTCAGGCTAAGGGAGCCGGCGTTTGCCTGCAGACAGCTTTCTGGGTCATGTGGCCAGCATGGCTAAACCACTTCTGGCGTAACAGGACACTATGATGGAAGCCAGAGCACAAGGAAACACCATTTACCTTCCTGCCACAGCACTACCTATTTATCTATTTGTGCTGGTGTGCTTTCAAACTGCTAGGTTGGCAGGAGCTGGGACAGAGCAACCGGGAGCTCACTCTGTCACGGGGATTCTAACCGCTGACCTTCTGATCAGCAAGCCCAAGAGGCTGAGTGGTTTAGACCACAGTGCCACCCCTTTCGGTTCTGTTTTGTACTGATGTGTTTCATGGCAGACCTTTCATAGATCTAGGACATTTTGGACAATGCAAAATGGTGGCAATGCAGGGAAACACAGTTGTTGCAGTTAACACTTGCAAAGGCAGGAAGATAAACCAGAACACCTTGCAGTGGGGAGAGAATCTATTGTACCACCTCTGCTAACTGTGAATCCCACTTCCAAGAAACTGTCAGGAAATTTCTCTTCCTCCTGGAGAATTCTAGCTGCCATCACACCAATGCCTTGAACTACAAATAGGATGGATATTTTTAAAAGGTCATGTGTACGTAGCTCTAAAATACAACTATCATACGTGCACATCACTTTGATGCATGCATAAACTCACCCTTAGACTAGAAAGAAAATATGTGCAGCTGTGGGAAAAATAGAGGCATTCAAGTTTGATACTTAAAATATGCTTAATTTAGGTCCATGGTTCTGAACCCCCCCCCCCAAAAAAAAACCTTAGCAAGCCACTTAAATTATTTTTCCGTCTGCTGTAATAATTGTACTGTGCTGTGCTAGATGCTGTAATATTGGCATTTGAAATTTCTATTTCTTCTTTTATTTTGCATATATTGCATTTTATTTTATTTTAATACAGTAAAATACAATACAAAAAGAAACAATAAGAATGCAATTAAAAATTTATATCACTAATGCTTCTCCTGTCTTCAACCCCAAACATATAGACGTACCAGCGGACCACCTCTATGAAATTGATGGATGACTTGTGGTCCATGGACCACAGTTGTATAGTTTTAACTGATTTTTACTTTTTATATTGTATGCATAGCTGTCAACCTTCTCTTTTTTTGTGGGAAATTCCCTTATTCCAGTGCTATTTCCCACTGCTTCCAGCTCCTATCCTGGATTGTTAGATATCACGTAGACTGTCCCCGGGATAGGTGAGGCTGCTGATCCCTTATTTTCGAGGCTGCTGCTCCCTTATTTTCAAATCTGAAAGTTGACAGCTATGATTGTATGCTTGTGAACCACTTGTAGAGTATTGCATTTAAGTGATAAATGAATTGGTTTTAAATAAATAAATAAATACGCAAAGCCTGGCTTATATTGCTTATGCGAACAATCAGAAACTTGGAAAGAGTTCAAGCTGAATACTCAAAATAAGTACTTTGTTCCAAAAATTTAATTAAAATAGAAATGTGAGAATAGTATTAATCAATCTATTGTTTCATAACATTGGATTTTTTAAAAAACAACAACAACCACCCAGTTTCACTGAGATTAGGAAGGTAAAAAATACAGGTTTTTTTTTTGAAGAATCTTTCAAACAAGAATAAAGCAGCCATAGCAACCCATAAAAAGGGGAAACTGTCTATGGAAAGAAGCAGAGTTTTGCTTTGAAATGCATCTATTGGTTCTGCTTAAGAGTCCAAACTTCAAAGGGAACCGTCCTGCTTGAATTCCCAAGACCAATTGCTGTTTATCAGAACGATGAGAGCTGCCTATGTAATTCTACAAAGGATGCAATTTCCATAGCAGTCTGTGAAAATGAGCTCGTAGCGAAACTTATTTGGCGTACCTTTCGAGCCCAGGGTCCATGGGGTCATGAATTGGAATGTGTTTATTGAATCTGAGAGAAAAGCGCCACACTTGAACAGCCTGACCTGAGTATAAGGTGAAAGTTTGCAAATGAGAAAGCAAAATGCCAAACACCCATATTTGGTATAGCATGATTCCGCGAGAGATTGTGACCTTGACTTTTCCCATACTACTGCAAGCGTCTGTTATCTTATGGAATCTCCAATATCTCGGAGTGCATTAGAGGCACGACAATGGAGCATCTTTTCTGAGATGAATTCTATTGTTATTTGGACATATTGGAGCCTTTGGATTTTTTATTACTTTTTTAAAGGAGATTTGGAGCTTGCTCATTTGGACAGTATTCTCAAATTACCCTATTGGCCTGAATATAAGCCGCACCTGAATATAAGCCGTACCTTTAAAATTGGAGGGTGGGGGGGAGAGATTTTTTTAAAAAAAATACATGAGTACAAACACTCCATTCCTTACAGCTCCTGGCTGCATACTGGAGTGGGGTACCTTTCCCCTTCCTCGCTTTCTCCCTTCCCAGCCTTGGGGGAGAGGATGGGGGACTACACATGCGACCAGTGCTGCTTTGCCGCACTCCTGGCGCTGTTTGCCCTGCACTTCTGGCTGCATACCGTAAAGTCACAAATATAAGCCACAGTTTAACTTTTCATGGTTGGAATTTGAGGGGGAAAAGTGAGGCTTATATTCAGGCCAATATGGTACAGTCATTTGTTGTTGTTGTTCTTGTTTAGTCATGTCCGACTCTTTGTGACCCCATGGACCAGAGCACGCCAGGCACTTCTGTCTTCCACTGCCTCCCACAGTTTGGTCAAACTCATGTTTGTAGCTTCGAGAACACTGTCCAGCCATCTTGTCCTCTGTCATCCCCTTCTCCTTGTACCTCAATCTTTCCCAACATCAGGGTCTTTTCCAGGGAGTCTTCTCTTCTCATAAGGTGGCCAAAGTATTGGAGCCTCAGCTTCAGGATCTGTCCTTCCAGTGAGCACTCAGGGCTGATTTCCTTCAGAATGGATAGGTTTGATTTTCTTGCAGTCCGTGGGACTCTCAAGAGTCTCCTCCAGCACCATAATTCAAAAGCATCAATTCTTCAGCGATCTGCCTTCTTTATGGTCCAGCTCTCACTTCCATACATCACTCCTGGGAAAACCATAGCTTTTACTATACGGACCTTTTTTTGGCAAGGTGATGTCTTTACTTTTTAAGATGCTGTCTAGGTACAGTCATACCTCGGGATAAATACACTTCAGGTTGAGTGCTTTTGGGTTGCGCTCCACTGCGACCTGGAAGTAACGGAGCACATTACTTCCAGGTTTTGCCACTAATACATGCGCAGATGGTCAAAATGACATCACACACATGAACGGAAGTGGTGAAACGCTACCCGCGCACGCGCAGATGCGCTGTTGCGTCTTCCGTTCTGTTCAGGATGCAAATGGGGCTCCGGAACAGATCCCGTTGGCATCCCGAGTTACCACTGTATTACAATCAAGCTGGAATATCAATCAGAATCATACAGATAGCTCAGCTGGTACAGCACGAGACCCCTTAATCTCAGGATCATGGGTCAGAGCCCCACGTTGGGTGAAAGACTCTTACCTTGCATGGGGTTGAATTAGATGGCACTTGTGGCCCCTTCCAGCTCTGCCATTCTGTGATTCCATTGTCATCCTTTGGCACATACAGAACCTATACTGTGGAATGCTTCTGTCTCAGGTGCCTGTTTGTCACAGATTGCATGGGAACCTAGCTCTAACAACCATTCATTTAACTGAGCCATTCCCCTTTGCTTGTCATTGCCTGTGCCCTCATCCCAGATCATTGGCCAAGCCATAGCTGTCAAAGTTTCCCTTTTTTAAAGGGAAATTCCCTTATTCTGAATAGGATTCCTCACAAGAAAAGTTGACAGCTATGGGCCAAGCTGTGGGGGGCTGATAAAAGCTGGGGGGGGCAACAACATCTCAAGAACCACTGGTTCCCCATCCGAGTTCTAGAAAGAGTCCGGAGAGGCAGAAGGACTGAACTAAGGAGGAACAGACCAGTCAGGGACCCGAGAAAGCATACATACACAGATGCATACATAATTGTATTTGTAGCCCACCTTTCCACAGTTCAAACCATGCTCAATACAGCATGCAATTGGAATGGGGGGGGGATAACTACAATATAACAAAAGTAGTCGTAAATAATAAATGAAACATTTAAAAGTACACAACCAAACGGAACAATTTCTGCATAAATCACAAGAATAAAGATACCAAAGAGAGAGAGAGAAAACCAGCAACACATAGCTCAGTTGGTTAGAGTGTGGTGCTGATAATGCCAAGGTTACAGGTTTGATCCTTGCATATTCCTGCATTGCAGGGGGTTGGACTAGATGATAGTGTCATGAACACACCAGCTCCCAGTGTAATCTCGCAGCCAGCTGCAGAATGCAGTCAGGAACAGGGAGGCTGGGCATTCATGCCAGCACAGGAGAGCCCACAGCTGCCAGCGTCGACTCCCCCTGACCTTGGATGGCCGGCTGATAAGGGAGGAATGGAGAGCAGGCTTGTTAAATGTTTGGAAAAAGTCAGAAGCCCAAAGCAGTATAAGTTCCTCAACTAAGTTTATTCAACATTTGTCAGTGACAGCAGCTCACTCTTAGGAACACAAAAACCAAACTGACTGGACAACACGATAATAATCCCAAGCAAGAACTGACCATTGACAGTTGACAGTTTAAAGAGCATGCGCTTACTTGTCATTAGAATGTTCATCTACCAACACTTCTACGATTGGTTAGAACGCGCCTTGTAACATAAAATGTGTTAAACCCAATATATAACAAGGCTGGAACACAGCCAAAGCTCCCCAGAAGCCCAAACGGGTGTGGAATGCTGCAGAGACAGCTTTTCGGAATAGAAAGGGGCTGCAGCTGACCAAATAAGTCCGAGGCATAGGGGTATAGGAAGGCTGCTAGGCAGGAAGCAAAATAATAAACATAAAGGTCAAAGGTTCCATCTCTTCTGTCGACACAGGAAGAACTCCTCAGAAGGGTCAACTGAGTGATGGGGGCTGGAGGTTTGCTAGAGGGGTCCGAAGATAATTGCTTGGGGTTTTTTTGCAACAAATCTTCCTTTTTAATTACATACGCTTTCTGTGTTAACAAGCCAGGAACCTGGACTCCTAACACTCAGGGTCCTTTCCAACTCAACAATTCTAGGATTCTAACACGCACACACCCATCCCCATGCCCCCCCCAACCCAGCCCCAAAGCAGTATTTCAAGGGAAAGGAGAAATGGAAGATGGAGTCGTCTGAAACAAGAAAAGACCAGAGGGAAAGGAAAGAATATTGCACAAACTTAGGTTTTATACAGTGCCACAGTTTTCAAACAGGGACTTATTGCACCTCTCATCACATGAAATGCCAGCTGTGACTATAATGAACTAAACCTTTTTTACTTTTTTTAAACAGATGCAACCTCTTCTGCAATAGGTTACTGGCTTCAAGGTTTTCAAGCAACAGAAGCATTCTTACAATGCAAATCAGCTATAAAAAGGAATGGTGTTGTCTCTTAGGCGTGAGGTACGGGTTGGGAATATTCAGGTTGAGCAAGAGTCTGTCCAGCTCAGGTTTAGCCAGTGCTTTTTTCTGGGGGGTCGCAGGGGGCCGCATACCCCTAAACATTTTGTGAATCTTTGTACTTTTGTCCATTTACTGTATTTATTTTTCCCGATTTGAACTATAAAATGGTGGTTTTCTTGAGTCAAAATGGGAGTACCCCTAAACATTTTTTAAGGGGGAAAAGCACTGGGATTAGCAATGTTTATTGTCACTGATTTGCCAAGCATACAAACTGTGGAAAGAGCTCCTCTGATTTAGCAGATTGTATTTTATGAGGCTTATTTCAGGCTTACAAAGCAAGTTTACCTGTCAGAAAGTATGCCTTCAGTACTAATGTCCTTTAGGATCCCTACAGTGAAGATGAAACACCAGAAGGCAGAAGGTCAAATTTCAAAGTCGGAGTGAGGTCAGCTTTTAAAATTCAGGGCATTGGCTACTCAAATAATATAATGGCAGGGCTCAAAATCATATATGTATTAGGTCAAATCAGCATGTTGAATGCCCCTAAAATATATTTTAAAAAATGTGTATGGTTTTGTTCCAAAGCAATACTCACTTGCCCATTAAAGTCAGCGAAAAAGCATGAGAAAAAGAAAAAAGAAAATCAAGAGTTTACCAAAACAACAAGAAAAATCCCTTCTATCTCTGAAATAATCAGCCCATAAACCTCAATATAATGCAATATTGTGCAGAACCAGCTTTTGTTAAGGACAAACACACCATTTTAAACTAATGGGCATAGACTGTTGCAATTTCCCTTAATGATGTGGCACTTTTGGAGGGCGGGGTGAAAAGAGAGAAAAGCCCACTATATATGTAAATTTCTTTATGTCTCGTAAAATGGAAACGTCTCATGTAAACCTCCGCAAAAACCATTGCACAGCACAAATACAGAGGGGTTTGGGGGAAGGGAATTTATGCCAAAATGGTTTGTCTTGATGACATCCATCCATTAGTGGCAGCCCATAAAAGAATCTTATAAACATACTTGGAACTGCTTGGTGATGATTTTTCTTGACAAGCGAACATTATGTGCTGTGAGTAGAAATTGAGTAATATGGGCTGAAAACGCAGGAAGTGACTCCAGTCTTTTTTATGCAAGGTAAATCTCAAGAAAAATGACCCACTTTGGCAGTGCCCAGCAGTTAAGATATCCCCCGAGGAGCCACAAGTGAAGATCTATGCATTCCGCTTATGTTTTCTGCTTTATCGAGATAGATGCTGATCGTCTTCATTTCTATATTAGACGGGTTGCCGTTCGTGCAGCTACTGTTAAAATTGCGCCAGCAATTTGGTTGCAAACATATTTTTAAGGAATTTAAACTAATCAGGAGCAGGGGTAACATTGGCTGAGGGTGGCAGCTTGCCATGCTAAGGTTTAGATGGCAAATTCCTGCCCTGCATCCCTTGTCGGAAAGGAAAGGGGCAATCTCACAGGGTCCTCAGCCTGCCCAATTTGCAGCCTGTCGTGGTTCCCTCCTTGTCAAAACACACACATACAGAGAACAGCAGCAGCAGGGACTTCTGGTGGTTCAGCTGAAGCAAGGATGAATAATCTTTCTGGCTCCATGGGTCAGATTCTTAGCAAACTTAGCCTAACAATAAAGAGGTAAAGAGGACCCCTGACCATTAGGTCCAGTTGTGGCCGACTCTGGGGTTGCGGCGCTCATCTCGCTTTATTGGCCAAGGGAGCCGGCGTACAGCTTCCGGGTCATTTGGCCAGCATGACTAAGACGCTTCTGGCGAACCAGAGCAGCACACGGAAACGCCGTTTACCTTCCTGCCAGAGTGGTACCTATTTATCTACTTGCACTTTGACGTGCTTTCAAACTGCTAGGTTAGCAGGAGTAGGGACTGAGCAACAGGAGCTCACCGTGTCGCGGGGATTTGAACCTCCGACCTTCTGATCGGCAAGTCCTAGGCTCTGTGGTTTAACCCACAGTGCCACCCGCGTCCCTAAACCTGGCCTTACAGGCCTATTATTATTATTATTATTATTATTATTATTATTATGCATTTTAATCTTTATTATTTTACATATTAAGTCCCTTCACCACAAACAGAACAAAAGAAACAACAGATTGCATCAAATACAAAGAAAATGTAACTTATAAAATGTTTTCCTCCATGTGTTAAGACTTCCGTCATCCTCAGAATGAGTCCTACGTTTCCTTGTGGACTGCATATTTCTATATCCTTTAACTTCTCATAAATTCATCAGAATCTTTGTAGCATGTAACATTGCAGAAGTTAATTAAAGCATGTCAGAGATTACACCAGAAGCGGTTTAGTTATGCTGGCCATGTGACCCAGAAAGCTGTCTGTGGACAAACGCCGGCTCCCTCGGCCTGAAAGCGAGATGATCGCCACAACCCCATAGTCACCTTTGACTGGACTTAACCGTCCAGGGGTCCTTTACCTTTACATTGTCTAACAGTGGCTCTATGGATTTTCAGACCGGTGATATCCCTAGCCAGGCACCTTCTGCATGCCAAGCAGGTACTTGACTTCTGAACCATGATCCTTCTAAACTTTGGATTCTCCACCCCAGTCCTGTGCCACCACGGCTGTCTGAGGCAGTGGCACCTTTGTGAGGTTATGAATTCTTCCACAGTTCTTGGAACCTTGATCATGCCAGGTTCCAGAATCTGGGGAAGCCTCTGTCTGAAGAGGTATAATTCAATAATAACTAAAGATGGAGCATACATTTGAGCATGGGTAGTTCTAGTGAAGCTGGGTTATTTGCAGAGATGTTGGTGGGAGAAATAATAACAACAACAACAACAACAACAACAACAACAACAACAACAACAATAACAACAGCTTATTATTTGTACCCCACCCATCTGGCTGGGTTTCCCCAGCCACTCTGGGTGGCTCTCAATAGAATATTAAAAGCATGATAAGACATCAAACATTAAAAACTTCCCTAAACAGGGCTGCCTTCAGATATCTTCTAAAAGTCAGATAGTTGTTTATTTTTTTGACATCTGATGGGAGGGCGTTCCACAGGGCGGGCACCACTACTAAGAAGGCCCTCTGCCTGTTTCCCTGTAACCTCAATTCTTGCAATGAGGAAACCTCCAGAAGGCCCTCGGCGCTGGACCTCAGTGCCCTTGCTGAACAATGGAGGTGGAGATGTTCCTTCAGGTATACTGGGCCGAGGCCGTTTAGGGCTTTAAAGGTCAGCACCAAGACTTTGAATCATCCTTGGAAACGTACTGGGAGTCAATGAAAGGGATACAATAGGGCAGGCATGTCCAACAGTTAGATCACGATCTACTGGTAGATCACTGGACATCTGTTGTAAATTGTGGTAGATCGTGTGATGCCCAGTGATTCCCCCCTCCCCCCAAAAAAATTTGCCACCCCTAATAAAAGCTCAACAACTTTGCCTGTCAATAACAATGGGTTGATCACAGCCAGTATTTTTATAATGTGAGTAGATCATAGTCTCTTGGGAGTTGGACATGCCTGCAATAGGGGGAAGGAACATTTGACCTCTCTATCAAGCCGTCGGGACTCTATCCAGGTTGTGTCCTCCAGACCACATCCTGTTGTCATTTCACCTGTCTGAAATGTGTCCTCAAACCATGATAGCACCTCTTACTTACCTGGATAGGAGATAGGGTGTGTCTGGCCACACCCACCATGGTTGTCCATTTAGAAACATGGTCCCTTAGCTGAAAAAGTTCCCCTGCCTCTGAGATACTACTCCCAAAACAAGTCAATTCAAAACAAGTCTGTAATTAATTTCACACTTGATTTGTCTTTTTCCTAATTATAGTAACTGTTGTGGTTGGAAGTTTCTTGGAAGTGAAGTACGTTTTTCAATACCATTAAAATCCCCTACAAAAGAGGGGTATTTTTCCTTTTCTTTTGTTTTTTAGCAGGAAGGATTTAAGATCAAAGAAAGAAAGAAAAATGTAACATCTGGAATTGCAGGTCTAAAAATGCAGTTAGACAGCTATTACATGCTCTGGAATTTTGTTTCAGCAGGGATGTGTGTCAAATTAAAAACAGTTGGCTATTATAATTTAGAAGGATATTATTTCATGCCAATCTCTGGCTTTTGGCAGGGCTGACTCGATTAGATACACCACCTCTCCATCTTACAGAAATTTGCAGAGAGATGACTTTTAACATTTGCTGCCCTTACCATTCCGAGGTCTACAAACTGGTGATTTTTGTTGTTTGGTATGTTATTTATAATTTACAGGGCTGCAACATTTATTTGATTTAATCCATAAATTAATCAGCATACATTAAAAAAAAGTGTGGAACTACTTACATGTATCCATGGCAGCTCTGAACTTTTGTTTGATGAACAGCCGTCTCCCGTACTGCAGGACAAAATGTTTTTGAAAAATGAGTATTTTGAAATGTCAAATGACTTGGGCTAATATAATCTCTTGTCCCCAGTAGTGCAGCTAGGGCCAGGCTGCTTGGCCCACTTCTAAGGGCCTGGAGCCCTGAGGAACCTGTCCCCCCAAATGTATTGTTTTATTTTAACATTTCACAGGGGAGACATTGTTGTCCTGCTGGAGGGAAATGTCACTTTTTCTAACCTTTATTCAGATCATCTTATAAGATGTGTGGGATGTTCTGAAGGCAGCGAACCCAACAACTTCCATAAGGTGTTTCAAATAAAAGGGTAGCTTTCTCGTAGCCTGGCAAGAAGCAGGGGTGAGTCTTTCTTTCTTTCTTTCTTTCTTTCTTTCTTTCTTTCGGGGTGATGTTATAGGAAAATCCTTGGGCTCACTTGGATTGTCAAACAAAGACACCAACCAGGAATATAGGAGCAAAACAGCAGCCTGTAGGCCTGATCTTTATTCAAAAGACTGTTGCAACTTCCACCCATCACATAGGAGAAGCAGGAAGACACCCCAAACAAAGGGCTGCTCCCTCTTTTATAAGTTTACCTTTTCCCAATGGTGAAGCATCATGCATACATCATAGATACTTCATACATATGTCACAAACAGAGGGGTTTTCTCGGCAGGTTAGCCCCTATCCCTCGCTTGCCCTCCACCTCACACCCATCAAGTGATTTGTTGTTTAGTCGTGTCCAACTCTTTGTGACCCCATGGACCACAGCATGCCAGGCACTCCTGTCTTCCACTGCCTCCCGCAGTTTGGTCAAACTCATGCTGGTAGCTTCGAGAACACTGTCCAACCATCTCATCCTCTGTCATCCCCTTCTCCTTGTACCTCAATCTTTCCCAACATCAGGGTCTTTTCCAGGGAGTCTTCTCTTCTCAATATGCCTGTTGTCTTTGTCCATGGAGTTTTCTTGGTAGGGATACTGGAGTGGCTTGCCGGTTCCTACTGCAGGTGGATCACGTTTGGTCAAAGCTCTCCACTATTACCTGCCCGTCTTGGGTGGCCCTGCACGGCATAGCTCATAGCTTCTCTGAGTTATTCAAGCCCTTTCGCCAGGACAAGGCAGTGATCTATGAAGGAGTATCAAGTGATACAAAGGAAATATCTACAAGTTCCTGGGTTTCTTGGTCAGGTAATCACACCAAGAACCTAATCTATTCCTGGATGGTTTCATATTGTCCATGGGATGACTACCTGCCTGACACCCACTTGCCAGGATGCCAGTGATTATCTCTTGTGCAAGAGGCTGCTGAGTATGTGACCCCAGGTTTCAGGGATTATGGCTGTCTTTAACGATTTCCCAAGTCCCCCCTTCAGGAGCCATTTGTTCCCTGAGTAAAATGAAGTTGGAACATGTGCAGTTGGAAATGTTGACAATAGAATCCATGGAGGGGATGAAGGGAAGTCTCGGGAATGAAAGAAATCTCATTTTATGGATATGTATTTAGTATTGTAACTAATTTACATTGGTAAAATCAAATAAAAATGATTAAAAAAAAAGAAATTTGAAAATGAGTCCAGTATCTTTTTCTTTCTTTCTTTGAAATCATTTTTATTTGATTTAGATGCAGTTAAATCAATGTATTTAGATGCAGTAAAAAAGGGAAGATAAATTTTGGAAGCTAAGGGAGGGATGGGGGGGGAAATCTGGGGGTTCAAGGAACCCCATAAAGGTACTGATATGGACCATGGTTTGATGTAAATGTGGGGGGGGGGTTGTTTTTTTGTTTTGTTTTGAAGCTTTGAAAATAAAACTTGAATGAAAATGAGTCCGGTAAATCTTAATGACTAACACATTGTGGCATAAGCTGTTGTGTACTATGGCCCACTTTAACAAGAAACACTGTCCTCAGATTTGTAAAGATTTTTTATTTTTTAAAAAAGGTAAACAATGAGGCCCAAAGACCAGGAAATCCAAAATTTCCATCATGGGATGTTTCCATCCAAAACTGAAATGGTGATCAGGCCCAAATCAAGGAGGAGTGCAAATGAGGGCATGTGCCCCAGGTGGCAGGTTGGAGGGCAAGCAGCATGCTATGCATTTAGTATAATGAGATGAACCTTTGTTCTTAGCTAAGTCCCAAACAAGCAGAATCAAATTTACCGGAGTCTCTTTTTGAAGGTTTCCTCCCACCCTTGGGAAATTATGTCTTCTCAAGTCAGAAGATGAGTGCCCTGAGACTAACATTCTCTCCCACTCGTTTCTGAATGTTCTCAATTTTTATGTCAACTTGTGTCCATTTGATTAGTGAACACGGACAGGAAAAGGGCACTGTTGACATATGATGGTAGATGTTGCATGGAGTCCCCGATGGTGTGACTGATGAACACCTACAGAAAGTTTGCTTGAGCGAATACTGGAGCAGGATATTGGTCACTGTTGAACTAAGAAGAGTGCTCATAAGTGTTACCATTGCTGTGCATGGTGTTTTGAAGTAAGTAGGGATACTTGAGTTGCTTGATCTTTGTGAATATTCATACCATCTGATCTGATCCACAACTGCTGTGGATGTTGGGACTTGGTTGTTCATTGGCTTTTGTGAGCCCAGGAGCAGACCCCTTGTACCAGGCATCCAGGCCCAGATAAATAAGACACAACACAGCGTAGTTATGGAGTTAAAATAGACCACAACTTTATTAATTTCAGATGTAGGAAACCTTGGCTTAGGCACTGGGCATGTATCCCTCTCAGCCCCCGATTGGGGTCTGTGGCTAAGCAGTGGCAAACAGGAATTATGGGGGACACTGCAAAACATGTGCTTACATAGCTGGCACCCCATTCATCCAGTTCTCGGAGTTTGACCATACACTGAGTGTTCTTGGTCAGTGACTTCCAACATAAACCCCTCTAACGGCCCCCTGCTAATGTTGCAGTGTGAGGGGTGTGTTGCACGTCGAGGTCCCCAAGACACCCCCCCCAAAGAAAAATACAATTGACACTTAATTTTTGTTTAAGGTTTTTGGCATAATTTTGGCAACAACTTTATTCAAATTACAGCAATGTGAGTGGTTGCTTAGGCATTGGTAGCACTAACTGATCCCACCCGGGGACAGCTCTGACTATCACACCCCCTACAAAGTCAGCAAGGGTAAGTCACCTGGGGAGAGAGACGGGACTGATAATCATGCCTCACCTCTCCCCAGAATGCTCCCAGGGGCTTGCGTGGCTCTAGCTCCTTGCCAGGGGGTTTTGGACAAAAGCATGGGGAGCCCCTGGGTTCCTTTAACAGAAAACCCTTGAAGCAGCAGCAGCATTTTGGAGGGGCAGGCACAGCCAAATCCATACCCCTCCACCAACCAATTCCCAGACCAATGCCTAACTGCAAACCTTAAAAGTTGTGACGATTTGCTACGCAATAGGCAAAAACCAAATGGCACACACTAATCAGCCAAATGGACAAAATTCCTACTGTGTCCCTGCCCCAAAGCAGAAGACCCCATGACAGGCATAGCAAGGTCAAGCAAACAGCCTAAAATTAGGGAAGGGAGGGCGGGAGATCTGTAGCACGCAGCGAAAAGAGGAAGTCTGTTGCTGTGTGCATTGTATTTAACAAATAGGGCTGTCAATGAACAAATGGCAAAATTTAGATTTCCCCAGTAATAGCCCGCCCCTGCTTAAAGGATGGCCAAACCATTTGCCTAGCAACAGTGAGGTGCCTTGTCAGCCCCGCCCACAACCCGTGCTCTCCATGAGGGAGAACACACTTTACCACGCTGCCCCTCAATTCTGTTGATGGACTAAAGGATTCTGCCCAAGGCCTAAAACCGCCAAAGTTGTGACAATTGCTATGGGGAAGACAAACCTGCAAAGCAGGCTCTGGAAAACAGCAACCATCGTGCGACCGTAGCAACGCCCACAAACCTGAAAAGGAAAAGTTTAGTCTGCAACAACCTTACAATTAGAGGGAGGGTTTGGTGGGTGACGCTCCGAGTCGACAGAATGACTTGTGTTGGTGGGAGCCTCCTTACCTGGCCTTTGCTCCACCCCCTAGGCTGCTGCTGATTGGCTGGTTTGGACCAGGGCCAGACAGAAGCCCTGCAGCCTTGGCGGCCAACCTAGGGGATGGAGCAATGGCCAGGCAGCTATGGCATGACTCTGGAGGCCAGGAAGTGGTCATTGTGCTTTCTGGATGTTCTGACACACTTCTTGGCTCAAAAAGGCTTTCCCAACAGCTTTGAAAATAAATATTTTGAGAGAGAAACTTTGAATAATATATATAAAAAATGCAGATTAGTAAACAAACTGGAATAGATCTACAGGTCAAGATAGGTAAAAGTGCCATAGAGTATAATGATTCATCCATCCCTCACTAACATGGCTACCCATCTGGTTAGTCTCTGCAACTTTCTCAGGGCAGCAGCTCTGCAGAGTTCCTTTATTCAGTAAGTACACAGATGCTCTGGAATTTGAACCCATTCTTGCAAATCCAGCACTTTTTGAACTGTATAACAGTCAATAAAACAATGAAGGTAGGAAGGCTATACACAAGTGGCTTTTACTACAGTGAGTCAAAAGATGCTCAGGAAGTGTGTGGATTGTGTTGCTGATAGAGATGTGCACTGACATGACTTTACTCAGGCTAGAATATGTGCCCCCACTTTTTAATCAATGAAGTATTCATTCTCTGCCATCTGAAGAGCTACTGTCAATTTGAATAGCATTTTCCCAATAAAACTGTATGCAGAGGCTTTTAAAAAACTCTGAAGAATATCTCAATGATATTTAAACATTCATATATATATATATATATTTCTTTCCATCATAATAAACATGACAGAGAAGATCTTTTTTTTTTTCCTAATTGGATTTTTTCCTAAGAGCTATTGATATGTTTGTGATGTTCTGGTTATTATCCTCAAATTACAAACAAACACATTATTAGCACCCAATTATAGTATAAAGAAGAAAGGATTTTGAAGGTTCAGTAATGGTTCTTAAGCAAATAAAAAGACAAGTATATAGAGTACAACAGCGCTGTGGATTAATGAGATTTTCTTTTCATTGTTCGTATCGGAAAATTTGCCTTAGGCTTCAGGGCTAATTCTCTGTTTATTACAAAATTTGAGGATGCATAGGCAGGTACAAAATACACAGCCCCCAATGGAAAACCCCCTCTCATATTTCAAGTACGGTAATTGGTTTGCAATGAACAGTGTGGGAAGCTTGTCTAAGTTAACTGCCTGGGTGAGGCAATCCTAGGACAAGGGGCATGAGAAGCCATAATTCCTTTACCTGGGACACATTGTAGAGATGCTTGTCCTGACTCCATACTATCCCCAGGGCTCCAAAACTCCAGGTGATGCAAGTTAGCTTCAAGGGTGCTCCATATCCAGGCCAAAGGCCACCGAACCCTGAGGGGCTGGTCTCCAGAACATTCACTACCTTTAATGGTGCCCAAAGGTGCTCACCTGTTCTTTTCCTTCCCCGTTACACACCAGTTGTGATCAATAAACCTATTTAACCACAACGGCCCCTAAGCCCTTATGACCCAACAGCATCAAGTACTGAGAAGGCAGAAAAAGCCAGGCCAACATGGCCAGTCTGTGGACAGGTGAAAAATTCCTAATTAGATCTGAAGCAAGTGGAACCATCGAGGCACAGTGGGCCAAACTAGAAGGCAAAATGTCAGAAGGGTCTTCTCCATTCTGTGTTCATCTTTTTCTCCGGGTTGGTTCACTTCCAATGCTTTGGTGTACAGATCCATGATCAGGGATGAAGGCAGTTGGAACTCCAAAGATATGGAGGTTTGAGTACCCTAATCTTTGCATTTTTTCAGAGAGGATACTGTTGGTGACTTGTGGAAGTGAGTGGATAGTTCACCACACATAAACCAGTGTGATGTATCAGCAGGGTTTGTGGACCCCCAGCCAAGTCTTCAAAGATCTCCTGTTCCCAGCAGATAGCTTCTTCCAGAATCCATGGTTAAGGAAAAAAACTCCTCTCCACACAATTCAAAGTAACAAAGTGTTTATTGTCTTCAGACACAAGACAAAGCTAAACACTAAATCTACAATCTTCTGGTCTTTGAAGTAAAGATACATACGTACAGAGAGATCCACCGACAATATCACCATGCTAACTAACACTGCTGTGTAAAACCCACAGCCTCTTCCCCTGACTCTCATAGATTCAGAGTCAGACCCTGACAGCAAACAGGACAGGATGTGACCATCATTTAATGAAAGCAAAGCCCTAGAGACTATTATACCCGCCTCTACATTTCTGAACCTATGACAGGGTGAACGACTCATGAAAATCATATACTCAACCTCAC
The DNA here is from genome assembly GCF_965112155.1 of Podarcis liolepis. NCBI lineage: Eukaryota > Metazoa > Chordata > Lepidosauria > Squamata > Lacertidae > Podarcis > Podarcis liolepis. The sequence goes on along the minus strand of NC_139560.1, from coordinate 72,916,737 downwards.
TGATGTTGCTATGGTAACCCAGTGCACCTGCTCTCTTATCTCTCAACATCCAGATGTAGGGAATGCGCCGATTCAATACATAAGACATTACACCAACAGATACTACTGCCGAAAAGGACTCTTCACATGATCGGCAGTAGTATCTGTTGGTGTAATGTCTTATGTATTGGTTAAAGCACATACTGTCCTGTGTTTCCTCCTCCACCTTGTGCTGCGTCTGAGAGAGAGAGAGAGAGAGAGAGAGAGGATGAGAGAGAGAGAGAGAGAGGATGAGAAGGGAAAAAAATAATGATGATGATGTTGGGATTGAATAATTTAGAAAGGACTTAAGAAAAGGAGGTGAAGTGGACAAAAGGACAGTACAAAAGGGTGCTTCAGTATATAAGATCATATAGTGATAAAGTGGGTGTAGCGCCTCTGGTCCTGAGGGCAGGAGAGTACAGGGATGGGAATTGGCTGAAGAAACAGAAGGCATTAATGGGGTAATGGGGCCCTTTGGATGTCCAGCAGTCCTTTGTTGGGCTCAAATTGTTGTTTTCTTGTGTGTATTGAATATATGCTATATGTGGACCTAGTGGATTTGTGGACCTAGTAGGTATCCAAAGCCAATTGCACATGGCGAAATATGTTTTTATCAAGGTAATTTTTAGACCCTGATGATGACCAACCCATAGCCTATTTGTCTGAAAAATTAACCACTACGAAACAAGGTTTGCCTCCCTGCATGCGAACAGCAGTGACTGCTGCCACTCTGATTACAAAAGCTGACAAGTTCACCTTTGGACAGGAAACCACGTGCGTCACTCCTCACGCTGGGCCAGCATTGTTGGACATGAAAGGAACTTATTTTTCTATCTCCCTTTGCCAAGCACTGCTCATGCACCTGCAGTTGCAGCTTCGAGTTACTGAGGTTCTTAACCTGGTTACACCACCACCTATGGGAGAGAATGGGCCTCCAACACCTGACTGCATATATCCCAGCAGGCCTGATTTGAAGGATGAAGCAAACCCCAGGCAGTATCAGATTGGACTGCTACGATTGATCTACACCAACCCCTTCGACTCACCCTACAGACGCCACCTCACGCTTCTCCTCACCGCATCAGCTCGGCGCCCACCAGACGACCGCCCTGCTGGTGCCACTTACACACGGCAAAAGAAGAATCCAGCATGGACTAAAAGAGGACATTTTCTTTTCTTTCCCTTTGAATATATAGCTTTGTATGAAGCTTTGTGGGAGGTACCCCAGGTGTTAGAAAAAGAAGGTATTAGGAAATAGATATATCCCTGTGCCCAAATGATGCAGGTAGGGCTGTGGGGGGACATGGTTTTAGCCAGGATGGTAGTCTTCTAATTTCTGGCCATCGCTGCGCCCACACCACTTGAGGTAACCACTTAAGGCTAATAAGAGAATGGGGTGCCCGCAACACGCAGAAATGGAAGCCTATTCTGCAAAACCGAACCAATTGCACGGTCTGCACCCGGAACCTCTCGCACTCTGTGACCTACAGATGCTTTGGGAGGAGTACCCCTCCTCCCTGTGCCTTGGAATGAGTCCTCAGTTATGGCCCCGATTTTGGCTTCTGCCGGATTTTGGGCTGCGTTAAATTTGACAGAAGGAGCCTGTGGCTTTAACATCTCTGACCATGGTGTAGCTATTCGACACCTGGCAACAGAAAGAGAGAAAGTAGCCCATGTTCCTGTCCCAACCTGGAACGGATGGGACATGTCTTGGTTGACTCAGTGGCTTCTGAACCTTGGGTGGCTTAGAGGACTTGTAATGATGTTAATGGACTAATCTTGCTTCTTTTCTGCTCCTGTATACCCTGCTTAACGCAATGCCTGCTAAATATGATGCATAAAATGATGTTACAAATGATTCGGCCCCAGATTACAGCACTGACACGAGAATACCAGCCAGTACCTTGGGACGAGCCGAAAGGCTGTCCAAAAGAAAAGGAGGGAATGAAGGAATGGGTTTCCCAAACCCCAAAACTGACTGTGCAGGCAGTTTTTAAACTGCACCAAAATCCCCATTTCTCCTTAGCTAAAATACATAAACTTTAGCCATTGAGCAAATGCAAAACGAAGAACACAGCTCGCTACCTTATCAGTTTGACGGCAAGACTGGCCTTGACTATACCAGTAGAACAGACACAGGCATATCTTATGTCCTGGCCACAAATGACGCAGAGACCCAAGTCTGGGACTAACGCCAGAGCATGTTCTTGGAAGTAGTGACCTCTTGCTCCAAGATAGGAGTAGGAACAGGAATATCCTTTATGGTCAGGAGTGCAGGAAGGAAATCCCTTTTATGGTTGAGAGTACCAGAGCAGGAACATATGTGATGTCAACCTACGTATACAAGCTGACGTGGTTGGAAGGAGGGAGAGGGTGCCTGGAGGGTATATATACTGCATGAAACTTGTCATTTCTTTGTACTTGCTGTGGACTCACCACGCAGGTGCCTTCTGCTATCCGGAGAGCAGAATAAACTCTTTCTTTGAACCAACCTCGGTGTCATTTTGACTTCCTTCCTCCTGTCCCGGAGCAGTGCAGACCCAATCGGTGAACTCCAATAAGGCTACAGATAGGATGCCCACCTAAGCTCCACGAGATGATTGTGTCCTTCCATGAAAACATGCATGGCACCATCCAGTATGGCAATTCATTCTTGGACACCTTCCCTATAAGGAGTGTGTGAAACAGGGCTGTATTCTCACCCCAACTGCAGACCCTCCAAGTGTCCCTATTTTCCTGGGACATCCCTGATTTGGAGAAGCCATCCCAGTTTCTGATTGATCCCGTTATGTCCCACTTCTCCTTAGGATGTCCCTATTTTCACTGGAGAAATATTGGAGGGTATAAAGTTATCAAAGCCCCGAGCCATCTGAAGGCAATCCTGTATAGGGAAGTTTTTTTTAAAAAAAATGTTTGATGTTTTATTAGGTTTTTATATATGTTGGAAGATGCCCAGAGTAGCTGGGGCAACCCAGTCAGATGGGTGGGGTATAAATAGTAAAATTATCATTATGGAATGGGACGCCCCTATGTTCATCAGATAAATGTTGGAAGGTATGCAACAGTCTTTGGCATATTCTTACCCCTGTTGCTGTCCTATGCCTTCAGCTCAACTCAAGATGGTATGTACATTCTCAAGTGGATGCCCATGATGTGGATATTGTAATGTTATAAACAGGAGGAAGTAAAAAAGGTACAATCACAAATGAGAATGAGAAAACAGTGCTGTGTGCTGCTGTTATGATGCTCAGTGTGCAATAACACGAGCAGGGGAGAGAAAGAGAAAACAATTGAAGACAACTCAATCACTTGGGCCAGACTTGAGTATCTGAGTAAAATTTGCTGAAGTCATTTATCCTTCTGGAGGCCAAGGATAAAATTAACAATCCAAGTTCTATGCCGCTCTTAAACAGGAATCTGAGTGCCTTTCTCTTTTCTCTTTTAGCCCATGACTCTCTTAAGCTAATTTGATTGAAGTGACTAATAAGCTCCATAGTTGTGCAACTCAGATGTCTCTCATTCTGGGGGTTAACCTTTCACAGAGGCAATTTTAATAACCATTAAAATGATGAGGGGGATAATAGAGAGATAATTGCAGAAAACGGAGAACTTTAAGGATGCTAATCGCAGCTTTCCTAAAAAACGTCTGGGGGAGTAAGCACATCTGAAAGCCTAAGTAATTTGTAACCAATTGAGGGGGAAATTAGAGCTGTGAAAAGATGGCAAGTTGAACTCAAGCACTGCACTGTCCCATCTTTGAACCCCCGGCAATGAGTCTTGCAAGAAAGCATTCCTTTGATGACAGGGAAAAGTTGGAAACCATAGAAGAACTTCCAAGAACATTTGAAGCTGAAAATGTGATGGATGCATTGCGGTGGATATCACTAGCAATATCCAAACTTTCTTCCCCTTGAAATTCCTGAGATGGCAAATTAGGTGGCCGTTGTGTTAGAAGCCTTTAATGACTAGCGTGTTAGAAGTCAAGTCCAAAAGTTGAGAAGTGACACTTTCACATTATGTGGCATTGCAGCACATAGGAAGCTCTTTTTTTCTACTTTGGCTTAGTTTTGTCTCTGGCTTACTAAACTGGGAATCAGGCAGTACTATAAACAGGGGCGGAGCAAGGGGTGTGTGGTAGGGGTGGTCTGCCCCAGGTGTCACCACTAAGGGGGGGGTGACAAAATGCCGGGCGGCACTCACCGCGGGGTCTGCGGCACACTCAAGTCACAAGTCTCTCCTGGGAGTGACATGGTGGCTTGGGCGCGTGCAGGCTCCATGCTGCCCCAAATGGTCCACCTGCCACCTCCCCCTCAGCTGTAGGGCGACTGAGTGGAAAGAAGCAGGCAGACTCCTCAGAGGCCCTGTAGGTGACTGGCCCCGCCTGTGGGTAGCTGGCCCTGCCTCAACATGCTGCCCCAGGCGTCCGATCGGCTTCCTCCACAACTGACTGTAAAGGTACTGGAGAAGCAGCCAAGGATGTAGTCCTCTTGTTTGGGAGTGTCACAGGGACCCACTATTTCTGCCACCTACAGTCCTGCAGTGTAGACGACTGGGCTGAAGCGGGTAAGTTGGGATCCGCTACTGGGTCACAGGTTGACCTAAAGTGGTTTGACACACCCACTGTAGAAATATCCACTACTTTTGAAAAAAAATGTTGTGCTCTTGGAAATCATATTTCATCAACTTTGAGAATGAATTATACCCCGCCCTTCTGGCTGGGTTTCCCCAACCACTCTGGGCAGCTCCCAACAGAATATTAAGAAGAATTTGGATTTGATATCCCGCTTTATCACTACCCGAAGGAGTCTCAAAGCGGCTAACATTCTCCTTTCCCTTCCTCCCCCACAACAAACACTCTGCGAGGTGAGTGGGGCTTAGAGACTTCAAAGAAGTGTGACTAGCCCAAGGTCATCCAGCAGCTGCATGTGGAAGAGCAGAGACGTGAACCCAGTTCCCCAGATTACGAGTTTATCGCTCTTAACCACTACACACACTGGCTCTCTTAAAAACACGATAAAACATCAAACATTAAAAACTTCTCTAAACAGGGTTGGGCCAAACTTATTCAGGGACAGCCCCATCAGGCCATGCTTTCCACAAAGTCCAGAGCGGTCCCTTGTAAGGTTGTGTCGGCATGGATGTTAAAATCCCTTAGGACAACCAAACTAGGTGTCTCCAAGAGAACATCCACCATGACCTGAAGCAGCTTGGGCAGCAAATCCTTGGTGCATCGGGGAGGTAGGTATACCAAAAGGACTGTACTGCCCCTCTTGCCCAACTTCCAGAACGTGCACTCAGAAAACTGGGTCTTCCCAATGGTATAAGCTAATGACTTCCTAAAAATCACTGCAAACCCCCTTCCCTGCCCTTATGACCTGAGTTGCTGTGCATAAGAGAAACCTGGTGGACAAGCAGCGGCAAGAACAGGCCCATCTGATTCATCCAACCAAGTCTCTGTTACACATACATAAGAGAAATTGTGTAACTTGTGGCAATGGGTTTTTTTCTTGGTCACACGACTGTCCCATTTGTTGTTCCTATGTAATTAAAGATAAAACCAGAACGTGAGTGGCTACTGGCTGAGGTTATCTGGGTAAGGATCTTAACTCTTGGGTCCAAAGGGGTGGCCTCTAAAATTAACCCAGTGAGGACTCCGCAGGATCAAGTGGTCACAGCATGCTAACTGTCTGAGTGCTGGATTATAAACCAGGAGGAGAAATACAATTGAATATACTGGGAAGAGTGATTACAGGCTGGATAGAACTCTGAGCAGGAACACACACAGAGAACAACATTTGGTTGCAAGTCTCGCTTGTTGATTTCTAAGTATTTTTTTTTTGTTGCAGTCTTGTTTTGTTTGTATCTCACGTCACAAACAGCACATTGCAGACTAGTAAATGGAGATGTTCCAACATTTAAAAACAGCTGTGTTCTATACAGCCTATGCACAAATGCTTTGGGTATATAACCATAAATTTCCAGTTTCATCTAAAGCATACAGAGCTTCTCGTAAGCTTTCAGTAGTTCAGCTCATTTTAAATTTTGGAGAACAGCAATTCTGCCACTGGACTGATGTTCCCACCCAACACACAGGGTGTGTGGATGTGAGTGAATTGGCTGTTGAAGGACGGCACATCTTTTTCTAGAAGACAGTAAAATCTAAACATTTTCAGATGAGGAGGCAGCAGTGGATTCTGATATTCTTTTTCTTTTCCTTTCTTAAACCAAAACAAAATTAAATTGTTGTCACATCAAGGGATGGCTTAGCCAAACCAAGCAACACCCTATTTGCATTTCTCTTTTCCCGGTCATGCTTTAATGGGAACTATACCACATTACAAAGCTGAAGAAGATTAATCTCTTCTACAGTTTCATGGGGTTCCAAATGACCCTGTGGAATTTGTTCTGCTTTTTTGGCCCACCACAAGAATGAAGTTGTCCTCTAGTAATTCTGATGTAGGCCCAAACCCTGTTTATCTCTTGCTCACATTGCAGTGTGCCCTCCGAGTGGGGCCATGCTTCTAGCCCTGCTCCTGATTTATCATCTCCTTCCTCAAGCCTGCTTGCTCAGCAAATTAACTGGGAAGGGACCTAATCCTGAAATTACAAGTCACTATCAAGTGCTTTTTAACAAAGGTCCGTATAGTTAAAGCTATGGGTTTCCCAGTAGTGATGTATGGAAGTGCGAGCTGGACCATAAAGAAGGCTGATTGCTGAAGAATTGATGCTTTTGAATTATGGTGCTGGAGGGGACTCTTGAGAGTCCCATGGAATGCAAGAAGATCAAACCTATCCATTCTGAAGGAAATCAGCCCTGAGTGCTCACTGGAAGGACAGATCCTGAAGCTGAGACTCCAATACTTTGGCCACCCTATGAGAAGAGAAGACTCCCTGGAAAACACCCTGATGTTGGGAAAGATGGAGGGCACAAGGAGAAGGGGACGACAGAGGACGAGATGGTTGGACAGTGTTCTCGAAGCTACAAACATGAGTCTGACCAAACTGCGGGAGGCAGTGGAAGACAGGAGTGCCTGGCGTGCTCTGGTCCATGGGGTCACAAAGAGTCGGACGCGACTAAACGACTAAACAACAACAACAAAATCAAGTGCTTACCAAAACAGCTTTCACTTTTCTTTATCATCCCACCCTCTTAGTTGCACCAGCTTGCTGCCTTTCAACAGCCCTGTGGATGAATGGATAGGAAAACCTTCAATGCCAAAGAGTATGTGACTATACCATTCCATTCGATTCAGAATATTTGCAGAGAAACCAAAATGCTTGTTTACAAAGCTATTGTACTACCAACCATACTTGTGAAACATGGACCACTTATAAATGCCATCTCCAGCTCCTCGAAAGATTCCATCAATGGTGTCTCCAAAAAAAATTCACATCACTTGGGAAGACAGGCGAACTAATGCCAGTGTACTGGAAGAAGCAAAGATCACCAGCATCAAAGCAATGATTCTTCAACATCAACTTTGTTGGACTGATCAGATTTCTGATGAATGTCTTCCAAAGCAACTACTCTATTCCAAACTTAAAAATGGAAAGTGTAATGCTGGTGGTCAACAGAAATGGTTTAAAGACTCTCTTGACACAAATAAAAAAAAAAGTAGTATAAACACCAACAACTGGGAAACACTGACTTGTGAGCACTCCAATTGGAGAACAGCCTTTACCAAAGGTGTCACGGGCTTTGAAGACTGTCAAACTCAGGGCGAAAGGGAGAAACATGCTAAGAGGAAGGCACATTTGGCAAATCGTCACCATGATCAACTCCTGTCTGGAAGCCTATGTCCCCACTGTGTAAGGATGTGCGGATCCAGAATTGGCCTCCACACTCACTTGCGGACCATGTACATGGAAGACAAACTTACTGGGCTATGAGTGATCACCAAAGAAGAATATTCCCAATCTCATCTACATCATTAAGACTCACTAAGGATATCAATCAGGGTATCACTGGAGTCATTTGCCAGCCGCAAATTGAACAAAGCTTGAAGCATTTGCAATTGAAATCCTCTTATTTTATTTACATAAGAATGCACGTAGAACTAAGGTAAGCAATGCAGGAAAAAGCAAGTTTCATATTCAACAAGGGATTTTTGTTTTCACAAGGCATAAAATAAACACTCATTCTCTTTTACTTAGCATGCAGTTATGATGGAAATATTTTGTTTATATGGATGCTTGCAACAAAGGAATTTTGAAAAGCTAATTATAGTTAATCACTGAACCAATGTGAAAACAGTTGACGACGCCTTGGGTTTGTAACCAGGGAGCAGAAATTGCTGCATTGATTCAGACTGTGGTTTCCTAGGTTTTCTCTGGTACACTAAGTTTCAGTTAGCTCAGTGGGCAATCTGACTGAAGTACGAAGTCAGGGTATGACCAAAAAAGAGAGAGCAGAAGACATAGAATCCACTCTCAAAAAGGTTACTTCCTACTGAAGTTTTATCCTTGACTTTTACTGCTGATTCAGGCTGTGTGCACACCATACATTTAAACCAAATGACTTCTCCCAAGGAATTCTGGGAACTGTAAAGTGCCGGGAATTGTAGCTCTATAGTTTCAAGGATTCTTTGGGGGAAATCTTATGCTTTAAATGTGTGGCATATGCACATCCTCAATTCACACTTGAGAAATTTGTGGTAGAGAGAGAGCCCTGCTTTCTTCACTACTGAAAATGTTGACTAAACCCATCCATTTTCTCCAGAGTCTTGCAAAACCAACCAAGTCCCGTGGCCACATGTCTGATTGCTTTACTGAATCTGCCTCAAGATGCCGGTATGTGCTGATCTATCTTATCTTTTTGTTTGTTTGTTTTGTTAAATTTATATACTACATTCTTTCATATGTGGTGGACATGTTAAAAGGTAAAAGTGTATTAGGAAATGATTTATAATGAATTGGAAAAAAAATGTTTAAAACTACTTTCCCCCCCAAAAAAACCCCAGAGTTTGCTTTGTTGGGAATAATCCAGACAGAAGTTCCTAGGAGTCAGAAAAGGTTATTTATGTATGCAACAACTGCGGCCCATATTTTGTTAGCCCCAAAATGGAAAGTGAGCGAGGCACCAACTAAAGAGGATTGGCAACATAAGGTGACAGAATATGCACAACTTACAGATTCAACATATAGAATAAGAGAGCAAGAAGAACATATATTTAAACAGTGGAAAGCATTTATTGAATATATGGAAAATAATTGTATACTACTGAAAATGTTGGCAGCATTAAGATAAATTCAACAGAGTAAATAATTTTTCATGGATGTAAAAGTGGAAAACTGATTTGAATAGTTATAGTAAAATATACAGGGATGTATGATATGTAAGGGACATGGGTGGTGCTGTGAGTTAAACCACAGAGCCTAGGACTTGCCAATCAGAAGGTCAGTGGTTCAAATCCCCACAATGGGGTGAGCTCCCATTGCTCGGTCCCTGCTCCTGCCAACCTAGCAGTTCGAAAGCACCTCAGAGTGCAAGTAGATAATTGGGTACCACTCTGGTGGGAAGGTAAACGGCGGGAAGGTAAACATGCTGGCCGCATGACCTGGAAGCTGTACGCCGGCTCCCTCGGCCAATAAAGCGAGATCAGCGCCGCAACCCCAGAGTCCATCATGACTGGACCTAATGGTCAGGGGTCCCTTTACCTTTATGATATGTAAAATGAACCATGGAAAGAGAAGAAGGGGAGTCACTGGATATTTTAGAGTTTGTAAAATGTTTATTTGGAATTGTAAAAATGAAAATTTGATTAATAATAATACTAATAATAATAATAATAATAATAATAATAATAATAATAATAATAATAATAAAAATTTTAAAATCTATATTACCCTTCACCTGCGGCTCACTGGGTGGTTTACAATATGAAAACACAAAAATACATAACATAATAACAAGCAAAACAATATCCCCCAGTTTAAAGGCCAAAGGTCTGGGAGAAGACCTGGTAGCTACAGATATATAATGAAGGCACCAGTTGAGCCTCCCTGGAGAGAGCATTTCACAAGTAGGGAGCCGCTGCAGAAAAGTCCCGTTGCCATGTTGCCACCCTCTGGACATTTTGTGGAGGGGGCACGCAGAGAATAACTTAAATGATGATCACAGGATCCAGGTTGGTACATATGGGGCGAGGCAGTCCTTGAGGTATTGCAGTCCTGAACCATTTGAGGCATTATAGGTCAAAACCAGCACTTTGAATTGAGCCTGGAAAATAATTGGCAGCCAGTACAGAGTGCACAGTCCTAACTCCTTAAATCTCTTTCCTCTTTTACTTAAGCACCACACACATGAGCACACATGCACAGATCACATTGGATGATTCTGTTGCTTCTAAGAACCAGGGCTTTTTTTCAGGCAGAACTCACAGGAACTCAGTTTCGGCACCATTGCCATTATAAGAGAACAACAGAGGCGTTCATGGTGAGTCCTGGCACCTCTTTTTCTAGAAAAAATAGCACTGCTAAGAACCTATCCAATTGGCTATCTTGCTTATTGTCTCTAAGAAGCCCAACTATATTTTATTTACAACAAGGTTTAAAGAGTCCCCAGAGCTTATTAGGCCACTATAATAATAGATTCTAAATCCACTGTCAGTCTAGTGTTTATATTATCTCAGGGCATACATATATATGACTGTCTATCCAATTATAAGCAACACGGTAGGCTAATAATATAATTACAATACTTTTATATCACTATTGAATTATGTCTTACCGTAATTACAATCAGATAACATACAATATATACATGGTGACACCAACTAATGAGAGTTAAGAAAATGTCCCAAAATGAGGGATTTTAGGCTAGGATAACGTCATGAAGAATCACTAAAGCTTGAGGCAACATGCCTTGCAAGGTAAATGTCTTAGGCAGTATTTGCAGAGAGTAAGCTGAAGAATGTTGGTGCTCCAAACACAGCAACAGGACAGTCCTTCCAGGATAACCGACTGTTTCAATCAATTTTCTTCCTCAGCTTATTGTATGTTATCTGATTGTAAATCAAGACATAATTCAATAGTTATATAAAAGTATTGTAATTATATTATTAGCCTACCATGTTGCTTTTGGATTGTCAGATTGTTCAAATCTGAATCAATCCAAAACCGCTCAGCTGGCAAGGGGCAAAGAGGGTGGTCCCCGGGCGTGCCTAGTCTTAAATAGGCTAGGCCCCACCTCCCCGGTCCGCCGATTGGCGGGCTGGGTCGCTGACACGCCCGGGGATTCCCTAGTCTCGCGGGGGCAATGGCCAGCCCCCGCGTGGGATGTGGGAGGGATTTCTGCCCGCAACCCCCTCTCCTCCCAGGTCGGAAATGGCTTTGCAACACAGGGGGTCTTTTTTGTTTATCCAGTTATAAGCACAGTCAAAGGGTGCAAGAAGATACAGTGGTACCTCAGGTTACATACGCTTCAGGTTACATACGCTTCAGGTTACAGATTCCGCTAACCCAGAAATAGTTCTTCAGGTTAAGAACTTTGCTTCAGGATGAGAACAGAAATCATGCTCCGGCGGCGCGGCAGCAGCAGGAGGCCCCATTAGCTAAAGTGGTGCTTCAGGTTAAGAACAGTTTCAGGTTAAGTACGGACCTCCGGAACGAATTAAGTACTTAACCCGAGGTACCACTGTACTGGATTTGTGGTCATGTCAGTTTGTCAAAAGACACAGAAAGCTCCAGAATAGGAATACATAAAGTCAGGGCAATTGTCAATTTTAATCAGTAGTCCATACTTACAAGATGTGTCAACCAGAATTTGGTTTGCTTAACTATGCCCCGACCCCCTGGTTATTACCTAATTAACAAGGGGCAAATCTGGTTTTCCCAGCTGCTATATTCATTGTAGAATCCCCTTGTGAGCAAAGTAAAGCATTTCAAAGTGTTTGGTTGCTATCTAAAATGAGTACTGAAACAACAATGAAACAAGACGACCTTAGGCTGGCTTCAAATTCCCAGAGCTTGATATAGAAAAGTGGGACAGAGATGTCACTTTTAAATATCTTATCTCGTTGCTTTAGAGCACATATTTAACTAAGCTCAAGGACTTAATTGATGCTTATTAAAGCAGCAGAAGTCGTAAAACTTTATTAAGTTTTCAGTGGCTGGAGGGTACTCAAGCAGCAAAACACACAGTTATTTAAACTCTTGTGTTTGCACAACATTTTGTGTGTGATCAATGACTGGGATGATTAAAAAACAACTCCTACGGGGCAAGAGGAATAATTATTTAAAATAGATTTCTATGTGGAATTTGGTGATGTGTTGCCCATGCTGTCCCTTGCCCTTAGCACCAATTATGCCCAAGTTGATCCTGCACTCTATGCCCTGTAAGAGGTGATCCACCGCTTTGTGGCGCATCCTGGTCAGGAAGCAGAATACAAACCTCAATTTATCCCTGATGTGCTAATCCTTGCAGTGAGATTCTACATGGGAGGCATGTTGAAAAGTGAACTTCTGAAGCAGTTGTGGGAAGGCTGCACCACGCACTTTTCTAAACATGTGTGTCAGCCCACATTTTCTCAGATCATCTCCCATCACAACCCACTTTGATGGTTACAGGGATGAGCCCAAAGTCTCAAAGGGAAAAGAAAAGTGGGTAATTGAATTCACCAAAAGAGTATGATGATGATGATGATGATGATGATGATGATGATTCATTTCTACCCTACCCATCTGGCTGGGTTTCCCCAGCCACTCTGGGCGGCTTCCAACAAAAGATTAAAAATACATTAAAACATCAGTCATTAAAAACTTCCCTAAACAGGGCTGTCTTCAAATGTGTTCTAAACATCAGATAGTTGTTTATTTCTTTAACATCTGACAGGAGGGAGTTAGAATTCCTGCTCCATGATTGCAGTCATGGGATTTTTGTCTATCACATGACGGGTGTATGTATGTTTTGATTCCACAGAGTGGGAAGTGACGGAGACAGGATGTTTGTGTTACTGTGTTCTGTGAAGTGGGACTATTGTCCTTTGTTCTTTTTTCTCTTTGCTGTCTGATGCTAGAGAGAGAGGGAGCCATGTTGCAGTGCTCCGTGTGTGTTTATATGTAAATAAAGTAGATTAGCCAAAATGCTGAGTTGCTGAGGTCTGTTACGCAAGCTGCGAAGACTCTGTGGATCCCTAAGTGTGCCAATGTCTGTTGGCATCAGTTGCTGTGATTTTCGGGCAGAAGAAAGCCTTTGAAGCTCCCGAACAATCGACCAGGAGGGAGAGAACATGCCAGTTGGGCATGTGCCTCTGCCAGGGTCCTACTCAAGAGTAGGATGAGCTCCTGACATTCCACAGGGCAGGTGCCACTACCGAGAAGGCCCTATGCCTGCTTCCCTGTAACTTCACTTCTCGCAGTGAGGGAACCGCCAGAAGGCCCTCGGTGCTGGACCTCAGTGTCTGGGCTGAACGATAGGGGTGGAGATGCTCCTTCAGGTATCATCTGATCCCCTCTCAATGATGACCATGGATGGTTGGTTGCTCTGCTGTTGGAGAAGAACATTCCAGGGGTTGAAATTGAGGTTCTCTGTATGGAAAACATGTGCTCAGTCACTAATTTATGGTCCTTCCTCTCTCCGAGCCCTACTGGAGAGGGCTTAGACTTGAAGCGAATGGTTAAATCCTTTCCCAACACACTCAATGTGTGGGATGCATGCTGCAGAGAAAGGGGGAGTTATATCTAAGATCAGAAAGGAGCTCCTGCATACCCTGTCAGTTATGCACAGAGGGAGTAGCAGCAGACCTTAGTCATTTATCCAGGACGAAATACCTATTTTCACAAATTTACCAATGCATTTTCACCTGTAGCATATAAGCACCTTGCCAACTGTCCATTCTGCATTTAAACAACACATACTTCATACAGTTCCCTGCTGTTCCCAAATCATGTCCGCTCCACTTAACATTGTGGCTATTGTTCAGACTTGCTTAATTTATTAAGACAGAACTGGCCACCACATTCCCTGTTACTATGGTTATGCAGCCATTCAGCACAAACATGTCCCCCCCGGGAAATGCAATTGTTCATTTCCCTCTTAATAGCCTCTTATGTGCCACTTAAATTCACTGAATAGCAACATTGCTGTGACTTCTGGTGGCATGTAATCCTCATTCTCATTTATTACAGGTCTCTCTCTTCGTTTGAAATTAATTTGGCATTTCAGGTTTAGCATCTCCTTAGTTTAACTTGTTTTTGATTGAGATGATTTGCATTATAATTCTCTCTATTTTCATAAATTCATAATTGCAAGATTGACAGGATTTTTTAAATAAATAAATGAGAATATTAGAAATAATGAGGTTTTTAAAACCTCATTATTTCTAATATTCATATTTCCCAGTCAGAAGGCTTGAGTACAATTTTATTAGTGGTAGAGGCACAATCTAGATCAGGCATCCCCAAACTCGGCTCTCCAGATGTTTTGGGACGACAATTCCCATCACCCCTGACCACTGGCCCTGTTAGCTAGGGATGATGGGAGTTGTAGTCCCAAAACATCTGGAGGGTTGAGTTTGGGGGTGCCTGATCTAGATAAAGGTGTTTGGTAAGAGAGAGAGAAAGGAGAGCATGGGGTGTAGCCTACATACATATAAAAAAATGCTGTGAAAATGCTTCTTTAAAATGTTTTGAAAAATATATTGAATTTGCCATAGCTCACCATCGCCATCTAAATGTCACATTTGTATGTTGCACTTTACAACACACTTACAATGTTTTATTTGAAGCTGCATAGCTGAGTCCTAAGACTGGTGAAAAGATGAGCCAGAACTTAGGAAGACTGTGTTGCTTTAAGCAAGGATCCTATGGAACACAAAGTCCTTTATTATTTTATTCCTTCCTGGAAGGATCCAGTGATTGTCTTTATGGATGGAGTCAGTGCTGGGCCTGAAAATGCTTCTCTCTGACTGCTGCCCCCTGCTCACAACGTGAGGGGGAAATGCACAGAGAATGGAAGGACACAGTACACTGATGTGAAGAGAGAAAACTTTCTTCCTCTTTCATAATACTGGTGTTAAGTTGTGGGTGAACATATCAGACGACACAGCGATTCTTCAAACAGCTCTTGTTTATTCACAGGCCAGAACAGAACTGAACTGAAGGGTTCAGTCAGCCTGCTTATATAGAGCTCCAGTACAACGTAACTGTAACAATTTTCTAAAACTATCCAATCACTGAACGTCACTTTCGATCCCTTATTTGCATAACTATCTACAGTATCCCCCTGCTGGCCCAGGGTGAGAACTTCAGTACATAACAACTGGGGTGTAAGTCACTAAAAGAAATTGATTTGCAGTAGGTCTGGGAGAGATAAAAGTTGGCATTTCTTCAAGTTGGTGTAGTAATAGTTAGTGTATCAAGACACAGTGATAACAGCTCACTTATATGTCTTTCCAAAAAGAATGGGCAAATCTCCTTTGGGGGATAGATCTTGGTGGATGGTTAAGTCCAGTTGTGGCATTTGCCCGTTCATTTAGAGCCTGTCTGTACAGGGGAAAAAGAAAGGGTTAAAAATGTAGACCAGTAGGAAAGCTGGAGGCGGAGCCTACATGTGTATAAAAGGGCTTCGCCCAAGGTTTGTTAGCGTTGTTGGTAGGTAGTGGGTTGGCTGGTTGGGAAAGGCAGTTGGAGAAGCAGTTGTGATGGCTAACAGTGAATATGAGGGTGCACAGATGGATGGTTGGGCTCTGAGTCACTCTGAGCCAGAGTGCAGAGGTACAATTTTTGCACTTCCCTGGGCCGTTGGGGGGGGGGGGCAAACTAGTCAACTCCTAGATATGCTGTGTGCATTAATCTCCCAATACTGATAAGCACCACCAAAGTGGGACAAACCAGCCCAAGCAGGAAGCGAATCATAAAACAAACTATGCACATGCCTATGCAACAAGTGTGATTTCAGAGGGTCTGCTCAAAGTTGTGCCTTAGGATGACTGGTCTGTCAAAATGTGCCATTTGCAGAAGACAACTTTGCCTTTAGATGAGTTAGTTCGCACCCTGCAAGTGCTTCAACTGAAAGCATAAAAGCATGCCGCAATTCAGAGGTGACCTTGGGCTTTTTCATTATTTATTGTGATCTCTCTAGGCATCCTTATTTAGTAGTTATGAAGGTTTTACTAGTGCACTGTGAACTACTGTATATTCCGGTGAGACAATTTGCTTGCAGTTCAAATTAGGTTTCAATTTGGGTTCCTCGCATCATATTTTCTCCTGGTAATTCAAGATGGCATATTCTTTTACCACAAACGAGGAGAAAGCAGTTTATAAATTTAAGCAAGTTACAGCCCTTCGAGCCCTTTCCTATATACTTCAGTTCTCATTTCCTTTTCATAATATTTTCCCCACTCTCCGTGAGCTCTGGAGTTATCGAACATTGTAAAGGTCTGGCTGGATGCTGAAACTGCAGGAGCCTTACATTGGACTAAGAGATGATGACAGTAAAAAGCAAAGGTGACACATCACGGAGCGTCATTTGACCATGATCTTGCTACATAGAGACCAGGTGTAATGTGGTGGCTTCTACACAGGGAAGAGCTTCTATAGGAAATTCAAATCAGGGACCTTCAAAAGCACATGTTACTATAGCATGGTATGAAGATGTATTCTGTGGTTAAATATAAATCTTGCATAAGTCTGTCATCTTCTGCCAATGATCACCAAATTTGATCACATGTGGCCCTCCACATGTTGCTGGACTACAACTCTAGCCAACAATGACACCACCAGCCATTGTTTATTCTGTCTGAGGCTGCTGGGAGTTGTAGTCCAACAACATCTGGGCAGCCACAGGTTCCCCAGTCCTGCCAAAGGGATTGCAATGGCATGAGAAGTGTGGTGTAGTGGTTAAGAGCGGTAGACTCGTAATCTGGTGAACCGGGTTCACGTCTCCGCTCCTCCACATGCAGCTGCTGGGTGGCCTAGGGCTAGTCACACTTTGAAGTATCTCAGCCCCACTCTCAGCCCCACTCACCTCACAGAGTGTTTGTTGTGGGGGAGGAAGGGAAAGGAGAATATTAGCCACTTTGAGACTACTTCGGGTAGTGACAAAGCGGGATATCAAATCCAAACTCTTATTCTTCTTCTTCATCAGACTGCACTGTATTTCCCATCAGCACCATGCAGCAAATAAAAGTTTCATGCAGAAGCAGTTCCCTCTAGCAGATATTCCATCTCTCTTCTTTTCGTACACAGATTTAATTTTTTTACTTTGGATTTAGCAGCAGTCTCCATGACTCCATCCACCCTAGTATTTAAAACAGATGTAGTCATTTTGCCCGGGGAAGCTTATTTTCTTCATCAGATGGAAGGTGTTAGTCATTATTTTATCTCGCAGCATGGATGGAAGTCTGTGCTCCTCCCTGCCCAACCGCTGTTTGCCTTCTTTCGTTTCATTAAAATGCATTTCTAACTGGAATTTTACCGGGTGTCATTCAACAGATTAAATAGAATTGGTGATACCTGCATCAGACAAAATGAAATCTGTCAGCTCGTCTGGATAGGATTAGCAGTTAATGATTTTTATCAGACACCGGCATCAGAAGTGACGTTTGTTAGGACATGACAGCACAAAAATGGAGAACGTCGCTGGTCTCAATCAGACAGATATCTTACAGGCACCCATTTGTTGTTTATAAGTCTCTGCAAATATGGTGATTTATGCTGCTTTACATGGGCAGGTTATTGACACTGAGATCAGAGTTTGTTGGTGATGGTGCTCATTCATCATCATTACCATGGAAAAATATTAGGGTAATTTTGACCAATAAAATAAACCTAAGTTTACAGGTAGGAAGTAAATGACTTTACAGTGCATCTTCTGTTGCAGATATTAATATTGTGCAGTTTCAAGCAACTGGAAGCATAAGAACTGACTCCTTTAGGAAGAAATAATTGTTCAGGACCATAAAAATATCATTCAAAGTTTAAGTGGTAGAACTCTTCAAAAACAGAACATAAGCATCAAAGATACATCAAAAATATCCATATAGTGTATCATGCTGTCCAGCACACACTCAGCTTAGAAAATATGAAATAATACAAACAAACCTTTAAGCAGACATCTTTCTCTTTAATAGCATCCACTTCCATGGAACTGTTTTGCTCGAGAGCTTCATTTACATCCTTCTGTGCTGTGTCCCATTCAGAGAAAGACACTCAGCCACCACCCTTTCAAGATGGCAAATTTGCAACTCAGTACCTTTGTCACCTGATCTAAGGTTACAACAGTTTAGCAGCCTTCCTCAAACTCAGCCCTCCAGATGTTTTGAGACTACAATTCCCATCATCCTTGACTGCTGGTCCTGCTGGCTAGGGATCATGGGAGTTGTAGGCCAAAAACATCTGGAGGGCCAAGTTTGAGGAAGCCTGGTTTAGAGTAACAGAAAGCAATCAGCATTTATTCAGTAACCTATTGAGGAGCCCAGAGTCCTTTAGAAAACAATGGAGGAAAACCCCATTGCTCCATTTTAAAACTTCATTAATACACATACATTTTCATTTCTGTGTGAATTTTACTTAACACAGTTAATTAAATCAATTATACTTAACATCTTCCAGTCCTAAGCAGACTTGCAAGAAAATCCACGAAGTTACGAGTGCACAAGCAGTTTTAATAGTTCATCTGTATCTCCTCCTTGACCAGGGACTCAGCTACATTAGTAAAGAAAAAGTGTTTTAAATGCATTATAACACTGTGAAACCAGATGGTGCTATGGACTTCCATCTTTCAGCAACAAGATTTCTCATTATGAGATTTACAATGTGTTTTCCTGAAACCTTTTTTTTTTTTTAATGTGTCTAGATCCAGCCTAGGAGACTCCAATAAGTGGATGAAGTTTATTTGGGGTCTGTAGAAGCTGAGAAGTTGCCTGACCGCAGTTCTCCATCTACAATGCACCATATTTAATTTGGCGAGAGCACTGTCACAGAAAAGGGGCACAATGAGGGGCAGACTTATTTATCCCTCTCTCCAACAATATTTTTTCCATCACTTACAATAATGCAGTATGTCTCTGGAGCAGAATGATGGTGACACTTTTACATAATTGATTTATAATTTCTTTATGGCAAGCCATGTTATGGGAAATAAATTACATATGGGATGATGCACTCAAATTCCCTCATTATTGAACGCTCATCACAAGGTTCCACATGCAGAGTCATCAACATTTATATTACGACATACTAATCGCTAAGTGATTATATTAACAAAAAGGGAATGCTGATTGTTCCCGTGGGGGTAAGGATGCAATCACACACCCTGTTTTGCATTGAATAAAATGATCAAAGGCTTCAGTTTTTGTTTTATCTTTGAATGATTGACATACACTGAAGTATTGTGGCAGCAGATTGAATATTAAAGGGAATGTGCGGTTTGTAAAATAATAGGTATCAAACGACTTTACTCGCAGCGAAGGAAATGGATTCAAATTTGATGTCATTTTAGAAATTGCAGAGATACTGTGAGGAGGGATTAGATTTTAGATCAGTGTATACAATAGTCTTCGGATGGAGTATAATAGGTGCTCTGATGTTAGGACTGACACAGTAAACCTTAAAGTGAGATTAAGGGCTTTATTCTTTATTTTTATTTTTTCTGGAGAAGAACCAGGATTGTGAATTACAGCCCAGATGTTTTGAATCAAGTTGTCAACAAGACAACTTGCCTTTTCTCTTTCTGTGTTCTCCACATGGCATGTTTTAGGTTTGCAGAATAGCAGCAGGTTAGATGGAGCAGATAAGAGTGTCAGCAGCACAGAAAAGGATTAAAGGCATGTTTGATGCAGACAAGCAACATCCAGAGGAAAAAAGATCTAAGGGAATGCTAAGAGAACAATTATCCTATTAATATAACCAAGTAAATGTTAACCTTGGCTACAGCTGCAGTGAAAATTCAATATTATTGAATTTTCAGGTCAAATATTTGCATCTCCTCAGTATTTGAGCCATGCAATATTTTGTTATTACTGGCCATAGCATTTTGGAACAGGCTGCAATGCAGAGCCGCAGAAGCATCCTGTAGATATTGCATCACCTTGTAAGCGCTGATTTGTTAGAAACTTTCATGCTAGAGGGAAGTAGCATATGAATTGGGGCCGACTGACCCATGGGGCAAAGTGGCTGCTCAAGTAGACCCAGCCCTCCAAGTACTGCAATCACCCACCACTGCTGAAAAGTTTGTCAAAGCACGAGGGAGAAGAAGAAGAAGAAGAAGAAGAAGAAGAAGAAGAAGAAGAAGAAGAAGAAGAAGAAGAAGTTTGATATCCCGCCTTTCACTCTCCTTAAGAAGTCTCAAAGCGGCTAACATTCCTAACATTCTCCTTTCCCTTCCTCCCCCACAACAGACACTCTGTGAGGTGAGTGGGGCTGAGAGACTTCAGAGAAGTGTGACTGGCCCAAGGTCACCCAGCAGCTGCATGTGGAGGAGCGGAGACATGAACCCGGTTCCCCAGATTACAAGACTACCGCTCTTAACCACTACACCACACTGGAGGATGAGGAAAGACTTAGGGGAAAGGCAAAGAGGAAAGAGAAGACTTTGTGTTTCACAGTTATTGTGCAGCAGCCCAGAGACTTTCAGGAGAGCACCCATATTGCGACCCCCTATTCCCATATTCCTAGCTCATATATCTGCATAGTATTGGCCATGCCTTTTTTCACTGCCAATACTATACAGATATATGAGCTAGGTTCCTCTGTCCTATACTACATAAATTTCCAGGTTGCTCATAACAACTTTATACCTCCCTGCTACTTCCAGATGAAAACCGAGATGTTATGTACTCAGTTGCTAGATTTTGCACTGCCATGATGGATATTTGTTGAAGGATGGTTAGCGCCATGAACTAGGCCCCAAATACAAGAGTTGTGCTTCTTCATGCTCCTTATAATCGCTTTAAACTGTCTGTCCTTTTTTCTACGTTTTAAAGTTATGTATGATATAATCACCTTTAGCTACTACTTTTTATCCCATAATAATAATAATAATAATAATAATAATAATAATAATAATAATTTATTATTTATACCCCGCCCATTTGACTGGGTTTCCGCAGCCACTCTGGGCAGCTTCCAACAAAATATTAAAATACAGTAATGCATCAAACATTAAAAGCTTCCCTAAACAGGGCTGCCTTCAGATGTCTTCTAAAAGTCTGGTTGTTGTTGTTCTCTTTGACATCTGGTGGGAGGGCGTTCCACAGGGAGGGCGCCACGACCGAGAAGGCCCTCTGCCTGGTTCCCTGGTTTTAAGTCTTATGTTCAGTTGATCTGTATGTTTTATCTTATGCTGGCGTGACAGAAATAAAGTTTGATACTAGTGTTGACATATTCCCCAAAGTGAAAATCCAGACATCTCTCCCCCCAAAATTAAGTTTTGAGGCTTTTATTGGATTGTTAGCATTTTTAAAATAGTCACCCTACTTGCCATACATCTGGGTTTACCTGGACGTTTTGCCAATTCGGCAAAAATCTGCTCAAATGCAATTTTGACAGCCCGATTCCTGGATATTTGATATTGAACCCACTTTGATGTGGCACAGGCCTTCTGACAATTGTGATAATCTGCACCAACCACAGTAGTGCTGGTACCTTTTGCTTCGGGTGCCCAAACCTCCTGGGCCAGCCCTGATCTCAACAATCTATAACGGTGAGAAGCCAAGCCACTCCTGTGACTCTTTCTCTCCTTCAACTGTGACCCAGCAGCAACTATTCAGTTAGGGTGCAGAAGAACAGAGGGAGAAATGAGAAGCAGTCCTATCGATGGTTGGGACAATCTTGTTTCCAGTGACTTGTAAACTGCTCTGCTCCTTTTCAAATAGAGATTGGATAAAAATGACTTTCACTGTGCAAGAGTAAGGGCCACGCTCCATCCACTTTAGCTCTGGCATATGACACTCAGAAGGTTGTCCATGTGGGCTTTGGGTTGAAAAATGTCTCCCACCCCTGTCTCAGAATACCATGTCCGTTGTAATAACCACACAAGGAAGTTGTTGCTCTGCACCAATCTGGCTACATGTTGGCTATGTGAATGGTGCAAGGTTACTATAGTTTCTTGGTCATGGTCTGGAACTAGCGTATACAAACTCAGATCATTTGTAACTCATAACCTCCCGAAGGGCACAGGATTAATTGTGATAGTTCCCTTCCAAGGACTCATGGATTTTACCAGAACTCTCTGAGGGATTTATTCAACGATATCATTGATCATTCTGTCAATGCCCTGGGACATGAGAAAATTTAATGGATTTAAACGAAGCAAAACAGAAGTGCCAGAGCTGGAAGAGGATGAGGCAAGAGGCAACGAGCCCACGAGCATGACACTTGACCTCTCTCAGCCTAACAAACCATGGTTCGAAATTAATTAATTAATTAATCAATTAATTTTAAAAATTGTCCAGTAGCACCTTAGAGACCAACTAAGTTTGTTCTGGGTATAAGCTTTCGTGTGCATGCATATACCCAGAACAAACTTAGTTGGTCTCTAAGGTGCTACTGGAGAATTTTTTTAAAAATGTTGATTTATTTATTTTGATTTCATCTGACCAACATGGCTACGTACCTGAATCTAAACCATGTTTTGTCAAGTCAAGATTCTGCCATCTGAATTAGCCCATAAATTTAGTAGATGGAGAAGCTGTAAAAGTCATTATGAAGTGTGGATTGGGGAGTAGGGGTGGTTAAAAGTAGGGACCATGAAATAAAAAGTTCATGTTCATTTATAGTCTTTATTCTACCAGTAGAAATTATTAGAGGTTTTTATACTGCATCATGTACTCTGTTTTCTTACGATATTTATTTGCCTGTTAATGTTTGCATTCTTATTTTAAGCTGGTTGTTGGACTGTCTGCGATATCTAGCCAAATCACTGTCAGAGGATACTCAATGAAATTGATTTTGATGGGTCTACTCTGAGTAGGACTTTGTTGGACACGATTTATACCCCAATACTATCATCTCTAGTTTCGTTTCTGGTGGCTCAAATGCAAGGTGTTAAACTTCTATTTTGTATGTATTTCAGTGGAATCTATTAATATTAATCACTTTCATAAAATTCTGCTGATGAGCTAGGGTTTATGGTCTGCTTCTTTTTTTATTTTTTTTAAAAAACCACAATCTGAGTCCATGACAAATTTCTACATTTCCTAGATCCAAGTATAAGAACAACGGAGTCACCTGCTTTGCTCGCCATAACTGATTAATGCCAAGGTAAGCAGACATGACAAATGTTATGCAAATCTTTCTCTTTTGCTAAGAAAAGCATTCTTAATTATAGGAGAGCTGGCTCTGGAATTTTCCTTCTCCTCACATCTATGCATATTTTTGGGTGTGTGATCCATCAATTTCAGGTTTTGACAGAATCTATGCTTCTCATTAAATATATGCTAGCATTAAAAAGAGGTTCACGTTTCCGGCATTAAAACAAAATTATTCAGCATCAAAAACTGTACTGAATGCACTATTAACAAACTTCAGGCTACGGTGAATGGAATGAGAAATAGCAATATGTTTAATAAGGACCTTAATAGTTCATTTGTCAACGTGTGCATTCGGCTTTTCTTGTTCCATGCTGTCTGGGGAAAAGACAATTATTAGCGTTTTCAAAATAGTCAAGAGAAATACCTTCAGGAGATGCTTGTGTTTAACCATCTGTGTAAGACAGAACTTGTGTTGGATACTTGCTCTTCTGATGTACAGGAACACAGGAAGTTGCTCAATATTGTCTACATTGACTGACAATTTCTTTGGCAATCACTCATAGCCGAGTAAGATTGTCTTCCATGAACACGGTGAGTCCGTGAGTGAGTCCGTGAGTGACAGTGGAGGCCAATTCTGGATCCACACCTCCTTCCACAGTGGGGACGTAGGTTTCCAGGTGGGAGTTGATCATGGTGAGGGTTTTCCAAGCGTGCCTTCCTCTTAGCATGTTTCTCCCTTTCAACCTGAGTTCGTGCTTCTTCAAAGTCCATGCTGCCTTTGGTGCAGGGGCAGAGGAAAGGGTGTGTGGTGGGTGCAGGTCACACCTGGTGTCACCGCTGAGGGGGGTGACAAAATGCTGGGCAGCACTCACCTAGGGCCTGCATCACACCCGAGCCACGTGTCTCTACTGCAAGAGATGCAGTGGTTTGGGAGTACAGGCTCCGTGCTGTCCAAATGGTCCACCCGCTGCCTCCCTCCCCAGCTGTAAGGCGGCTGAGTGGGAGGAAGCAGGCAGACTCTGGAGGCCCTGTGATGTGCCCTGCCACTATGCACCCTCATGCTGCCCCATGGGTGGCTCGTGCCATGCCTGGGCACGCTGTCCCAGGCACCCTAGCAATTTCATCCGCTACTGCTTTGGTGTAGGGACACAGGTGGCGCTGTGGGTTAAACCACATTGGGCCCAGTCACTGCACCAACTCTAGGCTGAGTTTCCTGGAGTATTTTGCTTGCCTTTCTGCCCTGGCAAGCATGGGCCACGGGGCTGCGGATATAGCAGGGTCCATGCCATTCTGTCATACCCCACGGTTGCCCGGTCCAGCTTTGGATTCCCCTGCCATATAATTCTTAGAATAACTCATCCCTTGTAAAACAAATATCGCTCTGATTCTATTTCAGAGGGAGACTAGAATGAGAAACAACTGGGGTGGTGTTAGCTAAGTTTTACTCAGAGTAGGCACATAGAAGTTAATGGATACTGCTTAGGTCCATTAATTTTAATAGATGCACACTGACTAAAACTTAAATGCTATCCCTGAACTACAATTCGGGTGAGCTGCTCCGTAGCTGAATCAAGACAAAGGATTTGAAGCACATTACAGGGGTTAATTAGCTTATCAATCCCATGATATTTGTGCAATTGATGACGGCTCCTTGCAAATTGTTCTCTGCCCCACCACAGGTATTAATGCACTAATCTTGGCAATGCTGAATAAATTACCAGCACTTTGCTACGGGAAAAGGTTAAAAGTGTGCCTATTTAACCTACAATTAAGTTCTAATTATCACTGACTGTATTATTTAAAAGCGCATCATGTGCACGGAACGCTTGTTGCATTGCAGCTTCCATTAGTCCCAGCAAGCATAATGGAAGGCCTGGGATGATGGGAGTTACAGTTCAGAAACATATCAAAGGGTCCCCACACCCAATACAGAGGATTTCTCCTTAGGAACATAAGTTCATCATAGAGTTGACATTTGCCTACGAGAATCTGAGCTCTTTGTTTCAAAGCCTAATCAATAGGGCTGCCAGATGTCTGGATTTTCCCGGACATTACTGGGATTGACATTTGGGGGGAATTTCTGAAAGGTGGCACTCCTTTGTCCTGGATCTTAGGCAAGTTAATTGAAAAATTGGGAGTTTTCCTATTTATTTATTTTTTTAAAGCAGCTCAACCATTTTGGGGTCTTCCTTAAAAAATATTTCAACAACTTTTGAAGTGTCCTGGTTTTTACTTTCTGAAATATGGCAACCCTATCTTAAAGCAAAATATGAAGACGAGAAAGCGTGCAAGATTATACACTGCTTCCAGTACAGTGTTTTTCTCCTGTGGCTTTTGAACCAGGATCACAAGCTGAAGTTGAATCTCACTCAAAGCCTGATTCCCTCTATTTCTGATATTCAGACTAGGTCAAATGGCAGCTGTTGTTGGCCAGAGCAGTTAACAGTGGGTCTCGGTGTCAGAAAGATAGGAGGGCACAGGGAACTCTCCTGTGATGAGTCTTCCCAACATCTCATTTAAACCAGCAGCTCTAATACATTTTCATAATAGGTGTATTTGAAGACTAGAGTTATAAACCTGGCATTTTCTAGCATGTCATCATTCAACAGAAGTGACTAGGAGTGACCTGGATGACTGCTAGATAAGCCAAAGATAATACAGTATTTAATCACTAACAATATTGCTTTTTGTGGAACTAATACTGGCTCACCGGGAGCTGTGTTCAGCTGCAGTTTCCTTCTCAGATCTCGAAGTTTCAAGAAGGGAAACATACTGCAACATTCTCAGATAATTTGTTCATACAGTCCCATTCTTTTCTACTCCAATGGGCAACGGCTCTCTAACATTTTCAGCAGAAGTCTTTGCCAGCCCTGCTATTTGAGTTTGCTTTAATGTTAAGCTGCGAGATATTCACCTGAGAATGTGTATGTATTTGTGCTGTGTGCAAATGGATTCTTGCCGTTCTCCATCATCATTGGGGGTGAAAGAAATTGGGGGCAGGAGGAATTTCCCCAGACTTCCCCAGAGGGATTGGCAGCTTCCGACTGCCAGAAATGACACCTCGACAAAAAGTGGTTGCTTTGGTTTATGTGGCATAATACCAAATGGCTTTCAGATCTAAAAAAAGAAGAAGAAGAAGCAGAAAAAGGGCATGACTACAAAATGGCACAGGCAGTTTTTTTTTCTTTAAAAAAATGTTTAGGGGTACTCCCATTTTGACTCAATAAAATCACCATTTTATAGTTCAGATTGGGAAAAATGAATACAGTAAATGGACAAAAGTACAAAGATTCACAAAATGTTTAGGGGTATGCGTCCCACTGTGTCTCCCCAGAAAAAAACACTGGGTGCAGGCATGCCCACACTTCAACCTTCCATCAAAGGGGGCGTCACCCAACACCATACTTCTGCGCTCCTTCACAGAGAGAAACACTTTGCGCTTCTCCCCTGTCCAGAATGGAAGAGCAGGTTGGCATCCCACACTGGCACGCAATGAAATGTAGATATATTTAAGGATATGGGTTCAGGAGGTGAGACTCTGAGCCAAATAATCTCTCATGCATTGTGAGTTTTTGAGGTGAGACCTTGTATAGGAGGTAAGGTAAAGGTAAAAGGTAAAGGACCCCTGGATGGTTAAGTCCGGTCGAATTTGACTATGGGGTGTGGAGCTTATCTCACTTTCAGGCCAAGGGAGTTGACGTTTGTCCCCAGACAGCTTTCTGGGTCATGTGGCCAGCATGACTAAACTGCTTCTAGCGCAACAGAATACCACGACGGAAAGCAGAGCACACGGAAACATCATTTACCTTCCCGCTACTGTGGTACCAATTTATCTACTCACACTGGGATGCTTTTGAACTGCTAGGTTGGCAGAAGCTGGGACTGAGCAACGGGAGCTCACTCCATCATGCAGATTTGAACCACCGACCTTCTGGTTGGCAAGCCCAAGAGGCCACAGTGCCACCTGCTTCTTATAGGAGGCATTCCTATAAGAGGCCCTGGCAGTCCCACTGATGCCTGTGACCACCATGTTGGCAGCCCCTGCTATAGGAGGAAGAGGGAACTGACCTCAGCCCTTTCCACAGAAGAGATCCTCTACTGGATCTCAATCTCATCAGTGAACAGAAAGAAACTTTCCATTTGGAGATGCTAGGCATTATCTTAACTTGTTTTGTTTTTAAAGGAAGTGGCGTTTGAAAAGAACCCTCGCATCACTTCCGAAGCCATGCACATGTAAAACCATTTGCCACAGCTGCACAGATGGAGCTTTGACTCTCGCAAGACGCATGTGGCAGGCAGCCTTTTATTAATACGTCATATCAGCCAGGGAGAAGCGTGTGCACGAAACATATGCGTTATAAAACAAACAAACAAGGAAGTGACTGCCGAGTCAATAGCGCCACAGCAAAACAGGAGCTATTGACTCGATGGTGTTATTAGAGTGCCAAAAAACGGATAGCTTAACTACAGTGCAAAAATATGAAACAGATGCTGCTGAGTAAAAAGCTGTAAAATTTAATTACTCAAGGCAGGCACGGAGGAGAAAGTGAGTGTGTTTATGAGTAGTAGATTAATTTAATCTTTCGGGGGTTGAAATCGTTATTACTTCAGGTTTCATCAGAAGAAGGCAATGCCTTTGTACATTTCAGCAGCAGGGTTGGGAATAATAATGCTCTCCCCTTCCCCAAGAGCAAAATTGCTTGTACCAATAAGTATTTGTTTCTGGTAACAAAAATAATAATGATAAGATGCCAGAGCTAGTTGGCCAGGCCAGTCATGTCTCCCAAATAGCCTCTTAAGTACCCTTTATGCATTTGAAGAGACTTGCAGAAGGTATGTGACGGACGGGCTTTGAGAAATGGCTGGGCACATCAGGGCCTTTCTTCGCACTCGCCACCCTGCCCCACTCCAGGCCTGTCCGGATAAGTTGCAGTTATGTCAGCATCAGAAGAGTGGTCCCACAGCTCTACTCCCCTCCAAGCCAGCCAATCCTGGTTGGTTGTGCAATGGAAAATGGCAGAACTCTGTGCACCTTGGGTTATGTTATCCATCCATACTGTTCCTTCTGCACAGAGATGCTGAATCTCAATGCATGCACAGTTCTATCGAGTTTTGCCTCGGATGAATATAGTTCAAGCAAAGCAACAGGACAAATTGTGAGGAAAGCTCATACAACCTTGAAGACTCATCAGATTTCTCAAAATAGCTGTCAACTGTCCCTTATTTGGTGGGAAACTCCCTTATCCCAGCGCTGTGTCCCGCTGCCGTCCCTTATTGATGATGTCCCTTAAATTTCCCAGGTTTCAAAGGGAGCAGCTCCTCTCCCTCCCTCCCTGCTGGCCAGGGAGGAGGGAGGCTCCAACTGGGTTGCTTGGCTGCGTTGCTCACCCAATAAGGAGTCTAAGAATGACTGGGGGGTGGAGCTTGCATGCCTTGTGCTGATCAAATCGGCCGTGTTGCCTGGGAACTCGCCTTTGCTCAGTGCTTCCCAGCAGAGAGGTAACAGTGGTTTTCCTTGCTGCATCCCCTTTGCCAGGTTGCTGTGCTGTGGGAACCACCACTTGAGGCTTCGTTTGGCTACTGGTTGACTAAAATTCCTTATTTTGGCTGCTGATCCCTTATTTTCAAGGCTGCTGGTCCTTTATGTTCAAATCTGTAAGTTGACAGCTATGTTTCTCAAGGCTTGGTGAAAAGTTGTCTTTGTGGGGCTGTTGGGAGCAGGGATAACTTCTTTTCATAGTGGTAAGTGTTCTACCTGAACAAGCAAACATGCAAGTCAGGATGGAGAAAGACATTTATTGAAACTGCAGCAGCAGCGACTTCATCCTGTTACTTGTTTAGCTTCTGGTCATGGGGCAGAATACCAGGAGCCCCTGAGACTCCAGAAAATTCTGATTTGGATTGGCCATCAAAGTGTTTCCTCCCTGATTCTCTAGTCTGTGTGTGTGTGTGTGTGTGTGTGTGCGCGCGCGCCTTTTTGAATAGTGCAACCTAATTGTCACTTTTTTGTGCATTGTGCAGAGCCCTGACCTACGTACCCCTTTGGGAGTATTTGGTTATTTTTTTCTTCCCCTCTCTCTCTTTTTGCTTGGCTTATACCGAAAGGCCAAAGCATTTACATATTACATATTACACCTGTGTATATATTTGTCAGAATCATCATATTCTCACAAAATCAGATGGTCTTTTCAGCATCAGTGAGCAACATAGTCGTACTGATGTCTGCTTAGGAATAAGGCCTATTGCATTGAGTTAGGCTTACACCCAAGTAGGAGGAATTAAGATTGAAGCCAAAAAAACTAAATGAACCGTGATGAAAACAATTTTAAATTATAACAATGTGATTTCCCAAAAGATTAAAAAGAACTATACCCCCCCCCAACAAAAAAAGATGGACCTTGAGAGGAATCACTTTCACATGTTATTTTTCCATGTTGACCATGCCCGTTAAAAAAAAAAATATTGGTTTTCTCACTTTACAGGTATGTGTTTGCTATGACTACCCCTGAAACTGTGAGTTTCACAGTCACATAACTTTTAATTGTTAAAGGGATGGGAGAGTCGGTGACATTCATTGCTCCCTGTCAAATCAAATTGGTTCTGTGTTTTTCTTTTCCCCCCTTCTTTTTAATGAGCCGTATTTACATTTTAACATGTTCCCGTAGAGCCTCATTATCAGGAGATGCTGCAGCACTTAGAAGCCACAATGGTAAGTAACAAACTGCATAAGACTAAATTTGTGCAAATGTGAAAGACGTACCGTTACATTGTAAGTACATTTTTTAATATATTTGTCACTGCATTTCTGTTGATGCAGCTAAAGGACGGGATTAGCTCCTGATCCCTTATGAATGTAAAAAGATTTTTGTAAATCTTGTCTCAGGATATCCTTTTGGAGACTCCGCAGGTTATCTAGGCGGTAAAAAATATAATATATGGATGTCTAGTCAAGTTGGTTTGTCCTGTTATCATTTTGTGGAATTACCACCAAGGCAGAGCTTGACAGGATCTTTCACCTTGTAATACAAAAATTGCTTCGTGTGGCAGAGATTCAGCTATTAAATACAGGCATCAGATAAATATACATCCCAGCTTAAAATACTAAAGGGTGTTATGGGGTATTGTTTTCACTTTGTCACATCAACAGCTACAAAGCTTAGCTGCAGCTTAACATTTAGAACTCCCCAGTAATAAAACTCTTCCGATAACATATTATCTCTATGCTAGCAGTGCTCAGCAAGTGCCACATTCTTCTTTGTCTTCTTTCTAAAATATACAAATTCAACTAATGCTTCTGTAAAGGTTTTTTAGGCTTCAAACCTCAAACTACAAGTGGAATAGGCCTTTATTGACATTCTGAGACTATTATGTGTCCACCCTTAAAAACAGTCATCACAAACTGGACCTCTGTGCTGCCTTTTCTTTCCATAATATGCAGTTGCCTTGTCCCTCTATTCAAGAATATGGGCATGAGACACGGATTAAACTAAAGCCACAAGTTTAATAAAAACTGATATATGACACAATTCCCCACTTAACTGCCTTCTGCCCCACTATTGTACAGGTTCATCACATTATAGGTGAGATTTTAGGAAATTAACATCTCTTTGCTGCCATCCTAGCCCAAAGCTACATTTCCTGGGGACAGATTTGCAAATCTGGGGACATTTTGGGGATGGAATTTGTCCGGGGACAGATTTGCAACTCCAGTGACTGTCCCCGGGAACGTCTAGTAACCCTATGACCTAGATTTGTTTGGGGAAAACTGTTCTGATTTGGATCCCTCTGAAGGCATCATTGCCAGATTTGGGACGATGGAGAAATTGGTTTTGGTCTACATTTGGACACCATTTTAAAAAGATGGTGGACCCATTGGTTCCAAACGGCACTGATTTGGACACTTCTGAAGATACATTGTTCAGTTTAAGGTTTCTCTGAATATGGTGCCCAATTTGGTGTCATAATTCCCAAAAGCAACAAGTAGGTTTTGGTCTACATGCGGATGCCAACTGATATAGTGGAACCTCGGTTCTCAAACACCTCTGTTGTCATACATTTCGGTTCTCAAAAGCCCAAAGCCTGGAAGTAAATGCTTCCATTTTTGAACATTTTCCGGAACCTGAACGTGCGACATGGCTTCCACTGAGTGCAAGAAGCTCTTGCAACCAATGGGAAGCCATGCCTCAGTTTTTGAACATTTTGGAAGCCAAACGAGCTTCTGGAACAGATTTGATTTGAGAATCAAGGTACCACTGTACCACTTTGAATCAGGATGGTGGGCCTAACCATTTGAAACTGAACCAATTTTAACTATCCTTTGCAGAAATGGAATAGGGCTGGGTATGGGGTTAAGTCAAAGCCTGAAAAAAGTCTGGTGGATCTGGGCTTTGACTGAATGAGGTTGAAGCAGCCTTGGCTCACCCCCTAGGTTGGGCCTCCTTGGGCAATCTGAGACTATCAGGGGGTGGTGTATTGAATGTGCAGAAGGTGAGACAGGTAGCATCCGCAAACAACAGCAATAGGTTGCTTGCAAGAGGGATTTCAAACAGCTCCAGACTGTGTTTTGGCTGTACATGCCAGGTCCCAGTCAAAATTGGCACTACTGACCTCTCAATTGCAATCCTGCTGGCTGTAGGAGTCTTCATTGCCAGTGTTTTACCTGCAGGAAACTTGCTGGGAGAGCAGACCCAAACATAATTGAATATGGTGTGACCAAGACCAGACAGGTCCTAAGGAGGAAAGAGAAGACGTAAACTTGGGACTGGCAGGGTGGAGAAGAGGAGAGAAGAACAGGCTACTGACCTAGTATTGAACCAGGGCCATGATCAGTTGAACTCACCATTGGCTATGGTGACAGCTTATACAGGAATTTGTTTGGGGTGCTGGTGAATGAACCAAGTCTCACTCAGGCAGCCATTTTCCACAATGCAGCAGCAAGCAAACTGGAATGATGGTTTTGCTGTGCACAGCCCTGAAAATTAACAACTGTACATACAAATCACAGCATTTTGGGTTTTTGAGAATTCCCAGGCAACACCAGGCACGTGCATCTAGAGCCTTAATAAAATCATTTGTTAGTCTTTAAGATGCTAGAGCACTTTATGTTGTTTTTGCTACAACAGAATAGAACAGATTTCCCTCTGGAGTTTGCAGGGTAGCTGTGCCCTAAGACCTGTGACTCACTTGGGTTTTAGAAATCCCTTGGAAATTTGAGTAGGTGAGTTTCAAATGTTGATATCAACTCCCCTCTTGTAGAAAATGAAAAATCACGGGAGACGAGAGAGGCAGGTGTAGCTAGGCGTCTCCCTGGGCGGACCCTGAGAGCCTCTTTTATTGAATATTACAAGCATTGCCAAAGTGTGCCTGTGGCTGATTGGTTGATACATACACACAGAAACTTGTGATTGGTTAACATAAGTACTAAGGCGGGAATTACATCTTAAAGGTGGGGATTACATGTGATCATTTATCATTGATGGAGAGAAGGCTGAGAAATGAAGCCTCCTAATTGAATTGTAACTAGGGATTAATTGGCACAAACAATATAACAATCAGGTTCTGTAGATATGGTCAGCTAGGCATGGAGAGCAAGTACAGTTTGTTTTCCATGAGCTTGGGATGTCTCATCACAAACTTCATTTTAATCTCATAATGGGAGGAGACTGCTGAATGGAAATTCTGAGTGTAGGTGCACATAATTTCATGCACAAATACATATGTAGCTCTGCACCAAAGATTTATATGTCAAGCAAAAAGAAAGAAAAAAGTGTAAAGCCAGGGGACATAATTTATGTTTGTGAAATTCTGTTTTTATGATTAACATAGGTGACACAAGTTTTCATGATGAAATCAAAGAGGAAAACTCCAGACTCATTAATTTTGTCAGCTGTAAATCACTAAATTTTTTAGAGGTCTGATTAAATCAAAGGGACGGTCCAATGACAAATGCTTAATTAGTTTATAATCCTTCCTCATAGTGACATACCTGGTCAGTATTAGCTAGCTAATCTCTTTCTTTTTAAATGGGCATTATGGAAGCATCAGCAGTGATTTCCCTAGTCAAAGCTGTGTTGAGATTTTTTCAGTGGAAGCAATTTAGTCTAGACTTCAAGACAATCAGTGGATATGAGATGTAACGTCTTGGTAGACAAGATCTGCTTAAAGTAAACCCCTTGCCTGTTTAATACAATATACACAATTAGGGAAACAACCCCTGAACAAGAAGGAGCTGCTGCTGCTGATCTGCCTAAACCTAAAAGAGTAACAATAAAAAAATGAACAGGGTGGTGATACAATGACTACTGCAATTGACACAAGATAATATCACCAAGGCAACTACTGTATCTGTAGTTGCAAACAATAAACATCCTTAAAAATGGCAAAAGTAGATTCTTTCCCAAATAGGTTTCATCTTAAACAACAGCAAACACAGTTCACTTGTAATATATCAGTGATTCAGTGCTCACTTTTTCTCTTTCCAAAATAGATTTTTTTTATTAAGCAATTGCAAATGCAATCACTGAGCTGTCAAAATCTGTTGTAACAGAATTGTACTCATCTATTTATTCTTGTAGATATACCCCTGCTTTAAACCATTTCCATACTCTTCTCTTGTATATCATTTACTACAAAGGTGTGTGTTAATTATGCATTTTCAACATATTTTTAATTTTAATTTTCCTTATTCTACTTGTTAATTCAGTGCAATTCCGTTGCAATAGATTCTGACAGCTCGATGGCTAAGCTCTTTAGCGACGAAACGTTGGATTACCAGAACGACGTCCGAGCTGGTATATCAAAAGTGGACTCTTTATTACTGCATTTGCAATTGTTCAAGATAAAAATCTATTTTGGAAAGTGAAGAAATGAGCACTGAACCACTGACATATAGTGAACTCTTTATTTACTGTGTTTGCTATTGTTTAAGATAAAACTGATTTGGGAAAGAAACTACTTTTGCCATTTTTATGGACGTTTATTGTTTGTTTACAGATATTTGCCTTGGTGATATAAACCTAAAAGAGGGCAAGTACTTAAAACATTGCCTGCACTAAGTTACCATGTCATGTGACCCAGGTATATGGGCTTAGGATCCAGCCTAAGTGCCCCATGCTCTGGTCCTACCTAGATCTGACTCCCAGGATACCTCTTTGGGGGCTCTTTCACTAGTACCAACTCAGCCAGCTTTGACTTAGCTTGATGAGCAAATTATGCTGATTGTCAGTCTTCAGCGAATCAGCTTCCTCCCCCCATGGCAGGACATAAGAAGATCAAACAAATGGAACGTCTTACCAGTTAGAATCTTTAATAATCACAGTGAGAGAATAAAGAACACATCTTCTAGAAATGGCGGTGCTCCCAATTAAGGGTCACCCCATCCTTCCGTCCCTATTAATCCACATCACTCCTATGTCTTGTAATCTGAGTTTGTACCCTTTGTGCTTTCTGTTCTGAGACTTTCTGAGCTCTTCTTGACCTTGGGGAGAGCAGAGACAGTGAATCTGTTAACCCCCTCTCCCCCAGTGTTTCTTCTCCTAGCTCTTCCCCATCCAGCATTTCCCAGCTTCTGCCTTCTGAACTATGCCCCTCTGCAAACCACTCTTCCAAATCTATACTGTCCTCCTGCTCCTGGGAAGATTCAGGATCAGGATCGGGGGAGGGGTGGCTCCCACCATTCTTCCTCAGTGCAACCCTCCTCAGCACAGTCCCTGACACTGGTGGATTTTCCCCCAAGGCAAGATTGAGGACATAGCACCAGTTGAGCCCAAAGACTGGCCACTGAACTAGAGAACCACTGCATTGGAGGTTGCTAATTCCAGCCTATTTTTCCCATAGGGTTGCCCCCGACATGTGCTGACAATCCTTGATTTGTCCGTCACTGACATTTCTCCTAAGGCAAAATACAAAGCTTGAAATTGAAACTTCATTTTCAGGCCAGATGTCTAAGGAATGTTTAAGAGTTTTGATACCAGCAAATTACTTAGGGGTCTCTGGTGTCTTCAAATGTTTGACTTCAAGTGAAATGAGAAAAATTCACTGTGCTTTAGGCAACTTCCAGTATTTGTGGATACCTCCTTGTGAATAAATACATAGTTAGGTTTATAAGCAGAACTCATTTCATTTCCCTTGGAATTTCTCAGCTCCTTCACCAGGACCCCAAACTCACTTTCTTTTTTCTTCTTTCTTTTGAAATCTTTTTTTTAAAAAAAATAATATTTTTTACTGGTTTTACAATTTAGTTTTCCATTTACAAAAAAAAAAACAAAACAAAACAATCCAAAAGTATAGAATTATTCTCCAAATTCTCCAACTTCCACCTTCCCTTTTGTGGGGTCTACTAATAATCATTTTCACTACATATCATATTACCTTCTATATATCCATAAATCTCTATTTTCTCCTTTGGTTCCTTTCACATTGCGAGCTTTATTTCAATCCTGCTAATGTTTTTAACTGTTTACAATGTTCTGTCAAATATATTACAAATTTTTCCCAGTCTTTGTTGAAGTTTTTGTCATCCTGATTCCTGATTTTTCCAGTCATTTTGGCCATCTCAGCATAGTCCATCAATTTTACTATCTACTCTTCTCTTGTAGGTATTGTGTCATCCTTCCATCTTTGGGCTAAGAGCAACCTGGCCACCACCGCCGTGTACCTAAATAGTCTTTTGTACTCCCTTGGTATCTCAGCACCTATAATTCCTAATAAAAATGCTTCTGGTTTCTTTACAAATGTTATTTTGAACATTTTTTTAAGCTCATTACATATCATCTCCTAATATGTTTTATTGCCTTACAAGTCCACCACATATGATAAAAGGTGCCCTCTTTTTCTTTATATTTCCAACATATATTTGTAAATTACGTAAATTAGTTACAATACCAAATACATAACCATAAAATGATATTTCTCGGAATCTCAAGACTTCCCCCATACCCTCCATGGGTCCTATTGTCAACATTTCTAATAGCATATTATTTCATAGTCTATGTTTTGTATCTGTCCATAATATTTGGTACATGACAAGTGAGACTAAAACCCTGCTAATGTTCTCATCTGCTTACAGTGGTTTCCTAAATAAATTATAAACGTTCCTCATTCTTTCTTGAATTTCTTGTCTTCTTGGTCTCTGAGTTTCCCAGTCATTTTTGCTATTTCAGGATAGACTAACAGCTTAGTTTGCCATTCGCCTCTGGCAGGGACTCTTTCTTCATCTCTGGGCTAGTAGCATCCATGCTGCTGTTGTCGCATACATAAAGAGTCTTTACCAAACTCACTTTCCTTTAGGTGGAATTTTGGCAGCCCATTATTTGGTCACAGTAATCAGCAGCAGTGTGTGTGTGTAAATGTGATAAAAGAAAAGGAACAGAGTTTCTTTTGTGCTTTTGCGAACCACAAGAGAAGAGCTTGGGATTACCCATGGGCTGGACAACTGTGGCCTTAATCCTTTTCCTTGCTTATTTTCAAATATATCAAGTAACTTTTTCAAATCGCAGCAGAAAGCAATCCTTACCCTTCGAGGCTCGAGCTGATGCAGTCCAAGGACATAAAAGGCACAGATGTTCAGTGTCCACAGATTGCATTTCTTTTAAGGAGAGTAAAAGTTATAAGGTCTTACATTCCCTCCCCTAGGGAATTTCTTTTTGATTGCTATGAACCTGTGACTCAGTCCAGTAATGACAATGTATCACAGCTTAGTTCCATCTGTGGCCATCTGTTTGTTGAATTTTTA
This sequence comes from Podarcis liolepis, assembly GCF_965112155.1. Lineage (NCBI taxonomy): Eukaryota > Metazoa > Chordata > Lepidosauria > Squamata > Lacertidae > Podarcis > Podarcis liolepis. The sequence goes on along the minus strand of NC_139560.1, from coordinate 72,879,792 downwards.
TAAAAGCTGAAACTCTTTAGGGAAGCCACTTCTCAATCTATATATTTTACACTGCATCTGAATGCATATTAATTGACCCAGGGAAAGAGCTTAGTGCTATTCTGTAGACAATGGAACCATTCTTAATTATATACCATTGAGCATTGCTGTAATTTCATATCCCATCCTATCTTGACTACTTACCCCAACATTAAATCCCAATGATATTTCGTAACGAGTAATAGGCTTTACACAGGAAGTTGATTTTAATTAAGTTCAAGAAATTGTTGCAGGGTACAGGGGTACCTTGGTTCTCAAACTTAATCCATTCCAGAAGACCGTTCCAAAACCAAACTGTTCCAAAACCAAGGCACACTTTTCCATAGAAAGTAATGCAAAAGGGATTAATCCGTTCCTGACTTTTTAAAAAAATACACCCTAAAACAGCAATTTAACATGAATTTCACTATTTAACGAGACCATTGATCCATAAAATGAAAGCAATAATCAATGTACTGTACTATAAAATAAATAAGACAGTATTTTAGATGACAAAAAATAAAATTTATTTATTTTTTTCTTCCCTGCACTGATGATAGTCATTGTTTAGATGGGGGGGGGGGCTTTTATCCATTTCAGCAGTCAAACAATCAATCCATCAGTAGCTGAACTGGGTTCCACATAGTCACAAAAACAAATTAACCAAAAAAGCCTCAAAAACAAATCCACAAAATAAATAGCAAAAAACAAAAGAGCCAAACTAATCCATCCCGGAAGTCCGTTTGACATCCAAAATGTTTGAAAACCAAGGCACAGCTTCTGATTGGTGCAGGTGCCCCAGAAACAATAGCCAACAGCCACATCAGACATTCAGCTTCTGAAAATCGTTCAAAAATTGGAACACTTACTTCCGGGTTTTCGGCGTTTGAGAACCAAGGTGCCACTGTATTTAGGATTCAGTTACTGATAGGTAGCCGTGTTGGTCTGCCATAGTCAAAATAAAAAAATTCCTTCCAGTAGCACCTTAAAGACCAACTAAGTTAGTTCTTGGTATGAGCTTTCGTGTGCTTGGTATGAGCTTTCAGTATCTGAAGAAGTGTGCATGCACACGAAAGCTCATACCAAGAACTAACTTAGTTGGTCTTTAAGGTGCTACTGGAAGGAATTTTTTTATTTTGTATTTAGGATTGTTAACCTCCATTTGTAAAAATAAAAAAATAGTTCCAAGCAAATTCCCACTAATGCATGGCATATTGAAGTGGTAACTGGAAGTACAATTTTCATTTTGCTGATTTACAGGTGTTTAGTTGCAGATCAAATTGAGTCTGGTTTACATTTGACAGTGAACCAAGACTTAAGATGGGAAAAATTTTGGTCATAATCCTAAATCACTTGAAGATTTCTTCTTCTTCTTCTTCTTCTTCTTCTTCTTCTTCTTCTTCTTCTTCTTCTCCTCCTCCTCCTCCTCCTCCTCCTCCTCCTCCTCCTCCTCCCCCTCCCCCAGTGGAAGAGATGTAACAATAATATGAAGTCTGTGTTTGAAATCAGTGAGACCTCAACAGTATAATTCTACATAAGTCTAAGCAAATGTAATCCCCATAGGCTTCAATGGGCCTTACTCCCAAGTAATTGTGCAGAGGATTGCAGCCAAAATGACTTAATTTGCCTGAATCTTACCCTTTCATTTTGGGATCACACCAGTTCTCTAAGAGTCGCAGTATGAGGATTGCTCCAATTGAATCAGAAGAACTAATAAAACTGTAGTATAAAAGTGCTTAGAAAAGAATAAAAACATAAAATCTGGCAATTGAAACATACAAAACAGGGTCTGATCTTATGGGTCAGGAAAACCTGGGGAAAAGATATTTCTTTACAAAATGTGTGTTGCCTCTTTGTGTGGGCTGAATAATAAGGCAGATTGGGGTGATTCCAAGGTCTTTTACTTCTTCCTGAGTCAAAGTGTGATGTCAATAACATCCCCTCAAGTCAAATGAGGACTCACATGAAGTATTAACTTGCTCTGTTTTACCTATATCTTTAGAAATCTCTAAGTCCATGAGCTATGTTACCCAAGGATAATCTTTTTTAAAAGTCAAATGCTTCATTTAAGTATTTTTCAAGATCTTACATTGCTCTGACATAATTTTTTTAAAAAAAATGTTGGAGGACACAGGATCTGTGCTCTAAATGTTTTGGTCAGGAGCACTGGAAAGGAAAGGCTAGTATGTTATATAAAGTTACCAAAAATGTACAAGCAAGAATGCACATCATTTGACCACCTCTTAATTATTTTAAGATAAGGAAGAGCAAGAGGCAACCCCCCCCACTCCCAACTCCTATAAGAGATTATGAAAGAAAATGAGGGTTCCCCCCCCTTCTTCCACAAGATGCCCCTTGACCAATCTTTCTGCAATTTGTCAGACTTAATCCACTCTAGGGTGGCTCCCAGGTCTGTGAAATTCATTTATTTTGGCCTACAGGGGAAAAAATATATAGTCATTTTTAGACAGGGAACCAGGAAGAGGGCTTTCTCAGTAGTGGCACCCTCCCTGTGGAACGCCCTCCCATCAGATGTCAAGGAAATAAATAACTATCTGACTTTTAGAAGACATCTGAAGGCAGCCCTATTTATGGAAGTTTTTAATGTTTGATATTTTACTGTGTTTTACTATTCAGAAACCCAGCCAGGTGGGCATTATTATTATTATTATTATTATTATTATTATTATTATTATATTCCCCACTATAGTGAATGGAGAAACACAGAGCTTCATTTTAAAAGAGTGTCTCAGAACACACAACAGATACTGCAATCGAAACAGAAAGAGCACAGAGTTACTCAAAAAGAGTAAATTCCATTTCTATGGCATTTACTTCCAGATATTATTAGGAGTGCAGCTTTATTTGTATGCACTTTTATGATGGACTGCAGCTGGTTTGTTTGCCGGTTTTGCAATTTTCTATAATCTATTTATTATTACTATTAACTATTAAATTTGTATACCAGCCTTCCTCTTCAGATCTGTGTGGTTCACAATTCTATCCAGCCTCTCCCCTCAGGAGCTGTCCAGATGGCTTACAAAGGTTATTAGGGGGGGAAAGAAAAAGAAAATAATAATCCTGAAACTAGTACAAACCAGTAAATCTTAAAAGGGCAACATAGGCTAAAGGGGAGAGAGAGCTAATAAGATCTGTTTGATGTTAATAAAAACTCAGAATAGGGTGGAATTTGCATGCAGGTAGAATTGGCCAAGAGGGAGCAAGACAGATTGGCTGGAGGAGAAAATCTCACTGCTGTATTTCTGAATTTCCAACATATAATGTAAACTATAGAAACTATTTGTGCCCACGTTCTAATGAGTGTCTTTTGCATGTGCGTTCACAGAAGTTCATTTAGGTTAACCGAGATTCTGCACAATTTCCTTCTTAAATACGCCTTTATTATTTCATTACAACAACTTCCATCTGAGTGTCTCACAAGAGCATTTAATTTGGATTTAATGCGGTGGGTACTGTTTATTAATTAAACATCAAATGATTATTAAAACATACTTATTGAGATTTAACAGCTTTGTCAAAAGATGTGGCTGGCTGCAGACATAATTAGCTAGGAAATAATGAACATGTTATTATGCCGGTATATTTTATATATTAAAAAGCGCAACAGTGTTCAGTTGTGAAAATGAAATACACAGACACTTTCCAACATTATCTATTAGCAAAGAAATTAGATACAGTGGTACCTCGCAAGACGAATGCCTCGCAAGACGAAAAACTCGCATGACAAAAGAGTTTTTCGTTTTTTGAGTTGCTTCGCAAGACGAATTTCCCTATGGGCTTGCTTCACAAGACGAAAACGTCTTGCAAGTTTGTTTCCTTTTTCTTAAAACCGTTAATACCCAGGGTGCATTGCTTGAAGAGGAGCTTCGCAAGACGAAAAATTCGCAAGACGAAAAAACTTGCAGAACGAATTAATTTTGTCTTGCGAGGCACCACTGTACACAATATTTGGAACCTCAAAATTATATGTACATCTTCATGCAACAGTTGAGAGGCAAGGAAATTTGGGCAAATTCTAAGTCGTAGCTGTTATGTCTTCGCAGTAACAATGACTATTTGCAAATAGGCTTATTAACCCAAGATTTAACCCTGCAAATGCAACCTGTAGAAAACAAGGATCCACTATCCAAAATATCATCCAGCTGTTGATCTATACTATGATATCACATTGGCCCATGTCCTCCTGACATCTCACTGTTTTCCCCAGTATTCCCCTGCTTTACATCAGTTTCTGCTGGAGATTGGGGGTGGGAATTTGGTTTGCATTTTAATCAATACATGAGTCAAAACACAGCTGTCCTTCCAAATTCACATTTCCCAATGCAGTCCTCCAACTGAAAAAGCATACAAAGCAGCACAAAGAAGGAAAATGCACATACAAGTGGAAATTAAAATTCAGAGATGTATTATATTAGGGAGAATTGCTTGCAAAAATGTGCAAGCAAAATTACATACAAAATGAGCTACATTGTGAGAAACGCACTTGAGGGTGTGCTTGAATATTTCCCTTGACTTTTTTTTTACAAACTGATGTGGAAATCAGGTAAACAGAACTTAAAAACGGGGGGAAAGCAAAGGAGAGAAGCCAAAATTGACAGATTCATCCATCCTATTGTCTACCACTGGCAGGAAGTGGGAAAATACATTATCAGAAGGCAAGTTTTGCTATACATTACAGAACAGGAGGAGGAGAAGAAGAATGATGCCATTTTTAGTGGTATCTCCTTGCTTTTTGTAGCATCAAGTTCCACCCTGGATTTTCCATTTTCTGCTTAGTGATGTACTACGCAGGTAGCATTGATCTGTTCACAGCATTTGATTATACATCGCCAGAAAGCGGAGAAAAAGCTCTCCATTCTGCTACTGTATATATATATTTAAAAAATTGCTGCTTTGTGCTTCAAAGAATTGCGATCTGAAATAAAAAATACAGAATCCATGTCCCTACAGATAGCCTACGATTCATTCTGGCTATCACCTTGTGGCAGAGTGGCAAATACATAAACCAAAAACAGCAATGTGAAATGGGAGTCCATTATATAATAAGTAAAGCACTGAAATGACTTTTCATTGGTCCATGAACATAAAAATGTGACTGGCAATAAAGGCTGTGATTTCAACCAGTAGTGGCAAGGTTTTGAGGTTTAGGAAGAGAAGTTTAAATGTTAAATTTCAAGTGCAGCTTATACTTACTGAATGTGATAAACTCTAACTTTTCACATATGGAGTTATCAGTGTAAACGAACCAGAGATATAACACAGGAGGAAATTTTATTTATATTAAAAAATGGGAAGGGCACATTTGCCAATAACTTAAAAGGAGTTTTACACAACTAATCTATGCATTTCAACCAGGAATGGGGGAGACATTTGAGACAGTGTGCATTTCAAGGCAATCCTACCTAATTCACTATTTCTGAAAGAATATGCAAATGGAAACATTCATTCTTTGACATTCACATTTCTCTGAATTTTGCAATACATTTGTCCAGTGTGCATAATATATATATATATATATATATATATATATATATATATATATATCAGTGAAAATAATGTACCCAGATGCATTATGTCAGCGGAACATGCTTTGCAAAAATGTGCTATATAGTCATACCTTGGTTGTCAAATGTAATCCATTTCGGAAGCCCATTGGACTTCTGAAAACCAAGGCATGGCTTCCAATTAGCTGCAGGAGCTTCCCGCACTCAATTGAAAGCGCAGAAGCCGTGTCGGACATTTGGCTTCTAAAAATAGCTCGCAAACACTTACTTCCAGGTTTGCTGCCTTCAGGAGCCAAAACCTTTGAGATCCTAGCAGTTCAAAAACCAAAGTATTGGACAAAGTTGCATACAAAACTGCATATTAGGTGAAATTCTAACTAAAATACTGCTGAATTTTCAGGATCCTCTTTATCTTCTTCTTTGTAAATTAACATGGAGAAATAAATATATATGCACAATTGAGCATAGAAAAAACCTAAGAGATCACCAAGACATGGGATAGAGTTCATCCCTCCTTTAGTAATTTTCCCAGTGTAAGTAAATGGCTCAAATTCATTTCTTTTGAGGAAAATACCACAATGACCTTGGTTACAAAAGTGGTAAAATGTGCTGAGACCTTCTGATTCTATCTGCTCATGCTCTATGTCTTTGGGCAGCAAACATATTCTCCAACACAACAGCTAACTGCCTGCCTGCTTGCCCCAATTCAAAAACATTTGCAAATCTTCCACATCCCCCCAATCACACTTGAGAAGGTTTGCGTGCTTGATCTGACTTTAGCAAAATTATTCAGATTTGATTAAGACCAACTACAGACAGAATTGACACATTTGCATTTTCTTCACCCTGGTCAAAATGTAGATATGAGTTTTGTGAGGGGTGGGGTTAGCTGACTTTGCGGTCACAAAGCATTTTGGTATTTGTTTTCAGCAGCAAGCTGTCAATTAATTAGATAATCTCTCCAAATAAGGAGATTAACTGAATTATCAATACGACTCTGCGGGTCAAAGCCAACAATAGCATGAAAAGGATTAAATGAAAGCTTATTTAATGTGTGCCCTGCATACTAATCAGGAACAGTAATTAAGAGGTGGTTGTTTAAAGGAATGCTGCAGTCCATGGCATTTTGCTCTCTTCCTTTTTCCCTGTACGCTAGCAAAAACATTCAGTTTTGCTGAAAAAAAAGAATGTTCAAAGTAACGATTGCACATAATGAATGGATGAAGGACAAGACACCTATGTACATATCACTTACTGGATAGCAAATCACAAGGACAAAATGGTCTTGGAGTCATAGCCCCATAGCCATAATTGGAATCCCTCCAATCAGCTGTTTTGGAGGAGGAGCTGCATTTATTTATCTACTGGTTTTCCTTCCCCACCCAGTGGGAAAACAAAGAGGAATTCCAGCTTGCTGCAGCCCAATACGTTCCTATGTATGTTCAGACAGGTTTGAGTTTCCCAGCATCTGTTTTTCATATGCAGGGGCAAGTTCAAATCAGTCATGAACATTACTTTATGTTCAGCCTAATAGTCAGGGACTGGGCAGAGGAGGAATGGTAGAGACTGCCTCCCCAGCCTGACCCTTCCAGAGAACAGGAAGACAGTATAGATTGACAACAGTGGTTTGCATGGCGATCCCCCCCCCCCAGTTGGATAGAAATGAAGACACAGGACACCAGAATTTAAGGTTAATGGGTGAAAAATGGCCACAACTTTATTGATTACAGGTAAGAGCGGTATTGGCTTTAGGCATTGGTCCTATCAGACTATCCGGCATAAAACCGGAAGGGGTAAACAACAACAGGGGGAGCCCCTGAGATGCACATCCCTAGGCACTCCCCGAGGGGTCACCACTCGGGAGCGTGCTTTAGGCCCTAGTCTCCATAGGTTTTGGACGAGGCAACGCCCCCCGGAATCCTTTATCAGACCACCCCTCAATATTTGGGGGAGGTGATGGCACTTCCCCCCCAACTCATCAGCATAATAATACCCTTACCAATGCCTAACCACCCAAACCAAAGATGTTGTGACGTTTTGCTACGAAGTAGGCGGAAAAACCAAATGGCTTTAAAAACAATAACAATTAGCCAAGTGGAAAAACTCATACCAGGCCCCTTGCGGCAACCAAACGAGGTCCATAGCAAAGTCAGAGGGAAAACCTAGATGGCGGGTGGGTGGGAAACCGCAGCTGAATCAAAGAAGAAAAGGGGCGTTTTTGGGCCGCACTGTCCTTAAATGACCCTAGCCCCGCCCCTGCAGCCAGCCAATTGGCTGGCCCAGGGTATGACCCGGCCCGAGGATTCCCCTGATCGCTCAGGGCTGCAGCCAGCCCCACATGGATGATGGTGGGTGTGAGCCCACAACCCCCCCTCCTGATGTCGGGAGTGGCTTTGCGGGGGGTCACAGCTCAGAGGCAGATGAGGAGGAAAGCTGGGAAATAATGGGAGTGGAGCAGGAAGAAAGAAGAAGCACCTGAGGAGAGACAGCTGGCAGACTCAGTGTCCTGGAGTGCCTTCCATCAGCTTCTGCTGGTGACCCAGCTACACCCCTATCTGGACAGGGATAGCCTAACTACTGTTGTCAATGCTCTGGTAACTTCAGGGTTAGATTACTACAATGCACTATAGGTAGGGCTGCCTCTGAAGACGGCTCGGAAACTTCAGCTGGTGCAGAATTCAGCAGCCAGGTTGCTCACCGGAGCAAGATGGTTTGAGCATATTACACTGATCCTGGTCCAACTGCACTGGCTACCAGTTAGTTTCTGGGCCCAATTCAAAGTGCTGGTTTTAACACATAATGAATGGATGAAGGACAAGACACCTATGTACATATCACTAACTGGATAGCAAATCACAAGGACAAAATGGTCTTGGAGTCATAGCCCCATAGCCATAATTGGAGTCCCTTCAATCAGCTGTTTTGGAGAAGGAGCTGCCTCAGGACCGCAATACCTCAAGGACCGCCTCTTTCCATATGAAACAACCCAGAACCCAAGATCATCTTCTGAGGCCCTTCTTTGTGTGCCTCCTCGAGAGGTCCAGACAACACCCAGGGAAGTTCACCTGTCACCTTCATTATACACCTTTAGGCGCAAGGCAAAAACAATCCTTTTTAACCATTGACATCCAACACCCTTTTTGAATGTGGCTTTGGGGGAGGGGGTTATTGGGTTACTGCTTTTGTTTTGATTTTATACCTTGTGGTCTTGTTGTGAACCGTCCCGAGACCTCCAGGTACAGGGTGGTGTATAAGTTGAATAATAAAAAATAATAATTAGAAAGCATTAAAGACCCCCCCTCCCAGAACCTGGCGGGTATTGAAAGTAGGAGAGCAGAAAGCTCAGAGGCAGAAGGCACAGATCAGCCACCGTAGGGATGGTGTATAATAGAAGAGACGAATAGCGTGGGATTTCACTCAGAGCAACACCATTATTCCAGGAGGCTGCATTTCTAAGCCTCTCCATGTGAATATTGAATAAAACGCATTGGTAAGAATTTTCTTATCCATTCTTGGCAACCTGCTTGGGCGGGGGGGGGGGGCTGGATTCTCTGAAGCCTGACACTAATATAATTCACACAGTTGTTGAGAGGACAGTGATAACTTAGCCTGAACAGTTAGAACATAGGAAGTCTGACCACTGATCCATCCAGCTCAGCATTATTGTGCTGGTCCGGGGGGGGGGGGTTACCATGCTGCGTGGTCTGAGTCCGGTCCTAGGTCAAGGGTATGGAGGCTGTCCGTCAAGGGTGAAGCGGGGTCCAAGGCAAGGAGCCGGGCGTGGTCAGGAACTCTGGAAGAGCAGGACAGGGTGCTGGCAGGAATAGGTTACCAACGATGTTGCTCCCACAACATGGGACTGGGCTGACTGGCCTTTATCTCCTCTGAGGCATAGGGCGGTCCCGGCCCACAGGTGACTCGTCTCTCCTGGCCTTAAGGCGAGCACTCCTCCTGTGAGAACTTAGTTCCCTCCGCCTCTCTGCCCTGAGCCTCTGCAGCTCCGGAGAGGATGGAGGGTTACTGGACCCAGAGGCAACCTCACCTTCCTCTGACAGGGCTGGGAGAGGAGCACTTGCAGGCAATGGGTCCTCGATCACCTCCAGAGCCAGAGCGGATTCAGCTGGTGTCTGCTCCTAAGAATCTGGCACAGGTGAATGCCCTTCAGGTTCAAGCCCCTGCCCCAGCTCAGCCGGCCCTGGAGGCGGGGACTCCTGTGCAGGCTGGGATTCCTCAGGTTCAGCCTCTGAATCAGATTCCCAGGCCACCACAATTATCCACACAGGGTTTCAGGCAGGGGTCTCTCCCACCCCTGCTTGGAAATGCCTGGGGGCTAGATTAGGACCTTTTGCATAAAAAGCAGTTGCTCTACCACTGAGCTTATCATTTCTGTACCTTGGGCTATGGAGGCGAGGACCTAAATGCATCATCAAACTATTATTTCTCTTAATAAGGAATTTCCAGTAGAAGAGGAGCTGCAAGATGGTGAATCAAAACAGGCTATTGACCCAGAATATCACAAGTGTAATATTTTAAAGCTTGTGGGATTTTTTATTTTTTTTTTGTAAGGGGTGCAGGTTCCCAGTAAAATTCAAAGAACTGCTCTAGGATGAACTGAAGACTATTCATGTATTCCTGTGTGTGCTGATTTAGAAGTAAGCCCTATTGAATTAAATGCAACTCACTCCCAAGAAAGTGTGTACAGGATTGATGCCTAAGGGTTCTAGCCACCTAGGTTTTACTCAGGGCAGATGATGATGATGATTAGAATTTATATACCACCCTATACCCAGAAGTCGCAGAGCGGTTTTGTCAGGCTTTGGGGAATCAGATCCCTGCCCCGGTGGCAGTAAATAAGCAGATGAAAGGAGAGTTCTTACTAGATAAGTGATTTAATAATCAGAGCAAGAAACAAAGGAATGCGTAGCTCTATGTTGGGTAATCTGAGCTTGTTGCTGTTGTGCTTTCTGTTCTAACGCTTTCTGAGCCCTTCTAGTCTTAGGCTAAGGGGGAGGGGGTCAGGAATGCTGTCCAAGGACACTGACTCTGCCAGCTATCTTTCTCCTGATCCTTCCTCTTCTTGCTGTTCCTCACCCAGTATTTTCCAGCTTCTGCCCTCTAGACTATGCCCCTCTGCAAACCAGTGTTCTAAATCAATACTGTCCTTCTGCTGTTGGGAAGGTTCAGAAAAAGGGCGGCGACTCCCACCATTCCTCCTCAGTCCAGCCCCGGAGAGGTTCACAGAAAAAAAATCAAAATATAAAACCACAAAATATATACTCAAAATCCATTTAAATTACTGGATGTAAGTTAGTTATGTTAATTAATTTTATTGCATCTACTAGCATTGGATGCAAACCTAAATTGCAAAAAAATAAAGAAAAAATCAACATAGTTAAGGGCACTTGTTCAGAATTCAAGCATATTGGTGCCTCTAAAAAATGATCACCAATATTTTGAAATATGGTTGGAGTCAGTCTGGATCTACAGTTCTCAGGCAAGTAGAGCATGGGTGTGTTTTTCAACAAGAAGATACAGGATACAGATGGACTGCAGCTAACATGTGTACTAGGCTCCAAACACTAGTGGTGGGAACATGTTGAAGACGGAGGAAATAGTAATTATAATTATCATTTATATTGGCCGCCTAATGCTAAAGCTTTAAAATCAAGCAAAAGCAGGTCCACATAAACAATGCAACTGTTAAAAGAATAAATCAAGAATAAATCAAATTACAACCTGACAAACATCCCCTGCACACACACACACACCAAAAGCAAGCATTAAAAGTACAGCTTTGCTGAACAGTAAAATAAACTATGTGAATCCACTGATCTTTGAGAATTTCTGACTCAAGGTCACTCCTACAGCACCACCTACTGGTCTTCGTAACAGATTCCAAGCAGGGAGAAGGAATATTAAATGCTGATATTAAATGCTAAACTTTGCAACAATTAGATATATTCTTTTTTATATAAATAATAATAATAATCAGGGAAATGTAACTCAACACGTTGGTGGTCCTGTGGAAAATATACTGATGGCCGAAATCTTTGTAAAATTAGACACTGTCTAATTTTTATTAAGTTTTACTATTTTACATTTTAGAATATTCATTTAAACAACCTTAAAATATCAATGACTTCCCTTCTTGTCCTTCCATGGTTCATTTTGCATTGCATAATCCCTGAATATTTTATATAAACTAAACCATTCAGTATTCCATTTTTACATCCATCATAACTGATTTACACTGTTGGATTTATCTTAATGCTGCCAACATTTTCAAATGCACACAATTTTCTCCCATATATTCATTATACATTTTCCAATCTTCTTTAAACGTATACATAAATAACCTTTTTTGACACCTGGGAATTTCAGTCTGAATTATCTCCAAGAAAAAGGACTCTGTTTTTGTTTGTCTGTTTGTTTTTAAGTACTTTTAAACATTTTTTTTCAATTCATTACAAATTATTTCCCAATACTCTTTTACCCTTTTACAAGTCCACCACATATGAAAGAACATACCCTCAGCCTCATTGCATCTCCAGCAGTTAACTGATTCAGTCTTATACATTTACTCAGAGTTAAATACCATCTGTAAATCATTTTAAGGTAGTTCTCTTTCAAGGAATAACGTGCTGTGAACTTCAGATTGCTCTTTCATAGTCTTTCCCAGAGATTCAAATCTATATTATGTCCTGTATCTATTGCCCATTGTGTGAAATGACACTTTTAAACTTGTTCCTAAAACTTGATCTGAGGAGAAAGCTGCCCAAGTATGTAGATGACAACAAGTTATTCAGGTTCAGGGAGGTTGAAACCAAAAAGGGTTCGTGTGAAGCTCCAAAATGATCTCTCCAGACTTGTGGGGTGAGCGATAAATAGCAAACATGGTTTGATGGAAGCGTAAAGAGATGTGTGCAGGGAAAACAGTCTTGATTTCACATATAAAAAGGTAAAGGACCCCTGGACGTTTAAGTCCAGTCAAAGGTGACTATGGGGTTGCAGCACTCATCTCACTTTCAGGCCAAGGGAGCTGGCGTTTGTTCACAGACAACTTTCCGGGTCATGTGGCTAGCATGACTAAATCGCTTCTGGCACAACAGGACACCAGGATGGAAACCAGAGCACACGGAAATGCCATTTACCTTCCTGCCACAGTGGTACCTATTTATTGCACTGGCGTGCTTTCGAACTGCTAGGTTGGCAGAAGCTGCTAGGTTGGCAGAAGCAGAGCAACGGGAGCTCGCTCTGTCACAGGGATTCGAAACACTGACCTTCCAGTCGGCAAGCCCAAGAGGCTCAGTGGTTTAGACCACAGCGCCACCCGTGTGCCCATATATCTGTGTCATATATCATAGTATATATGATTTAAGAAATATAGTAAACACAGTCTTGGGGTACTGGTGGAGAGCTCAATTAAAATGTTGACATGCACTAACAATTTAGCATCAATACAAACAGCAGGTGAAACAAAAACTTTCACAGGATCAACTGGTTGTTTTAAAAGAGGAATTGGGATTCCAGGTATACAGAACTCTCCTTCAGGCTCTGGATATGAGGGAGATTTTTAAAATGAACTTACTGGACTGTTGGGCTGTGCATTAGAGAGGTTTATTGGCTGCTGTAGTTGGTTGGCATGGAGATGCCCTCACAACAACGCAAACATGACATTATAATGTCACAAACAGGATGAGCTCCAAGCTTTTGCAACGTGAGAGAGCTAACATTATGACCGAGCCCTATGAAAATGGATTTTCATAGCAGGTGATGATAAATAGTTTTATAGCGGCTTGGAAACTTTATGCTTTTTGAATGTCTTGTTAATCAAAGAGTTAGCCTTATGTGTGTTTGTTTGGGCTGATTCGCAATATTGCTTTCTGTGACATGTTGCTTGTTCCTAATGAAAGTATTGTTTGACTGTGGATTTTGATATTTGTCCAACGGACTCATTTGACTTCATCTTCCTTTTGCTGGGAGCTATGTTTTAGATTTAGGTTCATCATAGTGCAACTCATCCACTTTTGTACTGTGATGGCAGCCTCGTATTACAGGGCCATTTTATACCGTCTGTATTCCCTGCCGCCGCCAGAAAATAGTAATTTGAAATGTGACCGTTTGGGTATTTTTCACCCTCTTTGTGGCAATGTTGTTTTGACATGAGGAGAAAGTCACATGAATGGGTTTAATTTATTTTAACCTTATCTTACCATAAAAAGCCCTAAAACTTAAAACTTATTTGTACATAACTCCTTATAGCATTTCTACTAAAGCCAAATAGTTTCATTCCAACATTTTTTCTAACACTCATTAATTTTACAATATTTCTCTAAATGAATTTTTAAACTTTCTTCCAATCTTCATCCACCGTCTCTTCTTCCTGGTCTCGGGTTCTGTCAGTCCTTTCTATCCATTCCATTTAGTCCATCAACCTGGTGATCTTCTATCCGAGGCTCTTAACTCTTTTCCATGTCCCTTCTGCAGATCTTCTTCATATTTATACCTGCACTTTACTTTGTCTTCTGCTGATCTTGTTTTTAGTTTCCTTCCTTTATCGCTGAGGAGTAGATCTCGGGGAGACTCCAACCTAACAATGTCTTTATCCCTTCTCGACAGGTCAGCCCATTCTCCATAGTCAGCACTAAAATCCAAAAGGTATTTCAAGGCATGTTTCAAAGTCCCTCCAAAGTTAAAGCCCCCCACAACTCCAGACTCCCCCTGGCGCAAAACCAGATCCCAGAAGCCAGAACAGTCCTGCATAGGGGGATCTATCCAATTTCCCATCTCCAATCCAAACGAGACTCCATCTCTCCAAATCTGACTTTCTCCAGATTCAGTCATCAAAAACAACAGCTTATGTTCCTGCAAAGCCGTGGCTCTCTCCACTTGTATTACTTGCGGTTCAACAGCAACCTCCTCCTTTGTCTTCTGCACAACTTGCCCTGTCAAAGCAGATTCCTGGGTCGGTTCCTGAGTGGTTTCTATATAGGTATTCAGTGTTTGTCCAAAGTTATTAACTGCAACAGTCATCAAATCCATCTTCTCATGTAGCTGTTCCAGTAAAGCACTTGTCTTGCAAAAAGCAATCACTAAGGCTTCTTCTGGGCACATTCTTGTTCAAGCTCAATGTCTGGTTCTCACAATCTTTAATCTCTACAGCTGGAGAATTCCCCAGATCGACTCCAACAGCAGTTTCAAAAGCTCCCTCTAGGGGAAACAATTTCTAAGTAATTTCGTTGTCCCCGAGAGGGGGCAATGACAATAAAGATATTATTATTATTATTATTATTATTATTATTATTATTATTATTATTATTATTATTATTTGTATCCGTCCTTTTAAAAGCAGATCCAGCAACAAAATTACTTTCGTTTTTCAAATATTTTGTTCCTTTTAAATGGAAAAGGAAACATTGGAATCAATATGTTTCTCTTTTTTAACTATCTGTCAACAAACGTTTTATTCACAGTCAATGAACTTTCCCGAAACGTCTGTCTTCCTAGCAACCCGTTCCCAGGTTCAAGGCGGTGGAAATTTATCTTTCTTTACTCTCTCTCCTGCAGGCTTGAACAATCTAAGAATTCCCCCCTCTTCTCCTGCTTCCAAGGGGGGTTTAGTAGTTTTAGCAGATGGAGATTTAGTCCTTTACAAAAGACTTTCCAGACTTTAGCTTGCAATGTCTTTGCTTCAATCTATTTACAAAAGCGGAAGGCGGACTTCCTGTTTAGAACCTTCCTGCTTCGGTGCCAAATTAAGATATTTCATAGTCCAATTTTCCGTTCTACTCACAGGTAGTTGTTTAAAGTCCAATTGTCCACAGGAAAAAGTCAGCGCTCTCCGGCAACAGCAATGCGGCTTCACTCCGTGAAAAGAGCAGTCGATTCGAAGCACTGCGCCACTCACCCCACGTTGCTCCGGATCCCCGAAACCGGGTTTCCCCATGAGTAGGGGAGGCGCAAAAGGTGCCTGCCGAATCCCACGTTCACAGGCTTCTCCCACCTGTGGTTTTTGATGGGTCTGCGCCTCGCCGTGGCGGTCCAGACCCTAATTTCCACAAAGCGGATTCCTCCCGATCAGAGGAAATCCGCCATTGCCGGAGGCACTAACCCAGAAGTCCCCTGAGTTACCTACATTTACTGGTCCCTGCAGTTGGCATGGAGGCAGTAGCCTAGGTTGAAAGCAAACATGGCATTCTGATGTCATCCATGATGTCACAAACAAGATAAGCTCAAATGGTCCAAAAGTGAGGAACAGTTAACAGTCAGACAGAGTCTGAACAAAGTCAGGATGGATCTTCATAACTGGTGAGTATAAATAGGTTTATTTGAGAGCTGTTTCAGCATTATCAAAGGTAAAAGATTTGCAGATTGAGTTGTTAAGTCCTAATCTGCCAACATTCAGGATGTGTATCTGAAGAAGTGTGCATGCACACGAAAGCTTATACCAAGAACTAACTTAGTTGGTCTTTAAGGTGCTACAGGAAGGAATTTTTTTATTTTGACTATGGCAGACCAACACGGCTACCTATCTGTAACATTCAGGATGGTTTCTAACACCTTGCCCAAGGACTTAACATAAAGAATAAGAGGACAGGAAGAACATACAGTGGTACCTCAGGTTACATACGCTTCAGGTTACATACGCTTCAGGTTACAGACTCCGCTAACCCAGAAATAGTGCTTCAGGTTAGGAACTTTGCTTCAGGATGAGAACAGAAAGTGTGCTCCGGCGACGCAGCGGCAGCAGGAGGCCCCATTAGCTAAGGTGGTGCATCAGGTTAAGAACAGTTTCAGGTTAAGTATGGACCTCCGGAACAAATTAAGTACTTAACCTGAGGTACCACTGTACGTTTAAAGAAGAGTGGAAAATGTTTATTGAATATATGAGGAGAGATTGTGTACACTTGAGAACGTTGGCAGAATTAAGATAAATTCAACAGTGTAAAAAAAAGTTTTGATGGATGTAACAATGGAATAGTGAATGGTTTAGTGTTTATGTAAAATATGCAGAAATTTATGTTATGCAAAATGAATCATGGAAAGAGAAGAAGGGAAGTCATTGAGATTTCCTGTATATTTTAGAAGATATATTCTAATTACAAATAACATTTTTTCTTCTGAAGAAAAAACAACACCCAACTCAAAATGTTGTTGTATAAGAAAGCCAGCAGAGGGGGTACGAGTCAGTTAGCAGCTATCCTCAAGCTTAGCTAGGGTTGCCATATTTCAGAACGTAAAATTCCTGACAACACAAAGGCTCTTTTTAGGAAGACCCCAAAATTGTTGAACTTCTTTTTAGGAAACCACAAAACTAGTGATTTTAAGCTTTTTGAGCTGTTTCCACTGCTATTTCCATCTTGTAGCCATACAAAATTCCCTGACACCATTTTTTACACCCAAAAACCAGGACCTGTCAGCAGTGCTTTTTTCTGGGGGTACCCCTAAACATTTTGTGAATCTGTTTGGCCTCATTGAGGGGCAGTATGAGTAGGAAAATGAGAGTACCCCTAAACATTATTATTTATTTTTATTTTTGAAATTAAGCACTGCTTGTCAGGAATTTTCTTGATGTATGGCAAGCCTAAGCTTAGCTACCAAGAACAGCAAACAAGTTGAGGATCCTGGTCTTGAATTTTCTCTTTCTAGCAGCGCAGTGGAATTCACCTGACTGTCTGTCAACAAGACTCTCAGGTAGGATTTACTGCACATCCTATGTTTGCAAAAAGCTATATGTAATGAGGAAGAGAATGGCTGTATCCTGTAGCATAGTGGAAAAAAGTTTATCTTGGATTGCAGAAGGTCCCAGGTTCTTTTCTCTCTTTTTTGGAAAATAATTTTATTTGGTTTTACAAACGCAGAGTTAGAACAACGCCAAAAAATACCCATATTTACAGATCCCTCTGAATGTCTAGACCCCCTGCCATCACCTACATGAGTCTTATTGTCAATGTTTTCGACGGCATATTTTTTTTAATATTCCTTAATTCCCAGGAATGTTGAGTTGTGTTGTAGAGAGAGGTATCCTGCAATGACTGCTAAGAAGGAATAATAATGATAATATAATAATAATGATGATGATGATAATAATAATAATAATAATAATAATAATAATAATTTATTTATAACGCACCCATCTGGTTGGGTTTCCCTAGCCACTCTTGGCGGCTTCCAACAGAATATATATATAGAGAGAGAGAGTGATAAAACATTAAACATTAAAAAGTTCGCTAAACAGGGCTGCCTTCAGATATCCTCTAACAGTCAGATGACTAGAGCATGCACTACTCTGGCAAGACAGTCCGCGGGCAGGTAGGGTCTCACCCTGTGTACCAGATGGAGCTGGTAGACAGCTGCCCTGGACACAGAATTGACCTGACCTTCATGGACAACTATGAGTCCAAAATGACTCCCAGGCTGCGCACCTGGTCCTTCAGGGGCACAGTTACCCCATTCAGGACCAAGGAGTCCTCCACACCAGCCCGCCCCCAAGTACTTTTGTCTTGTCAGGATTCAGCCTCCATCTGTTAGCCGCCATTCATCCTCTAACTCTCACCACTTATGATTTTCTTTCAGTGGATAGTACTTCAAATAATAAGAAGTGAAGCAATTGGCAGAACATTCCTCTTCATGCCTGGAGGTTCTCAGGATGTTAATGCTTCAATTTCCCTTTGATTTATCAGGGTCTTTTGAGCCACCTCTCCCCCCACAATATTTATTGCATGTTTCATTGTGTACCTCGGTGCTTATTATTTCCAGCTAAATTCAGTAAAATACCTTTATTATAGCCAATGAATTTTCACAGCACAGTATGTGAGCTTTTGAGTTCCCACAGACCTCTTTCTCTAGCTGGATGGTTTTCCTGCTGTGTCACACTGTTTTCCATTTTCACTTATATAATGTGTGAAGAAACGCTTCCAAGTGAAGTGA
Source organism: Podarcis liolepis (assembly GCF_965112155.1). Lineage (NCBI taxonomy): Eukaryota > Metazoa > Chordata > Lepidosauria > Squamata > Lacertidae > Podarcis > Podarcis liolepis. The sequence continues at coordinate 72,861,319 of NC_139560.1, read as the reverse complement.
AATTCAAACCAGACTTCCTTTTTTTAAAAGTCCCTATACATTTTCTTCCATGAAGTTGTAAGCATCCTCTTTGGAGAATTACAATCTGTCATGCAACCCAATGGGTCATGTCTACTCATAATTAAGATCCATTGAGTTCAATGGAATTTATTCCCATCTCAGGAAACATTGTATAGGCTTGTAACTGTAATCATAATTTAATTATTCTTTCACAGCTTTCTTTTTTATCAAAATGCATAGGGTGGCAATTGGCCAAGTCACACTCAGACTGAACATAACTTAGTCCAGGGTAGGGATATAATAAAAAGGATTATAAGAAAGAGGGGGCAGGCTTATCTACACAGAATTTACTTCAGTTGAGAATCATGGATATTGATTGTGTGAACATAGTCTGTAACATTGTGCCAACACAGAGGTCAACATAATAATATGCTATATTTACAAAAGCAATGTATGCAAGTTAATACATTAGCAGGATTTTTTTTAAAAAACCTCTTGTAATGTTATATATAATGTGTAAACTTGGAGGTTATTAGAGATAAAGATTTTATTGACATGCATAAATGAAGATAATACAAAGGAACCAGGGAAGGGAGGGGAGGGAAGTCGGGGGATTTAAGTAATCCCAGAATGTGGATTTAAAATCAATTGTTTATATAGTCGTTTTAAATGTTTTAGTTTATGGGGTTTTTTTCCTTTAATGCAACGATTTTGTTTTTCTTTTGTGAAAATTAATACAAAGATTATATAATAATATGATAAATAATATGGGAAACGACCTGTGAAAATCAGAATAAATCATTGGCCTTTGGTTCTGGGCTCATATTCCAGCTCACATTAACTAGCATAAGGAAAGCTATTAGTTTTCAGCCATAATTAATCACCAGCTTTTCTAGTTCTGATTTTCATGTTAAAACAGACAACTTTATGGGATAGGATTCCTGCCCTCAAACACACACAATTTGTACTATTATCAACCTTTTTTAAAACATATTTTATGGTGTCATTGTTTGCCTGGCTGCTACTTGTTCCTGAATCAGTCAAACTGATGATCTCCCCAAATCAGAGATTGTGCAGTGAGCAGAGCAATGTGTTAATACTACATTTGATATGTTGATGCCACCAAGCATTTAAGGGGATGTGGAACAATCTAGCCAAACATATTTTGCCATATCAGAGATGAAGAACCTCCAACCTGGGGTTGGATCTGGTCCTCAGAAGGTTCCCATCTGGCCTCCACGACCTCTTCTTCTCAGCCCCACTTTTCTCCCCACTTCCTTCCTAGCCAGCATAGAAGAGCAGCAACGTTTGTGTGTGTGTGTGTGAGAGAGAGAGAGAGAGAGAGAGAGAGGAATGATCCTGCCAACTGGATCTGCCCGCTACTGGGATTTCCCTGAAGGAACGTAGTCCTTGGCAAGGGAAGAATTTTCAACTCAAGGCTAGGTGATGTCATCCCTCAGAGCAATGAGAACTGTAAATGAGGACAAATAGAAGCAACCTAAATGGAAAAGCAAAAGCTTTTCAGATAAAGTGCTAGAAAATTTCTAGAAAGGGGCGGCATTTTTCAGCACTGACCAACATTTCTATGAACAATGTGAGGAACTTTAACTGGGTTCTAAGAGCAATCTAACTCACATAGTTATGAAGTTTTATGGATATTGTGGATAATATAAATAATCGATTTAAACAAGATGTTCTGTTTAGCTGCCAAGCCAGTGCAGGATGCTACTTGGAAAACACAAAGGTTTTGAAGCTGAAATGTAACTGAAAAGTTTCAACTTCTCGGGCTCAGTTCATAACTTAATTGAAAATGGACTAGATGTAATGTCAAAACTATGTTGCCCGGACTCCCCTTATTTTCTACTTGTAAAGCCGTTTGATCAGGAGAAAAGGAAATGTTGTGATTATGCTTTGATTTAAATTAAAATCATGCTAAAAGCCATGCCATTATTCCATCAACATTGCTAATTTCATCTCCATCCATTTATTTCATGGACAGTTAATATCTGCTTTTGAAAGAAATGACATTGGGGCATTTCTTTAATGATACTAACTGTCTCACTTGTATCCCATCCCTAAGAAACAGGCACTTGAGACAAGGGGAGTAATAATGTCCATTACATGGTATTTAAAATCTCACAGGGGGTCTTGTAGATTCCCTAGGACAATTCCGATTTGAGAGCTGATAATTTAGGCAGACTTCAGCACTGAGACTCACTGATCTTTACTAACATTTACTCTAATATTAAAAGAATGTGTGTGGGCATTTTCACATTGGAATAACAACAAATAGACCTGCCCACTCAAGAGGAAAGAAAGCTCAATTATGGATAATGGGGGGGGGGGACTTCAAGTGGGAGAGGAAGAGAAGAGAAGAGAAGTGAAGTATCTGCCTCTAGCTCAGTGTGGGAAAACTTTATCAGCTCAAGGGACATGTACCTTCCACGGCAACCTTTCAAGGGCCACATGGCACTGGTGCGTAGGGCCGAAACAAACATGGGTAGACTTTCGCTTTGGAACAGTAAAAACCAGACTTCTACATGCAGTCATGGTCCTATCCCTCATCCTGTCAGTTTGCATTTCTTAATGCAGAAAGTATTGATCTGATGTGTAGAGATCTTTCCTTTTCTGATGAATTCAAGAGGATTCTGGAATCTTCTCTGTATGGAAGAAACTTCATGACTGTTTGGGTTATACCTTTTGGAAGCTGAGTACAGCTGGTTTGAACTGGTTCTCTTATCTCTTCCCATATATATATATAGGCCAGAAGGAGCCTGGGATTTACTTTCTTTCTCTTTCTATCTCTCTTCCTTCTGGTGTGGTGTTCTGGACATAGTATGCTTCGTGTTAAGGTTTAGTCTCATTATAAGTTTATAAGTTTTTGTAGGGGCTGCAACTGTTTTTATGGACTGTGCCAATCCTGAATGTACTGGATTTGTGACCATTGTGCTCATTTGCCTTCAGTAGCAAGTAAAGCTCTGCTGGATGAAATACAATTGCCTTTGGTCTATTTTTGGGAACTCTGCTGTATCACGTTTAAGTTTTTTTCCTTCCTCCAGCGCTAGTGCAACATATCCAAGCCAGCAAGGGGTGAAGGGCAGGCAGACATTCCCAGGTTCAATCCCTGCCATCTCCAGGTAGGACTGAGAAAAACTCCTTGCTTCAATAACTTTATATTTCTTTCTTTTACTGTCCAGCCTCCTGTGGCGTTTGCCTCCTAGGTGCATCATAAGGAAAGGGTTAAATGAGTGTGAAGTGATTGGCCAGTGGGAACCCAAGGGGAAGAGTTAGAGTTAGGGTTGGAATTGTGTGGAAGTCAGTTGAGAGTTGGGAGTTGGAAAAGGAAGAGGGAGGATAAGTCTGTGGGTTGGTCGAGTTGTGTTGTGAGAGAGTGAGAGGAACTGTTAGGTGTAGTCAGATAGATAGTTGGGATAATCAGTTTGAAGTTGTTAGGAACGTATAGGTCAGCATAGAAACTAAGATTAAGGAACTGACAAGAAAAATTAACTGAAACCTTAAACTTATTCTTGCTTATAAAAATAAACTTGATTATTTGTTAATGTTAACAACTGTCTGGACTCCGTGTGTATCTGAGGGAAACGGGTTGGTGGCAGCGGGGAAGTGATCATAGTGGTGGCACAGGGATCAATAGACCGTCAAACGTCCGGGAACCCTGTGTGATCACCACACCTCCCTTTTCCCACTCTGAGCTGTTCCCCAGTCAGCTGAGCAACACAAGAAAGACGGGAGACTCCCCACAGTATGCTCAGGCTGTATATAAGGGTAAATAAAAGAAATACCATAAAGACACCACCTGCACATAATTGTCCAAAAGAAAACACAAACGCTGGGTAAGCAAGCCTGGTGCCCTAGAACCCCTGAAGATTGGGTTGGTGGATTACAATATAAAGCAGTTTAATTCACATGGCAAACTTAAAAGCAGCACCAAAATAGGCTTTCATTTACAGGCACTTTTATATGCAATACAAAACAAATCTCCAAAATATACAGCACCCATGAGCAAATGTAATTTAATCTGGGGCACAAATGCAATGAATGTCACCCATTTGGTTTTCTGAATGTGCTGTTACATTGAGCTGCCCTTTACAGTGGTACCTCAGGTTAAGTATTTAATTTGTTAAATCTGTTCTTAACCTGAAACTGTTCTTAACCTGAAGCACCACTTTAGCTAATGGGGCCTCCTGCTGCTGCCGTGCTGCCGGAGCATGATTTCTGTTCTCGAACTGAAGCAAAGTTCTTAACCCGAGGTACTATTTCTGGGTTAGCAGAGTCTGTAACCTGAAGCGTATGTAACCCGAGGGAGCACTGTATGATGTTTTGGAAGCTGCACTTGGCGCAGATTCATGTCGGTCATCTAGAGCACACCAGAAGGAGCATAACACACCTGCCTCATTTATCCGAAATAGCTTTCATTGGGCTCATTTCAAGGTGCTGCCTATAGCATCTAAATCCCTAAATGACATCGCCTCATATGCCTGAAGGTGTGCCTTTTCCTATGTATTTTGTTATGCCCTCACTGGAGGAATCCTCTTCAAAGGAGGACCTGGAGTTCCCCAAGGCGAACATCACAGAGAAATATTCCATGGCAGCAGACTGAGAGGCAGAGCAAGGTGATTTAGGGCCTTCCATGGTTATGGCAACTCAACTTTTGCCTCAGGACACAGGAATCAGAGGTGGAGGTCGAGCGACCATTGAGTCCTAGGGAATGCAAGCGGAGCAAGATCTCAGTAGTAAAGGGATACTCAGGAACAAGCTACTCCTCTGAGTGCAGTGGTGCCCCGCAAGACGAATGCCTCGCAAGACGGAAAACCCGCTAGACGAAAGGGTTTTCCGTTTTTGAGCTGCTTCGCAAGACGATTTTCCCTATGGTCTTGCTTTGCAAGACAAAAACATCTTGCAAGTGTTCCGATTTTTTTTGGCTCCCCCCCCCTTTTTCTAAGCCGCTAAGCCGCTAATAGCCTTTTAGCCGCTAATCCGCTAATCCTTTAATAGCCGCTAAGCCTTCAATAGCCGTTAAACCGCTAATAGCGCTAATCCGCTAAGCCGCTAATAGGGTTGCTTCGCAAGACGAAAAAACCGCTAGACGAAGAGACTCGCGGAACGGATTAATTTCGTCTTGCGAGGCACCACTGTACACCAAATCCCTCAGGCAACCTGAATGAGATGCAGCTGTGCTTTGGGTGGGGCTCCAAAGACTCAGGTTTAGAAGCCATCAGTTCCAAGCCTAGAACCTAGATTGGTGTTGCCAGCATGTTTCATCAGTGTTGAATCCCGGTTATTGAAGTAAAGGGGAGGTTTATCACATTGTTCCATGGAAATAGTATTCTGTGGACTGTCTGGACCAGGGAGTTGGTCAACATCTGGCTGGTGAGCCTAAATTAGTTCTACATGGGTTCTAGTTTTGTCTATGAGGCATTTTCCCTCGAAACCATGCTCACCTGTGTCACATCTGGTATCAGGTGAGGGGCAGGTGGAGATGCAATTGCCAATGGGCAATTGGGAGCCTTAACATGTAGTCCTGATTTTGTGCATTGGCAAGGGAGGCTTGGTGTCAATCAGGTGACTGGCAGTGAGGGCAAGCCAGTTGGGATCGTCCTTGCTGCTGAAAGCTCCATAGCACAGCTGATCCTAGCAAAATATGGGACTTGAAGGCAGTGCTTAGCAGATCTGTGGAATTGGCTGCCCTACAAAGGGGCTTGCAAAGAGTCTTGTTCCATGGTTTGAAGTTCTGACAACAAGCCAATCAGCATCACTCCAAAGCACCATGTCAGGTTCTTTGCAAGCCCTGTATGATGCTTTGAATTCCCCATGACGGTGGATATTTTGAAGTGCCACCTCACCTGACATTGTGATGATAGGTGATTGACAGATGAGCAGGGCTACCCAGAAGGCAAAGGGGTGATAAATGTCTGTTCCACTGATGTGATTCTTTTCCCCACTGGTGCCACAGAGTAACAGAAATTTCGTCTACCCAGTTTTTAACAGACCTACTTGGGAGTGAGACTCATTATACACAGTGCCTAAGGCTGACTTTTCAGTTTGCATAAATGAGATTCCACTGTAATTCATTAAAGCAGTAATAATAAAAATAAATAAATAAATAAATAAATAAATAAATAAATAAATAAATAAATAAATAAATAAATAAATAAATTATACTCCACACATCTGTTTGGGTTTTCCCAGCCATTCTGGGTGGCTTACAGCACATATAAAAAAATTGTAAAACACCAGGCATTAAAATTTTCCCTATATAGGGCTTCCTTTCAAGTGTGCTTAGCTACATTTTAAATAGGATGTAAAAGCTGATTTGTGGAAGGTTCAGTGACCAATATTTTACTTTTGTCTTCAGCAGAAAATTTGAACTCTTGAGATATTGTTCACATATCTACTTCTCAAAACAGTTTCGGACATTCAGCCTTCAAGAAGGGAGGAGGGTAGGATTCTGCAGGGCTGCAAAGTATTTTTATATGTCGCAGGAATAAAACACAACATTCTAACAACATTAATCAAAGATCTTTATCTTTCTAAAAGGCCTCTCTCATAATAAAAACTCAAGGAGAATAGACCTTGCCTTGCTCCAAAATGCATTTGGTCTTGATAGAATGATTGTCTTGCAATCCATAGGCTTCAAAACTATAAAAAGTAGTAAGAGATGAGAGATTGTGCAAAGGCTTGTGTTTACTTTACATTATAGGTTTCCCTTTCAGCCATGGGGCTGAAAACTGAAACTGAAGTAGACAGATTCATGCATTGCCATGCCAGCTCTCTCTGCTAGATTTAGGCATATAATATATAACAATGATTACATACTACAGGGGTGGTCCACATGATACCCCCCCCCCCAATGTTTTGGACTGCAGTTCCCATCAGCCCCATCCAACATTGCCAATTGTCAGGAGTGATGGAAGTTTCAGTTCACAACATTTGGAAAGCAACATGTTGGCTACCCTGGAGCTACTGTATGATGCCAGAGACAAATCCAGCTCCCTGAGTAGTACCCCCCAGTTGCCAATCCAGGAGAAAAAAGAGCTTTTGAATGAATTGGATTGGGACTTAATCACAGCCCATTTTGGAAATCACTGCTGGCCCTCTGCATTTCATCCCCCCACCCCATTAAAGCAGACCTTCAACATCGTAATAGTGTTAAAGTGATCGAGTCTGGTATGTTATTTAAGAGAACCCTTCACAAGGTCTTTCCATCTGCAGTCATTTTTGGCCCTGCCAGCAGAATCTCTGGAAAAGCTGGGCAGCAGCACAACCCATTCTGACAACTTGGTCATTTTATCTGAGAAAGGATCATGTGTGAGTTGTCTTACCTTTTCGTAGCCAGTAACGGCTTATTGTGTGGTCTGAATAATGACACAAATTGGGGCGATTTAAGGGTCTCTACAAACCCTCTAAAGTTGGATGTCAGTAACGCTCTGAGTTGGACTGGGGCTCCCACAAAGCCTTGTGTTATTCTGCTTCTGAAATTTCTGTGCTTTTTTACCTAGATAATTTATATTTTTCTTTGGGTAAATGAGCTTTTCAAGAAGTGAGGGTGTTCAAAATGTTGCCTGAGGAGCATTGAAGAGCTCTGGTTTGTTTGTTTTTAAAGCAAAGCAACAGAAAATTTTATTTTTAGTCTGTAATACCATATAAGGTGTTTTTTTAATAAAATAAAAAAACCAAACCTGTGTTGTTCTGCGTTAACAAAAACAAAACAAACCCCCAGTGCTCTTCAAAACTCTGCAGGCAGTGTTCTAGACAGCTTCATGTTGTATGGCCTCGTGAACTCATAAAGGTATTTCGGAAGGCTTGTGAAGCCTATCAGAGGACTCACATAACCACCAGAAGGAAAGGCCACTGTGAAGCTGCAAAGTTTTTTAAAATAAAAAAGGCAGAATAAGAACCACCCAGCCATCTGTTAGTTATTTTAAGCAAGAAAGACACAAACCCCTGCTCTTCCCCACTCACAAGGGATAAAAGAGAAATGTGAATCTTTTATTTCCACCACAAAAAGCTTCTAGAGACCTATTTGACTGCAATTTGGTAGACTTTAAACACTCTTTGAAGGGTTTATGTGCCTGTAAATTTCATCCACTTTGGCCAAAAGGGGAAAAGTTAAAGCAATTTTACATTCCATTATGGCAAGTGGTGAACACAGAGCTTCATTTTATAGTGTTACTCAGAACCTGAAACACAGATTAAAGTGGTGAGAGCACAGAGGAACTTGGAAAACGACTGGAATTTTAAACCAGGCAGAGAAATAGATACAAGGCAAATCTTGGGGCTCACACCCACTCCTACTGAATGCGCCTCTCAGCACTGTGACAGCAGGACAAGGAGGTGCTTGCTCCATACTAAAGCTGGCTGTCACACATTCTTGTTCTCAGTTATAGTAGCTTTGTATAAGTGCCAAGATTGCCACTGAAGGAGATGAGGAGAAGCTTGTAAAGAGGCCTGGATCACTTGTGCTCTGTCGCCTCTACAACAAGGGCAGTTCTGCCTGTTGATGCCACCATTACTCGGGGATGGAGGAGCTAGTTTGCACTGTGTGATTTACCACTCTCCAATCAGCATGAGGAACACAATGTGAAAAGTGTAACTGCTAATGTGGGAATGGGGAACCTGTTACCCTTTAGATTTGGTAGACTAAAGCTTCCATTAGCCCCTGACAATTGACCATGCTGACTAGGGCTGTTTGGAGTTGGAGGCAAAGAACATCCAAACCACCACAGGTTCCCTATTCCTGTGCTATGGAAGGGGTCTTGAGTGCCATCCAAAGCCACTCCATATTTAGTGCAACAGAGGCAGTGCCATATAGAGAGCAAAGGGGCAAATGCCATCCCCCCAATTTTGATGGCAGCCAACTGACAACCCTGGTCGGGAGAGGGACACCAGGCCTAGTGTCAGTGGTCATGCAGGTTGGACACTGGCCAAGGATCCCAGGTGACCAGCAACCCAACCTAGCTTTGCCACAATTCCCTGCTCTCCCTGCTGGGCCACAGGAGCATTGGATTTGTGGGAAATTAAGATGGTGGGCAGTTCTGTGAATAGTGACTAAACATAGCTCCCATTCAAAAGTAGGACCACCACTCACCCACCACTAACATGCTGTTCTGGGATTTCACTCATGTGTGTGCACTGGGAAAGCTATCAGTGGTGCTATGCCGTGAGCCTCCTGAAATCTGGTGCTGGCCCTGAAAGGGATCCTAATTCTGTGGCAGGGTGTCCATCATTGTCCAATGAATAGATGAGCAGAGAGTCCTATCTCTGTGAAACTTCTAAAGGTTCTTCATAATGTAACCTGAAAGATTAATTATTTGGGGTGGGAACTTCTCCATAAAGTTAGCAATTATGCCAAACCAAAAAGTCTCAAGGGAAACAAAATGTGGCAATAAATCTTTTCCATTTCTATAATTAAGTGTCACATTTCTTCTTGGAATCCATTTCTAGCAAATGGGTGCAGAAAAAAAATGTAATGTGGATGTTGATCTCATCGGGGCAAATATGATTGAAATTCATGACCATTTTCTGGTTGGATGTGCAGAACGGAGAACAATTGCCTGTATTAAAAGGCATTTTTAAAAGGTTCACTAAGGGACAGCACTTAAAATAATGAGCAAGTAAAGAAGCATGGGATTGATGCTACACTTCATGTCATAGCACAAAAGTGACCATGGGGAAGAAATATGGAAATAAGGCCCAGTTCACCCAGTCTTTGTGTCTTGTCTCTCTTTAGTTCCATGCATGGTCTCAAAACCATCTTTTAAGATTAAAACAGAAAATACTGAAGTTTTAACAAAACATGTAGTGTTTTGAAGCCAACCAAATCCTCCCTAGAAATACTGTAGGAACTGGAACTGAAAAATAACCACTCCCATCTATGGTTTCCATAACCCCCAGTTGGCAGCTGTAGCACTGAAGGAACTGAGATGACATTTGCTGCTCCTATCACATTTTGCAGCACCCCTTACCTGAAGGATGGATTTTGGCCTCTGCTCTAAATTGTTTAGAAATTATTGACTTAACATTCACCTTAAACTGCAGTTCATTTACACTGGAGTTAATAGTTGGCTCCTATGGTGTCAGTGCCTTTAAATCAAAAACCTGGGTTTGTGTGTGCTGTGTATTGGGCTGTAAATGATCTCAAATGAGATGAAGTCAAGACATAATACAGTACATTGGCACACCTTTGAATGAGCCACAGTCAAAGACATTAATCAAAATATGTGTAGACAGTTCAGTCTTCCTGAAGTCACTGTAAAATAGATAAAATCAGCACAATTCAGCTGGGGGCTATACATGGGTGGGAGCAGGCTTCCATGAATAGATCCCTATGTATCAATGTGCAACACATGTGGTTCCCCAACTTGATCCAATGAGTAGGGTGGATGTGCATTGCCCAGTAAAAGAAGCTGGAATCTCACCAGTCAGCTGTTGATGGGAGCAGCCTAGTGCCTTTCAGATGTTTTTTTTTTTTTTTTTTTTTTTTTTTTTTTGGAATACAACATCCATCCTCCCAACACTGTTTAGTTTGGTGGGCATCCTGGAAAGGCTGCAAAGTTGGAAGCTGACATGAAAGCTTAGTACTACCAAGCATTGCAATTTTAGTTGCACAATGCTAAAGAAAAATAAAGACCCTATCATCAAATCAAATACCTTTATTGGCATCACAATATAAAACATTTCAAATCTCTGGGATAATTTAAAGGACAAGGGTGAAGTTGTCAAGGGTTAGAGGGTCACACTGTGGTTGTATGCACTTAGATATTCTGCTATGCCCAGTCTATTTCCCAAAGGGATGGTTCGTTGGGAACCCTTTTGGGTAAAATTGTGGCTAAAAAGGAAGCTACTAGGGCAGTGGTATCTTTGCCCTGATCTGCCAGGAGAAATAAAGACCCTATCTTGGCTATCTCATGGGTTGGCATAGACACCTTCCCCTCAAAAAGTATATGATAAATGTGTACTGCATATATGAAACATGCCATAAACAGCACCTCAATTCACAAAAGGGTGAATAGCTCTGAACGAGCAGTTTGAGCCTAGTGCTAGTATAAACTTGTCACTCTTCAGACATCCAAACTCAATATGCAAACACTGAGGCTATGGCCAACTGGCGTGTGTGTGGTCACAAGTGAGGCTGGTGACACTGCCTACTCTCTCTGGCAATCATAATTGCTTTCCATGCAATAAATAATGAGTGAAGAGAACTTGTTTCCACTCTCACTTGATATTACTTCAGAGCTTTTAAAGAGAAAGGCATGGGATCCCTCTGAGATGCTGGATTAAAATATCAACACATTGTCTTTCTAAAATGGCACACCTCTATGAAATTAACCCCACCCAAGGGATTAGAATGTGGTCTAAACGTCAATCCATCTCATCTAAAAGAAAAGAACTCAACCTGAAACTCACTCACAGATGGTACCTAACACCATGGAAACTAGTGCTGATACACCCAAGTGCCTCACCAAAATGCTGGAGAGGATGCACCTCCACAGGCACATACCTCCACATGTGGTGGGAATGCCCCAAAATCCAACTCTTCTGGACATCAGTCATACAAGAAGACATCTGAAGACAGCCCTGTTTAGGGAAGCTTTTAATGTTTGATGTATCACAGTATTTTAATATTCTTTTGGAAGCCGCCCAGAGTAGCTGGGGAAACCCAGCCAGATGGGCGGGGTATAAATAATAAATTATTATTATTATTATTATTATTATTATTATTATTATTATTAGCAAAATAACTAAACAAATATTGGAAGTAACCCAAGAACTGGCCCTACTGAACATCTTCCCAGATATTGCCCACTCACATTATAAAGAGTTCATAGCCCACCTACTCTCAGCAACCAGAAGTATCATAGTCAGACACTGGAGAGACCTGTCAGGAATAAACATACACCAATGGTATCAAATAGTATGGGAAACAACCTTATTAGGAAAACTAACCAATAAACTGAAGCTGACACAGGGACAAATAGAAGAAGACACCTTCACCCCTGTATGGTTCCCCTTTATCACATACACAGCCCAACAAGACAACAACAAGAATCCGCTGAGAGCATATAAATCAATATGGCTAACCTGACCCCAAAACCCACCCTCTCACACACTCACACATAAACAAATCTCATTACAGCCAACCAAAGTCAACCAACCACACGCTAGGCCACCCCAACCTCTTTCACCACCAAGGAAATATAGCAAGCGAACAGAAAGAGAACCTGCACAAGTGACTCTGACACATACACAAAGTAGAAAAATAGAAGCATTGCCAACCCAACCCAACCCACTCACCATTCCCCCTCCCTCTCTTTTCCCCCTCCCCCCCCCAGCCTAATACTGCATGCAACACTAATGCCTCACAACAAATGAAACTGATCTGTAGAAGACACAACTTGAAAAAAGAGACAAGGTACCTAAACTAAGAAATCTTTAATAAAAATGATTAAAAATAAAAATAAAATGGCACACCTCATGATTTTAACAATGAAGTTTCTCAGTTTTATATAATGGTTTCCAGTCTCTTGGATACTTTCTTATCTTCATCAAAGTAGAGGAAGGCAACTAGGAAACTAGGAAACTAGAAACTACCAATACAAACAGAAAGATGGAAACCCTAGACATGTGTTGTTGGGGTTTTTTAAAAAGCCTCTGAAACTTTTGGTCCCATTACTGTGTTTCCCAGGAGACTGAGAGTTTGGATAATCATCAGATAAATGCATTACACTTGGATGCTTTTCTAATTGGATGTTTAATCTTTTGAAGACTCAGCTGTCACCTGCAAATTTGTTCTTTGTGACATGCACACTGGCGTCACGTCCCCCTCCCTACTTGGCATCATCTGTGGAATTATACATTGCAGTGGAAGCTACCCAGAATGGAAAGGGCTATTTGCATAATTACATACGTGAGACAATTAAAAGCACAGCCCATGTGCTTATGCGGAACACAACAAACGCTTTCCCCCCAAAAGAGACGGGAATATTTGTTTGCTTGTGGGTACTACAACAGCCCTGTTCCAGCTTCATGCCAGAGTTGCCACCCATTGTATGCAGGCCAGGTAATATGAGAGGCAGTGCTACAAATCAATTCCCAAAGGGCAGGAGGGATCATGGAAGACTCGGTCTAACATCACTGCAAAGCATAGCCTGGGGTCTATGCGCACATGCCCTATTCAGGTATTAATACGCCAGTGGTCATCAATATGAGGATAGGAAAGCAAACTAGGGCTGTGCAGCAGATACAGCAGGTGTCTAAACAGAATTGAGCCAATTTAGAGGGGTTCCAGGTTTTGATCAAGTTAGTTGAGATGACACCAGAGGTTGTAGCTTTCACCTGCCACACCTCAGTACAGCGGACCCTCTGGATAAGAATTAAATTTGTTCCGGGGGTCTGTCTGCAACTTGAAAAGTCCGTAGGCAGAGGCAGCGTGATTGAGAGCTTCTGCACACATGCGTGACACACAGAGTGCTTCTGCACATGTGCGCACAGTGAAACCCAGAAGTATACACTTCTGAGTTTGCTGCTTTTGTAACCCGAAAGTTACATATCCAGAATGGAACATAACTAGAAGGTCCACTGTAAGGGTATCCTGTTAAAGGGATCCAGGGGTGTGGATTCTATCTGATGCACGGATGTGGGCTAGGGCCATATCACAACCCAAATGGGAACCCCGGGGGGGGGGGGTTACTTGATGTAAGTCATAGGGCTCCTCCTACTGGTGGTTTACCTTTAGATGGACTCCCTGCAGATGGGCAGGCATCAAGAAAAATCCTTGCTTTACCTAATGCCTAAGCAAACCACTCACATCTGTATCCAATAAAGCTGTGGCCTATTTGAACCCATAAACCAAAATAATCATGTCTGTGTAATTATTGAGGGAACTGTGGGTCACGGGGCATTGGCATGCAATCCAGGGATGTCAGGTGGTAAGGCACTGGCGGGCTTTGGGCTTTCAAATTTCAGCAGCACCCTGTGCAATGCCTAAATTCAGCACCTGCCCCAACTCTTGCCTTCCGTAGTTGTCCTTCATTGTTGCAGCACCCCATGCAGCCCTCTCTTGGCTCAGCACCCAGTGTGGGCAAACTGGTCATGCTCTCCTACTTGCACCTCTGGCATTCGGTAGGAAGAAGTGGGGGCAGGTGGAGTCTGCAAAAAACAGTGTGGGACTGTTGGAAAGAGAGCTTTTAAACTTGCACTCCACTGTAGCTGTGTGGACCTGTTCCCAGGAAGCAACCCCAAACACACAGTCAAATAGAGCGAGTATCAGTTTTGCTAGTGCATTCCCCACAGGAAAGATGCCCACTAAACAGCATTTAGAAGAATTATACTCTCTGCTTGCCAGCTGGTAAGGGGAGGGTTCAATTCTGCTGGCTGCATGGATTCACAAGTGTGTCCTCAGTGGGGAAGCTGCTTAAATAAATTAATGGTGCGCTTTAAACCCCAACCATTTGTGCAGCAATCCCCCCGTATATAGACACCTGCCTCTTCTCTACAAAACAAATCATTATGTCAAATGAAACATGAGAAAAGGGGAAAAAAGCAACAACACAGGAATGCTTGGCAACTAAAAATTTCTTCTTTTACAGATAACTAGCTGCACCATGCAGTGCGCTGAATCTGACTATATGGAACGGCACAGCATTCCCCACAGGGGAAGAGTCATTCATTTATTATACTTCTACACCGCTTTTCACTCACAGGAGTCACAAAGCGGCTCACATACAATAAACAGAGCGGGACCTCACAATTGCAGCATAAATGATAATATAATTAACAAATTGTTAATAAACCAACCATTTTCTATAAAACACTACTAACAAAACAACTTTAAAAATAGATTAAACAGCACAGCCACAGGAAGTCAAATCATAAAATTTGCAAAGCATCACGGCACTCATAAGACACAAAACAATATTAACATTGACAAACTAACAGCCAAAATAAACTGAATAAAATGAAACATGCTCTCTCCCTACCCCCCATGACTCATAGTCAAGTGTCTATGGTTGTACTTGTGTGATGTGGACATCTCGTATTTCCTGCCAGGGTGCTCTGGTTGGCAATGCTCAAAGTGTGTTTGAGTGTAAGGAACTGGAGATGCCCAACCTAAAGCAATGTATTACTATTGCTGGGGAAGAAAGCAAGGAAGACCCATTTTGCATGCCCTTTTGAACCATCTTCCCTGTGGTCTCACATCTCGGAAAGGAGCTCCCCAACCCATGCAGTTTCCCAGTTCCCAGTTCCTCAAGGAAAATCGTAACATTATGGTCCTCCCCAGTGTCCTGTATGTGAGCGTGATGGTATTTCACATCAGGCTCCAGATGCACCTGCATCTCCTAAGTTGCACCAAAGTCCTGCAAACTTAGTGTGCTCTATTTTTCAAAGTTAGTTTCAGTCACTCAACCACACACAATGCTCTATGCTGCAATAGATCATTGGCTCCAGTACTGTCAGACCTTTGTGTGGAAAGGGACTGCTCATAGCCTCTGAAAGCTACTTGGAAGAAGCATGGTGGAGGCTTGCCTTATCCCTCGCTAGTGGGAGAACCTCAGCCTACTGAGATTCTCGCTCGTAACCGCTATATTGTGGTCCTGTTCAGCATGCTTCCTCAGCACAGCTGTGAACGTAGCGCCTGTATGCCTAGCTCTGCGTGCGAGAAACGGCAGCGCCAACATGCTAAGAAAAAGCCCAGTGGGGAATGTGTTTTTGAAGCAGCACCCAGCATGAATGCACTCACCACTCACCAGCTGGCAAGCAGAGTTTGATTCTGCTGGCTGCAGGGGTCTGCTTTGTCTGTATGTTTTCTGCACTGAACGTGCTGGCAAAGCAGGACCCACCAGCAGGATCAAATGCTCCTGTTCTTTGCCATGTGGTTGATGGCAGGAGCATCCTCTCCCCTTTGCCCTCCAATCGTATGTTCAATTAGAGTTTAAATCTGTAGTGGTGAAGCCCATCTGTAGCGATAGAGCCAAACGTTGCACAATCTGGGTCATGTATTCTGCGTCCATGCTCCCTGCTGCTTCGTTGACAAGCATGGGAGCATGAATGTAACCAAATAGGGCTACAGGCTAAGGAAGAACTACCCATTTATATGTGTGCTTTTTCATCCAAAAATGCCACCTTGCTAGATCAAAACAACTACCTGCATTTGAATGGGTAAACACGGAGATGTGTGAGATTTTCATTGAAAATAAGGTCTTTAGGGAGTAGGGCAGAATTTTGAAACGATAGCGTTGGAAAAATTCCCAAGAGAAGTCTATGTTCCTCTGCATCTTAGGAAACGAAACAAAAAACACCCAGATTTGTGTCTGAAATATGACCTGCGATATTGGCCCATGTTTAACGCCAGCAAAAATGGCAATCATTTATTTAGCGATAAAGATGTGGCTGTTTTCTGGTAAAATAAAAATCAAGCCGTATTTCTCGTAGATTATTCCTTTTATCTTTTCTAATGGGGAAAATGCATTTTTATTCAAGCATGAGAAAAAATATAGTGTTGGTTTTGCTTTTTATGCTTCAAGCAAACTGGCCATTTCCACCGTGAAAGACTAGTGATTTACAAAAGGTGACAAGTTATAAAATGAGTTTGCCTGGAATTTATGAATTGCTGGGTCTATTCCTGATAACAGTCGGAGATGGACTCTGTTTTAATAACTTCATGGAGTCAACTGTTTGTGTGTCTGCATATGCAGTGACATGGGAGGGGGGGGTGTTTCTAAATGTTTCTCAGGCTGTAGAATAGCCTTGCCATCCATCAAATCATTTTGATAACAGAAGGTTTAAGACCAGATTAACAAAACACTACAGGCAAGCCATATCTTTCCAAACTATGATCTTTGAGTGTTTTACTACATGGTCATCATCAAGGCCTTGTATGTGATACGATTACATGGCTCTTCCCATAGCTTGTTGCTGTTGTCAATTTACATATACTGTATATAAATAGCTATGGTATAAATCAGGAGTAGGGAAACTCAGGCGCAAAGAGCTCTCACCCCCCCCCCCTTGCCTTGTTCCATGCCCTCCTTCTGTACTATTTTCTGACTGGAATGGGTTGTACCCAATGTTAGTTTTACTCAGAGTAAACCCATTGAAATTGATGAACAAGACTAAATTGCCTCCACTGATTTCAAAGGATCTGCTTTGAGCAGAACTTAGTTGGGTACAATCCAAGGTGCCTTTGAATTGTGTTAAGATGACTTTCATCTGCCTGGAGTGTGTGTAAGCCTCGGATATTTGCAAGGCTGCGCCTACTCTACAACTAAGAGTCATATCCAGTGCGATGTCACTTTTACCTCTGGCCCACCAACTCCTGACATGTGGCCTCCACAAGCTTGTCCATGGGAAGACACGTCTGTTGTCACAGCGCTGTCAGGCAAGGAATGTCTAGAGTGAAGAATTAAATCTTTATTGTCAAAACCCAACTTACAAGTTAGGAAAAGGCATGTCCCTCAGTCCTGTGTCTCTCTCTTTTTCTTTTTCTTTTGAAGTTTTATTCGAGTTCAGAATTTTTACATACATTATGTTATCTACTTCCAATTTTAAATTTCCTGTACAATTTTTCCCCTTTCCCTCCTCCCCCCCATATCCATCGGAAGGGTCCAAATTATTATCTTCAGCCACTGGCATAGCGTCTTTAGTTTCCACTGAATGTGTTTTGTCCCAGTAGTTTTTATCCATTGAAGATAGGGGTTCCATCTGTTCCTTATCGTGGTGGACTTGACCTTCCACGTTGTTTCCTGTGACAGGACTGCGGCAATGTCCAACTGAATAAGTTCAAACAAATAACTATTCCATACCTCTACTGTCCATTTTTCTCTATCTTTCCAACCTAAAGCTATTTGCCTTTCCTGCTAATATCATAGCTTTGAAGGTAAACTGGTCACCTTTCTCTATTGCCGCAGTCCTATGTCTCTTAGCTACTCCTGGGTATGTGGTCAAACGAGGCAATTGCAGCAACAGAGAGGTGCCACCCCGATCTCAACTCATGTATCTCTCCCACCTGAGCAGCATGCAAGCAGGCAAAGACTATGCCTGCATGTAACCTGCTTGTGCTCCTCCCTCTTCAATCCTTGCTTGGTTCTGGGAAACAGTGGAACAGGAGAGGAGGAGGAGGTGTGGAAGCCCCTGATTCAACACCAGCCTGACCTACCTTCTCCTCTTACTGCTCCTCTTCATCACTCTTCAATTCTGCAGCTTCTCCTGCCTCTCGCCTCATGGCTGTTGCGAGCTCCCCCAGATCACTGATCCCTTCTTCCCTGTTAGTCTTCAGCTCGCCTTCTCCTGGTACCAGTATCCAGTGTCAGTATCCAGCCACCACTCCTCAGTGTCTAGACAGTCCCTGACATCTGCCAGGCTGAAAAAGGTACCCTTCGCTTGCTTGACTACAGGCAGTGCATTTCCCCCAGTGTTTTGTGGTTGAGCCCTGAAGCTATAATTTGGAGCTGGTTAACCTTCACTCCTTGTGCTGTACACTGCTCAGTATAGCCAAAATTAATACGGCCAGAGATCAGAATAGTAGTCCCCAGGGGTGGCGTATCCTGTTTTGTCACCTGAGGAAAGTGGGAAGTGCCACAACGCCCACCTCTGCTTCCTCCACAGAGTCTACACTGCTTTCTGTGCCAGGCTCTTCTTGCTTGATAAAGCTTGTTGCTTCTTCAGCATTGAGCTGTTCCTCCCTTCTTCACCCTCTGACCTGTGCTCGGTGTCCCCCCACCACTTCCTGAGTTTTGAGCCTTCCTCTTCTGAGGCATTCCTTCATGCCACCCACCACTCCTCGTCATCCAGCCAGGTCCTGACAACAATCGTAGATTCAATGGGCAAATAGTCTGATGTGGTATGAATTCTGGGCTCCTGAATTTGCTCATTTAAATTTAAATGACCTTTCCGTGGCCAAATCCATCAACATAGTCATGGGGCAGGACTCGGCTTCACCTGCTGAGCAGCAGCCTGAAGAAGCAGAAGGCAAAGTGACCCCACCTACTGCTGATCAGCCTTCTTGCTCCTGGTGAGAACCACCTGGTTTTAGCTTTCTTCAGCAGGGTTTCCAGTCTCAGTTGCTGGAAACAACATTTGTCGTTCCTGACCAGACCTTGCTGCTTCTTGTGACCTTGGTCCCTCGGCTCTCTTGACCCCCGGATCATCTGACGACGTGAACTGACATACTCCTGATCTTAGGACTGGACTGAACCTTGCATACAGACTCTGCCTCCCAGCAAGTACCCCTCCCCCCCCCCGAGACTCGGCTGGTTGGCTGGCCTCTACCACCACTGAGCACTGCTGTGGCTGAGCAGCACAGGACTATGACAAACATCAGCACACTGGAACCTAATATCTTATCACAGTAATCTCTGCCACCACTAGTATCTGTATAACATTTCCGCGTGCAGCTATTCACTTGATCACTTCAAAAAGTGGGTTTTTAACTTTAAATTGTTGGCTCCAGTCAGTTTTGTGCTCTTTTGGAATATAAACTGAAATGAGCAATGCCTTCTGCTGCTGAAAACAGGCAGCCCCTTATTTATTTCAGCACCTAGTGTAGCTCGCTCCATCCAAAGTTAATTCGTGCTTGTCAGACAAAACATAGGGAAACTGGCAAGCTGCCTTTTGTTCCAGCTTAGAGCCTGTTTAGCAGATGGCTAAAGAGGTAGGCAGCCAAAACTGTATCCTAGCATCATCTATGTGAGGGCCAAAATTCCCACCCAGAAGGTCTGCGGTTGTTAGTAAGGCCAGCCTTGAGATGGGGCTCCACAGCCTCTCCTTAGATGATCTGCTATGAAGCTTTCCCTTACATGGAGGGTGAATGCTTCTAAAATGAGTGCACTGACAAAAGTAAATGTTTTGTTCCAAAATTTACCAATTCAGTGCCCTAAGGAACAGCTACAAGAATTGCATGAATGGATCTGGAACGGGAAAAGGGCAAAAATAGCAGAAAAGTTAAAGTTAGAGGTGTTGGAATTAGGAGGTACTACAGATCCCCAATACGTCCAGCTATTATGAAGTTGTCATATTAAGAACACCATTTCAGGCAAGTAAAAGAAATGGAGGAGGAGGAGGAGTTTGGGTTTGATATCCCGCTTTATCACTACCTGAAGGAGTCTCAAAGCGGCTAACATTCTCCTTTCCCTTCCTCCCCCACAACAAACACTCTGTGAGGTGAGTGGGGCTGAGAGACTTCAGAGAAGTGTGACTGGCCCAAGGTCACCCAGCAGCTGCATGTGGAGGAGTGGAGACGCGAACCCAGTTCCCCAGATTACGAGACTACCGCTCTTAACCACTATACCATACTGGCTCTCACCATGGGAGAGCCAAATGGGGCGGAGGGGATCAATCTAAAAACATGTTATGCAATGGTGCTAAATGGAATCCAATATATGTTATTTTGAGACATTTAGAGTCCATGTTAACATGGTGTGGGTCAGAGAGAAAAAGAGAGAGAGATTTAGTGCCACCCTTACTATTCTGGATCTGTCTTGTCTATCATTGACCCATTACTTTAATTTAGCCAACAACTTCTTTGGGGGAAACAAGCTACAACCGTTTGTCTACTGTCCATCGTCTGTGATAGCTTCTATAAACTGTTGGTCATCTTTATCACATAATCTACATTTCTTAATTTCTCTATTACTTTTAATTATCCTTAACTAATAACTCTCTTCATAATCTTCTCTGCAATACTTTGCATAATCCTTATTACAGAACTTCTTGGAGTCCTACTAGTGTAATCTGTTTATTACAATTGCTTTTCAAATAGTTCAAATATTTACTCCAGTCCTCTGAGAATCTCTGGTCCTGCAGGTTTTGGATTCTTCCTGTTAATTTCCCATTAATTTCGTCTGCCATTCTTTTTCATCGGTAGTTCTTCTTGTTTCCATTTCTGTGCCAGAAATATTCTTGCTGCCGTTATCGCATATAAAAACAGTTTATTTTCCTGTTTGTTAATATCCTCCCCTACAATGCCAAGTAAAAATGCTTCTTCTTTTTTTGTAAGTGTATATTTCAACATCTTTTTCATCTCATTATATATCATTTCCCAGAAGCTTTTCACTTCCTTGCATTCCCACCACATGTGATAAAAATATCCTTCTTTTTCTTTACATTTCCAACATTCCAGCAGCAATTTATGCATTTTAGACAATATTTTACAATCATTACTCAATACTTCTATTTCAAATTTTGATTTATTATGATCAAATCCATTTTCCTTTAAATCTTGTTCAAACATTTCATTGGCTTGGCGATAGTGCAGCCAATCATTTACAAATTCTTTAACTTCTTCATAAGGTTTCATTTTCCATTTATTTCTTTCCTCTTGTATTAATTCTTCATATGTAACCCAATATTTACTCATATTTGTCTTTTTCACACTCATTGCTTCTAAAGGAGACAACCACCATGGTGTTTTACACTCTAATAGGTTTTTATACCTATCCCATATTTCAAATAGAGATCTTTGGAATATATGGTTACCAAATCCTTTATGGACTTTTGTTTTGTTATACCATAAATATGTGTTTTTTGACCCAAAGCTTAATTGGACCAGAAATATCTGCAAGTGCTGTTCTTATGCAGGAAGTCACGAAATTAATATCTTGTTAGGGGAATGCCTATTCTGTATTTGCATGGATTATACAGAAGGTGGTGCAGTGATTTTGGAAATATGGGAAGTTGCTATATGCTTTGTCCAGCCAGACCAATACTGCTTACTCCAACTTGCAGTGGTGTCAGGCAGAGGACCTTCTCCTAATGGGTCTGGCTGGACCAATTTTGACAAGTGGGTGGGATGACCCATCTGCCAGTCTCCCTCCAAAGCCCACTTTAAGATGCCAGGAGAATCAACTTCAACGGAAGAATCAGAAACACACTCTAAGTATATAATAACCCTTCTAGAGTTGTTATCCTGGCACATTGGAAGTTTGGGGTTTTGTTGGGTTTTAAAAAGAAAAAGTGACTGAGAGATTGATTTTATCAGAAGTGCAATTCAAGTGATAGGAGGTGGGGATGGGGATGGGGGGGGGATGAGAGTGTCAGTTGTGGGTAGAAATACATCATATGGATGCCAGGTCTACACACTGAGAAACAATGGAAGGGTAAACCCAGAATGCAAGTTTCTGAGAGGTCAGGTATTCCCATCATTCAGCCATCAGCTATACCAGAAACAGTAGAGCCATTCTCTGATTCTAACTATTGTTTGTATTCTCTTTGTCTCACCCCTGGAAATATTCCTGCAGACTCCTATGCCCACTGTGATGCCCAAAACCACAATTTGCATTGGCAAGGAATCATCTATTTGTGCTCCCTTACTTTGAGGGTTATTATTTCCAGCAGTGAATATATAATTTTCATTCTGGGAATTGTAAGCCATAGATATTAATTGCATCCCTAGCGTGTATTGCACCGCTCTGAACTTTCCGAGAAAACAATCCGCCACCTGAGAAGCTTTGGAAAGTTTGTATCTAAATAAGAGAACAACAACAGAATTATTCCAGTTATGAGGCTCAAAGTGCACCAGAGACCAGTTCAGGTTTGCATCCAACATCATGCAGGTCAGCTGCTGGCAGATTGCCCCCCCCCCCCCATTTTTCCTCTTCTTGCATATTGTAAAGAATCCTGTTATTTCACACTCCCACCCACCTTGAGCCCCAGTAATTATTTGAATTTTGAATATGTCTATAGATTTACATGAGTTTTTTTTATAGTCATGGCTTGCAGCCAGAGGACGCATATGCAGCTTTCATCATCTGTCCGATGAAAATGGAAGCATTTGAAAAATTATTCCATGACAACGAGAATAAGCACTTATAGTCATGGAGTGGCTAAGCAACATTTGAGTGATCAGGAACCATAACTACTGTAACTTTGGTGCAGAAATTCTTGTATGTCGCAGGGAGGGAAAACAGGGATGAATGTACTCCATCTGAGCAGCTTGGATATTTACCTAAATGGCAGAAACGAATATTTTGGACACGAATAACGCTTCATCCAATAGTTCAAAGGACTTAGGCCTTGCAGCAACCTTGTGATGAAATCTGAGTCATTGCCACCTGCCTCCTCAATCTGTGTCACCAGAATGGGCAGGGATAGGAATGGGCCAATCCTGTCATTAAGGCCTCCGGCTTCCCAGGTTCCAGTGCAGTGTGCTCAAGAATGTTGGTGTCAGGGACTGCACTGAGGAGGAATGGTGGGAACCGCCCCCCCTTCCTGCACCTTCCCAAGAAGAGAAGGACAGTATAAATTTAGAACAGTGGTTCATAGAAGGTCACAGCTCAGAAGCTGAAGAGGGGAGAAGCTGGGAAATATTGGGGGAGCAGCAGGAAAAAGAAGCACCAAGGGAGAGACAGCCAACAGACTCAGTGTCTCTTGAAAGTATTTCTGAACCCCCTTTCCAGAACCAGGTATGCCTTGAGAGTAGTAGAACAGAAAGCTCAGAGGCAGAAAGCACAGATCAGCTGGCACAGGGATGACGTACAACAGGAGGGACTGAGGGGGTGGGACTTTACTTGGAGCAACGCCATTATCTAAGAGAGACCGCATTCCTTCATCTCTCTCTGTGAATATTGAATAAACTATTTAGTAAGAACTCTTGTTTTTCTGCTTCTTGGCTGCCACTGTGGGAGGGATCAGATTCCCTGAAGCCTTGACAGTTGGGGATCATGGGAGGTGTAGATCAACAAATACTGTGCAGGTGTCATAGGAGCCTCCGTTGGAATGTATGGGTTGCATCCAACAAAGTTTTACTCAGAGTAAACTCACTGAAGTTAATCATGTTCATTAATTTCAATGTGTCTACTTTGAGTCGGAAGGGCATTGGGTACAATGCTTTGACTTCAGCTGGGGGACCGATGGACATGGTTTGGTTTGGTTTCAGAAAGCAGTCTCTCAGGCCAAATGAGGACCCTGGCCGGGCCACATTAGACCCATGGGCTGGAGGTTCCACATTACAATCATAGAAACACAGTAAACTGCCTTACATTGAGTCAGAACATGGGCCCATCTTTCTCAGTTTTGTCTGCACTGATGGGCCGTGGCTCTCCAGGGATTCAGGCAGGTGTCTCTACCTGGAAATGTTGGGGATTGGACCTAGGGCCTTCTTCATGCAAAGCAGATGGTTTATCATTGAGCTATGGCCCTTCCCTGAATCAGCCCACTGCTGATTTAAGCCAATAGTCCCTATTTTCTTGGCCAACCTCATTATTTTTGGTAAGGCAATTTGTCAATGACATTTTGAGCAACTGCAATGGCTCTTCCTGCAATTGTACTACTTCTTGGCGTTGGCCTGCCTGAGTCAGCCCATCCAAAACACAAACAGTTCCAACAACTAGTAATGACCTTTGAATCTCTCGTGACGTGACAGCGTTGCTGTTTATTTCCACATCCTAGATAATACCCAGTGAATCCATAGTGTCTGCTTCAGTTTAACCTGTAATCTTTGGAATCAATATGAATCTGTGTATTTTAGATTGTCTCATCTGTTCATGAAGGAGGATAAAGACTGACCAGATGCTAAAACCGTATGACCACCACATGGTAGGGGTAAGACCTAAAACAAACCCTGGCAACCATATGGTGCAGATGGCTATAAGAAAAACATCTTTGCAGTTTCTAATATAGTGACATTTAATTCCCTCTATCTGGTTTTGAGTTTTCTGGAAGTCAAACTATTCAATCCTGCCTCCAACAATAATGTTTTCTAAGAACTCTTGCCAGGCTCGTTAAAAGAGAGCCGTGTCGCCCTTATTTTTTGATACTTATTTGCCTTCTCGTGATAAGTTAATCATTTTTTTTGGGGGGGGGGGAGAGGCAGGATTTTGGCATGCCCCAAATCAAATATAAATAAGGACATCATAAAGAGGGTAAGGGAGGGAGGGAGGGAGGGAGGGAGGGAGGTTTGGCCAGATCTGTTTGCAATGATGTGAACTTTGTACAAAAGAAGACGCATTAAAATCACCCAGAACTTGACTTCATTTTTTTCTCCTGCCTAATAAACAGCTTTATTATTTTTGAAAGCCTACGAAACAGCTAGGAGAGGCAGCTGGTGCAGAATAGTTGGGCATGCCCTTTTTATAGAGAACTGGTGCCATGCTTTGGCACACATTTCTCTTGGCTGCGCATGAATAGCTTGCCGTATAGGGCCAATTACATCCTGGAATGACATGGCATAAAGACCTGATGCAATCTGCCATCTTAGCATCTTGTATGAGGCATGTAAAGCACAATTGCTCCTGGGGAGCATCCGGTTAAGAATGCATAGACTGTAATGTGTCGGGTGGTATGTGTACAAAAGAAGGAGCTGTGATGGGGTGTTAAGCCTGAAAATGTTTTATTTGGGATCCCCAACCCCACACCCCTTCATTTCATACAGAGCCTGCTCCCAGAGCTATTTGACTTCCTGCCTCATTAGGATTTTGCCACTCTCTTCATGCTGCTAAAGGAATGGGGGATATTCCACCAAGCTGCAAATATTGCTCGTAAATCCAAAAATCCTTTGTTATGCTCAAGCCGAAGATTCTCAAACTGGGAAGCAAATGGTGCGGTACTGACAACTCACAGCTGCACTGTCCCTTTTTATCATATGGCAAATAACAAGCGATCGTTAAGCATAAACCTCTGAGCATCTCACAATTTGTCATATCATTTATACAGAATGTGATGGTTAGGATTGTCAGTCAGCAGCAGAGGATGACATTGTGGGGCTGGACTGCTCTACTGCTCTCCCTCTGCTTGTGTTGCTGCTAGGCGACTCCCAAGACATAAAAACATAATAAAACATCAAACATTAATAGTAGCAATCTGATCCAATATAGAAGTCACAATAACTTTAAAATAAACAACTTATATCCAACAAAGCAATGTTTGACAATCCATCAAAATCTAATAGTAAACAGTAAAATTGAACACCACAAATAATAATTAAACAGTTCAACCACAACAAAGAATTACCAATCTATAATCAATAAAAATAACAGCAAATCACATTTCATAAAATACCACAAAACATACAGACCCATGTAAAAGGGTCAGATTGAGAAACAAAGAAGCACAACTTATAAAACTATTTTTTTTAAATACCCCTAAACTCCTTTCTTCTCAGCTGCTGCTGCTGTTCTCAAAGTCATAGTTGGGGAAAGGCTAGGTGGGGCAAGGCAGGTGGAAACACCATTGCCTGATTAGGAACAGAAATTCTCTCTCCCATTATTATTATTATTATTATTATTATTATTATTATTAAGCTGGTTTTCGAAGGGGCAGAGGAACCAGAGACCAAATTGCAAACATGCGTTGGATAATGGAGAAAGCTAGAGAGTTCCAGAAAGACATCTACTTCTGCTTCATTGACTATGCAAAAGCCTTTGACTGTGTCGACCACAACAAACTATGGCAAGTTCTTAAAGAAATGGGAGTGCCTGATCACTGGATATGGAACAACTGATTGGTTCAAAATTGGGAAAGGAGTACGGCAAGGCTGTATATTGTCTCCCTGCTTATTTAACTTATATGCAGAATTCATCATGTGAAAGGCTGGGCTGGATGAATCCCAAGCCAGAATTAAGATCACTGGAAGAAATATCAACAACCTCAGATATGCAGAGGACACAACCTTGATGGCAGAAAGTGAGGAGGAATTAAAGAACCTTTTAATGAGGGTGAAAAAGGAGAGCGGAAAATATGGTCTGAAGCTCAACATCAAAAAAACAAAGATCATGGCCACTGGGCCCATCACCTCCTGGCAAATAGAAGGGGAAGAAATAGAGGCAGTGAGAGATTTTACTTTCTTGGGCTCCATGATCACTGCAGATGGTGACAGCAGTCACAAAATTAAAAGACGCCTGCTCTGTGGGAGAAAGGCGATGGCAAACCTAGACAGCATCTTAAAATGCAGAGATATCACCTTGCCAACAAAGGTCCGTATAGTTAAAGCCATGGTTTTCCCAGTAGTGATGTATGGAAG
This sequence comes from Podarcis liolepis, assembly GCF_965112155.1. Lineage (NCBI taxonomy): Eukaryota > Metazoa > Chordata > Lepidosauria > Squamata > Lacertidae > Podarcis > Podarcis liolepis. The sequence continues at coordinate 72,834,351 of NC_139560.1, read as the reverse complement.
TGAGAGCTGGACCATAAAGAGGGCTGATCGCCGAAGAATTGATGCTTTTGAAATATGGTGCTGGAGGAGACTCTTGAGAGTCCCATGGACTGCAAGAAGAACAAACATATCCATTCTTAAGGAAATCAGCCCAGAGTGCTCACTGGAAGGACAGATCGTGAAGCTGAGGCTCCAATACTTTGACCACCTCATGAGAAGAGAAGACTCCCTGGAAAAGACCCTAATGTTGGGAAAGATGGAGGGCACAATGAGAAGGGGATGACAGAGAACAAGATGGTTGGATAGTGTTCTCGAAGCTACCAGCATGAGTTTGACCAAACTGCAGGAGGCAGTGGAAGACAGAAGTGCCTAGCGTTCTCTGGTCCATGGGGTCACGAAGAGTGGGACACGACTAAACGACTAAACAATTTATTATTCTTCTTATTATTATTATTATTATTATTATTATTATTATTATTATTATTCTTATTATTATTATTATTTTCTATGCTGCCCATCTGTCCGAGTTGCCCCAGCCAGATCTTAAAAACACAATGTGACATCACACACAAAAAACTTGTGTACAGGACAGGTGAGATAGGAGTGAGGTCAGCATGGTGTAAACACATTAGGATGTCAATCTGAATCTCCTGCTGGCGTGTTTTCACTATGTGGACCTTGCTGCCTCTTCACCTTGCCCCTCTCTCCATCCAAGCACACAGCAGGAACACAACCAGAGGTAGGTGATTGACAAAGCGGCCTTGAGTCTCTGTCAGGGGGAAAGGTGGGGTATGAATAAATATACAACAACAACACACTGTTCACTGCTGCTAACCAGCCAGATTCTTTCTGGTCTGATCCATAAAACTGTGTTCTGTCATTTGTCCTGATTGTTATTGGAAGCTGAAAAGCCAGTAAGCTCAAGATTCTGCCTTGGCTCCATCCCTGACATGTACTTTCCTGGTTCTGAACCTCCTGGCCATATCCGGAAACTTAGTATAAAAAAAGGAATCATTTTGCCAACATGCACCTGATCTGCCATAAGTAAGAATTTATTGGCGAGGAGTGGGGGAAATGTTTGAATTCACTGAAGTATGTGGGATAGCATGCTTAATGGCCAGTCAGTCCTGTGTGTGCATACAGTGGTACCTTGGTTCTGAAGCTCAAGGCGTTTGAGAACCCAAGTACCACTGTATTTGGAAATAAGTCACGGGAAATGAGTTCAAGGGGGGTGTACTCCCAGGTAAGTGGGCAGGGACGTGTATTTTTGTTGTTGTTCTGTAAAGCACATAGGCATTGATCGTGAAATCACTCTTCTTGTTGTTGCTATTGTTAAAAATAAAATTCATAGAAGAGGCACGTAACATTCTTCGCACCTCTTTGTACCCAGAGCATATATTCCATAGTTATTGACTTAGCTTATAACAAGACTAACTACATGATCATTCTTTTCATTAATAACTAAAAGCAGGTCTATATTGCCGTTGATCTACGCAGCTTTCTCTTTCCTACAAAAGTAACAGCACTTGGCTTCCATAATTTTCATGTAAATGATCTTTGGGGCTCTGTAAATGTCAATATGCTTGTACGGCTTTATGTGCTAGGTTTTTATAACCACTCTGCACGCGTGAGAGGAGAACGAACAGAGAAAATGTTCATTCGAAGATCCATACTCCTCAGTGACTCTGGGTGTATTTCAGTGGCACACTGATTTGTTTGCTGTTATTTATTAAAATGTATTAGTGCTGTTTTCATAGAATCATAGAGTTGGAAGAGACCACAAGGGCCATCAAGTCTAACCCCCTGCCAAGCAGGAAACACCATCAGAGCACTCCTGACATATGGTTGTCAAGCCTCTGCTTAAAGACCTCCAAAGAAGGAGACTCCACCACACTCCTTGGCAGCAAATTCCACTGTCAAACAGCTCTTACTGTCAGGAAGTTCTTCCTAATGTTTAGGTGGAATCTTCTTTCTTGTAGTTTGGATCCATTGCTCCGTGTCCGCTTCTCTGGAGCAGCAGAAAACAACCTTTCTCCCTCCTCTATGTGACATCCTTTTATATATTTGAACATGGCTATCATATCACCCTTAACCTCCTCTTCTCCAGGCTAAACATGCCCAGCTCCCTTAGCCGTTCCTCATAAGGCATCGTTTCCAGGCCTTTGACCATTTTGGTTGCCCTTCTCTGGACACGTTCCAGTTTGTCAGTTTTATATCTACAAAGCACCCAAAGTAAGGGGCGCGTTAAAAACATGAAACCATTGTAGCAAATTAGGATGCTTACTTCATCACCAGGACACTAGGGGATGCTTAAGTAGTTCAAGTGAATTTTTGAGGGCCAGGCAGCCAGACTCCTAGATAAAAGGGTGGCTCCGGCTGTCAGCAAACAACCAGAGGAAAGTCGTTTCTGATGAAGCTGAGACAAGTGTGCTTTGCTTTTTTTATTATTTCCAGAGGCCTAATTAATCCAAGTACAAAAGTAACAAAGAGAGAAGAGAGGTGGGGTTGCCTGGGGGGAAAGGACGTAAGAAAGGGAGCAAAGCTGACTAGTCATCGGATCACGTTGGATAGAAGAGAGTCCACAAAGTCAGAACACTCTGACAGATTCAGGTTACATGCAGGCTGCATTTTATTCAGTCTTCCCATTGTTTCTATGCTTGATCATGTTCACATTTTATGTGACCTTTCACACATGAAAGCCACTTCTGAAAATCTAGCAGAATCAAGTTGAAGTTGAGTTCCCATTTCTGTATTAATTGCATCAAGAGAACAAGTCGTTTTCTGCCCCCTTAACCCCAGGAGATCAGTATTCAAATTCCCACTCAGCCATGAAGCTCACTGGGCTAATTATTATTATTATTATTATTATTATTATTATTATTATTATTATTATTTACAGTGGTACCTTGGTTCTCAAACTTAATCCATTCCAGACGTCTGTTCCAAAACCAAAGCATTCCAAAACCAAGGCAGGCTTTCCCATAGAAAGTAATGCAAAATGGATTAACCCGTTCCAGACTTTTAAAAACAACCCCTAAAACAGCAATTTAACATGAATTTTAGTATCTACTGAGACCATAGTTCCATAAAATAAAATCAATAATCAATGTACTGTACTATAAAATAAATAAGATAGTATTGTAGATGATAAAAATTAAAATCATTAATTTTTTTCTTTTCTTTCCTGCACTGATGATAGTCACTGTTTGGATGGGGGGCTTTTATCCATTTCCACAGTCACGCAATCAATCAATCATAAAACGAAGAACAAGCCACAGTCACAAAAATGAAAGAGCCACACAAAGAAAAATGCTAAAAATATCAAAAACAAAAGCACCAAATATAAGATCCAAATGTCACCTCAGAACACTGCAATCGGAAATGGAAGGCTTTGATTACAATGGGGGGGGCACAAATTAGCAGTGCAACACTGAAAACGGGAGGAAAAAGGCTTTGATTACAATGGGGGGGGGGAGCATATTAGCAGTGCAACAGTGAAAATGGAAGCTCAGGAATACTGACTTCTCAGTTTGCAGCGTTTGAGTTCCAAGTTGTTTGGGAACTAAGCTGCTCGAAAACCGAGGTACCACTGTATACCCCATCCATCTGGCTGGGTTTCCCCAGCTTCTCTGGATGGCTTCCAGCGCATATAAAAACATAATAAAACATCAAACATTAAAAACTTCCCGATACAGGGCTGTCTTCAGATGCCTTCTAAAAGTTGTATAGTTCTTTATCTCCTTGACATCCATGGGATGGGTGCCACTACTGAGAATACCCTCTGCCTGGTTCCCTGTAACTTCACTTCTCTCTGTGAGGGAACCAGCTGAAGACCCTTGGAGGAGGACCTCAGTGTCCGGGTTGAGCAATGAGGGTGGAGATGCTCCTTCGAGTATACTCACTTTCATCCTAACCTACCTCACAGAGTTGTTATAATGATAAAATGGGGAAAGAAAAGAGCTATGCATCATTGCCCTTGCATTGTTCAGACAACATGGAAATTTCTGGAGATAAAGGTACTGAATTTTTGCATAATCACCAACATAGTTCTGTATAAAACCCATATGGATCCATAAGGAAAATGTCAAAAACAGAGTCTGGCAAATGGTTTTGTCAGCTTCAATCAGCACATATGCAGTTGACCATTTAAAGACAAGGTGTTGAGAAATTTAAATGAATGGCATATGCCTTGGTGGCTTATGATTTGGCAACTCAAGCCGCATATCATTCTAAAACCTTTACTGATGATAATGTTAATATAATGCCCAAATAAACCCGTTTACCATGACTGGTTATGACGATCCATCCTGAATGTGTTCAGCATCTGCCTGACTGTTAACTGCATCTCACTTTTTGAAGACTTCAAATGTACCCTATTTGTGACATCATGGATGGCATCAGAATGTCATGTGTGCATTTATCTTAGGCTCTCTCCATGCCAACTGTGGTGGCAGTGAACTACTGCAAAGTAGGTAGCATACAGCCTGACTGTCCAGCAAATCCAATGTTTATTTTTGGCCTTTTAACTTTTTTATAAGGCTAATATACTTCTCAAATAAACCTATTTATCACCACATGTTGAATGATTCATCCCGATTGTGTTCCTATTCCATTTCACAATCCGTTCACGTAAGTTTCTCCTCAATGGAAGACCATGCCAAAATAACATTGCTAAAAAGAGAGAGGAATATGCCAATATGGTAACATTTCTCTATACTATTTTCTGTAGGAGAGGGGGGAGAGAAGCACACACCAGAAAAATGGTTTTGTAGTATGAGGCTGCCTTCAGAATACCAGAGTGGGAAGGCTACATTATGATGGACCTAGATCTAAAACGTAAGGCAGATGAAGTTAAATGGGTCCATTAGAAAAATGTCAAAATCTACAGTCAAGCCATACTTTTATTAGGGCTAGCCAAAATGTCACAGAACATGATTCTGCAAATCATCCCAAACAGTCACACATATGGTTGAATCTTTGATTAACAAGGTGTTCAGAAAGTGTAAAGTTTTCACAGTGCCTATAAACTTATTTATCACTACCTGTTATAAAAATCCATCTTCACAGTGCCTAGTCATACTGCTAACTCTTTCAGTTTGTCAAGCCTTGGAGCTTATCCTATCTGTGACATCGTGCATGACATTGGGATCTACCTCCATGTCAACAGAAGTGACCAGTAAATCTCAGTTAGTAGATTCAAGTTGGTAGCTGTGTTGGTCTGCCGTAGTCAAAATAAATTAAAACAATTCTTTAAAAAGATAGTTAAAAAGGCTCTTCTTAGAAACCTAAAAACCCACTTAAAAGAATCAAGTCTTTTAAAGACTTTCTTAGATCATATACCTTTTTTGAAGACTTGATTCTTTTAAGTGAGTTTTTAGGTTTTTAAGAAGAACCTTTTTAACTATCTTTTAAAAGAATTTTTAATTTACTCTGTAAGTAGGTAACCCTCAAGCCTGACGGTCTAGCAAGTTCCTTTTCCCAATTTAATCTGACTTTGTAAGGTTCAAAGTACCTTTGTTGCAAGGAAATGTCCCCTATAATACGAAAGTTAAAAAAATATCCAGCCAAACAATTGGTTCACATAAAGCTGCAAATACTATGCTCTCTTCTATTAAGTAATTTGCTAATATTTTGCATTTGTGATATTCCATAAAGATTACAATTTTCTATTGCTCTTTTATTGTACCTTTCCCAATAATATATCCTCTACCATGTGCATCTGCTTGGCTTGTTCCTCTTACCGGAATTATCTGTGCTGAAGCTAATGCCTGGTGCAAACTTATTGACAATGAGACTTGACACTGGTTTCAGCTGATCAGATGTGAGGCTTCATGTTTCATCGCCCTCTTTATTTTCCAGGCAGAGTCTAGAGAACAGACTTGGAGATTAATGATCAAAGCCTCCAGCAACTGGAATAAATCAACACAAAGTAAACCACTTTCCGTTTCCGAGCCTTTGGCACACAGGAGCATCACATTTTCAAGTTTCCCCCTCTAACTTAGAGATTAAATGGGGGGGGAGGGGGGAGATACAAGTATGAAAACATTGTTTTTTTTCTCATAAGGTAAGCTGCATGAAGGCCTGTCAAGATCAGATGTAAGTGTCAGGAGGCTGATGGAATCTTGCAGAAACTGTCAAAATCCTACAAAGTACTGTAGGGAGAAACGAGAAAACAAAGCCTGTCCTGTACTGAAATATGAAGAGCAGACGGAGAAACTGTTTTTAGCTTCTGAGTAATGAAGAAAATGCATCTGTGTGTATGTGGTTGCAAAGAGCTGCTCTAGTGGCAATATACAGACCCCACTGAATCGCGCCAGAGCTATTGAACTGGATTTAAGCACTTGCTCAATATCTAGGGATGTGGGAGAAACTTGATTCTGTTCATACAGTGGTACCTCTACTTACGAACATGATATCTTTCGGGGTGCTGTTTGCGCCCTGAAAAGTTTGTAAGTATAGCTCCGCTACTGTGCATGAGCAAAGCACGATAGAGCGCTTCTGAACATGTGTGAAGCATGAAGATCACTTCTGCACATGTGTGAAATGCGCAGATCACTTCTGCACATGCGGAAAACCCGAAAGTAAACACTTCCGGTTTTGCCGTGTTCATAACCTGAAAATCTGCAATGTGAAGCAAACGTAACATGAGGTATGACTGTATTTAAAAGTGAACTCGCCTACTTTGGTCTTTCTTTCTTTCTTTCTTTCTTTCTTTCTTTCTTTCTTTCTTTCTTTCTTTCTTTCCTGAAACAATATGTGAACTGAAACATAACTATCCTTCGGAAATTGCACTTCTGCAAATTTTACAATGTGATTTTTCAGGCAAATAATGTGTATTGTATACCTGAAGGAGCATCTCCACCCCCATCATTCAGCCCGGACACTGAGGTTCAGCTCTGAGGGCCTTCTGGTGGTTCCCTCACTGTGAGATGTGAGGTTAAAGGGAACCAAGCAGAGGGCCTTCTTGGTAGTGGCACCCGCCCTGTGGAACACCCTCCCATCAGATGTTAAGGAAATAAACAACTATCTGACTTTTAGAAGACATCTGAAGGCAACCCTCTTTAGATAAGTTTTAGCGTGTTTTTAAAATTCTGTTGGGAACTGCCCAGAGTGTCTGAGGAAACCCAGCCAGATGGGCAGGGAATAAATAATATTTTTTATTATTTTATTTTATTACAAACGTGCATATGCTATGGTAAACTGTGTGTAATGATGCCTATATTAGTGAAAATAGCATGCAGAAATCCATTCTGTTGGGGGAAATTGCATTGCAAAAATGTTTATGTTAAGAGAATTGCATACAAAAGAAGGTATATTAAGGAAAATTCATACTAAAATTCTAATGAATTTTCATGAGAAACCCCCCCCCCCAAAAAAAAAAATCAGAATCAGTGAAAATAAGGACAACTATACTTAAGGTATTCACCCATTCCTAATTAATACCTGAGCTCTGGTCTGATGTTGAAGCAACTTGACTCAGATATTGTCTGTGGTGCCTACAGATGACATCTACAATGGAATGCCATCAAGCTACAGTATGTGCTGACTCGTAAGTGGGAAGAGGTGACAAAGACTTGCAGATACCCAATGAGAGCCAGGGTAAAAGACCTGGGACTCCTGGAAGCGTCAACTATAGATAGAGATAGCAGTAGGACCAGTGTGTTGGAAGCAGATTATGTATGGCAAACCTGTTCCATGAGAAGGCCTTACCTCAAAGCCCCTGAGCAGCAGAAAAATCCCAGCATTCAATGAGGAAAGAAAAAAGGGCTCTGTGAAGGAAAAGAATGGAACTGCCCGTAAATTAATTGCATGTCTCTACTGATGTTAATTGACTTTTTAATATATTGGTGATTTTGTGTTTGTTTGTGAGCGCAACAACAATTATGATGGTGTTCATAAAACTTAACATCATCAGGTCCCATGGAGCAGAACTTCTCAAAGGACAGTCTTCTGAATTCTCCTGTAAAGAAAAACAGCTTAAATGTTGCCCTCAGAACTTCTTCTATCACAACCCAGAAAATTCAGGTTGCACAATTGTTGTTGACTGCGAAGCCTTGCACAACAAACCTGCTTCCCCAAAAGATCACCTTATTGTGCTAAGTGACAGAAAAATGCAATGAAACATTGAGATCGCACTTGCTTTGACACAACTTCATCTGACCTCCCTGCAAAACAAATTAGAATAAGTGTTCCTTAGATAGCCAACTTCATCTCATCTTCTAGCAAATAAATCTGGGTGAATTCTCTGTAAATACATCATCTGGAAGCACTCTATGATGAACAGAAATAATGCACCATTTTCCCTTGAATAGCAATTGTTGCCGTAGAGTTCTATTTAAAAACTTACACCTCTACCAAAGTCATCTGGTGAGAATTAAATGCACACAGAGGCACAGAGAGATTTGAAGCTGCTGCCAAGAAGGCAGTAAGGGGAAAAAATGAGGCAAAATAATTCTTGCCACATACAGAGCTATATAGTTTATGTAAAGTTGTCATGAATTTCACCTTTTTTTAAAAAAAGCGCTTGAGTAAAACATCCAGGGAATGAAGTCAGTAGAGTTTCTATTAGGCTAGAAAAAGAAATATTGAGGTGACGGAAGGGTGCTGCAAGTCCATATCTGAGGTTTACAGAAAGTCTATACTGCATGTTGTCAATTCGTTCTGTGAGTGTGATCTCACTTTTATTATCTCCGAGTGTCCGCCTGATTGTCTGTGGCTAGTTAAGAAACTCCACATGCAATGAGCAAGACTGATAGGGCTTGGAATTAATGTAGCTCCCCGAATTTCACCTAGAGCAAATTTCCAAGGTGTATTTGGAGGGGTGGAGTCTGAGCAATTTGGAAGGAAACATGAAGAGTTTTGATAAGCAAAACTTCTCCAGGGCATCTTCTCATCCCTAGTTAGGTGTGATAGGCTGAGCACAGAGCATTTATTCTTGCGAGTTGCATTTTGTACATTTCTCCCCCCCCCCTTTTTTTTAAGGCTCTGGACTTCATCTAAATATAGCATGATTAGGGTTGCCATATTCCCCAAAGTGAAAATCCAGACAAAGTTGTGGAGGTATTTTTTATTTTTATTTGGGTGGGGGAGCAAAGTTGTTAAATTGTGGGGCTTTTTATTTTTTTACTTTTTAAGCATTTTTAAAATAAAAAAATCACCCTACTTGTCATACGTCCAGCTTTTCTGGACTATTTTGCCAATTCAGCAAAGCGAGTTCTCCATAACAGAGAGCACGTGTTGCGGTTGGAGGAACAGGCCACCCTGGGATGACTAGGCAGATTTGAGGGGAACCAGCATTTAAGAGGTTAACTGGGTTGCTGGGGAATTTTGTATGTTGCCATTGTAGAGGAGGGGTCAGAGGTTTTAAATACAGGGGACAGACGATGAGACAGGCTCTTGGCTGTTTTGCAACGGATCAAGAAGCAACTGCGCCTTGAGACGGTTGTATTATACCTTATCATCCCTACTTTGTCCCTCTCACCCTGTTCTTCTTTTCCCCTTTTGCTCTATATTCTATTTCTTCTGATAAAATTCTCTTGGCTTTCCTCCCTGTATTCTCTGATACCCCTTCCTTGTACTAAATAACCCCTTTTGGGAGGTAGGCAGGGCTGCGTGTACGACCCCCCCCCCCACCGGGGGGAGGTTTTACCTTCCCTGCTTCTCGGGGCGAGTTTGGTACCTCAGCTCCAGCCCTTGGGTGGTGGTTGCAGCCTCAGCAGCCGCAGAGCGCGGCGGGCCCCCCCCTTCACCCTCCTCCCGCCCCGCCTGCCACCCTTGCGTTCAGGCCGCGGCCTTTGCAGCCGCGGAGCGCGGCCGGGCCGTTTGTCCCTGCTACCCCCCCACCACCTTGCGTTAAGGCCGCAGCCTTTGCGGCCGCGGAGCTCGGCCGGGCGCCTTCTCCTTCCGCACCCCCCGCCCCTCTCGTGGTAAGGCCGCAGCCTTGCAGCCGCGGAGCGCGGCGGGGCGCCTCTTTCCTCCCGCCCCCTCCCTCCGTTGTGGCCTCAGCCTCGCGGTCGCGGAGCGCGGCCGGGCGCCTTTTCTCCCTGTCTGCGTTGAGGCCTTGGCCTCTGGGGGCCGCGGAGCGCGGCTTGGATCCCTCCCGCCCCTTCCCCGCCCCCTTGTATTGGAATAGCAGCCACCACTGCCGCGAAGCGCCGCTGGGTTCCTCTCCTCTCCCTGCCCCCCGTGGAGCAAGCAACCGGCTTACCTTAAGTTGCCGGTCTTTTAAAGGCTCCCGGGGAGGGGGGCGCGGTTCCTCCGGCTCCCGGCTTCTTGTGTCTGTCGCCGGGCGCCCAGCGTCCCGGTAGCTAGGGGGGAAAAAAGAAAGGTGCGCCTTCATTTAGGCCCATTTGGAGACATTGTGCAGGTTTTCCACAGACCTCCATTTTAACGCACGTGGAGTGTCTGGGTGCCTGTATCGTTGCTGGCTGAGAGCTATTGCAGCTTGCCTGCTCTTGGGCTCCCCCGGTGGCCCAACCGGTATTGCAGCTTTCCCTGTTTTTGAGAGCTATTGCAGCTTGCCTGCTCTTGGGCTCCCCCGGTGGCCCAGCCGGTACTGCAGCTTTCTCTGATTTAAGTGGATAGGCCTATTAGCGCCACCTGCTGGTTTGCCTGCGTATTGCTCCAATTTTATTGCTTTTAAAGAACAATTCTTTTATAGGTTTGTGTTTTATTTCAGTGGTTGTGGTGAGGGAACAGCTTTAATCAGTGCTTCGGTAAAAGGTGTTTGATTGACTATTGCAAGTCCATAAAGGACATCCCTCATGACTGCTCCAATTGATTTATTCTTCCGTTTCAGTTGACACGTGGTATTTGGATTTTGTGTACTCATTCATTGGAACCAACAGTGTTGCGGGGCGGCGGCACCTATTAACTCTCGATTTGATTTCCCTTAGCAGTGATGGCACCGAAAAAAGCTACCAATCGTCCTGGCCCATCCTCTGGCGTGAAACGGCCTATTAGGGGTCCATCACAGGCGCTTCGCTCTCCCACCCCAAGTCAACCGGTGGGAAGGGTGCAATCTCTGGTGAACAGCATGGCCGGTAATCCAGTGGCCTTGTCTCGATTCGCAGCCGAATTGGATGGTTTCCTGCAACACTGCTCCGCCCAGCCTTCCACGTCTGGAAGCCGTACCCGTCCGGTAGTGGCGTCATCACCAGTGTCGCCGTCATCTAGTGAAGATGGGGAAGACGTTCCGTCAACTGGGGTTCCAATGGCTGATTCTCAGTTGGCCTGGCCCCGCGACTTACCTGCGACTCGGGGCCGGTCTCGAAGGCCCCGTCGCTCCTTGGGGAGGGCCGCAGGAAGGCAAAACCCTTCGCCTGCTCCCACCCGTCGAAGTGTACGCTCCCAACCTTCGGTTGAGGCGGCTGCGGGTTCTGGCCTTTCACCTGTGGTTTCTCCTTCACCAGCTTCAGGCGTAACGCAGCCGAATCCGGATTCTGAGTCTTCCATCGAAGACAGTTTGCCAGTTCCTGCCAGGAGGTCTTCGGGGGGACGCCGTCGCCGCAGGAGGTCTTCCCGCAAGCATGCCAAACGAAGGAGGGATGACACATCTTCCTCTTATTCTGGTACATCATCTTCATGTTCTGATGATGAGGCGGGTAATTCAATGGAACTTTACTGGGGATTCGGCGAAGCGGCTTCGGGCCTCCCGAGGTGGGCTTGGGAACGGAGGGCCAACACGCACCGGGTAAAGTATGGAGCCGTGCAAGAGTGTAGGGATGGCGTGTTGGTGCCAGACGTTAAGGTCTCTACTAACTCGGCCAGAGACATCATTCCAGGCTCGCATCTGCCGTCAAAACTACGGTCCAGGATATTGAATGGCCGTTACGAGGACATGTTTAGACTGTCCCCACCTTCGGAGGAGCAGGAAAAAGGGAGCTCTTCCAGAAAACGTTCTGGTGCTTCCTCTATAGACAGGACCTTCGAACACTGGCTCGATTGTTTCCAAGTCTTCGCAGGTGTAGTTGTAGCGGCTTACCCTCGGAGGTCTCTTCATTTGATAGTCTATCTGTCCATAGTTCGCTCTGCTTTCACCAAAGCTGGTGAAAAAGCGGCGATCAAATATGATGAGAACTTCAGGCGCCGTGCAGCCAAAATCCCGTCAGCCCGCTGGGATCGTAAGGATCTCGATGTGTGGACCACCCACGTGGCCCCACTAATTGACAAAAAGGTGCCGGAACAGCCGAAGCAGAAGGTTTCGGCTTTTAGACCCGGACGTCGCCTGCTGTGCTGGGACTTTAATAAGGGTTCCTGTCAGCGTCAAGGATGCAAGTACGCTCATTTGTGTGACAAGTGCAATGGTTCCCATGCCGCTTCCTCATGTTTTGGAAGTCGGCGGCCCTTTCGTGGGGGAAGGGGGGGTGCCCAGCATCCCCCCAAGTCAGCCCCAGCGCCCGCAGCCGCAGCCGCAGGAACAGGAAAATAGCGTATTGACCTCCTTGGCTCATACTCCTGTGCGGCTTCAGGTCCTGCAAAATTGGTTGCAGTCTTACCCAAATAGAGAAGCTGCAAGTTACTTGAGTGCTGGTTTTTCTGTTGGTTTTCGGATTCCGGTGGCTATGCCTCCCGTCGCACGGAATCCTTCTAACCAAAAATCAGTTCGCGAGCTACCTCAGGTTGCCCGCAAAAAGATTGCAAAGGAGGTGGCTATGCAACGCATGGCTGGCCCCTTTGGTGTCCCTCCATTTCCTAATTTGCATGTATCCCCATTGGGTATCGTGCCAAAAAAGGCCCCGGGTGAATTTCGTTTAATTCATAATTTGTCCCATCCCAGGGGTTCATCAGTCAATGATGTTATTCCTCCGGAGCTTTGCTCCGTAAAATATGCCTCCCTTGATCAGGCGATCAAGATGATTCGGGGATTCGGCCGTGCGGCTTTATTGGCAAAATGCGACATTGAATCGGCTTTTCGCCTTTTGCCAATTCATCCAGAGGATTTTTGGTTGTTGGGTTTTCAGTTTGAGGGCGGTTATTATTTTGATAAGGCCATGCCTATGGGCTGTTCAATAGCATGTGCTGCGTTTGAATCATTTAGTACTTTTTTGGAATGGGCCCTCAAATCTAAAACAGGATTGGGCGGAGTCACCCATTATCTGGATGATTTTTTATTGGCCTCTGCTCACGATACCGGCGAGTGCTCGGTGCTGCTGAGAGCCTTTGCTGACCTTACTCGGGAACTCGGGGTTCCCCTGGCTGCAGACAAGACTGAGGGTCCTTCGACCCGTCTTATTTACTTGGGTATCCTCTTGGACACGGTCGCTCAAACTTCTAGCTTGCCAAGTGACAAGCTGGTGGCTTTGAGGAAGGTGATAGAGGAATTGCTTCCTCTGAAGAAGGTGTCCCTTAAGCAGCTTCAGTCGCTGCTGGGTCATCTGAATTTCGCTTGCAGAGTGGTGGCTCCTGGCCGCCCCTTCTGCTCTCGCCTAGCGCGTCTCACCTCAGGATTGAAGGCCCCGCATCATCGGGTGCGCCTCTCCAGTGAGGTTCGGGCCGATCTTTCCATCTGGTTGGAATTCCTCGAGGAATTCAATGGGGTGTCATTATGGCAAGACACGTTGAACTTGCATAATGACTTCCAGGTACAATCAGACGCTGCGGGTTCGCTTGGCTTCGGGCTGTATTGGGGGGGCCGTTGGTGCGCAAAACCTTGGCCGACTGAGTGGCGGGGTGGAGAGATTACGCGGGACCTAACTTTTCTCGAGTTTTTTCCCATTGCAGTGGCAGTGCATTTGTGGGTCGAGGAGTTCAGGAACCGGCGTGTCTGCTTCTGGACTGACAATCAGGCAGTGGTGTCAGTGCTGGCCAAGCTGTCGTCACGCTCCCCCCGAGTGTCGGCCCTTTTACGGGGTTTTGTTTTGCACTGTTTGCGTTTTAATATAGCTTTTTCGGCTCGTTTTGTTCCTGGGGTGTCTAACGAAATTGCTGATGCTCTGTCCCGTTTTCAGATGGAGCGGTTCAGACTCCTGGTTCCAGAGGCACGGATACGTCCGGAATATTTCCCGGATCATCTCTGGAACCTTGGCAGCAATTAGTTTTACAGGGAGTAGCGGCGTCGGTCTCCCCATCTACCCTAAGATCATATACGAAAGTGTGGGAGGATTTCTTGGAATTTATGCGACAATCTGCATGCGAGATAAAGGGGGTCCCGCCCACTTCCTCTCAAGTTTTAAAATACTTGTCACACCTATTTCAGTTGGGGCGGGCAGCCAGGACGATTAGGATGCATGCAGCTGCTGTAGCATTTTTCTGTAAAGTATTTTTTGACACAGATCCTTGCGCGAAATTCATTGTTCGCAAGGCCCTTGAAGGTTGGAGTAGGCTTTGTCCTTCTCGGCCAGCAAATCGCCGCCCCATATCTTTTGAGATGTTGAGTAATATGCGCAAAAAGCTGCGGGTGGTGTGTTGGTCAGGGTACGAGGCCCGCTTATTCTCGGCGGCATTTTCCATGGCCTTTTTTGGCGCACTAAGAGTAGGTGAAATAGTTGTGGAAAGCCACAGGGATGGCAGCTGGCGGGGCCTTTTGTTTCAGGACGTGCAATTATCCCCTGTTGAACTTAGAATCTCAATTAGACATTCTAAGACGGATCAGAGGGGTAAGGGTGCCCTCATTCGTCTCCCTGCTACGGGTGGAGCGGGCCCTTGCCCTGTAAAAGATGTTCGCAGGTATATGGCGGTGCGCATCCTTGGGGATGGGCCTCTGCTATTGCATGAGGATGGGTCGCCCCTAACGAGGCACCAGTTTGCGAAAGTGATGCGGAAGGCAATCCTGGCTTGTGGCGGCACAGCTGGTGATTTTGCCCCCCATTCATTTAGGATTGGGGCTGCCACAACGGCAGCCCACTGGGGATTGTCAGCCGCTAGAATAAAGGATCTGGGCCGCTGGAAATCGGGTGCATTTCGAGGTTATGTTCGGTAATATTTTCTTACATTGTTTTGTTTATTATCTCAGGTTTAGCGGCTGTCCGCATCTGGATGGTGGGGCACAGCATCGTCCATTGGGCTGGTGTTGCAGCACAGCGGTCCGGAGCAGGTCCAGGTCTCGGCTTTCCTTCGCACATTTATTTATCTTGGCTGTCTAGACGTGGGATGCGCTGGTCAGAGCTCCTGCCGATGATCCGGAGGCAATTGCTGCAAGAGGGGCCGCCATCAGCTATTGTGTTGCAGCTGGGTGAGAACGACCTGGTAGCTAGGGACTGTTTCTACTTGCGTGCTGCAATATTGTCCGACCTGGAGACTTTGCAGGCAATGCTGCCGTCAACAAAAATATTTTGGTCAAGGCTATTGCAACGGTGCGCTTGGAGGGGCAGTCGCTGCCCAGCCGCCACTGAAAGGGTCAGAAAACGCATCAATACCGCGGTATACAAAAAGATCATGGAGCTGGGTGGAGACGTGATTTTTCATCCTGAGATCTCTTCTCAGGAACCGTCCCTTTTCAGAGCTGATGGCGTGCACCTTTCAGCCTCAGGGAATGAGGTTTGGTTAGCGGCGGTGGTGGCCAAGCTGAGGTCTTGGCTAGGGCTGTGAGTGGTTTGGCGGTGAGCTGAGGGCTCCATGGCGGTTAGGCATTGGTTAAAGGGGTGCTTGGAGGGGTAAGTGCCTACCCCTCCAAATGATGTGGAAAGGGAATTCCGTTAAAGGAATCCAGGGGCTTGCCATTCTTTCGTCCTTGTCCGAGGAGCCGGACCTGGGCCGTGCAAGCCCCAACGGAACATGAGGGTGAGAGGTGTTGGACTGTGCCCCAGCTTCATCTCTCACCCAATACTTGTTTCCCACGCTGGATTCCGGTGATGACCGGAAGGGCCAGCGCTGTCCTTGAGGGCAAGGACAGATAGTCACCAATGCCTAAGCAACCACTCACATTTTGTATTAAATAAAGTTGTGGCCTAAATTATGCCAAAAACCTAAACAAAAATTAAGCGTGAAGTGTGAATTTATTTTGGGGGGTGGCGCTGTGGAACTCAACACGCAAAGCGAGTTCTCCATAACAGAGAGCACGTGTTGCGGTTGGAGGAACAGGCCACCCTGGGATGACTAGGCAGATTTGAGGGGAACCAGCATTTAAGAGGTTAACTGGGTTGCTGGGGAATTTTGTATGTTGCCATTGTAGAGGAGGGGTCAGAGGTTTTAAATACAGGGGACAGACGATGAGACAGGCTCTTGGCTGTTTTGCAACGGATCACCCGCCCCCCCTCCCTTTTTAAAGGGTGGTTTTTTGTTTTGGCTCACTTGACCTTGCTATTGCCTGTCATGGGGTCGTTCGCCTTGGTGCGGGGGCCTAGTAGGAATTTACCATCTGGCTGATTGGCTGGTGCCATTTGGGTTTTGCCTACTACATAGCAAATCGTCACAACTTGTAAGGTTGGCGGTTAGGCATTGGTTAAAGGGGTGCTTGGAGGGGTAAGTGCCTACCCCTCCAAATGATGTGGAAAGGGAATTCCGTTAAAGGAATCCAGGGGCTTGCCATTCTTTCGTCCTTGTCCGAGGAGCCGGACCTGGGCCGTGCAAGCCCCAACAGAACATGAGGGTGAGAGGTGTTGGACTGTGCCCCAGCTTCATCTCTCACCCAATACTTGTTTCCCACGCTGGATTCCGGTGATGACCGGAAGGGCCAGCGCTGTCCTTGAGGGCAAGGACAGATAGTCACCAATGCCTAAGCAACCACTCACATTTTGTATTAAATAAAGTTGTGGCCTAAATTATGCCAAAAACCTAAACAAAAATTAAGCGTGAAGTGTGAATTTATTTTGGGGGGTGGCGCTGTGGAACTCAACACGCAAAAAGCTGCCTGAACGCCATTTTGGCAGCCAGATTCCCAGATGTGTCTGGGAAAACCTGTACATATGGCAGCCCTAAGCATGACTAAACTTCATAATCATGAAAGACGGGGGGCGGGCGGAATATGTATGTGTATATGAGTTTTGGGATTGCTTAAGATAACTAAGAGCAGCTTGGTTTCACAGTTGTATGGAGTTTTCATGGTTAAGTCGCATTTACTGCTATTTGAGAATTTCTTTACACATAAAAAGAATGAGTTACCTATGAAATATTTTCCCCCTTGTGCACAGTTTGTAATGCTCAGGAGTCATATCTAATTTAGCACAAACCTACCTCAGGGTACACAAGGTATTGGTTTCTCTGCCCTGTCTAGCACTGTTGAAAATAAACTAGCAGTCGCAGACTTCTTTCCTCTCGGTAGTGTTTGAGACCTTACATTTGTTTCCGTGATTCTGCGAATCACCTGTGGCTTTAAATCTACAGTCATACCTCAAGTTACAGACACTTCAGGTTGCATTTTTTTTTCAGGTTACGGACGCGCCAAAACCTGGGAGTATCGGAATGGGTTACTTCTGGGTTTTGGTGGTCACGCATGCTCAGGAGCACTGGATTGCAACCCGTGCACAGAAGCGGCGCTGCGGGTTGCGAACGCTGCAGGTTGCGAACGTGGCTCCCACATGGATCACGTTCGCAACCTGAGCATCCACTGGATATGGTTTTGTGGCAAAACAAGGCCCATATGTAACCCCCTGTGATCTTTAGAAGATTTGTGCACCTTCCCTAACCCAGAACCACAGGCAGGTCTCTGGATCTGAGGGAGCCCTGATCAGGGAGTCCTCTGATAAAGCCCCATATCGGTGGGCAGCCACATCCATCATCTTCCCCTCTCCTCCTTTTTATTTTCACCAGACATGAGGGGCAGATAGATTGGTCCTAAGGTAGGTGATGTTGGTAGTGGAAGTGGTGCTCATCTTATGAGTGCCAGACAGCCACCATTGTGACTGCTTATAATGCCCTGCAGAAAATCAGCATCATTCAAGAGAATTGTGGCCACCTGAGATGGCGGCTGCACAATGATCATCCAAATGCCAGAAAGGAGAGCCAAGGGTGATAGCATCTGTATCCATAGGTCCTTGGCAGATGTCAAAGGATATTGGCTGATCACTCTACATCTGACCCTAGACATAGTGATTCCAGGACTGCCAGCAGCATGGCAACATGACACCCATGGCACAGTTTAGCTGCGTCAGTTTTTGTGAATTCCAAGAAAGGGCATGAAGAACCCACTGGAAATTTGTGCTGGCCTTCTTGTTGGCTTCAGAGACAGGGTAGTTTTGAGTGCTGGAGATGGATTTCTGACACCAACATGTGCAGTCATGAAGCTTACCGGGTGATCGTAAGCCAGTCTGGGAAAGCCAGTGATTGAAACTCCCATTGTTCTAGGTGCATTTTGCGACAGGGAATTTCATTGGCACGAGCCGTTTCTGAGCTCTGGGCTCAGTCCTGTGCCTAAGATTTCAGATTAAAACTGCAGAGTGGAAGAAAATAGGGATCTTTTACTGCCCGCCCCCCTACTTCCAGCTACTCTCTGAAGACTGGAGAAGAGACCCTCTTATGAATATTAGGGGTGTGGGCAGGGAAAGGACTAGCACATGTGAAAAATGAACATAATATTTTAGCTGCAGTTCGTTCATTTTCAGCTTTGTAATCTTGTTATGAAAAAGTGTGCCTAGACATTCTGTTGTTGTGCCCATATCCTAGGTTTCAGGTGCCATTTAGCAACAGCTTTCATATCTCAGTTTCTAACATTGCTCCCAGCTAAGCCTACATCAGGATGTTATGAGAATAACACAGAGGCCTTCAGAACTTGTTCTTCATTGAGTTGAAAGTTGCATACCATCCATGTATGGTGGGCCACAAAGGGCCTGATGAGTCTCCTACTTTTGCTGACTACAAAAATGGGGAGAATTGCTAAGCCCTCAACAGATCTCTGCATAGCTGCTGGTCTGTGTTTTGAACTGATGGGTCAAAGCATCTGAAGTGGATCTCTCTTCTGCTCCCTCTTGAATATTTCCATGCTATCCTCATCGGCATTCTTCCTCTCCTTCCCAAGTTCCTTTCCCTTTTTTCTTTTCCACTTTTCTCTCTCTTCCCTATAGCTGGCTCACTGAACGCAAAACAGTTTGACGCCCATAGTAGTTGGGACAATAGATTATTTCTTCTGGGTAGCGGGGGAAGATAGGGAAGAAAGAGAAATGTGATGTTGTGTTTATAAACTGAGGCAGGGGGCTCAATAAAAGTTCAAATATTACACTGCATATAAAAAAACAGAGAACTTGATTTAGTACTTTACCCCCTCCCTTGTCCCTTGCAATGGTTCACAGCACTGTGAAACTTTATTTACGGCACTGACAAAAAGTATTGGCAAAACCCCATGACCTTGAGAACAGAGGGCAATTTTTCTTTAACTATCTCCCTTTGTGCTCACTCTGAGTCACACACAAAGTTTTCCGGGTGAACTGCGGTTGCAATTGAATGTTGACAAATTGATCTCTGCTTTATTGCTTGGCTACATTTAAAAAAAGAATAAGTTCTAGTCAGTAAAAGCCCCTTCTTTTTTGTTAGCTTGAAAAGCTTCTGCTTTCATAAACCCTCATTTTATATCATACATACAGAAATTGGCTCCATTTCAGTAGCTTTGAAACTAGGAGCTAAACACGAGCCATAGAATTTAAACTATTTCATATAAAAATTGAGGACATTGTTATATACCAGAGGGCAGGATTGAACATGCCTGCTGTAACTCTCGGTCCTCTTTGCGGTGCTTGCAGTCTTCGTGATCTCTCTTAAAATGAGGAGCCTCCGTCTGTGCACAAGAACTATTTCCATTAGCCTCTCAGTGATCTGGCTCTAATGACTCTTTTCTGGAGTGTAAATTGTATCTGGTAATGTCTCCCAATTATAGATCAGTAACAGTAAAGGCAGCCTTAGCTTCCATTTAAGAAAGTGCTTTCTCCTCTATCCCACTGCTCACAGTGTACAAGAACATAAAAAGAGCCTACTGGATCAGACCAATGGCTCTCCTTGTCCAACAGCCTGTTCTCACAATGGCCAGCCAATTGCCTGGTATTCGGAGGCATACAAACATAGATCACTTATAAACATCATTTCCAACTCTATGAAAGAGTCCATCAATGTTGTCTCCAAAATTTTGTACATATCGCCAGGGAAGACAGGTGAACTAATGCCAGTGTACTGGAAGAAGAAAAGATCACCAGCGTCAAAGCAATGCTTCTTCTACATCAACTTCGTTGGAGTGGTCATTGTTAAGTTGTGGGTGAACATATCAGACGACACAGCGATTCTTCAAACAGCTCTTGTTTATTCACAGGCCAGAACAGAACTGAAGTGAAGGGTTCAGCCAGCCTGCTTATATAGAGCTCCACTAGAACGCAACAGTAACCATTTTCTGTAACTATCCAATCACTGAATGTCACTTTTGATCCCTTATTTGCATGTGTGGACCTGAACTATCTACAGTATCCCCCTGCTGGCCCAGGGTGAGAACTTCAGTACATAACAGTTATGTTGTGCCAATGCCTGATTATCATCTTCCAAAGCAGCTACTCTATTGCAAATCTTAAAAAATGTAGTATGAACACTGACAACTGGGAAACACTGGCCTGTGAGCGCCCCAGTTGGAGAACAGCCTTTAGCGAAAGTGTCATGGACTTTGAAGATGCTCAAACTCAGGATGAAAGGGGGAAATGTGCTAAGAGGAAGGCACATTTGGCAAACCCTCACCATGATGAACTCCCACCCGGAAACCTATGACACATTATGGAAGGATGTGTGGATCCAGAATTGGCCTCCACAGTCACTTATGGACCCACTGTTAAAACTGTGTTTATGGAAGACAATCTTACTTGGCCATGAGTGATCACCAAAGAGAAAGAGATTTAGAGGCACAATGCCTCTGATGATGGAAGTAGAAGAAGTCATTGTGGCTAGTAGCCAATGCATATTTTACATGAACTAAACCATTCAGTATTCCATTGTTACATCCATCACAACTTATTTACACTGTTGAATTTGTCTTAATGCCATCAGTGTTTTTAAATGTACACAATTTTCACCCATATATTCAGTAAACATTTTCTAGTCTTCTTTAAACATACATTCTTCTTGTTCTATTCTTCTATATGTTAAATCTGCAAGCTGTGCATATTCCATGAGTTTAAGTTGCCATTCTTCTTTCTTTGGGACCTTGGTCGTTTTCCATTTTGGGGCTAGCAAAACATGGACCGCAATAGTGGCATGCATAAATAATCTTTATTGACTCCTGGGAACAAACTTTTCTCTGTCCATCTTCTCCCTGTCATGCATAATTTTATAAACTTCTATCATGTCATTTTTTACTTGCCTTTTCTCTCAACTAAAAAGTCCCAAATGCTGTAACTTTTCCCCAGAGGGGAGTCATTCCTTCTCTTTGATAACTGTGATTGCCATTTCCTGGAACTTTTTTCAACTGGACAATCTCTCTTTTTTCTTCTTTTCTTGAGGTGCGGAGAACAGAGTTACACCATAGGTTTGTATATCAGCATTATGATATTGGCAAGTCTGTTTTCAATTATTTTCCAAATGGTTCCTAGAGTGGAAAATCTGCCACACACTGAGTCAATATTTCTGTCAAGGTCTCCACCAAGACCCCAAGGTCTCAGTCACTACCAGTTCAGACCCCAATGAGAACTGGTCTTCCACCCACCTGGCACCTGAGTTAGGGGATTTTTGTATATTCATCTGAATCAAGTAACAAAGCTTTTCCTGCACTTCCCCCATTTCAGTCTGCAAGGACCCCAATCAGATTTGAAAGAATTCAGGATAGTGCCTCCTATGGTGCAGGCTGCCTGGGGAAGCAACATGAATTCTCCCTTGGTTGTCAACACTCCATGGGCACCCCCACTGCTTTGGCTGATGTGAGCAGCTTTTTCCCCCAGAAGGAAACATTGCCTGCCTCAGAAATGTGTTAGAAGCATAATAAAGGCACCCAAGGGAGCCTTCACACTCTGTGCATCTGATCTGGTGTTTAGATCCATGCATTTATTATTATTATTATTATTATTATTTAAAAAGAAGCACTTGTCTTCTAGACCTTCAGGAGAGAAACTTGAATGCTTTCTGGAGAAGACATTCAAAATACAGTCATACCTTGGATCCTGGACGTCTTGGTACTCGGACGTTTTGACTCCCGAACGCCACAAACCTGGAAGTAAGTGTTCCAGTTTGTGAACATTTTTTGGAACGTCTGATGTGGCTTCCACAGTTCCCTTTGAGCTTCCTGCAGCCAATCAGAAGCTGTGTTTTGGTTTCTGAATGTTTTGGAAGTTGAACAGACTTCCGGAGCGGATACCATTTGGCTTCCAAGGTATGTATGGGGCTCAAATATGCAAGAGAGGCAGCAAAACAAAACAAAAGCTAAAAAGGAAAAACTTTTTTAAAAAAAACCAAAGCAGAGAGAAAATTGAAAGAGTGAAGAATTTCAACCCAGTACTATTAAACACCACGTCAACACCATTCAGGCTGAAGTTCTATAGAAAACAAATAGCAAATCTCCTATCACCATCTTGTGTGAAATACATGAAGAATTGGCCAATGACCACAGATAAGGTGGGACAAGAAAAAGGATAGAGATAAACAGAGGGGGTGAGGGAAAGCTGTACAAGGTATTTTGTAGCTCTTGTCATTGGAACCTCCTTGGGTCATCGATATGCCGGGGGCACCAGACAGAAACCGTAAGTAACACATGTAGTTCGTCTTCTCCTGAAAGACTATGAAATTGCTCAAGCAAGGCATACAGTCAAGATACAGTTTAATTTATCTTTTCAGAAATCGGTGTCTAGGGTCTTCTAAGATCCCTTGATGTTTGTTTGTCTGCCTAACTCAAGGCATTCCACCCCCTTTGTGACACCACAGCTGTTAAGCCAATGGCAGCCGCAGTGACCATAATTCTGCCTGCCAGGCCAACTGAGACATTAGAAACATGAAATAGCCACTTGCTGCTGGATGACTCTCACAGCCTGTGGCCATTGGGTACCATCAACAGCTAGTAGCCACGGGACAGCCAAGGACAACCCTCTGTTTGTCATCTCTGCTGTTGGCACAACCAACATTATCACTTGCCAGCAGCAAAAGGAAGGTCCAAAACCAGTTTTCCATTGGTCATCTTTGCTGTGGCCCTCGAAAGCATCATTTAGAGGCACTAGATCTAACCCCAGTTTTTAGGGGTTCAGGTCAAAGTTGCTGAGCTTTTTTAGGGAGGAGGAAAGCCCCATTTTTAAGGGTTTTGTCGGAGAGAGGGGAACAGCCACTCACCAACAGATCGCTGGGAAAATAAACAGCCTCACTGAGTAAACTCCGGCATCCATTCTGCAGACCGTGCAACAATGGAGGGTGGGATGAGGGGGCGGGGCGGATTCTATTTTACCCAGCGATCGACTGTGAGGTACCAAAACCTCCTGGGGATCTAACAGTAGATCGGGATCGGCCTGTTGGACATTCCTGTATTAGATCATTTTGACATATTCATCCTGTCTGTCTTATCTTCAATCACTGTCCTGATTTTGATGAATCGCTTGACTTTGTTGATATTGTGGGCTTCCTTCATTGCATCAATGAATATGGTAGGTTACATATTTTCACATTGTTCTGTGAACCTTGAACCTTAAACATTACCAACCTTGAAGGCTCATCTTGAAGGCCAGTCATCTCAGAGAAACTAAGACTGAAGTTTAACGCATCCCAAATAAGCACAGCCATGCTTAAAGGTGTGTTTCTCTTTAGTTCCTGCTGTCCGTTGCAGTTGGGGAGAACTAATGAAGTCTCTGGTCCCTGTGCCATATAAACGTAAGATAATGAACAGAATTAGATATGGACTGTTGACATATGCCTACTTCCATCCTGGATGTAGCATCAGCATGGATCTGGGAAAAGGCTGCAGCTGAACACATGGCTGCATATAATTCCATGATCTGTCCAGATAAAATGATAGTCCTTTTACATTATTTTCAATTTTACAGAATTCCCATGGCATCTGGTTTACCACTGTGAGAACAGGATGCCCATAGGACTTGATGGGCATGTGACCTAATCCATTAGGACTCTTGTGTTAAATGGACCGGTGATTTGACACATAAGCTTTAGGGGTTGGCCCAAGCTCTCTTGCTTTTTAAAATGATTTTTATTTGGTTTTACAAATTCATTCACACTCAAAATCACAAATAATAAAAAATTACACAAGATACTTCCAAATCTCTAGACTTCCCTCCTCCCCTCCGTGGGTTCTTAAGTTAACCTTTTTAACTGCATATTATAAATCCTCCTAATTTTTCAGTTCTCCATTTTGTCCAAAGTCTAAGCAGCGTAACAAGACCTGCTAAAGCGTTCAAAATGTTTACAGTGGTCTCTCAAATATAATATAAATTTCCCCCATTCTTTCTTGACGTTTTGATCCTCCTGGTTTCTGATTTCCCCAGTCATTTTTGCCATCTCTGCATAGTCCGATAGTTTAGTTGGCTAGTTCGCTCTGGTAGGCTAGGCTATAGCTCTTTGGTAGAGCATCGACTTTGCAATCATATTGCCAGATACAATTCCCAACTACTTTAGTTAAAAGGCAGGAAGGCTAGGAATTCCTTCTGCCAGTCAGAGCAAGCAACACTGAACTAAGTGGACCATTCGTGTGACTCAGCATAAGACAGCTTCATATGTTCATCTTTAGGTAGGGTGACCAGATGAAAAAGAGGGCAAAACTGTACCTCTAATAGTTGTGTACAAGAAGGAATTTCACCTGCTGATGTTTCTTTTTCTGCTTTCCTTTGCATCTCATAATGCTATTGGGATGCAGTGGGACCTAAAAAAAGTTTTATATAAATTGTATACTGCTCCATATTTCAGATAAACCTCTCTCTGAGTTTTCATCAATTTTTTTATTTTTTATTTTTGTAATGGCTTCTACTTCCCAAACATTCCAACTAGTACAGAGATGTGTTTATTGCTGTAGATAATGTTTTGTTTGAACTTTTGCCCATCTACACAATAGAGCATTTGCTTTGGAGTGTGCATTAATTAGTGATATTCGCCAGAGATCATCTAATGAAATTTGGATTAACTCTTGAAAAGTGCAACGCAGCCCCAGGTCCATTAGCCGGCGGGTGGCAAAGATGGTTCAGTGTGAATACTTCCAAAACCATTTAGCTCCCTGGACAGATTCCTTCCAAGTTTGCTGCACATAAAACCTAATTGCAATTCATGCCTTTCGTGAACGCTTTTTGCATGTGGAATAGCACTGCGGGATACTGAAGACAACAGCGTAGCTTGCTGCATGTGCCTGTAAAAATCTCATCTTGTCCCTGCCAATGATACTATACCAGCAGCGGCAGGCCAGAATGCAGATCTGTCTGTAACTGTAATTAAGTCAATGGTGTTTGTGACATCTGTGCCTCAGGTTTCAAGCGAGCAACTCCTCCATACCCTCCAACATTTATCCAATGAAAATAGGGATGTCCCATTCCTAAATGAATGCCCCAGCCACTCTGGGCAGCTTCCAACATATATAAAAACATAATAAAACATTAAACCTTTTAAAAAACTTTCCTGTAAAGCATGGGTAGGCAAACTAAGGCCCGGGGGCCGGATCCGACCCAATCGCCTTCTAAATCCGGCCCACCAATGGTCCGGGAATCAGTGTATTTTACATGAGGAGAATGTGTGCTTTTATTTAAAATGCATCTCTGGATTATTTGTGGGGCATAGGAATTTGTTCATTATTATTATTTTTCAAAATATAGTCTGGCCCCCCACAAGTTCTGAGGGACAGTGGACCGGCCCCCTGCTGAAAAAGTTTGCTGACCCCTGCTGTAAAGGATTGCCTTCAGACAGCTCGGGGGTCAGATTACTACATACCCTCCAACATTTCTCCAATGAAAATAGGGACATCGTATTGTATCCTCCAACATTTACCTTTAAAAAAAATGCATTTTTTAAAAGAGAAACAAAAAACACACATCCTACAGCCCCTTCCCTCCATGCCCCCAGTTGCGTGCTGAGGTCCCCAAAACACCCTTAACCCCAATAACTCACACATCACACATAATTTTTGTTTAAGGTTTTTGGCATAATTTTGGCCACAACTTTATTTGCATACAAATTGTGAGTGGTTGCTTAGGCATTGGTTACGACTATCTGTCCCTCCCGCCTTGGGGACAGCACTGACTCCCGGATTCCAGCGGAAGCCAGTGTGGAGGAACAAGTTCAGGGATAGGCGGAGCTGCGACACAGACCCTCAGCTTCTCCCCGCATGCTCCTAGGGACTTACACGGCCCAAGCCCGATTCCAGGGGCTTGGACGAATGGATGGTAAGTCCCTGAATTCCTTTAACGGAATTCCCATGCAGCAACAGGATTGGAGGGGCAGGCACAGCCAATCCATACCCCTCCACCAACCAATTTAGAACCAATGCCTAACCGCCAACCTTACAAGTTGTGACGTATTGCTAAGCAGTAGGCAAAACCCAAGAGGCACACACTAATCAGCCAAATGGTAAATTCCTACTGGGCCCCCGCACCAAGGCGAACGACCCCATGACAGGCAGAGCAAGGTCAAGGCGCAAGCCCAATCAAGGGAGGGCGGGCGGGAGATCCGATGTCCACAGCGAAAGAGAAAGTACCCTGCTGTGGACCCTCCTTAAATAACCTCTGACCCCTCCCCCAAAATTGCCACATCAAATTTACCCCAGCAACACCAACCGAGCCAAAAGTAGGCCCCTTAAACCAATCCACCTAATTACTACAGGGTGCTTTGTCTGACCCATCCGCAACACGTGCTCTCCTTTAGTGAGAACACGCTTTGCGTGCTGAGGTCCCCAAAACACCCTTAACCCCAATAACTCACACATCACACATAATTTTTGTTTAAGGTTTTTGGCATAATTTTGGCCACAACTTTATTTGCATACAAATTGTGAGTGGTTGCTTAGGCATTGGTTACGACTATCTGTCCCTCCCGCCTTGGGGACAGCACTGACTCCCGGATTCCAGCGGAAGCCAGTGTGGAGGAACAAGTTCAGGGATAGGCGGAGCTGCGACACAGACCCTCAGCTTCTCCCCGCATGCTCCTAGGGACTTACACGGCCCAAGCCCGATTCCAGGGGCTTGGACGAATGGATGGTAAGTCCCTGAATTCCTTTAACGGAATTCCCATGCAGCAACAGGATTGGAGGGGCAGGCACAGCCAATCCATACCCCTCCACCAACCAATTTAGAACCAATGCCTAACCGCCACTCGAGCCCTTTCGCTCGCCGCCAACCACTCACAGCCTCAAACACACCCTCAACTTATCCACCACTGCACTCAACCACACATCATTCCCAACGGCTGACAGATGAACCCCATCCATCATAAACAATTCAGTGGCTTTAAACCTAATCAAGGGATGTGGAATCACAAACCCGCCCAAATCAGCCACCAGCTTGCTTACAGCAGCATTGATCCGTTTCCTGGACCGTTCCGTGGCTTCCACACAAGGGCTACCCCTCCACTTACGGCGTTGCAGTAATTTTGACCAAATTATTTTCGTTGGCGGCACCATGGCCGCCACATCCCTTAAATCTCCCAATATCATAGCACGCAGAACAAAACAAGAATGTGATACCAAATCATTCTCCCCAAGCTGAATGACAATCGCCGTAGGAGGACCCTCCAAAAGAACACGCCTCTGGATAAGCGGCAGCAGTTCCTTCCACAGCATTCCCCTTCTGGCGAACCAGGACACTTTCACTTCCTGCGGAAAGCCAAGATCATCACCCAAGCCAGACTGTCGAGCTCTGCGAGCTGCCCAGTGCACAATACTGTGCCCCACAATCCAGATACGTGTAGGGGCTTGACCTAGGGCAAAACAGATACGTAAGCACACGAAATTGCATCATTTACGTACATAACCCTTGTATGCGTCCGACCTCCAACGACCCAGGTTTTTTATCCTTCTAGCCGATAAACCCCAATGCGCGGCCGTCGTTGCAGCCCCAATCCTGAAGGAATGAGGTGCAAACTCAGCGGCAGCCAGGCCGCATGCCTCAATGGCCTTGCGGAGCACTTTAGCGAACTGGTGACGAGCCAACGGGTGCCCATTCTCGTGAACAAACAAGGGGCCCATGCCTGGAGGACGCACGGCTAAATACCTCTGGAGGTCCTTGACCGGACAAGGGCCCTTCTCTCCGGTGGCGGGGAGCCGAATCACCACACCCTTAGCCCGCTGATCAGTTTTTGAGCTCCTGACGTTGACTTGCACCTCAGACGGAGACAAACTCACGTCCTCTAGTAATAGACCCCTAGAACCACCACCCCGGTTAGGTTCAAGTACCACTTCACCCACTCTCAGGGCTCCGAAGAAGGCAACAGAAAAGGCTGCAGCGAACAGCCGTGCCTCAAACCTGGACCAACAGATGCTCCTCAGCTTAATATGCATCCGAGACAACAGGTGAAATGTAATGGGCTGCCTGGGAATAGGCCTGGAGGGACGAAGTCGGCCCCAGCCCTCAAGTGCCTTTCTTACCACGAATTTCCCGCATGGGTCTTTATTAAAGAATGCCTTACTAAAGAAGGATATTGCCGCAGAGTGCAGTCTGAGCGTCCTGCCTGCCCGACGCTTCTGAAACAGATGCGCCAGATACTGGAGCACCTGGGACGTAGAGTGGGGCTTACCCACACCACCCCGCTCCGGCTGCCCAATGAACTTTAAAAAATCACACCAAGCCTTCTTATAAGACCGCAAAGTGGAGGGGGCAACAGATGCAGCTACTCCCTGTAAAACTAAGTGCTGCCAAGGTTCCAGAGGTGATCCGGGAAAAATTCCGGACGTTCTCGAGCCTCTGGCGCCAGGGATCTGAACCGCTCCATCTGAAAACGGGACAGAGCATCGGCAATCACATTAGACACACCAGGCACAAAACGGGCAGAAAACACAATGTTAAAACGTAAACAATGTAAAACAAAAGCCCGCAACAGGGCTGATACCCTGGGAGACCGTGAAGACTGCTTGGCTAGCACATTCACCACCGCCAGGTTATCGGTCCAAAAACAAACTCGGCGGTCCCTGAAATGCTCGACCCACAAGTAAACAGCCACTACAATAGGAAAAAATTCCAAAAACGTTAAGTCCCGAACTACCGATTCCCCCCGCCAAGCTGATGGCCAGGGCTCTGCGCACCATCTGCCATCCCAATACAGGCCGAACCCTAAGGACCCTGCCGCATCAGAATGCACCTGAAAATCTGAGCGAAGGTTAAGGGTGTCCTGCCACAAGGACACCCCATTGAATTCCTCCAGGAATTCCAACCAAATCTGGAGATCAGCTTTCACCTGGCGAGACAGTCGCACCCTATGCCTCGGGGCTCTCAAGCGTGACATGAGTCTGGCCAAACGGGAACAAAAGGGTCGCCCCGGGGCGACCACTCTACAGGCAAAGTTCAGATGGCCCAATAACGACTGAAGTTGACGTAACGTTACTTTCCTAAGGGGCAACAATTCCCTAATTACTGCCTCCAGCGCAACTATCTTGTCCGCCGGTAAGCTAGACGTCTGGGCCACGGTGTTCAACAAAATGCCTAAATAAGTCAATTGTGTGGCAGGACCCTCCGTTTTTTCCGCGGCCAAAGGCACACCCAATTCTTGTGTCAGCTCATTAAAGGCCTGCAATAACTTGACGCAATGCCCCGTGTCACTGGCTGAGGCCAATAAAAAATCATCCAAATAATGAGTGACACCACTTAAACCGGTCTTCTTGCGCAAAGCCCAATCCAAGAATGAGCTGAAACACTCGAAGGCCGCACAGGCTACCGAGCAGCCCATTGGCATGGCCTTATCAAAGTAAAATCCCCCTTCAAATTGGAAGCCCAGTAGCCAGAAGTCATCGGGGTGAATTGGGAGCAAACGGAATGCCGACTCAATGTCGCATTTCGCCAAAAGGGCACCTGGCCCGAACTTCCGAACCATCTTGATCGCTTGATCAAGGGAAGCGTACCTCACTGTGCAAAGCTCCGGGGGAATAACATCATTTACTGATGTGCCCTTGGGGTGCGAAAGATTGTGAATTAGGCGAAATTCCCCCAGGGCCTTCTTAGGGACAATGCCCAACGGAGAGATATGCAAGTTCGGAAGTGGGGGTTCCACAAAAGGGCCTGCCATCCGCTGCAAGGCCAGCTCTTTCTCAATCTTCCTTCGAGCCACCTCTGGCATCTCCAAGACTGACTTCTGGTTCACTGGGTTCCTAGCCACCGGGGATGAAACCACTGGGATCCTAAAACCTAACGAAAAACCATTCTGCAAATAAGAAGCGGCCTTCCTGTCTGGGTATGACTGCAGTAACGCCAAGAGTGGCTGCAGCCGCACCGGGGTCTGAGCTAAGGAGGACAGGATGTTATTTGGCTGCTCCGCCTGCAGGAGCCGGGGAGGCGCCCTTTGGGGGCTGCTGAGAGCCCCCACCTTTCCGAAAGGACCGGCGAACTCCCGTGCATGCCGATGCAGGGTGGTTGCCGGAGCACTTTTCACATGTGTGTGAGAACCTGCAATATTGTCGCAGGCAGGTTCCTTTGTTATAATCCCAGCAAAACAATTTGCGCCCGACCCTGCTGGGAATGGCTTTAGTTTTCACTGGGTCCACGGCCTTCTTGTCAATACGCGGGGCCACATAGGTGGTCCACACATCCAGATCCTTCCGGTCCCATCGGGCCGTGGGAATCTTGGCTGCCCTGCGCCTAAAATTCTCATCATACGATATCGCAGCCGATTCTCCCGCCATTGTAAAAGCGGAACGTACGATAGACAAATACACCCACAGATGCAAAGATCTCCGAGGGTAAGCTGCAGATACCACTCCAGCAAAAACCTGAAAACTGTCCAGCCACCGCTCAAACGTCCGGTCAGCCTTTGCCACCGCTAGCCGCTTCTTAGAGGCGACCGATCCCTTTTCTTGAATGTCTTGGCCCTCCAATGGGGGGGCAAGACTGAATATGTCCACATAACGGCCATCCAAAATCCTAGAGCGGAGTTTGGAAGCCAAGTGGGCACCGGGTATGAGGTCCCTGGCTGAATTGGTGGCCACCCTCACATCAGGAACCAACGCCCCATCGCGGCACTCCAAGACTGCCCCATAGTTCACCCTGTGGGAGTTTGCCCTCCGTTCCCAGGCCCATTTTGGAAGTCCAGAAGACTCCCCAAAGCCCCAATAGAGCTTGAGAGAAGGTTCCTCATCGTTACTAGAGCTAGAGGACGAGGTACCTGAAAGGGAGGATGAAGTGTCCCTGCGACTCTTCTTGGCACGCTTCCTGGGTTTCTTTCGGCGGCGGCGACCCCCGGAAGATGCTCTCGGAGGGGGAAGCAGGCTGTCCTCCACCGAAGACTCGGAAGCGTCACCTTGCTGATCTGTATTTGATATAGGTCGAGAAGAGACAACTTGTGAATGCCCAGGAGCCGCCCTTGCAACTCGAGAAGATGGCGCACCAGAGGCGCGGGCTGCCTGCCCCCTAGCAGGCGCCCTTTTCCTGGCAGTACCCCTAGTGCCTCTACGGCCCCTAGGCGTGGCGGCCAGAGGCTCAGGTGAACTTGGAGGCTGACCAGAGGCATCAGGCAAATATCCCCCAGCTGCTATGAAGTCACTCTCATCATCACTAGATGAGGCGACCAGCGATGGTGCGCCCCCAGGAAGGGCGGGCCTTGCAGAGGAAGTCGATGGAGTTGAGCATCGTTGTAACATGTCACCCATTTCAGCTTCCACGCGAGCCAGAGCAGCAGGGTCATTGGCCAAGCCCGTGACCATAGACTGTATGCGGCGCAGCGACTGATTCGGCTCAGGTGAGCGCAATGCTTGGGACGGGCCCTTTATAGGCCTCTTCGCCGAAGACACCGTACTAGGCCCCTCAGACGCCTTCCTTTTTGAGGCCATACCTACTACCAATGGAAGAAGAATAACAATTAAACACAGGAATAATTGTAAACGCTCAAAATTCCACAGACAAGTGGACCCAAACTGAGACAGTTCAGTGAAATGTAAACCTACAGCCCACCACCAGGTGGCGCAGCCTGCAAGCAACCCAATTCAGGCTGCACTTCCACCAACCGCCACTGGGGGCAATCTGCAAAATTGAGGCAGAAGAAAATGGCGCTCCCGCCAAACTGCCCACTCAGGATCCTCTAGCAGCCCAGCACATAAGGCCCACAAGCCCAGGCTAGGCCAAAACCGGGCGAATTAGCCCAAAATTACCGCCGGGCGACGGATGGGCGGTCAGGCGGCAAGCGGCTCAGCCGCAGCAGCTCCGCCGCCCGATGCCGGCTTAGGCCGCGGCGCGCGCGCCGGAGCGCAGCGCAGCAAGCGACGGCAGCGGCAAGGGGTCAGGGGAGCGCCGGCCGCCACACCCCCCGACGCGGACCGCCCCGCCGCGGGACGGACCGCCAAGGACCGTCCCCGGCCCCCTCGGGCCGGAGCGAGGCCCCAAGCCGAGCCGGCAGCGCGCTGCACAGAGCGCGCCGGAGCACACCGCAGCGAGGACGGGCGCTCAGGCGGCGCGCAGCTCAGCCGCGGCACCCCCGACGCCCGACGCCGGCCAGGCCGCGGCGCGCACGCCGGAGCGCAGCGCAGCAAGCGCCGGCAGCGGCAAAGGGTCGGGGAAGCGCCGGCCGCCGCCCTCCCCGACACAAACCGCCCCGCCGCGGGACGAGCTCCAAACGGCCGATCCCGGCCTACCAAAGAAAAAAGGGGGAAAAAAGGCCCCGCAGCCCTAGGCCTCCGCGGGCCGGGGCAAGGCCCCAAGCCAAGCCGGCAGCGCGCCGCACAGAGCGCGCCGGAGCGCACCCCAGCAAGGTAAGAGCCGCGGCGCCTGTTGTTACTCAAATTAAATTTAAAGAATAAATTAAACAATAAATTTAAGCGTTTTTTGCCCAGCCGCCTAACCCAAGAGGGGGGAACCCGGGTGGCAGGGGTAAGGCCGAGAACCAGCGCCTCAGCCGCGGACCAGGCCGCGGGCAATCAGGGTCACCCCAACCCCCCCAGCCCCAGAGAGCCCCACCGAGGGGAACGCAGCCAGGCAACTAAATCAGGAGTGATAAGGAAGTGATTATTAGTATGGAAGAAATTAGCAAAAGGCAAGGGGGGTGAGAAGAAAAGGGGAAGAGAAGAAAATAGTTTTTTAATACAACCAGTCCTTCACTGTGTCCAGCTAGATCCGATGTCCACAGCGAAAGAGAAAGTACCCTGCTGTGGACCCTCCTTAAATAACCTCTGACCCCTCCCCCAAAATTGCCACATCAAATTTACCCCAGCAACACCAACCGAGCCAAAAGTAGGCCCCTTAAACCAATCCACCTAATTACTACAGGGTGCTTTGTCTGACCCATCCGCAACACGTGCTCTCCTTTAGTGAGAACACGCTTTGTACAACTTTCATATCAATCTCTACATACAACTAAATACCTGGTGACTTCCCTTCCACCCTTTTCCTGGTTTCTTTACTTTTCTACTAAATCATGTATTCCAAATTTTTAATCTCCAAATTTATTCCTCTGTTCATTTCTATTAGCTCTGATTCTGCTGGATTTGCTCAAGACCCACTGGGGGGGGGGAGAGAGGAATTTGTGAAATCAAGTTTGGTTAAGTAGGCACAGGATGTGGGTCATAATATTAATTATGAGCTATGGGTGAATTTATGGAGAGTAAATATGAATTTTATGGCGTGTTGTTACACACTAAAAGAAAATATGATGAAAATGACCTACACATGGTACTTAACACCTGTCAAACTAGCGAAAATGTTTAAAAAAGAAAAAGGCAAATGTTGGAAATGCAATGAAATGCAATGAAATAGAAGGATCTTTTCCCCACACGTGGTGGTCCTGTAAAGTAATCAGGGAATTCTGGGAAGTACCCTATTTTTCTGTGTATAAGACTAGGTTTTTTTCCTTAAAAAAATAATGTCCAAAATTTGGGGGCATCTTATACATGGATAGATCTCCCCCCCCCATTTTCTTAAATTGGAGTCCCCCCAAATAGGGGACGTCTTATACATGGGGACACAAACACAATTAACAGAGTTCATAAGGCCAAATACAATCATAGAATCATAGAATCATAGAGTTGGAAGAGACCACAAAGGCCATCGAGTCCAACCCCCTGCCAAGCAGGAAACACCATCAGAGCACTCCTGACATATGGTTGTTAAGCCTCTGCTTAAAGACCTCCAAAGTAGGAGACTCCACCACACTCCTTGGCAGCAAATTCCACTGTCAAACAGCTCTTACTGTCAGGAAGTTCTTCCTAATGTTTAGGTGGAATCTTCTTTCTTGTAGTTTGGATCCATTGCTCCGTGTCCGCTTCTCTGGAGCAGCAGAAAACAACCTTTCTCCCTCCCCTATGTGACATCCTTTTCTATATTTGAACATGGCTATCATATCACCCCTTAACCTCCTCTTCTCCAGGCTAAACATGCCCAGCTCCCTTAGCCGTTCCTCATAAGGCATCGTTTCCAGGCCTTTGACCATTTTGGTTGCCCTCCTCTGGACACATTCCAGTTTGTCAGTGTCCTTCTTGAACTGTGGTGCCCAGAACTGGACACAGTACTCCAGGTGAGGTCTGACCAGAGCAGAATGTTTGGAGGAGTACCAAAATACAAGTTCAGCAGATGACCAGTTGGATACAGAAGAAATTTTACAGCACGAGGAATTAGGAGAAAAGAGAAGACAAAATAAAAAGGGAAATTGTCCAAGGCAATAAAGGGCGCTGCAAATTGGATATTTGGAAACAACACTGTTTTTAATGGATCCTGCCTGATGGCTTCAGCTAACATAAATAGGTTTGGGACTGCAAAGCTTTCACAGCAAACTTTCTACTTCTGATAGTCCAGCAGCAGACATGCCTTCTCCCCAGCTACCTAAATACACCCCAGATATAGAAAAATAGGGGCAGTTGGCTTTTACTGCCCAACTGCCCAAGGGACTGAGTCCCCCTTGTCAAGTGACAAGGTTGTATGAGGCTCCTTTGGGTCAGCTGACCACTTGACGAATTTGCATAGTATCCTGTGGGCCAGCTGCTTACAAGGCTATATCAATTCACACCAAATTTCCTGGCATTCATACTTTGCAGCTCTCATTCTCCACATGCTTCTCTTGTCTCTGTGTTTGCTACCAGTGGTGTGCGGTCATTGGACTAGGGGAAACTAGGTTAGTACCCTAAATGTTTCCCTGGTGTCTCCTTTCCAAAACCCAGTAAGCTTCTACCCAGCTTAGGAAAGGGGGTGAAACATCAGGCCACCTCCCCTCCCCCAAATTGCCCTTGTAAGCTGGTCCTCTGGCCCTAACCGTTCCCCTACAAATAATAAATAAACCAACTCACACCACTGTTTACTACTGTTAATTTCCTCTCCTCTTTGTGTCATACTGTCACTGTTATTTAAATGGTGAGCTCTTGGGGGGCAGAAATCAGCTGTGTTTTCTTACATTGCCCTGTGCTTTCAAATTGATGTATAAAATGATGGTGATTATGATATTATTCAGGTGCTTGGGAATGGTAGTTACGATGAAATG
This sequence comes from Podarcis liolepis, assembly GCF_965112155.1. Classification (NCBI taxonomy): domain Eukaryota; kingdom Metazoa; phylum Chordata; class Lepidosauria; order Squamata; family Lacertidae; genus Podarcis; species Podarcis liolepis. Next base: position 72,798,972 of record NC_139560.1, on the reverse strand, counting down.
AATATTCCCTTTGTTCAGTGCATGCCACAAGCAAGGTTTAGACACTAACAGGACCCCTTGGGCTCTGCATTAACAATTAGTAACTGCTCCTATAAATACACGGACACCATTTTGGGGGCTGTGTTTTGGATGTGTTTCTCGTTTTATTGCCTTGGGCACAACTGTTATCTGTGGTGCTCAGTTTCAACCTCACAAGGAATATGCACACTGCTGTGTGTCTCTTTCTAGGGCAAGTTTCCATTATTTTGTTAATGGATTTGAACTGTCATAGGGACCATGAAGGCCTTTTTTGAAGTGGTGGTTTTTTTTTTTTTTTGGTTAAAAAAATATGAAATTGCATATTTGTTATTCTACTTCAAAAACCACAGCAACTCTTTTAACTGTGAAATTAAAATTGGATCCCCCTCCCCCTGTGTATGCATCTCCAAATTTATTATTTCTGAAACGCTAATTGTATCCTTTTCTCATGTTTTAGCTTCTTATTTCTTGGGGTTGGCTGAGTGAGGCATGTTCACTATAAGTGGGTTGGAGTTAGACTATGCCCCTATGATAGGGACAAGTTAGAGATGGGCTCAAATTCCACTAATTTAAATGAGAAATAAATGCAACCAAATCAGTCTAGATCCAGCCAAATGATTACAACATGAGTCCAAGGTTACTTGTGTGTGTGTTGGGGTTAGGCAGGGGAACTGTGAAAGGCTAACCCTACTATGGATGGCTACTTCCTGATTTTCGGTATCATGAAATGGCAGCAGGTTGTTAGGTACTAATTAAAATATTACTATGCTGCTGCATTCATAGAGGGGAATTTGTGGGATTGTCTGCCTTGGGTGTCAAAAAGTACTTCTTCTTTCTTCTTTGGCAATCACTTATGGCCGAGTAAGATTGTCTTCCATGAACACGGTTTTAACAGTGGGTCCATAAGTGACTGTGGAGGCCAATTCTGGATCCACACGTCCTTCCATAGTGCGACATAGGTTTCTGGGTGGGAATGCATCATGGTGAGGGTTTGCTAAGTGTGCTTTCCTCTCAGCACATTTCTCCCTTTCTTCCTGAGTTCGAGCACCTTCAAAGTCCATGGCACCTTTGGTAAATGCTGTTCTCCAACTGGAGCGCTCGCAGGCCAGGGTTTCCCAGTTGTCGGTGTTTAAATTTGGAATAGATTACTTGTTTTGGAAGACAATAATCAGGCACCCGAACAACATGACCAGTCCAACATAGTTGGTGTTGAAGAATCATTGCTTCAACACTGGTGATCTTTGCTTCTTCCAGTACGCTAGTATTAGTTTGCCCGTCTTCCCTAGTGATGTGTACAAATTTTTGGAGACACCGTTGATGGAATCTTTCAAGGAGTTGGAGATGGCGTTTATATGTGGTCCATATTTCACAAGCATATAGTAAGGTTGGTAGTGCAATAGCTTTGTAAACAAGCATTTTGGTTTGTCTCTGAATGTCCCAGTCCTCAAACCCTCTACACTTCATGTTCATTCTGATAAATGGGTGTCATGACCTGGGACCCAGGTGGATGTTGTAGCCCAGGAAGCATGTCAGAACCCAAGTCAAACACACCAATGTGCACATCTTCTGTCACACAACACATTTCTGATATACAACTTACCTCAGCCTGCTAAGTCTGTTATCACAGTCACAACCACAATGTATCCGTGCCATTGCCGTTTATTGGAAATGTATTCGAAATATAGCCATCTCTCTCCTGTATGCTTATTTTGCAAGGATTTCAGTGCTGCCTTAGCTCATTAGTTTGAAGTTGTTTTCTGGTTTAAACTATTTTTTTCTTGAGAGGTCTGGAGGGTGGCAACATGAGAATGGGCCTTCTCTGCAGTGGCTCCCTGTCTGTGGAATGCTCTCCCCAGGGAAGTTTGCCTGGCGCCTTCATTATACACCTTTAGGTGCCAGGCAAAAATGTTCTTTTTTAACCAGGCTTTTGGTTGATCCAGTTTGCATCCTATGCCCTTTTAAAATGTGTTAAAGAATATTGGGAAATGATATATAATGAATTGAAAAAAATGTTGAAAAAAACCAGACTCTTTCCTGCTCAGAATTTTAGATCTTGATATAAGAGAGGGAAACCGGAGATTGTTTATGTATGCAACAACAACAGCAAGAATTTTATTAGCACAAGTATGGGAAACAGAGAAAACGCCAACAAAGGAAGAATGGCAAGTCAAGCTTATGGACTATGCGGAACTGGCTAAGCAGACAGTGGGGATACATGAGAGAGACAGCAATGATTTCAAAAAGAAGTGGGAACCATTTATAAACTATATAAAAAGACAGTAAAGATTTGGACCCATTGGCAGGTTTTGAGTAAACTTTTACAACTATGTAAGAGGTAAAACCAGCAGGGTATAGAATTTGTTTAATAAATCAATTCGAAAATATGGGGGAAGCCAAAGAGGGGTTAGGGGAGAAATATGGATATATAAATCATTAAGATCTGTGGAAAAATTGTTGTTACAATTTGAAAATTCAATAAAAAATATTTTAAAAATAAAATGTGTTTTGGGGGGGCAGTAGTGGGTTGTTGTTTTTATCTTTATTATGTATTTTGTGGTTTTATATCTTGATTTTATTCTATGAACCACCCTGAGACCCCCAGGTATGTACAGTGGTACTTCAGGTTAAGTACTTAATTCATTCCGGAGGTCCGTACTTAACCTGAAACTGTTCTGAACCTGAAGCACCACTTTAGCTAATGGGGCCTCCTGCTGCTGCCGCACCACCGGAGCACGATTTCTGTTCTCATCCTGAAGCAAAGTTCTTAACCTGAAGCACTATTTTTGGGTTAGCGGAGTCTGTAACCTGAAGTGTATGTAACCTGAGGTACCACTGTATATAAATTGACCACAGCAGCACCACCCCCGGTAAGCAAAGCTTTGATGGGGTGGCAGTAACAGCAGGGTGCCACTGTCCCCGGCAGCAAAATGGGATAGACCATCCCTGGCCCATCCTACAGTTTATGGCTGAAACATCAAGCAGAGAATTTCCTATAGAAATGGGCCTTTGCAGCAAAGAGCATCCCAATATCCAATCAACTTGGCTGATGTGAAGTGAGAGCATAAATTGAGCTGTGAGTAATCAAGTGCAGCAAGGTTGGATGCCGTACATGGATTTGTGAACAAGACCTGCATTTCGGGTTGAAGGTGTGCTCTATACACATCCGCAGATAAATTTTGTGAACCTTTCCCCAACAAGAAAAACCAACTCCTATACATTTTTGCTTTTCTGATTGAGAGGGGAACCGCAACACTCACTTTGCTTTGCCTGGAATCTGTGTGTACGCTTTTTCTCCTTGAGCAATATCACTACTTTGATCAGGATTCCTGCAGCTTTCCTCAAAATCCCAATAGATATTTCACTTCAGCAGGAAATTCAGGAGCAAATTTGATACCGGCTGTCAGTTTAGGAAATCTCATTTTCATGTCAATTGATTTCACTCCTCTTTAAAACATTTGCTACTTAGGTTAAGGTTAAACCAGCTTTTCGTAGCAGCATGCCAAATAATTTCTCTTGCTGATGCCCGGCTGAATTTATCTCGTATTAGAGTCATGTATTTACTGAAAATGCCTGCGCCTGGGCTTTCAGGAAGTCATTTGTATGTGTATCAGCAATCGTACACTGTCCCTTGATCATGAATAATGCCTGTAAAGTCAAAGAAGCACAAATATTTATGAAGCTGCATAAAATTCACTTTTCTTTCCTACATATCAGATTCAATAGATCCCATAGATTTTCCATATGAAGGAATAGCTCAGTTTGCACATCTAGCAATCTCTGTGCAGGAAATCGTTGTTGTGGAAATTTCTTTAAACAGAGTGTAGAATGAGCATCATCCCTGTAATACGGATGACATATACAGAGAAAGGAAGATAGTTTTAAATAGCAAACCACCAAATAATGCACAATGTGACTACTTATTTAAATTTTTTTAAAAAAAATCTATCACTTTGAATTTGGTGCCTTTGAGTTGTCTAAAGATAACTGGCTGAACAGAGTATTTTTACGAGGCATAAAAATGTTCTGGAGGCAAAGACAAGTGTCACCTGTCAATCATGCATTCTGCTTCATGGTATACAATCAATCCTGACCCCACCCTAGGGGTGTTTTATTAATGGACCCAAACCTTGGTCACAATACTGGAGGAAAGCCCCATTAAACACCTTACTGCAGAATAAACATGCATAGGATCACACTGTTTGTTGCTATGATCCTTCTGAATGATTGGCTAATCTGGCCCTTGACAACAGCGGAGATACATTTTAGCCCAGAGCAATTAGAAAAATGTTTGAATCAACGGAGTCATTTAGAATGAAAACTTATTTTGTTGCAGGCAAATTAATGAGGCTCACTAGGTGCAATATCACTGAGCACAGAAAGATGGGTTTATGAATGCAGTTCATGAATCATTTCTACTGCCGGCAGACCTTGATCACCATTCCGAGAGAGTTTTGCAGGGCAGTTGGGGACTACAAAATAATGAACTCATATAACTGGATAGATGACTGATTTTGCAGCGGAGAAGAATTTGGGATGTAGTTTTTAAACACAGCCTCAGCTACAGGTGGTGATAAACCGAGATAAACACCTGGAATTTGAGGAGAAAGAGTTTTGCAAATTGGTTTTGCAACTATGTTTCAGGCACTTTTGGGATGGATACTTAAGGATCAACATATGGAACCCAGTGAGGCTTCGGATTAGACCTGAGTAGGACTGCACTGTAAATCTCTGAAAAAAAGAAGGAAGGAAGTTGCAAGCTCTTCCTTCCAGTGGGTAGAGACAGAAGGAACCATTGCAGGTGAACGCGGGTTGTAAACAAAACAGAGAAATGTATCTGAAAGATGCTGCAAAGGATGAATGTCTATTATTAAATCAACCCAACACATTTTGGATCAAGTACTGTATTTTTCCATCTATAAGATGCCCCCATGTATAAGACCCCCCCTCATTTTTGGGGACTCCATTTTAAGAAAATGAGGGGAGATGGCCCAAAGTTGTTGAGCTTATCCCCCCATGCAGTTGTGGGCAGGAAACACTCCCTAGATCATTTCCTGCATGTAGCTGAATCGGGGGAAATTGCACACCCACCAACTGGCTGGTGGGCGCACCGCTTCTCTCCCCCCCCCCATGCCACTATCCGTGTATAGAACAACCCCAGTTTTTTTACATGATTTTTGAGTACAAAAACCTCGTCTAATACAGAGAAAAATACGGTATCTATTTCAAGGGTTTGGCAGAAAGGAAAAGAACAAGGGTTGCTAAACCATGCCCCAAACCTTTAAAAAGCTTTTAAATTCCACGTGTGCATCATTATAAGTCATTTTAAGTCACGTTAACAGAAAGAAACCCATTTCAACCAGAACCAAGCAAATCTTGTAGCACAAACAAACATACCATTTGTTTCTCTGATCAAAAATCACCCATTTTGATTGCATTGCGGGGCAAAACTCCCAAGAAGCTGATTTCAAATTGTAAACAGCTTGCAACCAGACCAAGATGCCTTAACTTTGCAAGAAAAGGGGGGGGGGAATGGGATGATTTGCAAATTACCAAGCACTTGCAGCAGTTCGAATCCCCATAACGGGGTGAGCTCCCGTTGTTCGGTCCCAGCTCCTGCCAACCTAGCAGTTCAAAAGCACGTCAAAGTACAAGTAAATAAATAGGTACTGCTCCAGCGGGAAGTTAAATGGTGTTTCTGTGTTCTGCTCTGGTTTCACCAGAAGCGCCTTAGTCATGCTGGACAGATGACCGGGAAAAACTGTTTGTGGACAAACGTCGGCTTCCTTGGCCAGTAAAGCGAGATGAGCACTGCAACCCCAGAGTTGTCCGCAACTGGACTTAACTGTTAGGGGTCCTTTACCTTTTTTATGTGTTCTGATATATATATATATATATATATATATTAAAAGTCTTTTTATATACAGTGGAAATTGGTTTATCCATACATTGCATAACCTTACTGCTCTTTTACTCAGTTAATTAATTGAGATAAAATGGGGTGAAGGACAGCTCCTCATTTTGGTGCTGAGGATGGCTGTGCTGTTGGTTCATTAATTGAATTTCTTCCACACCTGTAGCAGAAGCTTGTGGTTAAATGCATTTCCAGTTGGACTCCATAATGTTGATTGATATGGTAGGGAATGAATATCTGTATATTCTATCTGGCACCAATGTGTGTGATTTTTTTAAAAACACACACACAGAGAGACACACACACAGAATTAGTTGTACACGGCATGTTTTGTGCGTAGCTTTTTCTGAATCAGGGACCTTTCCTGCTTACGTTCAAGAAATGCTCCTGAATGGCAAATATCTTGCTTGTATGTTCCCTTTCTACTTAAGTATGAACTATTATTCTGATGGTAAGGTGACCACTGGCTGTCATTACTTTAAGCAAAAATTATGACACCGTCACATAGTGCCTTATGAGAAATGGTGTGTTCTCACAGGATATGAATGTCAGCCCCAAATGCTTAATGCCTGAGTAAAAACACTTCAGTACCTTTCTATTTTCAAGGCACTTAGCTTCCATTTGCAAATTGCACTTTACCATGATTTCTTATATATATTTCCAGTTCATTTTTAGCACCTCATCAGGACACTGCTAGAATTCCTGAAGTCATGTGTAATGAAAAGTGCTGCTATTAAGCTAAGAGCGAGTCTTTATCATAATTCTCCTATGGTGAAGTTTTCTTATTAATATATCCCAATGCAACCCAATTTGTGTTTAGCCATGTCTTAAACAAGACTCATGAGTTACCCTTGTCACAATGGATAAATATACCTGGCTCCATCTCACATTATGAAGGAAAAACACAATAGTGGAATGCTACCAATAAGTGACTTTCTGCAACCCCTCCCCATTAAATCACCGAGCCACTAAATGAAACTTTCATTTCATTAAATGAAACTTTCAAGGGCCTATCTATGGTTGCAGTTTGATTTGCTAACAATATCATACCAGATATCAGATATAGTGAGAAAAAAGTATTCATAACCCTTTATTGGGGAAATTCAACAATGAGGATGAATTAGCAGAGAACTTGGGTCTGTCTCAGTGCAGGCCCTGTACATAGCAGGAAGACATTCAACCAAACATACAGAAGAAAATCTTCCTCAGAACTACACTACAGGCCAATCTAAATAGGTGCCACCACACTGAAGATCATGCCACTCTGGTTCCCGAGCAACACTTCCTGTACTCCTCTCTTGGTTACTATTAACAGAAATAATCCTTAAGTTAAAAACTGCTGCTACACTCCCAAAGTTATTTACATCGTTTTAGTTACATTATTATAATGTTTTATACATGGAGCCACCTCTGAGTAGTGTTTGGAAACTGCATTTAGTGGGGAAAGTTTTACTCAGACTGCTGTATCTTGGATTCAAACAGGAAAAAAAGACATTTGACATCTATCACGGAGTCACTTTCCTTTGTTTCATTTAATGGCACATCACCCAAGCTATTTCCTGAACACAGGAACTTAGCCTGCTTCCTCCCTAACAAACTCATAACAATTATTTCAGCTTTGTTTCCCCCAACTATTCTCTTTAAATTTGGGATATTTTATATCATTCCTTTTTTTGAGAGAGACTTTGAAAGTTTGTCCCAAGCACTGCATCAAAATGACACACCACCCCCAATGTCAAGGGCACTTGGAGCAGCCTTTCAGTCTCTTTCCATATTTGCTATAGAAGGAAGGAAAAGGCAAAACAAATGAAGCGCTCCAATCTATTTCTACATGAATAGAAATGGAGATCTAACTACATTATTTCTCCAAAGACCCATTGGAAGAAGAAGAAGAAATGAGAGGGAAAGGTTTAAAGGGGAGCACAATGTTTCCAAGAATCAAGACAGGACATGAAGCAATCTTTTTAGCTTTTGTTCTACATGGCTTATTCTGGTAAACAACAGGATTTCAAAATGTATGAACGATTTTGTTTCCTCCTAAAGTGGCTAGTCCTAGCACACAAAAGGACAACCATCAGCAGCCAAAATAAATCCTAGAACTGGAGATGTTTCAAGGATCTGATCTCTGCGAATTTTGATATGAATTGAGCTGACTTCCACTAATGTACAGATGTGAACTTTCGGATCCACTGGCTTTCATACTGCTTGATACTCCTTGGCTCGAAACAGAACACATTTCAGTGATCGCTTGCTGCTGTCAATGAGCAGTCTCCAGTCTTTGGGTTCTTACTGTGGCACTCCAAGCTTGAGCAGAAGCTGCACAATATCTGCACAGTACACCAAGTCCTTCTCTTCCGAGAAAAACGGAGGTACTCTTGATGCCTGTTGCGGAAGAAGCTGATGCAAGCACTGTCGGAGAGGAGGTTTTTTTCCTTCAATCTGGATGCCAACAGTTCGGCAGAGTCCTTTGATAAGCTGAGGTCGCGAACTAGATCATTCAACTCCTTTTGGGAAAATGGATGTGGAGCATCATCTTCAAGAACCACTTCTTCTCCTTCTTGTCCTTCAACAACTGATCCCTTTTTGACATAATCACCCAGAACTATCGGACCTGAATACTTCTTGTCATTAAAATAATCATTTCCAATCAAAACAATTATTCGGAATGGCATTTTACCCCCACCAACTTCTTCTAAAATGCTCCACACAAGCGTACATGTGAACAAAAAGGAAAAAATGCCATGTGGCCATAGCTCAAAAACTTGACCTGATTGAGCAAAACCAATGTGATTTTTGGATTCAGCGCATTAGATTCGTCCTAAATCAACTGAAAAAATGCAGACAACAAATTTGTTGTTGACCAGTGACACTAAAGTCATAACTTTATAAAATATATTATAAATATATAAACAGGATCATAAATTAAAATATATTTTTCAAATATGATCCTGTTTAAGTTCCTGTGATGTAAATTATTCATTATAACAGCAATGAAAAAGCTTTAAATAATTCTAGTAGATGTTGTTGTTTCATCTCTTTAATAAAGGAGGACCATGAAGCTCTTAAATTGTTCATTTCTTTGTCTCCCTTTAATTTACTCATTTTGGCAAAGTACCAAATTTTATTAAACCACCCTTGTTCTGTTCAAACTGTTGGGGGAAGCCATTTGGCTGCTATCACTATTTTGGAAGCAGTTATCAAAACCCATATAAATTTCAGTGTTCTGATCTCACATATTCTGTAAGATTTTCCAGCACAATCATTAAAGGATTCATATGTATGCAGTATCCAATTATTTCTTGCATATGCCTAATTAACTTCTTTTTTTAAAAAATAAATAAATCTTAATCTTCATACATGTCACCAAATGTCCAACAAATTCGCTTAATCTATGGGCATATATTTCAGAGATAGAATCAAAAATTATGACACATACACCCCACCCACACATCACATGGTAAACCTACTGTGGATGATATATTTCTTTCCAGATTTCACCTGAGACTTTTATTTCTAAGGACATCTTCTGTAAATCCGGGACTATCTCTAGAAAATAGGGACACTTGAGGGGTCTGCAAGCTTATGTGATTTATCTGAGGCTAGAATTAATCCCTTTAGATGACAAGCAGCCAAATATTTGGATGGTTCCCTACCAAAATAAACAGAAACACACTCCCTACAAGTATAGAAGTGGTACTTTGGGGGGCAGGCTAGGTTAAAACCTTCCCTCTAGCATGCTTGCTTTTTAATTTTCTGCAAGTTTTCACCTGGTCTGCTTAACATGAGAGCTGCATTTGTATGATTCTTTTTAGCTGCAGCACAAAAGCTTGCCATCAGAAACAGGTCACGGGAGTCTACTGAAGGCTGTTGCTGCATTAGCTAAGGACTTGAAGTTCTCAGGTTACCTAAACCACAGAGCGTAGAGATAGGACTGCCATACGTCTGGATTTTCCCAGACATACCCAGGATTTCAACGGTGGAATTGACATCCGGGAGGAATTTCTGAAATGTTACGCTTTGTCCCAGATCTCAGGCGAGTAGAAAAATTGTGGGGTCTTTTTGGGAAAGTTTTGGGGTGTGCTGGTTTTTATTTTTTTTAAATATGGCAAACCTTGCAGAGATGTTCGCTAGGAGAACTGTGGCTGTTTTCAGGAAGCTTTTCAGCTTGGTAGTGAATCGCAGTGATTTAAGCAGACACATACAACTTGTTGGATGAAAGGTGAGGATATTTGGAAACGCTTTTCAAAATGTAGAGCATGTTTCACTTTCATTTCTATTAAGTCTCTAAATGCCCGTATTGATTTAATCATTAGACTTGTGATGACCTCTGAAAACCAATATTCTTTTCCTTTTCCTTTTTTTTCAAGAGAAGAATGATATCAACGAGGACTTTAGGGAAGGACAGTTTTCCCCCTTCTTGACAAAAAATATAGAATAATTTCCTCTTATATTGTGAGCTTGGGTGATTATGGAAGCTATTTCTCAAACAGGTTGTAAGCCATACTTGATTGAAGCCAAAGTCGCCTGGATGAGAAAAAAGTCAGGTACACAAACATGGTTAAAGTGCAGGTTTATGCTGAATGTTTCAGTGATACATTTCAGCCAGCCAAATTGGAGTACGAGAACAGTCATACCAAGCACTTTCAGGGACACAGGCCAGATTACCCACTAATAGAGGCTCTGTGAGTAAAGAGTAAGATTTACTAGCAGAAAAAAAGAACAGTTCTGTAGCTTTGTTTAAATGCTGCATGTACGGTTCTGTCAGAAGCAACTTTCTGGGAATCTAAAACTTAACACTTCACCTGTGCTGACATGCCAGTTCTGATTGAAAACAGCAGACCCTCCAAGTGTCCCACTTTTCCTTAGGATGTCCCTATTTTCACTGGAGAAATGTTGGAGGGCAGGAATAGGCAAACTCGGCCCTCCAGATGTCTTGGGACTACATGGGATTTTTATCCATTTCCACAGTCACACAATCAATCAATCAGTAGCTGAACTGGGTTCCACACAGTCACAAAAACAAATTAACTGAAAAAGCCTCAAAAACACAAAATAAACTGCAAAAACAGAAGCACCAAACTTAATCCACTCCAGGAGTCGGTTTTGAAATGTTCAAAAACCAAGGCACAGCTTCTGATTGGTGCAGGTGCCCTGGAAACAATAGCCAACAGTTGCATCAAATGATCAGCTTCTGGAAAAATTTCAAAAACCGGAACACTTACTTCCAGGTTTTCAGCATTTGGGAACCAAGACGTTTGAGTATTAAGGTACCACTGTACAAAATCATTGTAAACAGGTTAAAATGTTAGCAGGATTTTAAATACACTTGTAATGTAACAGAATGTATAGACCGGGGATGTCCAACAGGTTGATCATGATCTACTTGTAGATCCCCGTTAGGTTTTGGTAGATCACGGTTGCTTGCTGGGTCCCTTTCCTTAGTGTAGGTAAAATAGAATCTGGACTTGCCCCATCCAGATTCCCTGGAAGATGGAATTTACTCAGTGAGACTGTTTATTTGCCCAGAGATGTGTTGGTGAGTGGCCGTTCCCCTTTCTTCATCAGGTTTAGGCATGAATTTTCCTCCTCCCTAAAAAAAGCTCAACAACTTTGACCTGAACCCAAAAATCCAGGGTTTTCCTTCCTAGAAAAGGGGGCTAAATCACTGCCAGTTTTAAATTCTGTGAGTAGATCACAGTCTCTTGGGAGCTGGCCACCCCTGGTATAGACAAGTAAGGAAGATGAAAAATTGGAGAAGTATTGATATACATTTGGAAATAGAATCAAAAGGGCCCATGGATGGGATGGGGGGGAAGTCAAGAGATTCAGAGTAATCTTGATATTGGATTCTGTACAGTTTTGGTATGTTTTTGTTTTTTATTTTATTTTTGTTTTCTTTGAAAATAAAATAAAAAGATTTAAACACGACAATAGGATGAAAAGTGTGGTGTAGTGGTTAAGACCGGTAGTCATGTAATCTGGGAAACCGGGTTCGTGTTTCCGCTCCTCCACATGCAGCTGCTGGGTGACCTTGGGCCAGTCACACTTCTGTGAAGTCTCTCAGCCCCACTCACCTCACAGAGTGTTTGTTGTGGGGGAGGAAGGGAAAGGAGAATGTTAGCCGCTTTGAGACTCCTGAAGGGGAGTGAAAGGCGGGATATCCAATCCAAACTCTTCTTCTTCTTCTTCCCTTGGGATGTCAGTACCTACAATCAGTGCTTTTTTCTTTAAAAATGTTTAGGGGTACTCCCATTTTGACTCAAGATAATCACCATTTTATAGTTGAAATCGGGAAAAATAAATACAGTAAATGGACAAAAGTACAAAGATTCACAAAATGTTTGGGGTATGCTTACCCCTGCATCCCCCCAGAAAAAAGCAATGCCTACAATTCCTAATAAGAAGGCCTCTGTGTTGTTGTTGTTTTAAAAAACAACAACAAAAGTTAGCACCCTTTAACAAAAGTTATTTTAAACATTTCTTTCAGTTCTTTATAGATCATTTCCCAGAAAGCCTTTATGACTCTACATGACCACTACATATGATAAAAGGTGCCTTTTTTCTTTACATTTCCAGCAGATATTTGTTCTTGTTCTATACATTTTTGCTAGCTTACTAGGAGTCAAATACCACTGGTAGATCAATGAATATAACCTTTGACCAAATACTCAGTTTGTCAAATCTTCATTCCGGGTGTGAGGTTAGCAGCGTTAGTCTGTGGAAACCCAAACCACTGATCTTTCTCTCTGTGTGCTTGCATGACAAGTTATATTCATTCTGCAGACCTCATGCCGAATCATATTTAACATTTTAAATAAAGATTGGACAGGGAAAGTTAGAACAAATGCTTTCTTTTCCTACTTAACACAAGTATGCGTTTTGTTTTGACACACCATCCATCAACTGTTTGCACCCCAAAGCAGCATGCCTGGTGTAATTGACTGCATGTTCAGAAAAGGTTTGATGTTGCAGTCATCGAGTGATGAATATGCACATGAGACTCAACCCTAAATGTCAGCCGGAACTGTCTTTCACTAAAGCATGTTCTCCTTCATGGAGAGCATGTGTTGCGGTGGGAGCCGCCAGGACACTCCAAAGTTGTGGGGCGGGCTAATTGACCGTTGGCCACTGATGCGATTGGGGCTTCCCTTGTTGTTGGGAAGAAATTAATGTTGCCATTTGTTGATTGACAGCCAGAAATGCTAAAACTCCTTGCACGAGGCTAGGGCTTCCTCTTTTCGCCTGTGCATCGGATTGCCCATCCCCCCCGTCCCTAGAATTAGGGTTGTTCGCTTCACCTTGCTATTCCTGTCATGGGGTCGTCTACTCTTGGGGCAGGGGCCCGGTAGGAATTTTGTCCCTCTGGCTGATTGGCTGGGGCCATTTGGTTTTGGCCTACTGCGTAGCTAATCGTCACAACTTCTAAGGTTGCGGTTAGGCATTGGTTTATGGTTTGGTTGGTTGAGGGGCATGGATTGGCTGTGCCTGCCCCTCTAATGCTGCTGCTGCAAGGGATTCCGTTAAAGGAATTGGGGGCTAACTATTGCTTCTCCACCCTGTCAAGGGGGCTCGGGCCACTGCAAGAGCTCCTGGCTGCATTTGGGGTGGGCTGAGGGCAGGTTCTCTGCTCCGTTGCTAGCCCCAAGTGTATTCCCCTTTTCTGACTTTCGCAGGCGTGCCGAATGTCAGACTGTCCCCCACAGTGAGGGCAGCTAGTCGCAACCAATGCCTAAGCAACCACTCACATGTTTGTATTTTAATAAATTTGTGGTCAAAATTATGCCAAAAACCTTAAACAAAAATATTGGTGTGATGTGTGAGTTATTGGGGTGGCCCTGGGGACTTCGACAAACAACAGACATGTGGTGGAAACCAAAAGCATGCTTCTTCTTTTCTTCACATTGTATCGGTGCCCATTTACTCTACAAGCCGTTTTGTAAACCACACACACTCTTGCATTTTTCATTTCTTCACAAGGGTTAGGAAGATGTTTATCTGTCCCACGACACATTCAGCAGTAGTCAAGTTCCCCCCATATTTCGTGCTTTGCCTCTCACAGCCAATGACTCTCCAGGGTGCTATTAGGACCTTACCTATCACAGAAGTCACCTTCAGCCGCCATGGTCTGTAAGTTTCCTGCATAATACGCACTGTGCTGTCCTTAACACTCCAAGAACCATTTTTATTTCTTGCTCTCCCAGGGTGTGTTGTGAGTTAAAAAACTGGTCACCTAAGTGCACCTTCTAGGTTCTTAAGTATGGAAAACGCACAGGAGGAAATATTTCCTCTCCTTTGGGCTAAATCTAGCCCTCCACCTTCCAGCAGTCCTGTTTCCTAACTAACCCTTGGGACCCTGTTTCAAGTTCATTTCAAGGAAAATATTGTCTGCTTCCTAGATAGTGGCTTTATGTCATTTCCCGGAGGGCAAACTCTTATAACGGAACAAGCTTTCTGTTTAGTACCACTGGGAAACGCTAACCACAATCTGAAATGGATGCTGTTAACATTCTGGCGGTAAGAAACTTTCAGAGAGTCTCTTTGCAATGTGGACTTCACTCGACTTGCTTGCTAAGTCACAGGTTACAAGTCCCTTTTTTGTGTAACCTTTCCGAACCTGGTGCTTTCTCCAGATGTTTTGTGCTACAGATCCCATTATACCTGACCTTTGGCTGCACTGGTTATGGCTGTTGGAACCTATGATCCAAATGATCCAGAAATCACCAGGTTAGGGAAGACTGGTATAGACAGAGACAATATTATTGTATCTAGAAGGCATACATGAAGCTGTGTACGCATGTATATTTATGTACAGTGGTCTCTCGGGTTACAAACACTTCGGGTTACAAACTCCGCTAACCTGGGAGTAGTACCTCGGGTTGTGAACTTTGCCCCAGGATGAGAACGGCAATCGCGTGCTGGTGGCACGGCGGCAGTGGAAGGCCCCATTAGCAAAAGCGTGCCTCAGGTTAAGAACAGTTTTGGGTCAAGAACGGACCTCCGGAACAAATTAAGTTTGTAACCTGAGGTACCACTGTACTTGTATCAACTAAATAAAGGTTAGCTAAAGTATCCAGATTTAGTTGGGAGAATATTCTACCTGTAGAAGTTTGAATTATGTTTCACATCCTTAAGCATCCCTAGAACAGGAACTGAGAAAGGGATTTTTGACCTTCAAGATCTGAAATCAGTTGCCTACAGATTTCTCGCAGAAATTATTAGCCAAGGTCTGCATTAACTGAATCCCAAACTATGTTACCGTAAATGTATGCACAGGAAGGACTTAAAGCAGATGAAAAATGCATGTAAGCTGAAAAAGGATGCTTGCTGTTCTGTAGGATTTTGAAAATAGGGATGTGTGTGAGAAAACAAGCTTCTTCTTCTTCTTTTTTTTTTTTTTTGCATTGGAGGGAGAATTGATGCAAGGTTATTTGTCAATGCAAAGAGCCTTAAAACTTCAGGCTGAGATCCATCGAGTGAACCAAGTTTACCAAATTGTCTCTGAGCTCGCTGATGTCCCTTTCTTGCCTATCAAGACCCCCCCCCCATCTGGACTTATCCTTTTTCACCTGTGCTGGGAATGGCATAAAAATCAAAACCAAATGCAAGCTATTCGTATTCAGAACCAGCCTGCCAGCCGTGCTTTCCAAGGAATGGGATACGGGTGGCACTGTGGTCTAAACCATTGAGCCTTTGGGGCTTGCCAATCAGAAGGTCAGCAGTTTGAATCCCCACAGTGAGGTGAGCTCTCATTGCTTTGTCCCTGCTCCTTCCAACTTAGCAGTTTGAAGGTATACCAGTGCAAGTAGATAAATAGATACCGCAGTAGTGGGAAGGTAAACAACATTTCTGTGGGCTCTGGTTTCCGTCATGGTGTTCCATTGTGCCAGAAGCGGTTTAGTCATGCTGGCCACATGACCCGGAAAGCTGTTTGTGGACAAACGCCGGTTCCCTAGGCCTGAAAGCAAAATGAGCACTACAACCCCATAGTCACCTTTGACCAGACTTAACCATGCAAATTTCTTTACCTTTACCTTACCTTTCCAATGAGATATGGCAAGACTTCTGGCAGTTGATTAAAATTTCATGTTCTGGCATGCTCCGTTTTTCCAATTGCATCTCACACCTAACTCCAGTTTTGTGTTTTTTCTTGCTCCTTCAGAGTAGATTTTTTTTTGGGGGGGGGGGACCAGCCTATTCTGTTAAGTTGTGAGTGAGCATATCAGACGACACAGAGATTCTTCAAACAGCTCTTGTTTATTCACAGGCCAGAACAGAACTGAACTGAAGGGTTCAGTCAGCCTGCTTATATAGAGCTCCAGTACAATGTAACTGTAACAATTTTCTAAAACTATCCAATCACTGAACATCACTTTTGATCCCTTATTTGCATACAGTATCCCCCTGCTGGCCCAGGGTGAGAACTTCAGTAGATAACATATTCTATTCCCTCATCTCCCCGGATCCAGCCCATTATAGATTCCTGGGTTCCTGAATTCTGCAGGGAATGACAAGGAAGCCTCATTCCAGTATATTATGCTGCAGACTCAATGACACGATTCAGAGGCAAAGGATCAACCTTCCCCAAGGCAGATTTCTGTCCTTTCTTCTCGGCTCCCGCCGTTAACTAGATGTAAATCCATGCAGCCAGATTGTATACCCTTTTGTGTCATTTTAATATGTTCTTAATTTGCAATCATGCACCTGGGCTCTCTTTCGTCTCAGACTTCCACGTTGAATTAAGATGAGGCTGACATCCTCCTTCCCCAAACGCTGGTTTTGAATTTCCACTTTAATAAGAGCAGCCACTCATCTTCCTTATTGTACATCACTGAGCTGGCCGGGCTCACAAATCTCGCACTCGCCCTTTTGACATGAGCAGACATTTCTCCTCCCAGTGCTGTAGTGCAAAGTCTATTTCCCCAGAAATATGGTACTGCCAAGAGGAAGGAAAAGGATCAAGTGGACATTTGAGGGACATTTATGACATATCTCAATAACCATCCCCATCTCAATATACTCCCCGATTCACTTGAAAACGGTGCCAATCACCTGCAAATTGGCTCCTGCAACGCTTGGCGGTGCAAATGCCACATTTCCAGGTAGGCCAAAAAATGAGCCCTCGGCATCCTTACCCTTGGGTCACGGTTTTCGTCAAAATACCAACACCCTCTGATTCACTAACATGGCGTTTGCACCTCCAAATGTTGCAGTGCTCCTTTTGTAGCTGTTTGGCATCATTTTCGAGTCAATCAGACGTTGTTGTGTTTCTGACAAAAACTGTGACCCTGTGGATTATGGTGCCAAGGGCTCATTTTGTCACCTACCATGAAACGTGGAATTTTGCCCACAAAACATTGCAGGGGGCCATTTGCAGGTGTTTGGTGATGCTTTTGAGAGAATCAGACAACATTGGGGTTTTGTCAAATACCGTGACACCCCAATATCTCATTTTATGCCCTACCGTGAAACGCGGTGTTTGCACCATCAAATGTTGCAGGGGATCATTTGCAGGTATTTGTTGCCCTTTCTGAGTGAATTGGAAGACGTCAGGTTTTTGCAAAAACTGTGACCCCATGGGTTAGGGTCCGAGGGCGCATTTTTCACCATGAAGCATAGGGTCTGCACTGCCAAACATTGTAGGGGGGTTGCAGGTGTTTGGCACCTTTTCTCAGTGAGGGTTTGCCAAGCATGCCTTCCTCTTAGCTTGTTTCTCCCTTTCGTCCTGAGTTTGAGCGTCTTCAAAGTCCATGACGCCTTTGGTAAAGGTTGTTCTCCAATTGGAGCGCTCGCAGGCCAGTGTTTCCCAATTGTCAATGTTAATACAACAATTTTTTAGATTTGCCTTGAGAGAGTCTCTAAACCTCTTTGATTGACCACCAGCATTCCGCTTTCCATTTTTAAGTTCAGAATAGAGTACTTGATTTGGCAGACAATAATCAGGCATCCGAACAACATGACCAGTCCAATGAAGTTGATGTTGAATAATCATTGTTTTGACACTGATGATCTTTGCTTCTTCCAGTACACTGGCATTAGTTTCCCTGTCTTCCCAAATTATGTGTAAAATTTTCAGAGACACCATTGATGGAATCTTTTGAGGAGTTGGATATGGCATTTATAAGTCTACGTTTCACAAGCATACAGTAAGGTTGGTCGTTCAATCACTTTGTAAACAAGCACTTTGGATTCCGAAAATATCAAAATACTCAAAATGTATTTAGACTCTTTCACAGTGTGGGTTGTGTAAACCTCACTGGGCAACAGAAATACTGGTCAAAAGAATCAGTTCTGATATATTTTTCAGGATTATTTCCTTTTGAAATCTGTGATGGATGCAGTATTTATATGTATACTTTCATTCACATTCATAGAATATGAATGTAGAAAGTGGGGAGACCAGAACGATTTTAATAGAATCCCTTAGGAATCTATTTCATGTGGAAGCACATAGGTCCCATAATTTATTATGAGACATTTCCCCTTCATGTCAGGTCATCTTTCATGAGGGTTTATGGTTCCTTCTTTTGCTACCTTGTCTTGAGGGTGATGACGTGGACATGTTTTTAGAGTTTCCATCCAGAGTTATTTTTCAAGTTCCCTCTGCCTCCCTTAATGCAAATATTGAATGAGCCAAGTTACAAAATGCATTCCGTTCTTGAAAGAGGCAATGAATAAACTCTTCAAAAACCTATATTAAAATAAATAACTTTACCGCTTGTAATGTAAGGAAACAAACAGAAATATAAAAGCATGATGAGGAGAATTGTTCCAGAGTGACATCTTCTGGTGTGTAGACTAACTGCAGTCTCTACAAAATTCAGATTTTCAGTACTGAATCACAATCCTGGAGACACAGATGAGTCAGGAAGCAGCATTTTGTGTTTTTAACCTGCTCCCCATGCAGGAACACTAAGTATAGTTGAAAGCTCATCCTAAAATAGACTGGTATAGGGAGGGACCTCCACAGGAATATGCCCCTTCCAGCAGTGAAATTCATATCTCCTTCCTTTCTACCTCTTCCCAACCAACTTAGAGGTTTGTCTAAAACAAAGCTCAGCAACTTTCGAGTTTTCCTTAGAAAAGCTCAACAGTTCCGGGGTCTTCCTAAAATAAATTCAACAACTTTTGGGGTGGGATTCTGAAAACCAGGGCTGAATAGTCAGCATATTATAACCAGGCGTTGAATCATGAAATAATTTAGAAGCATGAAACGGGGCTGCTGCTAGATAGAATCTAAACTGAGCTGATGAGTGAAGAATTCAATCCGGCTTCCTGCAGGGATCAGTTTGTGCAGCTAAATAAAGCAGGATTGAACTCCCAAATTACTGGGGATTTCACTCCTGTTTTCTGCGGGGATTGGTTGCACAAACAATTGACGCAGTTACGTTGCTACCTGCCTTACACTGACATATATGATGTGTTGGAGAAATCCCCTTGTGGGCCAAATTTGGCCCGTCTACTTAGGTTCCCAATCTGGGGACAGATCCACAAACTATTCAAAAATAAACTATACTGTATAGGACCTGAGAGTCATTCCTGATGTGCCAGGGTATGTCATTTTAGGGGTGAAACTTAATTTCTGCAAATTTCTTCAGTGAGGGGTCTTAGAAAATTGTTTTTGGGTGCGTGGAATTCAAATCTGCTATTGTTTTGTGATTGGACGACATTTAGCTTGGTCAGCCTGCATTTGATGAAGAAGCGCACAAACTGTTTGAGGAAAACCAAAGAAATTAAATTTTACCTTCTGCAAATGTCAGGTAATGCTAAATAATTTATAATGACGTGATTTAATAGGACTGCAAGTACTTGGCAATCATTTTAATGATTTCTATGCAATTTTACGCACTAAAACTAAATTATATTAATTTGACTCAAATAATATTTTGAATTCCCAAGTCCTGTTACAACTTTTTAGCACTTCTCATTCTTGGGATGAGAAATTTAGTACACCCTACCGATGCACTCCTGTTGTTGTTGTTGAAAGTAAGTATTCTCAAAAAGGAGCCATTATTACTGCAACACAATAATAAGCTTTAATCACTTTTAATAACCCACTGCTGCCATCTTACTTAATTTCTCCCTCAGCTTTCATCAGCCTGCTAAATCAAATGTCCCGCTGAGCTCAATGAAGGCAATGTAATTTACTTTATTATTTCCCTCATTCCATTTAACTAACCCATAATTTAATGCAAAGCCGTGATGGAGAAATGAATGCCCGTATCTGGAGCCAGTTTGCTCTTCTTGTAAAATGTTGGTAGCGCTTATCTGGAATGGAGGGGTCTTAGCATATGTTAACCATTCTGAAATGAGAGAATTTGTAATAAATGGTGCATGCTGCCCGGCTGCCCAACATAACTGCTTTGTTTTGCCACATTTGCAATTTATAGTACAAAACTCCACTCACACTTCTGGTGTAGCGGTGTTGCAGGACGTCACAGGCTCCACTGGGGTCCTGAGGAGGGAATCCTAGCTTCTGTGCCCCTTCCTGACGGGTGGCGTGGGCGTAGGCTTGTGCCACCTATCAGGAAACGGATCCAGAACTGCATTCCGGTTTGGCAAATGGGAATGCAGGATTGGACACAGGTTGTGCCAGGGGGTGCAACCAATGAAAGCCTTCCCTCCATGTCGCCACTGCTCTCTGCTGCTTAGATACCAGCGGGCATGGCTGCAATTTTTAAATGGGGCCTACAGTGGTACCTTGGTTCTCAAATGCCTTGGTACTCAAACGCCTTGGTTCATAAAGGCCGAAAACCTGGAAGTAAGTGTTCCGGTTTTTGAACGTTTTTCAGAAGCCAAACATCTGGTGCAGCTGTCAGCTATTGTTTCCGGGGTGTCTGCACCAATCAGAAGCTGCGCCTTGGTTTTTGAGCATTTCGGAAGTCAAATGGACTTCTGGGATGGATTAAGTCTGGCTCTTTTGTTTCTGCTATTTATTATACGTTTTTGTTTTTGAGGCTTTTTCGGTTGATTTGCTTTTGTGACTGTGTGGAACCCAGTTCGGCTACTGATTGATTGATTGTGTGACTGCAGGAAATGGATAAAAGCCCCCCATCCAAATGATGACTATCATCAGAGCAGGTAAGGAAAAGAATTAATTTTAATTTTTATCATCTACAATACAGTCTTATTCATTTTATTTTATAGTACAGGACATGGATTATTGCTTTCATTTTATGGATCAATGCTCTCGTTAGATCAGGGGTCAGCAACCCGCGGCTCCAGAGCCGCATGTGGCTCTTTTACACCTTTGCCGCGGCTCTGGGGCGGATACTAGCGAGGGGAGGAGGCGCATTGTGTGCCCCGACACTCCCCACTGTTTTAAATGTCGCAATGGTTTTGCGGCTCCCAGTTTTTTCCCCTTCGGTCCAAGTGGCTCTTTTTGTCTTAAAGGTTGCAGACCCCTGCGTTAGATAGTAAAATTCATGCTAAATACCTGTTTTAGGGGTTGTTTTTAAAAGTCTGGAACGGATTAATCCATTTTGCAATACTTTCTATGGGAAAGCGCACCTTGGTTTTAGAACGCTTTGGTTTTGGAACGGACTTCCGGAACTGATTAAGTTGGAGAACCAAGGTATCAATGTAATTGGAGCAGGAGAGTGTTTTTTCTGGGGGTTTTTTCCGGTTTAAGGAGTGAGCACTGCTTCCTGCAGCCTCCTACTGGCTGAGCCCATGCGCCTTGGGAGGCATGTCTGCTAGCAGCCGAACATATTGCTACCCTGCTCGCTCAGTTATATTTAAAATCACGCTTGCTTGTGTCAAGCTTGAGCAATTCTCTCCCTCCCTCCGATGGCACCAAGAGGCAGGGAGGAAGCAAGAAAGTTCTTACGTATGATTTATTCAGTCATCACGGTAAAAGGCAAAGAATTCCGGTCATTCCTCCATATTGGCGTTGCTCGCACTCAGCTACTCCTCCTTCCCCCTCTAGCAACAACACCTGCTTCGACGGCATCTGTCCGTGGACAATTGTCTCTTGGCTCCTTGTTCTTCCACCCTTAGCAAACGCTGCATTTTGGGAGAAGGCTGTTCGCCCGTCTCTGAGCTGTTACCTTCCTCAAAGCCCTGCTGTAATTCAAGACTGCCTCCTTCCACTCTGGAAGCTACAGGAGAAAAGGAGAGGGAAGACCCTCCACCAATTCCAGTACATTTCCGAGCACAATTCAAAGTGTTGGTGCTGACCTTTAAAGCCCTAAACGGCCTCGGTCCAGTATACCTGAAGGAGCGTCTCCACCCCCATCATTCTGCCCGGACACTTAGGTCCAGCACCGAGGGCCTTCTGGTGGTTCCCTCGCTGCGAGAAGCCAAGTTACAGCGAACCAGGCAGAGGGCCTTCTCGGTAGTGGCACCCGCCCTGTGGAACACCCTCCCACCAGATGTCAAAGAGAAAAACAACTACCAGACTTTAAGAAGACATCTGAAGTCAGCCCTGTTTAGGGATGCTTTTAATGTTTAATAGACTACTGTATTTTAATATTCTGTTGGAAGCCGTCCAGAGTGGCTGAGGAAACCCAGCTAGATGGGTGGGGTATAAATAAGAAACTATTATTATTATTATTATTATTATTATTATTATTATTATTATTATTATTATTAAAAGCAGAAGAAATGAAATGAAATAAGCAATAAATTGTTTGTGACTTCTGCTGGCATTGCATTTCTGGTTCCCCTAGGTACGCCATGTGGGTGCCTCCTTGTCTGCGTCTGGTCGGAAGCTGAGAGGGAAGCTTTGCTTGGGGGTGGCCCTTGTTTACTGAGCTTTTCAAATCGAATTAATGGTGCTGGTGGCCCCCTCTTGCCCTGCATGGTTTTAAATCGGCAGGGTGGTTGTAAGGCCTTGCTTTGGTGGGTTTGTTTTTTTTTTAGGGGGCGGACTGCGATCATTGCTGGGGTGCATTTTTATTAATCTGCCGGTGCGTTCCTTTTACTTTAGTGTGCCGGTTATCGTTCAGAACCCTAGAGAGCGTTTTGAGGTGCAGCTAATTAATTTGTTGCTGCTACTTATCTTGGTGGGGGTTATCATTTGCAATTTATAGCTTTGGTTATATGCAAGGCGAGTCGTATTAAGTGTGCTGGTGGCTCCTGCTGGTGGTTGCTGTATTTTCTATGAGTATTGTGTAATTGCATCCACTTTTGTGGCTGTGTGTGGAAGTATTTGTATCTTGCAATTGCTTCTACATTGGTGGCTGGGAAAGGGATCAGGGCTGCTTCCGATCAGTGTGAAGAAGACTGAGTAGGTTGATCAGCAGTGCTGCTGCCAGCCAGTGTTCACTATACTGAACTAGGTGGATTAGTACGACAATACAACAAACAGGTTGATCAACTGCCAGTCAGTGTATACAATAGTGAGTTGGGTTTGCGAGCTTTATTGCTGCCTGTCTGTGTTGTCATTACAGTGGTACCTTGGTTATCAAACGCCTTGGTACTCAAACAACTTGGAACCCAAACACTGCAAACCCGGAAGTAAGTGTTCCAGTTTGCGAACCTTTTTTGGAAGCCGAGCATGCTCCGTTTTGAGTTTTACGCTTCCGTTTTGAGTGCCACACTTCCTTTTTGAGTGTTACGCTGAGGTCTTTATAATATAAAGGTCTAGGATTACAGCATGGGTTGTGGGTTGTTGGTCAGTATCAGGAAGGTTCCTTGTGGGACTGCGGAGTTATCTGAGCCCTTTGAGAAGAACCTGCCTGAGAAGAAGTCCCGGAGAATCAAATGGTTGGCATGGCAAATTAAGAAAGGGAAATCTCAGAATACAATCAACAAAATCAGAACTGAAGAAAAAGAAAAAGAAATAGAAAACCCAAAAGAGATAAGAAAATGTTTCGTTAAATTTTATAGACAACTGTATAAAAAAATTGGAAAGGAAAACACAGGAAAAAATGAAGAATATTTAAAAGAGAGAGAGGTTCAACGGATTCTGACAGATAAGAACCAATGAACTGAATGAACCAATAGGAGGAGAAGAAATTCTGAAAGGAATTAAAAATCTAAAAAGTGGGAAGGCACCAGGACTGAATGTATTTACTGCAAAATATTATATAAAAAAATGAGTTACACCCTATTTGTACCTGTTAAAGAAGTAATGAACAATATATTAAGAAAAGGAGAATTGCCAGAGACATGGAAAGAAGCATATATTACATAAATACCCAAACCAGACTGAGATCTCTTACAAGTTAAAAATTATAGGCCGATCTCATTATTAAACAACGACTACAAAATATTTGAGCATTATTATTATTAGGGGGGAACAAAGTTATTATTATTATCATCATTAGTGGGAGCAAAGTTGGTTGTTGTTGTTGTTGTTGTTGTTGTTGTTGTTGTTGTTGTTGTTGTTGTTGTTGTTGTAATTTGGGGGGCAAAATTGTTGTTGTTATCATCAGTGGGGGAAAACAGAACAATGGAATGGAAAAACAGCAAAAATGGGAAAATAGAAAAACGGCAATGCCGACTGTTAAGTTGTGGGTGAACATATCAGATGACACAGTGATTCTTCAAACAGCTCTTGTTTATTCACAGGCCAGAACAGAACTGAACTGAAGGGTTCAGCCAGCCTGCTTATATAGAGCTCCTCTAGAACGCAACAGTAACCATTTTCTGTAACTATCCAATCACTGAACATCACTTTCAATCCCTTCTTTGCATATGTGGACCTGAGTGAAAACTATCTACAGTATCCCCCTTTTGGCCCAGGGTGAGAACTTCAGTACATAACACCGACATGGGCTGCCACACATTCAGATTTTCCCAGGTTACCCGATTTCTGCCCAGACACTGCTGCTGACTGCGGTATTCCGGATATGTCCAGAAAAATCCAGACGTACAGCAACCTTAGGATATAAACACACATTCAAAAGGGGGACACGATTCCAGTCATCTTGAAAAAAAAAGTGACAGCTGTCAATAATTCTGTTTACTGTTATTGTTTTTGGTACTTTGATTATTACACTGTCATTCAGGGTGCTTTGAATCTTGCTGCCTCAGGCATTGACCATGCTTGCTTTCCATGGTTTGGGCCTGTGTCATCTGAGGAGAAGCATGCCTAAGAAGGAATGGATGTGTAAGCAAATGCAGTTTCAGTTGCAGAGCTTTTTTTCTCCCCTTTCCAGCTGGGGATGAAGGCCAGCGGGTGAAATAAGGGTTTCATGAAAAAGAGAGGTTTTGAGATGAGATCTGTTAAGGAAATGATACTGAGCAATGGAAAAGCTAATGGAGGATAATATTGAAAGGTGTTTCGCTTTTCCATCCCCTACGGCAAGCTGGGATTTTTTGCTTCTTTGGATTTCTCACAGCGCTTCAATTTTCTTTGGTGTTGTCTTATTTTGATGGCAGATTCCTATGGATAATCTTTCCCTAAGACGGGAAATTTATCCTTAATTCTATTTCAGTTCTGCGCCAGTTCTGTACATGGTGGATAGTGCCAATTTACTGTATAACTTTCACCCTCTTCTCCCATGATGCTTTGGTGCCCCTAAAGCTGTACCATACTGAGAAAAGGAGAGGATTAGGAGACAGGAGGCGATGCAGCGAAAATCTGTTCACAACAAACACAGCTGCCAGCGTGCTCTGCATAAGCTTCCTGGAAATCTCCTGCAAAGCCAAACCGATGGTCAAATGTAAAGCAGAAAGGATTTCACATTTCCAAGGTATTTTGCAAACAGGAGGGAAATTTTAGTGCTGTCCAGGCTTAAGTGTGCAGGCTTAAGTATGCATCTCAAAAAAACAAAAACAAAAAATAATTCTTTTAAAAATAGTAATCATAGGTATGGTACATTTTTTAGTTTACCTTTCATGGTGCATATCTTCCTCATTATTACACCTGTTGTTTTCTTGCTCATCACACTAGATTTGAAGGGTGTAACCTCTGGGTAACAATTTTCCTCCAATCCCACAAAGAGATAATATAATTAAATTAATTTCATAGCATACACTCTCTCCTTCAATGTGTCAATTCTCTTCTGTTCTCAGGATAGCTTAAAAGCAAATAAAATAAATAGCATGTGATTTTAAAAAATGACATGAGAAAAGCAAGTATAGTGGAACCTCGGAAGCCGAACACCTTGAAACTCATAAGTTTCGCCTCCTGAATGATCAAAAACTGGAAGTGACTGTTCCGGTTTTTGAATGATTTTTGGAAGCCGACTGTCTGGCACAGCTTCTGATTGCATGCAGGAAGCTCCTGCAGCCAATTGGAAGCTGCCCCTTGGTTCTCAAACAGTTCTGGGAGTTGAACGGACTCCCGGAACAGATTAAATTCAAGAACCAAGGTACGAATGTATAGCATCTGTAACAATGTAACTCATAATTATCTATCTATTGAATTATATTGCAAGAGATTGCAAGTATTTTTGTTGCTGTTTGCTTTTAGACTTTTGCTAAAAGCTATATACAATTGCGGGGATGCAGGTGGCGCTGTGGGTTAAACCACAGAGCCTAGGGCTTGCCGGCCAGAAGGTCGGCGGTTCGAATCCCCGTGACAGGGTGAGCTCCCGTTCCTCGGTCCCAGCTCCTGCCAACCTAGCAGTTCGAAAGGACGTCAAAGTGCAAGTAGATAAATAGGTACCACTCCGGTGGGAAGGTAAACAGTGTTTCTGTGTGCTGCTCTGGTTCGCCAGAAGCGGCTTTGTCATGCTGACCACATGACCCGGAAGCTGTACGCCAGCTCCCTTGGCCAATAAAGCGAGATGAGTGTTGCAACCCCAGAGTCGGCCACGACTGGACCTAGTGGTCAGGGGTCCCTTTACCTTTTTATATACAATTGCAAGCTATACCAAATTCTATACCAATATGTTTTTTATATGTTTATATAATAAACATATTCTTTTTAAAGACTAAAAAGCAATTGTAACAGATTTAATCAACAAAGCCATAAAACAAAGCAAGACACAGCAGTGATTAAAAGCTTAAATGATTTAAAAGTGTAGTTGTTCTTTGTTTTTTTAAAAGACTCCTTACCTCATAACACACCTAGGGAGATAATCTTGTATACCAGGTGATAAAACTCTGGCTGCTTTTTAGTCAGAACCTGGAAGCGGAAGGGGCAAGGTGAATATAAAATGGAAGAATGGTATAAAGAGGTGTGGGATATAGCTATTAATGATAAATTAACATGTGCTAATAAGGTAAGACGGGGAATATGCAGGAGAAATGATTTTGAGGAGATATGGGAAGAATTTGTAGAATTTGTACTGTTAAAATGGAAAGGGATCAAACCATGGCAAGAGGTGCTGAAATTTTGGGAAGCTGGATAGTTACAATGGAATGGTCTCATTGGTGGGCTACACATTTCTATTTTATTTATTAATTATTACTTTGTCAAAATAAATAAAGAAATACAGTGGTACCTTGTGTTAAGTACCTAATCCATTCCGGAGGTCCGTTTGTAACCTGAAAACACTCATAACATGAGGTGCGCTTTCTCTAATGGCCAGTGTGGTGTAGTGGTTAGGAGTGGTGGACTCGTAATCTGGTGAACTGGGTTCACTTCCCCGCTCCTCCATATGCAGCTGCGGGGTGACCTTGGGCTAGTCACACTTCTCTGAAGTCTCTCAGCCCCACTCACCTCACAGAGTGTTTGTTGTGGGGGAGGAAGGGAAAGGAGAATGTTAGCCGCTTTGAGACTCCTTTGGGTAGTGATAAAGCGGGATATCAAATCCAAACTCTTCTTCCCGCTGCTGCCATGCTGCCGGAGCATGACTTCCACTCACATCCCGGGGCAAAAGTCGCTACAAGGGGCATCTACTTCCGGGTTAGAGGAGCGCGTAACCCACAGCATTCATAAGGGGGACGGTCCGTAACACGAGGTACCACTGTAAAATAACCTGTTTAACTCACAAAGGTGGCGGGACAGGGATAAGTGTTTTGGAAAAAGTTCTTAACAGTCTCCTTCATCAGTGCACTGGTACAGAGCTGCAAAAGCACTAAATATTTTGTCACACCAATTTGATTTGAGTGCAAGGCCCTTTCGAGCCTCGCCTCGGAAGCCCATTTCTCTCGTCTGACCTTGTAAACGTGCACCAAGCACACAAAACACAGGGCTCTGTAATACCCAGTGACATTATTCAAATGCCAGCAACGATCGATGAACAAACTCTTTATATGCTCAGTGCAAACAGTGCCAGTCACTTCACCGAGGTTGCATGCTGCAGAAGTCTGAGCAAATCGTAAGCTCCCGGCCACACACCAGGGTGAACCACAAAGCATATTTCAAGTGACCCAGATGCAGAGGATAGACAAAGAAAAAGAAATGGTGTCTGACTGACACAGCAAGTTTGGTTTTAACTGTAGGTTCTGAGTGGCAGGGAATGGTACTATTGGGCTCCTCTTCAGAATAACTTCCCAGTTGTAACTTACTGTGTTTTTTCAATGGGATGGCTTTTTGGGGTTGTTGTTTTTTATGGAAAGATTTTCATGGATAACAAAAGTGCCTATAACCTCTCTGTTTTCAGTTCAATGGGATAGTTTTATTGTGCATTTTCATTATAGATTTGTGCATCTCTCTCTGTCTGTATGCTTGCATAAAACCTGCTAAGAAGCTTACTTTAACATTAAGAGGCATGCTAATCAATTTCAAATGTGATAAAGACTCTCCTCCCTGAAAGAGAGGGGAGTGGTTGTGGTCGGGAGCCCGAGCACCGCCCAGCAGGGGGCGTGGCCCACTGCCTCCAGCTCACCTGGCTGGCGCTCACGCCCCCCCGGTGGCCACCCAACCAGGTGCCGCGGAGGGGGCATGTTCAGCAGCCTTTTGCTGCAGCGCCAGCCTCTCCCTGGCTCATTCCCCGTCGTTGCCCCGTTGCGAGTCACCCACCCTCCACTCCCTTTTAGTTAGGGCTTAGGTCATTGGTCTTGCTATGGACCTTAGGTTGGTCGCCCTGGTTGCCCGGGGGGCCTGGTAGGAGTTTTTCCATTTGGCATTAGGCTTTTTGGTTTTTTCGCCTACCTCGTAGCAATCGTCACAACTTTTGTGGTATTGGTGGGTAGGTTAGGCATTGGATAATGTGTTGTGGTGTGTCGAAGTGCTAGGTGTGGCCATCGCCTATGCCTTCAATTTTTAGGGGTATTCCGTTAAAGGAATCTGGGGGTCGTGTATTCCGTCCGATGCCTGCTTGGCGGGAGGCCATGGCACGACCCTCGGTGACAGCAGGGGTGAGCCTATAGTTGGATTAGCATCAACGGGC
This sequence comes from Podarcis liolepis, assembly GCF_965112155.1. Classification (NCBI taxonomy): domain Eukaryota; kingdom Metazoa; phylum Chordata; class Lepidosauria; order Squamata; family Lacertidae; genus Podarcis; species Podarcis liolepis. The sequence goes on along the minus strand of NC_139560.1, from coordinate 72,769,872 downwards.
TCCACCTACTGGTGAATAACCCACTCGTTTCGATCCAATGCCTAATTCAATACCTTTTCATTGCTGTAATCAATAAAGTTGTGGCCTTTTCTAGCCCATCAACCTTATATCATGTGTCCTTGTGTCTTCATTTCACTTCGCGGGGGTCAGGTCCTCGAACCACAATATAGGTACAAAAAGCAACTCCTGGACTCCGTCATTCTAATACCAGAGAATGACCAAAGCAAGGGCCGGTCTATTCAGAACAACATAGTAGCAGTTTCACTTTTATATATGTATGACTGCATTTAATGGGGCAATCTGAGTCAAATGTGGGCATGAAATATACTCTCTGTCCCAGATCCTTTGCTAACTGGGAATCCCTGAAATATATGGGCAATCCTTCTGCCTCTTTTCCCTACCTGTTATCCTGACTGGGCATTTTACGAGCATTATATAATAAGGAAATAGGTGTGATGGTTCCCTAGTGGGGAAATATCTTAAGTCTTACCCATTTGCCAGAAATTGTATTCAGCCATAGCCACTCCAGCATTAGCAAAGCTGTTTGATGTGGCTGTATTCTGCGTGCTTTATTCAGAATTTCTTACCGATGCCTGATTGATCCTGATACAAATCCTGTGTGTGTGTGTGTAAAAAAGACAAAAATAAGATTTTTTATTTATTTTTATTTTTTTAAAGCCACTGCGTGGCAGCATAATATCTAATTAACCTAATCCCTTTCTGACAATCTGAGCAGTATACGCCTAACATTTAAATAAACTTCTAAATGAGAGGTTTTGTCTCTGTGGGTTATGTGAGGTATGCACTAAACTATTAGCATTCACCGTTGAGACACGAGGGAAATCCCAATTATGCTTAGAGCTTGTAGTAAACTGATAATAAATTAATCAACAGACCCAGGAAAGCTCAAGCAACAGGCATTTGAATTCTTAAGGCCAAGAGCAACTGTGTCTTTAGTGTTAATTTAAAAGCGATATCGCTCCTCACTGAATATTAACGTTTATTCATGAGACATTAAATTAATGCACTTTGTCTAATACTTTTTGCTGTAATTTCCCCCCTTGCCAGTTATGGCTCCTGGAATGATTCCATAACACAATTAAGAGGGATTGGGAGATGGGGTGGGGTGGAATGAAAGTAATCAGTAGACTGAGACAAGTATGTATGTAAAAGGCATTAAAGGGTGGGAAATGAATAAAACTACTCTGAAATAATTTATTTGGCTGACCTTGTCTGTGGCTGAGACATTCAGTTCTGTGCGCTTTTTGTGGAATTTGCAAGTGGCGCTGGTTTGAGCTAAAGATGAGTAATAGAGACCCTCATTAATTCTATTTAAATATTTACCTTGCAAGATGTATCTGCTCTGTGTGATTAAAGGAGGATAAGGAAACGGGGGTGTTTTTCAAGCCTAAATTATTTCAACCCGTATTTGGAATTCGAACGTGATTTTATACCAATAGATCAGTCCAGTGCTACGGTTTTCCCCTTTCCCCACTGTGTAATTGGTTGGGGCCCATTGCACTCATTTGTCAGGCTTCAGGGAATTGGAAGTAGATAAGCAGAACAAAGGAAAAGGAGTCTTCTTACCAGTTAGAAACTTGAATGATCACAGCAGTATTCAGACTGGTGTGTAATTAGTAAGTTTTTGGAATGCAGATTGGAAGTAAATTATCAAATCATCAATTCTAGCCTGTGGGACCCAACAAAACAACAAACAGTGGTACCTCAGTTTACGAACTGTCCTGTTTGCAAACTCCACAAAACCGGAAGTACTGTCCCGGTTTGCGAACTTTACCTCGGTCTACAAACGGAAGCCGAACAGTGGAAGGGCAGGAAGAAGCCGAACGGAAGGCGCAGGAGGCCTCATTAGGGAAAGTGCACCTCGGTTTAAGAACAGATTTGGTTTAAGAACGGACTTCAGGAATGGATTAAGTTCATAAACCGAGGTACCACTGTAATTTGGCATCTGAACAATTGGCTTTATTAATTGTATTATAATTTGGTATTGTGACAACGAGGTTTTTACTGGGTTACTGTAACTGAAAACTAATAAAAAATTATTGCACAAGCAAAAAAGTTTCTTGTGCATAGGCTTTGTTTAGCTTCAGTAAGGAAAAAGGATTAAAGCCATTGATTTTGGGGAGGGGATATGTGGAGTTTTGAAGAGATGTTCCTTCGTTCTCCATGAGAGTAGCACCACAGAGGTGTTCAATGAAAAAAATATGATTCAACCCACAGCATGTTGCCTTCGTATAGAGGATTAAGTGTACAAATGAGGTTAAGACTTACTGGCTCCATTAAAGTCTTTGAGGACACAGGAACGGACTTTGAACTCAGGAGGAAAGTCTATCCCCACTAGAGTTGCCAGGTATGTTCAGCATCAATTAGAAACTGAAGACTTATCAGAGTGTGTGAGTTCTCATCTAAGCAAGATTTCCACTTTGTCCTTTCCTAATCAAAGTTCTTTTACTCTCTGAACCATCTGCATCTTGCTGGGATTTGAAGCACGGCACAATCTCAGTTTCAAAAGTGGCTCTTTGGTTTCTCCCTCCTTGATCTAGTTGTCTGGGCTGTGGCACTTCATACCGCAGGTGTAACAGCTCAAGTGAACAAAAACGTGCTTCCTTGCAAAAAATAAAAAAATTAAAAATCCTGCACATAGCAAACCAGGAGAAAGTGTTCTAGCTTAGCCTTCTTTTTTGGTCATGATTGTTTTCTGTGTGTAGGATAGGGATTTAAAAATGCACTCTTTCCCCCTCTTGCCCTGAATTTTTGCCCCACTCAGTTTGCTTTCCACCAAAAACGACACCATGTTTCTCACTGTCCACTGTAGCAGAGTTACATGAACTTACGTCAGTTACATCGTCACTATGTTATTCCACCCCCCCCCCTTCATTTCAGTGCAAAGGAAATGCAATGCAAATAAGAAAAAAATAAATAAAGAGTAAGTGGTCAACGCTGGCCATTTAGAATGTTAAAATTGTGTTATTAAAATGTGACAGCAGAGGGTGCTGTAGAGTTGTGAGCAATGAAAAAGTGTTACATTTATAACGTTTTACAGATCAATGTAGATCCAGCCAGGTTGCATTTCATGGATAGATTTCTGTTCCAGGCACAGGACAAATATGCAAACACCAACAATTTCCTCTCCCGATTCATTTTCATTGGAATTCTTCAACATTCTTAGTATAGGAATGTTTTTGGGTCGGGGAGATTTTTCGTTCATTGGCGTCGCCTCTAGGTTTTAAACACCACTGCCTTAACTTTATTGGGGGGCGGGGACTTGCATAGGCCTTGGTTCATGCAACTGAGCTGAGAAGAGGAAGTTATCACAGTATATCTTCAACTGAGCTGGGGCTGAGCCTGGCTAAGCCAGGAAGTAGCCAGCTGAGCCAGCAATCCGCTGCCTCCTGAATTGTTCATTCCAGGAGATCTTACCGTAGGATTGTTCCCTCAATTCAAATTCTTGTACCTGAAAAAGGTGGCGTGCAATGGGCACACTATGTTGCAAAACAAGGTGCTGCTGATTTTGTTTTTAACTTCAAGCATCATTTTGTTTTTTATAATATTTTAAATAATTTTCAAGTCAAACACATCAATCACCTCCTATTTTTTAAACCAGCAACTGTAGAAATATTTTTTTTGTTTGTTTGTTTATATTGCTAATGTAATTACCTGGATGTAGTTGGGGCTGTTTGGGGGGTGGGGTAGGGGAAAACTGTATTTGATTGCTTGTATTTGATTATAAGTTGTGCTTATATTCAACTAATAAAATATTTTTTTAAAAAAAAATCACCTCCTCCTTTATGACCCCTTGACGTCCCTCCGCCCCTCCATGGTTACCATTATCAATCCAATTTTCCATCTGCTTATCTTATTTCCTCTAAGTTGTTAAAAGAATAGTGTTGATTCTCTCCCCCCCCCTTTGTACATTACAAGCATTACTCAAATCCTGCCAAAGTTTTTAGTTGTTTACAATGTTCTCTTAAGTACATTATGAATTTTCCCCATTTCTTCTTAAAATTCTTCTCTTCCTGGTTTCTGATTTTTCCCAGCCATTTTCACCATTTTAACATAGTCCATCATCTTCAAGCATCATTTTGAGTACCTCTCTTTTTCTGGCTTCCATTTTTGTAACAAGAACAACACAAATAATCCTGTGTAGGGACAGACCAATAGTATCTATCTAGGTTAGATTGCCGCAACATTTTATATGTGGAGCTTTCTTTGAAAGTGGTTTGGAAACTTCAGCTGGTGCAGAATTTGGTGGCCAGGTTCCTCAGAACCAACTGCCCTGACTGCCAGTCAGTTTCTAGGCCCAATTCAAATTGCTGGCTTTGACCTATAAATGACTCAGGACCACAAATACCCCAAGGACTGCCGCTCTCCATATGAACCAACCTGGACCCTCCGATCATCATCTGAGGCCGTCCTCTGTGCGCTTCCTTCGCGAGAGGCTGGAGGGTGGCAACACAAAAACATACCTTTCCCATGGTGACTCCCTGCTTGTGAAATGCTCTCCTCTGTAAGACTCACCTGATGCCTTCATTATATATCTTGAGGCACCAGGCAACACCATTCTTCTTTCCCCAGGCCTTTGGCTAATAAAACAATCTATGGTCTTTTAAATTCTTGCACTTTGACGTGCTTTCGAACTGCTAGGTTGGCAGGAGCAGGGACCGAGCAACAGGAGCTCACCCTGTCACGGGGATTCGAACCTTAGAGACCAACTAAGTTTGTTATTGGTATGAGCTTTCATGTGCATGCACACTTCTTCAGATACACTGAAACAGAAGTCACCAGACCCTTATATATAGTGAGAGGGTGGGGAGTGGTATTACTCAGAAGGGTGGTGGGAATGGGTGGTTGGCTGATAGGTGTGGTAAGCCAGCTGACAACTGTTAACGACTGCAATTGGTCTTACAGGAAAAAGCAAGGGATGAGATGGCCAAAAATAGCTTTATCATGTATAATGAGATAAGAATCCAATGTCTCTATTCAGACCAGGTCTCTCCGTGGTTTTAAGTTTGGTAATAAGTTGTAATTCAGCAACTTCTCTTTCCAGTCTATTTCTGCAACTCTTTTGTAATATCACAGCTACTTTGAGATCTTGTATAGAATGTCCTGGGAGACTGAAGTGTTCTCCTACTGGTTTCTCTGTCTTGTGATTCCTGATGTCAGATTTATGCCAATTTAAACTTTGGTGTAGGGTTTGGCCTGTTTGTCCAATATAGAGAGCTGAAAGGCACCGTTGGCATTTGATAGCATACACAATGTTAGAAGACGAGCAATTAAATAGTCCTGAGATGGTAAGTTTGATGTTGTTGGGCCCAGTGATGGTGTTGTCTGGGTGTATGTGGCAGCAAAGTCGGCATCTGGGTTTATTGCAGGCTCTGGTACCAGTGTCCATGTTAATAAATAACAGTTTAAAGACCAAGAAATGCAGGGTGACATGAGCTTTCATAGGTAAGAACATACTTCATCAGCTGTATAAAGTGCACATTGAATTTCTTGGCCATATATAGACGTGGGGAGCCAGGGGAAATCTGTTTTATAAGGTGAGATTAAAAGATAGAGATGCATCCTGAGTCCTGGGATACAAGATATGACTTCATCAAGGCCTGTCTAGTCCAATTTTCTGTTTCTGACAGCAGCCAGCCAGATGCCTCTGGAAATCTTCCAAACAGAGCAAGATGATGGCATTCTGGGTTGTTTCTCTCCCAGATCTGACAATCAGAAGTAGGGATGGGGAAGAAATTTGGTTCCGTTGGCATTTTAACATGAAACTGCCCTATCTGCATTTCTCAAAACAATATATGAACTGCAGCCATAAATTCCCACTTTTCTGAATTTTGCGATGCAGCCCTGTATCCAAATAATATGAAAAACATGTGTATATTAAGAAAAAGTGTGCGATAAAATGCATAGGTTTTAAATGTATACAAAATAGTGTTAAGGGAAATGCCATACAGAGGTGTATATTAGGAGCTCCAACATGGTGACCAGTTGTCATGAGAACTTAAAAAGAAAAGGATAATTCTCACCTGGAAATGTGTAGAACTGAAAATATGAACTATCTTCAGTTGTGAAGAGCTGAAAAATAATAAGTGGAGAGAAACTGAAACCAACAGAGTTGTTCACCCCTGTTCAAAAGTATATTGCCTTGGTTCATGAACTCCTGCCCTTTTCTAGCTTCTGCTGAAAAAATGACACTGGTTTTCTAGCCAGTGGCCATTCAGGAGGAGGTCAGCAAATGGGGGGCCCTGAATCAGCTTCAGCTTCGCAAATATTTTGGTGTATATTAGATGAGATGGACCTTTGGTTTGAACCAGCAGGGCTCCTTGGTATTCTTCAATTAAGTGTTATTTGTAGCATGCAATGCCTCTAACAAGAGTCTGATTCTATGCCAGTTGGTACGCTTCTTTAAGAAACATGACCTGGCCACAGTAAATCACCCGTTTTCTGATAACACTTGGGATTGGCTTGGTGTAATGAGCTCTACATGGGGCTGCCTAAGAAGGATGCTCAGAAATTAAAAATTACCAGGCAACAATTCTGATAGAAGAGGGCTAGATAGAACAGTGAACTGACTTGGTATAGGGCAGTTTCTTATGTAGGTGTGCCAAGTAAAAGGTACCCCTGCCGGTACGGGCCAGTCTTGACAGACTCTAGGGTTGTGCGCTCATCTCACTCTAGAGGCCGGGAGCCAGCGCTGTTCGAAGACACTTCCAGGTCACGTGGCCAGCGTGACGAAGCTGCTCTGGCATACCGACACCAGAGCAGCACATGGAAACACCGTTTACCTTCCCGCTATAAAGCGGTACCTATTTATCTACTTGCACTTAAGGGTGCTTTCGAACTGCTAGGTGGGCAGGAGCTGGGACCGAATGACGGGAGCTCACCCCGCCGCAGGGATTCGAACCGCCGACCATGCGATCGGCAAGTCCTAGGCGCTGAGGTTTTACCCACAGCGCCACCCGCATCCCTAGGTGTGCCAAGTAAAAAGGTAAAAAAATAGGTAAAGGACCCCTGGATGCTTAAGTCCTATCAAGGGCGACTATGGGGTTGCAGCGCTCATCTCGCTTCAGGCCGAGGGAGCTGGCATTTGTCCACAGATAGCTTTCCGGGTCATGTGGCCAGCATGACTAAACCGCTTCTGGCACAATGGGACACTGGGATGGAAAGCAGAATGAACGGAAACACCATTTACCTTCCTGCCGCAGTGGTACCTATTTATCTATTTGCACTGCTGTGCTTTCAAACTGCTAGGTTGGCAGGAGGTGGGACAGAGCAATGGGAGCTCACCCTGTGATGGAGATTCGAACCACTTGGATTGGCAAGTCCAAGAGGCTCAGTGGTTTAGACCACAGCGACACCCACATCTAGTACCTTTTAATTATTATATCAATTACCCAGTGCTATCTTTCTAGAAAAAGAGGTGCCGGATCTCACCATGAACGCTTCCCTTGTTCTCTTATAATGGCAATGGTGCCCACCTGAGATGGTGGCAATGGTGCCCATCCCAGCATTTACCACTAAGTAGGAGTGTCAGAGAATCCCAACAGAAATTGAAATGAAAGCAGATGGCTGATGTTCACTTACTCATCCCATGTCCAGAAAAAGAAATTAATCCAGTGACTACAATTGGTATTTGCTGCTGTTGCTTTCAGTACAAGGATGACACATGATTGATTATGTCCCTACTCCTCTCTGCATTTGCATGCCATTTCCTTCTCATTGAAATGAATGGGGTAGAATGAGATAATGGCAAGGTAATTTGTGTATATTATGTAAGTTTTGTAATGCTGTCACAGCGAAGGGAGAAATGAGTTGGGGATCACTGGGGGAAGATGCATTGCAGTGAGATGGAAGCTTAGTTGCATGTGATGAATGCAGGGCAGAATGAAAAAATGATACAGTAGTACCTCTGTTTTCAAACAATCTGTTCCAGAAGACCGTTCAACTTCTAAAACGTTCGAAAACTGAAGCATGCATTTCCGGAAGCATTTACGTCCGGAAAACTTAATATGGAAGCCGCGTGGCACGTTCAGCTTCTGAAAAACGTTCAAAAACTGAAGCAGCTACTTCTGGGTTTTGGCGTTCGAAAGCTGAAACGTTTGACTTCTGAGACATTCGAAAACTGAAGTTCCACTGTACCTCCATACATCCCTACCTCAGAGTAGACCTTGGATGTCTTGCATGAATTTAGTTCCACCCAGAGTTAATACCACTCAACTTGTAACGTAAAGAATTTCTGAAATTAAAAAGGGGGTAGTCAATTTGCATGAGCAGACTGTTTAGAATGAATTACGCTAGAATGTGTTGTGTTTATCATATCACATTTCTTGTTCCTTTTTGTAAAAGGGAGAGCAATTATATAACTACACAAATTTGGTTCCCAAAGAGCAGATCCTTATCTAGGTCATGTGTAAGTGGGTGGGCGGTTGGGGGGGGGGAGAAAGTTAATTGCATAGAAAGGTCAGATGCAAGGCTAATAATCATAGGGACAAGACCTCTTTAAATGATAATGAGAAAGAAGATAAACATGAAATTTCATTACCAAAGTGATAAATGACTTTTGATTGATTTAGTTTTCACAAGTCTCACATTTGGAAATGTCACATTTACACTCAAATAACCTTTCGGAGGAAACAAGGATCTGTACGCATGTATTTTGCTAAATGCGTTCTTGCTTCGCTGCATTCTCCACATTTGAGATTCATTATTTTGTTAATTGAAATGACAATTGGAGCACAGTAACTTACACACAAAATGGGAAAAGTATCAGGATCACTTTACTCGTTGCCTCTATGCAATGTTAAGAGAGGCTCCGCTGCTGCCTTCTCAGTGGTCTTCCAGCTGCCATGGAAGACCTTTCCATTTGCCTTTAATTAGGATAGCTTTCCGTCATAATTATAGTGGTTTCGTTGTAGCACTGCTTTGCCACAGGATATTTTTAGCATTGCTTCAGCACAAAATATTTACACACAGGCATTTTCATCCTTAATGCGCTTTGCGCGTTGAGGTGCCCAAGACACCCCCCAAAGAAAAACACAATTGACACTTATTTTTTGTTTAAGGTTTTTGGCATAATTTTGGCCACAACTTTATTCAAATTACAGCTATGTGAGTGGTTGCTTAGGCATTGGTAGCACTAACTGACCCCGCACGGAGACAGCTCTGACATTCGCCCCCCCCCCCCGCGAAGTCAGCAAGGGTAAGTCACCTGGGGAGAGAGACGGGACTGGGAACCATGCCTCACCTGTCCCCAGAATGCTCCCAGGGGCTTCCGTGGCCCTAGCCCCTTGCCATGGGGTTTCGGACAAAAGCATGGGGAGCCCCTGGGTTCCTTTAACAGAAAACCCTCGCAGCAGCAGCATTTTGGAGGGGCAGGCAGAGCCAAATCCATACCTCTCCACCAACCAATTCCCAAACCAATGCCTAACCGCAACCTTACAAGTTGTGACGATATGCTACACAGTAGGCAAAAACCAAATGGCACACAATCAGCCAAATGGACAAAATTCCTACCGTGTCCCTGCCCCAAAGCAGACGACCACATGACAGGCATAGCAAGGTCAAGCAAACAGCCTAAAATTAGGGAAGGGAGGGCAGGTGATCTGAAGCACGCAGCGAAAAGAGGAAGTTTGTCGCTACGTGCATTGTATTTAACAAATAGGGCTGTCAATCAATAAATGGCAACATATAAATCTTCCCAGTAACAACCCGCCTCTGTTTAAAGATGGCCAAACTCTTTTGCCCAGCAACACTGAGGTGTCTTGTCATCCCCAACCGCAACCCGTGCTCTCCATGAGGGAGAACACGCTTTGTTAAATACTGGTGCAAAGCCAGACGGCATTAAGGTAGGTTTATAAGGGAAGTATGCTGCTTCTCCCATTTTTCCAACTTACCTTTTTCTCGAAGGAGCTACCAGTAGGGGCAGCTAGGCTGTGAGCCAGTTCTGGCTCACCAAACCAGAGAAAATGGTTTGCCAGCCTCCAAAGGTTTATCTCCTGGTCTCTAAGGAGAAGACAGTGTGGTGATAAAATCCTGCTGAAGAGCAGGCAGAGGGATCTTTTATCTCCAGTCTTCTTCTTCTTTTAATTTTTTACTTTCGGTTTTACACATTTCAATAATTTTGCAATCATTTTAAGATTTCAAAACTCAACCTCCTTCCCGCTCTTTCTGTGCTTCCTTAAATTTATCTTTTATATTTTCTGCATATTCCAAATTAACTTAATTTAATCATTTATTCATCTACTTTAAATATAAAACTGCAGGTTGTTGCAATAATCCTGCCAATGTTCTTATCTGTTTACAGTTTGTTTGTAAATACTCAATAAACCATTTCCATTCTTTTATAAAAAGTTTGTTATCTTGATTTCTTATTTTTCCGGTAAGTTTCACCATTTCTGCATATTCCATAAGGTTTTGTATCAATTCTTCTTTTGTTGGGACTTCTTCTTCTTTCCATTTTGGGGCAAATAACATTCTTGCCACTTTAGTTGCATATATGAATAGATTTCTATACAGTTTGGGTAATTCTGTCCCTATAATTCTCCAAAGGATAGCTTCTGGGTTTTTTTAAACAAATATTACTTTAAACATCTTTTTTGATTCATTATGTATCATTTCCCAGTAAGCTTTAACCTTGCTGCAAGACCACCATATATGATAAAATATACCGAGAAGGCCCTCTGCCTGGTTGCCTGTAACCTCACTTCCCACAGTGAGGGAACCGCCAGAAGACCCTTGGAGCTGGACCTCAGTGTCCAGGCTGAACGATGGGGGTGGAGACACCCCTTTATGTATACTGGGCTGAATTATCTAATTCACATGTCCATATCGGCAATGTTAATAAAATAAAATAAAATAAAATAGGCTGGGGAAATAGGGAAAAGTGAGCACACAAAAACTGAATTTGTGGGCTCCAATTACTGAATAAGTTTTTACCATGAACAAACGTAGTTGGTTTCTAAGGTGCTACTGGACAATTTTTTTATATATTAAGTTTCAAAGGTTATACTAATTGAACTGGGATTTGAGGGGAGTGGAACATAGGGCAGACTGAACCAGGAAAACCTCATCTTGAACACCTATTTGTTGTACAAAGAGAGTCTGAAACATGAAGAGACTCATAGATGTATTTCCTAAGGTATATTTTCATGAAATGAAAGAGTTGAGCGGCAATCTTACACACATCTCCCATTGAATTCAATAGAACTGAGGAGATGAGCAAATGACTTCAGCCCTTTTCTGCATCTGTACCTCCAACATATACTGCTATCGTTGTCACAGTTCTTCTGGAATAAGAGAGAGCATTGCCGGCTTGTCTCTTGGGGTTTATGACTTCTTCTTTTTTACCTTTTGAAATTCCAAGCTCATCTGCCTGTGCATCAAGACTTGCAAAACCAGTGGAGGGTATTTCTTGAATACACAAACTCTTCTTCACGGAAGGCATCACATTTGGCAGGAAATCAATTCTAATCAACCCTATTCATACATACAGGCAGACTCTGAAGAAAAAAAATATGAGAGAGAAGCAGTGAGCAGCGCTTTACAATAAGTAAGGCTGTCTCCCAGCTAAGGAGTGTTATTTGACTAATTAATCAAATTGTATCTGCTAAAATGTTCATATGAACCAAATCCTCATTCTGAAGGAAATGGTATTTTCCATTATTATTATTATTATTATTATTATTATTATTATTATTATTATTATTATCATATAATGCAAAATGTGTAGGAACCACCTTAGAAATAACATTTCCTATTCATGAGAAAAGGAGGCACACCTCTCCTGATATTATAGGTCAGGGATCAAAAAATCATAGAATCATCTTTTAAAAATACATATTTAAATACCTGTTTCAAGTTTAAACATACATCATAGAACTGTAGATTTGGAAGGGATACTGATGATCATCTTGTCCATCTCCCTGCAAATGCAGGAATATGCAGCTGTCCCATATGGGGATTGCACATGCAACCTTGGCATTATCAGCACCGCGCTCTAACCAACTGAGCTACCTGCTGAGCTTGTGTTGCAGGATCAACATCATGTATGATTATTGACCAATCACGTGGGTGGCGCTGTGGTCTAAACCACTGAGCCTCTTGGGCTTGCCAATCAGAAGGTCGGCGGTTCGAATCTCCTCAATGGAGTGAGCTCCCGTTGCTCTGCCCCAGCTCCTGCCAACCTAGCAGTTCGAAAGCATGCCAGTGCAAGTAGATAAATAGGTACCACTGCGATGAGAAGGTAAATGGTGTTTCTGTGCACTCTGGCTTCCATCACAGTGACCTGTTGTGCCAGAAGTGGTTTAGTCATGCTGGCCACATGACCTGGAAAGCTGTCTGTGGACAAAGGCTGGCTCCCTTAGCCTGAAAGCGAGATGAGTGCTGCAGCCCTATATTTGCCTTTGACTGGACGTGACCGTCCAGGCGTCCTTTACCTTTACCTTATATGCCTGATTATTGACCATGCTGGCTCTGGCTGATGGAAACAAAAGCCCAACAAAATGCATGTCTACTCAGAATTAACGAGATTTAATGAGACATTTCTCGGTATGTACAGTATTGCAACCGTAAACCTGCGTTCCTAATGAATTTATAAAAATCCTGAAATGTATTTGTGGATACATTTCCCTTCCACTGAAATGTGTTACATCAATTACGTAATTAATTGCACAACTCATGACCTTAGCTTCAGCCATAGCAGATAACAAGACAAATGACGGAGGATTTAGGAGAAGGCAAAGGGAGCTGAATGGAAACTGTGCTGCTTGTGATGTGCACAGGATGAAATAGAAATTGTTGCCTCCTTATATCGCTACCTGAGGCTCAGTCACACGGTGACCTGTGCCCAGGCTAGTCATGGCACTGAGACAAACTTTAGGGCATTCCCTGTGTGTCTGAGCTTGGTAGACAAAGAACTAGCATGCCGATGTGGGTTTCACTTTATTATTATTATTATTAAAGATTTTCTTGATTTACAAAAGTATCTGCAATTTCTCTCTCTCGTATCCCCCCCCCCCATGTAACATTTTTACAAATCAGTTTCATTTGTTGAGACATTAGGAAGAAAACGGGGGAAGAGGTGGAGGGGGGAAAGATGGGTGGGGGTGGGGTCTGTTGGCAATGTTTCTATTTTACTTACTATATGTAGGGTTTGATGTCAGCGTTGCTTGTGCAGGTTCTTTGCTGTTCACTTGTGTTCCTTTGGTGATGAGCGATGTTGGGGTTGGCCTAGGGTGTGGTTATTCATTTGTGGTTGGCTATGTTGGTCTTTGTTTTCATGTGTGAGTGGGGTGGGTGGGTGTTTTGGATCAGGTTAGCCATATTGATTTGTATGCCGTTGGTGGATTTTTGTCGTTGCCTTGTTGGACTGTGTATGTGATAAAGGGGAGCCATACCGGGGTGTAGGTGTCTTCTTCTATTTGTCCCTGTGTCAGTTTCAGTTTATTGGTTAATTTTTCTAGTAGGGCTGTTTCCCATACTACTTGGTACCATTGGTACATGCTTACTCCTGACAGGTCTCTCCAGTCTGGCGATGATGCTTCTGGCTGCTGAAAGTAGGTGGGTTATGAGTTCTTTGTGGTGTAAGTGGGCATTATTGTCTTGGAAGATGTTTAGTAAGGCCAATTCTGGCGTGATTTCTAATACTTGCTTGGTTATTTTACTTATTTCTCATATGGTTGTTGTCCAGAATTATTGGATTTTGGGGCACTCCCACCACATGTGGAGGTATGTGCCTGTGGAGGTGCACCCTCTCAAGCATTTTGGTGAGGTTCCTGGACGTATTAGCAATGTGGGTTTTTACTGATGCTCAATTGTCCTGAGATCCACTGTAGTTGTTTTCTGCTCTAATTTTGGCCTAAAAAGATTATCAGTTTACATTGGAAGTGGAAGTGAAAGGTGCAACTGTTGTTTTTAAAAGTCCCAGCAGGGCTGTTTAAAAACACACACAAACACCTCTCTAAATCTACAAATGCAACATCCTGTCTTAAGAGCCCTGCAAATAAATGCAATGCTATGTAACCGAGTCAACTCTGTGTAAGGAAGAAAGTAGACTAGGACTTTTTCAATATAGCAAATAGGCTTTCAAGAAGCTACACACTCATCTGGAAGGCTTACAAAAGCAAGAGATGGCGCTTTGACAAAGTAGGGAAAGTGTCTTCTGCTTCAAAGCTGAGACAGATTTCTGGATCTCTTCTTGCTATAGTGTTAAATGTCTTTGAAAAGCAATTGTCCGCCTGTTAAATGTTATTGGTTTTTCCCCAACTTGCAAGTTGCAGGTGCTCTCTTTTTGGTTGAAATTATATTCCCGAGTGGTCCCTAGATTCATCGCACAAAGCAGGCGTCCCTGTGATAAATGATCTAACACTTTCTCAGACAAATCAACTGAGAATATGTTTTTTGTTTTATGGTGAGCACTTTGAATACCTGTTTTATTTTTATTTTTTTTTAAAAAAAAACCTTTTGACTGGCAGAGATTTAAATGACGAATCCTCTGACCCCAATCATTTCATCATCATGCTCCAATGCTGTTCCACAAATTCTCCGTTAGGGAGGGAAAGTTGGCATTCCTTTTATGATGGGGATCTTCTTTCTTTATGATTCTGGCAGCTCGCCTGTATTTAAAACCATATACACAATGTCCTTTAATGGTTGTCTAAGATAACCCTGCAACTTCTTATAATATGTTGCTGAAAGAATGGAAATGGTTTATTGCATATTTACAGATAAATTGTAAGCAGGTAAAAACATTAGCAGGATTATTGTAACAACCTGCAGTTTTGCAAGAGTATATACTTACAGTAGATAATTAAATGAGCAAGTTAAATGAATTTGGATATGCAAAAGGTATGAAAAAATAAATTTAAGGAACTGCAGAAAGAGGGGGGAGGAAGTCAAATTTTGAAATGCTAAATGAATTGTAAAATTAATAAAATGTATAAATTTGAAAAGTATAAATAAAAAAACAAGAACCTCTTTCAGCCTGAGGGCTACATTTCTTAATAGACAACTTTATGGTGGGTGGAGACAGTTGCAAAAGTGGGTGGGGCAGAGGTAAAAGTGGGTGGAGCAAAGGATGTGCCTCTTATTTTTTTTGCAGTAGACTGCATTGCAGTCCTGAAAAAGTCAGATTTCTATGCGTGTATACACACCTCTGTATCTTCCATCCTGGTATGCAAAGAAGCATTATTATTATTATTATTATTATTATTATTATTATTATTATTATTATTATTATTATTATACTGCCCTATACCCGGGGGTCTCAGGACGATTCACAAAATAAAATCAAAATATAAAACAACAAAATACATAATAAAAACAACCCAATAGCCTACCCCCCAACCAAAAAACACATTTTAAAAGGGCCTAGGATGTAAAGCAGATCAACCAAAGGTCTGGTTAAAAAGGAACATTTTTGCCTGACGCCTAAAGGTGTGTAATGAATTTCTTGACAATTATGCCCGCAGTTCCAAAGGCCATAAGCACTGGGATTTCTCTTTTCCATTTATAGGGAGGAGTGTAGTTCCTAAATCTTTCATGTACAAACAGGGATTTTTTTCCTTCCCACTGACTGCTGTGGGAAAATCTCATGGGTTTGTGTGTGTGTGTGTTCGTATTTGTAATTTTTTTTTGGGGGGGGGGGGTTGCATCCAACTTATTGTCGGATGGGGGGGGGCACATCCAATTTCTTGAATGTTTGCATCAACCCTGAATATATGGTGGTCCTTTGGGGTTTCTCTGAAAGAAAATAGTTTGCCAAAACTTATCTGAAGCATTGTTCATATTTTATTCATTTTATGAATCTTCCCAGTGAATAAGTGGTATCAATGATGAATTACAAGTTGTGAATTAGCAAATAAAGCAAAGTCAATTGAAATTCTGCCACAGTGTAAAAAAAGGTGCAAAGTTGTATATTTATCAAAGAGAGCAATTTATTGAAGTGAAACACTGATTAGCTTTTCATCAAAATGCTATCATCTGTGATTCTACTACCTGCCTTTAAAAATCAGACATGTACCTTGAACTTCATGTTTACACAGAAACCTGGCTAGAAATTAATATTTTTATTTTTTTAAAAAAAAATTCTAGATTGATCATTTTTTTAGGCCATGACTGCAATTTCAAATTACTTTTGGCTGTGATTTGTCTTTCATAATAATGTACTCAGACGTCAGTAGCAGAACTGGAAAAAAATAGAACGAAATGAATAAAATATATATGATGCTTGCAAAATTTGATCCTCTGCCAACTGCTTACTGGATATTCTCTGAATAGAATACTGGCATCCAATGTTATTTGATTTAAATATTTGAGATTTTACTTTGATATATGTTTTCAATATTTGACACTTAACAGTTTTTTGATAATTGACTTGCCATAATATTTAGACTCTGACAGCATATGAAAGCTGATGTGGAATGGAACTTGTTTGGCTTTGACAATATTTGGTGGCCACAGAGGCAAGGAAAATGACAGTGAGGTCCAAATGGCTGCAGTAAGATAATGGCTATAAGATCGATTTGGGCACAGGCATTGGGTTTGTACCCTGGATGAGTCAAGCCTCTTACTGGCTGATATCTCCATCAGGGTTGATCCTGACAAAATAATAACCCCATTGGTTCAGATCTCATGGTGGAATCCCACCAGGATGCCATTCAGCAGGGGCGCCAACTATAGGGAGCCCTGGGGGTCCAAGCACCCACAAAAAAAGTTGTAGGTGCTCAGCACCCACAAGGGCCCCTGGTGCAACTTCCAGTGCCTTCACAAAGCACTGGAAGTCACGTCCAAGGCTTTGTGAGCCCTCGGAGATGCTGTCCAAGGCCTTGCAAGACCTTGGAACCTGACTTCTGGTGGCACCGGAGGTCAGCTTCTGAGGCTTCCAGGCGCGTGACGTCATGATGCCATGTCGCAACTTGATGTCATGACATCACAGCGCACACCGTGGGCACCTGTAACCTGGGGCCCAAGTCAGCATCCCTGCCATTCAGGGGTGTTCTATTGCGCTTCAGATCCCAACTCGGCTTTCAGACAGAACCCAATCATTGTGCTTCCTCATTATTTGGGGACATTTTGGGTTGACCCTAACAAAGAATCTGCCCAACGGTGAATTCTGGCATGTTAAAGGTAAAGGTAAAGGGACCCCTGACCATTAGGTCCAGTCGTGACCGACTCTGGGGTTGCGGCGCTCATT
Organism: Podarcis liolepis; assembly: GCF_965112155.1. Taxonomy (NCBI): domain Eukaryota; kingdom Metazoa; phylum Chordata; class Lepidosauria; order Squamata; family Lacertidae; genus Podarcis; species Podarcis liolepis. The sequence goes on along the minus strand of NC_139560.1, from coordinate 72,752,663 downwards.
TCGCTTTATTGGCCGAGGGAGCCAGCGTACAGCTTCTGGGTCATGTGTCCAGCATGACTAAGCCGCTTCTGGCGAACCAGAGCAGTGCACAGAAACACCATTTACCTTCCCGCCAGAGCGGTACCTATTTATCTACTTGCACTTTGATGTGCTTTCGAACTGCTAGGTTGGCAGGAGCAGGGACCGAACAATGGGAGCTAATCCCATCACGGGGATTCGAACCGCCAACCTTCTGATCGGCAAGTCCTAGGCTCTGTGGTTTAACCCACAGCGCCACCTGTGTTCTGGCATGTTAGGTTTATCCAAATTTGCTCTAAATCGTGGTTCCTTCAACCCAAGGATTTCTGCTTGTGCATTAGGAGTCCACCCCCACCCCACCCGTTTTCCTCCTAAATATGTTCTCTGGGTTCTTCCAACCTTCTGGAGCAGATTTGTAGAAAGCATGGGCTGGGAGGAGAGAAGAAGAAAATCCCATTGTGCAAGTAGAAATCATAGTGCCACCAGGACACATTAGTTGCACTCAGGGTTTTGTGGATGGAATCCACTATGGAACTGCTTCTCACAGTGGGTTGCCCCAGCTTCTGAGATGTGAGACACCATCACTGATAGTATCTGTGTCACCTGATTGTTAAACACGGCCTTGCAATTCTGACATTATGTGAGTGGTGCAGGAAAGAGAGTTGGTGTGAGAACTTTGGCGTCACTGAAGTACTGCTGGAGGTTGTGAGAAGATTCCATAAACATAGAAGAAGCTGTAGTGGCATCAACTGCTGCAATTATATTCTATACTCCAATTCAGTTCCTTATAGAGCCTTTTGCAGTGCTGTGCACTGTAAGAAATTTCTTGTATGGCTTCTTCTTTTGAAACCACCAAAGATGTGGAAATACATCCTCATGTCCACAAGATGGTGGTGTTTCCATTTCCAGCACAATGTAGAAAGCACTTCTACCCAGTTAAACTTTTGAGACATAAATTACTGAGGATACCTTTGCCATAGGAGCTGGTCTTGCTCCCGAGGCTAGCACATTTACAAATAATTTGCATAACATTTCCACACGAGAGATTATAAAATGCAGCACTACTTCGAGTTGAAGTGATCATAATCCATTATCTTCTGTCAGTAGGTTGTGCAAGTATGTGTTAAGACACAGGGGGAGTGGGAGCAAATACTATTTTTGGTTTCCCATTTACTGTTCTGAAATATATATATATATATATATATATATATATATATATATATATATATATATATATATTTAAAAAATCAGCATGAGATCAATCAGTCATGCTGATAGAATTAATTTATGAAATATTTTTGGCCAAGCTATATATATATATATCGGTATATGAAAGATAGCTCTATCTTATATCTGTTGTGTATTTTGCATAGACAATTTTATGAATACATTCATTCTTGGCCACGGCTTTATCAAGTGCAAACACAAAGCCCAGGTATATGATGCGCATCATAGGGGAAAAAAATGTGTCCCTATCCGGTGTAATTTGAAAGCTAGCTATTAACAATCTGTGGGCTGATGGACAATGAGAAATTTCAGCTTCAGCTAAATCGTAAATCCTTCCTTCTTAACAAACTATCTGGAGGGAAAATAAAACAGCTTATAAAAATTGGAGTGCTATCAAGTAAATAGGCTTACCATTTGCACATTGACACCCGACTGCAAGAAGGAAGGTGTACAATGTAAAGTGCCCTATCTCACAGCCTGGGATAGGCCCCAGCTTCTTCCATAGGAGTTGCCTTGCTTCACTGTGGTCAATAGGTACAGGATCAATGATGGACACTGAGATGAGGTCAAGCCAGCGTGGTGTAGTGGTTAAGAGCGGTAGATTCGTAATTTGGGGAATCGGGTTCGCGTCTCCGCTCCTCCACATGCAGCTGCTGGGTGACCTTGGGCTAGTCACACTTCTTTGAAGTCTTTCAGCCCCACGCACCTCACAGAGTGTTTGTTGTGGGGAAGGAAGGAAAAGGAGAATGTTAGCTGCTTTGAGACTTCTTCGGGTAGTGATAAAGCGGGATATCAAATCCAAACTCTTCTGGCTGAGGAAAGCATGATCTAAATAAATTGTACAGTGGTACCTTGGTTCTCAAACTTAATCCGTTTCGGAAGTCTGTTGCAAAACCAAAGTGTTCCAAAACCAAGGCACGCTTTCCCATAGAAAGTAATGCACAACAGATTAATCCATTCCAGACTCTTAAAAACAACCCTTAAAACAGCAAATTAACTTGATTTTTACTATCTAACGAGACCATTGACCCATAAAATGAAAGCAATAATCAATGTACTGTACTATAAAATAAATAAGGCAGTATTGTAGATGATAAAAATTAAAATGATTCCCCCCCCCCTTACATGCACTGATGATAGTCATTGTGTGGATGGGGGGCTTTTATCCATTTCCGCAGTCACACAATCAGTCAATCAGTAGCTGAACTGGGTTCCATATAGTCACAAAAACAAATGAACCAAAAAAGCCTCAAAAACAAAAACACAAAATAAATAGCAAAAACAAAGATCCAAACTTAATCCGTTCCGGAAGTCCATTAGACTTTCTAAATATTCAAAAACCAAGGCGAAGCTTCTGATTGGTGCAGGCGCCCTGGAAACAATAGCTGACAACCGCATCGGATGTTCGGCTTCCGAAAATCGTTCGAAAACTGCAACACTTACTTCCAGGTTTTCGGTGTTTGAGTACCAAGGCGTTTGAGTACCAAGGCGTTTGAGAGCCAAGGTACCACTGTACTCAAAAGCTTTGCCTAAGCAGGAAGCTCAAAACTCACCTCTTCCCCTAATCCCACTTTGAGTAGCATTTTAGTGGCAATCTACAGCAGCATAACATAGTTGCTAGCATGACTGAAACATTGAAACTTTTCGGCTTCCAAAAATCAATCAAAAACCAGAACACTTACTTCTGGGTTTTCGGTGTTTGGGAACCAAGGCGTTTGAGAACCAAGGAGTTTGAGAACCAAGGTACCACTGTATTACCCTTTTCAGGACGAGTGGAGGGGGGCAAGCTGAAGCTGGTGATGGAAGCTGCCACACCAGCCACAATGTTGCCTGCAAAAGAGGCCAATTGGCAAAATATAATATCACCAAGGGTCTGGGTCTTTTTGGAAACTAGATGTAGGCAACATAGCCGTGATTGTGACACATGCAATGCACTCAAGGTGGGTCCAAAAACGGGAACAGTCATCTTTTCCCTGGGTAGCGTTCTGAGCAGGTGAAGGACATCTGATGGAAGTGCAGCGGTAAGAATGGTTTAGTTCATGGGTAGGCAAACTAGGGCCTGGGGGCTGGATCCGCCCCAACCGCCTTCTAAATCCAGCCCATGGATGGTCCGGGAGTCAGCGTGTTTTTACATGAGTAGAATGTGTCCTTTTATTTAAAATGTACCTCTGGGTTATTTGTAGGGCTTGTGTGGTGTTTTTACATGAGCAGAATGTGTGCTTTTATTTAAAATGCATCTCTGGGTTATTTGTGGGGCATAGGAATTCGTTCATTTCCCCCCCAAAAATATAGTCTGGCCCACCACATGGTCTGAGGGACTGTGGACTGGCCCACGGCTGACCCCTGATTAGCGGCATTATGCCTCCATGCTGTTGTTGCATACAGAATATGCACATATACATTTGAACCCACAGTGCAAATTGTGCTAGCATTTACTATGAAGGGCATTAAAACAAAAGCAAATGGGCACAGCATTTATAAACTTAAAGGTTCCTTTTCTTGAGCATTCCTGGATCCAGCACAGTAATATGCACACATTTTTCTTTTATCTAATTCAAATTGTGAGCGTGTTGATTTTAACTCCTGGAATTTGTGTAGATATATGAGACAAGGAAATCAAACAAAACTAATTAATTTAGTGAATGTATTTTATTTCCAAACTTCTTACCACCACCAGTAATTAATAGCACTTCATTTACACTAATGGGATAAGCATACGCAGCGGTAGATATTGAAAATCTTTTACAAGTTGTGGAATGTAAGCACGACCCCCTCCCTCCCTCACCGTCGTACATGCAGAGTTTTCTAAATATAGACTGTTGAGTCAATTAACTGTTGTGCGTTTAACTGATTCATCAATTAAGCAATTAAAAATTGAAATCCACTGCTAGCTTTAGCACCTTCTCCTGCTTTTGTCACTGTAATTCTGCTGTACTCTTCAAAAATGACTGCAATAGACGTTTTGCACTAGGTTCATTCTGCAGTTCTCTTTTCTATTGAGGTCTCCTTCCGGGGCCATGCTTTTGAATTCCCTTTGCCTTATGAAAAATAATAACACTAACTTCAAAAGTGTGCACGCTGACCTTCAGTTTGTTGAACCCAAAAGCAGCTTGCAGGCACCAGAGGACGAGTTCACAAAACACCTCCTTCTCCAGGGATCTTAAACTTAAGCTGAACCTTTTTGTATCCCCCTTCCCCTCTAACCATTATTTGAGAATCCCTTGAACTTCAGCTGAAGCAGAACCCTTAAAAGAAAAATAGTTTCAAGTGTCCAAAAAAGTAAAGTAAAATAATGACAGTGTGCATTCCAATAACTGTCCCAAACTAAAATGAATCATGAGCATATATAAACCTGGACAGGTATGATGTCGGGTTGTTGAAGTTTCTGTAAAAAACTCAATCTGGGTTTTTACTCTGCCTTTTCAAAGAAGAAGAAGAGTTTGGATTTGATATCCCGCTTTATCACTACCCAAAGGAGTCTCAAAGTGGCTAACATTCTCCTTTCCCTTCCTCCCCCACAACAGACACTCTGTGAGATGAGTGGGGCTGAGAGACTTCAGAGAAGTGTGACTAGCCCAAGGTCACCCAGCTGCATGTGGAGGAGCGGAGATGCGAACCCGGTTCACCAGATTACGAGTCTACCGATCTTAACCACTACACCACACTGGCTCTCCAGTGCAAGAATGGGGAACCTGTGGCCTTCAAGATTTTGTTGGACTTCCATCAGCCCCAGGAGGAATAGCCAGGGCTGATGGGTTCTCTCCATTTTGAACTGTTAGGAATCTGTCAGCACAATAAATGCTTACTGTTTCAAAAGTGGAGCCAGTCTACTCTGGGAGAATTTGAAAATGGAAAACTTGGGGTATGACACTTTTCGGCTTCTTCTGATCAGTTAGCATCCAGAAGCTATAGCCTTCTCATTCACTTGAGAAAGAGCGATCTCGGCTCCTTGTCGCAGGGGGAAAGCAGGGTCAGCCCTGTTTTTAAAGTAGGATGCTTCAGTTAATGGGATTTAAAGGGATAAATAAAGGCAACAATCAATGTCTGAACAGCATGGCAAGGCTGAAAAGTGCTGGTCCTGTTGTGACGGCAGGGTGCCACTTTGTATTCTGCCTCAGGTTGCTAAATGTCTTGCTCTAAGGCTGGTGATAAAGGGTGTTGAATTTTTATGGATATATATACTTTCACCATCAAGGTACTCGATCCACTCAGAGATCAATGCCCAAGTAACAGGGCTGTATTCTGCCAGGAACTGGAGGTTAATGCAAATGCCTTAGTGCAAATCTGTTCTCTGGAGCTTACGAAGGGGTAAAAGAAATGTATCTCGCACAGTCTCTGGGCCACAGTTCTTTAGAAGTTGTTTTCATGATTTGAGATTGAATCCTTACATAGGAAACAATTTCTGAGAATAAGCTCTAATGGTGTACACTTTCTCACTTATTTGCTCTTTCTCTGTCTTTCATTTCCTTTCTGCAGCAACCCCCCGCCCATTCTTCCCTTCCACTTCTTCTTCCTGACTAGAGATGGGAAGGCCTGGAAAACCCCTGGAAAAAATGGGGAAAGACCAGGTTCCCCCCCTTTCCATTCCCCCCTCCCCGGAAAAAAACTGTTTGCTATAGTTTGAATATTCCACACACTCCCCCCCAATTCCCCCCCCCAAAAAGGGGCTTTGGAAAAAACCAGGGAGGAAACCTGTCCCCCCCCCCATTTTTCTGGCTTTTTCCATGCCTTCCCCCCTTCCTTCCTTCCTTCCTTCCTCCCTCCCTCCCTCCCTCCCTCCCACTTGTTTTACCACCTATATTCTATTGTTTGCTTGTTACAAGGCTAGCATCCTTAATATGAATATCACCCCATCCCTGGTATCAATAGATTATAATTAGTCTGCTTAGGTAAGATGACTCTTCTCTCAAAGTCCAATCTCCCATTTCCAAGGGTAAGATTCCATTAGGAAGAGGATGCTGTAGCTGCCTAAAACTGGGCAGGGAATAAAGTTTTATTTTTTTTACCCTTGTCTTGCTATTTGTCCTCATTTTTAAATACTCTTGCAAAGAAAGTGTGTGTCTCAGGCCTGATCACCTTGGCACAAGCAACAAGGTTGTTATTTCAAAGTTAACAATCCAGTTCTGATTTCCGAATTGGGTGATAACATACTCGGCAGTAGATGCAAGAGAGTTTGCCAGCATCATCCTGGTTCTTGGTCACATTTCTCAGAGATAGTAAAGGTAAAGGGACCCCTGACCATTAGGTCCAGTCATGACCGACTCTGGGGTTGAGGCACTCATCTCGCTTTATTGGCCGAGGGAGCCAGCGTACAGCTTCTGGGTCATGTGGCCAGCATGACTAAGCTGCTTCTGGCGAACCAGAGCAGAGCATGGAAACACCATTTACCTTCCCGCTGGAGCGGTACCTATTTATCTACTTGCATTTTGACATGCTTTCAAACTGCTAGGTTGGCAGGAGCAGGGACCGAGCAACGGGAGCTCACCCCGTCGTGGGGATTCAAACCGCTGACCTTCTGATCAGCAAGTCCTAGGCTCTGTAGTTTAACCCACAGCGCCACCCGCGTCCCCTTCTCAGAGATGGGAGGTGGCAATATGACTGGAGAAAGCATTGATGACTTGGTATCTAAAAACATAAGAAGTGTCTTGCTGATTCAGGCTAAAGGCCCATCTACTCCATCATCTGATTCTCACAGTTGGCCAAGCAAATGCCATGGGGAAGCTCCAAGGCAGGAAATGAATACAATATTACTTCCCCCACTTGTAATTCCCAGAACTACTATTCAGAAGCATATTGTCTCCACATTGGAGGGAGAACAAAGCCATCTAGCCTAAACTGGAGAGAGGTGCAGGGAGCTTTTTTCACATCTGGTGGACGTGTAAAAAGATAGAAGTGTACAGTGGTACCTTGGCACTCGAAAGACTTGGTTCCCGAACAATTCAGCTGCTGAATGCTGCAATCCAGAAGTGAATGTTCCAGTTTGCGAATGTTTTTCGGAAGCCAAATTCCTGGTGAGGCTTCTATGACTTCCAATTGAGTGCAGGAAGCGTTTGGGGAGTTGAATGGACTCCCAGAATGGATTAAGTTTGAGAACCAAGGTACCACTGTATTGGGAAATGATTTATAATGAATTGAAAAAATGTTTAAAACTACTCCCCAAAAGCAACAACAACAACAACAACAAACAGAGTCCTTTTTCTTGGGAGTAACTCAGACTGAAATTCCTAGGTGTCAGAAAAGGTTATTTATGTATGCAACAACTGCACTCCATGTTTTGTTAGCCCCAAAATGGAAAGTGAGTGAGGTCCCAACTAAAGAGGACTGACAACTTAAGTTGACAGAATATGCACAACTTGTAGATTTAACACATATAATAAGAGAGCAAGAAGAAAACACATTTAAAGAAGAGTGGAAAACATTTATTGAATATATGGGAAATCATTGCATACAGCTGAAAACGCCGGTAGCACTAAGATAAATTCAACAGAGTAAATAATTTTTGATGGATGTAAAAGTGGAAAACTGATTTGAATGGTTATAGTAAAATATGCAGGGATGTATGATATGCAAAATGAACCATGGAAAGAAAAGAAGGGAAGTCATTGGATATTTTAAAGTTTGTAAAATGTTCATTTGGAAATGTAAAATTTAAAACTTAATAAAGATTATTAAAAAAAAATAGAAGACATCTGAAGACAAAATGAAAATAAACTGGGGAGAGTTGCGAGCTGGGGAAACATGCTTGGGATGTTGCCTGATGTGTCCAAATTGTTCATGGTGTCCCAAAGTATTTAGCATGCCGTTGTAAGACTGTTGTCCTGTGGAGACTCAGTAGCGCACTTCCTGAAAGAACTGCAAAGGGAAGTAAATCTGCCTTAAGGAGGAAAAGCGAGGGTGAAGGAAACAGCTGCCTAGTGCAGTTGTGTGAGTCAGAGCCACAGATTAAACCTAAAGAGAAGAGAACCTTGGATTAGTAGAACTTGATAACTGAGTTTGGAGAGATCGTGTTTCGACTGCTGGTAGGGCTTGTTGGCAGTTTACGATAACACCCCCACCAGCTGTCCTCTTTAAACTTGAACCAGGGCTCCATCTGCTTCACAGGCTTTGTTGGGTAAGATCTGCTTGGTGACGTGAGTCTTTGGCAAATTTCTGGTCTCCCCAAAGGGCACAGGAGATTGGAACAACTGGCAGGGAAATCCCAAGCACCAGATGGCAAACGAGACATTTATAATGACCAATACATGTGAAAACATCCTTGGTTGTTTGCTTGTTTATTGGAGAATGCTTGGCTTCTTTGACAAGCAGGGGGAGAGATAATGTTTGCTCGGCAACACAGTAGATGCAGCAGAGCATATGATTTCAGGATCGAGATGGTTGAAATCACAGATATCAAAGTTATCGTATTTATGAGGTTTGGGTGCCCATAACTAATATTCAGTGGTGAGAAAATGTAAAATTAAATAGTTCCTGCATTTGGAGACTAGAATAGAATCCTGTGTTATGACATGAACACAGTAGCAAAGCTTTATTCACACATGCACACGATCCTGCTTCCTTGCTCTGTTTACATGTGCTGTATGGAAATAATGAATCGGGTGAGAAAGGAAGAAGAATGGCTTTCATTTCAATGGTTGCTCCTCACTTGTACCCTTAAATCTGCTCTTGGTTTTCCCTTAAAGATCAGAAAAGCCCCATTGCATGAGCAGACCTCATTCCACTTGTGCAACAACTTTCTTTCTTTCTTTCTTTCTTTCTTTCTTTCTTTCTTTCTTTCTTTCTTTCTTTCATCTCATTTTTCTTCCAATGATCTCGAGGTACTGTACATGGTTCTCTTCCTCCCCATTTCATCCTCACAACAACTCTGTAAATGTCAGGCGCCAGAGGATCCAACCCCCACCGTAGGTTGCCAGGAAGGATAAAACCAGGAAAGTTCTTACCAATGCTTTTTAGAAATGCAGCTACAGTGGTGCCCCGCAAGACGAATGCCTCGCAAGACGAAAAACTCGCTAGACGAAAGGGTTTTTCGGTTTTGTGTTGCTTCGCTAGACGAATTTCCCTATGGGCTTGCTTCGCAAGACGAAAACGTCTTGCACTTTTTTCTTAAAGCCGCTTGAAGAGGCGCAGCTGCGATGGACCGTGCTTCGCAAGATGAAAAACATTGCAAGACGAAAAGACTCGCGAAACGAATTCTTTTCATCTTGCGAGGCACCACTGTACTTGGAGTAATGGCATTGTTCTGAGTGAGTCTGCACCCACTCCCTCTCTCCCATTATGTATCATCACTACAGGTGCTTCTGAGCTCTCTGCTCTCCTATTTTCAATGCCCACCGGGTTCCGGAAGGGGGGTCTGTAATGCTTTCTAAAGACACTGTGTCCGTCAGCTGTTGCTTCTCTGGTGCTTCTCCCTTCTCCTCTCCCATTATTTCCCATCTTTCCCCCCTCATCTGCCTCTGAGCTGTGATCTCCCTCCAACCCCTGTTGTAATTCTAAACTGCCTTCTTCTCCTCTGGAAGGGTCAGGCTGGGGAGGTAGTCGCCACCATTCCTCCTCTGCCCAGTCCCTGACATTGAGGTGGGGTAGGCTGAGAGGTGGTGACTGGCCCAAGGTCAGCCAGTGAGCTTCATAGCTGAGTGGGGATTCAAACCCTGCTCTCCCAGGTCCTAGTCCAACACTCTAACTGCTATACCACCCAAAATATTCCACTCAGTTGAAATATTCACCAGTTGAATTCCACCCAAAATATGGAGGGTCATAGGTTCACCATACTTGGTATAGGCCCTGATCTAAATAACACACCCTTCAAATATGGATTCAAGATGCTGCCCCAACTTGGCCCTGACATTTTCTGGACTTACATAATTTTCCTCCAAGTTGGTAGGTATGCGTTTATAAATAGGAGCCTCTAAAATCTCTCTTCAGAATAACATTATTTGGGCAAAGGGCAATAGAGTGAAAGGCAATTTCTACAATGGTGAAGATAAATTGTTCCTTTCGGACATTGTCATTGAGGTCTCTCTCCCTTTCTCCTCCCGAAACTGATTCAAATTTCAACAATGTCTTTAAATTTAGAATGGCATCATTCAGTTCTGTCTTACATTCTTCACTTATTTTGGGGTTATTGCAGGTCCTGGGGACTCTGAGAAAGCTCGTGCTGTGTGTAAGATATTGCACAGGCCACCATAAAAGATAGCGTTACCTCTAAGAACATTCTCCAAGGAACAAATTAAGTGAGAGTGCGTAAAGCACAGGTTCTTCCTTCTGTTTGAAAGTAGAAAGCAGAGGCAAGAATAGAGCTTCTACAAAGCTGCCAAGTTGCTGTACAAAATTCCTAAAGCAAATCCAGTGCTAGAGACAGGTAGGTAGGCATGAAAAATGCAAACTGGCTGTTACAAATGAATACACCTGGTTGGCCAGGAAAAGACAAAGGCATTCACAAGCATTATGGGTTTCAGGAGAGCCCTGGAGCACCTAAAATGATAGCAGATTTCTTGTGGCATACGCTTTGTAAGCCCATTTGGTCAGATAATGCTCCACGTAACTTTGCTGGTGGCACTTGGTCTAAACCACTAAGCCTTTTGGGCTACCACCTGTTCTGGCTGTAGAGACCAATAGAGGAGGAACATGTTTTGTTGCACCTGGGGTCAATGAAGGTGTCTGGTCATGTTGCTGCCGATGTACCCACTACCTCCAGAAGAAACAAAAGTGGTTCATGCCGTTATTGGCCACCAGGGCTCATTTTACCTCGATAGATATTGTTAAAGCATCACGATGGACAATGAGAGAACCTATCTGTCAGGATGCTGTCAGGGGCTCCTGGCTAGTTGCCCAGGAAAGTATAAAGACAAGGAAAAGTTTCTTACCGTCCTTTTTTTATTTCAGTCTTTGCAGAGAGAGACTATAGAACACAGCCTGTTAGATAATCGTATTGTTCTGAATGAATCTCCACCCCCCCTTCTGGAATGCTTTCTAATGACAATGTGTCAGCTGGGTGTTGTTCAGACTCTCCCATGATTTCCCAGCTTTCCTCCTCACTGGCCTCTGAGCTGCTCAAACCCCTGTTGTAAATCTATACTGTCTTCCTCTTTCCTGGGTCACCATTCCTCCTCTGCCCAGTCCCTGACAATTCGTTTTCTTTAACATGGAAACAGGTTTTCAGATGATACGCAGCTGTTCTTCAGGCTTTGATTATGAGAGCAACAAATAAACATCCAGTAGTCTACATAGAACCAACTGGGTAGTCAGGCTTGTGGTTACTTGGTTGCAGAGGTTGACTGGCCATTGCTGTTGGCATGGAAATAGTCTAGGTTGAATGCAAACAGGTTGTTCTGATGTCATGTGTGATGTCACAAAGAGGATATGTTTTAAGTCTCAGTAAAGCCAGAAGCAGTTAACAGTCAGACTGCATCTCGGCACTGTCTAGATGGATCACCATCTTGGATGGATGAATAGTTTTATTTGGGGGATATATTAACTTTTACTATTGGTGAAAAGTTTTAGATTGGTTTGCCAGTTTGTAACCCATCAGGTTGAGGTCAATAGATATACATTCACAACCCTTTACCTATCAAATAATCAACTTTATGTGTGACTTTGGGACTGATTCATATAACCACATTTCCTTTATGCACTCTATAGCAGCTTTTTCTCTGTATTTGAAAAAAAATAACCAAGAAGGAGAAGATAAGGAACCAGGAATAAGATTTGGATGAGTATGGTGAGGAGCTAAGCTTTACAAGTGAGGGGGCTAGGAAAATGGCTTTGTGGTCCAGCATAGGAATGATGGGTGCTTCATATTATTCTATTCCTGTTCCACAAAGAAGAAGTCTTTGAGTTCTTTGCTTTCCTACTTTTAAGGCTTGCTGAGTTCTGGGAGATGGTGGGTCTGGAATGCTCTCTATGACAACATATCAGCCAGCTGCTCTGGCTCTCCCATGATTTCCAAACTTTCCCCCTCATCTGCCTCTGAGCTGCTACCTCCCTCAACCCCCTGTTGTAAATCTATACTGTCTTCCTCTTCCCTGGAAGGGTCAGGTTGGAGAAGTGGTCTCCACCATACTTCCTCTGCTCAGTCCCTGACATTATCACACTCATTTAGCCCATATGAACCTGTTATAATTCTACCCATGAACTTAACAAGGGAAAACCACTCAGAGAATTGTTCTTGAGCTTATTTTGGGTAAGTAATTTCAGAGTAATTTCAGAGCTCCCAAAATTATTTGGCAGATTCACATGCATTTTTTGGGGGGGGGGGCGGAGATATTAGAATGCCTACATAGTTCCTGAAGTAATGCCTACATAGTTCCTGAAGTAATACACAAATTGAAATGTTGTTGTTCTATGAAATTCACAGTTCTTGTGAACTGTGGTTATCCAACAACAGAAAGAAACACGGAGATGCATATATCAGGAGAAAGCAGGTATATCACTGAAGGAAAAATATAAAAATGTATTAGTGACAACTGATGATAAAATTTACATTAGGAGAAATGCACACTAAAATACTGGCAAATCACTAATAAAATAAAATAAAATAAAATAAAATAAAATAAAATAAAATAAAATAAAATAAAATAAAATAAAATAAATGCAAACCAATGTGGAACTGTGGCAAACAGAACTTAAGGTTGATTTTTAAAATGTGAGAAACCAAAACAGTTTCATCTCTCCGTAGCATCAAGTAGAATCTCCACATTTGCTTCCACAGACCAGTCTCCCAAAAATTGTCACCCTGTTTACAGGCAGTGAAACTGATAATACCACTCTGCTCAATATTCTTTGGGAGGAGGAGAAATTCTCTGGCAGTTTCTTAGGAGCCAGGATGCTCATCTGGCATTCAAAAGCTTTTTCTCAGCCCCTCCTCTTTGGTGTTGTGATGGCAATGATATTGGCAGCAGAGACATCATTACCTCCCTACCCATGCTCCAATCCAAGCATTGCTTTGGGGGCATTTCAGGTGGGATAGGGTGGTGCCAGCCCCCACAAAAATGGTGGAAAATATGCATTCAGCAAAATTCCTCCCTTTTGTGGGAAATGTTGGCTTAGTTCTAATTGTGTACATAGCTGGGATTGTCTGGTTTCTGAACTACTGTGGCTCTCCCTGATGTATGTTCGGAGAGTTTACAGATTCTGATTTGTGGTATGAAATGCTTTTATGATACGATAATCTTTATTGTCATTGTCCCATACAGAACAATGAAATTGAAAAATCTACATAAAACATTCAAAACCCAAGAAGCCTGCTATCCCAGCTATCCCAACCTGGTTAGCCCCTAAAAACTCTGATGCCCCATTTTTAAATACAATATACTCCCATACAGACTCCTTACAATGTGTTTAAAACCAAAATCGCATTTGGGTAGAAACTGTTTCTCAGGTGGCTAGTCCTAGTCTTTATAACTCTGTACCTTCTTCCAGAAGGCAGAAGCTGAAAGAGATCATTTCCGGGGTGCGCACTATCCTGCGCTATCTCTGCAGCTTTCTTATGGCACCTGGAAGCATAGATTTGATCCAAGGTGGGAAGAGTGCACCCAATTATTCTCTCTGCAGTCTTTACAACCCTGGACAGCATTGTTTTCCCCCTGACCATGCAGCTCCCAAACCACACACACAGACCATAAGTTAATACACTCTCCACAGTACAATGGTAAAATGCCATCAACAGGTCCTTTGAGAGATTGTTTTTCCAGGGGATTCTCAGAAAATATAACCCCTGCTGTGTTCTCTTCATAAGGTCTTAAGGAAATGAAATGAAATGAAAGCAGAGCTTTTCAAACTTTTCATGCTAGCCACACACTTTTTAGACATGCATCATTTTGTCACACAATAATTCAGTTTTACTAGTAAACCAGAGGTTAAACTAACCCTTTTCAGCTCCAGGAGGAGCATAGAGAGCATTCATGCAACACACCTGCGCACTGCAGCCAACACACCAATGTGTCGTGACACACAGTTGGGAAAGCTCTGATGTGCATTCTGAAAGTGGAGGTTGTGCATTCTGCAAAGTGTTCTCCTGTGCACTTATCTTTAATTTAGCGCTAGCACAACTCAGAGGTGAGGGTGGCCAAATGCAAAGAGGGCAGGGAAGGTGTCGCATGCCAAATTCCCTTCTTCTACACAGCCATTAAAGATCCAAAAGCCTTGCTATCTTTGTTATGTGTCCACCCTACATGTGATATAAAATAAGTGTTATTCCCATTTCACAGATGTGGTGCTGAGTCCGAGGTAGCGACTCGCTCAAACCTGCTGGGGGATGAGTGCTGCATTTGAACTTTGATCGAGGCTTAGAAATGCCAACGTGCTATTCATTTGATTATCTTCTCTTTGCTGATTTTCAGCCTGCAGTTTTGAGTGGGTATCATCACAAATAAATGATGTATTCAGTTACTGAGATAGGAGGGAACTGAATAGGAGGGATGTGGGAAATGACAAAAGATGAGCAGCTGTGATATAGCATTGTTTGCTTTGCAGCTGACCAGCTGAGATTTTGGACTAACATGCTACAAATTTGGATTCTATCAGCATTGCTGTTCAGTTTCTAACTGTTGGCAAAGATAATGATATTCTATGATGCTGAGAGCTAGATTCAAGGCTCTGATACCTACAGTGTAATCTAAACATATCATAACCTCCAAGTGTCCCTATTTTCCAGGGACAGTCCTGGAATTACAAAAGTCACCCCAGCTTCTGATTTGATCCTGAAGTGTCCCTATTTCTCCCACCAGTGCTTCTGCCAAGCCCAGAGAGGAAGATGAACCGGTGTTTGTCTCGTGCAGGAGCAGCAGTGAGGAAGCATCCCATTGCCTCTCCATGGCTGCTGCTGCCAACCTCCTCCCTTGGGCATTTCAAAGTGGCTGCTGAAGAGCAGACAAGGAAGAGGAGAGGCTGCCACCACTGAGGTCCAGCCCCACATGACACGCCTGTTCTGAGGCGGGAAGAAAGGGGGAGCAGAGTGGAACGCAATGAGCATTAAAAAAAAAACACCTTTGTATGTCTGCATCTAATCTATTCATCGGCGTGTGTCAGGATGCTGTCAGCAGCTCCCGGCTGGTTGCCCAGAAAAGTATAAAGACAAGCAAAAGTTTATTACAGTCCTTTTTTTATTTCAAACTTTAGAGAAGATATAGACGCCAGCCTCTTGGATAATGGTGTTGTCCTGAGTGAATTTCCACACACCCCCGTCTTTCCAACTTCCTCATTCATCATCATCATCATCACCTCCTCTAGGGGTGCTGCTATGTGCCCTCTGTCTTAGAGCTCTTTGCTCTCCTACATTTAAGGCTTCCTGGGTTCTGGGAGATGGAGGGTCTGGAATGCTTTCTAGTGACAACGTTACAGATAGGTAGCCGTGTTGGTCTGTCATAGTCAAAATAAAAAAATCCCTTCCAGTAGCACCTTAAAGACCAACTAAGTTCTTCTTCAGATACACTGAAACTGTTTCAGTGTATCTGAAGAAGTGTGCATGCACACGAAAGCTCATACCAAGAACTAACTTAGTTGGTCTTTAAGGTGCTACTGGAAGGAATTTTTTTATAGTGACAACGTGTCAGCCAGCTCCTGCTCCAACTCTGCCTGCTCCTCCTCTCTCATATTTCCCAACTTTCCCCCTCATCTGCCTCTGAGCTGCTACCTCCCTCAAACCCTTGTTGTAAATCTATACTATCTCCCTCTTCCTCCTTCCTGGGAGGGTCAGGATAGAGAGGAGGTCTCCACCATTCCTCCTCTGCCCAGTCCCTGACAATAAGTTTTCCTTAACAGTGGAAGCAGGTTTTCAGATCATACACAGCTCTTCTTCAACCTTTGATTATGAGAGCAACAAATAAACATCCAATAGTCTAAAGAGAAACAACTGGGTAGTCAGGCTGATTGTTACTTGGTTGCAGAAGTTTACTGGGCATTGCTGTTGGCATGGAGATAGTCTAGGTTGAGTGCAAACATGCCATTCTGATGTCAGGTGTGATGTCACAAAGAGGATATGCTTAAAGTCTTGGTAAAGCCAAAAACAGGTAACAGTCAGACTGCATCTCAGCACTGTCAAGATGGATCACCATAACAGGTGATGAATAGTTTTATTTGGGGAAATATATTAACTTTTACTATTGAGGGAAAGTTTTAGATTGGTTTGCCAGTTTGCAACCCATCAAGTTGAGGCCAATAGATATACATTCACAACCCCGTACGTATCATATAACCAACTTTATGTGTGACTTTGGGACTGATTCATATAACCACATTTCCTTTATGCACTCTATAGCAGCCTTTTCCCTGTGTTTGAAAAAATAACCAAGAAGAAGAAGATAAGAAACCAGGAATAAGATTTGGATGAGTAAGGTGAGGATCTAAGCTTTACAAGTGAGGGGGCTAGGATGATGGCTTTGTGGTCCAGCATAGGAATGATAGGCTCTTCATATTATTGAATTCCTCTTCCACAAAGAAGAAGACTTTGAGCTCTTTGCTCTCCTACTTTTAAGGCTCGCCAGGTTCTGGGACATGGAGGGCCTGGAATGCTTTCTAGTGACAACTTATCAGCCAGCTGCTGCTCCTGCTCTGCCTGCTCCTCCTCTCCCATGATTTCCCAACTTTCCCCCTCATCTGCCTCTGAACTGCGACCTTCCGCACACCCCTGTTGTAAATCTACACTGTCTTCCTCTTCCTCCTCCTTGGAAGGATAAGGATGGGAAGGCAGTCTTCACCACACTTCCTCCTCTGCCCAGCCCCTGACACCATGTGTACTTCTTTTTGGTCGACCGAATAATAAAATAAAATCAGGATTAAGGTGTTTTCTCAGGACAGTGGAAGGCATGTGTGCTGTGTCCCACTAATGAAGTGCTGGTGGTGTGGGGAACATAAAGTGGGGGGTTGAAGAGGGTCATTTGAGGGGAATGACAAATATTTCTATTTTCATATGTTGGAAGGTAGCACATATTTACTCACTAAACAAATTCAAACATGCTTATGTGGAAGTAAGATAAAGGACCCCTGGATGGTTAAATCCAGTCAAATTTGACTAAGGGGTGCGACACTCATCTCTGTTTTCAGTTTGAGGGAGCTGGTGTTTGTCCGCAGACAGCTTTCCGCGTCATGTGGCCAGCATGACCAAATCACTTCTGGCACAACAGAACACTGTGATGGAAACCAGAGCGCACGGAAATGCCATTTACCTTCCCACCGCAGTGGTACATATTTATCTACTTGCGCTGGTATGTTAGGTCGGCAGGAGCTGAGACAGAACAATGGGAGCTCACCCCATCATGGGGATTTGAACCGCTGCCGTTTTGATCAGCAAGCCCAAGAGGCTCAGTGGTTTAGACCACAGCACCACCGGCTCCCATGTTCCTCGAAGTAAGCTCCATCGAGAATGGTGGCACTTACTTCACATTAAATATATACAGGATTAGGTTGTTCACTAGCAGTGCTATGCTGTAACTGCCTACTCAGTGATCCTGGAGTATTTATTTCCAGGCCTGAGGTTTCCCACTCTTCTTGGAGTAGGGGGAAATAAAGCCATCATAGTGATTGGGCAAATATGACTGCCCTGAACGGCTGGGATTTAGAACAAAACTGCCAATCAGCTTTCAGAAGAAGTAGCTTGTTTTTGCCAGTATCCCAAGGGCATTGCTGCAGCTGTTAGTTGCATCCCTCTGCCGATCACATGGCTTCTCCAAGGAGTCTTTCTTCTCCCAGCTGTAAAGAGTGAGAGAAAAATCTCAAGGCATCATTTCCTGCCGGATAAAATAGTAATTTACAAAGGAGAATCGGAAGGCACCTGAAGAGCGATTGATAGAGAAAATTATTTATCACAGCCTTAGAATATGTCTGAAGTCTCTGCCTGATTCCCCAAGCATCTGAAAATATTAGTCTGGCACTTGAGGTTCCTCATCCTTTGACAGCTCAGTGTCTGTTTATGCATAATAAGTCTTCCTTGTGCTATATGTTCACCTTAAGTAGGGAGAAAACTCGATCCAGGCATGCATCATGATTTGTTTCACCAGGGATATCATCTTCTTCTTTTTTAACAGTCACATTTATTTAATGTGTGTGAGTCAGAGACTCGCAGTGTAACTGTGCAGAATGAAAGTCCTATTCCCATAACTCCTATAGGTTATAAAAGTATAGAGACCATATACTGAACGAGAATTTCCCCCATCTGGTTCAGTACTGAAAAAATAAATGGGAGGAAAGAAAAGTAGATAACTCATGGACCAATTAATAAAAATGTGCCCCCCCCCCACCAGTGTTATCAAAGATACAACAGTGAACATTATATAGCAAAATTGGATACAATGCAAAATATCTGCTGAGAAAGCAATGCAAAATAGATTGAAGGCTATGTACATGTGCACCACACTCAAAGCATTTGCAAGGCATACTAAAAGCTCAAAAATATCTGACTTACCTACCTGCCAGCATGCCCAGTGGTCAGGGGTGATGGGATTCATAGGCCAGCAATACCAAGAGAGCTACAGGTAAGCCATCCCTGATTTATTTATTTTATTTTATTTATTGAATTTATATACCCCCCTATACCCAGAGGTCTCAGGGTGGTGCACAGAATAAAATCAAAATGTAAAAAACCACAAAATACATAATCAAAATAAAAACAACTCAATAAACCCCTCCAATAAAACCCACATTTTAGAAGGTCATAGGATGTCAATCAAATCAACCAAATGCCTGGTTAAAAAGGAACGTTTTTGCCTGGTGCCTAAAGATGTATAAAGAAAGCGCCAGGTGAACTTCCCTGGGGAGAGCATTCCACAGACAGGAAGTCACTGCAGAGAAGGCCCATTCTCATGTTGCCATCCTACAGACCTCTCAAGGACGAGGCACATGAAGAAGGTAGTTTTGCATGCAGGGAGTTTCTGGTATGTGAATCTTTTTTGGAAAGGATCTGTAAGGGTGTATGGGCAATCTATCCAGAAGATAAATTTTATTTCGAGGAGTTTGTGATCTGACTTGATTGCCCCCTTCCTGCCTCTGTTCCTTCCCCCTCTCCTTGTCTCTCTTTTTTTTATAATATTTTTTATTGCTTTTTTCCAAGGTCAGATATATCATCATATAACTCAGCAAAAGCGGTTTTACAGAAGAAAAAAGAAGAAAATAGAAGAAAGAAAATTCACATTTTCAAACAATTTTTCATAATCCACTGGACTTCCCCACATCCTCCGCACCCTGCATTCTTTACAATAAAAAATAACAGCAAATTGAAACCTTGTTTCATGTGTTTTTGTACTTTCATCTAATTATATTTTAGATTTAGAGTACGTATTATTAGCTCACTTTTTCCCATCATCAATCCCAAAAAAAGGAACATTACTCTAAAATTTAGACTTATCACAGTCATAACTTAATTTCCACCATTTTCAAAGTTAATCACTGAAGCTTGTTTTTCCCAGAACTTAGCAAATTCTCAACATTCATATAACTTATAGTGTTTTTGCAAATAGTCCTTAAATTTTTTCCAGTCTTCTTCCACTGCCTCTTCTCCCAGGTCTCGGATTCTGCCAGTCATTTCGGCCAATTCCATGTAGTCCATCAGTTGCGTATGCCATTCTTCCAGCGTGGGTAACTCCTGTGCCTTCCAATATTTGGCTATAAGAATTCTTGCTGCTGTAGTTGCATATAAAAAGAAAGTTCTATCCTTCTTTAACACTCTCTGGCCCACAATGCCCAGGAGGAAGGCCTCTGGTTTCTTGTGAAAGGTATACTTAAATACCTTTTTCAACTCATTGTAAATCATTTCCCAAAAGGCCTTCACCTTCGGGCATGTCCACCAGAGGTGAAAGAATGTTCCTTCAGCCTCCTTACATTTCCAACATTTATTGTCAGACAGATGATATATCTTTGCAAGTTTGACTGGGGTCATGTACCACCTGTATATCATTTTCATAATGTTTTCTTTCAAGGCACTACATGCCGTGAATTTCATACCGGTGGTCCATAACCTTTTCCAGTCTTCAAACATAATGTTGTACCCAATGTCTTGGGCCCATTTTATCATGGCTGATTTAACTATCTCATCTTGAGTGTTCCATTTAAGCAGCAAGTTATACATCCCCCTCTCTCCTTGTCTCTTAAACTCTTTGATGTAGGCACGCGGGTGGCACTGTGGTCTAAACCACTGAGCCTCTTGGGCTTGCTGATTGGAAGGTCAGCGTTTCAAATCCCCATGATGGGGTGAGCTCCTGTTGCTCTATCCCAATTCCTGCCAACCTAGCAGTTCGAAAGCACACCAGTGCAAGTACATAAATAGGTACCACTGTGGTGGGAAGGTAAACAGCGTTCCTGTGTGCTCTGGCATTCGTCACAGCCCTCCGTGCGCCAGTAGCAGTTTGATCTTGCTGGCCACATGACCCAGAAAACTGTCTGTGGACAAACGCCGGCTCCCTTGGCCTGAAAGCGAAATGAGTGCCGCAACCCCATAGTCACCTTTGACTAGACTTAACCATCCAGGGGTATTTTACCTAAGTTCTTTGATGGCATGAGAACAGCCTATAATGTCCTAATCAGTTAGGAGGAAGTGATAGTGATGAGTACCTTCTTTGATGTTGGACATTATTTTGGGAAAGTGAAGCATTGGGAGGAGGTGGCTAATGAATAATCTGCACATAGCCAGTAATGAAGTATCTGCCCGTAGCTGGTCGGATAAATCACACAGGCTAGCTATCTATAAATTTGATGGTTTGGGGCAGAATTGACAGATTGCACGGACTGACAGCTGCAGAGCCATGCAAACTGAGGCTATCTGGGGGAATCACTTTGCCGCTTCTTGAGGGCTTCCAAATGGCAGACTGAAGTTCTTGCTTGGTATGTATATATTGCTTGCTGCTTAGAATAACATCTTTAATCTTCTCACTCACTTGTGTTTTGTATTACTTCCGAATCTCTTTTTTAAAAAACCACCTTGCATTTGGCAAGACAAAGGGTATGCTAAGGAAGACCTCTGTCTGTGGCTTTGGACAACCATCTGCCTGATTTCATTTCACTGATTTCATTGATTCAGCCAGCGTGGTGTAGTGGTGGACTTGTAATCTGGTGAACCGGGTTTGATTCCCTGCTCCTCCACATGCAGCTACTGGGTGACCTTGAACTAGTCATACTTCTTCTGAAGTCTCTCAGTCTCACTCACCTCACAGAGTGTTTGTTGTGGGGGAGGAAGGGAAAGGAGATTGTTAGCCGCTTTGGCACTCCTTAAGGGGAGTGAAAGGTGGAATATCAAATCCAAACTACTCTTCTTCTTCTTCTTTCATTTGACACAAGGCAGATTCATAAGCTGAAGTGAATTCCTTAGAACTGCATGGTTCTGCCTCTAGGTTTGTGGCTTAGCTGTTCTCTCACAGGGGTACCATTTTATTTCTTTGGTCAACAAGGTCCCAGTTTTAAGCAGCCATGGCCATGCACTTCATTGCAATGTCACTGGGACAATCACATGCGGCCTTTACCTGTAAGGTAGAAGCTCATGCAGAGAAGCATCTCTGCAGCAGTGCTGCCAAAGAGCAAACTTGGTGGTAGTCTTGTGTGATTCCAGCCGCTTGCAAATGAGCTGTCAACTAGTTTCAACTGGCCCTCTGGCTATTTTAATGACATCCAGCCAA
This sequence comes from Podarcis liolepis, assembly GCF_965112155.1. Taxonomy (NCBI): domain Eukaryota; kingdom Metazoa; phylum Chordata; class Lepidosauria; order Squamata; family Lacertidae; genus Podarcis; species Podarcis liolepis. Next base: position 72,730,827 of record NC_139560.1, on the reverse strand, counting down.
GCATTTTAAGATTTCCACACAGTGGCAGCAATTAGCAGTGACTCCGAATTGATAATGGATGGTTTCAAACATGCACTCCCAAATAATAAATAATAAATAATAATATTTTGCCTTCTTGTGTGGCTTTACATTTCTCTCCTCATGCCCAACGTTTCCTTTGTGCATGTGATAATTTATTGCATATTTCAAAACATTAAATTTCATCTCTCTTGAAATCAGTCCCAGAGCAATAAAAAAAAGTTCAATTTTTATGCGTAAAATACATGCAGCAATGAAAGGCATGTTATGAATCCAGGAGGTTGGAAACCAGGAGATAATGAGATCTTGGGTAGAAACAACAAGAGCTAAAGGGGATCCGTGCATCTGGGAGTAATGAAATTAATCATATTGCACAGAAACTCGGAAACAATTGCCACAAACAGATCCAAGAGAAATTGACTTTAAGCAGAGAGGTCTCAAACTTTGTTGCGGCAAGATGCAATAAGAGGGGAAAATGCACTTTTTCCTAAGCCAATTGTAAATAAAGAAAGACAAGAAAAAGCAACAACCATTTCTTTTGGCAGAAGGGAATCTATTACCAGGCTTAGAGCCAGACCTATAAAGCCCCAAAATGATGGGCCAAAACAAAATGATCAGCCAGGACTAGAAGGATGGTCGCCAAAATGCCCGGAGTAACAACTGAATGGGTAAATTTAATCCCTGGCATCTCCCGAAGAGGCCAAGTAGATACAAAATAGAGATCCTCACCCGTCAAAAATAGAAAATTACTAATTTCAGAGAAGAGTAGAAAGGTGTAATGTTTTATACATAGGCATTAGACGGACAGGACAGAAATTTATATATTTCTGAGTCTGGACTCAGCTACATTAGTCAAAAAACAACATTTAAACATGCAACACCAGATGAAGATGTAGAACAAAAAACATTTTATGTGATTTTACATAGAGTTTTTTCTTTTGTTATAACGATTTAATTTATGAATTATTTATAGCGTCCCCCCCCCGTGTGTAGATCCACCCTCTGTCTCTTTATGTGTGTCTCATTTTCCTACCTCCCTCTTTCTTTCTTTCTTTCTTTCTTTCTTTCTTTCTTTCTTTCTTTCTTTCTTTCTCTCTCTCATATATCCTGTTTCTTTAAGAACATGTGTGCAAGGCAAGAACATGGTATCTAGCAGAGCAGTCTTATCATGGGAAAAGGGATCTATAATGGGGCCATTTTGTCCTTAATTCAATAAAGAATTAAGACTAAGCGCTCCCTGAATCGTCTTTCTAGGTGTGGCACACCTCCTGGCTTGAAGTGGGATCTCTTTATATATTTTAAAAATCCTCAACAGAAAACTGAGCTTCTAATACTATATATCGTAACTCACCGGTGGGATAGGAAATAAAACAAAAGCCTATAGGAAATAAGTTGTGGATTTGTATAGCTAAGCAGCATTCAGCTGGTTTATATTGTAAATTTCCAATGTTGTTTTATCTCCTTGCTATGTTCATACACAGATATTACTTTTTTATGTCCCCCGTACTTTATTGTTTGGTTTTTTCATTACTAAAGATTTCTGTGGAAGATTTGATAAAATTCTCTGCTGCTTTTTTTATAATAAAATATCTGCCTGTGGTTTTAAGATTACATTTAATACTTATTTCCTTGTGCTGTTTATTGAATATATCCAAACTCACTTGGAAGTGGGAAAATGGAAGCATTTGATATGAGAAATCTCATAGTATGAGAGCACTCAAAACATTGTAAATAAATAGGACACACGGCAAATTGCATTGCTATTGGCTCCAAATTTGTAGTGTGTTATACAGATTGTCATTGTTGAGTGTCAGAATATACCCCCCAATGCAGCTTTAAAATCATGTCACAGGCTCAAACGTTCACATAGTGGGGCACAATTTGAGCAGTGATTTTTGCAGTTGAGAAGACAATGCAGTGCAAATGACCCAAAACATTATTGTGCGATGTCAGTTGGCTTTGCAAAAGAAATGTCCCCGGAGCACTGTACCCATTGTTCATGCATTCTTATCAAAACTAAAACTGAACGGAAGGACTGCAACAAATAAGCACATGCGCGTGTGAGTGAGCATGCGCAGAGCTTGAAGGAAGTACACTCGCATACCGGTCAGAAGTCCCGGTTCCTGTCTTGATAACACAGCAAGCGTAGTTAATTAAAAAGGAAGATTTATTGCAAAAACAAACAGAGTTCTCCGGATGGCTCTAACAAGCCGCCAGTCTCACCAATCATGATGACCCTTCTGAAGACTCCTTCCAGTTACAGAAGATACTGAACTTTCTCACTTTGTGCCTTTTGCCTTGTTTCCGGACTAATAGCCCTCCCCTTAGCCTATTCTAAGGAGGGATTGGCTCAGCTCCAATCTCTTCCTGTTCTGACGAACTGCTTCCTTCTCTGTTCGTGCCAGTAGAGTGTTGGCTGGGTTCTGGCTCACTCCCATCCATTCTCTTAACCACTGGCATTCCAAGGGGCGGGAGAGTGGGCACTCGCTGATGCTCATCCTGCCTGGCAGTTAACTCTCTCTGTTCCTGGCAGCTTTCTTCAGCTAGTTGCAAACCTTCACTGGGATCTGGTTGCAAACCTTCAGAAGGGGTTGGCTGCAAACCTTCCTTGGTGGCTGGCTCATTCATGACAACACCCATAGCTGAATTTCATTTCCACCATCATCAAATTCTTCTTTTTTAAAGACTTCTCATAAAATATGCGTCTAAATGATTGCTTTATCACAGAATGCACTATTTAAGTGTACATTTTGATACATGGAAACTGCTAACTTTTCAGAGAAGTGAGAAATCCGCTGGATAACCAAGTTCTGATCTGTGTATTAGAGCAAAAGGTGTTCATTACATCTTTTGTATAGGAATTCACAATGTTGAATTCCTTTAGCATCCCTGCCATAAATATATATAGACCAAGTTCCATGGTGCTGTTTTTGTGTTCTGCTCTATATTATACAGCTGTCATACAACAGGATTCATCCATCAAAAACAGCATCCTGGTGGAATCCCCAAAAATCTCAGAAGTGTTGATTTTTTTGGTGAACCCCCCCCCCCAGCTCAAAAACTTCAACAGCTTTTGTGTCCAGATTTTCACTTTTTGAAATATGGCAACGCTAATATATTTTTCCAGAAGCAGGACATGCATACCAGGTTCCATCTAAATTTCTCAGTGTTCAAAAGAGATGTTGCATTACAAACAAATAAGCCAAAGTTTTCAGAAGTGACTAGGGTGGAGGAACCAAAGAAAATTAAATGTGGACTGAGCATGGAAAACTGAGGGAAACAGGGATGGAAAGTACTATACTGGAAAAGGTAGTATGAACGGGAAGACTCAACACAGTGACATTTTATTTAATGTCTCACTTCTTGCAATCTATTTTGCATCCCTCCTTTGAAAAGTGGATGTCCTAGTTAAGCTAGGGATGATATTTGAAATGGATGGTGGTGATCAATTTTTGTCCACCAACCTAAATTCCAATATCTGAATTTTCAAAGAGAGATTCCTGCACTTGTTGAAAATGGGGATGGGAGACAAATTGGGGAATCGTATCAGAAGAGTGAAATAAATATCTAAAATAATTAAATCACCTGTTCAGACCTCCCCACAACTGTCCTTACTAAATATCTGGATTAGTGACATGAAAGCTTGTCACTCTAATCAGTGCTTTTTTCTGGGGTACGCAGGAGTACGCATACCCCTAAACATTTTGTGAATCTTTGTACTTTTGTCCATTTAGTGTATTTATTTTTCCCAATTTGAACTATTAAATGGTGATTTTTCTTGAGTCAAATGAGAGTACCCCTACACATTATTTTTTTAAAAAAAGCACTGACTCTAATGAACTTTGGACATGGATGTTAGCTGCAGCTAGGATTTCAATAACCCAGCAATGGAAAACGTAGAGGCTCCAGAATGCTTTTATGTCATCTGGTGGGGTCTTATGTCATCTGGTGGGGTCTTATTTCCATATATATATATATATTGGACTTTGCTGCTGATTGCTCACCATCCATGCCAGTTCGGAAAATAAGGATTTATTTATTTAAGTTGATGTGCCACCATTTTTTTTCTCTTACTACCTTTCATCTATTTCCCTTTTTATATGGTACTATGTAATATCCTGCTACCACAGTTTTGGGTTGTTAGTAACAGTCATTAGGTTACAATGCAATTTAGAAAGGACAAAAATGAAGAGGAAGGGGGATAGCTGTCTTCAACATAACAGCAGAAAGGTCAAATATAAATCTAACAAACAAATGCTAGAGTATTATCTTAAATGTGTGCAGCAGTGTTCATTTTGAGGTCTCCGGTTTTATTCTTGATATCCCTCCTCACAGAAATACCACATACAGTACATTTTCTATGTCCTTCCCTTTTCACAAAATTATTATCCTAAATGTGTGTAGAAACATAAGAAAGGCCTTGCTGCAGCCGACAAAAACTTCATTTGGGACAGAATCATTCTGTTACTGTGGATAACCAGATGGCCATGGGAAGCCCACAAGTTGTTTATTATTATTATTATTATTATTATTATTATTATTATTATTATTATTATTATTATTATTTATACCCCACCCATCTGGCTGGGTTTCCTCAGCCACTCTGGGTGGCTCCCAACAGAATGTTGTTGTTGTTGATGATGTTGTTGTTATCATTATTATTATTATTAAATTGATAAAACATCAAACATGAAAAACTTCCCTAAACAGGGCTGCAACAGTACTCTCCCATCTTCAGCTCCCCAGCAAATGCATTTCAAAATTATGAAAGGGGAAATTAAATTGTTGCAGAAAATGGTTCCCTTAAACAAAATAAGTGGGTCTGCCAAGGTCGGGCACCAATTAACAATTAACAACAACAACAACAAGGCCTAGAACTTAGGTCTCTTGTCATCACTATTTGCCTCAGTTCCTCAGACTCCGTCCCAATAAAATTAGTTCAGGCAAGCGGATCTTCCCTACATGTTCCACTTGGAAGAAAGGGGCATCAAATTCAATCAGCTTCCATAAGTCCCCTGCACTAAATTTCATTTTGATACCTCATTGTCCAACACTAACTGTTATGGACAGTCTGAAAACATAAGAAGAGCCTGCTGGATCAGGCCAATGGCACATCCAAATGAGGATCCACTTTTCACAGTGGCCAACCAAATGTCTGTGGGAAACTTGAAAGCAGGATCTGAGCACAAGATCATTTTCTCCCTTTTGTAGTTGCGTGTGGAGGTCCCCAAGCCACCCCTCAAAAAAATTCACAAATCGCACGTAATTTTTGTTTAAGGTTTTTGGCATAATTTTGGCCACAACTTTATTAAAATACATAATCTGTGAATGGTTGCTTAGGCATTGGTTGTAACTATCTGTCCCCCCGCCTGGGACAGAACTGACTTTCCGAACTGGTCCCATTTCAGGGATTGGACGAAATTGTGGCGAGCCCCAGGATTCCTTTAACGGAATTCCCTTCCACACCACCACTGGAGGGACAGGCACAGCCTATCCTGACTCCTCCTCCATCAATTTTTATACCCAGTGCCTAACCTCAACCTTACAAGTTGTGACAAATTGCTAAGCAGTAGGCAAAAACCAAATGGCACCAGCCAATCAGCCAAATGGACAAAATTCCTACTAGGCCCCTGCCCCAACGGCAGATGACCCCATGACAGGCATAGCAAGGTCAACCGGAACACAGGGCGGGCGGGTGATCTGATGCACTCAGTGAAAGAGAAAGCAAAAGCAGAGTGGTCCCACCCACCCAATTTGCAACATGCAATTTGCCTCAGCAACCCAGTCATCCAATCATTGCTTCAGGCAATCACCATTAACCTGCCTGGCAACAGAGGGTTGGCCTGGCAGACCCCACCGCAACACATGCTCTCATTTTAGGGAGAACATGCTTTTTCAGCTGCTGGTCTTCAGAAGCATTTTGAGCCTAACCATCATGGATGGGAGCCATTGATAGCCTTTTCTGTCTTGACTTCATTAATTCTCTTTTATGCATGAATTAGGCCCAAATTTTGGGTTCAGCTTAGCATTGTTCATGCCTGTCAATGATGAGTATTAAGTTTAGAATGGATGGTGCACCGAGTCATCTAAGGAATGATATAAATACACCTATGACAGAAAACAGAATTTCCCTTCCTCCTGGATTATGCAGTGACGTCTATATGAGCGGATTTTAAATATTCAAATGTTTCTTTGATTTACTGCTTTCTGAACTTTTAGAAATGAAATATGAATGCACTTTTATCTGCCACCCCAATAGTGTCAACTTTTATTTTTGATATTTATTTACGTCAATATTTCTATTCTTCCTTGGATAACATTTCACCGCCTTTTGTTGTTTATAGGCCCTTCTATGTTTGAACAAGGATTGCATCTGTTGGAACTCACAATAAGTTATATATCAGGATTGGGCATAAAACGAGTCCTCTCAGTCCTTCAGCCGCTAACTTTGTCTATACAACCTCGGCCCTCCAGATCTTTTTGGCCTACAACTCCCATGATCCCTAGCTGGCAGGACCAGTGGTCAGAGATGATGGGAATTGTAGTCTCAAAACATCTGGTGGGCCGAGGTTCAGGAAGCCTGGTCTATACCTATTTTCATATTGTTTCTTATCTAATACTGCCACTCAACATATTTAGCAGCCATACTATGGGACAGAGTTCTTACTGGACACAGCAATCCTCGCTCTGGCTAGTTAGCAGTGGGGCTTACTGGAGCAGTGTAGACCTGATGCTCAAGCCAGATGGGGCAGAAACCTGTGGGGACAGGGAAAACTCTAACTGGAGTTGATGTAGCAAGTAGGCCTGGATTGGGTCTGATGCCATCAAGTAATGGCAGTGATACCAGCTTGGGATCTGGTGGGTCTCTGGTTGGTTCAACACCTCCCCTGCCTATGGAACACCCCATTTGGGAAAATTCTGTGGGGTACTGCCAGTGAGAATTGTGTTTGTGGCTGAAATAGAGAGTTCTTCACAGGAGGTGTGAGGCATCCCTCTACAGGTGGAGAGTGGTGGACCTGTTTTGGTCCAGCCTAAGGGACATGTGTGCCTCATCCAGCCCCGCCTCTCATGCCAAATAGAGAAGAACTTTGAATGCAGCTTAACACTGTTAGATGCAATTTCTTTTGAAATCCGTCTTATTTTGATTTCCTTCCAGCTAATGCCAAAATTAGTGTTTGCTCTCATGTTTCGGGTTTTTTGTTGTTTTTGTTTCTAAAATGTGTTCTGTTTTGCAAAGAAGAACTGTTTTGCTAAAGGCATTACAGTAGATATTACAACTAATAGTGAAATGGCTTTCTTATTAATTCTGAGATGTCCTCATTACATTTCCTGGATATTTAAAAGGCAGCAAGGGATTTCATTATGCAGACGGAGCTTCTAGCTGCTCAGGTGATGGTTCTTTGAATTAGATATTTGAATTTTGTTTGGGGAGTTGAATAATGTGTCTTACCCTTCTAATTATATACCAATAAATCAAGCTTGGCAGATTCTCAATTCTTGTCATGTCACGAACAATTCTGGAAAATATTAAGGGAGAAAGGCAAATATCTCGGCACTGCTTTAGTGATTTAGAAAGAGTGAAAACAAGATATAATTCCTCACTGCATGTTTTTTATTAATATGTGTTTTTTTTCTGTGCTGTTCACCAATTTAGGACATGAGATTTGACTTTCACTTGTGCACTGTGCTGACATAACCCTACCCATCAGCATCATGGTAGCTGACTGCTACCAAACCCCAGACAACCTGGGAGCTGGAGTCTGCAATCATGTATCCACTCCTACAGGAAGATATGGCCCTCTAGATTGGTGTTGAATGCCAACTTTGATCAGTTCCAACTAGTTAGGGAAATGGTCAAGGATGGTGGACAGTGGAGCCTAGCAACACCTAGAGGGACTCAGGTGTGAGATTGTGAGAAGGATAGTAGGATAGATTGATTAAATATTATCCTTCCTTCACTCACGCTAGTGAGTCATGTAGCAGAGTTTGGAGAGTTTGGATTTGATATCCCGCCTTTCACTCCCTTTAAGGAGTCTCAAAGCGGCTAACATTCTCCTTTCCCTTCCTCCCCCACAACAAACACTCTGTGAGGTGAGTGGGGCTGAGAGACTTCAAAGAAGTGTGACTGGCCCAAGGTCACCCAGCAGCTGCATGTGGAAGAGCGGAGACACGAACCTGGTTACCAAGATTACGAGACTACCGCTCTTAAACCACTACACTATACTGGCTCTCAAGCAGAGCAGATTCCCCTCAATACAGCAGGATGCTAATTTGCAGATTCATTTGAATCTCTTTAGTTAAGCAATCCAGTCTGGCTTGATGAGACTGGATTATTCCTGGTGTCCCCTTTGATCCCTCTTAAAAGAATAAAGACAGAACAGTCTTTCCTTAAAAGTAACAAGACGTTTACTCACATTCAGTTCACAGTATGACCCCTGAAGGCAGACTTTAGCTTGTAGTTACACAACATAGTGTAAGTTCATCCCTTATGGGGATTGAGCCCATGTGCTGCTGGCTAAGAGCCAGCAGAAAGCAAAATACATTAAGAGAACAGCATCAAGAGAACAAAATGGCTGCAGGAGAGCAGCATGGCATCAAGAGAGAAAGATGGCTATGTGACTCTGCTCTTTTATGGAGTCAGCCAGGGTCAGACCCATCCCCCTGGTCACATGCAGGGGGAGGACACTCCAGACCAGTGGAACAGGAAGCTACACTGACTGGAGTAACACCCCCCTGCCTGTGCCCACTCTAGGGAAACAAGGAATGTTGTATTTGACTGCTCCAATGGATTACATCCCACATCAGGTTCTCCACCTGTGCATTCCTTGTGGGATAAATCAGCCTCGTATATCCAACATACTTCAATCTAATTCATGCATGGAGGAGTTAAGACCATAGAGCAAGCTGTCCTGCCAAGGCTTAGCTAGATCACTTCTCCTCAGCTTGGGAAGAAGGGTGGCCAAGCACATTGTCTTCTCCCTTCCACCATGTGAATTCTACCAGTGAGGAGGTCTAAGCTGGATGCTCCATATGGCTTAAGCAAGCCATATTTGTGTTTCCAGGCAAATAATCCAGAAATGTGTTTTAGAACCTAAGTTATAGTGCCTATCTTTTCTTGCTGTATGGAAAAGGGCATGAATCTAAAAAGACATGAATCTGACCTCTGAAGAGGTCAGAGTAAGTAAACAATTTTAACTTACCAAACAGGTAACTATTTATAGGGGACTGGGGAACTTTGGAAGACTTTTAAAATGTCCCCTTCTAACAGCCTATATTTCCATGCTTTGCTTTGCTGCATATTTTGCAATTTTGAATCTCTGCTGGAGTTCCCTGACCAAAGAGTACTTGCCCCCGAAACTGGATCTAGGCATCCAGGGAATTCTTCTTTTATTTTACCATATCTATTTTATCTTTTAACTCAATACTTAAATTCCTACACTCCTAGGAGGTGTGTGTGTGTGTGTGTGTGTGTGTTTGCTGCACCAGCCTGAGGTCAGGCAACAGGATGCTGAAGACAGGACTTGTGGATGCTGGGAATTGAAACTGCCCCTTCCATGTTAATTTCACTTGGCATCAAAGTTGCATTTACTTCTGATTTCCTTCCTTTCTTTTTGGCCCCTGTTAAACCTTCATCTGAGCCCTGTGTACACTGATTTTACAGTCAACATTTTCGATATAAGATTTGGCTTTGTATAATGTAAGGAAATACTGTATGTCTGAAAAGCAGGCCTCAAACCAACGATACAAAGGCAACTTCTCCTTCACTTCAATGGTGCAACATGACTGGGAAAGTAAGTGCTCATTGATTTTACAAAATGAACAAAAGCCATTTAAATAGCTTAGATTGAGGTAGGCAGCTTGACATTAAGAAATGCCTCTAACTTATTTCACTTAATACCAGGGGCATCCTTCAAATGTATAAGTCATGAAAACACAAGACATCCAGAGATCAATATGTAATTGTTTACCATCCTTGAAGGACTGAAGAATTAATTTAATGGTGAATGTTAACATAACGTCAATTGATTTCGTGAAGAAATATTAGAAGGATTTGTGAACTATAGTAACAGAGTTGCACATTTTGGATCACAAGTTTTTTGGGTGGGGTTTTTTTTCTTCCTGTGTGTGTGTTTTAAATCTCATTTTTTTACATATCTATGACTAGCCATAACAATAAAGCTTTATCCAAACTCTAGAAGAGTCTCCCTTGAAATTACTCAGATGTTTCACCTGATGAAGAACCTGTAAAGTCTGCAAAATTTCATTGGCAACTTGTAATAGGCAGTTGTGGAACGCAGTTTAATATAAGAATCTTGAATGTGGTGCCAAAACAGGTGTTAGCTTGAGAAGAAATAAAGTAAACTGATACCTTTGGCGGTTTTCACAGGATCTACTACAGAAAATTACACAAAGAGGTAACTTAGCCTGCAAGACCATATTCTGTTATCTTTCACTGTTTGTGCTCCACTTCCTAGTCCTGTCATGCAAATGTTTGCATGTCCCATTAAAGAGGCAGAAGCATTTGCATGGCAACTTGAGGCAGTCGTTACCTACTCTACCATTTTCTGCCTATTGTCCTGTCTTTCTCATACCTCCATTGTCAGGGTTATACAGCAAACTAAAGTTGGTGACCCTGAACCTATGAAAAGGTGAGTAGAAAATAAAATCCGTGCGTCTCCTTTTCATACATTTTCATGATTTGTGTATGTCAAGTGGGTGTTTGTGTTCACAAAAACAAGTGTGAGAGAAACCAATCTGGAAGCTAAGTTCTGTCTCTACTGATGTGTTAAGTCTGCTTAAATTATTTGGTGGGTGGCATTGCGGCTGGGCCCCAAGCCTTGTGTAACCCAGCTGAGGGTTGGAGAAGAAGAGTTTGGATTTGATATCCCGCTTTATGACTACCTGAAGGAGTCTCAAAGCAGCTAACATTCTCCTTTCCCTTCCTCACCCACAACAAACACTCTGTGAGGTGAGTGGGGCTGAGAGACTTCGGAGAAGTGTGACTAGCCCAAGGTCACCCAGCAGCTGCATGTGGAGGAGCGGGGAAGTGAACCCAGTTCACCAGATTACGAGACTACCACTCTTAACCACTACACCACACTGGCTCTCGAGCCAAGGGTTGGAGACTGGCGTGCTCCCCACTGTCGCCTCCCTGCACCTCCTCACTTCCTTTGGCAATGGATAAGCAGAACAAAGCAAAAATAGTCTCCTACCAGTTAAAGAGAATTTAATGTTCACAGCGAAAGAACAAAGAATCAGTTCTTGGAAGAAAGGTGCTCCCGATTAAGGTTTCCACCCACTTCCCCCTGAGCCACCCCCATCACTTCCTCGTCTGGCAACCTGATCTCTCATCCATTTGGCCTTCTGTTTAGCTACCATATCTGCTCTCCTTGACCTTGGACTGAGCATTTGGACACGTTCCAGCGAAAGGGATCCTGTTAATTCTCTCTCTCCCTGTTCTTCTCCTAGCTGTTCCCCACTCAGTTCTGCCCAACTGTTGTCTTCTGAACTATGTCCCCCTGCAAACCACTGGTCCAAATCTATACAGCTCCACTTCTCCTGGGCAGCTTCAGGATCCTGGTCAGGAGCAGGGGGAGGGGGAGGTCCCCACTCTTCCTCATCAGAGTAGCTCTTTTCAACCTGGTCTCTAACACATAGGGAGGAGGAACTAATGAGTGTGCATGCTCACTCACACCTTCTGTTTGCCTAGGGTAAATGCCTGAGTGCAGCTCTGTATGAACACGAGTTGGAACATTGTATGAGTTGGAACATTGGTTCATCTAGTCCATTGCTAGCTGTACTGACTGACAGCAGAGATCAGTTCTAGCCTTTCTACCAGAGATAATTTTAATTGGAAACACCAAAGACTGGATGCAGAAATGTGCATTTGCTCTGCCAGAACCGGATCCTTCCCTGACAAATCATGTAATTTCATTTGATTTTTGTAACTCTGTTCAGCTGGGTTGTTTCCAATCAGAAATGTCATGGCCTCTTGTAAATAATGGAATTAACTAATGCCATGGGCATCTTGAGGTCCGGATGAAAAGTTGACATTGTAAGCCAACTGTGATCTAGCCACTATGTTCATCCATATTTCAGGGGGAGGACAGAATTTTAAAATTACTTTGTGAGCTATAAATTCAAGGTATTACTCACCCAAGTGAAATCTGAGAACTTCTAAAAAAAAGTGGAAATGGCCTGGCAAAACGAAGCTTTTATTGAAAAGGGAGATGTACGGCCAAGATATTCATTAACAGGGTGAGGTTTTATGGAGAAGAAATAATGTAGGATCAGAGGGCTGGAAAGCCAATTAGAGAATCCAAGGGTGAAAAGCCAAACCTTGAAGAAAGAAGTGATAATCTTAGTCAGCTAGAGAAAGGATTAGCATGGAGAGGTGATAATAACAGTTTTGTGGCTGAGAAGGGAAAAAAAAATCTGAACTGAAAAGTGAAGCTCAGAAAAAGGTGGGGGGAGGAAGAAAGATTGGGGGGAAAGTTAGATTGTATTCAGTTTTAATTACTGAATTACTGGGGTGTTCAGAACCCTTTCCTACTTTTCTATCTGCTCAATTCATCATAATTTTCTCAGAAGGAGGGTTTGCAGCTGAGAAGTGGTGCCTCACATTCAGCCTTTGAGCCTGCAATCATATACTTCAGAGTAAGCCCAATTGAACTCAATGAGTTTTATTTCTGAGTACTCGCATCCAGGATTGCACTGTATGGCATTTATCTCTGTCCGATTTAAGGGCAGCAGGAATCCCATTCTAAGCTCACTTATCTAAGGAAAATGTGGTTTTGTGATTAAAAGTAGGATGCTTTGTCCCAGAGAGGGTTTTTTGTTCTAATCCTGTCATCTTTAGGAAGGGCTGTGGCAGAGTGGTAGATGCCAGGTTTTGCATGAAGAAAATCGAAGGTTCATTTCTTGGCTCCTTTAGTGCATATAACAAGGCTGAGAGAGTCAACTATCTGAGGCAATGAAGAACTGTTGCCAGTCAGAGTATGCATCCTAGATCCAGATGCATTCAGAATCAGACAGCTTCATGTACAGGTCAGTCTCAATAAGTGAATTATAAAGACTGTACAAATGTTCATGCTAGGACGTTTGTAACGATGATAGCTACATACTCTATTTCAACATACTTTGGTGCACAAGTTGCCCTAGAGAAGAAACATACTCAATATCTACAAGCTAAAAACATAACAGAGCCAGTTGGTTGTCTCTGTGCCCAATCACAGAACCTGCCAATTTTTCCTCAGCCCCACAATTTTGGCAGCGAATTTCCCCCCTCATTAACAGCATTGTCAAACTGTAAATAGCCAGTGTGGTTCAGTTTTTGCATTCTGCTTGTATTCTAATCGATTCACCCATTTGCTTTCCAGAATGTACGGTAGTACCAGCGTTTAGGGGTGTGCAATATGTAGAAATCTGTGCACAGTGTTGGCGTCACTTAATCAAAGCCATCTCAAAGGAGGTAGATTTAAAAATGTCGCGTTCCATGTTCTCCAAATTGCCAATTGCTCCTCCACAAAATAAAATGTCCAGAAGTGGCTTGAAATTAGTACGTTAATCGCTTTTGGATTGTTTACCTGGTGGTGTGGCTTGGTAGGCAGCTGTATTGGAAAGATGTTTTGTCTTACTGAGTTCCACCCATGAAGAGTTATGTGGGCAAAATCTTCATTGATTTTTGTTGGGCATTAAGGATTCATAGGACATTGGAAATAACTCTCAGCAATATGCAGGTTTAGGCTCTTAATTAATCAGCACTTCCCCTAGGGCTTCTAGATATAATTGTATATTGTGGTAGTTGAAGACGGGTTGAATTGCACATATCAAGCATTGAATTCATAAAATGTAATCATAAAGAAGCTGTGCTTCAGTAGCTGGGTTCTATTAAATATAGTAAATATGCTGGAATAGATGGGACAGTGGCTTGATCCAGCACGCTCTTCTTCTGCTTTTAAGTTACAACAACAACAACAACAACAACAACAACAACAATAATAATTTATTATTTATTATTTATACCCCGGCCATCTGACTGGGTTTCCCCAGCCACTCTGGGCGACTTCCAAAAGAATATTAAAATACTATGATACATCAAACATTAAAAGCTTCCCTAAACAGGGCTGCCTTCAGATGTCTTCTAAAAGTCTGGTAGTTGTTGTTCTCTTTGACATCTGGTGGAAGGGCGTTCCACAGGGAGGGCGCCACTACCGAGAAGGTCCTCTGCCTGGTTCCCTGTAACTTGGCTGTTACAAATGTTTTAAAATGTTTTAAATGGTTCTAATTTGGGTTCCTCTGTTTCCTTTTTGTCAGGCTAGTGTTGGTTAAATGTTTAATTGGGGTTGCTGGTTACTTTAATTTGGGTATACAGTGGAACCTTGGGCTGCGAACGTGATCCATGCGGGAGGCATGTTCGCAACCCACAGCACTGCATCTGCGCATGCGTGAGTCGTGAGTCGGCGCTTCTGCGCATGCGCAAAGCATGATTTAGCGCTTCTGCACATGTGCGAGTGCCGGAACCCAGAAGTAACCCGTTTCAGTACTTCTGGGTTCGGCGCGGTGCGCAACCCAAAAATGCGTAACCTGAAGCATTTGTAAACTGAAGTACCACTGTAACTGTAAACTGCTTGCTGTTGTTGTTGTTACTGTTCTTATTGTTGTTGTTATTGGTTTCTATTGATTTATTGGTTTGTTGCCTGTATAGGATCTTTTGTTTTTAATGTTTGCTGTTTGGTTTTTTAAAACAGTGATACCTCAGTTTTCGAACGTAATCCGTTCTGGAAGACAGTTCGAGTTCCGAAACGTTCAAAAACCGAAAACTCAATACGTAAAACTCAATATGGAAGCCGCGTTTCCTCTTCAACTTTCAAGGCATGTCCGAAAACCAAAGCATTTACTTCTAGGTTTACAGCATTTGAAAGCCGAAATGTTTGTCAACGGAGACGTTCGAAAACCAATGTACCACTGTATATGTTGCAAGCCGCCCAGAGTGTCTGGGAAAACCCAGCCAGATGGGCGGGATTTAAATTAAAATTTATTTATTATTTTTACAAGTGTTGATTCATGGCAACAATATTGGGCACCAGTTTTTCCTGGTAGTATATTATTCTTTCCAGATTGATGCCAACTCTGCACGTGATCCAGCCAATGTTAAGTGCCTTCAAGCCATCTTGCCATTTCAGTGCCAGAAATTTAAGCACCTGTTTAGCTCTCATTTTTTTTTTAAAAAAATGATATTTATTACTTTTAGAACAGTTTCAACACAACACTACAAACAGAAAAAAGAAAAAAAAGAACAATACAAATACAATACAAAAACACTACATACAAAACAAAACAAAAACAAACAAAAACAATTTAAAAACACCTCAAACATTTTCAATATCTTATCTTTTATTCGCTTATTTCCAACGACCTCCTCACACCTCCCTTTTTGTATTCCACTTCTATTAATTGTTTCAGCAATTCCTTTCCATCTTCCTCTGTTTTCTATCCTATAATTATCTTAACATTCTTACCTTATTTTTTCCTTTAACACTCTATTAATCTATTTATACTTAATTTTTTATAACATTTCTACTAAAGCCATATAACTTCATTCCAACAGTCTTCTAACATTCATTAATTTTTCAGTATTTCTGTAAATAGTCTTTAAATTTCTTCCAATCTTCTTCCACCGACTCTTCTCCCTGGTCTCGGATCTTGCCAGTCATTTCTGCCAATTCCATATAGTCCATCAACTTCATCTGCCATTATCCAACACTTTAGTGCTTTCAAGAAGCAACCATTCTCTCAGCCAGAAAAAAGCAGATGGTTCACAACAAAGTTTAGGGGTCTGGCAGGGCAAGTCCACCTCCTTCTTTGGCATCCGTCAATATCTTAAATTTTACTCGAGGCTTCCTGCCCTGCCAAACAAATCTAGAGACGTCCCTCTGCCACCTCCTGAAACAATCCATCCCATCCAAAACTTGCAATGTTTGAAACAAAAGCAACATCCCCGACAACACAGCAACCCTCATCCCCACCACAGCAACTCGGCCCAACAATAACAACTTCAGATTTGTCCATATTTCCAAATCCCCCTTCTCTTCAATACAACGTCCTTCACAGTTATCCTTGAATAAATTCACTTGTCCAATTGGTACATAGCACAGATTTGTGGGCACTGAGCTGATGTGTTCCTGATGGTCCCAAATACATTTTTGAGGCATGGCTTCCAAGTATACCCAAGTTTCGCTTTTTCGCAAAAGCTCATCTTTTAAGAAAGTTAAATACTGGCTAAGAATTTAGATTTTACACAACATGCAAGTTTATATGAGCACTCTTTTAAAGTTACCATAAAAGAATTTGCTTGTCCTTGGTTTGCTTAGTGATAATAATTATTATTTTAATAATAATTTTATTCTTTATACTCCTATCTGGCTGGGTTTCCCCAGTCACTCTGTGGGCAGCTTCCAGTGACCAATGCATTCTGTACATTTCATTCAAAACCTGAAAGTAACACTGAAATAGCTTGTCACATAGCAGTAAACCTGTTTCTGGTCTGTGCTATTGGAGATTTTTTCCTTCCTGTCTTCTGCATGGTCTTTTCAGTTCTGTATGCTAAAAACCTACGAACCTAAGTTAAACATGCCCATTAATATCAATGGGCTTACTCCAAGTATGATTAACCTTGGATATAACCCAGAGGCTTGAATCTTTTACCTGGAAAAGTGGAGCAAATTGTTTTAATCTCTCTGCTTTCTTGCAGGCCGAGCAGGGCAGAACAGGACAGCTCTCCTTTTACTTGACACTTTAATGAAGCATCAGCTGAGAGGACAAAGGGCTTGCCCTGCCTGTAAAATACCTGGAACAGACAAACCTGCAAACAAGGTTTTCTGGAATCCTGCCATCAAAAACACGATACCCTGGTTCATCAGAGGTCAGAATCTTTAAATTTTGTATGCAGTATATGAGGCTTCTGTTGTAGATGGGTCAACCGTAGCATAAAGATGGTTTAAATGAAGCAAAGAAAATGTAATCCATGTGAACTGTACTGGCACTGGGCTGGATATTTTGTCTTATTTTACTATCAGTGCTTTGACTAAACAATTTGGTCTTAGCAATGGTGCAATGCCAATTTTAAATGCCCAGCAGACTTTGGACATGAATGCTCTTTTCGGCCCCAAAGAGAAAAAGCTTAAAACTGCCGTAACCGATGAGTGTCTACCAAAATTATAAGTAATACATTCTGTTATCCAAAGTGAACTCGTGTTGAAGCTTTGCTTTGGGTAGCAAGGCAGAATATCACTGAATGCCTGTTACCCGCACAACTCCTTGTTTGATAAATTTCTCTGTTCCCATCATATTTGCTCTAGTAATCAAAATAATAAAGTTTCCTTCTCTCTTCTACTTGGCTGGATCCAATTGGAGTTGCAACATCTGAATCATTAAGTAGTAGCCAAAGTGAAATATGTTTATAAGGCTTTTTATTATTATTCAGGTATTAACTAATGGATGCACACCATCAAGTTGCATTATCTTATTTCTGCAGCAAATTGTTTAGGGGGGTTGGGTGCTTCATGCTCAGCTCAGCATTGACGGAATGTAATGCAATTCAGAATAATGAAGAACTTGGAATGGGAAGCAGAGTCACTTAGAAATGTTACGGGAGAAGCAGCAATGCTAATGCGTGGCTTTTTCATTTGCTTCCGAAAGGCAGCTGAGGGAGGATATATCCTGATGCGGCTCTATTAATGTAGAACATTTTCTCTTGATCTGTAACTACTTCTTAAAAATAGAAAAAGGCAAAATGGAAACTTCAACAGTTATCGCAGAACACAAAGAGCCTCCATTCATCTTTTGATAGAAGTAATGAGCAGCAGGCAGCCGTTAGTCATCCGCTGCAGATTTCCAGTGGAGAGACTCTGATAATTTGATTGCTCATTTTGAAATAGAATTTCTCCCTCTGTCCCTGGAAGGTTTTTCTTTTCTGTGGCAGCTTTGATAGGTAGTTGGTTTCACAGGAAGGAAATGAATAATGACTCACAGAAGCCTCCTTGTCAGGCTTGCCATGTTTCCAGTCTCCCCTATAGTCATCCAGGGAATTAGAAGCCCGAACCTGCATACCTGCAGGACACTCAGAAAGCAAGGAAGAAGGAACTCAGTGTGCTTCACCTGAGTTACTTTCAGGCCAAGGAGTGGGGGTGGTTGGGCTCTGGTTTGTAGTAACAGATGTAGCCTCAAGAAGCTGCATAAGCCAGAAATGTGAAACACCCCAATGTTGTTGGCCTTACCCAAACTCCTCTGACTTCCCTTAAAACTACAGTGGTACCTTGGTTCTCAAACTTAATCTGTTCCAGAGGTCCATTCCAAAACCAAAGTGTTCCAAAACCAAGGTGCACTTTCCCATAGAAAGTAATGCACAACGGATTAATCCATTCCAGACTTTTAAAAACAACCCCTAAAACAGCAATTTAACATGAATTTTACTATCTAACGAGACCATTGATCCATATAATGAAAGCAATAGTCAATGTACTGTACTATAAAATAAATAAGACAGTATTGTAGATGATAAAAAATAAAATTAATTCTTTTTTTTACCTGCACTGATGATAGTCATTGTTTGGATATGGGGCTTTTATCCACTTCTGCAGTCACACAATCAATCAATCAATCAATCAATCAGTAGCTGAACTGTGTTCCACACAATCACAAAAACAAATTAACCAGAAAAGCAAAAAATGCAAAATAAATAGCAAAAACAAAAGCCGCAAACTTAATATGTTCCAGAACTTCTGAAATGTTCAAAAACCAAGGTGTGGCTTCTGATTGGTGCAGGTGCCCTAGAAACAATAGCCAACAGCCGCATCGGATGTTCAGCTTCCGAAAATTGTTCAAAAACTAGAACACTTACTTCCAAGTTTTCTGCTTTTGGGAACCAAGGCATTTGAAAGTCAAGGTACCACTGTACTCAAAAGCTTTTCCTAAGCAAGAAGCTCAAAACTCACCTCTTCCCCAAATCCCACTTTGAGTAACATTTTAGTGGCAATCTACAGCAGCATAACATAGTTGCTCGCATGACTGAAACATTGAAACTCCCTTGAGCATGTTTCTAAAGGTATTTATATTTTTTTGTTTCAGGTGAAATTTAGTAGCCACTATGAAGGCCACTGTCATCACTTCCGACCATCCCTTACATAGATCAGTCAGGAAAAGAGCAGTAACTTTGTGGTCAAACCCATGTCTCAGATTCCATCTCTCTTGTACATCTTATCAGGAAAAATCTTTGCTCTTTAAAAAAAGAATATTTGCTTGTATTTAATGTTTCTCTGTTTAAGTTGTTTTGTGTTCACCTTTCTGAAATGACACCATGGTCATCATCACAGATGACCTCCACTCCACCTCCTTTTAGATCTCCACTCCACCTCCTTTTAGACAAACCAACAAGTGTTTGTTTAGATCTGCAAACATACCTGGTTTATGGTGACCAGTTACACATTGCCGAGAGACCATCCTGCATAAAATTTGCATATAGTAATTTATATGCCTGTCTAAATTTTTGCCTACAGTTAACTCACATTGTATTTTATACATCCCACCATAGCAGGGTGTCTTGCCAAACGCAAGGTGGTTGTTTTAAAATGAGATTCAGAAGTAATACAAAACACAAGTGATTGAGAAGATTCAAGATTTTATTATAAACAGCCAGCAATATATACATACCAAGCAAGCACCTCAAGCTGCTATTTGGAAGCCCTCAAGAAGTGGCGAAGTGACTCCCTCAGATAGTCTCAGTCCATGCACAAACTTCTCCCTAACACTACGCCCACAAACATCCGATTTATAGATAGCTAACCTTTGTGGTTTGCTGACTGACTATGCACAGATTATTCATTAGCCACCCCTTCCCAATGCCTCACTTTTTCAAAACAATGTCCAACATCAAAGAAGGTACTCCTCATTATCGCTTCCTTCCAACAGATTAGGACATTAAAGGCTGTTCTCATGCCATCAAACAGCTGAACAAAAGATAGGGAAAAGGAAGGAACAAGGGGCAGGAAGGATAACCACGTCATATTGCTAACTCCTTGAAATACAAAAATCTTTCAGATAGATTGCCCATACACTGGGAAAACACCTTTTAACTTGCATGCCTGTTCAATGTGCTGACCAGGTACTGCAACTTTGAGTTTCCTACCTTCTATTTTTATGGCCCCTTGGCATTAAAGCAGACTTGGTAGCCCTCAAACAGAGGACCCCTACAAATAAGCTATTGTCCTCTGACAGTCCTTCAAAATTGAGGGCTGTCCTTTGTAAAGTAGGACATGTGATTACTCTAGTCGTTTTTGTCCCTACTAAGTTAGATGGCACCTTCCTAGGATTCATTGCTGCTTTCTCTCTGGTATGAGATAATTATTTCCCATATAAAGCCACAGTTTGAGAACTCAAACTTTGGGGACAGAATCTCCACCATCTTTTGCCCTGAGCTACAATTAAGCTTTGATTAACAATGTTAAATAGTATGCCATTATTGCAGAGGCATTAAGAATCTTCTATCTACCAACCCCTGTTTTTGTTTTCCATAACCTGAAAAGAACCCAGAGATTACACTAGTCAGAAGACTCTTCCCCTTCCCCAGCTCTCCACAAGATATCCCTAGTCCTGGTTTTCCAGCCCTACACTCAGGTGTGCAACATACCTGTGTGTGTGTCTTCCAGAAGTTCACTTCTTCACCCTCCTGAATCCCTGTGCATGTTTCACTGCCTTTTGGTCATCCATTTTCTAAGCTGTGTTGCAGTTGGAATAAATGCCGATGTTCTATTATGATTTTAGATTAGGGCTGTCATACTTCCGGATTTTCCCAGACATTATTGGGGGGCGAGATTTCCAAAAGGTGGCAAGTCAAAGGAAAATGTTCAACAATATTCGGAGTGTCCTGGTTTTTACTTCTTGAAATATGGCAACCCTGCTAGAGGTAGGCTGAAAAACTGAGAAGGAAACAATATTTCAGTTTGTTGTCAGTTCATCTGAGTCCCAAGAAGATATCAGGGTTGCTTCAAGCTCTTCCTAAATTTTGGGATCTTCCTAAAAAAAAAAAGCTGAACAACTGGTGTCCTGGTTTTTCTTTTTGAAATACGGCAACCCTATTTTAGAGGATCTTTCTGGTTTTAGACAAGAGTTCCTGAGAGGTGAATTACAAAAGTATGTATGTCCCCATGACGCACATTTAGAAGAGAATTTTAGAATATCTGTTGCACTGCAGCTGTACTCTTTTTTTTGTTGTTCCTCAATTCTCCGCTGGTGCTACAACCAAGCCTAACCATCCTATGCCTCTTAGAAATAATTCTCCCTTTAATCAATGTGGTTTGTTCCTAAGTATGTATGTTTGGAACTGCAGCCTAAGGCTGTAATCCTATACATGCTTGCCTGAGGGTGAGCCTCATTGAACTCAGTTGGATTTATTTATGGGCAGACTTTCATGGTTTGCACTGTTAAGTCTCTCCTCTAGGTCTGGAGTTATGGCTGTGGGTGTATTCCTGTTAAGCGAGGATTCATAGCAGTCAAGCAAGCTGTAGCTAAGAGACTTTATTTTATGTTGCTGCTTCCTTCTAATGTCTGCTCTATTCTTCATGTGGCAGGAAGAACGTGAAGTGCTCCTAAATATTTCTGTTTCAGGCTTCCTGGACTCTTCCCATTCACCATACTCCCAGCACCTCTTTACATCAGCCTTGTCTGATTCATCGCGAGGACCAGTGGAATAAATTACAGTGGTACCTTGGGTTAAGAACTAAATTCATTCTGGAGGTCCGCTCTTAACCTGAAACTGTTCATAACCTGAGGTACCACTTTAGCTAATGGGGCCTCCCACGGCCGCCACGCTGCTGCTGCACAATTTCTGTTCTCATCCTGAAGCAAAGTTCTTAACCTGAGGTCATTTTCTGGGTTAGCGGAGTCTGTAACCTGAAACGTCTGTAAAATGAAGCATCTGTAACCTGAGGTACCACTGTACGTGAAATCTCAAGGTCTTTGATTCTCTTCAGGAGCTTCTAGATGGGAATTGATGTTTTAAATGGGTGGTTGAGATATCCTAGATGGGTCATGGGCAAGGGGTGTTGTTGTTTTTTAAAAAAAAGAAGATTTTTTTTACAAAAGCTTCTTGGATTTTCCGTGGAAAGGGTATGTCTGAATTAAATGGCAGAGGGAGGATGCAAGATGGCACTATGATCCCAACAATATTGTGTGGTCATGGGGGGGGCACCTTTCTGTGCATGAAAAGTCCTGGTTGCTGAATGACCGCTCCCCGCTTAAAATGGGGGGCGCCCTTTGCGTGGACGCGTGCAGCCCCTGGATCTGGAGCGGCTCCAACAGCATAGGCTTGGCTTCGCCTTCCCTCAGGTGGGATACCTGGAGGTCTCCACCTACCTCAGTCAGTTGTCCAATCCCACCTGGGGGAAGCGTTGCCAAGGAGACCAGGCCAGGTAGGGGAGGGATTACCTGCCCACACAATAGAGGGAGGATCTTACCTAGGAATCCTCACTTGGCTCCAGAGCTTCTCCAGGAAAAGTCCTGGTTGCTGAATAAAACAACCATCTGTAAGCACCCTAATTATTTGCATTTGTGCCTAACAGCAACAAACCTTGCGGATTGTTTTGTGACTACCACAAAGCAGGCATTTGGGGTAGATATCTCAGGATGGAGATTTGTATAACGTTTGCATATTCTAACCTAGATGTGGAGATGCAAATTTAGAAATCCTTGCTATAATTTAACTGTAAATACAATACAGTCTCACTCCAGGGGGGAGTCTGTCAACATGTGACCAGTCAAACTGTTGATGGACAACTTCAAAGTCCCTTCTGATCTCCCTTTTTATGGGTCTTTCGCATTAAGCTGGACTTGGACCAGACAACACTTCAGGCAGAGGACTGTTGTCTGTAAGGTAGGACCCATGTCCTGTTTCCTTTATCAATCTGCCAGTTTTAAATCAGCTGTTCACTTTTGTACTTGCCGTTAAAATAATGTGGCATTTGTTGAATCCGTATAACTAAAATGCAGACAAAGCAGGTGTGTTTCAACAGCATGGAGGATTCCTTTATCAACCCACTTCCCTCTGCTTCCTAACAGTGACAAAGATGTGATTCTCCATGAACAGCACTGGGGAAGCAACACTTGATTTCTGGATTTTAAAAAAGCACTGGCAATCATATAGCACAATGTGGCATTGCTCAGCACAGATGGCAAATGAACAAAAGTGGAAAGGGAAATATTTTTTTCCTGGAAAAGGGTGTCAATATATATATATATATATATGTGTGTGTGTGTGTGTGTGTGTGTGTGTGTGTGGATGGGGTGTTAGGGGAGGGGCAGTACCTCTGGCAGGGGACATGCTGTGCTCCTTCTGTTGTAGTTTGTCTACCTTTGGTCCCCACCCTGTGCTCAGCTCTCACCTGTGGCTTCGAGAAGCTGTCAGCATGTGACAGTGGCCACTCCCAGGGAATGGCATCAACTGGTTGGCTAAACCAGGTGAGGGTACCCTCGGTGAGTTAGGGACTTCCTTGCATGTGAAGACAGGATTCAGCAGACTAAGCAGACAAGACCAATAGTGGGTTCAATGGTCAAGGAGGTGGTTTTTGCATTTGCTGTAGAGGAAAGTGAGCGGCAGATGGATCTCGCTAGCCTGGGAAGGTAGCTCATCTAGGAAAAACTCTGATCCTAAACCTCCACTGCCTTGAGGGATATCTTCAAGACCCTGCACAAATCCAGAGTGGGATACCTAAGATGGTTGGATGGCATCTGCTACACCTCCTTCTAGCAACACGTTCAATCAAGCTGGTGCCGAACATATTGCTTTCCTTTCCTCTGAATCTCATCAGCTTATATTAGCTTTGTTGGATATTCATGTTAAAATACGCAGCACCTGGTCTCTAAACAGAGGTTTGTTTGAGAGCAAAGTTCCTTTGTTCATGGTTGGACCACTCTTGGTGTCTCTCTGCTGCAAGCTACAGCTTGATAGTGCACAGCAATGAACTGCTAGCATATTTGCAAAGCTAAGCAGGGTCCGGTGTGATTTCAAATTGGATGGGGAACCATGTGTTGAGATTCCTACATTATGGAGGGTTGGGCTCGATCACCCTCTGGGTCCCTTCCAACTCCATGATTCTATGATTAAACTGATCCAAATGGTCCATAAGGATCTGGTGGAGTTATGGAATCTGAGCACGTCCTCATCACATATCCCCTATAGTGTGGATAAATGGTTAGACAACAAATAGGTTTGTGCTTTCTTAATCGGATCTACCTCCTAGATTAAATAACCAGTTCCTCTTACCTTACCCTATATAGAAGGATATAGACTGTACAGCAGTACATTTCATCACCTCATTTGGCATTCCTTCTTTGGATGGAATGGCATTATATAATTTGTGATGACTTTGTTCTGACATCGAGTCTTCATAAAGGATGGATGGCCCAGAGTCATGGAAGTGTCACCTGTAATAAATTCTAGCTTGGCTTTAATCTTTTCCTCACTTGAGGTAACATCAAAGAAGAATATCATAGACTGCAAGATGCTTTAGACAAATTATCAGAGGAAAAGAGAAGGGGGGGGGAGAGATCAGCAACTGACAGTCTCAATGAAAATTGTATGGGTATTTTTGTTGTCATACTTCTGAACATCTAAAGGGAATATTGCAGGTAAAATTACAAATCGAACTCAAATTTGCAATAAAAATCTCAAAACCAGACCCACTCCCTCCACAAAATTATGGGTTGTGTATCTATCTCCAGCAACAACTGCAGGTGTTTGGAGGCAGTGATGGACTGGGTGGAACCGATAAGCCTCAGAACTGCTGTGGGTAGTTGATTAGGTATATGATGTGTTCTGGGATGGGTTGCAGTCCCTCAAGGGAACATGTTCATAGTATGGAGGTACTTCTGGATTGCAACTTGTCACTGGAGTCTCAAATGGTTTTTGTGATTAAGAGTACTTATGCCCAGCTTAGGCTGGTTAGTCAACCACGGCTATTCCTGAACCAGTACATTTTGATACCTAATACCATTGCCTTAAAATCTATTAGCCAAATTTAAAGTTAATACTTAAAAGACAAAGTTCCAAAGCAAAATTTTAACTTTCCTGTTGTTGTGTATTTTATTTTATTTTTCAGCTGGTCAGAAATTAAGGCTTCTATTTTGGCGAATTCTACCTCATGTCTGTAAAGGGGGGGAAAGGTAAAGGACCCCTGGACAACTTAGTCCAGTCAACGGCGACTATGGGTTGTGGTGTTCATTTGGCTTTCAGGTTGAGAGAGCCGGTGCTTGTCCACAGACAGCTTTCTGGGTCATGTGGCCAGCATGACTAAACCGCTTCTGGCACAACGGAACACCGTGACGGAAACCAGAATGCATGGAAACGCCATTTACCTTCCTGTCTGTAGCAATAGGAAGAACAACTACCTTGGTAAAATATATTCCTTCAGTTCCTTGAAATGACAATGTGGTTTTGATAATACTGAGGGAACTCAATGAGATCCATGACAATGGTATATCAAATTATTTGGCATTTCCATCACAACTTGGTCTTCCCTTAAGCAATCTTTTTCATTACAAGGAAGCATAGTGCTACATACTGACGGAGCTGACAAAATTCACACATGCATTTTTGTGTGTTTATATTACCTTCGGAGTCTGTTTCACGGTATGAACTTACACAAACAACACAATTCACACTTACAAACCATTCACACACTGCCTCAGGCACCCCCACACACTTTTTCCACACACAGATTTAACACAGTTGGTTGCTATTGTGACAGTGCTTCTCCCTTCGCTGTCTGTACGCTTTGCAGCCAACTGCTCCACTTCGTTCCTAATGCTAATGTGCTATTAGGTTTTCTATTTCTAGTCTGAATGGAGAGGGAGGTTGTAGCCTCCGCCTGCCCTCCCTCATTAAAGATATCCTGTTAAAGGGATCCGGGTGTGTGGATCCTGTCCAATACTCATATGTGGGCTATGGCCTTGCCATGACCCCAATGGGGACCCCTCGGGATGGCCCTATTTGATTTAAGTCACAGGGCTCCCCCTACTGGTGGTTTAACCTTTAGATGGACTCCCTGAAGACAGGCAGGAGTCGAGATATAGCCTGGCTTCACCCCAGTGCCTAAGCCAAACCGTTCACATCTGTAACCAATAAAGTTGTGGCTTATTTGAACCCATAAGCCTAAATACTCATGTCTGTGTGTTTATTATCCACTAGGAAACTGCAGGTCATGGGGCCTTGGCACTTAAGTCTGTTCTCATTTTCTAGTGGGCAGCATTGCGGCCAGGCATTCTGGACCCTGCAGTGATCCACCGGGGGGTAGAGATTGATGCCCCCCCTTGTGCTGACCCAGCCACGTCACCAGTGCTGGGTGGGGCCATGCCTAGGGGTGGCCCCCTGTCCAATTAGAGCCATTAGGGGGCTTGGCCACAGGATATGTAGACCATGGCGCGGCCAGGGGGGGGGGCTTCCTCTCTTGCTCTTCACCAGATCTCCTAACCCACCCACTGGTGATGTGGACGGGTCGGCACAAAGGGGGCGTCAATTTCCGCCCCCTGCCAGATCACTGCAGGTCTCTGATGCTTGGCCACAATGCTGCCCACCGGAAAAGGTGAGTGGAATTTTTTAATAGCTGTAATGTAAGCACTAGGGAAATTACATTTCAGTATGCTGAAGTCTGAGCTCCTACAAGGAATAGCAATGAAAGTTTCAAAGATTCTAACTGGTATGCAAAATTAACATGTGTGTGCCTTACTTTGGTGAATTTATTTGACTTGAGATGGGGGGGGGGGGAATTGACTAAACCACTGAAAATTTAGTCCTCACTTTCATTTGATACCTCATGTGCCTCTTTGCAACCATACTAAGTGCTCCAAGAGATGATCCAAACTGGCCCTGGCTTCATATATTATTATTATTATTATTATTATTATTATTTTCATTTCTATACCATTTTATATTTTTAAGAAAAATCTCAAAGCGGTAAACAGCATATTAAAACATCAATAAAACAATCCAGAATCATTTCTGAAAAAAAGTCATATGCCTGTGATTCCATCCATATAATAGAAAGGAAAGAAAAATGTCTTTTAAAAAAGAAAAAGGTTTCTATATATATTGTTTCCTTTCATTCTGTCCCGTCCCCGCCCCACTCCTTGTTTCATCATGCATACATTTTGAGAGGCATGGTTCTATGAATGGGAAACACCATAATAATAATAATAATAATAATAATTGTAGATTCCTGATGATTTTGCCCTGCTCTTGATTCACTGGATTAGGTGGGAATCATGAACACAGGACATTATCTCTCCTATAGTAATTTGCATGACATTTCCCCCCCGCTCTGGAAGACTTGTAATACAGGTGGATGATTTGTAGGGATGTCTTAAGTGGCTTTTTCTTTAAAAGCAATTTCAACTACATTCCCTTTTTTGTTTTTTTATTTTTAAAAAAGATATATGTCGAAGCCCAAAAAGGTATTGACATTTATCAGAGGAAATGGATCTCAAGTTGCTGCCCAGTAAAATGTGGCTTGGGGAAAAAATTCTATATATTTTACCAAAGACAATGCAATTGACCTTGGGTCATTGGATAAAAAGCTACCATTATGAATTGACGGAATAGCATGCCGTCGTCTAATGCTTAGCATTCCATCTTATGCTCTGTCAAAGCTTGGTCTTTAGGTGGAAGGGAAATGTCAGAAAGGATTGCAATATTGGGATTTGTTTCCTAGTGTAGATCGTAGAAAGTATATGCTGTAGTTTAAAATAACTGTAAAAAATTGTTTAAGAGAAGTATAAATAAACGTAATGGCACAAAACAGCAAATTGCTCCTTTAGTCCAAGTTGGTGGGGATGCATATGATGTCCAGAAGTCATTTCACCCTAGATCGAAGAAACTTTTTAATTTTCATTTCTAAGGATTGCAAGCCACAAAACATTTCTTCTGTTCTATAAAGAGAAGCATGCAGATAAGTGGAAACCGATCCACAGATCTGTGGCCAGCTTTCAATGGTTGGAACATAAAGGACTGCCATGAATATGCAGAATGATCCACGAAGAATCAGACAGCATAGTGATAACTTTTTAAATCACCTCTCAGTATTTCAAATGCCATGCTTTTCAGATGAATCATTTCAAATGTTTATAATCAGGTTTATTCATAAGCAGTGCTTTTTTTTCTATATATAAAAAAAATGTTTAGGGATACTCTCATTTTCCTACTCATATTGAAATAATGCCCCTCAATGAAGCCAAACTTAGATTCACAAAATGTTTAGGTGTATGCGTCCCCCTGCGTCCCCCAGGTAAGGTAAAGGGACCCCTGACCATTAGGTCCAGTCACGGACGACTCTGGGGTTGCGGCGCTCATCTCACTTTACTGGCCAAGGGAGCCGGCATACAGCTTCTGGGTCATGTGGCCAGCATGACTAAGCCACTTCTGGCGGACCAGAGCAGCGCACAGAAACGCCGTTTACCTTCCCGCCAGAGTGGTACCTATTTATCTACTTGCACTTTGACGTGCTTTTGAACTGCTAGGTTGGCAGGAGCAGGGACCGAGCAATGGGAGCTCACCCCATTGAAGGGATTCAAACGGCCGACCTTCTGATCGGCAAGCCCTAGGCTCTGTGGTTTAGACCACAGCACCACCCGCATCATATCTTGATATAAATGTCATATAAATGATATAAATGTCATGGGTGCTGGAAGAAAATTGATGCCTTGAGAAGCCCCAAAAAAGCCAGTGAGTTCCAACAGAAAAAGTGCTGGCGCCCTTCCTCTGACATTATGAGTACACGACAAGGTCTTGGCTAATACAGCAGCCCAGTGTAGCTTCCCACCCATTTCCCACTCCTGTTGAGTCAGCCTTCGTTGCTGACATTGCCTTGTTTCTTCCTAGCTCTTTGTTCCACTTCCACTTTGCTCCCATCTGACTACATCTGAGAAGTCATGCTTCAAGTGAGTTAAAGAAACAAAGAAGTAAGAGATTCCTGGCAGCAGTAAAGTAACTCCCCAGCAGCAAAATATCTATCTATTCTGGGGTTAAAGGGGGTTAAAGGGAGGGAATTCAGTGAGTGTGATATTACCCCTATTCAGGGGACCACACATGTCTGAATGTGGTCAGAGGAATGACAGAGATCTACACCCCTGTGTTTTAGAGATGGAATGAATCATTTACCCTATTAGAGATGAGATGAATCATTTATTTATTTATTTATCATTTGATTTGAGTGGTGGTAGGCACAGGAGAACTGGCATTTCCTACAGAAACAATGCCGTCTCATGGGGTAGTGGCCATTCCTATTCAGATTCCATCAATTAAAAAGAGGCAACAAGCTAACACATGGAGTTTCTCTGCCACTTCAGGCCTCAGCAAACCATTTGCAATCCCCATACAGGTAAGCCCTCACTTCCTCCCGAAAAATGTCAAATTCACCTCTCCCTGCAAAAGTGATAGGAAATCTACCTCACCATTCATGGAGAGAGAGAAATAGGAACCCAAAAATAGGAAGAGATGTTGTGTCCACTTTTGCTCTGCATTCTTCTGGAATTGGGATTCCTTATACCTAGTTGGGGCTTATGTCTGCATAGGATTGCTTTCAAGCACAATTCAAAGTGTTTGGTGCTGACCTTTAAAGTCCTAAACGACCTCGGCCCAGTATACCTGAAGGAGCGTCTCCAACCCCATCGTTCAGCCCGGACAATGAGGTCCAGCTCCAAGGATCTTCTGGCAGTTCCCTAATTGTGAGAAGTGAGGTTGCAGTGAACCAGGCAGAGGGCCTTCTTGGTAGTGGCGCCCACCCTGTGGCACGCCCTCCCATCAAATGTCAAAGAAATAAATAACTACCTGACTTTTAGAAGACATCTGAAGGCAGCCCTGTTTAGGGAAGTTTTTAATGATTGATGTTTTGATGCTTTATTATTAATATTCTGTTGGGAGCTGCCCAGAGTGGCTGGGGAAACCCAGTCAGATGGGTGGGGTTTAAATAAACAACAACAACAATTGCTCTTCAAGCTTACCAGTAGCATACTGACAATTGGTAAGGGTAGACACGTGTTCAGTTGTGATTCCTGTTCAGTTGTTTTTTCCTATCCATGTGTCCTGATTTCCAGTAGACCACCTTCTAGGCATGACACCCACTATCAGAGGCAAAGCTAGGAGAAGAGGGCTTTCTCATTGATGGTGGCCTGCTTATGGAATGCTTTCCCCACAGTGATCTCGCTAGCGCCATCTTTGTCAGCCAGCAAAGACCCATCTATTTTCCCCAAGCCTTTTAGACATAATTTCAGTTCTGTTGACTAATTTTATCTGGCTTTTAAGTTCCTGCAGCCCTTTAGTTCTTGCTATGTTTATGATTTGCTCGGCCTCTTTATATTTTCTTACATCAACTGCTCTGGGGATTTTTTTTTTTTTGGTGAAGGCTGATCTAAAACATCTCAAAGAAACAATACTTGTGGCACGTTCCCCTAGCATGGTTCCTTTCTTCCCTTCTGTCAAGTGTCATTTTCCACATGAATACTTTGGCATTGTGCCATAATTGACCTCCCCAAACCAAACAAGGGCTTAAGTACATTTTGTAAGAGAGAATTATTTCACTTCTGCAGCTCTGGACAGAAGCAAAAGGTGGGTTGGGGGGGGTATGCACCTGATATCCCATAATTATCCTGCATACTTTAAACTGAAGTCCAGTCTTGAACAGAAGGTGCAGCATGTGATCACTGTTACAAAGAGGTTACCGGAAATTGTGAGAGGATTCATTCTTCACCTGATTGAAGAGACTATTTTCATTTTCATAATTTTGTTAAAGACCTGGCTAGACGGTATCGATCAAAGAAAGGCAGTATCTGATAAATCAGTTACACGCCAGGCATTATCCATTTGCTGAGGGCAGTAAAACTTAAAAATGTCTTCTGGTAAGTGATGCAGAGAAGGGCTTTGAGTACTTGAATACTTCTGGCACATATATCTGCTGAAATTTGAGATCCATTGATTTGATATCCTGTGTTATTTTCTCCTCTCAAGAGAAACAAAAAGAAAAAAAGAAAACAGGTTGCACCTATCATAAAAGGTACATTTTAAAATATGTGCTATTTCTGCAATTGAAATATGCATTGATGGCGTCTGGTATCCTGCTACATGATGTCTTTTGCCTGACAGCAAGATCCTAAACATTGCTTTAGAAGCAAACAACATTGATGCTGCTAGCCCAGAGATAGAAAGAAGATAAAATCCCTAGCAGAGAAGAATGGCAAATTTAGTTGCTGGACTATGCCAAAATGGCAGGATTGAACGGGAAGCTCAGAAACCAGGAAGACCAAAACTTTAATAAGAAATGGAGGGGGGGAAATATAATTTACCTAGAAAACCACTGTAAACAGCTGAAAACACTAGTAGGACTGCAATAACACTTGCAGTGTTACAAGAACTATGGATATAATGGAGTTATAAAAAACTTGGTTTATGAGAAAAAGGTGCAGCAGAAAAGAAGTAACAACAGAACCCACAGAAGGGAAGGTGGGAAGTCCAGAGATTCAGAGGAATCTCTTAACTGTGGATTTGATGTGGTATGATTATAATTTTAAATTTGTAAAACCAAAAATCATTTTGAAAAAAAGAGAAAGAAACAACATTGGGTTGAATCCTAAAATGCATAGGTAGAACTTCATTCTTACAACAGGGTTTTTTCCCCCCCAATCCCATTGCAGCCTTCTGCACCCTCTGGAGAGCCAGTGTGCTGTAGTGGTTAAGAGTGGTAGTCTCGTAATCTGGGGAACCGGGTTCGCGTCTCCGCTCCTCCACATGCAGCTGCTGGGTGACCTTGGGCCAGTCACACTTCTTTGAAGTCTCTCAGCCCCACTCACTTCACAGAGTGTTTGTTGTGGGGGAAGAAGGAAAAGGAGAATGTTAGCCGCTTTGAGACTCCTGAAGGGGAGTGAAAGGCGGGATATCAAATCCAAACTCTTCTTCTTCTTCTTCTCTAAAAATCCAGTATTGAGGATTAGGGGGCCTTACAGAATATTATGGGCTGGGACATGAGAGGCTGGTGCTGGAAGGAGGGAGGGATTGATGGGAATACAAGGGGGGAACACATTTTAAGAATGAAAGTCACTGCAAGAGCAAAAACATCAATTTCAGCTAAACCTATTGTGAAGTAATTGTACTTAGAATCTGGATCCTCTGGATTTTTCACTTCTCCTTTGCTTCTTGAGCATCAACACAAATATACACCATGTTCTTGCAATGTCACCTTTTGCCACCCCCAGCATGTCACATAACGAAGCAACGTTTATTTAAACATGTAGCAGAATTCAGTTCTTATTACAGGGAGAAAGTGATTGCATGGCATATTTCCTCTTTCATTCACTTAAAAAAAATATCTCTAGTGTTTTCCCACTTGAGCAGCTATGCATCTGATCACTTCCGGCTGAAAGATGTGGGAAATGGTGTGTTATAAATCTGACCAGGTGAGGGTGCTTTTACCCCATAAGAAAATGATAAAGAAGTGTGGCTTTTTGTGGGTTTCAGTACCAAGATAAGTATCTGGATCTCTTTGTTCAGGAACAGTGCATCTTTAATTGTTGGGTGCTGGGGGTGGGGAGACCAAGGATGGTGATCACTGAGATGCTCTGCATGCGAATTCTACAAGCATTCTTGCATAAACTTGGAGGCTGTTAATGTGGTTAAGAAGCAGAAGTAATGAAGAGGCACGAAGACTTCCTTCAGAAAATTGAGGTCTTGCGCAAAGGAGAACTAAAGGAAAACAAACTTTGGCAAAAGATATGACAAGCAGTCAATAAGGGATGCAAAAAAGAGATTTTGAGAAATGCATGGCTAAAAGACCAGCAACAAAAATATATTTTGGTACATTAGTAGCAGGAAATCAGTTTGGGAAGCAGTTGGATCTTTAGATGATCAGAAGTGAGGTAAAGGGGGAAAATAAGACAGCTGAAAATCTGAATGAATTCTTTGCATTTGAACTAACTTTCAACAAAAGGGAAACTGAGGAACTAAGGCAAATGAGATGAAATTCTATGCCTAATTGTCTAAATAATAATAATAATAATAATAAGCCCTAACAAATCACCAGATCAAGAGGTCAAGAACTGGAGAGAACTCCGCATATGAAATTTAGAATCTTCTAACAAAAATACGTATCTTCTTCCTAAAATAAGCCTCTATACCTGAGGATTGGAATGTGGCCAATGACCATTTTTTAAAATAACATTTGAGGGGAATTTTCAAAATTACAGGATGATTAGCATAACATCTCTTCTGGGAAAGCTAGTGGAAAGCATTGTTAAAGACACAGTTACCAAGCACATAGACAAAGAAGATCTCCTGAAGCACAACAGTATGACTTCTCCCAAAACACACACACTCTCTCTCCTTTTCCTAATGTAATATTTTGGTTGGAAAACTGCATCATAGAATTTGAAGAAGTGCAAATGTAAAAGGGCAACTTCTCTACCTTTCAGAGTTCTCTGAGTATGTCTATAAACATAGAGACGATCCAGTCAACGATGTGCTATCAGACTTCATCAAAAAGCTTTTGATAAACCACATCACCAAAGCTTCCTGAGTAAGGTTAGCAGTCATGGAATAAGGAGAGGGGCCCTCTTACAAATCAGTAATTGATATGTAACACATGTGTTACACATGTGTTAACTGCCATGGGTATGGGTTCAGGTACGTAGCCGTGTTGGTCTGAAGCAGTCAAAATATATTTTTAAAAAATTTAAAAAATGGTTCAGTAGCACCTTAGAGACCAACTAAGTTTGTTCTTGGTATAAGCTTTTGTGTGCATGCACACTAAGCTTATACCAAGAACAAACTTAGTTGGTCTCTAAGGTGCTACTGAACTATTTTTTAAATTTTTATTTATATATGCCATGGATATGATTAGGGAGAAGCAGTGGATTAGTAACAGAGATTGAGGCTTGGACAGTGGTTTACTTAGGATCACCTAGGGAGTTCACAGCAAAGGTAAGATTAAAATCCTGGTTTTCCTGCTTCCCTGCTCCGTGCTGCTACTCTAGCTCTCACTATTGTTACGGGCAACACAGTTGCAAACAGATTCTTATCACATAGCCATAGAGTTAGTTAATAGATACAGAACATGTTTTTTTCCAGCCTGTGATAAAAGAGTTCTGGGAAGGCACATTGACCAAATAGCACAGCTGAATTTAATTTTCTTGCAAGTAAATATTAATTGCATTACAGGAACAAAATGGAGGACAATGAGTGGGGTTGAGGGAAGGGAGGGAGGAAGGGAACAGAAGAATGACACACTGAGGCTAGAATCCTCAAATGTTCCTTCGCAGGCTTAAATATTCCCTGAAGGAAAATAACAGATTGGCTAACATCTGTAGATTTTAGTATTTCAATCAATAACTTAGCTTTAGGCTATTAGGCAAACATCTAGTAATGCTTCCACTGTGTTTTGGGTGCAGTCACTATTTTAATCAAAGCCATAAATATTGTCAAATTATTCAGGGAGGGAGAGAGAAACCCTGCAGAGAATGTTCCTTCCCTCCTTCAAAAGTTTGCTAATAACTATTGAGCAAGGCCTAATCATTACTAAATGGCCCTTTAAATTGCATTCAGGTTTTAGCCATTTTTAGGAGCTGGGGGAGGAGACCTACACACACATGAACAAATGCATTACATTCCTTTTGGTTCATCATAATTAAGTTTATATTTCTGGACTCACTGAAGTCCTGATCCTGTATTTTGAGTGTTTTGATTAGCTTGTATGTAAAGTAAAGTGTTAGGTCCAATCAAAGGTGACTATGGAGTTGTGGCAATCATCTCGCTTTCAGGCCAAGGGGGCTGGCATTTGTCCACAGACAGCTTTCCAGGTCACGTGGCCAGCATGACTAAACTGCTTCTGGAGCAATGAAACACTATGACGGAAAGCAGAGCACATGGAAACGCTGTTTACCATTTTGCTGCAGCGGTACCTATTTATCTACTTGCACTGGTGTGCTTTCGAACTGCTAGGTTGGCAGGAGCTGGAACAGAGCAACAGGAGCTCACTCCATCATGGGGATTCAAACCGCCGACCTTCCGATCGGCAAGCCCGAGAGTCTCAGTGGTTCAGACCACAGCGCCACCTGTTCCCTAGCTTGTGTGTGTTTTTCTGTTGCTATGAGAGGCGGGGATGGGAGTGGAATTCAGTGTACTGCATTTCCAACTTGGACTCCTGATCCACTCAAATCAACATGTGGATTGGACCGAAGCCCATTTTGAAATTTCCAGATTCCAATATCACTTAAGGATTTCTGTTGCATGGTGGTCCAAGGACTGCCTGCCTGTGTCTTGTTGTTTTGCTGCTGTTTCTTAAAAGTATTACAGACACCTATCAGGCAGAAAAGTTAATTCAAAGGGCTCCTGCCACTCCTGTATAGTATATGTAGAAAACAACACAGCACTGCCTTCTGGGACTGCTGGGACTTGATGATATCCCCTCACTCTCAGATGGATTAGTACAGAAAACAAGATGAAACATGACATGGAGGCAACTTTGTTTTTATTGGTACAAATCATACTGAGAATGAGGGGACATC
This sequence comes from Podarcis liolepis, assembly GCF_965112155.1. Classification (NCBI taxonomy): domain Eukaryota; kingdom Metazoa; phylum Chordata; class Lepidosauria; order Squamata; family Lacertidae; genus Podarcis; species Podarcis liolepis. The sequence continues at coordinate 72,695,217 of NC_139560.1, read as the reverse complement.
ATTAAATTCCATCACTCTCAGAAAGCATTGCTATATAGTTTTCAGTGTTCATGGAGGAGGCCTTAAGAACTAGCTAGCCACTCATTTAAATGGCTGTAATACCTTATTTAAAAAACAAGAGGCAGAGAGGCAGATGTCTTTGACCCCCTTTTTATCCTAATCAGTGTAGAGTTTATTATTATTATTTTTTAAAAAAAAACAGTGGATGTTATCTAGCCGAACAATTGTGAGAGAGGAATTTCTACCACTTGCACATCTCGACTTCTGCCCCTCTTCTCCCTCCATGTGCAAGGAAGAGCTATGCATGCTGAAGAACATTGATTTCTATGGATTTGAGTACACTTAACGGTCTTGAATTGGGTCTAAAGTATGTTTGTTTTCATCTGTGAAGCACAATTAATCTGTAAAAGCCATTTTCATGTCGTAGCTTGTCATTATAATATATACCGTGAATGATGAAACAGACTGGAATGATTAGGAAAGGGTTTGAAATTGACTAGAAATCTTCTCTAAATTGTTTACTTTTAGAGGATGCTACTAATTTTCCCTGTGGTGTTATAGTTTGCTTTAAATATCTCTTAGTGCTAAATGTGTCTTTTTAAATCATAAAGAAAACATTAGCAGAGACTCAGCAGAGTTGCCCCAGATAACCCAAATGCCAATGCCTTCATGTAAAACTGAAGGTCTCAACGTGCTTATCCCTATAAAATATAATTTTATTTTCAAAGATGTTAGGAGCTTTTGTTATCGCCACATATTTAAAGAGCACCTTTTCGGAGACTAATTTTAATTTTAGCTTAGCTTGGGTTGTCAAAAGATTATGCATGCAAATGAGGAACTGGTTTATAAAGTGTGCATATTGCAAAAGGCTTGTGACAACCTAAAATTACTGTAACAGCTTTGACCATGGCTTAAAAGGCATGTTTGCACCAGAACATTCTCCAGTCTTCGGTGGTGGCAGTGGTGATGATGATGATGAATATCACATCCTCCATCTGTAGATGTCACGGAGGTTCTGTATCTTGGGAATGGATCTTGGTTCACTAGTTCTGTCAATAAACAGTTGATGACTGTGGCTAAAGGTGAAAGTGGATTAGATGTTTTTCAGTACTTCCAGAACTGATTCAAACATACACGTTCATCGCAATCCATATCCTGACCTGCAAAGTTGTTTTTCTGTGTTCTTCACCCTACCTGGCAATAGACCATGTTCTCTTTCCTCCTTCTTATTCAGACAGGCCTTTGTAAACTATGGGGCAGACGATGCTGACTCCTTGGGGCAAACTGTATCTTAATGCCAGTTTGAATTGCGTTTTGATGTATTGTGACTTTTGCTTTTAACCAGTTTGCTTTTATTACTAGGCATTTGATAACTATGTTCTTAAAACTTCTAAGCCATCTTGAATCCAGGCCTGGTAGAAAGGTGTTATATAGAAACGCTTAGAAATAATTAAAATTCTATACTTGAAGGACATCTTCTTCTCCCATTCTCCTTTGGCCCATCCCTGTCACTCATTCCCTGGTGGTGAATTACATGTGTGAATGAGTCATCACAGACAGAATTGCTATCTGGTGTCATTTGAAACGTGGTACTTTTTGATAGCCACTTCTCATATTTAGCTGACGATCAAGTAGTGAGTAAAGGAAGGCTGTACACAGTGTTGGGGGACATATTCAGTTTGGTTTGGATATATATGTGGACATTGTTTGCAAAAATGGGTATTTCAGTCAACATGGCATAAAAATGGTTAGGATTGAAATGGGTCACAGCATCAAGTACCTTTAAACCGTTGAGAACTATTCCAGCGATGTTTTTCAGAAATATTATATTTTATTTATTTTCAGAAATAAAGCCCTATACAGTGGTACCTCAGGTTACATACACTTCAGGTTACATACGCTTCAGGTTACAGACTCCGCTAACCCATAAATAGTGCTTCAGGTTAAGAACTTTGCTTCAGGATGAGAACAGAAATCAGGCTCCGGTGGCACGGCAGCAGCAGGAGGCCCCAGTAGCTAAAGTGGTGCTTCAGGTTAAGAACAGTTTCAGGTTAAGTACGGACCTCCAGAACGAATTAAGTACTTAACCTGAGGTATGACTGTACTTTAAAGTACTTGTTACTGGACTTGAGCTGAAATTTCTCAAACACATCCCCCCCCCCCGAAGAAAATATTTCATTTAATCCCTCCCCGTCCACCACAATGATGCAATGGGATGATGCTCGGGCCAAGGCCTGGTGAAAACTGTAGCATGGTGGCCAAGCTGCCAATAATGTTGCTGCTAGGAATGAGCTCCACCTTTAGGAAATAGATAATTTCTTATTCTTTGGGAAATTGTGCCCACCTCCCCCATTTCCTCTGTTCACAGATAGGGTGGGGAATTTCAAGGAAGCAATTTGTGCATAGCTTGTCTTGGAATGGGATGCCATAACTTGTGGCCCAGGAAATGTTTGATGAGAAAGGTTTGCTTAAAGAGTGGACAGCAGCTAGGGAAGCTGCAAACTCCTGGGTTCAGGGGTACCAACTTGAATAAAGTATTGGGGGGCTAGGTAAGCCCTGCCCCCGCATAATATGTCACAAGATGTGGTGCACATATACCTTTTGAATGACAATGCCCATCCACTTTAGGGGGCCTGACCCCTTCATATATTTTATGGGAGGGAGCTAAGGGACCTTGGCCCCTGGGAGTTGGCTCCTATGTCTGGGTCAGGGGTCTGCAACCCGCGGCTCTGGAGCCGCATGTGGCTCTTTTACATCTTTGCTGCGGCTCCGGGGCGGATACTAGCGAGGGGAGGAGGCGCATTGTGCGCCCCGACACTCCTCACTGTGGCGGGCGCTGTACTGGCTGTGACGTCGCATGGGGGCAGTGCGTGTGTTACTCACGCACCGTCCCGACGTCACCTTCCCGCCCGCTGTCAGATCGTGGCTCCGGAGATATATTTGTTTTAAATGTCGCAATGGTTTTGCGGCTCCCAGTTGTTGTTTTTTCTTTGGAAACGGGTCCAAGTGGCTCTTTTTGTCTTAAAGGTTGCAGACCCCTGGTCTGGGTGAATCTATCTTCTTGGTTTATATTCAGGTTGACTGGGCCAGGGGGCTAGCAGTCTGCAAACCCCAATTCCTATTCAGTTCAACAGAGGCGAACTGAACTTTTGATGAACTCCAGTACAATTGCAGCTATGAAGTATGTAGAGGATCTGTTTCATCGCTGTGTATGCAAGTTGCTGCAGAACAGGAACCTCATAATGAAAGTGACGAGTCAGACAAATACATTTTCAGCAAACGGTGTTGTTCGTAGATAATTCCAGTGTCGCTGTCCATCTCACGGCTGCTTTGAAACTGTGATGAGAAGGTAGAAGGAGGAGGAGCAATCTCACCATAGTGGCATCTCACTGAAGGGAATTACACATGTGCTCTCTTTTATCTGCACTTGTTATCGGCTCATAATGGATAGACTTTATCATGATGTGTTTGTGTGTGCTTTCCCCTTTATATACCTTGGTTCTCGAACGGCTTGCCTCCTGAAAAAAACAGCTCCCGAATGCCGCAAACCCAGAAGTGAGTGTTCTGGTTTGCGAACGTTTTTCAAAAGCCGAATGTCTGATACAGCTTCTGCGGCCTTCAACTGAGTACGGGAAGCTCCTGCAGCAAATTGGAAGCTGCGCCTTGGTTTTCGAATGGTTCCAGAACGGACTCCCAAAACGGATTAAGTTCAACAACCAAGGTACCACTGTAATGGCCCACTATCTTGTTTCGGTGAGAGCTTTATTGGTTAATGCAGTCCTGTTCCATAATTGCACTGTTCCAAGGTTTAGCGTGGCAGAATTATGCTCAGTCTCTCATAGAGTTTTTCAGTGATGACCTATGGGGCTTGGGGGAGGAGAGGAGAGAAAAGCAAAACCCAGCATCATTCATACATATAAAATGTGGTTCCCGGGTTTCCATCACATGCTAGTATTGCACGAAGAAACTAAATGGAAGTGGAGATAAGCAAAGGAAGGGGTGGGCACAATTCTTCTCAGGTACATGCTCCTTCAGAATGCAGGAACCTGGGCAGTAGAACTTTCAGAATATTGTGCCCAGTAACTTTCTCTTGCAACCTTACATGCTGTGTCTGGCTCCACAGTGGCGTTGCATTCTTTATTGATGCTCAGGGTGTGGGACCAAGCGGGACCAGGGACTGGGCACAGAGGGCGAGCAAAACCTGCCATGCCAACCCAACCCTCACCACCACCACTAATGGGCAGGGGTGGAGCACAGAGGATTCACAGGGCTGGGCTGGGCCACCTGCCTGTGCAGGGGGGGGGGGAGCCCAGCTGGCCAATGTGGCCCTTGGTGAGGGGACCAGGAACATGATGGCAAGGCCTGGCTCTGGGGCCCAAGACACCCAAATGGTCAAAGGCCTGGAAACGATGCCTTATGAGGAGCGGCTAAGGGAGCTGGGCATGTTTAGCCTGGAGAAGAGGAGGTTAAGGGGTGATATGATAGCCATGTTCAAATATATAAAAGGATGCCACATAGAGGAGGGAGAAAGGTTGTTTTCTGCTGCTCCAGAGAAGCGGACACGGAGCAATGGATCCAAACTACAAGAAAGAAGATTCCACCTAAACATTAGGAAGAACTTCCTGACAGTAAGAGCTGTTTGACAGTGGAATTTGCTGCCAAGGAGTGTGGTGGAGTCTCCTTTTTTGGAGGTCTTTAAGCAGAGGCTTGACAACCATATGTCAGGAGTGCTCTGATGGTGTTTCCTGCTTGGCAGGGGGTTGGACTCGATGGCCCTTGTGGTCTCTTCCAACTCTATGATTCTATGATTCTATACCCCCGGCGGTGAGCAGGGTGAGGATCCCTGCCTGGGGGTGACTGTCTCATGCCTCCTCAAACCATGTGCCCGGGCCTCCCCACGTCACTGTTACTTGTTGTGAAGAGTCTCCATCCACAAAATATTTCTTAAGGCTTTGGTAGTGTCTCTGAGTGCAAAGCTGCAACCCAACATAGAATTAAGCATGCCTAAGCCCACTGAAATCGATGGTCTTAAATGTGTGTACTCTGTGCTGGATTTTGGCCAAAGAAAACAGGGGGGAGGGGGGTTGTGATTCAGTCTGAAAGAATATCTCCAGCAGTTTCAAAGAACATTGTAGGATTAAGATCTCCGGCGCTGTGGATCATGCATCCTCTGTTTCACCTGGTTGCACATTTTCCATTTGTGTTTGTGTGTGTGTTGAACTGGAATGTATCTTCATTTGCCATGCTTTTCGGCGTTTAATAGTTTAGCAACGAATCCAGATTATTTCAGCACTGGTATGCCTGTTACGATGTATCAAAAGGGACCATCAGTACACCACAAATGTCTGATTTATTAAATCTTACTCCAGCTGATAACCATTACCTCCATAAAAAGAAAAGCTCTGTTAAAACCAGGTGGGCATAAATACATTCCGTTGCATGCAAGAATGAGTCCTGAGTTAGGCATTTGAAGCAGTGTGAGAGCAAGACTGCTTGCTGTTGGTACATAAGTGAAATTATCCCTATTGATCTTTTGCGCCTGAATTGGATCAGCAACTCTTTCCATTAAAATTGTGTGCATAGATTTTGCCACACCTAGGTAATGGTATTTGAAGAAAGACCCTAATAATTCTTTGTTTACTTAATTACAGAGTGATCCTAAGTGTAGGAAAGTGTAGGAAATTTATGACATTTTAAATGAAGTGTGTGCAAATTACCACCATTCCAAGCTCCATTGAGGAGCTGGAATGCAATGTGTTATGCATGGGGCTGCATTAGAACACAGGTTGAACACTGCAGCTGGTTCAGAATTCAGTGACCATGTTGCTCACCAGTGCAGGGCAGTCTGAACATAATCCTAGCCTGACTTCACTGTCTACCAATTAGCTTGCAGGCCTGATTCAGAGTGCCAGTTTTGACCTATAAAGCCTTTGGCTCAGGACCACAATACGTTAAGGACCATTTATTATTGTTGTTGTTGTTAAAATTATATAGGTAAAGATAAAGGTACTCCTGACCATTAGGTCCAGTCGCAGATGACTCTGGGGTTGTGGCGCTCATCTCGCTGTATAGGCCGAGGGAACCGGCGTTTGTCTGCAGACAGCTTCCAGGTCATGTGGCCAGCATAACTAAGCTGCTTCTGGCAAACCAGAGCAACACACGGAAACACCATTTACCTTCCTGCCAGTGTGGTACCTATTTATCTACTTGCACTCTGACGTGCTTTTGAAATGCTAGGTGGGCAGGAGCTGGGACCGAACAACGGGAGCTCACCCCATCGCAGGTATTTGAACCGCTGACCTTCTGATCGGCAAGCCCTAGGCTCAGTGGTTTAGACCACAGCGCCACCCGTGTCCCTATACCCAGAGGTCTCAGGGCAGTTCACAGAACCAAAACAAAATATAAAACCACAAAATATATAATCAAAATAAAAACAACAACCCAATAACTCCCCCACCCCCACCTCCAATTTTAAAAGTACATATGATGTCTAGGGGGACCATAGGCAGATCAGGAAGCTTTCCATGACTGTATGATCCCCGAACCCACTTGGACCTAGTATAGGTATTCCCAAACAAATCAATGTGAAAATATGATGCACCAAATGTAAGCTTTATAAAGAGAAGAAATGAAGCAATTCCAAAGCTGAACTGATACGAATCACACAGTCCTATTTAACAGAATCTCACAGAAGAGTATTTTGGGATCTTCTGAGCAGACAGGTAGCGTGTGAGCAGACAGGTAGCCTTGAAGACGGGTGATGGCACTGTCTGTCACATTAAATATTCACATTGAACTTTATTTTTTTTAATTGTTCCCTGTATTCCTTGTATCGCATCGTACTGCATCTCCCCACATGAACGAACCCATACCCTTGGTTCTTCTTCTGACAGCCCCTCTCAGAGAAGTGTGCAACCAGATTGGGCCTTCTCAGTGGTGGCTCCTTGTGCAATCAATGCGCTCCCCAGGGAGCCATGCCTGGTGCCATCGCTAACTGTTTGTAGGTGCCAGGCAAAAATCAATCTTACTTATTCACTCAGGCTTTTGCATCTTTATTTTCATTTTATAGCACGGTAGGGTGGAGTTGGATCTGGTGTGTGCGCACATACAAACTGTTATGCACTAAGCTTGGATCCTAGAACAATTGGCAAGTAGGATCCTAGAATGCAACAACTGACTGGCTTGCAGGAAAAGACCAATCAGGCTCCAGGAGGAAGTTAATCAGCCTATTAGGCTGGTAGGATCGTAGAATCCAACAACTGATTGGCCTGCAGGAAAAGACCAATCAGGCTCCAGGAGGGAAGCAGAATCAGCCAATCAGATGGGACTCATTGTGTAAATAATGTATATAAAATCCTGAGGTTTGGGGGGCAATTCATTCACTGTTTTACAAGCTGCATTAAAGAGCATGGACTCACTACAGGACTCCGAGTATATTTCACAAACACATACAAACACACAAATTACTAGTGCAGAGGTTGTCAACCTTTTTGGGTCCACTGCTCCCTTGACCAACTACATTCTTTCTGTGTCACCCATGTGGGGCTCAGGAGCCTAGTTATGCTGCCCCTTGCCTGCAGAGCCAGTAGCCCCTCACCCCTTTTCAAACACCCTCCCTTGTGGGGTTTTCCCTCAGCATCCTCTCCTCTCTCCTCTCCTTGGGAGTTCTCTGGGCAGCACCCCGTCCCAAATAGAGGTGCCTCCTCACACTGCCCCACAGGGGCTTGGGAAGTACCCCCTGGCCAGCCCCAGGGGCACCATTCGCCTGCGGAGCACACTGCAGCCAGGGCTGCTGCAACAAACAGCTTTGCCAGCCTTTGGGAGGCAGAGACACTAGAGGGCATCAGGAGAGGGATGGAAGGAAAGAGGGACAGAGGCCAGTGTTGCCCGTGGCACCCCTGACCATCATTCATGCTTGTTTCATCCTTTTCTCTTATTTCATACTTTTTCATCCTTATTTCTGCTTGTTTCATCCTTTTTCGCAATGTTCATTTATGTCAGTTTTGTTTGGGGTGGTGGGAGGGGAGCTAACATCAATAACAAATAAACAATATGTTTCATTTCGTGTTGACCTTTAAAGCCCTAAACGGCCTCGGCCCTGTATACCTGAAGGAGCGTCTCCACCCCCATCGTTCAGCCCGGACACTGAGATCCAGCACCGAGGGCCTTCTGGCGGTTCCCTCATTGCGAGAAGTGAGGCTACAGGGAACCAGACAGAGGGCCTTCTCGGTAGTGGTGCCCACCCTGTGGAACGCCCTCCCATCAGATGTCAAAGAGATAAATAATTACCTGACATTCAGAAGACATCTGAAGGCAGCCCTGTTCAGGGAAGTTTTTAATATTTAACGCTGTATTGTTTTTAACACTTGATTGGGAGCCGCCCAGAGTGGCTGGGGAGGCTCAGCCAGTTGGGCGGGGTATAAATAATAAATTATTATTATTATTATTATTATTATTATTATTATTATTGAATAATTTGCTGTCCCTGGGCACCCTTGTTGTTGATCATACAGATCCACGCACTGCACGATTATCCTTGCAGTGATTTGGGCAGTTGAGCAAATGCTTGGGACAAATAATATGGGCTGACCGGTCACCTTCATGTCTGGCTTATGAGCTTCCTGGGACAGGTGACTGGCTTTGGACAGAGAGAGAGCCATGGACTTTATGGACCCAGGCCTGATTCAGCAAGGCAGTACCTATCTTCCTAAAATAGCAGGGCTATATATTCTGCTTGACTTGCGTTCTCCATGAGGTACAGCCTGCCTTTTAAACATCTTTATTCTCTGTTGCAAAATTGATATTTTTGTTAGCCAGTAAAAATCCCTTTGATAAGACTCATTGTAAAACATTTTTAAGAGCTGCTTTGGGGTCAGTAAATTTTCAACCGTGTTCCATTTTGCCACTTATCTTGCCTTTTTTCACTTATATGAATGCCGTGTTTATCCAATTGGTAAATACTGTCACGAGCAGTAATGTCGTGCTTGAAAGATGTATTTTTTTATCTTGTTTTCTTCCCTGCCAGCCTGTGCAGATTGAAATGTAAATGAATCTTCTTGTCTTCGTTTCAAGTTCACCACCGAACTTGTGTTTAAACTTCCAGTATTTCACTGTGTATGTACTTTACATTTTGAAGGCTTATTATGAATCTTGCTTGTATATGTATAGCCCTCAGGGTTTGACTTTTGTTTTATTGCTGACTTTGTTATATGGATTAGGTCACTGAAACTGATAGAATAATGGACTGGAGAATTTCATTTAAAATATATGCATAGCTCCAGTGAGATATTTGCATTCACTTTTATCTCATTTATTCCCCGTTGATTGAACTGAGATTTTTTTATTTTTTTTAAGGAATAGATTAGGAGACAAAGTAAACAAAGGGTCTAACAATCATGTGAAAAACACCAGTCAGTGGTGTTAGCTCAATTACTAGCTAATTGATTTCACTTTAAAAATAGAGTCCGGCTAGATTCATAGGTGGTCGTTTTGATTTTCTATCTGTCACTGTTGAGATTCTTGCTGTATCAAACTGTTTAAATTGATAAATTAACTGGCAGCAGTTATTCAATTGACTAGGGACTCAGCTATACAGCTGCTAATAAAACAATTTGTGTTGTAAAGTGCAATGTGCAAACGTGACAATAGATGGGGATAGCGAGCTATGGCAAATTCAATGTATTTTTCAAAACGTTTTTTAAGAAAGCATATTCACAGCATTTTTTTAAAAAAAATATGTGTGTTGATTCCACCTAGAAATACTTTAGAGAGACAGACTTTGTTGTAAAATCTTAAATAATGCCTCTCTTGGGGGGGGGGGGCAGAGCTTGACAGTTGTAGCCACATAGAACCTGAACAATATCATCCTTCCCCAAACAGAGAGGCAGTAAAAATGTGGATAAAGCACTTTTTGTGGCAGGGGTAGCCAGAATTGCCAATAGTCAGGGGGGGTTATCAAAGTGGTACTTCAGCAGCATCTATAGGGTACTGTGTTGGTTATTCCTGTTTCATTGCAATGAAAATGTTGATAGCCCATTTTAGGGGGTGGAAGATGAGGTGCTGGCTATTCACCCCTTCCTCCCCACTTTTAAAAATGAGTCCTCCAGCAAACACTAGTTGCTGATCAGATTTATAGAGTTAAGCTAATGGAGCAGCCAAGATAGTTTATTGTGATATTATTATTATTATTATTATTATTATTATTATTATTATTATTATTATTGAGGCACACAAAACCAAGGCACTTGCAACTTGTATTGTTGCTCTTACGGGGTTTCTGTAACATTCAATTTTTCCTGGACCACAATGCATTCTGAAGTGAATGTTGGAATGAGCGGGGAGTACTTCAGGTGATAGATTTAAGCCATAAAGAACTCAAAACCTGGCATAAAATTGGCTTGGAAATTACTAATTTAAAACCTTCATTGGATGCAGAGAGCATGCAGTTTGCACCACACTGCTACGTCAGGCATTTTCGTGACAAGTTAAAAACTACATATTACGACTGCTGTTACGTTTTATCACAGCAGAGCCTGGTTCATCCACTGGGGTGCTTTGATATTCAGACTGCAAGCAAGAAATGTAAACTATCTCATTCAGTCTTTAGCATTTATAAGCATAGATTTGATTCTTTAAAAAACTGAATCTTGCAGTTTTTTTATTTCACCCACTGGCAGAGAATCCAGGATGCCTGTGAGGATAAAGGAGTTGTTTTTTGTGGCAATTTAGAAACTACTGTTATGGTTCTCACGGAGGTATCCAATGCTGAATCTTGTCTGAATTTGTAGGATCTGTTTCAGCTTATGTGGCTGAAACGGGTGATATGGACAGGGTGCTTGCAAGGATGCACTGGCATAATAAATAGAAATAGAAATAGAAATAGAAATAGAAATAGAAATAGAAATAATAGAAATAGAAATAGAAATAGAAATAGAAATAGAAATAGAAATAGAAATAGAAATAGAAATAGAAATAGAAATAGAAATAGAAATAGAAATAGAAATAGAAATAGAAATAGAAATAGAAATAGAAATAGAAAAAATACCACATTGGCCGGAATGTAAGCTGCACCTAAATATAAGCCACACCTTTAAAATTCAACTGAGGGGGGAGCACAATACCCGAATATAAGGTAAAGGTACCCCTGACCGTTAGGTCCAGTCATGGACGACTCTGGGATTGCACACTCATCTTGCTCTATAGGCCAAGGGAGCTGGCATTTTCGGCAGACAGGTCATGTGGTCTGCATGACTAAATTGCTTCTGGCTGGGTTGCGGCAGCCAGTCTGGGTGGCTTCCAGCATATACAGAAACATTATAAAACATCAAACATTAAAAACTTCCCTATACAGCAGGGGTAGGCAACCTAAGGCCCATGGGCCACAAGCGCCCCACGGGGTTCATTTAACTGGCCCACGAGATGCCCCCGAACTGAGCCGCCCACCCGAACCGAGCCGCCTACCCGAAACCAACGCAGCACGGCACGGGGACTCGCTTCCGCGGCACCGGAAATCACATCTGCGCGTGCGCAGACGCCGGAAATTATGGGAGCAATTCGGCCCACGGAGATATCTCCACTCGAGTGAACTGACCCAGGTGAGGTAAACCTTGCTGACCCCTGCTATACAGGGCTGCCTTCAGATGACTTCTAAAAGCTGTATAGTTACTTACCTCCTAGACATCTGATGGGAGGGAATTCCACAGGGTGGGTGCCACTACTGAGAAGGCCTTCTGCCTGGTTATGCATGTCACAGAGAGTCACAAACCATGGATCAACACAAACAAACCATGAACTGATGCACACTGCTAAATTGCTCCCATTGTGCCCTTCCTTTCAATGACCTGGGAGTTCCACCCTACAAACTACTATCAGTAAGCCAAAAGGAAACCATGAGAGTTTCTTTGGAGATAAATAAGCCATGAGTGATCCTTCATGCGGCACACGGAGTCAATGCTTGCAGCTTGCAGTTCTCAGTTCAAGAGAAGGAGGGGCAAAAGGGGGCTAACTTGCTACTTGTCCATGGCAATCCATGTTTCATGGTTTGCTGGGTCATTGATTCAAAATATCCAGTCACGTTTTGAGCCATAGATGTAGGCATTGTGCTTGCTAATGTTTTTGTCTGGTCTAGTCCAATCAGATATGTCAAACTGCAGTAATTAACCTCTTTGATATTCAAATGGATTGGGCTCGCCGTGTTATCTGTTTTACACATTGAGTATCAATAAATACTTAAAGCTTTGCTTTCCCTTTCCCTTTCTTCTTCCTTTCAGGGGTGACTTCTTGTGCCAATTTCCTATTTGGCTGAAAGCCAGCCCTGTATTTATCAATCACATAGGAATCCACTGGCATACTGGAATCAGACTGTCAGGTGCTTTCCCATTTCCACTGATTAGTTATTACTTAAATATCACATCCAACATATGGGGACTATCATTTTGTGAGCTGTATTTTTTCCCTTGAGTTCTATTTCACGGAATTTAGTTTCCTTCCTTTGCCAGGCCCTGATTTACCAAGCAGGGATAAACACAAGGAACATTCAAATCAGTAGAGTTGTGTGTATATTTTATAAACAAATTTTATTTGTAAATTTTATCCTCTTTAGTTACTACATTTTTATTTATTTTTAATCAACCTCCTTTCCCTTTGGCTTATAATTGATTTCTTCTCCCTCATGTAAAAGGACTCAGATATACAGGATGCCAAGACCACATATCACCGGTCCTGAAAGACCTACAGTACGTTAGCTCCCAGTACATTTCCAAGACAATTCAAAATGTTGGTGCTGACCTTTAAAGCCCTAAATGGCCTCGCTCCAGTATACCTGAAGGAGCGTCTCCACCCCCATCGTTCTGCCTGGACACTGAGGTCCAGCACCAAGGGCCTTCTGGCGGTTCCCTCACTGTATGAAGTGAGGTTACAGGGAACCAGGCAGAGGGCCTTCTCGGTAGTGGCACCTGCTCTGTGGAATGCCCTCCCATTAGATCTCAAGAAAATAAACAACTATCTGACATTTAGAAGACATCTGAAAGCAGCCTGTTTAGGGAAGTTTTTAATCTTTGATGTTTTGTTGCAATAATAATAATAATAATAATAATAATAATAATAATAATAATATTCTGTTTGGAGCTGCCCAGAGTGGCTGGGGAAACCCAGCCAGATGGGTTGGTATAAATAAATAATAATATTATTGTTGCAAGGGGATATTTACTGGACTAATCACTGATCCACAGTTTTGTAGCTCACCAGCCACAGCAGAAGGTGGTAGAACAAGATAACTGGGCCCAGATCAACCCTGGTGGGTTCAGATCAAACCTGATGCTGTCACATAACAACAGCAATACTGCCTTGGGATCCCTCAGGTCTTAGGGAGACTCAGCTGCACACCCTTCCATGCTTGAGAGTACCTCCTTCAAGGCTTTCTGCTGGCCTCCACCATTGGAGAACTCACCAGTGGACTTCCCACTCCCATGCACCTTCGGCAGGTGGAAAAGGGACGTTGGCACTGACAAGAAGCCAGCTTGGTTGGGAGAACTAATTGAAGGGACATTTCCACTCAGCCTGCCAGCCCCTAAGCCTAGCATAAGGGGGTAGATGAGGGGGTAGGGGCAGTAGCTCGCTCTGCCCATCAACATGGAAACGTGAAGACATGCCAAATTGCCCTGTCCATTAGCCTTCATGTGAACACCATGACTGTCTGTACTGTTGGGGTCTTCATGCGTAAACCAGTTTGTCCATGGGACCAGGAACTCTGATTGCAAAGGGATCAGGGCCATGGGGAAGTCTTTGTGCATGCAAGTGTACAGGCAAAGGATCCATTGATACTCATGGTTGTGTTCTTTGTGTGAAGGCAAAGGGCTGAAGCCACTTGACAAGCATGTTCCCTATCCCCCTTGGGAACATTGATGTCTGAAGAGGCCCATTGTGTTTCTGGTTTCCCTAGTGGAAATCTCTCCCCCTCCCCCATTTAAATCTAAAATGAGAAAGAAAGACAAGAAACTGTCCCTCGAGGAGGTGAAAAAGGGGTAATTAGCCCAATTCATACATTCTGCTGAGGCAGATGGATCATTCTGAAAACTCCTGCTTCGCTTGCCAGGAGGAGAGGAAATCATCTTTGAAGCAGAGCTTGGCATATGAGATCAAACCTTCTTGTGACTTTCAGAGCATCTGCAGCATCTTTGAATCATATGTTTAAAAATGAAGATCTGTCTGTTTATCAGTCAACACCAATCACAGGCAACTACCTTTCTTCTACATGTGACATATCCTTTGATCTTCATGCCAGTGATCTTCACCTTCATGTATCTGAGCCTCCTGAGATTTTTAACTGTGAGGTGGCCTGATGTATTACTCAGGCCAAAATGTGAGTTATTCATCTTTTCCCCATTCTGTTGCGCTGTTGAAGTACTTTGAGAAGTGGGATACGGAATTCAGTTCACACTGAGAGACCTAACCTGATTTGCACTTTCCTAAACAATATGGAAGCCAAAACGCAGCCATTCTTTGAAATTTGCACTTCTCCAGAAGAGCACATAACAAAGGAAATTGTAGCAATGCATATATTAGTGAGTATAAAGCACTAAGATGCATTATATGAAGGGAAATTGCTTTCAAAAATGTGTCTATTACGTAAAATTGCATACAAAGATCTGTATATTAGGAGAAATTTGCACTACAATGCTTATGGTGTTGTTGTTTTTTAATGAACCTTTTAAAAAAACCTGATATGAAAATGAGAAGAAGTGAAATTAAGATTGGAAAAATGATACAGAAAAAAACCTGAAATTGCTAGATTGATCCATCCTCATTTGACCTTTTTTTTGAGAGACACCTACCTCTCTATGCTTCCATTTCTGAAAATAAGGATATCTGGGACTGTTCACTGCTTACAGGAGAGATTGTATATGTAATGGGAATTGGGGTTGCTCATGCGTAAGGGATGCTGATGCTCTAGGCAACGTTGCCTGGCTAAACCTTTCCCTGGCTGGACAGCCCTTTCTCCATGGCTGTGTCAGTCACTGGCAGAATCCGTCAGTGGGCATTTCCTGAACTTCTTCCAACATAAAAATTCCTTGATGCCCAGTCTCCGCCTAGCCTCCCTGCGCGGATGTTTTTTGCGCAGAGTAGGCATAGCCAGCGGAGGTCCTGGACTCTCCCCGCTGGTCTCTGTGGAAGAGTCTTGGAGCCCTCTCTCCGAAGTCCTTCCCTGATCCCCTTCCTCCCCGGTGTCACGCTGATTACCTTCCCCAAAGGGAGTGTTCTCTCTCCCTCTACTGGTCCCTTCTCCTGCATAGTCGGGGAGCCTTACCTCCACTCTTGGCTCCGATGGCAGTTCCCTGACAGTATATGTCACCCTCCCCAATTGGTGCCCTCCAGATATTTAGGGCTGCAACTGCTGGGGCTGGCAGAAATTATAGTTCAAATCTTTAGACTGGGGCAGTACTAACCCAGGCTAAAGGCTGAATATGTCAACTTTCCTCAACCCAAGTACCCTCCAAGATTCAAACTATAATATCTGCCAGAGGGTATTATGCCTCAGACAGATCTGTGAAAATAACTGGACTTTGGAGATGTAGATAGGTAGCCGTGTTGGTCTGCCATAGTCAAAATAAAAATAAATAAAAAGGAAGGAATTTTTTTTTATTTTGGACTTTGGAGAGTATATTTTCCAGCTTGTGAAAATCCCTGCATTCAGTAAATGGGGTCTGAAAAGTAGCAAGCAGACATTCCTGTTCCATAGACATCAAGCCCTTGCCAAAATTCATGATTGGCATGCCTGAAATCCTCACTCCCAAGTCTACCTTCCTTGCATATGCGCACTAACTCACTAGGCAAAAGCCCAAGGACGGGACAGAGCACTTGCTCCCTTATTGTTATTTTGCACAACTCACTATAAAGCAGATACGTTTCATGTTTTTGACTGCACGCAGATAGATTTTAGTGTTTTGTACACAATGGCGATGGGAGCAATTGTTCCATCTTGGGTTACAATTTGATGCACACTTACTTGTGAGCAAGCACCATTGAGTGCAGAGGGATTTACTTCTGGGTAAACATACACAGGGTTAAGTAAACTAGTATTTATGTGCTACAGTACTTTACAGCTGTCCCCCCCCCCCCAAGGTTGAAGCACAATGGGCCATTTTCTAAAACAGTAAAACTTGTCTTCAGCTCTTTCATCCGATTTTAAATCCCCACTTTCCTGCTTTACTAAACAACACGTTGTTTGAAAAATTCATTTTCTAAGCCATGTATATGCCATGCACACACACACAAATGCAAATCTCAGTGTATATTGCATGTATATTTCCAGGTGTATATTTCCAGGTGTATATTTCCAGGTGTGTATATATAATGAAGACATAGCATAGGAATCAGGAGAAACAGAATGACCTTGGGAGTCATCTTCAAACTTTCCTCCCAACAACCCACCAGCTAAACCCTTCCCTTTCTATCCAATGTGGGTAATGTGGTTTCTCCAGTAATAGAAAACAGACTTATTGATGGGCAATGTCCCAGCAGGCTGGGTAAGGCATACCAGGGGTCATCCAAGATGTTTCAGTGTCTGGCGTGAAACCTCCCCCTGCTGCAATCATGAGGGGGAGGGGCAGGCAAACTTTGCAAGAAATTTTCCTCGAGGAAAAGCACCCCCCCCCATCCTGTCTACCTTACACAGCCCTCTGCAACAGAGCCCATCACGGAGTCCATTTTCTTTTCCTTGAGGAAAATCCCTTGTAGAGTCTTTTGCCTGCCTGGTGGAAAGAGAAGCTCTCAGAAAGCTTCATCGGCCCAGGAAGAGGGGAACTTCAAGAAGTGTATCTCAATAATAATACTACTAATAATAATTTATTTATACCCCACCCATCTGGCTGGGTTTCCCCAGCCACTCTGGGCAGCTCCCAACAGAATATTTAAAACACAGTAAAACATCAAACTTTAAAAACTTCCCTAAACATGGTTGCCTTCAGATGTCTTCTAAAAGTCAGATAGTTGTTAATTACCTTGATATCTGATGGGAGGGCATTCCACAGGGTGGGCGCCACTACCAAGAAGGCCCTCTGCCTGCTTCCTTGTAACCTCACTTCTCACAGTGAGGGATCCGCCAGAAGGCCCTCAGAGCTGGACCTCAGTGTCTGGACTGAGCTTGAGGAGAAGCCATTACCAAATCTCCCTTTCTACCCAGCCTCAATACTGGGTGGCAGAACGCCTCCCCTCTCACCAACTTGGAGAGAGTGGGGAGTATTCTGCAAGGCGTTCCCACTTTTCTTTTCCAGCCAGGGGTGGGGAAGAGGAGCAGGGTGTGGCACACTGGAACATCCTCACCTACTTGGCAGAGGTGGAAGGAGTGGGCAGGGCACCAGTTCTTGTGTTTCCACCACCTGAGGCAGCTGCTTCACCCCACCTTATCAGTGGGCTGGCTCTGAAGCAGACACTCCATGTCAAAAGACAGGTAGTCAGCAGCCATTGATCATTCAGCAGTTTCATAAAGGGTATGTTTAGTCAATCGGATCATGCATAGTTGTGTCCACTGTAAGTATTGAGCTTGAGTCATCTCAGGAAATACAGTGAAGGATGTTTACTATAATTAGAGTGGAATATGTTTGCAGGAAGAAATCCATTACTTGCAAAGGATAATAAATGACTGAATTAGAGCCCTAACCTGCATTAGATATGGCAGTGGTTCCGGATGATTAATTAGAGAGGTGCATAATTATTGGTTACCACCCCACTACAGCAGCCACCCTGGGGAGAATCATTGGCAGATACTGCTGGGGTTTCCCATGAATAAGTGAAATTGGGCTTGAGCTGCCTCAATTGCTTGCACTACCACTATACTTGTAGCTCAGAGTGAAGGCAAAATAAACACATAGGTTTTGAGTTATGTGCAAAGATCCAGTCGAATCAAGCTTCTTGCATCAATGCAGCAAGGTCTTTTTGTTGCTGGCACCACGACTAGCGGGTCAGTTTCCACTGAAAAGGGAGAGGAACCTGCAGCAGCAGGAAGGCATTGATGTATTTGGAATGCTGATGGAGGAGGGTGTTGAGTCGCATGGAGGAAAAATTTAAACACATAGCAGAGTTCCCAAAAAACAGACCAGAGGCAATGGTACTTCATCCAGCAGAGCTTTACTGCTGCTGAAGGCAAATGAGCATAATGGTCACAAATCCAACGCATTCAGGATTGGCACAGTCCATAAAGTATCCAGTTGCGGAACTTACAATAAAACTTATAACAAGACTAAAACTTAACACTAAGCATTTCATGGACTGAAATTGCACATTCAAGAGAGGCAACTGAAACCTAAAGAATGGCAACACTGGTGATTCGTAGTAGCAAGTTGAAACAAATACACTACAAAGACAAAATGGAGAGAAACGGATACGGTAACAAAATGTAAATAAGGAAACCTGTTTGTACTTCATGTATTACTGGACAACAACTCCCATAATCCTTGACCAATGGCTATACCGGCAGCGGCTGATGGGAGACACAATGTAACAATATCTAAAGGGCAACAGATTCCCTATTCCTGATGCTACCAGCAAAGCATGTAAAGAAAGAAACCACAGAGTAAGGGCTCCAGTGCTACAAATGTCTGGTGAGATGAGTCATTATTGAATCTAAAGCAGCCTTAGTAATTCACACACCCTGCACTTCCATCTCGCTTTGAAGAGATTTATGTGCTGAAATAATACTGTAAACTGGGAGAGGGTTGTGGTCTTCACAGGAGAGTTATCTCTATTGTAGCCATTCAAACATATCATTTCCCCGGGATGTGTCTCCAACGAGGGCAGATGGAAACATTTCCCAGAACATCTGTTACCCATCATTCTTCTGTGCAGCAACCCAGATGCTGATGACAACTTGTATGCAAATCACACCGACAATTTGTTCAATGTCTTTCCTGTTGAGACTGGGGTGGTTCTGGTCATAGCATTTATCTGATAGAGAAGATGTTGCCATCTCACAATAAGAGGTGCAAATGTTTAGTCAGGGAATGGGCGTGCAGCAATCAATATATATATGAACAAATTTATGTACCTTGGTTTGATACACGTCTGATGGCAAAAAAAAAGTTTCTTATACTTTTAAACATGGCCATCAGATTACATATTTCTGTCTAGAGAAATGCCATTCTCATATATATATATATATATATATATATATATATATATATATATGCAGGTTTTGGTGTCTTCGGGTGTCTTCCCGTGTAAGAGTTGGGGTGTCTAGGCGACGTTTCGACGAGGTCTCACTCGTCATCTTCAGGCTGGTGCTTTCGGCTTCTTGTTACTGGAACACCCCAACTCTTACACGGGAAGACACCCGAAGACACCAAAACCTGCATTCCTGTACCCGTGAAAATCTACGAAAGCATATATATATATATATATATATATATATATATATATATATATATGCACCCCTTCTCTTTCTGACCTTGTATTTCAAAATTACTTTTATCTCCAGGATGTGACATATAAGAGAAAGAGACTGTGCAAGTATTACTGTATAAATGTCAGCCTTTTTAAGTTTGCAAATGCCTGCTATAAAACATTCGCATTACAAGAGTTTGATTTACAACCTGTTATCAGTCTAAGATCTATCTTTCTCCAGTTCTGAACTCTAAACGAGACAGGAACATTTGGATAGTGTTGAAAAACATAGATTCAAAATGGATCCCCTCTTTTAATTAACCCAGCTCCTCGGGTTGAAAACAAAACCGCTGGCATTTAACAGATTATTATGGCATCATGCATCAACCTTCGATAATATCAAGCCATCGAGAACAAGGACTTTTAATGCGCAACTATAGAACATAAGGGCAAGAAAGGTGCAGGCCTTGAAAACTAAATTATCTTTACAGCATTAACATTTACGTCTCTAAAAGTATTTCAGCATCAGAGGCCATAGTCATCAAATGGCCTTGGAGTATTCAGGCTGAAATCAGTAGAGCTACTCCAAGACAAGTGGTTTGTAGTTGGATCGCTGCTGTTGATCTCTTTCAGGTGCAAACTGTACCAGCATCTTTGAGACAAATGGTTGCCTTACAGCAGTGCTGGATGGATTTGTGGATTGTAAAGTTTTTTTCCGCCTTTCAGGGAGCTCTTTGTTTATTGGCACGACTGCTAAGCAACTCTTGCAAATCTCTCATGGGAACCTTGTGACTCATGTCATTCTTTGTTTTATTTTTTAATTATATTTTATTAAGGTGATTTCAATTAAAAGAAATAAAGTGATATGGGGGGAGAAGGAGAAGCGAAGGGGGAGAAAAATGACGGCAACAAAGATGCAAATGAAAGTGAAAATATGCAAAAAATAAAGAGAGCAATATACAGTATTCCCATACTTGAATCTGAAAGGATGTGCTGTAGTGGTTGTGAATTGTTCTATCAGTTGTGATGGGGGGACTTGGCTGGACCTCATTCTTATGTTCTTTTCTGCCACATTTAAGCTTCTACACCAAAACACAGGTGGCGCTGTGATCTAAACTACTGAGCCTGGGCTTGCCGATCAGAAGGTCGGCGGTTGGAATTCCCACAACGGGGTGAGCTCCCATTGCTTGGTCCCAGCTCCTGCCAACCTAGCAGTTTGAAAGCATGCAAAAAAGTGTGAGTAGATAAATAGTGGGAAGGTAAACGGCGTTTCCGTGCACTGCTCTGGTTTCACCAGAAGCGGCTTAGTCATGTTGGCCACATGACCCGGAAAACTGTCTGCGGACAAACGCTGGCTCCCTCGGCCTGTAAAGCGAGATGAGCGCCGCAACCCCAGAGTTATCTGTGACTGGACTTAACTGTCAGGGGTCCTTTATCTATACCTTTTTACCAAGGCATAGCATACACCATCCAAAAGAAAAAAGAAAAGAAAAGGGAATGGTAAGCGTTTCAGCAGCTCTTTTTAGAAACATTCTCACATGCTGTGTGTGTTGCCTATAGGCATATGTAAAATCCCATTCCCTACTGGTCTTTCAAAAATGAATGTTGTGACCTTTGCAGCAGAGAAAGTAAATTCATATGAAACTGGATGTTCTGTGCAAAGAGATTATGTATGCAGATGGATATATAATCTTGTTACCTAACCTATGGCATTACCACTGAGCTAGGTAATTTTGAAGACATTTTTTTCCTTATCTGCTCCTTAAAACTGTCTTCAGAACCCCCTTAATAGTTTGTTCTGTTGCAGTGGGGGAATCACTACCACAGACCACTTCTACCGCAAAGCATGTACCTTATTTAAAGCCTCCTTCTAAAGCCATCCACTAATTTTATTGGCTGAATTCACCAAGATGAGCAACCGGGGTCTGGTGAATTTCTGGCAAAACCAGCTGATTCCCAGCTCAGCTGGGAATGATGGGAGTTGTAGTTTGAGATTAATATCGACTCTCCCCTCATCCACATTGACAGTTAATTGGTGGCACAATCAACGCCTGCTCGCCTTCCCTTGCCACACTCCTCAAGCTGTTGGGTGTGATGTTTTTTCTCTTGACTATCTTATATTTTCAGGAACAGAAATCTGCATGTGGAAACTCTTCTTACACGTGTGAACAGCACAGGTTGAATCTGGAAGATTTGACTCCAATTCCAACTGATGCAATGCACACCAGTGGTTTTTCCTGTACTTTCAGGTGCTTTTACACTCTTCTTGTGGGAATCAGGAGCAGGACTCTTTGTGGTTCTCTGTCAGGGACTGTGCTGAAGAGGTCTACACTAAGGAGGAATAGTGGGAGCTTGCCCCTCCCCCTACTCCTGATCAGGATCCTGAATCTTCCCAGGAGCAGGGAAGTAGTATAGATTCAGAACAGTGGTTTGCAGAGGGACATAGTTCAGAAGGCAGAAGCTGGGAAGTAGTGAGTGGAGAACAGCTAGGAGGAGAAGAAAATGGAGGAGAGAGAGAGAGAGAGAGAGAGAGAGAGAGAGAACAGATTCACTGTCACTGGAAAGCATCTAGCTGCTCAGCCCAAGGTCAAGGAGAGCAGACAAGTTGGCGGCACAGAATGCACAGTGGTTGCGAGATCAGGTTGCAAGACGCGGAAGTGAAGTGGGTGACTAGGGAGGAAGTGGGTGGAGCCCTTAATTGGGAGCACCTTCATTCTGAGAAATGGATTCTTTGTTCTCTCGCTGTGATCATCAACATTTTTAACTGGTAAGAGACTCCTTCTGCTTTGTTCTGCTTATCTACTGCCAGGGGGGGGGGGGAGCTGATTCCCTGAAGCCTGACATTCTCTGAATGTCTGCTCCAAGGTCAAAGGGAGCAGAGCATTCAGGGCTGAAACACCTGCCTCCTAGAATTCACTTTGTATTAATGCTAAGCAGGTCCCAGATGTATGCCCCCCTGGCCAACATGGTACAATGTTGTTCTGAATTTTATATTATTATTGTTTTTACATGCTTTGGTTTTTTTATATATGTTGAGCAGTATATAACTATGTGCAGTGAAATATGTGCTCGTCAAATTTGCAGATGGCACCAAACTGGAAGGGGTAGCTAATGCCGCAGAGGACAGAATCAGAATTCAAAATTACCTTAATAGATTGGAGAACCAGGCTCTAGAGGAGATATGATAGCCATCTTCAAATATCTCAAGGGCTGTCACATGGATGATGTTGGAGCAAGCTTTTTTCCCTCCTGCTCTGGAGAGTAGGACTTGAACTGATGGCTTTAAATTACAAGAAAGGAGATTCTGACCAGACATATGGGAAATCTTTCTGACACTAAGAGCTGTCTGACAGTGGAATGGTCTCCCACGAGAGGTGGTGGACTCTCCTTCCTTGGAGGTTTTTAAGCAGAGGCTGGATGGCCATCTGTCATGGATGCTTAGCTGAGATTCCTGCATTATAGGGGGTTGGACGTGATCACCCTCGGGGTCCCTCAACATTTTGACAATTCTATGATTCGATGATTTTATGAATACATAGGCAAATAAATTACTGTAAAAAACACTATCTTGAAAGATTTAAGGGTTTGCTGAGCGCAGAACCGATAGAAGAAGAAGAGATGCCAGTCTCTGGTGCTACCATCAGCGTACGTACAAAGGGTTTCCTGCACACCACAGCTTGAAAAAAATGTGGACTTATTTCCCTTTGACAAAAAAAAGCTGCTTTTCTGCAGGTCAGAGGACCAGCCTGAGGAGGGGCTGCCATCAGAAAGTGAAATCTGTGCACAGATACACACAATATGCACACAGGAAGTTCACTTTGCACATGAGACTGACTTAAATCCTGCTTAGATTGTACAAAGACTAGTGTTTAAGCTACTGTTCACCAAATTATATTTTAAATATTCATTGGTTTTTGCAAAAGGAATAAGAAACTGCATAGCTGATGATACGCATGTATCCTGCGATGATACACATGTAGATAATTTATAAACCTTTATACACGGATATATATATAGAGACAGAGAGAGAGAGAGAGAGAGAAGTTAATCTTTATTAGGCTTCTTAAAAAAGGTTAAGATACATTTGGATGAAAGTATGCACACAAACACAGCTTTGGGGCTGATAAGCCAGGTTAACTGTGTATATATTGAATACTGCTGGACCATGCAACCTGTCTGTGACTGATTCGTAGACTGTGTTTCTAAATCCTGCCTTTGACAAATGTACTAATTGAGTTATTCATTAGTTCTGTTCTCCTGGGTACTGGGTGTCAGCCACAAGCCGGCAGAGGGTACACATTGTCAGATGGAGCAATGGTAGGTTTTTATGGTTCCACAGACAAACAGCGAGCCCATCAAATAATCAGCTTTTTAGATTATGACAAGGTTGAAAGCAAATAGCTCCCTGGGATTGGACCTATGAACTTAACAGTTCAGCAGTATCTGTGTAAAACGATGCAACCATATGCTGTGCTTGTGAATGACAATTTGATGATTCCTTCAGTGGCAAAGGGAGGTAGATTCGGGGTGGAGAAATTTATGGTGCCATAACACTTCACAAATTATATTTAAGTGGTTTTCCAGGGTTCCAGGTCGTTGTAACATCTGCAAAGAAAAATTCTGGCTGTATTTTATTTTATTTTGATATTATTATTATTATTATTATTTTGCTTTTTAATCTTTATTGTTTTACATATTAAATTCCTTCACCACAAACAGAACAAAAGGAAAAAAAAAATCACATCAAATACAAAGAAGATGTAACTTGTAAAATAAAGGATTTCCATATCTTAAGACTTTCCTCATCCTCAGTAGGAGTCCTCTGTTTCCTTGTTGACTGAATATTTATATATCATTTAACTTATCATAACATCATCATAATCTTTGTATCATATAGCATTGCAGAAATTAATCGAAGCATTTCTGAGATTTCATATGAGAACAATGTTCTTTTAAACATATTCTGAATAAATCCCATTCTTTGTTAAACTTTTGGTTTGTCTGATTCCCAATTTTTTCTGTCATCTTCGCCAATTCTACATATTCAAATTATTTCAACTGCCACTCCATTTTAGTTGGTATTTTCTCTCTCTCCCACCCTTTAGCTATTAACATTCTTGGAGCAGTAGTTGCATACATGAATACCTTTCTCTGTTCCTTTGGAACCTCTGCAGCTATGATTCCTAAAAGAAAGGCTTCTTTTTAAAAAATAAAAGTTAATTTGAACATTTTTTTAGCTCATTATAAATTATTTCCCAAAAGGTTTTTGTTTTTTTTAATCTTATTACATTTCCACCACATGTGATACATTGTTCCCTTGGATTCTTTACATCTCCAACAAAGGTTTGAGCTAGTTTTAGACATTTCCACCAACTTGCTGGGTGTAATGTACTATCGATAAAACATCTTCATGTAATTTTCTTTTAAGGTATAGCATGCTGTGAGCTTATTTTGATATTTTAAGTATGGATAATGTGACGGTTGATACTATCAGGGCTGTACCAGTATGGCTTTTTAAACAATTCATCATTTCCATAACACTGTTTAGTGTGGAAAGTGCTTTATAAACTCTCTTTTCAGCTCTGGGACAAGCCTAGGAAATTGACTATTAATATTTTCTTTGGAGCATTGAACCAAACCTTAATTCGCACAGCACAACAAACATTGAGCCTTGAGCTGTTAGAAACATTTTGGGTATCTTTGTTCTGGCTGTTTATGGGGCAGTTGGTGGTGGTTCAAAATCTCCCAGATTGGTTGGGGGAGTTTGAGAAATAACCCAAAGTCTTTGAGGGTGGGACTGCCACTTATCCTATCGATATGAGCTGGTGATGGATTTTTTAACTTTAAAAGCATGTGTCTTGCACTGCCCACAGGTCCTATCCTTCAATTTTTAACACCTGCTGTGAGTGGCACAGCCCCTTTTGATTTTAACGTTTACAAAAGAAGACAAAGTATCCTTTTAGAAAATGGTTTTAATTGAAGATTTTCTCGAATTGCAAAAGTACAAGCAGTGTCTCTGTTTTCCGTTAGTAGAATCTTTTCTACAGATCAGTGATATTCGACATGAGACACTCATTCCCAGGAGCACCATCGCTGGACCCAGGAGGGAGCTGTCAGGAGTGAACATAGACCACTGGTACCAAGCCATATGGGAAGCAAAATACCTTCTGACACCACATATGGTTAAGATAAGTGACAGCCCTCACTCCTCCAGTATTTCAATATATGTTGTTGTTATCTTTTAAAAAAAAACCCTCTGGAAATCTACAGAATGTTGCACCCTGTTATTGTGATAATAATGTTTATTAGTGTTCAATTACAATCCAATAATAGCCTCTGTCCCTGCTCCTGCCAACCCAGCGGTTCGAAAGCACGTCAAAGTGCAAGTAGATGAATAGGTACCGCTCCGGCGGGAAGGTAAACAGTGTTTCCGTGTTCTGCTCTGCTTCGCCAGAAGTGGCTTAGTCATGCTGGCCACATGACCCGGAAGCTGTACGCCGGCTCCCTCGGCCAGTAAAGCAAGATGAGCGCCGCAACCCCAGAGTTGGCCATGACTGGACCTAATGGTCAGGGTTCCCTTTACCTTTACCTTTAATAGCCTCATTATAACAATACCAATTTGGAATGCAATTATTAATAGCAATAGTTCAAGTACCGAATTATATAATTTAGATAAGGTGGCCCTCCATGTGCTAGAATTGATGGCTTGATTATTTGCTTTATTTCTGCGTTCCAAAATCTTATTAATTTCCATTACATTCCGGTCATAATAATAACCCCTTATACGACAACTGCAATATTAGTAACTTTTATTTGTGTTGACACATTACATGAATTATAAAACTACAAGTGAGGAACTCAAACTATATCCTTGTTCTTCCTGTGTGTGGCAATTATTCTATCTGTGGTGTTTCTTCCTGTCCTTGTAAGATGTTATGTCTTTCTTTCCCCCGTTCATTGCTGTTATTCATCCCTGATGCACCCTGTTATCATGACTACATGACCCGGAAAGCTGTCTGTGGACAAACACCGGCTCCCTCGGCCTGAAAGCGAGATGAGCGCCGCAACCCCATAGTCATCTTTGACTGGACTTAACCGCCCAGCGGTCCTTTACCTATATAAACTATGGTGTAATGGTTCTGCATATTGTTTAAGCTTCTACATTTTTCATGCATGTTGGAAAGCAGCGCATACATTTAAATAACAACAACAAGGGTTCAGATACATCTGACATAATTAACGCTTTGCCAAGATCAGAGGTGCCAAGTATTTGGGAACGCCCCTCTACCTTGAAGCGCTGGGGCTATAAACTTCGCAGCTGCCTCCTTGGATTTACCCAGAGCTAATGGTCTCCCATGCTACCGCTGGAATGCCTAAAGGCCACCAAAGTCAAGTGCTTCGTTGTGCAATGATTCTAGACTGTCATTGTTTATTAGTCTTTGAGGAATAGAGCAACAGCTGTTCCCATTGCAAAAGCAATTCAGATGATTTTATTTTTATTTTTTGGGTGGGTGAGTGGGGGAGAGAGAGAGAGAGATGTATTTTTGTCCACAATGCTTTTGTTGGTTTGTTGGCAATCATATGGTTTTGCTAATATTGCAAGCTAACGATTATGGAGAGCTGCCCAAATCTACCACCTCCTTCTCTCATGCACACAAAGCTCTTCCCTCCTTGCAAGGACTTTCTAATTCACTTCAGTGAAGTTACTAGGGAAAACATGCATAAACAGTAATGTAAAGTGGGCTCAGCATTGGGATGAGCATCTAAAAATGATTTGAAGGGCTGGCTGAATAAAAGCCTCATTTCTGAATCCAGGCTGATAAGCACGGTACTCCCCACCTACTCTCCATTGCCTACTTTCCCCTATTTCATCATTCTTAATCAATATTTCCCCATAAATCAGCTTCTCCCCACTGTTTTCTATTTCATATTTCATCATTTTGAATCAATATATTTTTTCCATAAATCAGGCTCTCCCCACTGTTTGAACCATATATTATAATGGCAAAATGTTCAAGTTCTCCGATGCGCCGAAAGGGAGGGGGGCAGAACACGATGAGTGGCTTCTAATACCAATCAGGACGAATAACCCCAGGAAAATGAATGTCTTCAACTGGTGAATTATATTTTTTTAAAAGATGTTTGTAATCTGTTTAGTCAAAAGATTATTTTTTTTCTATATTTCTCCAAGCGCAGTAGCCGGAGGAGGTCATTTAGCTGATTTTGTATTAGACTTTGTTTTAATGGAGAGACAAAAGCATATATACTTTTTCACGTTGTGCTAGACACGCTCTACTTTCAGCTGTGCGTCATCCGAATTCTGTAGTCTGAATGTGGCTAAGGGTTGTTTGTTTCGTACTGAAGCACAGTCCTAGCTTGTTTGATAGCACATCTGTATTCTGATGAGAAGCAAAGTCTCAAATGCTCTGTGTCTATGAATGAAACAGCTGTTTGGGGCTACATTTGAGCCGGTACACATAGAACTTCTGACTCGTCAAGCCAGATGCAGCTCACCGGCCAGAGATTGTGACCTGCCAGTTTGTTAACAACGCTGTATAATTGTTAAAGTCATAGATAGGCCATACAAGACTCTGTATGACTGAGATACTGGTTTCAGCTTGCTGCTCGTGAGATTTGCAGACTTATGAAAATACCTCAGTTTCTTGTGTGCAAATGGCCTCTCAGAATCCCCCATCTCATTTGTGGCCAGGAAGAGTGCCAACTTGCCCCCACGACCAAGGGTGTCTGGGGTCATGTGTGCCATGCAGCGTGCATGGCCCTGGCACTGAAATCATGGGGA
This sequence comes from Podarcis liolepis, assembly GCF_965112155.1. Taxonomy (NCBI): domain Eukaryota; kingdom Metazoa; phylum Chordata; class Lepidosauria; order Squamata; family Lacertidae; genus Podarcis; species Podarcis liolepis. Next base: position 72,667,043 of record NC_139560.1, on the reverse strand, counting down.
ATTTTGTGGGTGCTCAGGCAGGAGTTGGCAGTATGGTGGCCAGAGAGACATGGGATGGAGTTCAGTGATTTTGTCCAAGTGGATGAAAAATTTTCCAATCATTTTCTTCTTCTCTTTCTTTTGCTGCTGCTGTAAGTGGCACCACCAGACGTAACTGTGTTGGCAGCCTTGCTACTATTTTTCATCTTCCACAATGCCCTTGATCTAGTATCATTTCATGGGTGTGTGTGTGTGAGAGAGAGAGGTGGAATCTACACACATATTAAAAAACACTGTGAAAATGCTTTATTTAAAAAACGTTTTGAAAAATACATTGAATTTTGCATAGCTCACTGTTGCCATCTGGTGTCACATTTGTTTATCGCATTTTGCAACACATTTAAAACATTCAATTTGCCGTTGTGCAGATGAGTTCGAGAGAGCGAGAGAGCAAGAGAGAGAGAGTGCAGAAAATTATGGAGAATATGCAGAGAGAATTCTGCAATGTGATCTTATGGGACCAGTGGGAGTAGGAAGGTGGAAGCGAGTAAAATGAAAGTATCAAAGGGGGTTTCCCTCCTAGAAAAATGTTATCTGATAAATTTTGGCTCAGCTCTTATCTTCACATGCATAAATGCTTAAAATCACCCGCAATGCAGGAAGTCTGTTGGTACCTTAAAAACCTCAAAAGATTCATTGTGGGGCGAAAGAGAAAAAAGCTTATGCTGCCACAAATCTGTTAGGATGCCACAAGACACATTGTTGTCACTGCAGCTTATTTCCATGCAAACTTGCTTAGGATCACCCTATTGATGTACTTTTTTCCATTCTGGTGGGGGGGATGACTAAGGGGTGGAATGAAACACTTCAAAGGATGTGAGGGGGTTGTGCATTCCTTTTCTGTACAGCTACTGGGTTTAAGTTCCTGCTTTCCCTTCACTCCATAATCTTTCCGATGCCATGCTGTTTCAGCATAAAAATTAGGGGGGAAATGCACTCGAAAACATTATGGTCCTTGATAAACACCCTTTAAACCGTGCCAGCTGAATCAACGGCGCTAAGCAAGACAGAGATGCATTTGCAATGTGCTCTTTGTTTGATGCTTAATCCTTTCTTGAGCTGGAATGAATTAAAGCAGGTTCTACCTTTTGATGAAATTTGTTGTATGCCCCCAAATGATTGGTTTGAGCTATCTTGCACTTCTGAAGACCTAGCATTAATATTATATTTGCGGAAGCTTAGTGACAATCTCGGCTGGTGTCAGGCCTTAGTATTCCATTAAGCTCCCTACATATGATCTTTCTACCGTGGGAGGAAAATAAAACTATGTTTCTTCTCTCCTTTACTTTTTTTTTTGCTGGGGGCAGGGAGTGTATAGCTTTGGTATGTATCCTCTCAACAAGACATGTGTTTAAAAGTCAGGTAAGTGATCATATGTAAATAGGCAGTCCCTTTAACTTGCCCAGGGAGAGTAAATGATATTTTCGATATTCCCACACCCTGGTGCTACTCCTTTGCACAATGGAATGCATACTTAGCACCATTGGACGCAGTGGAATTCCTGAGTAAAACATGCATAGAATTTATTTGAGAAGAAAAGCATAATTTGGCCTGCAACATGAGCTAGGAGACCCCTCTCGCTTTTTCTACAATACAGGTACTTTTATCTATTATTACAGTAAGAGCCTACCTTTTCCCCCAGAGAACTCCAGGTAGCATACATTGCTTTCCCTCTCCCCATTTTATCCTCACAGCAACCCTGTAAAATAGTTTAGGCTAAGAGACAGTGACTGTTGGGTTGACCATTGCGCTGGGGAACCTCTGTCCTGGTGGGCATACTTGGCCCATAAGAACTAGGTGCCCATATACATTACTTTGTGCATGCCGCCACATACATACAAATAAGAGAGAGAGAGAGAGAGAGAGAGAGAGAGAGAGAGAGAGAGAGAGAGTTGGGAGTGTAGAAATGAATTAATCCAAATATATACTTTGTTGTTATAAATTCCAATGATTTGCCAGCATTCATGTTGAGCTTGAATGCTGTGCTGTACTAGTAACATTTAGACTTTGTATTGTGGCCAAGAATGTTCTGTTTCTCTCTTTATGTATTTGTTTCTGTCCTCCTGAGCGTAGTTTCTGTGCATTTCTGCATCTTCACTAGAGGGTAAAGGCATAAAGGATATGGAGAGTTTTAACCACCCTGAGACCTCCGGGCATAGGGCACTATATTATTAATAGTAGTAGTAGTAACAACAACAAGAAGAACAACAACAATTTATTTATAGCCCCACCCATCTGGCTGGGTTTCCCAGCCACTCTGGGTGGCTCCCAACACAATATTAAAAAGCACAATAAAGCATCAAATTCTAAAAACTTCCCTAAACAGGGCTGCCTTTAGATGTCTTCTAAAAGTCAGGTAGTTGTTTATTTCATCTGATGGGAGGGTGTTCTACAGGGTGGGCGCCACTACCAAGAAGGCCCTCTGCCTGGTTCCTTACTTCTTCCAGGGAGGGAACCACCAGAAGGCCCTTGGAGCTGGATCTCAGTGTCCAGGCTGAACGATGGAGGTGGAGACGATTAAATAACAATTCAAACTTATTGTTAGGGGCAGCATGAATAGCAACTATGTACTCCTTGACTGATCATAAGCATGCATTCAGTTTAGAAAAGTAGGAATGCGAAACATTCATTGCAACCAAATTCAAGGTGATGGTGGGAAGATTCACACTTAAAAATGCTTGACCTAGATACGTGAATTTGGCTGGCATCCTTTTCCTCTGCAGATTGCTGGGATAGTGTTGAAGACATCAGAGGAAGTTTTCAGGCAGAGCAACCAGTTCCACCACCCCGGACACCAAGCCTAGGGGCACCACAGCGCATCATAATGTAGTGATTTGTACTAAACAGAAGGTGAGATGCAAGGGGTGGGATGCTGAATTCTGGGCTCGCTCAGGGCTCTGCTCAAATCTGAAAGACCAAAGCCCAGCCCTCAAGGTATCTCCACCAGTCAAATCATCATCATGATCATCAAAATAAGGTGATGCTGATAAGTGGAAGAGCTTGAAATGCGTCAGGAAATGCAAAAGGGGAACTTGGTTTAATCAAGGCAGGATATGCTGGCTGGTGAGAATCCATTCACTCCGAAGGGATGATTAATTGTCAAGCGATAGGTATCATTTGCATTAGGTATGCTATTGATTTCTGGGGGGTGACTCAAGCAGATCCAGTTAGGCAGCCTTCTGACTGATGCTGACACATATTGGGATCTGTGCAGAAAAGCTTTCTCGGGCTTACCACAACACCACTGCTCAGAGTAAAGCCAAAACACATGCATAGCCTTGGGGCACGTCCATCATTTCAACTGAACCAAACTACTCAGTTACACGGGAGGGCAAATGGTCCATGAACGTCATTGTCCCACGCACATGAGTGTCCCATGAACCCCTCCGTCCCCAATGTGCATGTAATGGTAAAAAAGTTTTTGTTTTTGTTTTAAAGTAAAGGACCCCTGGATGGTTAAGTCCAGTCAAAGGTGACTATGGGGTTGCAGCGCTCATCTTGCTTTCAGGCCAAGGAAGCGGGCGTTTGTCCACAGACAGCTTTCCAGGTAATGTGGCCTGCATGACTAAACCTCTTCTGGTGCAATGGGACACCGTGATGGAAACCAGAGTGCATGGAAACGCCATTTACCTTCCTGCCACAACAGTACCTATTTATCTACAGTGGTACCTTGGGTTACAGATGCTTCAGCTTACAGATGCTTCAGGTTACAGGCTCTGCTAACCCAGAAATAGTATCTCGGGTTAAGAACTTTGCTTCAGGATGAGAACAGAAATTGTGTGGTGGTGGTGCGGTGGCAGCGGGAGCACCATTAGCTAAAGTGGTACCTCAGGTTAAGAACAGTTTCAGGTTAAGAACGGACCTCCAGAATGAATTAAGTTCTTAACCGGAGGTACCACAGTACTTCCACTGGCGTGCTTTCAAACTGCTAGGTTGGCAAAGGGAGCTCACCCTATCATGGGGATTCGAACCGCCGACCTTCTGATCAGCAAGCCCAAGATGGTCAGTGGTTTAGACCACAGTGCTACCCATGCCCCTGTGTAATGGAAAGTGTGCATGGATAGCATCTGGAGTAAGGGAAAGTTGGCGCATTTCATCTGTATATGAAAGGGACATATTCTTCTTCCCTAACCCTTGTCCCCACTTCACACAGTTTTGCTCCTTTTCTGAAATGGGAAACTGCAAAGAAGAGGTCAGCATTTTGTGGAAAGCAAATGTATATTTCACTACCTCTGTTTTTGTTTCACCAGTCATGTATAGTAGAGTGCACACTCCTTTCAGAACCAGTTCAAAAGCTAATAATATAGGATGCCAGGAGATAGTAGGAAATTTAATAATACAACTTTATGTGTTTAACTTATGCCTCATTGAATAAAACAAAGGAAAGGATATTATGACTACAAGCATAGGTAAAAGACTCTGTCCTCACCACTACTGATATATTCAAATACTTATTTTCTAATAGTTCAACAGACTATATGTATTTTATTTTATTTTAGTTTGCTTGAGCAAATGATTTGTTTCAATTACCATGGATTTTACATTTCTCTGTTTCATAAGAGATCAGGCGCTTACAATTCCAACAGTGTTCTTACAACTATCAGAGGTTGCTGCATTAGTTATGAGTCATTAGCCTGAGACAAGTAAACTGTACATTGTTTGTTTGTTTAAAAAAATATTTTAAAGACATCTTGAAATGGTTTTCAGTGGATGTGAAGCTCCATCTTTACAGCAAAAATGCTATAGATAAATAAACTATGGGCCAAATTGCACCAGGAATCTTCCATGTGCAAAATGGGGCTTTTTGGGAAGCGGGTGGTGCTGTGGGTTAAACCACTGAGCCTAGGACTTGCCGATCAGAAGGTCGGCAGTTCGAATCCCCGCGACGGAGTGAGCTCCTGTTGCTTGGTCCCTGCTCCTGCCAACCTAGCAGTTCAAAAGCACATCAAAGTGCAAGCAGATAAATAGGTACCGCTCCGGTGGGAAGGTAAACGGCGTTTCCGTGCACTGCTCTGGTTCACCAGAAGCGGCTTAGTCATGCTGGCCACATGACCTGTAAGCTGTACGCCGGCTCCCTCGGCCAATAAAGCGAGATGACTGCCGCAACCCCAGAGTCGGCCACAACTGGACCTAATGGTCAGGGGTCCTTTTACCTTTACCTTTACCATCCACCCCAGTGCCACCCCACAGACAAAGCCACTCCTGATACTCAGAGATATCATAAAGTTCCTTCTGTTGCAATACTGGGAGCTGAGATTTGAAAAGATATACAGTCCATTATTCCATGGGGAGGACTATCACCAGAGGGCTAAGGGCAAGAAAGCACTGACATCTACTAAAAAACCCAGCAACAACAATATGGCCAGAATGGCACTGGATCAAATAAGCAGTTGTACACTGAAAAGTGAGGAAGCAAAGTTAAGGTTTTATCCTTGGCCTTATTTGCCCAGCGTTTCCTGCAGTATCAGTTGGGCCTTGACCCTGACTGCACCTGAGTTCATGGTGCTACCAATGGCCATCCCTTGATTTGAAGCTAGCATCCTACTGTTAGCTGTCAGCTGAACTCTTTGTACCGTTTCAGTTGACCCTGCTGTAGCCAGATAGGAAAACTGGCCGGATGTTAAAGAAGGAGGGAGAGAGGGAGAGAATGAGAGAGCAAAAGAGGTGGCCAGCAGGTCAAGGCTAGTGCCTCTGTTCCTCTCCAAACAACCAGTTAACTTAACAAGATTAGTGTGCTGTGTATTTGCGCCAGGCATGTAGTTATCCCAGAACTGCAAGAACGCTCAGCAGCCGACACATTGTAAAAAAAAAAAAGAGAAAAAAGATGCCGCTTCAATAAACAGCCACTCTGTGACCAATTACATAAAGTGTCAGAGGCTTCTGGGACTTGTAGAAGTCTGGTTTGAAAGCATAATGCCGACTGCGGCGCCACTTGGTTAGCTTGCAGTAAAGGGATTCATATTGATTGCATAGCTGATTTTATTTGGGTTCCCCCTCCTTCTACACTTCCTCCCTTCATTTGTTGCATTTGCTTGACATATGCTCCTGAATACTGACATCCATTGGGATTTTATTTTGGCTTGGGGTTTTTTTTTTTTTTGGCAGCTCTCAACTGCAAAAGATGTAAGCGATGGTTTAATCAGCAGAAAAGTAGTACTTTGCTCCTCAGTTCTAAACACCCGTAGTAAACAGGGACACTTGCCATGTAGATGGTTCCCAAAATGGCTTCCCCATTGCAACTGAGAAATCTCCTTTCATCTGATTTTTATGCAGGGGGAGAGGGAGCTAATGCTACTCTAGACTGCATCAACAGAAGTATAGCATCGAGGTCAAGGGAAGAAAAAGTACCACTCCATTCTGCCTTGGTCAGACCACACCTGGAATACTTTGTCCAATTCTGGGCACCATAATTTAGGAAAGATTTTGACAAGCTGGAATGTGTGCAACCAAGATGATCAAGGGTGTGGAAACCAAGCCTTATGAGGAACGGTTGAAGGAGCTGTGTATGTTCAGCCTGTTAAAGAGAAGGCTAAGAGGAGATATGATAGCCATCTTCAAATCTCTCAAGGGCTATCAAATGGAAGATGGAGCAAGCTTCTCCTGAGCATATGACTTGAACCGATGGCTTCAAGTTACAAGAATGGAGACTCCGACTGAACATCAGGAAAAACTTTCTTATGGTATGAGCTGTTTGACAGTGGAACAGCCTCCCCCAGAAGGTTATGCACTGTCCTTTAAAGCAGAGGTTGGATAGCCATCTGTCATGGATGCTTTAGCTAAGATTCCTGCATTGCAAGGAATTGGACTAGATTACCCTTGGTGTCCCTTCCAACACTACAAGTCTATTATTGAGAGATGGAGATGTGGACTGGGATGTAGAGACTGAAAACACAATGGCTTCAACTGACCTGAGAAGAGCTTGTTGTAGGGTTCGGGTTGCCTGTCTTACTCATAAGGTTGTGCAACTTTTGAGCAGGGCAAGGAGCTTCAGTGTGGTTGATGATGCAAGAGGGCAGCCAAGATATCAGGACTTGCATCCAAGTCTAGCTATTTGACAGAATGAGATGTTTTAGTAGCAACAGTCAAACATTAAGTGAAGGGTTTTATAGTTGGTCTCTTCCCCACTGCTTCCTGGAACATCATGAGGACCTGATTCTAGACTGCACCTCAGTTTATGGTTTGTTTTTCTCAGAAGTGTTCAGAGACAGCAGTCCTTATACTCTTAGATTTCTAATACACCTTCTGAACAGAGGCAAACTCCATCACATCTCTGCTTGTGGCTTCCCCAGCCTTATCATGGAGGGTCCAGAGCTAAGATGTGTGAACAATCCCATTGAATCATCTCTCCAGTTCTGTGGGCTGACTTGGTGTTTTCCAGGTTGGTATTCTCAATATGCTTCACAGGAATCATGGTCTCCCTTGGTCCCTGCCAATTCTGGGGCTCCTGAGAAGGAGGTCTCATATAGATCTGGTCCTGATGGGAACATTTTATTGATATGTTTTAGCAGAATCATTGTGGCTAATGTAAAATTTGCTGTGACCATTTCATGGATGAAAGTTGGACCTTGCATTTTACAGCAGTGACCACCTCAAAAAATCATCTGCATGATCGGGATGTCATACACATGCTGCAAAATATTTAAATACCGTGTCATATTTTCCTTTTCATTGTACGGTATGTCTCCCTGTTTATTGATCTGTGAAGGGTAAACAAGCAGTTCAGGTGACAATTTCCCCACCTATTAAATTATTTTTCTTTCTTGCACAGTCAGCAGATGGTCTGGTCCCCATGAAACTGGGCTGAATGGAAGGGTTCAATATGTCGTCTATTTCAAAGCTGCTACCCTTTCAGGAAGCCTTCCATATTGGTACAATGCGCCCGATTTAAGCATCCACAGCATCATTGCTTTCATAAAAGATCTGCTTGATATCGCTTAAATTATTCTGCAGTTTTTTGCCAACATGTGTAGTAACAGCTGCTCCTGTGAGTAAGTTAAGTACTGAATACTCTTATGTCTTATAAAAGTATCCTGTAAATCTTACTAAACTAGCAATAAGGATTTCACAATTGCTGTGTAGATCTTATTAATATCAGAATAACCATTAGAGGGTTAATCTATATATCTCACTAATATAGCAGTAACCATTAAGGTATTTTAATAATAATAAAAGTGAACGTCACCTTAATATATAGCACTAATGGCTTTTGTATATACAGCGAATCTACTTTATTATTGTAATAAAAGAGGAAATACTACTCAATAAAAATAGCAGGAAAGAGAAAGAGATAGCTTATACAGCATGAAAGTAGTAAAAAAAAGAAACCCTAGGAAGAAATGAAATACCCGCACATACACACACACACAAATTTTGCTGTAATATAAGTCTAAAGTACTGCAGGCATAAAGAGAATAAATTGCAGAACTGTGTTATGGAAGTTCATTATATGAGCACAGATTATTTCACATGTATTCTGTCCACCCTATCCATCTTTATTAAAATATTGTTTAATAATGGGATTCCTGATCTGCACCAAGAAGCAACTATAAAACCATATGACATTTTTCTTTTAATGTTCTATTTTCTGCCCAACCTGCTGTTTTTGTAACGGGACTTAAAAGAGGCATAGTTACATTGGCACTTGCCAAATTATTATTGTTATGGCCTTGAGTTTATAACCTGCAGTCTGGCAGGACTTAAAATATTAATGCCTTGTATTGATACTCTGCAAATCACCTCTATTCGACCCAGTAAGTGCTTGCATGGGAAATCTCCTGGCAGCTTGTAATGTTTGAGGTATTACAGATAGGGGAGAGGGGGGACAAACTATTTTATGTATTAGAAGGACATCTAAATCATGCTGCTTTGTTTTCCTATATGAGGGAAAACAAATTCCTATATATTTCCTATATTACCAGGGCAGATTTAGGGGCACTTTAAGCCAATATTAAGGTCATGCAGCTCTCTACTGCATTTCTGCTAGTGCTAAACTGAAAGTTCTCGGGTGAAAACTTTTCTTTCAGAACTGCACATTGGGGGTGGCGGAGCAAAGTGAAGTGAAATTGCTCTCCCTCCCCCTTTTTGGTGCTGCTGTTCCCAGTCTTGGAGAGTCTTTCCTGGTGGGAATTCACCTCCGTATTCAAGGGAAGGAGAAGAGCTCTCTTTTCATCTGCTCCTAACAGGAAGCTAGCAATGTTGTCGTCCTGAAAAATCACCAAAATGCTATTGCCCATTGATCTATCCACAAACAGGGGAGAGGTGGCCTTGTCCCTGTTTACAAAATCATTTTTAAATTGTCAGAATCCACTGTGTGGCACGATGGGCAGAATTCAACATTGCACCGGGGGGGGGGGAGAGATTGTGTCTGCGCAAGCATTTCAGCCTGCCAGATGAGATGAGCACCCCTCTGACCTCGCTGCCTGTGCACCCTTCTCCATCTCTGTCCCAGTATGCTTTAGCGATGCTGTCAGGGGCAGGGCAGGTGAACAACACAGCCCCAACACAGCCTTCATATGAAGAGCAGAGGCACCATCTTCTAAAAAAACATTGAGGGAGCCCGATGTGATATCCTTGCACAACATCCTTACATCACTCTGCACCTGGCTCGGTGTTCGCCCTGAACAATGGGGTAAAAGGTAAAGGTAAAGGACCCCTGACCATTAGGTCCAGTCATGACCGACTCTGGGGTTGTGGTGCTCATCTCTCTTTATTGGCCGAGGGAGCCGGCGTACATCTTCCAGGCCATGTGGCCAGCATGACTAAGCTGCTTCTGGTGAACCACAGCAGCGCACAGAAATGCCGTTTACCTTCCCGTCGGAGCAGTACCTATTTATCTACTTGTATTTTGACGTGCTTTCAAACTCCTAGGTTGGCAGGAGCAGGGACGGAGAAACGGGAGCTCACCCCATTGCAGGGATTCGAACTGCCGACCTTCTGATCGGCAAGTCCTAGGCTCTGTGGTTTAACCCAAAGCGCCACCCACATCCCAGAAACAATGGGGAGCCACCCCAAAAAAACAAGGGGCCCTAGGAGCCAGTGCCTATGGTGAGGAGGCAGTATATTTCCAATTACCAAATGCTGAGGACAAAAAACAGATGAACAACTTCATAGCTTGCTTCTTTGCTTTTAGAAGCGTCTAGCTGGCTGCTGTTGAATTCAGGACCGATGGGTGTCAATCTGAACCACCACAGCAAGGTCTTGAGCAAAGTGGTGGAGCTTTTTCTTTTTAGGAAGACTTCATCTTTCTTTAAGAACAAACACAAAATGTTGATCTGGGAGGAAGAAATGTAAACCTCCCCCCAAAATAGTGATTTTAAGCTTTGGAAGTTGTTTCTGCTGCTTTTTCCATCGTGATGCACTACATACGGGTTTTTCTGGACATTTTGCCAGTTTGGCAAAATTCCACCCTGACACCATTTTTATACCTGAAAACCAGGAGATGTTAGTAATTTCCTGACATATGGCAAGCCTACCCCACCATGATGTATGCTGTTCAATATGTGTATATAAAAATGTGTATATATATAAATATATGTATAATAATCAGATGACAATGATGCCCTAAGTATCACTTTGTAGAATGATGAGCTGATGGAAGATGGAATGCTAGCAATGTTAGTAGCCATGCAAATCAAGCTATATATGCGCTACAGATAGACTTCTGGAACCACAGCTGTGAAGAGGTTAGTCCTCGTGGACCATTTTTGCTGTGGCAACCACAATACCAAGCAATCAGGTTCATCAGATCTAAGGGTCAGTGCAACTGGAGTCTTCCATCGCTTGTCTAGTAGAAATTTATCAAACATTCAGGAAGAAGAAAAAAATGTAAAATGTAGTTATTGAGCTTGGGGGGGGGGAGAGAAACAGGCAAAATATAACCTACCAGAGTTTTTGTTTAAAAAACACAGCAACATCATGATGCTTTAGATATCCATGATTTTCCATACCCCCACACAAGAAACATATCGATGATGATGATCATGCTAAGCCACCATAGGGTTGAGGGGTTGAGTTGCACCAATGGATTGATGGGGGGAGTCATGAGCCATGACATTTTTGCTCAGCTAAGTAATTAGACATGTGTTGTGCACTGCTTAATTGGATCTGCATGGTAGGACTGTGTAGGGGAACAATGAGCCTGAAACAATATGCATTAGCCCAGCTTGTGTCTTTGAAGAGGAAACAACTCTCAATAGCTCAGAACGTTGTGCAATAGGTCAACCCCTTTCTCTTTGGAATGAGCCCTAGACTTTATCGGTTGAGACTATTCCATTCCATTTGAAATCTCCCTTCTTTGTCCTGTTCCTGAAACCAAATTTCCAAGGTCATTCATTCAGTTTATTTTAGATAGCAATTCTGGTTTTCAATAGCTACAGCTTTAAAATTGTAGTCCTTGCAATTAATAGGACTTGATCCCATTGAATGTCACACACACATACACAGAAGAGTCATCAAAAGCTCAACAGAGACATGTGTCCCCCCCCCCCCCCGGTTTATGGGCACCACAAGAGGGCATTTCAGTGGTGTCAAAGATACTTCCTTTATCCCATTCATTGCTGTGTACAATGTGTCCCTATGTACACCCATATACTGTGATTCATGGAGAGATGGTAAGAATAAGAATAAGAATAAGAATAAGAATAAGAATAAGAATAAGAATAAGAATAAGAATAAGAATAAGAATAAGAATAAGAATCAGAATCAGAATCAGAATCAGAATCAGAATCAGAATCAGAATCAGAATAAGAATATCTTTATTGTCATTGCCCCCTTCGGGGACAACGAAATTACTTGACTGTCCATAAAAACACTAATTAAACAATACAGTATAATACAGCAAGGGAGATTAGATGACTTTCAAAGTCCGGGCTTCCCATTCAGGGCCGAGATCGCTCTGGAGAAGAAGCTGTTCTTAAGACGGCTCGCTCTTGTCTTCATCGTCCTGTATCTCCGTCCCGACGGCAAGAGCTCGAAGAGACAGTGACCAGGATGCGATGGATCTTTTACTATGCCCAGTGCCTTCCTATGGCACCTTGTGGCATAAATCTGCTCTAAGGTGGAGAGTGGGCAGCCAACAATGCTCTCTGCTGCCTTAACAACCCTGCACAACCACAACCCTGCACAACCCCATCCTGTCCTGGGTAGTACAGCTTCCGTACCACACACATAAGCCATAAGTGAGCACGCTCTCAATGGCACAGTGATAGAAGGCAAGCAGCAGTTTCTGCGGAAGATGGTTTTTCCTTAGTATTCTCAAAAAGTACAGTCTCTGCTGTGCCTTTTTCACAAGCCCCCTTGTGTTGACACTCCAGGACAGATCCTCTTGTAATTCAATGCCCAGAAATCTGAACGTTGTTACCCTCTCCACACAGACCCCATCAATCAAAAGTGGCTGGACATTGCTCTTCAAGTCTCCTGAAGTCCACCACAAGCTCCTTTGTCTTCCTTGTATTTATGAGCAAGTTGTTAGCTCTGCACCACTCTGTCAGCCACTCCTCAGGTAGGCTGCATTTGGCTTGGGAACTCATAGGAATATAATAAGTGCTTGCTGGATCAGGCCCATGGCGCAAGTCCAGCATCATGTTCTCACAATGGCCAAACAAACTAACAAATACCTGTGGGAAACCCGCAAGCAGGACTTGGGCACAAGAGCATTCTCCCATCTCTTTGTGGTTTCCTGCAACTGGTATTGTGAAGCATATACCTTTTAAGTTGGAAGTTGGAAGGGAAGCTGGGTATCTAGTTCAACCCCTTGCAATACAGGAATAGGCAGCTGTCCAATACGGAGATCGAACCTGCAACCCTGGCATTATCGGTACCATGTTCTAAGCAGCTGAGCTATCTAACTGAGCTATGGAGGCACAGCATCATGGCTAGTCAAGTTGTCCAAGACAGACAACTCCCAATTTACATTATGGTTACATTTCAAGCACACATCCACACTCCCCCCCCCACCTCTCTCACACACATATATAATATATATTTAATTTATATACATTGCAACAATTATTCAACCATAATTTTAAGATTTCTGACTTTGACTCCCTTCCCCCCTCTTTCTGTGGTTCTTTACATAAATTTTCGTCCTTTTCTGCATATTCCAAATTATCTTCACTTATTCTTTTATTTATCTATGTTCATATACATCTCATATAGATTTTTTGAAACTGCAGGTTTTTGCAGTAATCCTGCCCATGTCTTGATCTGTTTACAGTTTATTTGCAAATGCTAAATAGACCATTTCATTCCTTTCCCAAAAGTTTGTTAACTTTATTTCTTATTCTTCTGGTAAGTTTTGCCATTTCTGCATACTCCATTAGTTTCTGTAACCATTCACGATAGTTGCATTTCAAGGCATCACACATTTAACTGAAATTGCATATATTTGAAACACCATGGGAAAGCCTGCAAACGCCCCGTTCTGTCCTGCCCCGCCCCTTTTTGTTACTTTTTCGTGATGTTTTCAGATCGTTTCTGGGTTTGGCATGATGCATGTGTGTGCAGTTGCATATCAGACATGCCTAAAATGGTCACTGCCTGTTTACAATATTGTGCACATTTTAACAGTAAACTGAATGTAGTCGATTCATAAGACCCTGATCTGGATGCCTTCATTTGCACACAGAGCTCTATTTCTGTGGAAGCTCAGAGCCTCATATCAGGGCTGAAAAACTCTGGAGCATACGGTGGGTCTCAATCCATGAAAGTATACCTACCTCCATCAATGGATTGCCTCTCACTCAATGAAAAACCATTGTTTTCAGCAGAAGTTAGACAACGCCTTGAAGAGCAATCTGTTATGATCAAAAGGGTAGCTCTTTGCCGAGACTGAGACAAATCCATTGCTACTAACCTCCAAGCTCTATCAGGCAGCTCATGACTAATTGAAAGCTCCTTTTGATTCATGTTTCGGTGTTGCCAGCCTAGTGAGCATTTTCAGCAAAGACTCATTCTATGAGCTGACAATTCAGACCAAAGACTAATGTGTCTTCTTCCCTGCCTGTGAGTGTTTCTACGGTGTGGGTTTGCCTCCCCCCCCCCCGACTTCATATTCCCAATGGGCTCAGGTAAGGAATTTGCAGCATTTCATTTCTTATAATAGCTGGCACAATGTATTTCTGTCTCTTAAATAGCAATCCATCATACTCGTCAAGCTCCTCTCTTGAAATACTATACTGTAATCTTGCGTAGCGCTGCCTCTCTCCCATCAACAAGCCATCTGAGGTTCATCTATGCTCCTAACCTTTATCTGAGACACTTGTCTATTAATGCCTTTTTTGAGGTAAGCAACCTCTCTGGCTACAACATCAATTAATGTCCATTTAGAACATTACCCACCCTCTTGAGTTTACTTTTGGTTTGCACCCACATCACTATCCCACTTCCCTCAATGCACACATTTCCCTCAATATGCCACACTGGTTTCTTATGCTCCCATTTTGATTCCTTAGAGGATTTCTAGAACTAAGGAAGAGAAACTCAAGAGCTAAGGGATGGTACTTATTGAGGGAGGAAGCCTGGAAGAGTAGGGATGGAGATTAGTGGGTAATGTGTAGAACTTTGTGAGCAAGAAGATGGAGCCTGGCTCAGGGCTAAAGCCTGATAAGACATGGGGGCTCAGCTAATAGCAAATAAATAAGTAAATTTCACAAGCCAGCCATAAAACTGATCGGACCCGCCTTTGAATTGTCTCCTGCTCAGGAGGAGGGGCTGGTGTAGTGCAGCAGCCCTGCAGAACTGCCCTCCCAACTTTGTCATCACTGCCACTAATCTGGATGATGTGGGTGCCTTGCAGGGCAATGATAAGGTTGGGGGAGGGGGTCATCCGTGTATCAGTGCATGTCAAACATCACAGCTGCCCTGCCCAGCCTCTGTATTATCCTTTTAAGTGTCAATGATGCCTGTGTCAAGAGAGTGGCTCCGTATCACTGCTCCACTGTACCATAATAATAATATTTTATTTTTATTTCCATGATGCCCCTCTGACTGGGTGGCTCCCAACACAATATTAAAAGCACAATAAAGCATCAGACTCTAAAAACTTCCCTAAACAGGGCTGCCTTTAGATGTCTTCTAAAAGTCAGATAGTTGTTTATTTCCTTGACATCTGATGGGAGGGTGTTCTACAGGGTGGGCGCCACTACCGAGAAGACCCTCTGCCTGGTTCCCTGTAACCTCACTTCTCGCAGAGAGGGAACCACCAGAAGGCCCTTGGAGCTGGACCTCAGTGTTCAGCCTGAGCGATGGGGGTTGAGATGCTCCTTCAGGTATGCTCCTGCTCCCAAGAGATCTCATACTTTCTCCTAGAGACCCTGAGAAGACAGCTAAGAACTCCCTATGTATAATCTTATCATTTAAGTAAGATTTGAGTTCTAATAAATATTTATATCATTTCACTGTAGTATTTCTGCCCCAAGTACTGGTGCAGATTCTTAGGATGAAAACTCTGGATTCAGCCATTTTTCAGACTACAACTCCCATCATCCCTAGCTAGCAAGACTGGGAGTCAGGGATGATGGGAATTGTAGTCTGAAAAAAACAGTTGGAGGCCCAAGTTTGGGAACCCCTACCGTAGATCAAGAATAGGGAACTTGTGGCCCTTTGTATGTTGTTGGACTACAACTCCCATCCTTCCTGATCATTGGTGGTTCTTGCCACAGCTAATGGGAATTGTAATCCAACAGCATCTCAAGGAATACAGGGTCTGCATTCTTGCTTTAGACCATAGACTTGGAGTCTCACAACCATCAAGTGACAGAAATGAAGAAAGGTGAGTGTGACACAAAAGAACAGTGGGGGGAAATACAAGGTGAACATAAGGAGGGGAATCTGGGTCAATTGTTATCACACAGTGGAAACTGAAGGAGGTACTTCCTATTAATGGGGGTGTGCAGATGTCATCGCTCAGTCTTTATTTCACAGATGGCTTCTCCTCTTCAGTTTCCGTCAGAGAGTTTGCTGAGGCACAGAACAGTGTTCAGGAGAATTCACTTTGAATGGTTGGGGGACCATGGAAGAAGCAAACCCTGAACATTGTTGAACTTGACTTGACAGATGATGTGTGGTCTCTTCCCATTATGATCAAATTATAGCTCTATTATAGATAACTCAAATGTAGGTATCTATAACTCTCTGAGATAACGATGGCACAGACAGGCTTCAGGGAAAGGTCTAGCATAATTGTATCTAATACAAGTTATAAATAGCTTCAGTCTCCCAACTGTGCCTCAAATATTGGGTCTGGCTCCAAGTACAATATTGTACCCTTTCTCCTAATCAGAAAAAGTAAGACAAAGCACATTAACTTCTTGTTTATATAGTGCATTGTCAAACAGGCAAATTTTATCCTTCAACTGTTGTACAGAAGAGAAGATTTTGGCAGGTGTGGGTGATCAGTTTTAGACTTGCTGAACCCACTAACTTCTACAGGGGTGGAGGGCCTATTGTGATGGCCTTCCCCAAGAGATAAACGGATCCAAGTGGCTTTCTTGTGGCTCTTGGGAATTATCCCATCATTTTTGGAGGTAGTCCTGCTAAAGCCCTGATGGACCTCTGGAATGGGGTAATGACCCCAGCAGTTAACATGATGCTCTTGGATATCCTCCTTCCATTAGCAGAGCAAAACTGGTTCTCTTGTGGTCTAAGGAGCTAATGAAGCAACAGGGTTCTGATGACAAAAGACTTGTGTTAAATCGGATCCAGCGTGGGCCAGAGCTCACCTTTTAGTGCTTACTGTGTGGTAGTGATCACGGGAAATAAATCTTCATTTTCAATCACCTTTGTGTCCTCCTCAGAGTTGTCTAATGGAGACTTTGCAGGTACAGTGGTGCCTCGCAAGACGAAATTAATTCGTTCCGTGAGTTTTTTTGTATAGCGAATTTTTCATCTTGCGAAGCACGGTGTCGGAAAAGTTTTGGAAAAGCTTCAAAAATCACCAAAAACATCAAAAAAGGCTACCACACCGCGTTCTATGAGTTGCTCCTCGAAGTCAAGTCGCAACTGTATTAACGGTGTTAAGAAAAAGGAAACAAACTTGCAAGACGTTTTTGTCTTACGAAGCAAGCCCATAGGGAAATTCGTCTTGCGAAGCAGCTCAAAAACCGCAAAACCCTTTCGTCTAGCGAGTTTTTCGTCTTGCGAGGCATTCGTCTTGCGGGGCACCACTGTAGTCAGTTGACCATTATATGCTGGGCCCCAAGTAGGAAGAGGGGGAGCTCTTGGTAGCCTTTTGTGACCAGTTTGCTAGGCAATTTGCAGGTGAA
Source organism: Podarcis liolepis (assembly GCF_965112155.1). NCBI lineage: Eukaryota > Metazoa > Chordata > Lepidosauria > Squamata > Lacertidae > Podarcis > Podarcis liolepis. The sequence continues at coordinate 72,649,743 of NC_139560.1, read as the reverse complement.
GTTGCTCACATCTATTCTGACTTGCACAATGCAATTAAGGCAGGTCTAATAAATGATGATGATGGTTATGCTTATTATTATTATTATTGAATTTATATACCACCCTATACCAGGAGGTGTCAGGGCAGTTCACAGAATAAAATCAAAATGCAAAGCCACAAAATACATAATCAAAATAAAAACAACAACCCAATAACCCCCACCCCCCAAAAAAACACATTTTAAAAGGGCATATGATCCTCACAACATTTAGAGTAAGACAATTAACAAACCTGGACAGGAGCCACTCATTGGAAAGACCATGATTTCAGAAATGTCTGCAGCAATATTTATTGGCAACCAAATTGGCCGGGTGCCTTTCTGATACAAAGACAAAAATAGCTTTGAAATAAGAGTGGGAGGGGGAAAGATTAGCTTTGGTTGTAGGGCAGATGCAATACTAATGTTTCATCTTCTGCAAGGGAAAGGCCTGTATCTAATGTTGCAAACGAGTCCTTCGAAACTTCCTTATATAGTTTTCTGAGATACTTTGTAATTTGTGCAACCTGAGGATATGCAGAGAGACCTTGGAGAAATAAGAACAACCATTTGTTTTCTTGATTCTTGCCTTTCTTGGCTTTTACAGATTGCCAAAGGTTGATTGGGTGATGGGAATGTTTAACACTGCCGTGTGTGAAGAATTAGCTCCGGCAAGACTAAAAGGAAACATTAGTTGGACCATTGGGGGGGGGTATTCCTTGGTCCCACCACAATGAAGAACTTTCAGCTGTATCAGTTGCAGGCATTCCATGCTTCAGCAGGCTGTTTGCATGTGTGGAGTCTTCTACATATTTCTGGACAAGACAGGTTAGCTCAATCCATTCCAGTTCAGATCGAGGGCAGTTTTGGTCTGGAGGCAGCCCATTGAGGATTTTTTGTTAACAGTCCAGCTCTATCATTTATGTCGACTCAGAAATATTCTGCACTGAGGTCAAAATGGGTTGTGGCCAACTAAATGTGCATAATGTGGCACACCACCCAAATCTCTGAGTGGGGTGAGATTTCAGGAATTCCAGCCACCTTTGCAGTGTTTGTGTTTCCAGTTAAGACTATGGTGTTTTTATGGTATATGGTTGATTTACACATATATACAACCTGAGCCTATGGTGGAGGGGTTCACACCATTAACACTCAAAGAGGTCCTTGCTTCTTCCATGGCCTTGGATTCCAGCATAATTCAGTCCCTCTGCCTTTCCAGGCTGCTGCCTTGCTTTTAGTTTCTAGAATCTCCTCTTTGTCTTTCCAACCACCAGTGCATTGAATGAAGGGGCCCACCCATTTGCAATCTAGTAGAGAGCTACTCTTCTCATTTCCTAAATTTGCTACCTAGGATAGTGCCTAGATGTTACGTACTCAGTTGCTAGATTTTGTGCCGCCATGATGGATACTCGCCAAAGGATGGTTTGCGCTACAAACTAGGCCCCGAATGCAAGGCATGTGCTCCTTTACACTCCTGCCCTTACAGTCACTTTTAACCATTTGTCCTTGTTTCTATCTTTTTATTATGTAGGTGTCAGGGAACTGACATCGGAGCGAGAGGCGAAGGGGTGGCTCGCAGATGATGCTGGCGAAGGACCCAGCAGCAAGGGGAGAAACAGCTCATTAGAGGGGGAAGCCAATCAGCGCAACACCAGGGATAAAGGGGGGCAGTCGGGGGGAATTGGAGAGAGGGCTCCAGGACTCTTCACTGGACATCAGTGAGCAGAGCCCAGGTCCTCCGCTACCCACGCCTTCCCTGCGCAGAAGACTCCCGCGCAGTGAGAGGAGGAGGAGACTGGGTGTCAAACAACTTTTATGTTGGAAGAGGTTCAAGAAACGCCCACTGACAGATTCTGCCAGTGACTGAGGCAGCCACGATGAGAAGGGGCTGTGCAGTCAGAAAGGTTTAACAAGGCAAATTAACTGAGAAAGGCACCAGTTTATGCACGAGTAACTCATACCCATTACAGTAGGATATAATCATATGTGTGTGTGTGTGTGTGTGTGTGTGTGTGTGTATAATATTTTTGCATAAACAAACAAATTAAAAACATAAACATATAATCCCCTTTGACTCCCCTCCTCCCCTCCATTGTGGATCTTAATAGAATGATTTCCCCCTCTGCATCTCTTTCATAACTCTATTCTTATAAGTCATTTGACTACAAGTCTTCTGTCAATCCTACCAATGTATGTCATTGTTTACAATAGCTTTTCAAATAAATCATAAACTTTCTCTGTTCTTTATTAAATACTTCCTCTTTAACGGCTAGTTTTTATCCTTTACCTGCTTTTAGTCTCATGTGTTCAGTTTATCCATATGTTTTATCTTATGCTGGTCCATGACTGAAATATAGTTTGGTACTGATAACGATACTATAGGCTATCACCTCACCAGGCAATTCCAGGAATTTGAATCACTGCTGAAATTTTAACACTAGAAATTAAGTGGTTTTCAGCTGTAATACTATAAGGGAATATGAAAAATGGATTTTTAATAGGCAAAAATTTAACATCATAATATTTTAAGATTAATGATTAGGATAAACAAAGAGGGTAAGGATTTGCTGAACCAACAAACTGAACTGGAATACAAAAAAGGGAGGCATGAGGAGGTCCGGGAAATAAGCTAATGAAAAATAAGTAATGGAAAGAATGAGTTGTTTTTAACCATTTTTATTTTTATTTTTTATTTTTACTTTGTAATACTTTGAAAATTGGAATAAATACCTTATTAAAAAAAAAATTAACACTTGCAGGATCCAGGAATCAGAAAGCTCTCGGCATACAGCCATACTTATCCCCTCAACCCATAACAGTATCACAGCCTTAACAGAGCAACCCAACCTCCCTTTGTGCTGGGTGTGGGAGGAAGTTGGAGTAGAAGGCAATGCCCCTCTGAATACTGAAACCCTTTTACACTGCATTTGAAGAAATACCAACACTTCAAGCTCAATGTCTCTTGGCCTGGCTGGGCAATAGTGATATTTAGACCACAATTGACTTCCCTGGGAGTGAGGTCCATTAAACTCAATGGGGCTTAGTTTTGAGTAGACATCGCTAGGATTGTGCCATTAATAAAACCATGCTACTTAATAAAAGGCAAATACAACTCTACCCAGTTCATCATACAAATGAAGGAGGTAGACTGCATTATAAGAAGATTAAAACCCCAGTTCAAAGGGAACGGGGAATGATGAAAGAGAGATAAATGGTGCAATAATAAAGCTATAAAATAGGGGGCTAATAGCAGATAATCATGACATAAAAGGTTTCCAGACGACGCCTTTGGAAGTCTACGACTGTAAAGGTAGCAAGCAGGCTCTAGTTAAAGCTGCAGGTGGAAACAATAAATTTATGATTATTATAGCAATTATGCCCTCCTGTATAGCAGAAGGAACCCTTTTTACCAGTCTTATGAATCAACCGTCACTTGCAGATAAAGCTGTCCCACAAAGAACCTTTATTGCAAAAATCTGTGTGTGTCTTGGGCATCTCCGATCTAGTTTTACTAGCTTTTCTCCCTCGTTCTGTTTTTATATCTGTTTCTGCTACAACTGTGATTTTCAAAGTGAGGCAGCCTCTCTAATGATGCGGACAGGGAAGAGGGCCCCTATCCTGTGTGGCACTCAGTCACTACCCTGAAAGATACCCCAGATTCCGTCCTTGTATTCCTTTCTTCTGACATCAAAGTGCCTTTTATTCAGGAAGAAGCATTTTTCTTCTCGCTGTTTTTAGTGTGTTGCTAGGTGGCTGAGTTGAGCTTTAAATGGATATTTTATTGCTGCTGGTTGTAAATGACAGCTAGTTTAAAGTTTTGTTTTGTTTGTTTTCTGTTTTATGGTTTGCATAAAATATGGGGAGCCGCTTCGGTTCTGAGACAGACCACTGGTCCATCGAACCCAATATTGTCTACTCTGATTGGAAGCAACTGTCCAGGGTTCTCTGGAGCTGCCAGGAGACTGAATGGGGAAAGTCAGACAGACAGAGAGCACTTTAGATGTTGTTTTAGCATTAATCACTCTCAAACCCATTCTGACTCATATATGCTCATGTGGTCTGAACTGGCAGTGACTGACCAGGAAAGAGACATTGAAATCATGGTAGATAGCTCCATGAAGATGTCACCCCAGCTGTGAAAAAGGCAAATTCTATGCTAGGGATCATTTGGAAAGGATCTGAAAATAAAAATTGCAGATGCACAAGGCCGTTATAGAAATCCATGCTGTAAAGGTAAAGGACCCCTGGACGGTTAAGCCCAGTCAAAGGTGACTATGGGGTTGCAGTGCTCATCTCGCTTTAGCTGGATTCTTTTTCTCTGGAAGTCCTGCAGCACTATGGGGGCCAGGCGGAGAGGAGGAAAAGCTCTTTCAGAGTCTTAGCAGATATTATGGTGAGGGGTTCCCTCTATCTTGAGTTGTACCTTAAGCTTATTGGACTCCAGGGACGGAAGTTGAAGTACCCTGGCTGGAGAGGTGGACTGTAACTCCTTCTCTATGTAGGCCCCATGGACTCGTTGCTTGGAGGTCTTGGAGTGGCAGACTCGACCAATGTGCCCAGTCTTCCCACAGCAGCGACATGTGGCGTCCCGAAACCTGCATGTCCGATGCTCATGGTTTTCTCCACAGCTGGTGCAGGTTCCTTGAGGTGCATCAGATGACCACTGGTTTGACAATGTGCTCGTAGCTTGGGAACAGTGGTGTTGGTCAGATTGGGTCCAAAGCTCAGTGGACATCCTCATTGTGGGAATCTACAGAAGACGACCAGTCTCGCAGGATGCAGTGAGTTCTCCTTTCGGTACACGGTCTGTGGGCTGCCTCATGGGCGTTATCCTTCTCAAAGACCGTGGCCATATTCATTCCTTCCATCATCGTGATGTCGTCTTTTGCCAGCAGCTTGCAGCGGAGATGGCTGTCGCGCACGCCACTGATGAACCTTTCGAGAAGTCGTTCCTTGATGTCAACAAATTGGCAATACATTGCAATAGCCCGAAGCGCTGTGATGTATTCACTCGCTGACTCTTCCCCCCATTTTTTTTTTTATTTTCCAAATTTATAACAAACATATCAACAAATATCAAAAAACAAACAAACAAACATAGATCCTAACTGTAATAATTCCACTTTTGTTAACATTGTTAGGTGACTTCCTTGAATCCCCCTGGCTGAGTTTCCATGTATATCATTGTAACAGTTTTCCAAAACTATTTTCACATAAAATTTACTTAGTCAATTAACATCTTTCTTTCTTTTCATTTTAACTTTAAACATATTATTCTATAACATCCCATATTTAAATCCTAGGCCAATCTAGTACTTGCAAGTAGTTCTATTTAAGTTATCTTAGCATATATAGCTAAATAGTCTTTAAATTTATTCCTTTCCTCCTGGTGCTCCTCCTCCTTCTGGTCGCAGACTCTTCCGGTCAGGTCGGCTAGCTCCCAAAAGTCCATCATCTTCATCACTGACTCTTGTGCTTGTTGCTCTCCATGTGCAAAGTCGTAGCGACGGTGGTCCTTAGTTGGCTGAGGCGCAAGGTGTCTTGTCATAGCCTATGTCGGCTCATCGAAAGTGCATGCCTCTATGTCCCTGGGTGCCATCAGACCTTCCAGTAGAGTGATGGCGGAACTTCCCAGCACCGTCAGTAGCCCATCCATCTTGTCTGCCTCCCTAGTGAAGCCTTGTAATAGGACATAGCTCCTTATTCGGCGGAGCCACTGTGGCCATTCTGCAGGATGGCTCATATCAAAGTCCAGTGGTGGCCGACTATGACTGGTAGCCATCCTCAGACCTGGAGCAGTTGCTTGTGCTAGTGTGGGTGGTTGCGAAGATGCGGCAGGTGCGGTCTCGTTTACGGGACTATTTGCTGAGTCCAGCATGGCGGTGAGGTTGCGCTTACTGCGAGGTGGCAGGCAGCGATGCTGCGGTGCAGTCTTGGGCCTCTGGCAGCCGGCGGGAGCTCATGCATCCCATCCTCATTGCCAATGTTAAATATTCGGAAAAAGTCAGAAGCCCAAGGCAGTATAAGTTCCTCAACTAAGTTTATTCAACATTTGTCAGTGACAACAGCTCACCCATAGGAACACAAGAACCAAAACAGACTGGACAACACAATAATAATCCCGAGCATGAACTGACCGTTGACAGTTGACAGTTGGAAGTGGATGCACCTACATGCCATTAGAATGTTCATCTCCAACGCTTAGAAGAAGAGTTTGGATTTGATATCCCGCCTTTCACTCCCCTTCAGGAGTCTCAAAGCGGCTAACATTCTCCTTTCCCTTCCTCACCCAGAACAAACACTCTGTGAGGTGAGTGGGGCTGAGACTTCAGAGAAGTGTGACTGGCCCAAGGTCACCCAGCAGCTGCATGTGGAGGAGCGGAGACGCAAACCCAGTTCCCCAGATTACATGACTACCGCTCTTAACCACTACACCACACTGGCTTATACGATTGGTTAGAACACACCTTATAACATGAAATGTGTTAAACCCAATACATAGCAGTTAGTAACTCAGAAAAAGTTTGGGAACCTTCAAGCTTCCAAGAGGTCCAAAGTTTAACCTCAGAGGATGCTGAACCATGGTTAAATGCCATGAAGGCTGAACTTCATTCCTTAGAGAGGAACAAGACATGGGAACTAGTTCCAGGCCACAAAAGGTTTACAAAGTTCAGTTATTGCAAAGGTTTTTCAGTGTTAATTTTATGCATTTTTTAAAATCACCATGGTATTTAACAACAATATCTTATTATTCTTAGAGGAGAAATTGTGAATTGTAGAATTTTAAATACCCGTCATCATCCTTGGTTTCACTCAGTTTTGTTTATAACACTCTTCCATTTTCTTCTAGTTGTGAGGGTGGGGGATGGGGATGGGCCTCACAAGTGGAGTAGTCTAGGGCCTCTCTTCATCTAAATCTGGCCCTGGCTACAACCATTTTCTGTCTCACATAGATTCCTTTCCTTATTTCCTCTTAATGGTTCATCACCCAGGTTGTCTCCTTATGAGGAGGCTAGCCTGGCTATTCCAAGAATTTGAAGCCTTGATTATTATTATTATTATTATTATTATTATTATTATTATTATTAAAAACCAACAACAAATTTTATTGGTTTTTAAACAAATACAAATACAATAACCATTATCCACTAGATCCAGGGATTAGAAAGGTCTCAGCATATATCTTAACACCCCAAACTCATTCATTCATATATATGGCTCTTTTGAGCCTTTGGCACTTGTCAGGGGCATGTCTGTAAAATTATTTCAAGCCCTGCAGTTACAGATCATTTCACTCTTAGCACAAAAACAGTGTGCCTCTTCACTCGCTTGCCAATAACTTGCTTCACGGTACGAATTGTGTGCCTCGGAAAAATTCGGCACGAACCCTTTCTCCTACCCCGTACTGTGTTGTTGTGACTTGGTCTGCCTGAGAATGAGAGAAGAAATGACCCAAGACAATCAGTCCCATTGTGTTGAGATCAAAGGCAGCGAGAAGCACCCGAAAAAATAGCAGCATGAAGGGAAATAATTGCTTGCATTCCCAGGAAGATACTGCAGGTGGTGATAGCATAATGGGATCTGTCCCATATACAATAAAAACTCATAAGCATGTCACACGGTGCTGTGTTTTTGACGCTGTAAAATAGGCTTGCCATACATCAGGAAAATTCCTGACATGTCCTGGTTTTCGGGTGTAAGAATGGTGTCAGGGGAAATTTTGCCCAAATGTCAGGGAAAACCCAGATGCGTGGCAACGCGATGGGAAAAGCAGCGGAAACAGATGCAAAAGCTTAAAATTACTATTTTGGGGGAGGGAGGTCTAGGGTCTTCCTTAAAAAAGCTTTGCTGGTGTCAGGAATGTTACTTTTTAAAATATGGCAATGCTATATAAGACTTTGCTGTGATAGATCAAATTGACACCCGTCAGTCCAGAATTCTACAGCAACCAGCTAGATGCTTCTGAAAGCAAAGAAGCAGGCTATGAAGTTGTTCATATGTTGTTTGTCCTCAGCAGTTGGTTTAGTGGTACCTCGGGTTACAGACGCTTCAGGTTACAGATGCTTCAGGTTACAGATGCTTCAGGTTACAGACTCTGCTAACCCAGAAATAGTATCTTGGGTTAAGAAATTTGCTTCAGGATGAGAACAGAAATCATGTGGTGGCAGCAGTGGGAGGCACCATTAGCTAAAGTGATACCTCAAGTTAAGAACAGTTTCAGGTTAAGAACGGATTTCCAGAATGAATTAAGTTCTTAACCCAAGGTACCACTGCAATTGGAAATATACTGCCTCTTTACCGTAGGCACTGACCCCTTGGGCCCCTCATTGTTGTGGTGGTTTTTTTAAGGGGGCCAGGCTCCCCGTTGTTCAGGGCGAACATGGAGCCAGGTGCAGTGTGACTTCAGGATGTTGTGCAAGAACATCACATCAGGCTCCCTCCATGTTTTTTAGAAGTTGGCGCCTCTGTTCCCCGTATGGAGGTTTTATTTGGCTTAGCTATCATAGCTAATCTCTCTTGATAGGCAAATTTTCAGAGGAAATGTCTATCATAAAGTCATCAAAGGTAACTGGCACCGCCAGTGAAACCAAGGATGATGACGGGTATTTAAAATTCTACAATTCACAATTTCTCCTCTAAAGGACATAAGATATTATTGTTAAATACCATGGTGACTGGCACAGCCACATCTTGTGGCACTGAAAGCCGCACATAGACTTTGCAAGATTCTGAAGATGGTGACATCATGCATTTTCTTTTGGCTGTCCGTAGGGTTTATTGTCAAATTTGTGCTTCTTGCATTTGATAGCATATGATAATAAGGTCTTAAGACTTAAGGTCTAAAGTTGGCTTTTATAAAATGTTGTTCAGATACACCACACTGTTGTAAAACCATTCAGTTGAAAGAAAGAGGAGAAATGGAAGCAAGGAGAATTCTGTTTTTCTGCAACCTGGATATAAGACAGCTGGGGATAATACCATTAGTCTTAATAACTCCATGGCTGGGGGTCTAATAAATGAGCGATGAAGACCACATATTGATGTCTTCTGAAAGAGAACAAAGTAGGATTTCTAGCATGGTTCTTCCTACGGTCTTATTTAACTTTGTACACTTGGTGTCCTTTGCTCTTAGTCAAAATGGCTGTCCGTAGCCAGACAACTGAAGCCTGGGAGCACTTTTCTTCTTGATGAGCAATCTGCTAGAAGACCTGTGCCTCTGCATGTATGAAGGACTAAGGCCATCTGTATATTAAAAGGCAGCAGTTCAGGGAATGTCCCTCAAAGAAACCAGGCTGGCACATCCAACCCCCCTGTGGTGATAGCTGTGAAATGCACATTGTAAAACAAAAGATTAAAGGCAATGCAAAATGTAATATCTTTCCTGGTAATCTTGCCATTCCTGTGGAGAAAATTAGCATTCTCTTTTTTGGGGTGTCAAACTTCAATCATAAAGTTGATAGTTAACGCTGCAGGTGAACTCCCGATTTAGCATCCTTGTAACTAGAAGGTCTAATGGCTTTTTCAGATAATTCAGGATATGATCAAACCTTTTCTGTAGGAAGGGAGAGGTGGGGAGGAGGGGAAGGCCTGGAAAAGCAAGTCAGGAAGATTGGAAGCCGCCGATAAAAGGTGGTTCCTTTGCTTTCATGCGTAACGCACTATTATTTCTGCAAATTGGCTACTTCTTCTTGGACCTGTTCAATCACTTCCCATATTGAAAAATGCAAGACAGTGAATGAGCAAAACTTTGAGAGTCAATTAATCTTATATCAAATGAATAGTACTTTGATATATAAATCAGCATATGCACATTTTATGCAAATCCCTGCTCACTCTCATTCCCTTTGTGTTAAGTGGTCACCCTGTATGTTAGGTATATTAGAGCATTTGCTTCACCCCCATGTGGGAACACTAAAACATACAATCCACCCTCCTGAAGTGCCAGTACATGATGTGTGGGTTCTGTGGACAGGTTCCTAAACCAGTGCAACATATTGTATGACATTATTTCCAACTAGTGATGCTAGTATTCATTTCCTTCTTTGCTCTAGACAGTGTGGTGTAGTGGTTAAGGGTGGTAGATTCGTAATCTTGGGAACTGGGTTCGCGTCTCCGCTCCTCCACATGCAGCTGCTGGGTGACCTTGGGCTAGTCATGCTTCTCTGAAGTCTCTCAGCCCCACTCACCTCACAGAGTGTTTGTTGTGGGGGGGGGGAGGGAAAGGAGAATGTTAGCCACTTTGAGACTCCTTTGGGTAGTGATAAAGCAGGATATCAAATCCAAACTCTTCTTCTTCTTCTCTAAGATCCAGATCCAGCCTCTTTTGTGGGGAGATGGAAGCAGTTGCAGAGGAAGGGGCTTCGGTACCCGGGGCGGTGGGGACATGGCACGTTGCACGTGGGGGTATGGCATGTCACACATGGGGGCATGGCACGTTGCACGTGTGAGCATCCCAAGGGGGAGGCATCCGCCCGTCCGAGCATCGTCCCAATGGGGCAGCGCCTGCCTGGGCGAGCATCCCAAGGGGGAGGTGCCTGCCCACGGCTATGTCACCCCCCAGGCTGGCACCCAGGGCTGCCCCCACACCCTTCCTCTGCCACTGGGTGGAAGAGACGAATGCATTTCAGAAATAACAAGAACTTAAGTTTTCACAGAGAGTCTTTCATTCCCCCTGCCCGCTAGCTCTGGGATGGAGAGTGAGACTGGAATCACAAAGTTTATAAAAAGGACGGAGCTGATGCCATCTGTGCCCCAACTCAGATATATATATATAGAGAGAGAGAGAGAGAGAGAGGGAGGGAGGAGACATATATTCAATCTCCTGGAAAGTTAGATTTCATACAATTTCCAGGCTTCTTTCCAAGCCTAGCACTATGCTTTCTCTGACACCTTCAATCAGAGTTAAAGGAAATGAGGAAAAGCTGCAGGATTAGACCATAAAAGGGTTTAGATAAGCTTCAAATTTAATCAGGCACACTTTGGAGTGCTTATCAGAACTGCACCTCTGAAGTGTTTGAGGTTCACCCATCACTAACATGGGAGAAATGCGATAGAGGAAGCCATCTGTCAGTAATGCAATATGACCTTCCATTGTCACCTTAATGCTTAGTGTAGCTTCCTGCCCCCCCCTTCAGTAGTACGTTTACCGTAAGTGCAGTGCACCCACACAAAATGAGACCATTCAGTTTATTAGCCAGTGGTTGGAATTCGTAGTGTGTGGATAGGAGTAATTATTTTGAAATCGAGTTGCATCTTGAATCGGTGCTGGTTTACTTTATAATGTTCCAACGCTGTCTGCAAGCTCTACTGTTTTGTGCCAGAGCAGAAGGGCTGGGATGAGTGTTTCTTTTAACTTCTGGGCTGGGTTGCTGTTCACTTCATTAAATACAAGGGCAGTGAGCACGGGCTAAGGAGAAAAGTTACCATGAAGTGATATGCAATTAGCACAGGGGACGGCAAACTAAGGCCCCCGGGCTGGATCAGGCCCACCTGGCTCCTAAATCCAGCCCGTGCCGCGAAGCCGAGACTCCTGGCAATGGTAACAGGAGGAAGAGGCCGAGCGGCGGTGGCTCTGCCTGGTTTACCTCAGCGATGTTTGATTGGCAGAGTCGCCACTGCTCGGCCTCATCCTCCCACCACCGATCCTCGCCCTGGTGCTCATGTGGGCCAGAGAGTGGAGCAGACATGCTTGCTCTGCCTACCCGCTTCACAAGAAGCAGCGGCGGCAGCAGCAGCAGTGGTGGTGGTGGCAGCCCCTGGGAACATAAGCGCACTGCCTTTGTTCTCTAGCTGGGGAGGAATCCTGTTTCATGCCACCAGCCCTTTGGTGAATGAGGCAGGTGGCAAACCAAGAAGGTAGGTGGGGGTGAGGACTACTTCCCCCCTCTCAGTGTGCATAGGAGCATAGGAATTATATATATATATATATATATATATATATATATATATATATATATATATTCCGGCTGTAATGGGTATGAGTTACTCGTCCGTAAACTGGTGCCTTTCTCGGTTAATTTGCCTTGTAAAACTTTCTGACTGCGCAGCCCCTTCTCATGGTGGCTGCCTCAGTCACTGGCAGAATCCGTCAGTGGGCGTTTCTTGAACCTCTTCCAACATAAAAGTTGTTTGACACCCAGTCTCCTCCTCCTCCTCTCACTGCGCGGGAGCCTTCTGGGAAGGCGTGGGTAGCGGAGGACCTGGGCTCTCCTCACCTTCCTCCGATTCCCCTGTCTGCCCCCCTCTATCCCTGGTGTTGCGCTGATTGGCTTCCCCCTCTACTGAGCTGTTTCTCCCCCTGCTGCTGGGTCCTTCGCCAGCATCATCTGGGAGCCTTCCCTTCGCCTCTCGCTCCGATGTCAGTTCCCTGACACCGGCCTTCTACAAGGTCTGAGGGACAGTGGACCAGCCCCCTGCAGAAAAAGTTTGCTGACCCCTGAATTGGCATCTCTGTACTCAGCAAACAGATCCAAGGAGCTGTTAAAGATGCACATCAATGCAGCCAAACTGAGGGGGCCAACGACATGCTGATATGGCATGTGACATTAACACCCAATATTGAGGGGTTCTAGCCTCCTCCTCAAGAACTTGGGGGGGGGGCAAAGCACCTCCCCCCCAGCTAGCATGCTCGATTCAAATCAATATGGAAAATGCATTACCTAGATTATTCTCTCCCCCCCCCCCCGAATTATCTGTTTGGCCGTCATGACTTTGGTCTCCATGGCTTCCTGCTTCCTAACAGGTGTGCTGCTTTTACATACCAGTAAGTTTAGGGGCAAGGTGGCGGGGAGGTTGGTAGTGTGTGAACACATTGGTGGAACAACTCTTCCTGCCAGCGTGTTTGCACTTATCTGACTTCCTTACTGCCTCACCCCCACCCCACCCCCTGGCGTTCCTGTATGTATGTATTTGCCTTAATTGACTCTTACTGCACGTGTTTATACAGGTCCCGCTAATGTTCTAATTCATTTACAATGTATCTTCAAATAGTTAATAAATTTTCCCCATTCTATTTTTAAAAAGTCTCTCTTCTTGATTTCTTATTCTTCCGGCAAGTTTAGCCATTTATCCATATTCTGTTACTTTTAATTGCCGATCTTCCTTTGTCAGAACTGTTTCTTCCTTCCATCTTTGGGTATAAATCATTCAAGCAGCCGTAGTAGCATACATACCCCCCCCTTCACTAGGTACTTCTCTACCAATTATATCCAGTGCTTTTTTTCCGGGGGGACACAGGGGGACGCATACCACAAATCATTTTGTGAATCTTCGTACTTTTGTCCATTTACTGTATTTATTTTTCATTATTTTAACTACAAAATGGTGATTTTCTTGAGTCAAAATGAGAGTACCCTTAAACATATTTTTTAAGAAAAAAGCACTGATTTTACCTAAGAGAAAATCTTCTGTTCCCCCCCCCCACACAAAAATCATCGTCATTGTTTTCTTTCAACTCATAAATCATTTCCCAGAAAGCTTTTGCTGTCTTACATAACCACCACATATGGAAAAAATGTAACTTCTTACATTTCGGACAGGTATTTGATTCCGACTGATACATTTTTGGAAGTTTGCTGGGAGTCAGATACCATCTATACATCATTTTCAAACATTTTCTTTTATCACATAACATGCTTCAAATCCACATTCCACAATCTTTCCCATTTCAATATTTTGCCCTATACCCCCGACGCTCCTTTAAATACCAGTGACCCACTTTGCTGTGAAATTAGCCGAGCAGTTTTGCAACACCCACTGAGCTGCTTCTCTTTCTTGGGATGGTTGGGGCTGGGATTCATTGGGTTCACGTGTTAATGCAAGCCTGTTTAGTTCACACAATTCATAAACTGAAATGGAACTGCCCTTCTGAATCTGCCGTACTCTGAATTTTGTGATGCAGTTCTTCAACTCAAAAACATGCACAGGAAAAACATGCACACGTAAGGGGAACGTGGACAAGGAAACAAATACAAGTAAAAATAACATTTAAAAGTGTGTTGTGTTGTGGGAAATGGCTGCAAAAATACATATGTTAGGGGAAATGGCTCCTGAGAATTATACCAGCTTTTCTGCTTTCAAAAAACATAATACTCAACTGGTGAAGAAAGGGGCCAAATGAAATTTATGGTGAGAAAACATGAGAAACAGCTTGACTGATTCACCCATCCTTTCTGCCTTCCAACCCTCAAATCATCCTCATCTATACCTCCACTATTTCCCTGTCTCTTTACAACTCTCCCTACTGTTCAGTCTCCTTACTATTGGATTTCAAATTATTTATTATATTTATAACTAAGTTTTTTCCTGTGTTTATATATAACAGTTGTTTTATATGGGTCTTTTTTTAAATCAAGTTGTGATTCATAGGAAGTGATTAATTCATAGGAAGTGATTAATAAATACTGGGTAGGAACCAAGTAACTTGCTTAACCAGTGCAAGGATTTACACTTGTGTAACAAAACTTCCCCTTTTTCTGCCCACCTGCCATGCAACCTTTAAATCTGTTTTGGGTTCTCCCCAATCTACTTAAGAAGACATTATGAGGGCATGGGGTTCTGCTGCATGCACTGATGAATAATGCCTGAAAGATAATAGCCTCTTCATCCCAAAATTCTCTTTCTCACCTACCCTTCTTTCCCTGAATTTCGCCTTTCCTTCTTCTTTCTCCTTCTTTTAGCTACCTTCCTCAAGGTCTCCCATTCCTTATCTTCCTAACTCCTGAGCATCTCTTCTCATGAGACTCTCCATCAGCACAAAAAGCACTTGACAAACATTTTGACCCAGCTGAATTCTTGAAGTTTTCAAACAGCTGGGAGGAAACACTACTGAAAATTGTTGCATTCCTCCTGTTGCCATCTTTCCTCTCCCATATTATGCCTCAGAATGAGGCTAGGCCTGGGACATTGTAGTGGATGAAAAATGGTGGTCAGCCTGCCAACACAGTAGGGGGGAGAATACAAGGGTGGGGTGGGGGAAGCAGATTTTCCACTGCTCCAGCTAAATGGTAAGCAACATCCCTGAGAAACTTCTAGAGAATTTCTCTTACCCCATGAGGAGTTTGTGAAAACCCCAGCACAATGCTTCATCTCACCACAAATAAGGTGGATAGTTTTGAGAGGACAATTGCACACAGATTTACACGTGACTGAGCAGACTTTATAGTTAGCCCATAATGGTTTGGGAACACTGTGAAAAGCTGCCGCTCACTGCTGGCCATGTGCAAGATGAGATAAAACAGAACCATATTTGCATAAGTCTGACACCAGATAAAAGCCATAGTCTTTATGAGCTGAGGGACTGGAGAAATTTCAGAGCTGCTTCATCCAACTGTTCCTACTTTGATATCCCTGTGCAATTCCTGTCATCCTAATTAATGAAGTGAGTCCTGTGAGACTTAAAAGGATTCTGTTACAGAGACCAAATTGCCCTTTATGAAAGTTTTTGTTAAAAAAAATAATAATTAAAAAATGCATTTTGCAAATGGGCTTGGGCGAGGAAAGCTGACAGCCTGGTATCTCCCTGGTATCTGTGTGATGTGTAGTCAGAACGTGGCATCAGGAGTGACTACGGTTTCCATATTTCAAAAAAGTACAAACCAGGACCTCCTGAAAGCTGTTGAGTTGTTTGTTT
This sequence comes from Podarcis liolepis, assembly GCF_965112155.1. Taxonomy (NCBI): domain Eukaryota; kingdom Metazoa; phylum Chordata; class Lepidosauria; order Squamata; family Lacertidae; genus Podarcis; species Podarcis liolepis. Next base: position 72,634,094 of record NC_139560.1, on the reverse strand, counting down.
GTTTTTACACAAATGACTTGCCTAAGATCCAGAACAAAGTGCTGCCTTCTGGAAATCCCAGTAATGTCTGGGAAAATATGGACATATGGCAGCCCTAGGAGTGGTGGAGAACACATGGCTTTCTGGTTACTGCCATCAACACAAGTTCATGAAAAGGATGAAACAGTGGGGTAGTCTGCACTCTGAGGACACAACAGCAGAGCCATCTGGTGCTGCACAAGCCTCACTGCCACCTTGTCCCTCTGTCAGGTGACCTTGTGATTCTGTAACCTTTGGCCTTGTAGTAATAGCTAGGAAAGTCCTACTAATGATCCATACCATGATAGAACAGAAGGCTTTGTGATACTTAGACCTGGACTATTGACCTTCATCAAGTTTCATCCCCAGACGAAGTTCTTTAATTTTGAGAGCCAAATAGACATGCTGCAGAGAAACAGTTGGGGACAAAAGGAAGGAACAGTTAAAGAATCTGAGTAGTAATGGTAGGAGGAAGCCAGTGAATCTGAAATATGGATGCGTCAGAATGAACGATTTGTTGGAATTATGAGGCTGAACTCACTGATCAGAACTCCTTCATGTGATAATATTTTTACTGGTGTTGGGCACAAGTGTTATGGAGTTTCATGTGATGCTTACTGCTGAGTCATTTCTCCCCCCCCCCACACATTATATTTATTAATTTTTCAAATGATTGCAAATCAAACTTAATTAAATTAATTTAATACAATTTCTTAAAACCAGGTTTCCCACTCCTGTTCCAAACATATGATCATCATTTCCACACATTTCTGCATTGTTTCTTATTTGGAGTCCAACTGATACCCTTCACTTGCTGTTAAACCATTTTTCCAGCTGACCGTTCCCCCCCACCCCACCTTACGAACAGCACCTCTATTACATCTTATAAGTAGGCATACACATACACATACACATTGTTGTTCCAGACCTGGTGTGCTGGGAGCTGTGGCCATAAAGAACTCACAGAGTGCATGTCTGGTCTCCGCCATTAAAATTCTGCTCTGGAGTTCTTCCTCGGCACACAATTAAAAACAAGATCTTTTTTCTCAAATTCAGCCTTTTTCCCAGATCTGTTCAGCTGCATTTCATTCACACTCCTGGTCCAATCCAAAAATAATTTTAAATAAAGTCCGTTTTTTGGGGGGGATTTAATATCCTGCTTTATCACTACCCTAAGGAGTCTCAAAGCGGCTAACAATCTCCTTTCCCTTCCTCCCCCACAACAAACACTCTTTGAGGTGAGTGGGGCTGAGAGACTTCAGAGAAGTGTGACTAGCCCAAGGTCACCCAGCAGCTGCATGTGGAGGAGCGGAGACGCGAACCTGGTTCACCAGATTATGAGTCTACCGCTTTTCACCACTACACCATACTGGCTCATACACCATACTGGCTCATACTGGCACCATACAAGGCTGGTTCAGCCTTGGTTGAGAGGAGAGGGCATAGTAAAACCTTGTTAAATTCCTTTTGAGCATCAATCAAAGCCTCCCCCCTCTTTTCCACGGTAACAGACAGGACAAAGTAGCAGTGGTTACACACATCTCTTTATGGCTGAGTCCTTTCAGATGTTCCAGAGCATGGATAACTTTTGCTTTCCCTCCAAACATTTCCAGGTGTTGTCCAACAAAGGAAGTTGGGAAATCTGTTCTTGCTTTCTCGCTTGCCAATTGTGTGGCTATTTGGAAACAATGCATAGGTAAGCTATGGAATCCACGCCCACAATATTTAGTGATGGCCACCAACTTGGCATTAAAAGAGGATTAGGCAATTTCATGGAGGATAATTAGACTGTACCAATTATAAGAGGCAAAATACCCCTGAATACCAGTTGCTTGGAATTGCGGGTGAGGGGAGTACTGTAGTGCTCACTTTCTGCTTGTGGCAGTGACGTAACATGGGTTTCTGGCACCCGGGGCAGGCAAGCCACCCACGCTATGGAGCGCCCCTGCCCCCACTGGAGTGAAGCAGGGCCAGGCTGCACTGCCTGCCTAACTGCCCATATATAAAAGCATAACTTTCCTATAGATGTCCTCCAAAGATTGTATTGTTACTTATCGCCTTGGCTCAGGAGTTGCATAAGTCCATTCCCTCCAACATTTATCTGATGAAAATAGGGATGTCCTAAGGAACAGAGGGGTTTTCTGGGGTCAAATCAGAAACCAGGATGGCTTCTGTCAATCAGGGAGTGTACCTGGGACACTTGGAGGGTCTGTGCTCACAGATATCAGGTGGCAGCCTGATCATCATATAGTTTCTCCATTTGAAATTGATTGATTAGCCTGGAGCACTGTTTGAGGCGAGAAACATTTTGAGGTGAAGAAATTATCACCATGACAATTGCCCATGTGAAGTGTCTCAAAGTGCAAGGCCCAAATGAGATTTCAGAAAGAGAAAGCTGCTCTTTCAGGGGTGCTCCCCCTCCATAACATTTCATATAATTAAGGATCCGAAATCAGGCTCCTTTCACTGCGACTGTCGTCTTCAAAGGTTACTATGACATTTCTAAAACATTCTGTTGCACATATGAATGAACCATGTTTGTTCCTTTGCCGTTGCTATATCTACAACACCAGATCCTTTGGAATGGAACTTGACATTTTACATGGCAAAACAGATTTCTTTTTTGTTAATTAAATTTGAGGAATTAATGGTCTCAAGTTGTAATGTTTAATAAAGTATAAAACAAACATGACAGAATGCTTGCAGTCAAAGCAGCAAGGATCCAACTGCAGCACTTTAATAGCTAATCCTGAGGAAAGCACTATTATTGATGGGAGGTATATCTAAATAAGGGAGAAAACCTAATTTTCCAGTAAGGACAATGGGAAGGCTGAGTTAGAAGGAGGTCTGCAGTCAGAGGAAGGGATTTGAGGTGTGTGGTCATTGAAAAGCTCAACCACCATTGCTTCTTATCCTCAGTTTCCCAAGTCAGTATGGCTAAAAAGGGAGCATTACGGGGCCAGGGCAGGGGGCAACTAAATTGTCAGGGACAGTGCTGAGGAGCAGGAGGACAGTATAGATTTGGAACAGTGGTTTGCAGAGGGACATAGTTCAGAAGGCAGAAGCTGGGAAATACTGGATGGCGAACAGCTAGGAGAAGAAACACTGGGAGACAGGAGATTAACAGATTCACTGTCTCTGGACAGCATTTCTCCACTCTTCCCAAGGTCAGGAAGAGCTCAGAAAGGGTCAGAACAGAAAGCACACAAAGCACTGAGGGTACAAACACAGATTACAAGACGTAGAAGTGATGTAGATTAATGGGGACATAAGGGGGTGGGATCCATCACAGGGATTCAACCTGCCGACTTCTGATCGGCAAACCCAAGAGGCTCAGTGGTTTACACCACAGCGCCACCCCCATCCCAGCCACACTAAATGAGCTCCATGCCTATACTTTAGTATGTGGATGTATCTTGTGCAGGCTTGCAACCTCCTTTGCATGTTTTTCCAATGTGCATGGGTAGGGGGGTCATCTCTACTTCCTGAAATTTAAAATATATTAGAATGGCTAATTCTGCTCTTAAAATACTTCATATTAAACTGGCAACCTTCCCTCTCAATATGTTTGGCATTTGATAGTGCATAAGTGTTCAAAATAATTTATCTTCATAAGCAGAATGGATTGAGCCCTCAGGTTAGAATCATGCCCATCTGAAGGTGTTCTTTGTTTTGGCCCTGAAGCAGGTTATTTAATTTAGTTAGCGGACATGGAGTTCCTCATTCTCTGTGGGCTTAAGCAGTTATTGAAAAAATGATAAACGTGCTTGAAAATTTGTACAGTGTTTTATTCCACTGCATGCACAGTTACAATATTTGTTTCAAATGACCATGGTTTGATTCTGTCTCTTCAGAAAGTTATTCTGTAACTGACGTTCGCTTTATAAGAAAAGGCAAGAAGATTTTCCCACCTCAAAAGTAAATAGTATAGATGAACATTCTTAGACTGAATTACTTAATGTAATTGCCAAATAGTAGTAGTAGCAGTAGTAGTAGTAATAAATTTATTTTTTTTATACCCCACCCATCTAGTCATCAGGCAAAGTCAGTGAGTGATCCCTTGTCAAAAAATGATTGCTCATCCTTCCATTGACAGGAATATTCAACTAGAGAGCCACCAGCATTGTCAGATCCAAAACATGACTTGGGCCAAACCACACATTCTGCTAATACAGTGGTACCTTGGTTTTTGAATATCTCAGAAGTTGAACGTTTCTGTTTTCAAACACCGTAAACTCAGAAAAAAATGCTTCGTTTTTCGAACTCACCTCAAAAGTCAAACATGTTTTGCGGCTTCCGCTGAGTGCAAGATCCTGAAGCCTAGCTGTCAGCTATTAGTTTTCAGTTTTTGAACATTTTGGAACTCGAACGGTCTTCCGGAACAGATTACATTTGAAAACCCAGGTACCATTGTATACTATACTACCTCCAAATGGTTCTACAAGGGTGTCTCAGCTACCTCTACAGCACTTAACTTCATCCTCTCTTCCAACACACATCAGAACTGCTAGATTCAGACTATTGGTGGAAGACAATATATCTGCAGAAACCTGCTTAGAGGAGGAAGTGAAGTCTCTCGACTTGAGGTAGGTTTGTTCTAAATGGTCTTGTCTAAATGAACACCAGATACAGGTGGTAAAACAAAGCACATTAGGAGGGTTGGGGTCCAGTGCCATCACTATGCTGATGCCATCTAAATCCACTTTTCTGAATCATGAATCAGAAGAGGTTGTACATCCGAATCATGAGGTCTTAGCCTGGTGTTTGGACACAGAGGTGTGCTGGATGACTGAATCCTGGTAAGATGGATGTCCTGTAGGTGTGTGTGTGGTTTCTGGGTTCAGAAGTTAAACATCTTACTTGTCCAGGATGGGATTGCACTGCCCTTGAAGAAACAAGTCTGCAGTCTTGAGGTGCTCCTAGAGCTATCATGTCACCACAGGCCCAAGTGACGAAGAGCCCCTCTTATCAGCTTCAGTTGGTGTACCAGCTACAGCTTTTCCTAGGTGGGAATAGCTTGGCCACAGTGACCATTGTTATCTCTGTGTCTTAGTTACTACAATATGCTTTTTGTGGGGCTCTAGAAGCTAGATCTAGCTAGGCTGTTGTGTGATGCATCTGGCTTCTGCCATGTAACACATTTAATGAAAGAACTGTACCGGCTGCCATTTTGCTTTTGGATCAAGTTGAAACTTTATGTATGAATAAGCCCCTGAACAACTTGGGACCAGAATACCTGAGATAATGGCTTCTTCCATGTTGACCTGCCCAAACACTGTGTTTACCATCAAATGACCTCCTGTTTATACCACAACTTGCAGACATCCATCTGCTACCAACCATGAAGAGGACTTTTTCTGTGACAGCCAAACTCTGAAATAGCCTCCCCCTAAAAAAAAACACAAAGAATGTATACCAATTGTGTTGCAGTTCAGGATTTGCTGAAAATATGTTTGCCTCACGGTTTGATGGTTCAGTTGCTAGGATTTTAAGCTTTGGGTAGGGTTAGCATTTGCTACACTCCAATTAGTTCTGCTATTAAATTCAGGGTAAATTGTTCTAGGCCAGTTTGGGGTAATCTGGCTCATCGGCATTCATGAATGGGAGCAACATGTTGAATGTAGCCCATCCCTCCAAGCAAACATACCTTCTGCTGAGTAGTTCAAAGCTGAATCAGGGCCATTATTTGAGATGGCTTCTTATATTGGTTAAATAATGGGATCCCATTTTTTCACTTCCTTCATACCAGATTCCCTTGTGGAAGAGCTGAAGTGTAACCATTTCCAGGCAATATGGTCGAGAGTCAGACCAGCGATTAAATTGGTTTGTGATCCTAATCGTATATCCATTATTTGCCTGGCAGTAAGTCCCATTGCAATGCATAGAACTGCACTTAAGCTAACATTGCAGTATAACTAGTATACAGCCACTAGCTGTATTGCATGAATTTTTTTGCATAGTTATAATGGGATACACATAAACTCACATACATTAGATGGTAAGGATTGAGTGGGAGTCAGCTTCAAAATGAGGTTGCAAATCCTTAATATTTTCAAGGTCAGTGATTCTATTTTTCTTCATAGATATAGATTTATCTATCTGCTGAAATTTCCCATTGAGTTCAATGGGGCTTATGTGCACCTAATTGCAGCTGCTATTAGATGAGTTCTGTTTTACACTATGATTTCATTGTATTTAAATATTTGCAAGCTCCTTGGAAGGACAAGTGGTCCAGAAATAACAAAATAAATGTGTATAAAAGCACAATCCTCTAAACTGATAAAAGGTCCATGTTCTTTATAAATCAGGCAGGCAACAATATCGTTATAAAACTGGTTTATTTCTTAAAAATAAATACAAAAATATAAATATAAAACATTGGCAGATAGAATCTGATGAAATGAAGTTGCACAAAGTTTTTTTTTTTCTTTTTTAAACCAGCTGCATATCACATTAACACCACGTGTATATTTTCAGGGAAATTTGTAATGTACAGAATAGGGACATATGTTTTCTTCTTCTTCCAGGGCCACAATCTCTAAAAAGAAGTGCACAGAGGTTCTGCGCATTCATTTTAATTGTTTTTCACTTCCTTTTTCAGAAATTGCACAAACAGAACCCACAAACTAGAAGTGCCACTGAAATTTCACCTATAGCAAAATTCAAAGAATTTATTGGAAAATCTGATGGGTTTTGCACACTGGGCTGTTATTCAGAAGATTAATTTTTTTTTGTAACAGAAAAAGAAGCCCCTTGTTTTCTAGGCATGTCGATTCTGGGGAGAATGCTCTCTATGCAAGATTTTGGAAAGCTCTCCAGGGGTCTTGCGTGGGCAGTTCCTGAAAAAGAAATAAAATTCTAAGGAAAAACATAGGAGTGCATGTGGAACGTGCATTCATGACCCTCTGTGGATCACGGTCTGGGGCTTTTTAAAAAGCTGTATTTGCAAGTGTAGAACATGTATTTAACGAAAGCAACTCAAATCTATGGTTGCTTGGGAGATTATAAACCTGCACAAAGGTAGTGTATCCTTTATTTCATAAATTGGACCACACTGAATTTCAATAGCTTTGGCTTTTGGAAAGGGGTTAAATAAAATGCTGTATATATTCCATGTGACATTCTACGAGAAAGAATAAAGGACATTAATGAGCAAATTCGAAACGAAACAAGAAAGAAAGGAAAGGAAAAAAAACCCATTGTGCTGAGTGGCAGGAAAACGTTCCTGAACATCAAATATTGTCACGTGGAGAAGGTGTCTGTAAAGTTACTTCCTCTCAAATGAACAAAAACTGTATATCCTACGGTCGGTTAGGAAGTGTCTTTATCGCTTTCGCCTCCACCATACATCTCAGCAAGCTTATTAAACCGAGGCCCCCATTCCTTGAGGTAATCATAGTTTTGGTCTCCCTCAGTAGTGCCAGACTCTAAAGAACTCAAGGATTCAGCTATAGAATCATTTCCTTCATAGGCGTAAGTTGCCAGGGAATCGTACGGTGGCGCAGAGGGGTCATTATCATGCTCTTTCAACCTTTGGTTAATGAAATCCCGGACATCCGTGTTATCTGGGGCAGAAGGAGTCCTCCGTGGTATAAATAATGTTTCCGGGATGATATCTCGGCGTAGCTTCTTATCTTCGATAGCCGCAGGATTCCTCAGTGTGCCAATATCAAAAGCCTGTGTGTCTTCTTCTCCACCACCTTCATCATTATAACTCACAATGTTGTCTCTGATATCTTCCTTAGACAAGATCAGAGGCTCTTTCTTTCGCTGCCTCTTTAGAGCCGCAAACAACACCACTATAACTTGGAAAAAAGAAAGAACACCATTAAGAAGGAATTGCAGTTTGCGATACTAACAAACATGTCTGTCGTGTCCATCTTTGTTATTATTATTATTACTATTTTTTACCAGCTCAGTGCAAGAACTTCAGCCATGCTCTATTTGGTAATACAGTGGTACCTCGGTTTTCAAATGCCATCCATTCCAGAACACCATTCAAGTTCTGAAACGTTCAAAAACTGAAAACTTAATAGCCGACAGCTAGGCCTCAGGATCTTGCACTCAGCGGAAGCCACGTGGTATATTCAACTTCCAAGGCGTGTTCGAAAACCGAAGCATTTACTTCTGGGTTTACGGCGTTTGAAAACTGAAATGTTCGTCAACTGAGATGTTTGAAAACCAAGGTACCACTGTACTCTATGGTGTATTTGGCATCCTGTATCAAATCAGCACACTGTTGTTGTGTGTTTTTATACCAAATATATGAATATTGGACCATATTGTTTCAAAAGTCATGTGCCTGCCCCTCTCTTTGCCAAGCGGTGGCAAGAGCCCAGCCATGCACTCGCCAAAGGTCTGTCCTTCTTTGGAGAATTGAATGTGCAGCAGAGACTGCCATGCCTTTAAGAAATATGGTTTATTAGCCTTTTTACACCCTCAGTCTGCATGGAGGGAGTCCAGATCTCATGGTATGGTCATTTCAAGAGGCAGCAGGGCAAGCAGCCTCCCCCAAAGATGGATCTCAACTCTTCTTCCTGCTTCTTCTTCCCAGAAACCCTTTTCCTGTCCCCTCAAACATACACCCCACCCCCTTGGTAACATCTCACTCCCCAGTGGGCCATCAACACCTTTTGTCATGTTATTAAATTTGCTCTTCAGCCAGCCAGCCAGGCTGGTTTGCGTAAGTCAGCCCAGGAATTCCCTATCTGGCACAGTTCTGCACTTTAATCCATATCCCAATTAGTTGAAACCCTGGCATGTATGGGGTTTGGGGGCATTACCCCCTTAAATCTATAACAATATTAATCTATGTGCAACCATTGGTAGAAACCTACCAAGAAACATCGTGGGGGATTTGTAATCCTGACCTTTGACGTCCAGAATAGATGAAATGAGAACATATGAAATTCCTTGGATGAATCAAACCAAGAAGGGCAATCTGTTTTGTTTTTTACCGCAATACTTCTGGAAACTCACAGGAAGGGTGCGAGGTTTCATTATTTATTATTTATTGCTCTAGCAATGAAGATGTTGTTATGCATTTGCAAGGGCACAAGACTCCCCTAAATTTAATGAAGGGTAGAATTTGGCAAATATTTAGATTATGAAGGGAAGATGCCAGGCCAATGAAAAACGCAGGTTGAACCAATTCTTCTGTTCAGAAGATTGCTGACAGTGATGCCATTAAGAACCCAAAGGCAGCTAAGCACCAGGCCATTAAGAACACTTGACTGTGTAAATGCCATCCTTCTTCCCAGCTGAGAAGTGGACAGTAACAGAAGAACAGAGAGGGTGAAGTTACCAGGGGTAACAGAGGGTGTTTGGAATCAAGTTTGCTGAAGCTATGAGAGGAACAACGAGAGGCACTCTTGGGGTGTAATGTTCTCCACGCCCTCCACCAAATCTCAGGTTGTAAATATGTGCAAAAATAAACCATATTTCATAAAGACACGGCAGTCTCCACTGTGCCTCATTCCCAAGAAACACAAACCCAGGTTAAGTGCCAAGACCCCTAAAATATGGCTTCTGCTCGGGAGAGATTGGGGTGGCCTGTAACAAGGTATTTATTCTGAACGTGGATGTTTCTCTTAGCTATCCTAACAGCTGCTGAGAGTTCTATCCCCCTTGAATAAGACTAAACTTTTTTTATATAAAAAAAATCATCTGTATGTCATCACTGAATATTTTGGTCGTGAATTCCTTAAATTACTTATGCATTATGTGAAAGAATTTCCTTTTGTCTGCCCAGAACCTACAGCAAGTGCACTTTAACTAAATACTGAAAACAGTCTGCCCAAAATAGCCTTCTTCTTTTTTAGTGCTATAGTCTGTAAAATGCAACGCTTAACTAATGCTTCCTTTGTTCTTTTGCTTCGAAAAGTAGCTGCTAATTGTCATTTCAAACTTGACAGCTGTTCTTTGACATATCCCATCTCGTTTCCCTCAGATCTGCTTGCTGAAGCAGGAACTATGCCTTCTTTTGAGGAAAGAAGTGACAGCAAAGCTAATTGGAAATCCACAGTTTAAAAAAAAAAGTTTAATTGACCCCATAATCCCTATTAAAGAGTGTACTATTTTCAGCTAGGGTGGCTTGGTGGGGCTGTTTTGCGCACCTGACCTCTGTGTGGCTGAGTCAATGCAGTGTACTGGGATGGTAAGGAGGGGGCCAGGATGGAAGAAAGGCTTTTGCAATGCAAATTTGCCAGCAGAGCCAGTCACCTTTCTACTGGCACCATTTCCCCTCCCCAAAGTGCTGCAATTGGTTCCCCCAGCCAGCGGTAAGGTAAGCAGCATAGCTTCACCGTGAAATCTGCTGCTGACTATTTTAAGTCATTCACTCATTTCTTCATACATTGCACAATTTGTTTACGCGGATAAAGTATTCCTAATTTAGGCTGAAAAGTGCCCTGGAAGTTTATTTTAAAGGAGGGGGTAGGAAACTTAGGGTTTATTATTATTATTATTTTGTTAAAGGAAGAAAGAGAGAGAATAACAGAACTCCACTCGAGCTTGTTATCTCCAAAGAGTAGAGGCTGATTCACACTTTTAATTCAATTTCCTCTTTTCTTTTTTTAAGGTATGGCAGCATTTCTTCTCGTCTGCTCTTTCCTTTACTCTCTAATGCAAAAGTTCCCCTTGTAAAAAATGAGGTGCTCGATTCACCAAATGATTCGGAAATAAATGCGTGAATCTTGGAAGAGGCACACTTTTTACTCTATGTGAAGCTCTCCAGAGAGGTAATGGTGTGTGCATATTTTATATCTATATATAGATTTAATTCTATGAATGTTCAATTGTGTTGGGGTTTTTTTAGTTGTTCCTATTTTTTCAGTAAGTAGCCTTGATTATTAATGTCCTGGGACAAAAATTCCTCAAATTTGATGCCTGTGGGCACCTTGTCAGCCCCTTGTTGCCCACCAAGGCCCCTTGACCCTCTCATTTTTTGTGAAATAGGGATGTTCTTCAGTTTTACTTTTTGTTGTTGCTTGGTTGGGGTTTTTTGGTGGTGGGGATGTTGCCTGTTTCATTCATTCATTCATTTGCTTTATTTGCTTTTCTTGCCCTGTATAAATGTATTGCCTGTTGTTTGGGCTGGTTCTGAGCACCACCAGTTTTTCTTCTTCTATGAAATGGGTGTTTTGTGGTGCCCACAGCAGTTGCCTAGATTTCCTAATGTGCCCATGCACCCGACAAAAAGGTTGGCGATCTCTGGAGCAGCAGCTTGAAAGCTGGAACGTGCTGAAGTGGTTATGCAGTTCCGACTTCATCTGTGCAGATAAGATAACATTGTACCCTAATCCAATTTCAGGGACAATCAGTGTATCAATTTGATTACTGAAAGGTGGTGACAAGTAAGTAAGACTGCAAAAAAAAAAAAAAAAAAAAAGACTGCAGGATGCAGCTTGGCAGGGCCTAATATCTCTTTATAGTGCCATTTCATTTAGCAAAGAGTAGCGTTCCCCTGCAACTTACCCAGGAGAATCACGATGCAGAGCAGAATGGCAATGAGCGCTCCTGTGCTAAGACCTGCTGGAAGGAGCAAAGCTTCAGCATTGCAAGACTGCATGTTTCCCCGGCTGTCGCAGGCACACACCCGAATAGTCAGTGTGCCAGTGCTGCTTTGGATGGGGTAGTCATTGTCGGATATCACCACTGGCAGAAGGTAAGTACTGATTTCATGCCGGCTAAAGCCATTCCTCCTCGTCAAAATCCGGGCAGTATTATCTAGACCAGTTAGCCACAAACAATGTACACATTACAACAAAACCACAGAGCCATGCACTCAGTGTTACATTAAGAGAACCTGAACAGACTTCCCATTAAATATTTCCCCTGAAGCAAACAGTCGGCTATCTTGTGTGTGCAGCCTTCTGACCCAAAGCCACAGTTCCACGTTTATTGACATTTCCCCTTGCCATTGTGTTTTAAATGAAGAACAAAAACCCCACAAGTTTGCCATTAATAATGCGAGCTAGCATGAATAATATTCAAGGCCATGAATGTTCCCCTCCATTTCCCCTTCACTCAAAAGAACCGGTTTGTTTCCTTAATGAGCAATTGTTATTTTTTTTGTCCCCTAACAGGAATTGAGTGGTGTGGGACATGGGATATGACTCCATAATCAATGCATCATAGACAAAATGCAAAGAAAACCCCAAGAAATGTCTAGCTAACCCCATAGACTATCTGAATGATTGAAGGGGCACACTAGTAACTGAACGTTTTCTGGATTAAGCTAGGTAGATGACAGATATCCATTATTGGGTCTCTCATCTCTGAAAAAAATGGTGGCTGATGTGTTGCTGGGGGATGGATCTATCATTGACTATTATATATGATGATTAATCGCAAGCAAGAACAGTATACATTCACTGATCACATACTAGGTAGGACTCTGCCGTCATACCCTGCTTGTGGGTGTCTCAGAAAACAAAAAATAAAGTAAAGGTAAAGGACCTCTGAACGGTTAAGTCCAGTCAAAGGCGACTATGGAGTTGTAGCATTCATCTTGCATTCAGGATGAGGGAAGCCAGCATTTGTCCACAGGCAGCTTTCTGGGTCATGTGGCCAGCATGACTAAACTGCTTCTGATGCAACAGGACACCATGATGGAAACCAGAGCACACGGAAATGCTGTTTACCTTCCCACTGCAGCAGTACCTATGTATTTATCTACTTGCACTGAAGTGCTTTCAAACTGCTGGGTTGTCAGGAGTTGGGACAGAGTAATGGGAGCTCACCCGTTGCAGGGAATTCAAACCACTGACCTTCTGATTGGCAAGCCCAAGAGGCTCAGTGGTTTAAACCCAGGATGTCTCAGAGGCATCCAGCTGGACACTGTTGGAAATTAAATGCTTGAGTAGGTGGACCAGCCCACCATTTTGCTACTACAAAAATAATTGCGGAATGGGAAATAAGAGTTTATCTGGAGCTAATCTACGGCAACTTGAAATGATGGGATAGGTTTTGTTCTAGAGCACTGTTCAGTGGTTCAGTGGGCCAGAATAGTGCCTATCCGTCCTTTGAAAATGAGTTGAAACATGTCTTTATTTCTATGCCGTGCTTCTGAATCCAGTTACCCAACTACACAAAAATGGGAATACTCCAGAAATGTGCGCAAAGAATCACTCCTCTCACATCCCGAGATGTCTTATTCATTATACCTTCATTGTCCTGGACTGTGAAATTTGGATTAACAGCAGCTAAACTGAAGAAAAACTTTTGTCCTCCGAGGGGATCATCTTTGTCAACTGCACTTATGGTTTGTATTAGCTGCAGAGAAGGGCAAGGAAAAACAAGTTGACATTTGTAAGAAGATTGTCTGAGAAGTACAAGTGGCCTTGAAGGACGCTTTCAAAATATGTTCCTGTGTTTGCATGGTACGTAACATTTATCCACCCCAAACAACACAGTAAAGTCAAATTCACATTACATTGTTTACTTGGTTTCTTTTTTATTCCCCAGAGCTTTAGTAGGCAACTGGAGGCCCAGGGGCCAAATTTGGCTTCAGAAAACTTTGCATTTTGCCCCATATCCTTTGTGGTCCCCCCCCCCAACACACTATTATTCACTTGAGCTGCTTTCTTCCAAAAGGAGATATAGGCAATCTTTAATCTATCTTCCTGCAGTAGGAACACGTAAGACACGTTTGGATAGTTTATCCTTGCCCCATCTCCCACAATGTTATGCCTTTCAACTCCTCTGCACAAGAAAACAGATGGGAAAATGTAGTAGGAATGCCTATGGGAAGGACTTTGGCTACCATGATTCATCTTTATGCAAATCAACTTCAGATTTATCTTAACTATGATTTACTGAAACAAACCAACTTCAAACTGTGATTTATGAAGCCAACCTGTTTCAACGAGCCATAAGCTGAGATTAATCACAGTTTAGGCTTCACATGTAACACTAAATGGCGGTAAAATGAAAATTTCCTCTCTCCTCCTTGCTTTGAAAAAGGAGAGGGAAAGTGAGAGTAAATCAAATCAAGCCTTTTGAGTCACCTAATAATAAACCATGGTTGAGCGTTCTATTCAAATGATTTTGTTATGTCAGAACCTAAACAAACTGCAATTAATCTTAATTGTGAATTAGGGAAACAAGCCAACTTTAAACATTGGTTTACATTGGTTTGTCCCCCTATATCATACTTGAGGTTCAGCTAACCACAGTTTCTGGTTCAATCATAATTATAAACCATGGTTAACTCAAATCAGAAGCAAAAGTTTCTGGCCTTTTTGCAACCCCAGTAATGGAACTCAGTGGGTGATATTGGGCCAATAGCTGTCTTTCAGCCTAATTTAGCACATAGGATTGCTGTGAAGATAAAATGAAGAGAAGGAGAATCATGTGTGCCACTTTGTGCTCCTTAGAGGCAAGACAGGATAGAAAAGTAATAAATAAATGTATAACTCCCAACTAAATCAATATGGAAGAGGAAATTAAAAAGTCTTTGCCTATTTATCCATTTGGGAAGAATGCAGTTGTGGACACAGTCAAATGCTACAGACTCTTTAGCCTTTGTTCAGTTCAAAATATGAAATCTGTTGAAAATTAGTTGTAAACCAGAAAAATCAAAAAGCTTTTTTCTGCCCCGCACAGGTATGTAACTTGCAATTTGTTTTGGAGCCTGGTCATGTGTATCAAATTCAACAGGCATGGCATAAACTTATGACCTCAAATGTGACATGGGAAGTAATGTAAATACATCTAAATCTTACTCTATTTGTCACCCTATATCTGAGAGCTTATATTGGGGTTTAGCTAAAGCAGCGGTTCTCAACCTGTGGGTCCCCAGATGTTGTTGGACTACAACTTCCATCATCCCTGAGCTCTGGCCTTGCTAGCTGGGGGTGATGGGAGTTGTAGTCCAACAACATCTGGGGACCCACAGGTTGAGAAAGGCTGGGCTAAAGGAATCCAAAGTGCTACCCGAGATGTTGATAGCTGGGGGATGCAGTCTGTTCTCACTACAGGTGAACTCAGGGGTGATGTGTCCCTTTACACCATCTGAGGTGAAATGAGAAAGTGCTGCTCTCTGCCCCCCATGCCATTGTGCCCCACCCCCTATTTCCTCCATTGCTGGGGAGTGCCCCCACTCTAGCCAAACTTGGCAAGAGCTGAGGCTTCCCTCAAAACATTGCCTCTTGTCTTCTCCACCCAGGGGCAGGGGGAAAGATGAGCAGCAAAACTGCACACATGGATGCTCCTTCTCACCAGTGAGAAGTGGGTGTTCCACCAGCAGCACCAGTGATGATGCAGGTGGGACAATGCCACGTGCTTCCACCACCTGAAGCACCACCTGAAGCTTTCTCATTGGTGTGCTGACTCCGGGTTGAGTAAAAAGGGAGAAGGTTGCTCTTTCTGGCTTCAGGGTGCTGCTAAAGTCACATGACATCACCCCGAGGACAGAGAGTGTGGGACCATTTTTTTCCTGTCCCCAACCTGCCTACTGCTCTGTCTGCATGGGGAGTGGGTGGCCGGCTAATGATATTCCAGTGTTTGCCTTAGCTGCTGACAGAAAGTGCCTGGCAGCGTAAATGAAAATGGTGAGTCGAGGGAGAAGTTTGTCAAATTCCCCCTCACCGTTTCTGAGTAGAAAATTCTGGCTCAGCCTCCGATAGAAGTAAACCCTGTGGAAGGATGGAGCACAAAAGCTTCCCTTAGATACTCCTCTGCTCCCCTCTGACACGAAACATAATAGAAGCAATGTCACATTATTCTCCCTGCCAATTCCGGCAAACCCTTTAAAAGTGTGCATGCACACGAAAGCTCATACCAAGAACTAACTTAGTTGGTCTTTAAGGTGCTACTGGAAGGAATTTTTTTTTATTTATCCTCCCTAAAGGTGAGACTGTGTGCCCCTCCATCACCCCCACAAAAGTGGGAAAGCGGTTTGGGGGGAGGAGTGATTTGAGCAGACAAACAGCAGGAAGTGAAAGAGTTAAGGTGCCCCTGTCCTCTCACTCTTCCCATTTTCTTTCTCCTCAGGAGGCACAATTGTGAGTTGCAAGAAGCCCTAATGGCTGGTACTTTGCGGCAAAGTCATTTCACATTGATCCGAGTACAGTTCAAAGCATCTCCTAAAGAGGCAAAGCAAAACAAATGTTTGTCCTTCTGATGCAAACAACTTTTTATGCTGTTGTGTGATTTGCCCACAGAAAGCCTTTTGAGATAAAAACCGGCATTTGCATAAAAATAGAAGGCTGACAGTGATGTTTTAGAACACTATCCATGTCAAGTCAAAGCGCAATTGAGTTATGTAGCAAAGGATGCTTAAAAAATGATTACAAATTACTGTTTGTAACATATAACACTTTCCTCCATGAAGGCGGCACTGAATGCAATTAAGAGGGTGTTTTTTTAAGGACAAATCCGAGAAAACAACTGAAGAGAAACTGTTTTCTTTTGGGGGGTGGGGGGAGGGAGAAAGGAGCTTGATGTCTTCCGAGCACAAAGCTTCCTTTCGTGGATCTGCAAGAAAGTCATTTGGTAATTTACATGTTGATGTAGCTGGGAAGCATTGCTGTACAAGGCTGGAGTCTGATTTGCTGGCAGCCATTTCCCCCCTTTTCATGTTAAGTTCCCCAAACTGCTCTCAAAAGCAATCTTTCACTCTTAAGGAATAGACACATTATTGTAAATGAATGACTTGGTGCCTGTTCCCATAACAGAACCAAATAGCTTTAAACATTTCCATAAATTGACTTACTTGGCCCGCTCTCGCATTTTCACACACAAAAGTATCATAGAACACAGCAAACTGTGGTGCGTTGTCGTTCACATCCAATATCCGAACGTAAACAGAAACGCGAGTCATCTCTTTGGGGTTATCTGTCAAAGCAGGGGGAAATCAGTAATCTTTTTTAAAAATAGATTCTCTTTTCTATCAGAACTAAACTAGGAGGCCACAGATACATGGCACTTTAAGAACAAAAAGGGGGGGAACCCAGCAGTTTCACTATATGAATTTCTACCAGCTAAGGCAGAATCTTTGATGCCACAACTTCAACACACAGAATTATAGATGACTAAACTAGGAGGTCCTTTAATGTGTTACTCATATTTTTGAGGGAGAGTCTCACCCTTAGGGGACCCTCTGACAGCATCTGTAGGATGTGGGATCTGCTGCAATCCATGCTCCTGTCACGCCACTCTGCTCACACAAAAGGTATGGGCCCCCCCCCCTACACCATAGCTCCTTCCCAGACCAGCATTGACCCTCCCCTAAACAGAAACAATTCTGACATGGCAAGAAGCTCCTAAGAGCCTGCCTACATGGACTTCTCCAGTGTGGGTCTACCAGTGTCATGAAGGAACAGACACTGCAGCAGCTCCCACATACTGAAGCTTAACATCACATGAGGTACTGGGTCTTCCACATAAATCCAAAGAAAAATAATTTTGCACAATATTCTCTTCTCATGCAAACATGAAGAAAACACTTGTGTCAATAGCAATGAGCTTACTGATTTCAGCTGCTATCACACTAAGATTGTGCCACTGTGATATTTCTCGGTCAAGCATCTTGGAAGTATAAATAGATCCATTTCCAGAATGTATGTTGAAGATTCGGTCAAGGTCAGTGTGGCGATCCAAAGAAAACCTAAATTGGATCAAGTAGAGAAAGATTTGCCAACTGAACACTTTCATCTTCCTATAAGAAACAGCCATTCCAATTCAGTGTTCAGACAGATGTTGCATCACTACAGTCGTGGAGCCACCAGGAAGCTCCCGATCCAAATTCTATTCAGACCTATCTCTTCCCAAGATTCTTAAGAAATCATGAAAATCTCTCTGCACCCCTCCCCCATGACAGTTCCTGAAGCCATTTTGCATGATGGATCATGGACTCGATGATACAGAAGCACTTCCAATTCCCACTTGACTATTCTCATGCATGAAGCAGAAGAACCATGAGGAATGGAGCAGCCCCACAGGTGGCCATCAGAAATGCCTCTGAAATGTTACTGAGTCTATGTTCCCTTTGCTGAAAAAGTATCCAGCTCGTTGACATGTGATACGTAAATTGCAATGCTGGGCTCACACCGGTGGTGGTATAAAACCTGCTTCAACTTCTACTTCAGTGATATGTCTGTCTTTGCTCTCTCTTCCTCCTCATCTCTTATACTGACTATGATAATTTCCTCCAAGCTTTGTCCTCAATGTCATTTGCTTTCTTAATCTTTGCTCCCTTTCATTCTCTTCTCTTTTGGTGACAGATCCCTGTTTGCCCTAAACAACAGAAACTCAGTTCCATATAGCATGTGCAACTTTGGGTTCTGGGCTGTGCATGTGCTTTTAAGATGGAGGTCTTTCTCTATTCTTGATGTTGGCCTTTCTAATAAAGGTTCCATACAAAATGTTCAGAGTATCGATGCCTCAGAGTTGCACTTCCATGAAGAAAGCAACCCAAAGAAGGCGGCAGCATTGTTAGTATGAAAAAGAATTATTGCTCCATTTGCCGAGGCAGAAAAGATGTGTGCAAGCCTGTGTGCCAAAGACTTGTGTTAGCACAAATATATATAATCATCACTGAGGAAAATTCATAGTTAATCTCTGTTTTTTTATATGTACAGTGTTGCTGCATCAAGTGTTTTCTGCATTCTGTAAAAAGGCAGAACTGTAAGAACCAACAACTGTGCTTTAATAAGCAAAAAGGTAACTTTTCTTTCCCTGTGAACTGAACAAGATAAATACAGTCATTTACCTTTATTAGCTCTATTATCTCTGTGGTCCAAAAATATTTAATTAGAATGGTACAGTGTAACCCTGCTGCTCCTTCCTCAAACCCCAGATAATTTCATGGAAAATTGCAAAAATTGTAGGGACAGTTTTTCCCCCATCCATTACTATCAATAGTTCTAGTTAATTATTCACCTGCAGCTTATTTCACAGAAAACAGGTGATTTGGCCATACTGAACAATGGATTGCAACTGACATCAGTGTCAATGTTTCCTCTTCATTATCTTCTCACAAACCAGCTATTTATTTTGGCATGGCCGGATTGTGTTGGGTAGGGGTAAGGGGTACGTTGGCAGGGAATAATTATTGTTAAATTCTTTGGATGCGAAGACCTAGCTTACTATATAATAAAAGCGCAAAGCTGTCAACATGCAACCTCCTCCATTGGAGAATTTGTCCTGCTGAACCACAGTCCTGGATGTGGATGAAATCAGGGAACCCGCTATGATATTCTGGAAAGTTGTTTCTCTCTTTTTTCTCTATGCATTTGGACAGCTCTTAAGATAATGCAACAAAGTTTTGCACAATAGCTCCAGAGATTACGGAGCAAGTGTTTGTCTATTTTTGGAGGGAAATTGAATGCCATTTTAAATCAAGATGGCAGACTGCACCTTTCAAAACTGCAATGATTTTTCTTTTGGTTTCTTGGTGCCTGCCATTAAGCCTCTCCTCCTTACAGAGGGGAGGAGTTGTGAGCAGGAACCGTTTCCCGCGTTGGCAGGGGGCGTTCCAGCCCCTGCTCAGCTGGCCTGGCCTGGCTGCTGTGCCATGTCCCCAGGCAGCCAACCAATCAGGTGGAGGTTTGGGGGCGGGGTTTTGCGGCCGGGGTTTTTGTGGCCACGGCAGCACTTCCCTTTCATTCCACTGCTGGTTTTCATCGGATCAAGAGCTCTGGAGGAGCTTGTTGTTTTTCGGCTGGTTTGGGAGTGTGGCCAGCGAGAGCCAGGAGGAGCCATTCCTGCAGGGAAGCAGGGGCTCAAGCATTTTGTCTTGGCAGCAGATTTCTGAGTGGAGTGCCTCAAGGGAAGCGGAATCATCAGCGGTTTGGAGACCGTGAGGTTTGGAGACTGGCTTGGGGGGGGGGCGGTTGCCTTGCATTTTCTGTGGGTTTCTGACGCTTTGTCCCCTCTGGGTTGAACTGGCAAATTGGCATCATCCACTTGGTTTTTCGCCTACCTTGTAGCAAATCGTCACAACGTTTAGGTATAGGCGGTTAGGCATTGGAATATGTTTGTGTATTGGAGGGCAGGGTGTGGCCACCGCCTTCCCCTCTACTTTATGGGTATTCCGGTAAAGGAATCCGGCGGTCGTGGATCCTGTCTGATGCCCTTGCTGGTGGCTAGGGCCATGGCACGACCCCTGCTGACATCAGGGGGAGCTTTCAGTTGTATTTGCATAAACAGGCTCCTCCCACTGGTGGTTAACCCTTGTTAGACTCACCACTCCCTGAGGGGGTGGAGTCACGCTCTGTTATTTTATCCAATGCCTAAGCCAATACCTCTCACATGCTGTAATCAATAAAGTTGTGACCCTTTTTTAGCCCATTAACCTAATATACTGTGTCCATGTGTCTTTCTTATCCCCAGGTGGGTGGCTGGTCCTTGAATCACAACATAATTTTTTTCTTCTTGTGGATTCCTAAATAGTGACTCTGGATAGCTGGATTTGAGGAAAGAGGTATCTTTTCTTTTCTTTCCTAGGAAAAACATCAGGTAATATATCCTATAGAAATATTAACTGGTTTTCTGATGCCATATCCAAGCTTGCTGAATACAGTGGTGCCTCGCAAGACGAAAAGAATCCGTTCAGCGAGTCTCTTCGTCTTGCGGTTTTTTCATCTTGCGAAGCAAGCCCATTAGCGGCTTAGCGGATTAGCGCTATTAGCGGCTTAGAAGGCTTAGCGGATCAGCTGATAAGCGGTTTAGCGGATTAGCGGATCAGCTGATAAGCGGCTTAGCGGATCAGCTGTTAAGCGGCTTAGCGGCTTAGGATCAGCTGATAAGCTGCTTAGCGGCTTGGGAAAAAGGGGGGGGGGAGGGAAAAAAAACCCGCAGGAACTCGCAAGACATTTTCGTCTTGCGAAGCAAGCCCACAGGAAATTCGTTTTGCGAAGTACCTGCAAAACGGAAAACCCTTTCGTCTAGCGGGTTTTCCGTCTTGCGAGGCATTCGTCTTGCGGGGCACCACTGTACATTTGCCAGTACTTGTTTGCCCATTTTTTCTGCCATACATTCACATCTTTCATTAACTGTTGCTGAAATTCCTATTGTCATTCCAATAAATATCCAAACTGCATGGACAGACATTAATAAAGCTGTCATATAATGGAAACAATAGAACAGGATGAGAGAGGAGCTTATGCCAATACAGAGCTTCAGGTCTTGGCATGGCCAGCTAACCTTCCTTTTTAGATCATGTTTGGCTTATGCTATTGTCAAATATGACTGAAATTGATGAAGAAGCCAAACCAGAGTTCTCGTTACTTCTTGGTTGTATAAATATCACATATAAACAGTTGAGGAGGAGAAGTAAAATAACATGCTTCTGAAAATGAAACAAATCCATAGAGCTGAACCAAATATTCATGATAATGCTCCATTGTTCTCTGAACATTCATTGAATATGTAATAGCTGCAAAATGATATCTAACAATTGATTTTGAGATGTGTTTTCAATAATTACAACAATATTTGGCAGTAGATGGTATGCTATACTTAAGTCTTGGGCTGCATTTGAAAATTGATATGCTATGACATAAGTTGAGTTTGGACAAGCATATCTGCTTAATAAGCTGAAATATCAGTGAATTGATTAGTTGTGCTTATGGGTCTTTGCTCCTGCTTTTACTTGAGGAATGGAATGAATAAACCAGCAACTCTTCCATTAACTGTAGTTGCCTGGTAACAGCTTCAGAATAAGCCAGGACAATATACCGTGGTTTAGTTGAAAACCTAGCATGTCCTGAAGCTGTTAACTATGGTTTTCCAATTAGTAAAAAATGGGAAATAATGAAAGATTTCATTGTTTGCTCCCACTGCTAAAGGGACATTCTAACTCACCCATTTTGAGATTTCATATTTGATGTTTGTCAAAACATTTGAATGTCAGTTTTAGATTTAAAGTTGCATAGTCAATTTCAAAATTCTGCGTTTCAAGTTTAGGTTTTTTGGGGTAACATTTTGGCTCTACAAAATAAGCTTGGGGGGATGACACAATGTTGTTTTGTCTTGTGTAGTGAGTGAGATATATACCTATAGACTAGTTTTTTTGGCCAAAAGTAAGTATCTGTCCCTAATCGTATCAGAGCAGAGACAGAAATGAGAGACAGAAAGTCACAACGTTGCCTTGAAGTTTCATACTCTGGCCTGATAGGCTTCTGAGAATGTCATTCTACATGATCAAAACAATCTTCTTCAAGAATCACTCAGTCCAGGATAGAATACCTTAGATATTCCTCTTTATCAAGTACCTCATGCCTACATTTATATGCATCTCGCCAGTCAGAGTAACAATATCAGCTGAAATAACTAGATATAAAGATGTTATCAGTCTAGGGTTTTTGATTCTGGCCTTTACCTGATAGGACCTGCAGCAGAATCTGGATCTCGGGCCATCACAGTGCCTATGATTGTGCCCACCTCAATATCTTCATGGATCTCAAAAAGGTAAGAGGATCTGCTGAAAATGGGAGGCTCGTCCACATCTTCCACTGATATTTTCACAGTGGTTGTATCTTTGAAAGGTCCGAGGTAATAAAATCGTGGGTCGACATATAGATTCTCTGCCTCTACTTTCAAAGTATATAGCCTTCGATTCTCATAGTCCAGTGGCTGTAAGACAACATAGGGAGGGAACAAAGTCAATAACACAATGACACAACAATGTGTTACGTGTCAGAAAGTCACATTGTGAAAAGTGGGATAGCATAGCAAGCACCATTTGCCATTTATGTAATGGCAGCAATATCCCAGGTACCAAAGCACATACAATAATGACATATTCCAAGATACATATTGCTTGCTTTATGGTGTCGCACAGGAGTGGCTAACATGTGCCACTCCAAAATGTTGGGATACACCTGACTGTTGACCATGGGTTGGATGGGAGTTTAGAGTCCCGGATGTAGTGGATTAAGTGTTGGGTCTCTATCCTGCTTTTGCCATGGACAAGTAGTCATGCATAACAACTAGTGACTCTAGATGGGGAGGGCAAATTTGTATTAAACACAAACACACACACACACACACTCATCTAGCCAATTTGATGAGGACTGGGTGATCACGCAACCGAGGATAGGATTTTACATGTGCACTGGAAGGCTTCTCTTGAATACTGATTTCCCTTGAAGAACTGGAACGCTGGGTTTAGACTGGTAGGGCTAGCCCAACCGTTAGGCAGAGTTAAACATGCAGCTCAGATACACTTCCTCCTGAGCCATTCCCCTCTGTCAGATGACAGAGTTGTCCATGCACAAGGCCTGTCCTAATTAGCCAGTTGGCTCTCACATATTGGAAAGAGATTTTCCACTGTCATGCTTCTGTATATGAAATGGTGAGAGGGCACCATCTTGTCACTAGGCAAAGCAGTGGCAGACTTTGGGCTCTCAAATTTCAGCAGCACCTTTTGGAACGCTAACATTTGGTGGTGCCCACCACCTCTCACAGTCCACTGTGGTATCCTTTGCAGTGTTCTGCCCAGCGCCACCGTACCGACAACATCACCCTAAAACCAACTCTGGGAAAGAGTGAATAGGCCCTCTCCTCCTCCTCCTTCTCCTCCCCACTTGCCATCTCCCTGTGGACACAACCTGCATCACTGCTCAGAAGAAGAAAGCAATTTGAGTGGAGACTGCTATTATTTTCCCTTGCTTTTGGAACTGCTCGCAGAAGAAGCAGGGGGTTCTGGGATGTGGCCGTAAGCCTCCTGCTGGGATCTGAGTAGTTGCCCAATGGTGCCAGTCCTGAACTTGGCACTGAATCAGACTCTTCTTCCAATTGGGGGAAAGGATGAGTGCGCATTGTGGGGAAGATGTCCACCACTAGAACAGTTGCCTGGCCACTGAATCAGCTACTCATGTCCTCCTTGCCCTCAATAGTACCGCAGCTGAAGCAGGAGCACTGCATAATTGTTCAGACCATGAACTTGCACCCACACTGTGGAGAATGCACATGTGCCAAAATGTTATGATCCAGTTTAGTACCTTTGTTGTTTAGTCGTTTAGTCGTGTCCGACTCTTCGTGACCCCATGGACCAGAGCACGCCAGGCACTTCTGTCCTCCACTGCCTCCTGCAGTTTGATCAAACTCATGCTAGTAGCTTCAAGAACACCATCCAACCATCTCATTCTCTGTCGTCCCCTTCTCCTTCTCTTTCCCAACATCAGGGTCTTTTCCAGGGAGTCTTCTCTTCTCATGAGGTGGCCAAAGTATTGGAGCCTCAGCTTCACGATCTGTCCTTCCAGTGAGCGCTCAGGGCTGATTTCCTTCAGAATGGAGAGGTTTGATCTTCTTGCAGTCCATGGGACTCTCAAGAGTCTCCTCCAGCACCATAATTCAAAAGCATCAATTCTTCGGCGATCAGCCTTCTTTATGGTCCAGCTCTCACTTCCATACATCACTACTGGGAAAACCATGGCTTTTACTATACGGACCTTTGTTGGCAAGGTGATGTCTCTGCTTTTTAAGATGTTGTCTAGGTTTGTCATCGTCTTTCTCCCACGGAGCAGGCGTCTTTTAATTTCGTGACTGCTGTCACCATCTGCACTGATCATGGAGCCCAAGAAAGTAAAATCTCTCACTGCCTCCATTTCTTCCCCATCTATTTGCCAGGAGGTGATGGGCCCAGTGGCCATGATCTTCATTTTTTTGATGTTGAGCTTCAGACCATATTTTGCGCTCTCCTCTTTCACCCTCATTAAAAGGTTCTTTAATTCCTCCTCACTTTCTGCCATCAAGGTTGTGTCATCTGCATATCTGAGGTTGTTGATGTTTCTTCCGGCAATCTTAATTCCGGCTTGGGATTCATCCAGCCCAGCCTAGTACCTAGTACCTAGGGATCTGTACCTAGTACCTAGTACCTAGGGATCTGTTTTTCTAGTTGCTTTTTCTAGCCTAGTACCTAGTACCTAGGGATCTGTTTTTCCCAGCCATTTGCCAAGAAAGTTTGAAATGAGTGTCTCAAATGCAATTTGAGAAGAGGCAGATCTACACATCATTGCATCAGATCAGAGGTGGTGACATGACTGAATGCCATTACACCTGGAAAACTTGATTCCAGAGAAAAGGATTCAAGCTTTCCTTTTGATATGCTAGCTTTGAAAGTGCAGGGTTCCTCCCTGCCCACTGGCAAATAATTTTCGAAACCCTGTCCTCAATGAAATGACCTGGTCTAGTTTTATCAGCATATCTGCTGTTTTTGTGACCTTGGAGTCATTGGGCAAGTCACTACTTCCTAACTACCTTCTAATGCAATGGAGTGGTTGCGACTATGCAATGAGACAATCCCATCCATGCCTGTATGAATCAAATTGTCAGAAGGATTTGATGTAAAAACAAATACTTCACTTGACTCTTCTGTCTTCAGCTCTCAAGTGCATACGCAAGTAGCGAATCTTTAGGTAATAGCAGTTTCCATGCAAAATCCAGGGTCTCATCATCAGCACCATATCAAGCAGTTTTATAGTCCACAACATTGGTCAAGTGACCACCATAAGGCTAATTTTATGATAATATATACCGTATTTTTCGCCCCATAAGACGCACTTTTTCCCCTCCAAAAATGAAGGGGAAATGTGCCTGCGTCTTATGGGGCGAATGCAGGCTTTCGCTGAAGCCTGGAGAGCGAAGGGGGTCGGTGCGTACCGACCCCTCTCGCTCTCCAGGCTTCAGGAAGCTCTGCGCAACCCTCGGGAGACCGGCTCTGAGGGTTGCCGTGCAGAGCTGCCTGCAATCCCGGGACCAGCGCAGCTCTGCCCGGCCACCGGGAGCCGGGGCGAAGGTCCGCCCCGCTCCCGGTGGCCGCGCAGAGCTGCCTGCGCTCCTGGGACCAGCGCAGCTCTGCCCGGCCACCGGGAGCCGGGGGAGAAGCTCCGCCCCGCTCCCGGTGGCCGTGCACAGCTGCCTGCGCTCCTGGGACCAGCGCCGCTCTGCCCGGCCACCGGGAGCCTGGGGAGAAGCTCCGCCCCGCTCCCGGTGGCCGTGCAGAGCTGCCTGCGCTCCTGGGACCAGCGCAGCTCTGCCCGGCCACCGGGAGCCTGGGGAGAAGCTCCGCCCCGCTCCCGGTGGCCGTGCAGAGCTGCCTGCGCTCCTGGGACCAGCGCAGCTCTGCCCGGCCACCGGGAGCCTGGGGAGAAGCTCCGCCCCGCTCCCGGTGGCCCTGCAGAGCTGCCTGCGCTCCTGGGACCAGCGCAGCTCTGCGCCGCCATCCCGAGCGGGGCGCTAAGTCCCGCCCCGCTCGGGATGGCAGCACAGAGCTGCCTGCCATCGCGGGACTGCAGGCAGGTCTACGCCGCCATCCCGAGCGGGGCGCTAAGTCCCGCCCCGCTCGGGATGGCGGCAGAGATCTGCCTGCTGTCGCGGGACCGCAGGCAGGTCTACACCGCCATCCCGAGCGGGGCGCTAAGTCCCGCCCCGCTCGGGATGGCGGCAGAGAGCTGCCTGCGATCGCGGGACTGGTGCACTTCTCCCCATCGCCAGCCCCACAAGCTCGGGGGACAGCGGGGACTGTTCCCCGACCTGGTTCTTCCAGCCCCGCACCTGGGGGGGAAATAAAATTTTTTTCCTTTATTTCCCCCCCAAAAAACTAGGTGCGTCTTATGGGCCGGAGCGTCTTATGGGGCGCAAAATACGGTATATATATATATATATATATATATATATATATATATATATCCTGAATTTAGATTATCTTATGGAAAATCTGTGCATAACCTGGTTCATTTACATTGCATTTCATGAATCTGACATCAGTGAAATTTTGGCAAAATATATGTGACATTTTGTCAGCAAGTGCTTTTTAAAGGGAGAAGATGAAAAGTTTGGAGTTATAATTAGAATACTTCTTTTGGGGGGGGGTGGATAGACAAGAGATTCCATTCTCCGATTTCTCTGTGACTGCAGATGAAAAGTGCTAGCTAATTAATGATTTCCAGGGAATGAACAAGCTGAGAGAAAGTGCAGCTTGTCTGACATTGGAGCAAAGCTTCATTAGCATGCACAATATAACAGAGAGATATCAAAAGGTGGACCCAAAATGAATTCTGGAGACATTTTTGAATTTATTTCCCCTCAAATCTTTAAAGTTAAATTAGTGCTCATGAAGGATGCCAGACTGTCTTGGCGCTTAAATCTTCTATTTACTCTGAAGTTATATTACGTTGGCAACAGACGCTCCCTTCCCGCATTATTGAGACTCTCCTCCCTCCATCTTAACCTTGTTCTCAAGGAGAACTTTACGTTGTACATGCTAATTATGTCTCAGATATATTCTCAGGTTTTCAAACTGCCAAAGGTACTGCACCTCAATGCAACAATCTGTCTTCTGAATAGATACTGAGAGGGTGACACAGAATAGCTATGTGGACACCCATTCATTGTGGCTATGCAGGACCTTAACCCCTTGAGAAACTGCTCTGGAACTATGAAAACTGTGTTGGCTTCCCACAAATCTCTAAGGCACTTCCTCTCAAATTTTCCCTGAATTTTGCTTTGGCAAAATATGACAACAGCTCTAATGATGACAGCCTTTCCTCTTTTGATACAAATATGAAATACTTTGCATTTGGGTCCACTCTTCTATCTCTGAATGCATTACTGTTAAAATATTTTTCCTACAATAAGCAACCTTTGCTAAATTGAAAGGTATGGCAAATAACTCATGGTTACCAGACGTCCCCGTTTCCTGGGGATAGTCCCCAGATTCACAAAATCCCTCCCTGGAATGTCCCCGGATTTCATTTAATGTCCCTGGATTTATATTTTAAGTGTTCCAGATTTATTAGTCGGGAATGAATGTTGCGTGATTGGTTCAACGGCACAAGACACATCATATGGGGACTTCCGGTGAGGCAAAATGGCAGGCGCCACATCAGCAAGCAGCTCCTGAAGCCAGCCAGAGCCAACTGTGCTACTAGTCTGGCTCCGGGCTGCTGAGACTGCTGCTGCTACTGCCAAGGGGGAACCGGGGACGCCTGGCACGTCCACTGGGGGAACCGTTGACACGCACACCCCGCAACCCAAATCAAGCCAGGAGCGAGAGCACCCGGTCGACTGCCCAGCAGTGCTCCGGGGCCAGGAAAACCCTGGAGCCGACGCAGGGAGAAAGGGGAGAGGAGAAGGAGAAGGAAGAGAGAGAAAGAGGAAGGAGAAAAAAGAGGGGAGCCCTGACCTTGCTGCACTGCTGCAGGCGCCACCGCTGAGGAGGAGAGGTAGGAGAGCACCGGGAGGACAAGGACACGTGGCCGATCCCAGGCCTGACCTGAGCCTACTTCATGGCACCTAGGGCTCCAAGAGAGCAGGCCGGGACCCAGAGGAAGGTCTGGCGACAAAGGAGACCACAGAAGAGAAGTGTCCCCGGATTCTTTGAAAAAAATCTGATAACCTTAAAATAACTGCACAGCTATAACTGTGGAATCTAAAACAGAGCTACATGGCATTTCTGGACAACCAACAAACTTTTAATAATGGTTCCAACCCTGCAAAATATAAAATGTAATTTCAAAGCTGATTATTTTAAAGTGCCCAGTAATTCATGGAGATAATACACACCTTTCGCACTGTTATAACTCCTTCCTGTGTCTCCTTCTGTGTAACAATGTCAAACATATCCCTTCCATCACCATCAATAATGCGGTATTCAAGTTCTGCGTTCCTCCCAATGTCTGCATCAGAGGCTTTTATAGTTCCAATGGCAGTGCCAACCGGGGAGGATTCTGGGATACGAAGGTGGACTGAGCCTGTAAAGAAGAAACAGTCAGAAATATATAAGCATTTGTTAGTTACAAATCATGCGGGATTAACAGCAGAATCCCATAATGTCTACCCAGAATCAGAAGAATATCCCACTGAATTCACTGGAGCTTACTCCAAGGTATAGGATTGCAGTTTCATGACTCCATAGCTTTAGTCATTAATTCAAGAAAGTAACGCTTTGGGTTATACTGATTTCATTCAAGAGACATAACTTTGGAAAACCTTGTATGTGAGAAGGCTTATTCTATCTGTCCAACTTCCCAATGGGCTTTTCCAACAGCGAGCCCCTATCATAACTTTAGGTTTGAACATTTAAAGTGAATTAAAGGGCTCTGCCACCCTACTGCAACAAATCCAGTTAAAAATGGACTTTTGCAGTTTGGAAAGTGATGTGAAATGTATTGCAAAGTGTGGAATGAGTGAATGATTAATGGGAAGCCTTGAAGCAGGTCTTAGTTCTGGAACATTAGTTTTTCACACCAGAATTTATCCTATATATGCCAGTCTTTCTCATTTTGAAGTTGACTGAATCCACGGAGTCATGCCTTTAATCCAGCAAGTCTGTCTTATTTGAAGTTCACTTTCAAACATGGCATTAAAGCACTTTTAACAAAGGAGGAGCAGATGAGTTGCCCAACAGCACCAACAGTTGCTTGACTGCAGGTAAAATTTCACCTAATTATGTGTATATTCAAACACATACACATGCTTCCAAAAATGCTCCCCAGTTATGTTTAACATTGATGCTGGAAAACAGTTCTCATGTCTTTGGGAGCTTCCCGTAAGTGTGAATAAGCCTTCCTCATTGATATTAATATTACAGCATTCTGATAATAACTGCATAAGAGGTGTTCAATTTCATTAGTACCCTTGATACATGGTCAAGTCAGCAAATCAGATAAGAGATAAAAAGCAGTTTAGTGTACAATTTCACATTTGACATGAATTTTATTGATTCCTCTTTTAAGAAAGAATCAATAAGGCCTTCAGCACTTCCATGAATCAAGCACTTTTTAGGCCCTTTCATGAACCCATTAGTTTTGTTACTTTTAACGTGATATAAGTCTCATTAATAAAGAGTCTGTCAAGGGAAAGGGGAGGAATGCTTAATAAAAAAAGATGACCCATTGCAGAAGGAGGGAGTTTGGGTTATGTATGCATCTGTAGATATAAATTTGCTCTGAAGGGACTTAGCAAACATCCTCTGCAGTAGATGGAAGGAGCGTGTGACCAAAATAACAATGAAAATGAAATGAAATACAGGAAATCTATTTAGAACAGAGAGTGAACCTTCAGCTGATAACATACTGATGTCTAGAATATTGTATTATTCGCTTTCATACGAATCACAATCCCAGTACCAAAACATATGCAGGGAAATACTAAATAAGCTATGTCAATCAGTCAGAGGAAAACATTGTTTTCATAGGAACTAAGCAGACTTTCCTCTGAAAACAATGTACACTGCAACAATTTTTTAAAAAATCAAAATGCTCATGGTTAAAGGGTTATGATTGCAGCTATGCAGATTACAGTTTACTTTCCATTAAGTTGTAGGAAAACTTGATTACAATAAGATCAGAAAGCTGAAACATTATCCCACTTAACCTCCCCCCCCCTTTCTGCTGCCAGTGCTTAAAATTGGTCTAAACATCTGAATATTATTGTTGATTGCCTGCATTCTATATGCACATTTTATGTGAACTGTGCAGAAGTAGCAAATGGGTTCTCTCTGTGTGCATGGAGAACCAATAACATGGCATGTGTCATTCCCACATCTTGTCACCGATAGACAAGTCAGCCTTCAGAGATGAAGCACACAATACTAAGATGAAAAAGGTAAAGGACCCCTGGATGGTTAAGTCCAGTCAAAGGCGACTATGGGTTTGTCACGCTCATCTCACTTTCAGGCCGAGGGAGCCGGTGTTTGTCCACAGACAGCTATTCTGGGTCATGTGGCCAGCATGACTAAACCGCTTCTGGCACAACAGAACACACAGCAGTACCTATTTATCTACTTGCACTGGTGTGCTTTTGAACTGCTAGGTTGCCAGGAGCTGGGACAGAGCAACAGGAGCTCACCCCATCGTGGGGATTCGAAATGCCAACCTTCTGATTGGCAAGCCCAGTGGTTTAGACCACAGTGCCACCTGCGTCTTTACTATTGCCTCCTGGTTGTAGACATGCCCCATCCAGTGAGCAGCATTTAGAAGTACTTATCTAGTGACTCATCATCACCATCAGGTTGACCATCTCCATGCCTCAAGTTGACCCTCTTGAAAGATGTCTGGACCTATGCTCACCTGTTGAATACATGCAAATAGTATGTCCCTTGCCACAGGGACCATGTATGATAGCATTGCTGGGATAACCCTGGTCTGTGGCTCCAACTCTTAGATATCTTCCAGATTAGCCATCCCATCTGGAATCGCCATCCTGTGTTCATTCACGTATGGACATAGACACTATTCTTGCAAAATTCTTTATCAACTCTTTTTTGTATTGCATTCCTGTTGTTCTTCTTGTTGTTGTTTTCAGCCCTGACTCGTGACAATTTTTGTATAATTTAAACAAAATTTTAAAAAATCCTTCCAGTAGCACCTTAGAGACCAACTAAGTTTGTTATTGGGACTAGCTTTTGTGTGCATGCACACTTCTTCAGATTGGTCTTCAGAAGACGTGTGCATGCACACAAAAGCTCATACCAATAACAAACCTAGTTGTCTCTAAGGTACTACTGGAAGAATTTTTTTTTAATTTTGTTTTGACTACGGCAGACCAACATGGCTACCAACCTGTATAATTTAAAATTCAGTTACCACTCCAACCTGTCCAATGTGGACAAGGAAAGCACTGTCAAGTCTTTAAGTTACTTGTTTGTTGGCAGTTCAACGAAAAGTAAAGAGCCAATACAAATATGTAAGACCATTCAATGGCAAACTTTTAAATACATTAGAAAGGAACTTTGTTGAGTGGAACTTACTTGTAGATAACAGTACAGAAAGGGTCTTTGTCATAGAGAATTACATTGCGGCATTATGCACCATGACAGTGTGTAAACTCTATTCCCTCGTATGTTATTGCAGTGGTGCAGAACCTGCTATTCTGTGGCTTGATATTGACACTGGAACGGGAAGATCCAGACCTTCCTTTTTTATCAGATGCACCCTTCCTTCTAAAGCTTCTGAACAAGAGTCAAAGTCAATGTTACCATAGTAATCTCAGATTCTTGTATTCCTTTTGACACTTGGGAGCAATAATAACTCAATTTAAACAAGCAAAATCATCCAACTGATAATGGTGAAATAATGGGTACTGCAAAAATCAGCCACCTTTGGTATGTTATCAGAGGGTTGCAGAAGAATGTGACGGCACCAAACAAATGGAAAACAAAAGGAAACTGTTTCTTGATACCAAGAGTTTTCAGTCTCTAAAATATGCTTTCTAAGGGGGTGGGGGGAGAGAGAAAGATTCAATATATTACAAAGTACAAACTCCCTCTGTTTTCCTTGTGCTTTTTCAGTACAGTCATACCTTGGGTTACAGACACTTCAGGTTGTGTTTTTTCAGGTTACGGACTGCCGAAACCCGGAAGTACCGGAACGGGTTACTTCCAGGTTTTGATGATTGTGCATGAGCAGAAGCGCTAAATCACAACCCGCACATGTGCAGAAGCGCCGCTGCAGGTTATGAACACTGTGAATGTGCATCCCGCACGGATCACGTTCACAACCCGAGCATCCACTGTATAGACAATGTTATTCAGGAGGCATTTTTAAGCCTGGTTGTCATTGTTTTCTAAAAAAAAACAACAACCCTTGGTAGCTCAGGAGGCAGGGTCTAAAAAACTGAGTAATACTTTTACTAATGTGCTTTTAGTAACATTTATTTACTTTAATTCAGTATGCATATGTTACACCTCCAACAATATTTTTAAAAGGGATTCTCTTTTCCAGATATTTCACCAAAGAAGGATTGAACAGGCCTTTTGCGGATCAATAAATATGTCAATACAAATATTCCGGGCACCTCTGTTTTATGTTATGGCATGCTAAGACTGAATATCACCTCACACAACTTGCAGCAGATCTTAAAGTTGTTAAAAACAATGACACATAGAATTTGCATCCATGGGACAGCTGGAGGTGGGGGCTATGCTCCTACTTCTTCCTCTCTCAGGCTATGTCTCTCTCTCTGTGTGTGTAATCTACAAAGTTAGTAAGTCAAAAGAATTATTCTAGAGAGTGCAAGTCTAACCAAAAGTGACATGTGGATGCTAAGTTCAAATGAGAATATGTGTGTCTGTGTGCAAGTGTGTCTGTGTAGAGGAGGGAGGTTTGAAATATACATTGAAGCCTATGTTTGACCATGACATGAACCTCAATATTACCACGGGCCTTTCCTCGCAACTCGAGCCAATGTGTAGTAAAAGCTGCACAGAATTGGGTGGGTGCTCAGCCAGCGCGCCGGTGCTTCCACGGCAGTGCCTTGCACATCAGGACCTAGATCCGATCGCCTGGGTGGTGCTCAGTAATTTTCAAAAAAAGCATACGGCGAGAAAGATGGCAAGCAAGTTAAGAGAGTGTGAGAGGAGTTCTGTGCAGTTCAGTAGGCCAGATACATGCCTTTATCCTGCTGTGTGTTGTGTGTATGTCTGTAACCTCATTGACTTTAGCACAGTAACCTGATTATTTACTAGGTCGGAAGCACATACAGAAGAATGTGCCTTCTACACCCATCCCACTGGCTTGGGTGCAGCATCTTCATCCATGCCCCAACTAGCGTGCTGCTGCGATGTCACGATGTGGGGGCCAATTTGGTGCCCCTGCCTACCACAATGGCTTCTCATGCAAAGTCATTGTACGATTAATAAAGGTGCAATTTCCTCCTTTGCATCCAATCACCCTATTCTGGAAAAGTCATTTTTGTCATATCTATTTCTTTAGTATGGAGTCTAGTGAAGAGCTTACAAATTAAAATAAATGTAAAAGTTTGTGTTGTTTAGTCTAATCAGAGGAATTAATCTGCTGAGCGTAGGAATTGTGGTGCTCTGTACATTATCTTCTTTCTTTCCTCCTCCTCCTCCTCCTCTTTTTTCTTCTTCTTCTTTAAAAAAGTTTTTCAACTGTAATCCAGCTTGGTGTTAGAACCACTTTGGCCTAGTAAAAAGGTAAAGGTAACGGACCCCTAACAGTTAAGTCCAGTCACGAACGACTCTGGGGTTGCAGCGCTCATCTCACTTTACTGGCCAAAGGATCCAACGTTTGTCCATAGACAGTTTTTCTGGGTCATGTGGCCAGCATGACTAAGCTGCTTCTGGCGAACCAGAGCAACACACAGAAATGCCGTTTACCTTCCTGCCAGGGCGGTACCTATTTATCTGCTTGCAGTTTGACGTGCTTTCAAACTGCTAGGTTGGCAGGAGCTGGGACCGAGCAACGGGAGCTCACCCCGTTGCAGGGATTTGAACCGCCGACCTTCCGATTGGCAAGCCCTAGGCTCAGTGGTTTAGACCACAGCGCCACCTGCGTCCCTTTTGGCCTAGTAATGACGCTCAAATTCAGGAGTCAGAAGTGAACTCTCCCTGCTCAGAAAAACAAGTCATTATTAACCAAGCCCCCAAATTTGGGTTTGGCTTGTAATGACCCATCTTGGTGCCAAAACTCATTGCCATTCTATTGCAATTCTCCACTTTCCATGGCAAAGGACAGGGTTGTAGGAATGATAGGGAGAGCTAGTTTGGTGGGCTTCAGCAGCTTTCAAGACCTCGTCTTTTAAGGTATTGTTGGGTCTGGATAATTCTGAGTCTTCTCAGAAAGTGCCCGTTGCTTCTGGGGAGCTTCTGGGGAAATGGAGTTTCTGTCGCGTATTCCACGCGGCGTTTTCAGCAAAGCACTAAGAGTTCCAGGTTTTTCAGTGCAGTCCTTTTTAATGTGAGTTATATACAGGCATTTACAAAAGAAACAGTCCAAACAGAGTACTTACAAACGAATACTCTCCACCACAGCACCACCACACTACAGCACAACCACCACACCCCCTGTTAAACAGGCTTTCCTTTTTAAAACAGGTGATAGCCAATTACACTAATCACACTTCTGCTGAGTCACTCTGACCCAGCAGAGTATTGCATCATCCTGTTGAAGCCTGCAGACTTATCCAGTATCCTGCGAATCCCAACACTCCTCCTTAAGTCAAAGGCTTGAGACCCAATAATTCTCTTAAGTCTCGAAATTTAGGAGCTTCCAAACATTTTGTATACAAATCTGCCACATTACATTTTGTGTTACAGTGCTGTACCTTTAACACATTTCTTTCCAAAGCATTTTTCACATTTCCGTATCTTATCGCAATATGTTTACTTTTGCTTTTAAAGTTCTGTTGGTTGGCAAGCTGTTGTGCAGCCATGTTGTCACTTAGCACAGTGATTGGCATTTCAGAAGGTATTCCAAGCTCTTTTGTTAGGCAAGCAAACCACTCTATTTGTGATACACATTCGCTTATGGCTGAGTATTCTGCTTCACAAGTACTTGTGGCAACAAATGTTTGTTTCTGGGATTTCCACTGAACCAGGGCATTTCCAATATATATGGCATAGCCAGTGGTAGACTTTCCATTTTCTCTGTCCCCCCAGCTGGCATCAGCGTATGCATACACTTGCTGATCATGTCCTGTATCCAGCACCAGTTTGTAATCTTTTGTGCCTTTCAGATACCTTAGGATTCTTTTAAGTGCTACCCAATCTCTCTGAGCCGGGTCTGCACTTCTTTGGCTTAACATGTGAACTGCCAATGTTATGTCGGGTCTTGTCCAACAACTTAAATATAACAGAGAACCCAACAGAGAATGAAACGCTGTTGCATTCTCACATTTTTGCCCTTCTGGTTCATGTTTGTACTGGGTAGTTATGGGAGTGTCAACCTCATTTGCCCTCTCCATTCCATATGTCTTCAGTAACTTTTCGATTTTTTCCTTCTGACTCAGAGAGTAAACGCCCTCTTCATTTCTCTGAACCTCTACTCCTAAGTAATTCTGAATCTCTCCCAAATACTTCAGCTTGTATTTGTTACCTAGGCTGTTTATAAACCAAGACACTTGCTTTTGTGCAGTTGTTATTAGACAGATATCATCAACATACAAAAGTAAATAACAAACACTTCCTTGCACCATTGCTGAATATAAACAGGAATCAGCCAGGCTTTGTTTGAATCCCATCTTTTTCAAAGTTGTGTCTATGCATTCATGCCATAGACGTGCACTTTGGTGTAAACCGTATAGTGCCCTTTGCAGTTTTAACACCATACTGTCTTTTTCTAGCTCATAACCTGGTATTTGCTGTAAATATACCTCGGCGTCAATAGGAGCATTTAAATATGCTGAGGCAACATCAAAATGATTAACTTTTAACCCTCTCAGACTTGCCATTGCTAAAACTGATTTTACTGTTTCAGCCTTTGCTGTTGGGGCAAACACTTCATCATAATGTATCATTTTCCTCTGTGTAAAGCCCCGTGCAACCAACCTGGCTTTCCTCTGACAACTACCATCAGCCAACTTTTTCACTTTAAAAACCCACTTACAGCTTATGGGCTTTTTACCTTCAGGCAATTCTGTAGGTACAAATGCATTGTTGTTTAGCAGAGAGTTATACTCTGCCTGCATTGCCTTTAACCACGCCTCTTTCTCTGGAGTAGGTAACTCTTGCACTTCTTCAAAGTTTTCTGGCTCAGTTACACAAACCTGGTTTATGGTGGCTGGGAACCCATAACGGTCTGGAGGTTGACCTTTATTACTTCTTGCAGACCTCCTTGGTTCATTAATCTCACCCCCTGGGCTACCTTCAGGACTGCTTTTGGGGTGGATTGACTCTGTAGATCTACCTCCTCCTGTCCCTGTTGCACTTTCTTCTCTCCCCTGCTCCATGCTAGCATCTGGAGAAAAATGCTCAACCTTTACTTCCTCCCTTTCAGTTTCTCTGGGAGAGCTGCCAATTCTTAGCTTTGTTTCAGCTGCCTTATCAGGT
Organism: Podarcis liolepis; assembly: GCF_965112155.1. Lineage (NCBI taxonomy): Eukaryota > Metazoa > Chordata > Lepidosauria > Squamata > Lacertidae > Podarcis > Podarcis liolepis. Next base: position 72,597,334 of record NC_139560.1, on the reverse strand, counting down.
ATGCTCGGCAGTAAAACTTTTTCTGGCAGCAGGTTTGCATGTATCTTGGGCCAATTTCTTTGCTCATTAAAGCTGGCTGATCTACTATAACTCAAAAGGTTTTTATCATCTTCAAACCTGTAGGCTTTCGTACCACTTTCATACCCAAGAAATAGCAACTGCTGTGCCCTTTTCCCACCTTTTCTTCGGTTTTTCACAGGTATGTCAACCCATGCCTTTGTCCCAAAAATTCTTAAATGTTGCAAACTGGGACTTTTGTTATAGAGAATTTTATAGGGTATGTCATCTAGTACCCTTGACCACAAGCGATTCCCAATATAATTCGCGGTCTTAATACTTTCAGCCCAGTACTTAATTGGAAGATTTGCATCTGCTAACAATGCTTTCATTTGTGTCTGCAAGACACCTCCCCTACGCTCTGCTACTCCGTTCTCCTGAGGCGTGGCCACATTGGTAAGCCTATGTTTAATCCCTTGGGAACGCAACCAGTTTCTTAGGGAGCTTGCCATAAACTCCCCTCCCCTGTCTGACTGAATAGAGCACACCTTTTCACCAAGCTGCCTTTCTACCCTTCTTACCCAGAACTTCAAAGTTTGGGCAACATCAGACTTTTGCTTTAATGGATAGGCCCAGCCAAATCTAGAAAAATCATCCACTAGGATCAAACAGTACTTGTTGTGGGAGACACTAGGTGGAAAAGGACCAGTTACATCAGCATGAATCAACTCCAGTGGTTTTTTGGTTTCTCTCTGGCTTGCTCTTGCTACTGGGCAAGCCCTGCTTTTAACCTCTTTGCAAATATTGCAGTCTAAGTAATTATCACAACTTTTTATGTTTTTCATCCCCCCACACAACTCCAATGTTTTGTTTAGCACCTTATAGCTAGCATGAGCCAAACGCCTGTGCAGGAGATGAATACACATATCATGGGTCGGGACATTTTGCACATTTGCAACCTTAGATTCACACTGCAGTACATACATATTAGTTCTAAGGCTAGCATTTGCCAACACTGCCCCATTTTGCTTTATCTGGCACTGATCTCCCACAAAATTTACTTCAAAGCCTGCTTTTGCCAAATCAGGAATGCTCAGGAGATTGTTTTGCAAACTAGGCACACACAACACATTCCTGAATGTGTGTCCCAGCTGTGGGAACACAACCTCCCCCTCACAAACCACATTAGCTTTCTGGCCCGTAGCAAGACTTACATGTTTTTTGTTTGAAGCCCTAGCATCAGTTAGCAGTCCTTTTCTTTTACAAAAGGTTTGAGAAGCTCCACTGTCCAGAACCCACAGCTCCTCATTTTCTTGACCATCTGCAGACACCCAAGCAGTAGACTCTCTCTGCTGCCTCCTGTGCTTCTGCTGTTTTTGTTGTTTCCTCGGGCAGTCCCGCAGCAGATGTCCACTGGACTTGCAGCAAAAACACCTTTTTACTTTGTTGACCACCGGCTGGTCTGCAGCAGCTCCTCCTGGCTGTTTCTCCGGCTCCCGACACCTCTGCTCTTCCCGGCTGTTGTTCCCTCTGGGATGCTCCAACAGCTGGGCTGAGGTCATCTTTCGCTCGGCACGCCTGTCCTCCTCTGCATACAACCGTCCGGTCACGTATTCCAGAGTCAGCTTATCAGTCTCTACAGACTCGAGGGAGTTGACCAGCATATCATAGCTGTCATCAAGGGAACTCAGGACTATAAAGACTTTGTCCTCTTCCCCCACAGGCCTCCCTCTTAAGGCTAGCTCCTGGAAACAGCCTGTTAGGAATTTTAGGTGGTTTACCAGGGAGTCCCCCGGTTTCTTCCGACACCGGTACAGTCTCCTGGTCAGTGTTATCAGTGAGCCAGCTGTCTCTCGCACATGGACAGCCTTGAGTGCATTCCACGCCTCACTTGCCGTCACCTTATCAGCTACGTAGACTAGCTGGCTGTCGTCCACTCCAAGGATGATCGTAGCCAAAGCTTTCTCATCCTTTTCAAGCTGGGCCTCTGCTAGTGCCAGCTTTTCATCGTCCTCATCCCATTCAGGGGGCTGCGGTGTAGTTTCCACCACCTTCCACAGGCCCTCGCGCTTGAGGAAGTGTTGCATGCGGACCGACCAGATGCTGTAGTTCGTGGCCGTCAGCTTCTCCAGCAACACGCCAGTTCTGGACTGCTCCATCCCTGCAGCTCACCTCCAGCACCCACGGCTAGATAACTGCCACCTGTACTCTTGCGCAGCGGAAGCGTGCTGGGCCCATAACCCTGTCGCGTATTCCACGCGGCGTTTTCAGCAAAGCACTAAGAGTTCCAGGTTTTTCAGTGCAGTCCTTTTTAATGTGAGTTATATACAGGCATTTACAAAAGAAACAGTCCAAACAGAGTACTTACAAACGAATACTCTCCACCACAGCACCACCACACTACAGCACAACCACCACACCCCCTGTTAAACAGGCTTTCCTTTTTAAAACAGGTGATAGCCAATTACACTAATCACACTTCTGCTGAGTCACTCTGACCCAGCAGAGTATTGCATCATCCTGTTGAAGCCTGCAGACTTATCCAGTATCCTGCGAATCCCAACAGTTTCCAATGCCTCTCTGTTTAACAGATTGACAGGGTGAGTTTCTCAAGTTCTTCCATAGCAATTAACTGAATCCAGCAGCAACCAGGCCTTACATATGCAGTTTCTGCACCCCCCCCCCAATACCGACCCATTGGTGGGAAGGGCTTGGGTTCAGCTGCAAGGACTTGATTTTTCCAAATTACCTTGGGGAAAGCTCTGAAGTAAGATCCACAAGCTCTTCCTGAGACCAGAAAACATGGGAAACCTTCAACAAATTGTATTGCCATTGCAAAGGAGCTTTTCCACCGGTACTCATGCCTCCATGATTTCAATAGGCTTAAAATGCACATAACTGTGAAGTGGATAGCCTTGTATTTTCAAAGTTCCTTAGCTTTTTAAAAAGCAGCTTTTGCCCTCAGGTTAGATGTGTCCTGCTTCAGCATTTAATCAGAGAGTTCATTGTACTCACCCCTTCCTCTCTCTTTTTGTTTTGTTAATTCCATTGATAAAATTATTAATCTCCAGGTCGCAGCAAAGGATGATTCGTTCTTAAAGCTGTGCTTATTTCCCCCTCCCCTTCTCGATTCCCACCTTCACCCCAAATACCAAGAACTATTGTGGGGTTCCTGTAACTGTGTCTGCTGCTGCCCCTCCCCCAAACAAGGATGTCCCCGTTTCATTAATTTTTTGTATTTAATAACAGTGAATAAATCCGTGTATAAGCCTTGTGTTTGAGTGTGTGCCCCATAATCTAGATTTGCTTTAAATTAAACCAGATGGCAGTCGCCTCACTCTTTTATTCTGATGCTTTTGTAGTACAGAAGGGCTATTAAAGGAAGCTTACTCTGGGGGAATCGAGGCGGATTGTCGTTGACATCAGTCAGGGTGATGTTGACTGTTGTGGTCCCCGATAATCCACCCATCTGGCCTCCCATGTCTTTTGCCTGAATGACAACTTGGTACTGCTCTCGGTTTTCCCTGTTCATGTTTGGTAGAGCTGTCCTGATGATGCCTTGGAAGAAAACAAGCAAGCATTTGTTAACATTGCTGGCATTCACTTTGCACGGCAAGTCACACACACAAACACACAAATAATGTACCCATTATAACATTGAGAGGGTATATTTTAAAATATCAGGAATAGTTCAGCAAAAGATTGGCCAACATGCTGAGAGATCAAAAGCAAGACGTACAGAAAAATCTATATATTAGTGGGTACAAAACTCTTTGCATGTATTATTATTATTATTATTATTATTATTATTATTATTATTATTATATTGCCCTTTAACCAAAGATCCTAGGTTAGCGTTTAACATTAAGAACATAATTCAAGCAGCATAATTCATGCATTATTATTATTATTATTATTATTATTATTATTATTATTATTATTATTATTTCATTTTATATACTACCCTTTAACCAAAGATCCCAGGGCAGTGTTTAACATTAAGAACATAATTTATGCAGCATAATAATAAAAACATAATGATAAAATAATCATAATAACAGCCCCCACCCTGTGTTTAACAGGCCATAGCTTATTTAATGGCCGATGGCCTGGGTAGAGAGGAATGTTTTTGGCTGGCATGTAAAGACATGAAATGATGGCACCATGCAATCTCTTTAGAGAGAGCATTTCATTGATGGAGAGCCACCACAGAAAATGCCTGTTCTCATGTTCTCACCCTCCAAACCTTTCAGGGAGGGGGGACATATAAGCTAGAACAGTGGTACCTCGGTTTTCGAACCCAACCACCGATCCGATTTACTAGTTTAGTAAATGTGGATGACATTTTACACAGGAGAGCATTAAAAAGAAACCCCACTCCTTCCTTGCTTATAAATCTGAAGTGGTACAGTCCAGAAATCTACCACCTCTCGCTGTATACTGTATATAAATTAGCTCTTATGTTGCATCCCCTATATTTTTCCCACCCCCTTTCTGTTTTCAAAGTAGAAAATTAATACATCCAGGATTTATTCAGATTATAGTAATCTAATTTGCATTTTAATACTTCTCACACTTCAGAGTTTCTGAAGTTACCAGAATATGGCATGCAGCTATAGGTACTCTGCTTCACTGAGTGACTGGCAAAAAGGCATTTGAGTCCTTCTTGAAATATAGAAAAATAGCAACAGCATCCCTGACCTGTTTCTGGCTCCACGGAGAAATATGGTTGGCCTTGAAGTATGCTATAGATGATTCTGGCACTGTTGCCATAGGAAGGGTCATCCGCATCAGTGGCTGTAACTTGCACAACAGAAGTACCTATTCAAATAAAACATAGTTCCGTCATCTCGGATGCTGAAAGCATTATACACTGCATTCAAAGTAGCCCTATTAACAACTCCAATTTTCCGTTCTGCCTCTGGAATCTCTTGTCATAGAAGCCCACATTTTAAAACAAAGAATCTTGGGTGGAGAGTCAAGGACATCTGGGTACCAATTTATATCATCAGTGCCTCTGCATGATGCCCGGTGGGTCATGGACACTCCAGAAATCTTCAAAGCATGGAGGCTAGCAAAGGTCTAAATCAACACAGTTTTGAGCTGCAGGACTCAAGGTTACCCAGATGCCTCTCCCTGCATAAATTAACTCCTGAAACGCCCCCTCCTTGCATGAATTAGTTGAGTGTCACCAATTTCCCTTGTAAATGCTGAACAGAGTTTCAAGGCTGTATTTCATTTCACATTGACAAAAATGTATCGTGGTGTGAGCAAAATAAAAATGGGTTCAGACACCACTGGTGGCAGACCATGGGGTCTCAAATTTCAGTGGTGTGCTGTGTAATACCAAATCTATACACACACACCGGCTTCTCATGATCCATTCTAAATAATAACTGTGGCAACTCCTGCAGTGCCCCTGAGCTTTGGCACCTAGTGTGACAGAACCTGCCATGCTCCCCTAAATCCACATATGATACCATCACCCGCAGACAGAAAAGAAGGTTCTTGTTTTCAGTTCTAGGCGGTTTTCCCTGATTATAATATATAGGGGGAACTCAGTCCTGAAGGAGCGTCTCCACCCCTATCCTTCAGCCTGGACACTGAGGTCCAGCTCCGAGGGCCTTCTGCAGGTTCCCTCACTGCGAGAAGTGAGGTTACAGGGAACCAGACAGAAGGCCTTCTCAATAGTGGCACCCGCCCTGTGGAATGCCCTCCCATCAGATCTCAAGGAAATACACAACTATCTGACTTTTAGAAGACATCTGAAATCTGTCCTGTTTAGAGAAGTATTTAATGTTTGATGTTTTATTGTGTTTTAATATTCTGTTGGGAGCCGCCCAGAGTGGATGGGGGGACCCAGCCAGGTGGGCAGGGTATAATTTATTTTTATTTTTATTTTTATTTTTATTTTATTTATTTTTTATTTTATTTATTTTACTACTACTACTACTACTACTACTACTACCACCACTATTATGGGACCTCTTTTTCTAGTAAGATAGCACTATTGGTATGTATTTTAGATGTCCCTCTGCCTACAAAACCAGTATGTCACAGAGAATGCCAGGACAGAAGTCTCTCCCTTCCCATGCTAGCTTCCTAGGTGGAGGATTTTTTAAAAATTATTTTGTACATTCAGTCATCTGCAGCCTCACCTGATGTCGGAAGTGGCAAAGGAATGTAGGGATCTGCTTTACCCTTGCATGCTCTCCAGATATTTGGGACTTCCATTGCTGACTGGAGCTGCAGTTGTAACACAAAAGATCTAGAACGTATCAGGTGGAGGAAAGCTGACTTACACTGCTCCAGAGGGGTCTCTCTTTTTTAAATCTGCCTATAGATACCCAGGTAGGGACGCGGGTGGCGCTGTTCGAATCCCTGTGATGGGGTGAGCTCCCGTTGCTCAGTCCCTGCTCCTGTCAACCTAGCAGTTCCAAAGCACATCAAAGTGCAAGTAGATAAATACCCCGGCGGGAAGGTAAACGGCGTTTCCGAGCGCTGCTCTGGTTCGCCAGAAGCGGCTTAGTCATGCTGGCCACATGACCCAGAAGCTGTATGCCGGCTCCCTCGGCCAATAAAGTGAGATGAGCGCCGCAACCCCAGAGTCGTCTGCGACTGGACCTAATGGTCAGGGGTCCCTTTACCCTTTACCTATAGATACCCAGATAGCCGTATAGTAAAAGCTATGGTTTTCCCAGTATGTATGGAAATGAAAGCTGGACCATAAAGAAGGCTGATTGCCGAAGAATTGATGCTTTTGTATTATGGTGCTGGAGGAGACTCTTGAGAGTCCCATGGACTGCAAGAAGATCAAACCTTTCCATTCTTAAGGAAATCAGCCCTGAGTGCTCACTGGAAGGACAGATCGTGAAGCTGAGGCTCCAATACTCTGGCCACCTCATGAGAAGAGAAGACTCCATGATGTTGGGAAAGATGGAGGGCACAAGGAGAAGGGGATGACAGAGGACGAGATGGTTGGATAGTGTTCTCAAAGCTACCAGCATGAGTCTGACCAAACTGCGGGAGGCAGTGGAAGACAGAAGTGCCTGGCGTGCTCTGGTCCATGGGGTCACGAAGACTCAGACACGACTAAATGACTAAACAATAACATAGATACCCAGAACTGAACTTGGGGACCTTTTAGATGCAAAGCACATTCTCCAGCACTGACCTACAGTGATTTCTGCTTAAAGGGCCTTATGCAAGTTAGCTACCTCAGCAAGACCCAAGCCATGATGATTCTGATGGAAAGACGTGCCCCTCCTGTTGTTGTTCTTGCTATTCAGCAAGAATTAGCCTTCTAAATTCCAGCTCAAGGCTATCCACTTTTTCTTCATCATTTATACTGTGCCTTGTGAAATCACTGTTTCTTTAAAAGAAAACCTCTTCAGCATCTTCCTTGGAGGTTAATACGAAAGAAAAATGGGGCAGTATCTAAACGTTCCCAAATCCGCCGCTGAACAGTGCATCGTATTTCTTCCCTCTTACAATGACTGTGATTTTGCCTTATGTTGTAGAGTAGACATTTTAACGAGGAGATTGAATTAGTGGCCACAAATGCGAAGTTACCGTGCTAATGCTTGCATGTGTTTCTTTATTTCCCCCTGTGGGATTTGAATGCTGAATGTAGTCTTTTCACGCATTATGTGACAGCAAATCTGGGTTTGCCAAAAGATTTTGCATTCAATAGGGAGCTGCAGCACATTCGGGCTCTCGGCTGAGTGTGCCTGTAAGGTAGATGGTTGTTTCAGTCACACATAAGTTTTGTGGGTATGAATCAGCCCTCAGTCAGTCTCCAAGACTTTATTCTCATTGAAGAGAATGAGGCATCCCTTCCTTATTTGTAACCTTGTGTATACTTGCTGAGAACGGTGCAGACATGGATTGATGACCTTTGCTCTTTTTATTGCAATTTGTGCCCATATATGAAATATACTGAAGATCAGGTAACATGCAGTTTCCTTATAAATAGTAGAAAACACTAATGAGATCCATATAGATGCTATTATTTTAAGTACAGTGCTACCTCGGTTTTTTAACGTCTCAGAAGTCGAAAGTTTCAGTTTTCGAATGCCGAAAACCTGGAAGTAGCTGCTTCAATTTTTGAACACTTTTCAGAAGTCAAACGTTCATGCCACATGAGTTTTCCATAAGTAAATGCTTCTGGAAGTAAATGCTTTGTTTTTCAAATGTTTCGGAAGTCAAACAGTCTTCTGGAACGGATTACGTTCAAAAACCAAGGTACTGCTGTATAGATTTAGAATTTGATTCAGGAGGCAAAAATAATTGTCCCTGGGGATGCAAGGTGGCTACAAAAAACTATAGGCTTGTGCCTCCTCCTTCTCTCTTCCTCTCTTTGTGGGATATGACATCATAGAATCATAGAGATGGAAGGGACCCCTAGCGTCATCTAGTGCAACCCCCTGCAATGCAGGAATCTCAGCTAAAGCATCCATGACAGATGGCCCTCCAATATGTGTTTAAAAACCTCCAAGAAAGGAGAGTCCACAACCTCCAGAGGAAGACCGTTCCACGGTCGAACAGCTCTTACTATCAGAAAGTTTTTCCTGTTGCTTAGTCGGAATCTTCTTTTTGTTTTCCTGCTTCCACTCTTCTTCACTGGTTTATCTTTGTGGGTAAAATCAGTGATAGTACCACATCATATCTGGCACATGGCAAGGGGAGCAGGGGGAGGAAAAGATGGAGGACTACTACTTTTGATGGCTCTTTTGTGTCTGAGGAAAGGCTGTGACTCAGTTGCAGAGCATGTGTTCTGCATGCAGAAGGTCCCAGTTTAACCCCCTGGCATCTTTGAAATATTGTGTTCTAATGTTGTAACCTGCCTTGGGACCTTCGGGTAAAGGGCAGGCAATTAGTTAGCTAACAATATTGTTGGGGCAGGACTTTGGGGCAAATGTCCAGGGTTTCACTCATCACAATACGCTAGGGCTACCATGTTTCAAGCAGTGAAAATCTGGACAGAAAAGTTGTTGAGCTTCTTTAAGTTTTGCCTAAAATTGCTGAACTTTTTGGGCAAAATCGCAAAAGCAAAGGCCAGGAAATGGGCGGGAACGGAACTCCCAACATGGGCTGCCATGTGTCCAGGTGTTCCCAGATATTGGACTGATTTCCACCTCCACACTGCTGCCAACTGCACTATTCCGGATATGTCCAGACACATGGCAACCCTAAAATATGCAGAAGAACTCCCAAAATAAAGCAGAACACTACACTCTGGGGAAGAAACCTCTGTAAAGCAGGTAAATCTGAAGACTAAAATTACCTAACTGCATTGCCAAGTTCTGCTTATTCATCAGTCAATTTGCAATGGGTATTCAAGGTAGAAAGTATTTATTCCTAAACTTTAGAGTTGGGGTCTTTTGCAAAGAAGTCCTGAAACACTACCACTTGCCTCCAGAACACTCGCACTCTTGCTAGAGACTCAGGCAAAGCACAGTTTCATTCATTGCCGATAAAATGATGGATAATTAAAGCAGTAGATGGGATTCAGTCTATTGAATTCGATAAGTTTGTAATGAATAATTTGGCCAGCTTTAAAGGCATGGTGGGTTCTTTGCTGTAGCTTCCTTGCCTTCCGCTTTGCCGCACTGAAATGTATGAGCTTCTAATCAGCTAGAAGACTTAATCCGTTCCAATCCATTTGAATACATTAAGGGCCTTTCCCTTCTGTTTCATCTCAACATTTAGCCGGTTTAGAAACCGCACAGCCTTCAAAGGATTCTGAGGTACAATTAAAGCGAGCCCTGACTCACCCTTGCAGCACCACCCGGCTTGTTACTTTTCTGCTTATTATACTGTTACCTTTTCAGAAAAATCGTTTTTATTCCTTGCCTTGCCAGCCAGTTTCTAATCCCTTTCAGTGGTGCACCCAATGCCCCGTGCTTTGTAGATCAAATCTTTTGAAGAATCAACGAGTCCTTTAGCAATGCATCGGAGGGGATCAGAAGCATTTTGGAAAGCCAAACAAATTGCAAGACACCATTTCCCACTTCTTCCTTTTCGTTTCGTTTCGTTTTTCTCAGTTCAGGAATAAGCTAAAATATTATTCTGGCTCACCAGGCAGGTATCGCTTAACACTCTTCCTCATATTTGCTGAAAGCAAATTCTGCAGCACAATGTAACACTTCTTCTTTAGAAAGCTGAAGTGTACTACTAAGCTATGGAAGGAGGCGGGGGGTCAGAGCTTCCTAACACAGCACCTATTTTGCAAAGACAAGATCCCAGGATTCAGTCTCTGTGGTTTATCTCAACATCTGAAGTAACACAGGGGAGAATGGATTGCATCCCATGGGGCAGCAGTGGTTGGTGGGAAATGACATTTTAAAACATTCTTCCCTGTGTTAAAAACTCTCTGAAACACCAGCGCAGGTGGGAAAGGGTTGGAACAGCATGCTTCTCTTGCTTTGATAGATTTCTAGATGCAGGAGGTGCATTCAGAACTTGAATCCCCGACTAGCAGGCTGAATTAGTGCAAGCCATATTGTAATTGTCACCTCATTTCCACCTCATTTTTCTCTGTGTGTGTGTGTGTTTGTGTGTATTTTGCCCAAGCTTAAGTCTTTCGAGCTTCCAGAACCAAATTACATAGGATGAGCAGGTATAACGACACAGAAACAGATACCTGGACGACACCACCGAAAACTGCAGATTGGGTGAGCGCCAAAACTATTTTTGAATGCTCTTTAAAATCAACAACACCTTGCATGCAGCAAACGAGTATACATTAGACGGCCCTCTTTCTGGTGCAGCTAATACATGCAATAAACTTTCTTTGATACAAAAATGGAAGAGCATTTGACAACTTGACACTCTGCCTGCAGACAGCAGCGCTACAGTGTCAAGAGTCTGCCACTTATTCTTATTTCCCTCCTTATTCTGCAAAATGGAGAGCTCTCAAAAAGATTCTTTCAGGTCATTCTTTAAATGAGATTCCTGTGATAGTCTTCTTAATGCGACAGGAATGACTCCAAGCGTGGTGATCATAGCAGATAGCCACAAATTCAAAGGGGTGGGGTAGGGTGGAAGGAGATGAATGCCCCAGGCCACTCCTGTAAAATGCAGAGTAAGTGTGTTTTAAGTCTGTTTGTTCTGCCGTAAGTGGCAGGGCAGTTTGCTGGGTGGAGAAGGGATGCACTGTGCTTGCATGTCCCCTACTTCAGAGCAGTGCTGCAGTTCTGTAATTTTAAATTCTGGACCTAATGCTCCTGTTGGGAGGGGGCAGGGGTGCCAACTTGAATAAAATATTAGGGAGGGGGCATGTAAGCCCCACCCTATATAATTAATCATATGACACGGTGCACAAACACCACTTGAATGGCAATGCTCATTAACTTTGGGGGGCACAGCCCCCTCAAATATTTTATTGGGGGGGCAAAGCCTCCTTGGCCCCTAGGAGTTGGCTCCTATGCAAGAGGGGTGATGTTCTCCTTAGATTGCAATGTGCATTACTTGTTCTCTGGTCCATAGATCAATATTGAAATATAATTGGAATTATTGTTTTTCAAATGAAATGCGATAGGTACATCAAATGAAACAAGGATTTTAAAGGGAGGCTAAAAGGGATGTGGGTGGCACTGTGGGTTAAACCACAGAGCCTAGGACTTGCCGATCAGAAGGTCGGTGGTTCGAATCCCGGCAATGGGGTGAGTTTCCATTGCTCGGTCTCAGCTCCTGCCAACCTAGCAGTTTAAAGCACATCAAAGTGCAAGTAGATAAATAGGTACTGCTCCAGCAGGAAGGTAAACGGCATTTCCGTGCACTGCTCTGGTTCAACAGAAGCAGCTTAGTCATGCTCGCCACATGACCCAGAAGCTGTATGCCGGCTCCCTCTGCCAATAAAGCGAGATGAGCGCCGCAACCCCAGAGTCGGTCACGACTGGACCTAATGGTCAGGGGTCCCTTTACCTTTTAAAAGGCATTTTAGAAATGGACAGTAGGGAAAAACACGACTGGGTACATCGTACCTCCCGAGTGCCCTGGGAAAAACGGGACAGCCCAGTTTTTTGTGCGCGATCATAGTGGCCATTTTGGGTGGCTTAACCTCATTCTCTTGCTTCAGAAAAGTGCTTTCTAGGGGTGAGAGTGAAGCACGGCTCCCAGAAGACAAACATCCTAGTTTGGGGCTTGAAAAAGTAGACATTATGGGTACAGGTCCTACATCTGAGTGGGCAAAGAACAACAGGTTATTAATGCCTGAATTTCTCTTTGTAGTTGGCCTTGCCATTTTAATTGTTTCATTTGAAGGCACACTAACTGCGGAAAGTGCTGCCCCTACTATTGTGCAGGTTGAGGAAGGGCGCTTTAGGCAGCAGATTTTGGCCTAACGTCAAAGAGGTGAATGTTATCATTTATTTAGCATACTACTTGACTTTTATTGCCATGGAGTGGGGCTTTTTGAGTGGGGTTCACCCCACCCCCACATGCACCAAAGCATACTGAGCTGTCTCTGAAAAGTGGTTTCACAGTTGCCAGTTTCCTTCCCCTGTAACTGGGCTGAATTCTTTTTGGAGAGGAAATATACAGTAAGTCCCATATATATTGCATAAGTCAGAGGTTTTCAACCTTTCTGAGCCCACGTCTCCCTTGACTAATTACCTTCTTTCTGTGGCACCCCTGTGGGGCTCAGGAGCCCAGTTATATCACCCATTGCCTGCAGAGCTGGCACTCTTTTTCGACCACCCTCCCTTGTGGAGTGTTCCCTCAGCCTCCTCTCCTCTCCCCTCTCTCTTGGGAGTCCTCCCAGCAGCCGAGGCTGTCACCCCTGGTCTCTGAACTGCCCTGCTGCCCCAAAGAGAGGTGCCTCCTCACACTGCCCCACAGGAGCCTGGGGAAAGGATGTCCCCATTCCCCTGGGGAGCTTGTAGCCAGGGCTGCTGCAAAAAAAAGCTGTGCAAGCCTTTGGGAGGCAGAGATGTGAGAGGGCATCAGAGGAGGGAGGGAAGTTAAGAGGGACAGAGGCACCCCTGACCATCATTCAAGGTACCCTAGGGTGCCACAGCACACTGATTGAAAACCACCGGCATAACGCCATTAATACCCTGATCTGAAATCATGTTCAATGCATAAGGGGATTGATAATATGTTTTGCTGTGGATTTTTGCTGTGGATTGTTTCTTGATTGTGTGGCGGAGTTATAATATTCAAAGACCACTCGGGCAAATGAAGGAAGTATGATGGGTGCTCAGTTGAGAATAATTATTTTGGCTTTGGAAACAGGAAGAGAGGACATATACTAATGATGGAGTGAACGAAAAAGCCCGAGGACCAAAAGTATGCGGTAGCTGCTATAAATAGTTGGTTGGACTTCTGAAGAGAAAGACAAAAGGAACGCTAGCTGGAAATGATGGCAGGATAACTGCTGCAAACCGCCTGTGAACCCAGAGGGAGGTCACACCTGTGTGAAGTTTGCATTGATATCCCTGAGGTAGGAGGGTAGAAGAGATTAGAGGGCCGAGGGACCAACGAGGAAGGATGACAGCAATCAGCAATGCTGAGAAACGTAGGTGGGGTAATTCATAGGATGAGCTGCTAAAGCCCAAAGATCCAAAAGTAAGAAAAAGGTGGGCAGAGAAATTAAAGACACAGAATAAGTAGGTTAGGAGAGATGAATAGAAGGGACACAGTGAAAGAACAGCGAAGGATAAAAATCCTAAAGAGTTTTCAAAGCCGCAAATTCTTTCATTGGCCTTAGCAAGTCAACAGAAAAGCTGTGGTGAAGATAACTCACCCAGAGATAATAAAAGAACGGGGGCGTCGTGTTGCAGCCAAGGAAGAAAAATCATATCCAATATATATTTCTCTACAAGTTGCTGCCGTATGAGAGACAAATGGCATTGTGGAGGGGGCTCCTCAAACCAGGGCTTAGACTAGAGCCTCTAGATCTTTTAATCCAGCCCTGAGACTCCCGGGATAATCACCGATTGTTTCATAGACAGTGGATTAATATTTAGGACATAAGTACTACTTGTTGAGTGATGAGACGAGAGAGAGAGAGTTAAACAGCTGGTGTGGCAGGATCTTGTTAAGAATGCAACCGTCATGTGACGTGTTCCAAATGTAACGTGTTCCAAAACAACTGTGCCGTGCTATACGGGACTCTCCGGAAACATAAGGACACACAACCTGCATCCCATTTTAGTGCATAGAAATAAAATGAGACTTGTGAACTAGGGAGAATGGAGGAGAAATTCAATTTGTTTGGATTTTAATGAGAAACTACCTAATTTGCACTTGTCAGATCAACACGTAAACCAAAACACAAATGTCTTTTGAAATTCGCACTTCTCTGAATTTTGGGGTGTAGTTCTACAACTAAACAATGAGTACCAAAATGCATATACTTGGGGTAAGTGTGCATAGAAATGCATTATATTAGGGGAAATTGTATGCAAAAGTAAAAACTGCATAAAGAAATATGCACCAAAATGCTGACAAGTTATGAGAATTTTAAAGCAACAAATCCCAAATTGCTGCAGAAATGTGGAGAACTGTATTGAAGACTGGAAAAGTGAGAAGCTGCGAGAAAGCAAAATTGAGGTTGTCCATACCTAATTATGACCCTTCCTCACACTGCTATTTATCTGGCAGACTCCTGAAATATTGGGATGCCAAGTTTGTGGCACATCATGAATTATTTGTTTTTAATTGGCCCGTTCAGAATTTTTGAGGGGTGAAACCAAACAGCATTGTGGCTGACTGATGCTACATGTGACAAGCTATTCATGGGAAGCACTCAGCCATGTACAGATAGTTCAACTGGTAAAGCATGAGACCCCTGAATTTTAGGGTCATGGGTTTGAGTCTCACAATGGGCAAAGGATTCCTGCCCTTGCAGGAGGTTGGACGAGATGATTCTTGTGGCCTCTTCCAACTCTACAATTTGATGATCCTATGTCAAACAGATCCACTGATTTACTTGTAAATACAGTTTCCATTCTACAGGCACAGATTCATGATCTAGTATGCTTCTGAGAAATGCCATTAGTTCAAAACCAAGTAAAACAAATACAAAAAATGAATGAAGTATACTTATTGTTGTTAGCTGCCCTGAGCCTGGCTTCAGCTAGGGAGGCTGGCATATTAAAAATATTATTATTATTATTATTATTATTATTATTAATGCAACAACTAATGGTGCAACAGTGCAAATCCATGAAAGCTCATTCAGAAGCAAGTCCCAGTAGGTTTAGTAGGGTTTACTCTCTACTAACCAAGCTTGGGACTGTAGGCTAAGAAATTTAGTTTCCATACAGATTGCAACATGAAATTGAATCTCCTTCCATGGAGCACACTCAATGTATATGGGAATCAGATTGAATGACTTGCCACCAGATTTGCTCTGTGACACAGATGTGCACCTGCAGCTATTCTCTGTGCATGGCTCCTAGTCCAGAATGGAAATCTGCACATCAAAGCTTGCTTCTACACATAGACCTGCTTTGCTGGGTCAGTGTGCACTAATTTGCCATTTGTGTCTTGGTGACGGAGGTCTATTGAATTAAGGAGCATCCCGTCCTGCGTTCTGGGATGGCTAAAAGTGCACAGCTTGGATTTTACACCAGATAGCTAAGAACATTTTCTGTTAGGGAACTCTGAGTGAACAACTCATGCTTTTATGCTCGGGATGTAATTGGTTGCGACATTTGCAAATGGGGGATGAATATTCCTTCTGGTCAAATAATGTTTTAGAATCTTTGTTTTATGGCTTCCAATGGGTTGGTGCACTTTCTTCTCTACGCATGCTATGGACATATCAGTGAAATGTATCTGAAGCCTGATCCAGGAGTTTATGCTAGATTACCTTCCAGTTCTGTAATACTGTGACAATAAAAGTTATATCCTAGTACTCTGGTACGTGCATTTATTCATTAGTAACCACTGTGGAGTGATGGATTCTCACTAAGTTTTAATCACAGCCGTTCTCCCAACTAGCTGTTTAGTCTCAAATTACCGTATTTTTTGCTCTATAACACTCACTTTTTCCCTCCTAAAAAGTAAGGGGAAATGTGTGTGCGTCTTATGGAGCGAATGCAGGCTGCGCGGCTATCCCAGAATCCAGAACAGCAAGAGGGATCGCTGCTTTCACTGTGCAACGATCCCTCTTGCTGTTCTGGCTTCTGAGATTCAGAATATTTTTTTTTCTTGTTTTCCTCCTCCAAAAACTAGGTGTGTCTTGTGGTCTGGTGCATCTTAAAGAGCAAAAAATATGGTATCCTCTGTTCCTTCACTTTTTATGGAGAATATAGATCACTGGGATACAAGTAATAGGCAGGGATCCATAATGGATATAAAATGCATCACAACAGCAGCACTACTACCATAAGGATATGAAGTGTGTCCCCAAATACATGTTTGGGTTAAAATTGGATCCCAGATCCAAAAACATTGAAAACTATGGATCTAGATCTGTGGTTCCCAATGTGGGGCACACGCTCCACAGGGGGGCAATTTGATTTTTAAGGGAGGGCGATTTGATTTTTAAGGGGGTTAATTTGAGAATGAGTTATTAACAGTGAATGGCCTTTTAGGCTTCCTCCACGTGAATAGGAGTCCATGAATAATAAGAATTATATGTCATGGGGGGGGGCATCAGGATTTTAGAGACGCTTAGGTGGGGCATGGCCCCAAAAAAGGTTGGGAACCACTGATCTAGATAATGCAGTTCCTCATTCCATTCCACTGTTTTTCCTTAAAAAGAAAAGACCTAATTTACGGCATCTCCCCCGAAAAACGCAATTCCCACCCTGGCTGCCTGAATTTACAAGAACAGGACATATGTGGCATCTCACCTTTGCAGACATTTATTTCCATTTGAATGTAACACTCACCAACAACTGACATTTCAGGAACACTTGCGGTGTAAACTTCTTCAGGAAACGTTGGTTCATTGTCATTGATGTCATGGATTTTGATGACAAATTCTGATTCAGGCTCCACCGGCCTGAGTGTTCTCCTGTTAATAGCCTGGGCACGTAGGGTGTAGTAAGCTTTCTCTTCCCTGTCAATTCTTCGTGTGGCATGAATGTCACCTGTTCGCTCATCAATAACAAAAAGAGTGCCAGCTCCGTCTCCTGACAAAATGTACTTGAGGGACCCATCTCCTTTGTCCTGGTCAGAGTGAAGCTAGGGTTGGGTGGTGGGAGGAGAGAGAGAGGGGGGTGTTTAATAAAATGGGTCCACTTCTTCAGAAGACAGCAAGTCACACAGGGTGCTTCAAACAAAATATGCATTGTCAAAGCCAAGTCCCTTTCAATTTATGCTGACTCAATACATCACCAAGTGTGTGCGTACAGCATTAAAATTCTCATTTCCCAATAATGCACAGAATATTCGTTAAGAGCTCAGCTCCCATGGCAGATTTTAGTTTCTCCGGCAACACCTGTTCCGTGCTGTGGAACATTTCTGTCACAAATCTTAAAGAAGAATTTTATGGTAATGCTGACCTTTTCTTCCCTTGGAAAAGAATCTATTAAACATTCACAACCTGCTGTGTTAGTTGTAAATTCTCTAAACAGATAAAGGACAAGGCGGGGTATGTGATAATTAAGAAAAGCTGTATAAGTAGTGCCGGAACTGCAAAATTTTTGAAAGAAAGCTTGTTATTTCTTCCCAAAGAGCAAATGGGGAACATCATCTTATGGAGAATCTTGCAGTCTCCCTAGGTGCTCTGCCTGTGATCTTAAGGTTAATATATTTCCTCGGCTTTCTCATTCACCAAACAGTGCTATCTCCCAAAGAGCTGAAGCTGGCTAGTGATTCATAAAGCTGTTTCAAGTATGGTTGAACACATGTTCTGCATGCAGAATGTCCCAGCTTCCATCTCAGGCATTGCTTATTAACAGAATTCAGAGGGCAGAACCAAGAGGACCATGACCTGAAACTTTTCATTCCTAGTAGACAATAGCAGTGTCTCCATCAGTATGGTCCTCCAGATTAATATTATTTATTTATTTAATTATTTCTCATCCATCTGGCTGGGTTTCCCCGGCCACTCTGGGTGGCTCTCAACAAAATATTATTAATAATAAAGTGATAAAACATCAAACATTAAAAACTTCCCTAAACAGGGTTCCCTTCAGGTGTCTTCTAAAGGTCAGATAGTTGTTTATTTCCTTGACATCTGATGGGTGGGCATTCCACAGGGTGGGCGCTACTATGGAGAAGGCCCTCTGCCTGGTTCCCTGTAGCTTCACTTCTTGCAGTGAGGGAACCACCAGAAGGCCTTCAGCATTGGACCTCAGTGTCCGGGCAGAACGATCGGAGTGGAGATGCTCCTTCAGGGATACAGGGCCAAGGCCATTTAAAAGTCAGCACCAACACTTTGAATTGTGCTCGGAAACGTACTGGGAGCCAATGTAGGTCTTTCAGGACTGGTGTTATATGGTCTCAGCGGCCGCTCCCAGTCACCAGTCTAGCTACCGCATTCTGGATTAGTTGTAGTTATATGTGGTTAGACTTCACATCCCAACAGTCCTAGTCAGCATGAGTTTAGTTGTAATCTGAAAACAGAGAGCCACAGGTTTCCCCTCCTGTCCATAGAGACACATTTTATCTTACAAAGGAAAAAAAAATCTCCCCTCTGTTATTCTTCTAACAGCTTGGTCAGACCTCACTTGGAGTACTGCGTCAAGTTTTGGGCAACACAGTTCAAGGATCCCAATAAAGTGGAACAGGGGATAAATAAAGTACGACCAGGGGATAGTGACAAAGCTGGTTAGGGGCTCAGAGTTTGAGTCCTATGAGGAAAAATTGAAGGGGGGGGGGAGAGATATTATTCCTGGACAAGTGATTATTAAGAGGCAATATGATCTTCAAATATCTGAAGGTCTGCCACATAGATGTGGAAGCAGATTTGTTGTAAGTACCTCCATAGGGTAGGGCACAAACCAATAGGTTCAAATAACAAGAAAGGGGATTTAGGGTAAGCATTTGGGGGGGAAACCTCTTGATAGTAAAAAGACTACTTTGGTTAGAGGTTTCCAGTCAGATTCTGGATTACCTACTGGTAATAATATAGTGAACTTCAAGGGGTTGAACCTAGAGAACTTTCCATCTCTGTCATTATTTTTATTATTTATTAAATTTATTATTCCACCTACGGGCCTGATCTGGACCCACAGCCAAAATATTTTAACCCTCCAAGGCTTCAATGAATTTGCATGTAGTGCCAAAAATAAAATAAGACGCAGCACTAGGATGGGCCAAACACCCTTAGTTTGAGGTTAACTGTCCCCTTCCTGCTCATTAGAACTGCATGCCAGAATACCGGCCCAAATTTCATCCCATGAAATTACAGTGAAAAGCTCGCACATTTTTCTAAGATAATGGCATTGAGAATTGATTTTTTTCAAAAACCAATTAACACAGAAGTGAGCAGTAAACTTCCACTAAATTCCACTAGATCAGGCATCCCCAAACTTGACCCTCCAGATGTTTTGGAACTACAACTCCCATCATCCCTAGTTAACAGGACCAGTTGTCAGGGATGGTGGGAAACGTAGTCCCAAAACATCTGGAGGACCGAGTTTAGGGATGCCTGCACTAGATTTTCAGGAGGGGTTCTGATGTTCTGTGAAAGACCACATCAAATGTGGAAACCATCAAGGAAGGAAATATCAGGAAAACGGAATAAAGTGTTGTCTGAATGCAGTCCGCAAACCCAATTCCCTTAATTTTTCAAAATGGAGGTCCCTGGAAATGTATCAGAACCCTTCCTCAAATTCAGCTGTTATTTGCCATCAACCTCATGCATCTTCTGCTACTCAGCATATCTTAAGATCTAAGGCATCCTTCCATATCCGATACCTTCATGAGAATGTGGCAGCATTCTTTTCCCCACTTTATGAGCTTTTCATGCATCAATACAATAAAAAAGTATTTGACAGTGAGGAAGGACAAATCTTTAATGTTTTCTACACTTGTCTACTCAGAAATAAGCACCATAGAGTTCAATGGAACTTCCTTCCCAGATAAGTGTGAACAGGATTAAAGATTTAATGGGCTCAACTCAAAATTGAACTTACGCCAAGGAGACCGATTTCATCTCACATTAGTAACACTGATGCAGGAAGAAATACATGCAGAAGAAAGAATGTAGCTTTCATTTTATGTGCATCAAGCAAGTTCAAGCAAACAATCTGGGGTCCCCCCCCCCTCATACAAATAATCAGCCATACGGTTATTTCCCTAATGATCATATTTGCATACTGATTTCATTATATTTAAATGTTAACAGCAGCAACAACTTTTTCTGTGTGTAAGCAATCTGCTAGACATTTGCATGCTATAAAATGCATCCTGGATAATGTGCTTAAGGAAATATGTATCAACCTTATGTGGGGGGGGGGGGGAGAGAATATATCCGAAAACCTATAATGAGTGAAGAAACCATTCCAAGCTTTTTTAAAAAAGAGCAGATTCTTTGAGGGGCTGCCCCCATCCCACCTCGCAACTTCGATTAAGAACAGAGGAACGCTAATCAAAAACTGGAGCAGTGATTTGCATGATCATCTTCAGTCATATCACACAATCATTAATTCAGTTTTGAAATGAAGGATGGGATAGGAACGGGGGGGACTGGGGGACGGGGGGACGGACTACATTGATACCTCTTGCTGCCTCAACTGTTTTATAACCAGTGCTGTATTTTGAAATAACCACAGGTTTCAGGACCCAGTAACATCAGCCGTGTCCAATGATAACTTATCTCCTCCACCAACAACAACATCAACTGAGGTTTTGGCAGAGCCTTCACTTTAAACAAATCAGAATCCGCATTTGCCCAGCCTTCCAAATGGGGCATACGGGGCAAAATCTGCTCAAATCTTTGCTGCAGGTCATTTCCAGATGTTTAAAGAGCAACCCTGGAAGAAAGGAAGCGGTCTTCAGAATGTGCCCACTGGCACCAAGCAGCAAGACGTGTTTTTTTTTCCAGAGCCAGCTCTAAGCAACATCCACATCTGGCATCACATCTGGATACAGATGTTGTCCTATCACCAGATGAAGAGCTAACATGGAGAAAGAAGCTGCAGGCCATGCCTCTAGCCACACCTTTATGACATAAGGCTTCCTCTAGTCCATGGGTAGGCAAACTAAGGCCCGGGGGCCGGATCTGGCCCAATCGCCTTCTAAATCCAGCCCATGGACAGTCCAGGAATCAGCATGTTTTTACATGAGTAGAATGTGTCCTTTTATTTAAAATGCATCTCTTTGTTATTTGTGGGGCATAGGAATTCGTTCATTATTATTTTTCAAAATATAGTCCGGCCCCCTCACAAGGTCGGAGGGACAGTGGACCGGCCCCCTGCTGAAAAAGTTTGCTGACCCCTGCTCTAGTCCCACATCCACTGTCAGGGCCATCCCACCCATGAGGCAAGGTGAGGTGATCGCCTCGGGCAGCAGGATCCACAAGGGCAGTGGATCTAGCCCACTGCCAGAGGGACATTTCCTTGGAGGTCAGATCTGCCACCTCCTTGGCATCCCCCATGCTTCCTTTATAGTGAGCTCTTGGCAAATAAGAAGCGCTGCTGGTCTTTTGCCACTGCTTGGGAAGAAATGGCAGAGACTGTCCTCTGGGGTCTCCCCCTGCCTGGCCAGATTCAGAGAAGGACCCTCCCCAACGACAACAGCCTTTGATCACCTTTTCAACCATAAGGTAAGGATGATTATTTATTTATTTATTTATTGCCATTGTGTCTTTTATGAATGAAATTCATTAATGTCATTACAGATTTAACTTCACCCATATACGTACATACTATATATATATATATATATATATATATATGCAGGTTTTGGTGTCCTCGGGTGTCTTCCCGTGTAAAAGTTGGGGTGTCTAGGCGACGTTTCGACGAGGTCTCACTCGTCATCTTCAGGCTGGTGCTTTCGGCTTCTTGTTACTGGAACAGAGCGGGATCTCAGTGTTTGAGTTCCTATAAATACTGTAGAGGGGTGTGGTGTATTGCCTCAAAAGTTCTGGGCAGAGGGGAAGTTCCCAGGCTAGTGTTCTTTTCTTCTTTTGTTCCTTAATTACTTGAGGGATATCTTGAGTGATTACTTGAGTGATATTCTGAGTACCACTTAGGTGGGTCATTGGGTGTGGATTAGTTGCTAAAGCCTTCGTGTCTTGACCTCTTGAATTTGTGAAGAGTTTTTCTGGGAAGATGGCTGTACTGCACTTAGTTGTGCTTTGGCTTGGCTTCGTGTATAGGGGCGAGCTGTGGTTTTGTGCCCTGTGCCAGCCAGATCTGTGTAGGGATTGCAGGGGGGTGCAGCATCCGGAGGTGCCACTATGGTTTGGTTACTGGATGGTGTCTGTAATTTATCTGTGGAGAGGGTCTGGGTTTGGGTCTGGTGTGGTTGATTGGTGGTGGCGTTCTGTGTGCCTCTGGATCTGGTGTCGGTTTTTGTGGGGAGGGCTAATTTCCAGATGTCTGGCAGGCGGGACGTGTCGTCACGCTTGTTCATGTTGTGAGGGTGTTTCTCTATCTCGATGGCTTCCATGATTATTCTCTTGTGGTGATGTTCCATGTTAAAGAGCAATTTGGAATCTGCAAAATTAATTTCGTGTCCTGTTTCTTTCATGTGTTGGAAAAGAGAGGAAGATTTTTCTTCTTTTTTGACGGCATTCTTGTGTTCTGCGATACGTGCATTTATTCGTCTGTTTGTTTGTCCAATGTACGTGGCTGGGCAGACTTTGCAGGGTATTTCATAGACCCCTTGGTTTTCCAACTGGATTTTATCTTTGGGGTTTCTGAGGATATTGGCTATTTTTTGGTTGGTGCAAAAGGCTGTTTTGATATTGTGTTTATGGAGGATTTTGCTAATTTTATCTGTAGTGCCCTTGATATAAGGAAGGAGGGCCATGCCATTGTTTTCTTCTGTGTCTTGGTTTTTGGGGGGTGTTTCTTTTTGGATAAGCTTCGTAACCCTGTTTTGCTGGTATCCATTGGCGATTAACACATTTGAGAGATTCTGTAACTCAGTGTGTTAATCGCCAATGGATACCAGCAAAACAGGGTTACGAAGCTTATCCAAAAAGAAACACCCCCCAAAAACCAAGACACAGAAGAAAACAATGGCATGGCCCTCCTTCCTTATATCAAGGGCACTACAGATAAAATTAGCAAAATCCTCCATAAACACAATATCAAAACAGCCTTTTGCACCAACCAAAAAATAGCCAATATCCTCAGAAACCCCAAAGATAAAATCCAGTTGGAAAACCAAGGGGTCTATGAAATACCCTGCAAAGTCTGCCCAGCCACGTACATTGGACAAACAAACAGACGAATAAATGCACGTATCGCAGAACACAAGAATGCCGTCAAAAAAGAAGAAAAATCTTCCTCTCTTTTCCAACACATGAAAGAAACAGGACACGAAATTAATTTTGCAGATTCCAAATTGCTCTTTAACATGGAACATCACCACAAGAGAATAATCATGGAAGCCATCGAGATAGAGAAACACCCTCACAACATGAACAAGCGTGACGACACGTCCCGCCTGCCAGACATCTGGAAATTAGCCCTCCCCACAAAAACCGACACC
This sequence comes from Podarcis liolepis, assembly GCF_965112155.1. Lineage (NCBI taxonomy): Eukaryota > Metazoa > Chordata > Lepidosauria > Squamata > Lacertidae > Podarcis > Podarcis liolepis. Next base: position 72,573,763 of record NC_139560.1, on the reverse strand, counting down.
AGATCCAGAGGCACACAGAACGCCACCACCAATCAACCACACCAGACCCAAACCCAGACCCTCTCCACAGATAAATTACAGACACCATCCAGTAACCAAACCATAGTGGCACCTCCGGATGCTGCACCCCCCTGCAATCCCTACACAGATCTGGCTGGCACAGGGCACAAAACCACAGCTCGCCCCTATACACGAAGCCAAGCCAAAGCACAACTAAGTGCAGTACAGCCATCTTCCCAGAAAAACTCTTCACAAATTCAAGAGGTCAAGACACGAAGGCTTTAGCAACTAATCCACACCCAATGACCCACCTAAGTGGTACTCAGAATATCACTCAAGTAATCACTCAAGATATCCCTCAAGTAATTAAGGAACAAAAGAAGAAAAGAACACTAGCCTGGGAACTTCCCCTCTGCCCAGAACTTTTGAGGCAATACACCACACCCCTCTACAGTATTTATAGGAACTCAAACACTGAGATCCCGCTCTGTTCCAGTAACAAGAAGCCGAAAGCACCAGCCTGAAGATGACGAGTGAGACCTCGTCGAAACGTCGCCTAGACACCCCAACTTTTACACGGGAAGACACCCGAGGACACCAAAACCTGCATTCCTGTACCCGTGAAAATCTACGAAAACATATATATATATATATATATATATATAGTATATAGTGCTTTCGTAGATTTACACGGGTACAGGAATGCAGGTTTTGGTGTCTTCGGGTGTCTTCCCGTGTAAGAGTTGTGGTGTCTAGGCGACGTTTCGACGAGGTCTCACTCGTCATCTTCAGGCCTGAAGATGACGAGTGAGACCTCGTCGAAACGTCGCCTAGACACCCCAACTCTTACACGGGAAGACACCCGAAGACACCAAAACCTGCATAGTATATAGTATATATATATAGTATATATATAGTATCTATCATCTATCTATCTATCTATATATATATATATTCTTAAATTAGTTTAACTTAGAATGTAAATTAGACCTCCTAATTCCACTTAGATTTCAGCTAAGCTAAACTCATATAATGGTACATAAAATAAAATAAAACAACAACAAACTGAAGTAAAATAAATATAGACTTCCCATCATTCCCTGATATAGTTGACATTTGTGATTTTGAATGTACTTATAATAATTATCTTACATTTAATATACTTTCTAATACTTTCTTGCAACCTAGTGTACTGATTTTCCTTTATTTCTTAATATTTTATGTAACAAGGGTCATTTAAACACCACCATAGATAATATGTTGCTGTTATTTTTTTGTAAGTATCTCTTAAACATTTCCCATTTTTGAGAAAATAATTGTTTGGTGTTACCTCTTAACCTATTTGTTAGTTGAGCCATTTCCACATAGTCTAATAATTTATTTTGCCATTCTGTTAGCGTTGGTATCTTTCCCCATAAGGTAAGGATGATTTGACACACACACCCGTTCCTGAGGTAGATTTTCACACACCTCTTTCTTCCCAGTATAGATCTCTATAAGAGTGTGGGTTGGAAAGACCTCAGTTCAAAGTTCACCTCTGCCACAAACTCATTAGCCAGCTTTTGTCAAACCCGTCAAGTTCTTTTTTCAGCTTCCTTCTCGTGACTGCAATATGTGCAGCATTGACCTAACTTAGGACCCAGGCTGGTAAATTTTATTCAGGTGCAGCGGTACATCACTGCTATTTGGTGGTGATGGTGCTGTTTGTGGAGCTTCTTTATGTTCCTTGGAAGCCATTCTGTAATGGGAAGAGAAGGTTTTCTTCCCCTGTGCCTGTTCACCTTTTCTGATCATTTTAACTCTGGGGAGGCAAGTACAAAGACAGATTGACAACATGCCATACATGGGAAAGCAGGTATCTTTCCTCCCTCAACTCAATTCAATGAAAGAAGGATATTGGTTCTTTGGGTACAACATAAAGTGTCCATTGGCCATCTTAGGCTGTGGTCTAAACCACTGAGCTTCTTGGGCTTGTCAATCAGAAGGTCAGTAGTTCAAATCCCTGTGATGGGGTGAGGTCCTGTTGCTCTGTTCCAGCTTCTGCCAGCCTTGTGGTTCAAAAGCATGTCAGTGCAAGTAGAGAAATGAGTATTGCTATGGCAGGAAGGTAAACGGCATTTCCATGCCCATCATGGTGTTCTATTGCACCAGAAGCAGTTTAGTCATGTTGGTCACATGACCCGGAAAGCCGTCTGTGGACAAACACCAGCTCCCTTGGCCTGAAGCGAGATGAGCACCACAACCCCATAGTCACCTTTGACTGCACTCCAGGAGTCCTTTACCTTTTCCTTCTGATGTATGCACATTATTAGAGAGCAGAGGGCATATCAGTGCCCTATTACCAATAAAGCTGAAGAACCACACACCCCTTTCTGCAAAAATAGCTATAACTGTGACAGGTAGGGTTATTGCAGTGACTGCTCAAGGGTGAATTGTATCTTTGAGTGCTCCTCAACAGAATAGAATCCTCTTTGACGGATCTCTGTCAGTGAAGACCATACTGCATAGATTCAGTAGTAGGAATAGCCACAAAACTGGCTGCAAGACGGTGATCTTACAACAGTCCCTGAAGTCATGGAACCTTGAACAATCTGGTCATTCAGAGATCTCCCCCAAGGAGATCAAGAGATCACACCAAAATATAAATTTCATTTGCCAGTGGGCCACACTGCCGAGCCCCTAATTATGCCTGTGATTATTTACTGCTAGTACTATCTATTTACTAGTTCATATTAAAAAACACACAACTATTTTCTTTCTCTGTCAGAACAACAACAAAACAAAGGGGGGGGGAATTAAGCTGTCAGAAGGAGCAGGGAGCTCACAAATAACAGTGAAGTTCTCGTTTTCTGTCTTACACGTAAAATGTTCACACACGTCTTTTGGCTAATGGGCATCTGCGATTTATGTCAGCCAAGCTGAGAAAGGAAAAGACATCTGTTTCACTTAGCAATTTTGTTTCCCAAAATGATCTGCTGTAAAGATGTGGTTTTGTTTTTATATCTGTCTCGGATATTTTGCAAACTGTTATTGCAATGAATTCCTTTCTTCTCTCCCCAATGGTAGCATTCCATTCTTCAGCAGTCAACACCGCATTTTCCTCTCCGGAAATTTGAATAAATCTGAATATTTTGCACATTCATTACCCACATTCATTTCTTTATCATCGGGACTTCACCTACAGCAACCGCAATTACTGAACGTGATAGCCCTGCATTCCAGTAATAACATATGGTTCTTCCCTATGAATATATTAATTGGTGTGATCTAACATAGTGTTGTTAAGATGAAAACTATTTAAGTGTTGTGACTCATAAATGCTTCATAACGTCAGGAAGGAGATTGCATGAAATGGGTTCTTGCATATTTAAGTTCAGTAGAGATCTGACAAGGAAAAGTGACACAGCGGCTAGAAAATTTAAATGTGTGTTTTTTTTTTTTAGTATGCTTTCTAAATTAATTTTTCATCCTTTTCAGAATATGCAATTCTCTTGATGCTGGTTGTTTTAAGCGCTGCCCAAATCATATTTAAATTGTCAAACTTTTTTCTTCCCATCAGCATAGATCTTTTCGAATGTACTTGCCTCCTGTTGTAAATCCTTGCCTCTGACCCGGGTGGAATCTACAGGCACATAAAAACCATTTTGAAAATGCTTTTTTTTAAAAAAGCGCTTTTAAAAAGACATTGAATTTTCCATAAGACTCACCATCATCATCTAGTGTCACATTGTGTATTGCACTTAAAACACATTTAAAACGTTTTATTTGAGCTGTGTAGCTGAGTCCCTGGTGTCGAGATGCTGCCCCTTAATCCTCTGGGACTGCCTTGTGGGCAGGGGAGGCTTGGTAATCCAACAAGCTGACTGGAGCTTGGTTGTCTCAGCTGCATCCAAGCAGCAAACAGAAAGGTATGTTCTAAGGTTGCCACCTTTGTTCTGGGAAAATATAGGACAGAGCAGGGCAGGATGATTGGGGGACACCCTCCCCACAATCTGGTGCTGAGTGACCAAAGCAATTCATTGCAATCTATTGCAGCCTAAGAGGATGGCCTCTCTGGAATTTGTCGCACACGGACGTGTGTGGCATTTTACATGATTTTGTAAAACTGTCTGTGCTCAGCTATCCAGAGTTTAAATGCATGATCTTTTGCACATCCTTTCAAACAGATGCATTTGGAGAGGATCCCTAATTTGGCAGAGAGAGAGAGAGAGAGAGAGAGAGAGAGAGAGAGAGAGAGTGCGCATGAGCGACGGAGAGAAGACCTAAAATTCAGGACAAAACTGTATCAATACAGGACATAGCATATTCATAGAATTGTACTGGGAAGGGAGGCCTGAGGGTCATTGAAAAATGGGACGATCCTGTATTTTATGGGATAAGGGGCAAGCCTAGATGCTTACATCAAACTTCAGCAAAGAATAGCTGGTATGAGCACTGCTTGACAGATGGTCATCTCAAGATGTCTGATTTCCACTACCAGAATGATAAAGGGATGCAGGTGGCGCTGTGGTCTAAACCACTGAGCCTCTTAGGTTTGCCAATCGGAAGATGGGCAGTTTGAATCCCCGCAATGGGGTGAGCTCCCGTTGCTCTGTCCCAGCTCCTGCCTACCTAGCAGTTCGAAAGCACATCAGTGCAAGTAGATAAATAGGTACTGCTGCAGAGGGAAGGTAAATGGCGTTTCCGTGTGCTCTGGTTTCCATCATCATGTCCTGTTGCACCAGAACAGTGGAGACAGCCTCCCCATCCTGACCCTTCCGGGGAGGAGGAAGAGGAAGACAATATAGATTTACAACAGGGGTTTGAGGGAGGTAGCAGCTCAGAGGAAGGTGAGGGGGGGGGGAGTTGGGAAATCATGGGAGAGCCAGAACAACACCTGACTGACACATCGACATTAGAAAGCATTCCAGACCCTCCATCTCCCAGAACCCGGTGTACCTTAAAAGTAGGAGAGCAAAGAGTCCAAAGACTTTGTGGCTTCTTCTTTGTGGAACAGGAATTCAATAATATGAAGCACCAATCATTCCTATGCTGGACCACAAAGCCATCTTCCTAGCCCCCTCACTTGTAAAGCTTAGATTTTTACCATACTCATTCAAATCTTATTTGTGGTTCCTTATCTTCTACTTCTGGGTGTTGGTGGTTTTTTTTTTTTCAAATACAGAGAAAAAGCTGCTATCGAGTGAAGGCAATATGGTTGTATGAATCAGTCCCAAAGTCAAACATAAAGTTGATTATTTGATGGGTACATGATTGTGAATGTATATTTATTGGCCTCAACTTGATGGGGTACAACCTGGAAACCAATCTAAAACTTTTCCCCAATAGTAAAAGTTAATATATTCCCCAAATAAAACTGTTTATCCCCTATTATTGAGATCCACCTTGACACAGCTGAGATGCAGTCTGACTGTTAACTGTTTCTGGCTTTACCAAGACTTAAAGCATATCCTCTTTGTGACATCACACATGACATCAGAATGGCATGTTTGCATTCAACCTAGACTATCTCCATGCCAACAGCAATGGCCAGTAAACTTCTGCAACCAAGTAACCATCAGCCTGACTACCCTGTTGTTTCTAGTTAGACTACTGGATGTTTATTTTTTGCTCTCATAATCAAAGCCAGAAGAAGAGCTGTGTATGATCTGAAAACCTGCTTCCACTGTTACAGAAAACTAATTGTCAGGGACTGGGCAGAGGAGGAATGGTGGATATCTCCTACCCATCCTGACCCTTCCAGGGAGGAGGAAGAGGAAGACAGTATAGATTTACAACAGGGGGTTGAGCAGCTCAGAGGCAGATGAGGAGGAAAGTTGGGAAATCATGGGAGAGGCAGAACAACCCCTGGCTGACACGCTGTCATTAGAGATCCCCATCTCCTAGAACCCGGTGAACTTTAAAAGTAGGAGAGCAAAGAGCTCAAAGACAGAGGGCATGTAGCAGCACCTGTAGAGGAGATGATGAGAATGACAAATGAGGAAGGGAGGGGTGGAGATTCACTCGGGACAACGCCATAATCCAAAAGACTGAAATAAAAAAGGACGGTAAGAAACTTTTTCTTGTCTTTATACTGTTGTTCTGGGCAACCAGCTGGGCACCCCTGACAGCACCCTGACATGTTGTTTGTTTGTTTCGTGCTCAAGCATATCAGGAACGTAGAAGTCATTGTGAGGTGGCAGATGATGATTGGTGAGGGAGAAATTATAGTTCTGTCTTGCACAACTGAAGTAATGCATATGGCTGTGTCAAGAGGGCTCCCTCTATTAGATTGTTAAGTCCAGAAGTGGCTGATATGCTTGGGTGTGACTCCCTACCTAACGCTGGCCTCGGAGCAGCTAGCCTGGATGGGACAGGGGGATGCAGGGGCAAACTGCAGCGATTTCAGTTCTATTAGGGGTGGGTAGGTAGTTCTGCGAATCTTTCCAGCCACCCCAGTCACTACTGACTTAAGTTCAGGGTGTCAAAAATACTTAGGTGGAATCTAGACACATAAAAAACACTGTGAAAATGCTTTTTAAAAAATACAGTGATACGAACGGGATCCATTCCGGAGCCCCATTCACATCTAGAAGTAAACGTATCTAGCGACGGCATGTCTGTGCATGCGCACGTCGCTTTTGGCCACCTCTGCGCATGCGCGCGACATCATTTTGAGCGTCTGCGCATGCGCAAGTGGCGAAACCCGGAAGTAACATGCTCCGTTACTTCTGGGTTGCCGCGGAGCGCAACTCGAACGCGTTCAACTCGAAGCGTATTTAACCTGAGGTATGACTGTAAATTAAAAAATATATTGAATTTGCCATAGCTCTCCATCGCCATCTAGTGCCACATTTGTATAATGCACTTTACAACACTCTTAAAATGTCTTATTTGCAGCTGTATAGCTGAGTCCTTAGTTGCAGCAATGACAGTGTAATCACACAGGTATATGCGCCATACAGGTCATGGCTTCTCCTTATATCTATGTTCATAGATAGAAACATATTTGTTCCCTTGTAGTGTATTAAATGGCCTTTAAGCTACCCAACAATCAGAAGCAGAACTGTGTGTGAGAGAGAGAGTCTAGATATTCTGTTTCTTTGCCACACATTTGGTCATTTTTTTCTTTTCACTTCAGAATTCTCTTCACAGGACATGTACCCTCTCCATCTCTTCTATGACATCTCACTTTTAATGTGACTCAGCTTGGTGCCAACTTTCACTCATTTGTACCGCGAATCACTTATTCCAACTTTACACTGAAAGGCGTGTTAAAAGTAACTCTTTGGTGATGAAGAATTTTACACTGTATTTCAAACAGACACTTAAAGTCTCACCCTTAATAGACTGAATTCTCACTCATTTATGTTGCCATACTTTGAAGTTCCCTTTAATTCAAAGTTGAAGAGAGAGAAAAGAAGAAAAAGAATCATACTGGTGTGTGTGTGTGTGTGTGTGTGTGTGTGTGTGTGTGTAGGAACAGGCCTTGATACCTATCAATAATTGTGAGCATCACAACACAGACAAAGCAGTGCTTTCCAGAACTGATAATGGGGGTCAGCATCCCACAATGAGACCCCATACAAGCTGCCAAAAAATAAAATAAAATAAAACAAAATCTCCATAATTCGAAAGCACAAGGAATAAGCACATATATTGTGGGGAAAATTGTGTGAAAAACATCTTCATGGGGTTATCTGATCCCCACTTTTTTGTTTGTTTGTTACAATGTCATTATTAAAATATCTGCAGCACAACTGTAACATTTACAACTTGTGATGTAGTACAGTACTATTTTTATCCTATCCTCATTTTCTTACTAAATTGCATCCTCCAATTCCCCTTGAAAGCATGCTAATCATTCAATTTTACTCATTTTTAATTACTCAGGACAGCAAGCTTTAGTACTGGACAATTAATCTTAAGGGTGTTTTCACACATTGTGCAGAGGCAGCTCCTATTTTATCACTGTTATTTTTAAAAAAGCAAGTTTCAGCCAATATTAGTTTCCAGGGTAGTGTGCCTGCAAGAGACAAACAACTGCATGTTTATAGTTCTGCATGTACACTTACAGAATCTTACATGTACACACACGAGCACAAAAACAGAGTTAGAACGTACAAGGTAAAAAGGTAAAAGGTAAAGTACCCCTGGACGGTTATGTCCAGTCAAAGGCAAGTATGGGGTTTCGGAGCTCATCTCACAGGTAGCTGGTGTTTGTCCACAGACAGCTTTCTGAGTTATGTGGTCACCATGACTAAACTGCTTCTGGTGCAATGGAACAGGAGCTGGGACAGAGCAACGGGAGCTCACTCCATGACGGGGATTCGAACCACCGACCTTCCGATCAGCAAGCCCAAGAGGTTCAGTGGTTTAGACCACAGCGCTACTCACGTCCCTTTTTAGAAGGTATATACAACTCCCGTACACATTGAAAACACGTGGAAGCAGTCACAGGGCCATGGGGTTGTAGTCCATACCCTACAAGTGTCCCAATTTTGCAGGGACAGTCCTGGAATTATGAAAGCCGCCCTGCCTACTGATTTGATCCTGGAATGCCCCTATTTCCGCCACCAGTGCTGTCTCTGCTGAGCTTGGGGAAGAGGATGAGCTGGTGCTTGTCATGAGCAGCGACCGTGGCAGCTGCAAAGGAGCACCCTGCTGCCTCTCCATGGCCTCTGCTTCTGGTCTCCTCCCTTGGGCATCTCATAGTGGCTGATGGAGAGCAGGTGAGGAGGAGAAGAAGCTGCCACCATTGAGGTCCAGCCCCACATGATGGGTTGGCTCTGAGGAGCAGGCAGGGGGCAGGGCCACCCTGAGCAAGAAAAAAGGGAGAGTGGAACAAAGCGCTAGGAGTCTTGGTTTTTAAAAATGCTTTGCAAGTCTGCATCCATGTCTAATGTTGCCCCTTTCTAAAGTTTATTTTTTCTATTTAAAAAATAATAATTTTCCAAATTATTATGGCGTACAAGCTGCAGCCATAAATCTCACAGAATGCACATCCAAAGTCTGCCATTAAAATTCCGCTCTGGAGTTCTTCCTCAGCACACAGTTAAAAGCAAGGTCTTTTCTCAAATTCAGCCCATTTACCACATCTGTTCAGCAGCAGTTCATAATCTCCCTCCCCCCCCCCACTGCAGTCCAGGAATAATTTTAAATAAAGTCCATTCAGCCTCGGTTGAGGGGGGAAGGGCATAGTAAAACCTTGTTAAATACCTTGTTGAGCACAAATCAAAAGCCTCCCCCCTCTTTTCCGAAGTAACAAACAGAATAACATAGCAATGGCTACACACATCTCTTTCATTTTGCAAGGAAGGACAAGAAGAAAGGAGACCATTTGAAAACCATAAGAAAGCACAAAGCGCCTTGTCTTCCCCCTTTCCCAGCTGTTGCAAGGATTCTTAAGCTTCAAAGAAAACATTCAGATACCTTCAAAGGGCGAAGCCCAGTCCTTTCGGCAGTTGATTGTGGCCCGTTAGCATATGTCAGTTCAGGAGCGCCTCTTGATTAATGCCAATTGTCCAAATTATAGAGGAACTACAAATCATGCCAGAGACGGAGGCTCGTCCATGGTAGGGACACACTCCCGGGTTGCACCCATTCTGCCTTTCAAGTTGGCAGACATAGGCTTGAGCGGCATAGTGGGATGCAGTGAACTGCCCAGACACCACTGGGCAACATTGTCATGATTTTTGCCTCATAAATCCTGTTTTCCCCCTGCCTGAACCTCCTTGCTACCCGCAGAGTGCATTGAGGAGCTATCACCACTGACTGGTGATGTAGCCAGAAACCATCTAAGGTTTATTTATTGGTGTTTTGATTTTTGTAAATCTACCAAAGAACAAAATATAATATAATTGGAGTTAAGGGGCTTTCTCCAGATGGTGGAGGGCATGTGTGCTGTGTCAGTTTGGTGTAGCAGTGATGGCAATTGCCCTTCTTCTGAGACCAAATGCTCTGTGGGGAAGGGGTTAAAAAATGTGGGGTCAAGGAGGGTCAGTTGGGGGGAGTGACAAAAGTCTCGATGCTAGTCCTGCCCATCATTAATCAACAGTGCTGCCCTCCCCTTGCTGAAAGCCCCTTTGCTGTTTGTTGGAATTAGTTCTTGCTGGGTACAGATGCATGTGCACATACAAAGCATCTAAGTTATCAAAAAGGTGAACAGATCCCTGCAAGAATGTTATTTGCCCCAAAATGGAAAGATGAAGAGGTCCCAACGAAATAAGATTGGATACAGAAACTAAAGGAGTATGCAGAAATGGTGAAACGTACCGGAAGAATAAGAAATCAAGACAACACACATTTTAGAAAGGAATGGAAGTGGCTTATTGAGTATTTACAAATAAACTGTAAACAGAGTAAGACATTTGCAGGATTATTGTAAAAACCTGCAGTGTGTGTGTGTGTGTGTGTGTGTGTGTGTGTGTGTGTATATATATATATATATATATATATATATATATATATGAGTAGATGAATAAAAGAATAAGATAAGAAGATTTGGAGTACACAGGAAAGGACGGAAATAAATGTAAGGAACCGCAGAAAGAGGGGGAAGGGAGTTGAAAGTTAAAATGGCAAAATAATTGTTGTAATGTATGTAAATGAAAATTATAGATAAAATTGTTAAAAAGGGGGAGGAAGGTGAACAGATCCTGTGTAGTGGTTTCAGCTAGGTGGACAACAAGCAGTGATTTTGGAGATAAATTTATTTCCTTTTTCCCTCTGTTTGCAGGAGGTGGGAATTCTTTAAATTCTGTAATGCTTACTCATTGTAAATTGTATTTCCAGTTCACACCAAAGCATACACCACTCTCCCTAAATTCACTGACCTTTTCTCTTCAAGATTCTCCTCCTTATGGTTCTGCTTTTATAGAGGGAAAGAAAATATCCGGGGTGCTCATTCATTCCCTGTCTTTTCCTTTATTACTAGATTATTCCCCCCCTCAATAATAAGGCAATGAAAATTCTGCAAACAATTCATAATGTAGACATTAGAGGGGGAAACCCAATCATCACCTGGCTGGGTAATATTACTTCTAGGCAGCAGATATTTTAATTGAAGAAAACATGTTCTTGCAATCCTCAGGAGCCTTCCGTTTGTCACATCTTACCATTTTCCTTGCACCTTCACTATTTAATATCCATCATTACCCATTTAGTCATTCATGCCGGGCAAAATTTATACCTTGTTTGCTTTTAGAAACATCATTTTATTTCTACCCCCCACCCTCTGGCTAGTACTGAAATATTCTCCCTAATTGTGTGTATATTATATCCACCACTAGCTCTTTATGTGTTTGTATGAAATGAGAAAACCACAGGATGATTTGCCTAGCTACCAGCGGGAAACATTTATACTATAATCAAATAAATTATAAATCACTCGTTATTTTGGTCATGGCTTCAAATCAGTTACTCTTACTTCCAGGTAAGTGGGTAATGAGACAGAGGGAGACGTTTGCTTGTTTACTGCTCAGCCTCATTGAGCAGACTTCTCATTTTGTTAAATGTTGCCCTGCTGACATTCAGCATCATTGTTTATTATCTCTTTCTCACTTTAGCACTCTTTAAACGGGCAAGACTGGAATCTATTTGCTTATGCAAAATACCACTAGCAGAAGACACCACAGCAGTGAATTCCCAGTCACTGAATCAGGTTATTTTCCATGATTTATAGCAGGTTACAAAATTCACTGGGCACTGAAATTCTTCCATTGCTCGTGGAAATGTAATTTTTTGTTACACATCACCCCAGTCTCTGGGTGGGGTTAGATTCCAGGGGTTCCAGGCACTTATCAAGGGTTTGGTTTCCTTGGAATAAGGGACAATGGAAACTTTGATGTTCTTGTGATACAGTTGTACATTGGATCCCGAATGCCTTGCGAGTCAAACATTTTGGCTCCTGAACACCGCAAACCCGGAAATGAGTGTTCCGGTTTGCAAACGTTCTTTGGAACCTGAAAGTCCAATGTGGCTTCTGATTGGCTGCAGGAGCTGTGGCTTGTTTTCTGAATGTTTTGGAAGTCAAATGGACTTCTGGAATGGATTCCGTTAGACTTCCAAGGTACCACTGTATATGACTTATTTATACATACAATCAACCTGAGCCTATGATGGATGAACATCACCCCCAGCATTAACACCCCAAAAAGATCTTGCTTCTCCCATAGCCACAGCCTTGGATCCCAATAGAAATCAGGCATGACTCTGCCTCTCAGCTGCCCAGCCTATAGTCTGCTTCTAGCATCTAGCTTCTAGCTCACATGCCTGAACTCTGGCTTTGTCTTTCTGACTATAAGACAGTTGAGTGAGGTAAGCTGTTACCATACTGAATAAAAGTGTAATTGTGTTTTTACTATCTGTTTCAGTGCCTTGCTCATTCTTTCCTTTGTTTCTCTTTGTGCCCCCCACACACCAGAACAATTCCTAAGCAGCTGGCACCATCTGTTACTGCAGTATCAACCTGAATTGCTCTATGAGTTTTTCTGTTCCTCCCTCTATTTTGGCTCAGGCACAGCTCACCCAAAGATCCTCCTCCAGGAAACACAAATCCCACTTCTGACGCCAATGTTGCATGCTACCCAGATCTCTGAACTGGACAAGATTCCAGGGGTCCCAGGTGCTTACCCAGGGTTCAGATTCCTTAGAATGAGGGACAGCAGAAACGGTGGTGCCTTTATGATATATGGGTTATTTACACATATGTGCAACCTGAGCCTACGATGGAAGGGATCACAGCATTAATACTACCAAAAGGTATTATTTCTCCCATAGCCATAGTTTTGAATTCCAGCAGAAATCAGATGTGGCTCTGTATCTCAGCAGCCCAGCCTGCAGCCTGCTTCTAGTTCACACACCTCAACTCTGGCTTTTGTCTTTCTAACTACCAGACGGTTGTGGGAGTGGGATCAACCCATCTGATCTCTGGCACAGAGCCATCTCCTTTGTTAACTTGATGACTCATACTTATGGGCCATTACCAAAAAACTTATCTGGCTATTCCAACAATTGGATCCTTGTTTGCTCCAGGGATGAGAAGGAAATCAGGCGTATAGCTTCCCTCCCTCCAGAAAAACCACAAACATACTTCACAACAATATACCCATGTTTTATTCAATTGATTTTAGTCCCCAGTTTCAGCAGAATTGTGTCCTAAGTTCCCCCCTCTCTCCCACACTTGTACTTTCATGCTCTGAAGAACAATCTTTATTGTTTCTGGTATCTAATAGAGAATGTTACATTGCACTTTGAGAATTTCATTCATTAAAACAAGCTCCTAATCTTCACGGCTTGAGAGGAAAGGTTAAACTGTTTTCGTCAGCCATGATGGGAATGAGCATTCTTTTAATGAAATAAAACTGCAACTCTCAAAGTTCTTATATGGATTATATACATAGCTACGTATTTACTCAGAAGAAAAGAGAGCTTTTGGGAATGATTCAGACAACGCTAAGCACCTGTATCGTTTTCTAGGAGGAATAAGGGAGCATGTGCCCTATTTCTCCAGTTATATCAGTGGGAGCGGAACATGATTCTGAGGTAACACTGTACAAGTGACAAACAAACCAATAAATCAATAAAAACCAATAACAATAATAATAGCAACAACAATCATAATCGGTTTACAGTTATACCCCAATTAAAATAACCACCAACCCCAACAAAACATTTAACCAACATCAATCTGACAGAAAGAGTTTGGGAAATGATGGACATGATTGCATGCCCGAGAAAAGGGCTGATGTGCTCTTTCTCTGTGCCACCCATCCTTTCTAAGTCTTGCTGGTTAGGGGAGGCCAACTGAAGGACTCATTTTCAATACAGTGGTACAGACTCCCCTAACCCAGAAATAGTACCTCGGATTAAGAACTTTGCTTCAGAATGAGAACAGAAATCGTGCTCTGGTGGCGCAGCAGCAGGAGGAGGCCCCATTAGCTAAAGTGGTGCTTCAGGTTAAGAACAGTTTCAGGTTAAGAATGGACCTCCAGAACAAATTAAGTACTTAACCCGAGGTACCACTGTATGCCCAAATCAACCGTCTTACTGCCACTTGCCTTCAAGGTGCCAGATACAGCCCAGTGGTTGCTATTTGCTGATCCTTCTTTTAGGGCAAACCATTTTACACAACATGGGAAGCTTCGGGGCTCTATGTTTATTATAAGCCATGCTGTTCTGTACAGAAGGGACAATGAACTTGATCCGTAATTATACCTTGAATCACAACAGAAAATATGCCAGCTGGGAGCAAGCCCCCAAAACAAAGCAAAAACCCTCTGCTGTAATCATTAGTTAACTTTTTTTCCAGGCTCCGTGGACAAAAGACTCCTGACAAACATACACACATAAGCAAGGCTTCCAGCAGAGAGACATTATTTTTAAAAGAGAAGCAAAGAAACGTTCATTCTTCAACTTTTGTGTTGTAGTCAAATACCCACAAGGGATATGTAAGTCGCTGATTTTCCCCCGCACCGCCCCCCCATCAAACAGCCCACACTCATCCCCAATGCCCAAATAACTAGGCGATTTAAAAGGTCAACAATGCTTGAGAAGGAAAGAGGGGGGGAATGGCCCTTAAGCACCGGATTTAAAATCGCTACTCAAATAACTGAGCTGCAGCTATTGCAGCCAAATATAACTTAGAACAACCATTTTGGATGACCTCTCTCTATTATTATTTTATTCATTCTTCTTCTTATTGATAGTTGTACCACAATGGATGTTTTGCTTTTCCCCTCCCCTCCTCCATTAGCCGCTGCTTGAATACCAATTATCCCATTTTAATCTTCTCTTGTAGAGGGCAAGGGAAGGCTTTTGCGATGGGGAGCCACCGACTCAGAAAGAGAAACTTGTTTCCCAAGACATTGATTTAAGCCATGAATACGGTTTTACATAGTGTTTTCTTCCCCTGAAAGGGAGAAAAGGGAAAAAGAGACTGCCTATAGTCTCACATCGTTTGCAAGGGAGAGTCTGGCTGTTTCCCAGCGCAACAGTAGCTAAGTGCATCTCACTAATGATCCTCTTGTGTGTCTTGTGGAAAGATGCCCATTGCTTACACTGCCCCTACTCTAATTCTCCCGGCCAGCTGATCAATGAGATTCCATTTCTTTGCTGGCACTCGGCTGCACCAATTGTCTCATTTAGATGTGAGAAGCAGCCATGGCAGATCAATGCCACAATGGGGGCTGCGGTGGGTGGGCTCAGGAACTTTTCAAAAAGGATTCCTTGGAAAAGGTCTGTACGGAGCAAGCCACCTGATGGCAAGGGAGACACCGCTGGCGTTTCTCAGTTGTAAAAACGTAGCTGACCGGTCTACTGACTACCCTAATTAAAGCCCACGAGCCCAGTTTATGTCATAGCATCCTAAAATTCTCAGTGCTTGGAGCTGAATGAATTAGCAACTAGCTCCCCCGGACACTTTCTTCATTATCAGGCATTCTGGAAATACTGAGAATTGCTGCTGATAATAACCATGGTTACTTGCTTTGCACATTATCCTTTGCCTTGTGAGTCTGTACTGCGGGGGAATAATTGAGACTGCTTGTAAGAAGCACAAAAAGTGCGAAGAAGCCCACTGTTGTTTACTAGCTTCTGGAAATCTTCAAACTGACCACAACTCCCATCACAACATCCAGCTTAGCAGCCTCTCTCTCTCTGTGTGTGTATGTATTCTGATTAACATAACAGAAGATTTCTTATTTATGAGGCACAAAATTTTGGCTTCTGCCTTCATTGGCTGCTGTTTGATGCTTTCCTACACATCATACTGCCCGATCTCACTGATAAACCAAGACAACAAGATATTCACATCAATCTAGGCTAATTGCCTAAAAAAAATTCCTGCACAAATTAATAGCACCAGACAGGCTTTGTCCCTGGTTGCAATAGTGTAGCAGACCCCATTAGGAAATTATTGAATCTGATTGAACATACCAAAGCAATTCAACTCTCACTGACAACTATGTCCCAAGATACCCTCAAGGCTTTTGATTGCTTGGAACGAAGCTGCCTATCACGGGCTTCAATTCTGGGTGCAGACAGAGGAGAGATGGAACAAGCATGGAGTTTCATGTACAGAGGTGGTTTTGGGTTGCTCCGGGTGCCACCCTGCAGGGGGCGCCAAAACAAAGTTGCAGAATAGAGCACAAGAGGTGGGGGCGCCTATTTCTTGCATCGAATGGGGCACCACTGAAATTTGCAAGCCCAAAGTCCGCCACTCTCATGTGCTTGTGTGCATGAAGTTTCTTAACACTACTAGGCAAGTGCTTAAACACCAGGCTTATCCAGGGCAACTCTTTCTCTCTGTATTTTTAAAAAACATCTTTTATATTAAAGATTTCCTTGAATTACAAAAGAACGTGCAATGTCTCTCTTCTTTTTTTCAGATCATAGAGTATCATAATTATGTTCAATATTAGACAATGTTGTATCTAGTATAGGGTTGAAGGGGAAGAGAGGTGGGGTGGAGAGAGAGGACGCTAAACCTACGTATTATTTTTCTTTTTTCAAAATTGGTATATTTGTGAGGTTTTTGTGTCAGCGTCAGTTGGGCAGGTTCTCTTTCTTTTCGTTTAGGGAAGTTTTTAATGTTTGATGTTTTATCGTGCTTTTCATATTCTGTTGGGAGCTGCCCAGAGTGGCTGGGAAAACTCAGCCAGATGGGCGGGGTATAAGTAAGAAATTATTATTATTATAAATTATTGTTATTTGTTGGTTTCCATTGACAGTGAGAGAGGGGGGCAGGTCATCAACCAGACTGGTGAGCCAGTGTG
Source organism: Podarcis liolepis (assembly GCF_965112155.1). Taxonomy (NCBI): domain Eukaryota; kingdom Metazoa; phylum Chordata; class Lepidosauria; order Squamata; family Lacertidae; genus Podarcis; species Podarcis liolepis. The sequence goes on along the minus strand of NC_139560.1, from coordinate 72,557,009 downwards.
GAGCAGTGATTAGAGCAGTGGGCTACGACCTGAGAAATCAGGGTTCAAATCCCCACTGAGCAAGGAAGCTCACTGAATGACCTTGGGCCAATCACTCACTCTCAACCTATCTTACCTCATAGGGTTGTTGTGAGAATAAAACAGGGCAAATGTGAAATATGTATGTCAAGCCCTGAGCTTCTTCGTGGAAAGACAGGTTACCAGTGTAGCAAATAAGCAGTAAATAAATCTCACTTCCAGTTGTATTTCTTAGACAAGACGACATGTGCTCACCAAATGGAAACTCTCTATTTCGCTTTCCAGAAAGTAATTTAGAAGTCCAATAATTATTAACAATAGCTACAATTAATACTACATAGTAAGAACCAGGGATCCTTGGTTTTCAAAGGAAGATTCTGCTTATTGCCACATTGTTTCTAATTGAGATTAAATAAGATTAAAGGGACAATTCTCTATGTGTTTAATTATAAATCAATACTACTAAGCTCAAGGGATCTTACATCATAGTATGTGTGAGTCTAAATTGTACATTGCCCCATGCGTACTTGGACCATGCAATGAGAATGTTCAACACAATTCTGGCATCTTTCCTATTACTTCTCATTCCTCTGTGATTTGGGGAATGGGATGTGATACCAGAGAGCTTGCAGGAATTATTGCAGTGGAGCACACCTCTAAGGTTCCTGTGCCCTGGTAAACAGCAGCGATGGCATCACTTCGTGGCAGCACCCATTACGGACCAGAATTCAAAGTAGGCATTGTCTTGCGAATATACAGCTGGCATTCATGAAAACAATAACTTTCCCCAAAGTTGTTTCCTGAGTGGGATGGGTTTTATTCCACCACAATCACTAATCTGGAAGACCAATCCAGCCAACGTTAAGCATCATAATAGTTAGTTGGAAGTTAGTCATATTGTTTGAAGCAATGCTCATTTGAGTACAATCATAAAAACATTGTTCAAACAACAACCACAAAAGGCAGCAGAGCTTCTTGTTTAACCCCAACCCTCTGAATTCCCTAGCAATTGGTCTTCTTTGCTCTGCAACTTTGAGAAAAGCCGTGCAAAATTGTCCTTTCAAATTATAGTGGCTAAAATGTCTTAATTAAGTGGAATTGTGTTCTGAGCACTTTGTCGGGGGCATTGAAATAGCAGAAGGTTCTTTCAACATTTTCACAAACACAGGTAGCATTTCATAATCCTAATTATTCAGAAACACGCCTTCTGCCATAGGAAATATAAATGCAGAATTTCCAATGAGATCACTTACTGAAGCGCTTTCTCTCTCTCTCTCTCTTTACCTCATTATTTTTTATGAATGATGCCAAGAGAGAGAGAGAGAGAGAGAGAGAGAGAGAGAGAGAGAGAGAGAGAGTTTACCTTTTAATGATTTAGGTCAAGTGAAAGGCCGTTCAGTATGAATATTCTCCAAAGAACTGCAAGCTGGAACAACATGCCAGGTGATATTTGATCATTCTGGATAGACCAAATGTGTACAAGAGGAGGAGGAGGAGCAGGAAAACCAGTGCTCTTTATAAAGGGGGAAAAAATGGTGCTGGTGCTCACCAGAGCCGTCTTAATTGTGCCAGGGTGCCAGCCTCTTGGGGCACCCCAGCGACTGGGGGAGCTGCACGGCTTTGCCAGTGGCCTCCCCTTTCCCTCCTGCATGCCTGCCAGCTGTGCCCTGTCACCCATATGGCTGGCGGGCATGCAGCTTGCCTCCCAAGCGTCCACAGGAGGAGAGTGATCCCCGCAGAGGCTTGGGGAAAGGTCAACAACTCTGGGAAACAGGGGGGACGGTGCTGGAGGGATCTTTGCACCACGGTGCCAGATATGCTTAAGACAGCCCTGGTGCTCACCATGAAGTTGTGACAGTAAGCGTCACACTTTTAACATGGGGGGAGGTGCCAGGGCAGTGTACCCTTGAGTACCCCCTGGGAAAAATGCACTGAGGAGAACATTAGCTAGCCTTGCTCCCACCCTGATGTACTGAATGATTTCTATAAAGAGACTCTGTGTGCATGCAAACTAAAACTACATAGGTTTCATGGTTGGGGAACCTTCAAAAAGCAGAGCAACACAGCCCCTCAAGTCTCGCCTGCAGATTTACTGACCCTGCTAAGAGCACAAACCATCATTATTAGCCCCCAGTAAGTTATTGCACTAATAAAACCCCATGAAACTAATTTTCCTCAGTGGAAACCAACAGACAGATTGCTTCCTTACCTTGTTAGGATACCAGAATTAACAATAAATTTTATTCCTGGCACAGTAGCCCATTATTTTTTGATCTGCTTGTACGATGGTGCTGAAAATAAGTGGATGGTTTCAGCATACATGCTAACTAGGGAGGTTCAGGGAATCTGAATATATTTGCATATCCCCAAGCAAGCTCACCTGATCCACTCCTCCTGAACCAATCTGTGGATTGAAATATAGTTCTCCTTTAAATTGGTTTTAACTTCCACACAAGACTTTTTGCTCTCCCCCCTATTTATTATTATCATAAATAAATAATCATAATTTAATAAGAATAAAAATGTGCACCCCACCACTGAGTCCATTCCATTGTAACTATCCAGCCTCCCAAAATTTCAACACCTCTTGCAATGGTTTGATCCTAACAGTACAAATTCTACAAACACCTTCCATATCTCCTCAAAATCATTTCTCCTGCGTATTCCCCTTCTTACCTTAATGGCACATGTTAATTTATCATTAATAGCTATATCGCACACATCTTTGTACCACCCTTCCATTTTATATTCTGTTTGTCCCTTCCGCTTCCTAGCTATCATAATTTGTGCAGCTGTCAATAAATTTGTGAGCAAGTCCTTCATAATGCTACCTCTGGACTTTCGATCAGCTTTAATCCAGTGATTTCTGTTATCTCTTTAAACATCTTTTATCAGAAAAATTGCACATATTCACACCCCCACCACATGTGAACATAAGTCCCGGTTTCCAACATAACACCAAATATTCATTGTTTATTTGATTTAATCTGGCTGGTGTTAAATACTATCTCCAAACTTATTAATAATAATTTTCTCTTTCGGTATGATTACATATTTTTCTGGCATATATTTTTTACTAGGCTTGATCATTATTATGAATGGTTCATATTTTGATGGGATTTTTATTTTTTCAAAATAGAAACTAGGAAGCTGGCTTATACTAGGTAAACTGTAGGCCCATTTAGCTCAGTATAGCTTATACACTAGGCTTTCATGCATGAAAAATATCCATTTTTAATGGATAAATGAATTTATATTCAGCCTTACCTGGAGATGCCAGGGATTAAAGCAGATGTTCTACCACTGAGCTTCAGTTATTATTGTTTTTTTGTTTTATATTACTGTTGTAAATTGCCTGAAGGCTTATTGCAGGAAGTGACTGCTAAATACAACAAATAAATGAATCGGAAGATTGGGGGGGGTGCAATTGCAGGGAGATCAGCTCCTAACAGAAGAGGAGGGCGAATATTCGTGTGTCCCCCTTTGCTTCCAGCGTTTCCAGAAGCAGGGGGACAGGCAGACACAGAAGCTGCACAGTTGAGAGAGGAGCTCCCTAGCTATGAGATAGTAGCTAAGCAACTAGAAGGGAGGGAGCAGCTAGGCGATACATCAGTCAAGAGTGGGGGAGAAACCCCTCCCTGCCCCCAAACTCGGAGGTCCGAGCAAGTCAGAGAACAAAGGAGCCACGGGGGAAGGAACTTCCCATTGGCGCTCTTCTTGTGGGGAAGTGGGGAGGAGTCAGAGTAGGCAACTGATATCCTTGTGGAGGGTTGCCTGTTTATGCTTGTAACAGAATGCTGCAATAAAAGGACTATAAATCTACCAAATGCTCATTAATTCTTATCGGTGAGCCAACGGAAGGGAGAGGGGAACTCCTGTACTTGACAATGAAAGGCAATAAATTCTCCAAAAATTATGAGGTGGCCAAAGGTGTTCTTTAGAAAATAATAATCCAGTCTGGTTTCACAGGTAAGAGCTGATCCAAGTAGCTAGGAAGCCTAGTTGCCAATAGCTCTATGATAAGACAAGATGGTGCCGGCACTCTTTGGAGATCTGCATAACGTCATGGAATTTTTCTGCTACGTAAATGTCTCAAGGACTTTTATTGCACATTGCCTGTTTAAGGACAGGCAGCAAGAAGGGCAAAAGGATTCTGAGCTATATTAGAGTTTGGTATTATTATGTTTGCACTGCAAAATGTGCTTCCTACACTCAGAGTCAAAGTCAGTGAGTAGTCGGAGGATGCAGAACATATTGCTTTTAAGCATTTCCCTCAAGAGTCAGCGTACCTTTTCACAATGTACAAAACGCTTTGGGCAAAGGTTTCATAAATGGATCTTAAATATCAGATTTCAATAAGAAATTAACTAGATTCCTAGCTCTATACTTAATCAGTGTTGAGGGGAAAGTCTCAGTTTGACAAAGTTTGAGAGATACTACTGATGCAAGATAAGGTTCAACGATTCAAGTCCTTTCTAAAAACTATATTTTCAAAGAGGATCACAAATTGTACTGAGAGATGGTAGATTCTCATTTTTTCAATCCTAGAGTTTCTTTGATTATTTCCTTATAACAAACCATGCCAGTAAGTCCATCTAGTTCTGTGTTGTGCCCCCTGACTCACAGTGGCTCTCTAAGGTTTTATAGACAGAGAGTCCATTCTAATCCTACCTAAAGATGCTAGGGACTTAACCTGAGACATTCTTGCTCTAGCACTGCTTCATAATGTGTTACCACTCACACATTCTCCCCCCCCCCCAGTTTTAAAGAATCTTTACTTTGCCAGTTATCCCAATGGGAAAGGCACAGAATTCAGTGGCCAAGTTGCTCACTGGAGCCAGACGGTTTGAGCATATTACACCGATCCTGGTTTGACTGCACTGGCTGCCAACTAGTTTCCGGGCCCAATTCAAAGTGCTGGTTTTGACCTATAAAGCCTTAAGCAGCTCAGGATTGCAATACCTCAAGGACCACCTCTTTCCCTGTGAACCTACCTGGACCCTGAGAACATCTTCTGAGGCCCTCCTTTGTGTGCCTCCTCCTCGAGAGGTCCAGAAGGTGGCAACACGAGAATAATAATAATAATAATAATAATAATAATAATAATAATAATATATTTATACCCCAGCCATCTGGCTGGGTTTCCCCAGCCACTCTGTGGCTTCCCATCTGTGGAATGCTCTCCCTAGGGAAGTTTGCCTGGCGCCTTCATTATACACCTTTAGGTGCCAGGCAAAAACGTCCCTTTTTAACCAGGCCTCTGGTTGATCTGTTTGACATCCTATACCCTTTTAAAATATGGCTCTTTTTTTGGGGGGGGGGAGGGTTATTGCGTTGTTGTTTTTATTCTGATTATATATGTTGCTATTTTTTCTTGTGAACTGCCCTGAGACCTCCAAGTATAGGGCGGTATATAAACTCAATCAATCAATCAATCAATCAGTCAATAAAATAAGTATGCCAGTCCCAGGGCTAATGTACTTTACCCCTATTCCAGGAGCATTGTGGGGAACTTAAAGTGCCCTCAATCTAGTGGGTCAAAGACTACTTCCCATCTGTTCCTGACATGTCCTCAGAATGCCTCACTATGGCTTATTGGGACAAACCTCTTGTGGAGATAATGATCCACAGAATTTTCTGGATCCTGAGATGTCCTTCCAGGGACCACGGGATTGTGCTGTTCAGCTATAATCCCCAAACCAGCTATTCTGACACTGCCATGGCACATCTTAGGGTAAACAATTTCATGCTTATGAACAGAATATATCTACTATGTCAGTTATGAATTCTTGGAATGTCCCCCGCCCCTTCATCCAATGACAGATATTGCTATAAAAGTTATAGTCCAATAATAAAATCCAATATACCTCCTACATGTATATGCCCTACAGATTCATCACTGTTTTCATTAGCTGGGGAAGCATATTTAAATATATCGATTTTCATTTACAAAGAAAAGAATCAACTCACAGCTGAACTGATGAATATCATATTTCTAGAACTCTACTCTCTCTTTTTTAATTGACTTGTATTACTCTACACAGCCTTTAAGTTTGAAATCTTTTACTTGGACAATAGCTTGTGCTTCTAGACTTTGGCACTGTTCGTGAAGCCAATCTGGGTCAACTGAATGTCCCTGTGGAAGGCAGAAAAAATATGCATCCACAGGCACATTCACTCTGCATACAACCATCCATTTAAAGCACATTTAAAGCAAAAACAGCCCCAAATAATCTGGGGAACTGATTCTGTACCCCTGAAGCAGTTCTGTCCCTTATCACTTCCCTCGCTTCTCCTAAACTGGCTGAATGACCCAGATCCTGTCAAGACTTGACCACACACTATCAAAGGAAGAGGCCAGGATTTAGCTCATCCTTCCAACTGAAGCTCTCAATGCTAAACATCTGTGAGGAACATGGTTTTCAAGTTTTCTAGTGCCTGAAAAGTCTGGTTCTGTCATGAAACAAGGCGAAGCAACTTTCTTCAGGCAGCAGGAGAGGGGAGATAGAGGAAGGCAAGAATTGATGTCAGACTACCACAGCAATTTTTAAAAATTATTCAGGGGGCACTATTTGGATGTCTCTTCGGGAATGAAAATGTCTGGGGCATGTACCTCACTACTGAGCTAAGTGGACAGTCTAGAATACATGAAATGTTCCCCAGAATAACAGTGTCTGGAAGAATTGGTGGTCTGAGAAAGCTGTCTTCAGAGATGCATATTGCCCATTGCTGGTATTATCTAGAAGCCCAATGAGCTTCTAAAAAAACCAAACACCCCAGTATTCCTCAAACACCTTGAATTAAAACCATTGGATTAGGACATGAATGCAAGGATATGGCCTAGCAAAGAACATTTTGCACAGTCCTCAAATCCATTTGCAGATATCAGTTTGCATCGACAGCGGACAGTATAGTGTGTGGGGTGCTCATCCAAACTCATGAGGTCCAGCGCCGAGGGCCTTCTGGTGGTTCCCTCGCTGCAAGAAGCCAAGTTACAGGGAACCAGGCAGAGGGCCTTCTATTTTTTTTTTTAAATAATTTTTATTAACCGACCAATCAAATCAAATCACATCACATAAATTCCGAATTACAAAGCTGAATTTTAATTTTTTGTTGAAGGCAGAGGGCCTTCCCAGTAGTGGCACCCACCCCGTGGAACACCCTGCCAACAGATGTCAAAGAGAAAAACAACTACCAGACTTTTAGAAGACATCTGAAGGCAGCCCTGTTTGGTAAAGGTAAAGGGACTCCTGACCATTAGGTCCAGTCATGGCTGACTATGGGGTTGCGGTGCTCATCTCGCTTTACTGGCCAAGGGAGCTGGTGCACAGCTTCTGGGTCATGTGGCCAGCATGACTAAGCTGCTTCTGGCGAACCAGAGCAGCGCACGGAAACGCCATTTATCTTCCCGCCAGAGCGGTACCTATTTATCTACTTGCACTTTGACATGCTTTCGAACTGTTAGGTTGGCAGGAGCAGGGACCGAGCTATGGGAGCTCACCCCGTCGCGGGGATTCGAACCGCGACCTTCTGATTGGCAAGTCCTAGGCTCTGTGGTTTAACCCACAGCGCCACCCGTGTCCCAGCCCTGTTTAGGAAAGCTTTTAATGTTTGACGGACTATTGTATTTTAATATTTTGTTGGAAGCCGCCCAGAGTGGCTGGGGAAACCCAGCCAGATGGGCAAGGTATAAATATTATTATTATTATTATTATTATTATTATTATTATTATTATTGACAGCTGAATCACTGCTGCTTACAGGAAGGAAGAGGGAGAAGGGCCAAACAGCAGGGAGGTGGGTGCAGTGCAAATGCACCAGCGGAGCCAGTCTGATATTTCTGCTACTGCATCAGAACTGCACTGCCCTTCCTGACACCTTCCCCCCCTCCAGGTTAGCAACAGTGCTTAGTTGCTAACGATGGTGATTTTTCTATTTGTACCCTGCCCATCTGACTGGGTTGCCCCAGCCTCTTCGGGTGGCTTCTGGCAAAATATAAAAACACCATAAAACATCTAACATTTAAAAAATCCCCTATATGGGGCTGCCTTCAGATGTCTTCTAAAAGTCTGGCAGTTGTTTTTCTCTTTGACATCTGGTGGGAGGGTATTCCACAGGGCGAGCGCCACTACCGAGAAGGCCTTCTGCCTGGTTCCCTGTAACCTCACTTCTCACAGTGAGGGATCCACCAGAAGGCCCCTTGTTTTGTTTCCTTATTGTTCCATGAGTTGGCGGTGTCCAATGTGAGCATTGTGCATATGCGCATTCACCCACAAAAAAACAGTTATGATGTGATTTCATCATCAATGGTTCCTCATTGCACAGTAACCTAGACTGCACTCCAATACACAGTTGCTTGGAATGTACCCTAGTGAACTCAGTGGGGTTTTACTTCTCAGTAGACGTGCAAAAGATTAAGTCACAAAACAAATATATGATGGGATTGCATGATGACAACAATTGTCCTTTGTGTGGTAATTGCATTCATATTGCTCATATTTGTCTGAAGGAAAGTGCCCAGTAGTCTCAACAAAGTTTGGGGAGAAAAATAAACAAATGAACCCCAAAGATTGACAGTGCTTTTCAATATACAGGTAGTTTGGTATCCAAAAATTTAGTCAGGAAAATGATGGGGGTAATTTGGAAAGCATCCTTAAAAAGAACAAATGAAGGCAAGTAAATAATTTTTAATACAGTGGTACCTCAGGTTACATACGCTTCAGGTTACAGACTCCGCTTACCCAGAAATAGTGCTTCAGGTTAAGAACTTTACTTCAGGATGAGAACAGATATCATGCTCTGGAGTGGCACGGTGGCAGCAGGAGGCCCCATTAGCTAAAGTGGTGCTTCAGGTTAAGAACAGTTTCAGGTTATGGACCTCCAGAACAAATTAAGTACTTAACCTGAGGTACCACTGTAAATGAAGCCATCAGCCAAGAGCTTTTGTTCCTTGTTATTTTTCCTCAAAGTAAAATCCATGCAACCAAGTTTCTAAAAGAAGCTGCAAACAACCAAATAGGAAGAAGAAGTCACTTTAGATCTTGGGTAGGAAGTGTCGATCAGAATTGTTGATTACTAACACCAACTTTCACTTACAAATAAGCTGTGGCCTCTGAGAATTTTGCCACTATCTAGTGCCATGTTCCTTTGGTGTTAATGAATGAGAAACGTTCAGCTTCCTTCCTACTTCCTTGCACCCCAGCGCCTCATTATCTCCGAGTACACTTTATAGATGGGAAACTGAAGGCCTCTTGTAGAACACTTACAAACCCATTAACATTTACACACAATATGTTATCCTTTAGGCACTCCTGTGGTTACTTCTATTACATTTGCGAGAATCATCCCCCAGGGTCCTTGTTCATTGGCCTCATTGGACGTGTTAAAGCTGTCAAACCATGAACTCCACTCAATTGCGGTGAGAGTTGGCTTGGATTTTGCAACCATTCCTAGAAGTAAGTGTGGCTCACCACATTGTGATCTTCTGGCAGGGCAAAAATAAGGAAGACGTTATGAGAAAATGGCTCAAATTCCTTGCATGGGCCAAGTCAAGGCTTGAATTTTCTACCTCCTATGCCTATATTATCCAATTGTTTTATAGTGCATAGTTTAACAATATATTTAAGACCAAATTACAGTGGTACCTTGGTTCCTGAATGGCTTAGCTGACAAACAAATTGGTTCCCGAACTCCACAAACCCGGAAGTAAGTGTTTGGGTTTGCGAAGGTTTTTCAGAAGCTGAACGTCTGTTGTGGCTGTCGGCATTGTTTCTGGGGCCAATCAGCCAATCAGAAAAACCTTGGTTTTCAAATGTTTTGGAATCTGGATGGACTTCCAGAATGGATTCAGTTCAAGAGCCAAGGTACTACTGTACACATTCTGTATTCACACTTTTTTTTTTTTTAAGATCATGCTTTCGTTGGCCCCTTGTATCTGAAGAAAAAGCCCAATTCTGGAATGTGCTCCCTTACTTAGATCAGGACTCCACTCCTGTTACCTGCTGAAAATCCTTCCTCTTGCAGTTGTTCACCCTCAAAGATGTTTTGAACATTGTCAGATCTTATGTTTTAGCTCTGGAGTACTCAATAAATTGATTTTTTATGAGCTTCCTTAGCCAAAGAGGACAAAATGATTCCCCCCCCCCATTCAATTTGGCCTATCTGAATTAATAAAGCATATGTAATATGGCATGTTACATTACATTATGTGAGGTTATTTGAGTTGAGTGTCTGTTCTGGAGCAAAGCAACATAATGCAATGTGGATGTTTAGTCAGGGTAATGTGGCATAAATGGAATGCTTTCAGGCTAGCTTCCACTGTTATATGACTTATTGCAAATCCATATTTATCTATTTTTGTTCCCTTCCAAGAGAATCTGCTGCTTATCAAAAGGCATAAAATATAACATCTCCATTCATAGATGCAAAAATATTTTGCTAATTAACAATAGAGATGAACGGTTTGAGGAAGGAGAGATCTCCTGTTTCAAATGCCAGAGTTTGAATGTGCTTGAATAACCTCAGCTAGAAAATTTGCACAGGAGCACAAAGCCTTCTGGCTATCCCTGAATGGCTCCAAATGAGTCGCTGATGCTGAGAATGGCACACTAATTTGTAGGCATAGATCTGTGTGAATAGCTCCCCCAACTATTTGAATTGTTTTGTGGTCTAGTGGCCTTATACCAAAACACAATTCCCTGGAAGTTTTCTACTAATTTCATTGGGGCTGAAATCCAACTGTACATAGATTTGAAGCATGAATCTACTTGAACTCAGCAAAAATAGAGAAAATGTCCACAAAGCCAGGCAGCAAGTCCACCATAATAACTAAATCTGATCTTTGTTTTGAGTCTACGCAGCTGAGCAACAAACCCAATATATGAAAAAGAGAACATCACTGTTTTAGCCAGACAGTCTTCATCAAGACCTGCTAACATGGTTAGGATCAGGCTATAGGAGCATGAAATGTCTTCAAACCTGTTCTTGGATTATTATTATATTTTAAAAAACAATGACTTGTCATTTCTTCCCCTGAAATATCCCTTTGCCAGCATGTATAGAGATTTATCTAGATATTATATAATTAGGTCATCAATATTCTCTGCATAATGCTGGAACCCAGTCCTTCTATTTGATTTCAAATAGGTATTATAAATACTTGTGGAAGTATTTACTGTGGAAATAGTTATTATAAATACTGTGGAAGACAGGAGTGCCTGGCGTGCTCTGGTCCATGGGGTCACGAAGAGTCGGACATGACTAAACAACAACAACAACAACAAGGTATTATAAATATCAAAAGAGTTCCATCCAGAGCTATTTTTCTAGATAAAGATGTGCCAGAGCTTACCATGAACTTCTCCCTTGTTCTCATAGATTGGCAATGGTGCCCACCTGAGAGGTGCTGGAGCTGAGCTCTGGTGAGTTTTGGCTGAAAGAAATCCCTGGTTCCCACAGTCCCAATCTAGTTGTGGAATCCTCTCCTAGATTTCATGATGCCATAATTGTGGCCCTGAGGGCAACTTATGGTTGCTACAAGAAATGCACCCTCATAGGACACACAAGTAACTCACAAGTGTTTGTGTGCATTTCTACTGTGACATTGGAAGTGGTGTCTCTTAGATCTTCCTGACAGCGATATGCAAGAGTCATCTCCAGAATCTAGGGATTTATCCATAGGGAAGATACACACGGCCACTTCTGACATAGAATCACTCATGTATCATCTCTGAGTGTTTCCAAGCATGGATTTTATCTGACTTTCTACTATGGAAGATTACGCACTGACAGGACTTTGGGTAATGTAAGCTACAGGCCTCTCTGCACTTCTAGTGTAGTAGTTTTCTGACTTTCTTCTCCAGCGAACCCTTTCCAGGTTGACTCACCCAATCAGAAATCGCTAAATGTACTGCACAGAAAAACAAGCATATTGCTGAGAATTATGCTCACTGAGATCATAGGAGCGAACTCCTAGGGGCTGAGGTCCCTTCACCCCCCAATAAAATATTTGAGGAGGTTGCCCCCCAAGTTGATGGACATTACCATTTAAATGGTGTGTGTGTTGAGAATTTGGTTTTCTAGCAGCTTTTGGAGTGAACAATTAGTGGGTTGGCAACAAGCCAAGTTAAATGGAGTACATGAGAGAGTCTGCTTGGAGATAAAGGAAGCCTAGCAACAGGTGGTAATTGGCTAAGTTCTTCCTTATAAGCAGAATGACAAAGCAGTTTTCTTGTTGGAACATTGGAGTGTTGAAGTTTGGAAAGAAGTTTGAATCTAGTCTGTGTATACAGTAACTTGTACAAAGCTGTGCTTTACTCTGCTGTACATAAGAAAGCTAACTAAAAAAAAAGTTACTAGTCAAGCAAGTTCTGTTCCTGTTCGTCGTCCTGGAACTGTACGATTTGGCAGCTGGTAGCAAGAGTTTTGGTTGAGATCCATCAACAGTGTGCACACCACGTCAAGTGCTCCGTTATGTCAGTGTACCTGGACCCCCCAATATTTTTTTTCAAGTTGCTACCCCTGAGGGACAATGGCCAGGTCTGTTCAGCCTTAATGTTACTTTGATTTGATTAAGAATGAACCCTACAGCATACCATGTATTTGTTTGTGGCCTGTTCATTGCAGGGTAATCGATAGACAGTATTTATGAAAGTCTGGGTAACTAATTTTCCAAGGAACCCCCACCAGGGCTTTCCTAGTGTATGGCATGTTGTCATAATAGAGTGGTAGGGATGGTGTCAGCTGCTACGCAAACTTTTCACATTGGAGGAAGATTTAATAAATCTAGGTCACATGCAGTTTGGCTATAGGTATTAAATCACTGAAATGGCCACCTACTGCAGCCAGATTTTGTGATACCTAAATGATACTTAGGATAGGGTCCTATAAAACATACTTGGAAAACTATACTACTACACTAGAGCTGCAATTTTCTTTCAAACCAGGCGAAAGTACTTGAGAATAAGGCTTTGTCCTTTTTTAAACCTATGCTTCAACTGAACATAAAACTCTTTCACTCATGAAATTACTAATCCAATTTTTTACTTCATGTTAAACAAAAACTCTGAACAGGTTTGTTAGCAAGGGTCACCTTTTTCAGAGGAAGAGTCAATGTTGGAAGATGAAGGATAGTTTGTGTTCCAGAGGAAGGTGTACAAAGTATAAAAGCTAAGTCATACTCAAAAATGCTGCTTTTTGCGTATAAAAATCAAATAAAAAAATTCAAAAATCACACGATTATTTATCCACATTAGAACATGGGTGTTTCAATCCAATACTCCTGTTTCCAAAGCTTTTGGTTTTATTTTTTTCAACAGAACAAACAAAAGGTCTCTATATATTTGAGAATGGAGTCCTCAAAGATAATTTCCTGCCATTAAATCACTGCAATGCATAAGAAGAATAGGAGAAGATATACATATGGCCTACCTTGCCTACATATTGGTTATCTGAGCCGGTATATTCCTCCAGCAAGAAGAACTGGTTCCACATCCAGCCTCGCTTCTGGCGGTGCAGAGCTTTTCCTTCATTCCCTATTCCACGTGCAGCAAAACTTTTGGGCTGCTGGTCCGTAGTCCTGCTGAATACCATTGCTGTTAAGCAGGGGTGGAGCAGGCACACCCAGAGTAGTACCACCAGCAAGCCTTGTTGTATTATCATGGTTCTCCTCTGCTGACTGTCTTCTCAAGTGCCTTTGGCTGCAAGTTGGATACTTTGCCTTCAACTGAGCTCTAGATATTCTTCAGTGGAACGTGAAGCCAAGCTGTTTATACCAGCTCATCTCTCGTCTGGGCATATCCAAAATCTGAAAAGGAAACAGCAAGAGAGAAAGAGAGAGAGAGTGCAATACAGTTACAGATATATAATTGCAAGCTAAAAATGTTCCCTTTGTTTGCATTAGATTTCACATTGTTCCTGGCAGAATAGCTGTAAAATCTTACAGCAAATTGGTTAGCTCCCCCAAGCATAAAACAAACAGCTGATGTGGCAAGTATAAAGGTTATCTAGAAACTGTCACCTAATCAGAGCTTTGTAAAATATATTCAGCATGAAATGCTCGGGAAAAATGATTTGTGCAGATAAACGTGTTTTCCTCTGCCCCTCACCAACTACCCTTACCTTTAACTTTTGTATTTAAGGTCGTTGAGAACATTCATCATGTAGACTAGGGGATCTGCACCACTGGCACTTACATATTAAATACTGCAGTCTTTACTTGAAATGTTTTCCACCTGATTTGACTTACAAGTAACCCAGTGTTTTATTAATCTTGTTACCAAGAGGCACTTAAAGGCTAATGCAAAGGCCGTTTTCGAAACCACAGAAATGGTGGAATACTAGTTCCTCAGGGTGCTTTAAATGGCAAAAGAGGACATCATATGCATCGGAAGAAATACAACATGACAAGAAGCAAACTTTCTAAGAGAGAGAGTTTCTGGGATGCAAAGTTCCAGCAAAATCCAACGCAGGATACAAAGCCAATGTAAATGGAAGGACTGATGAAATGGAAGGTGGCCTTTGTTTTTTGCCATATTGGATATACAGGGTCAAGCGCTGCATCCCAAAGACATGTCTTTACTTGTTCCTAAAATATTTGTTAGGAAATTGTCAAATTGGAACTCCAATCTGTGCTCTCCTGTCTGTTAACTTCTTTGGCAACACTAGCTCACAATGGCATTAGAATCCCTAAAATGCAACTATCTTTGTTAAAGTCAGACTTAGTGGTCAATCAAACCTTTGGCTATTGTTGGCCTATTGTTGAACTTCTTGTTGTACTATAGATAGGTTCTACGTGAGTATGATATGACATTAATGGATGAACCTAAATTGAGCAGATTCGCTCCACGCCCACCCAGGAGCCCTCCCTAAAAGCTGAAGCTCAACACTTCTCCCCACATCCCTCTGCACCCTTCCGTAACTTTGGTTATATTTGAACTTGCATAGCCCAGCTGGGTAGAGTGTGGTGCTGATAATGCCAAGGTTGCAGGTTCATATATATGAATTTTCTGTTTTACATTTTAGAATATTCATTTAACCAAAATTAAAATATCAATGACTTCCCTTCTCCTTTTATTATTGATTAATATCTCCATTATTACATCCATCAAAACTTATCTACACTCTTGAATTTATCTTAATGCTGCCAACATTTTCAAGTGTACATAGTTTCCCCTCATATATTCAATAAATATTTTCCAATCTTTAAATGTATGTTCTTCTTGTTCTCTTATTCTATATGTTAGGTCTGCAAGCTGCTCATATTCCATCAGTTTGTCACCATTCTTCTTTGGTTGGAACCTTGCTTGTTTTCCATTTTGCGGCTAACAAAACACGGGCCGCAGTAGTGGCATACATAAATAACCTTTTTTGACGCCTGGGAATTTTCGTCTGAATTCTCCCCAACAAAAAGGACTCTGGGTTGTTGTTTTTTGTTTTGTTTTTTGGAAAAGTATACTTTTAAACATTTTTGAAATTTATTATGAATTATTTCCCAATACTCTTTTACCCTTTTACAGGTCTACCACATATGAAAGAATGTACCCTCAGCCACATTGCATCTCCAGCACTTATCTAATTCAGTCTTATACACCTAAGTAAGTCTACTCGGAGTTAAATACCATTGGTACATCATTTTCGGGTAGTTCTCCTTTGAGGAATAACATTCTGTAAACTTCAGATCACTCTTCCAAAGCTTTCCCCAGAGATTAAAATCTATATTACGTCCTATATCTATTGCCCAATGTGTCATAGAGGCTTTGACAAGCTCGTCTTTTGTTTTCCCCAATGTTGAAGGTTTGAACCCCATATGGAACAGCTGCATATTCTTGCCTTATAAGGAGGTTGGACTAGATGATCCTCGGGTTCTCTTCCAACTGTACAACTCTACGACTCTCCCTTCTGATGGTAAAGCCATTTCTCCTTCCTGGGGAGATGATGTTGAAGGCTGGGAGCAAGCCCTCCCCACGTGCATGGGGTGGGATAGCCCCTGCGCCATTGGTTGGTCCTTGGCCACATCATCCTTACGCCGTCCAACCCGGATGGTCCGGGGGTGTGGCACGGGCTTTTTAAACTGTCCGTGGCTGAGGACTCACCCCTGTTTTCTCCCTGCTCAGTCAGTTCTCCCGCCGTCCCTCCCTTAGGTTAGGCTCTTTATTTCTTGACCTTGCTAAAGACCTTGGTTGGTCACCTTGGTTGTCCAAGGGGCCTGGTAGGATTTTTTTCCACTTGGCAAATTGGCACCAGCCATTTGGTTTTTCACCTACCTCATAGCAAATTGTCACAACTTTGTAAGGTTTGGCAGTTAGGTATTGGAGTATTTGGCCGAAGGGGAGGGGAGGTAGTGGCCATCACCTACCCCTCCTAATTCAAGGGTATTCCGCTAAAGGAATCTGGGGGGCATGGTCTCTGTCTGAAGCCCCAGACCGGGGGGGGGGGTCGTGGCACGACCCCTAGCGGTGACCCTGGGGGAGTTCCTAGTTGATGTGCATCAGCAGGGCTCCCCCTACTGGTGGTTAACCCTTCCAAGACTCCTGCAGATGGACAGGAGTCAGATATAGTTGTGTGGTTTCCAATGCCTAAGCCAATACCACTCACATTCTGTAACCAATAAAGCTGTGGCTTTTTTTCACCCATTAACCTAAAATACTGCTTCATGTGTTTTTATTCCACTTCCCGGGTGGGTTTGGGACCTTGCCATGCAAAGGAGGAGTCACAGAAGCTTCTGCATCTCATCCCACTCTCAATGACATACCTGGGAGTACACAGGGCCAGAATTTAATATAGAGTTATCTGAGCTGGATTAAATTTAGAGCATCAAGCAAATACTCTCCAAAGGAATCCACTTTAACACCCCCTTCTGAATCAGATGAGGGAGCTATGCCCATTATTACAGTACTTCAAAAAAAGAAAAGAAAAAAAAATAATGAGGCTTGCCTTGACCGATTAACAATGTATACGCTTTGCAAATCGTTTTGTTCCCTAGAAATGAATTAGCAATCAGTAGACTCTGTAATTCTAAGTGCAAAGCCCTGACCTTTATCACTTTATATCTACACAGAGTATTAGTTAGAAATTACTGCTGTTGTGTTGTTGTTTTTTAATGGTTTTGTGTTTTCCTGACAAACTCACACTTGAATTTTCAATAGAATGTTTTGCAATGAGTTTAGTACTATAACCAAACCATGACAACCACTTTGCCTGCTTTGATCATCATATTTTTAGAGCAGTGTTTGTGAACCAAGGGGGAAGCTAAGCCCAGAGAGAGGGCATACGAAAATCTTGCAGGGGGTGAGTGTTCCTCCCAGAAAGTATAAGTACAGTGATACCTTGGTTCTCAAACTTAATCTGTTCCAGAGGTCCGTTCCAAAACCAAAGCATTCCAAGACCAAGATGCGCTTTCCCACAGAAAGTAATGCAAAATGGATTCATCGATTCCAGACTTTTAAAAACTACCCCTAAAACAGTAATTTAACATGAATTTTACTATCTAACGGGACCATTGATCCATAAAATGAAAGCAATAAACCACAGTCACACAATCAATCAATCAATCAATCAATCAGTAGCTGAACTGGGTTCCATGGTAAAAAAAAGAGAGCTGCTAAAACAAAAAGGCAAAATAAATAGCAAAAACAGACTCAAAAGTTTTGCGCTCAAAAGCAGAGCACGTTTGGCTTCTGAAAACAGTTCGCAAACTGAAACACTTACTTCTGGGTCTGCAGTGTTTGGGTTCCAAGCTGTTTGAGTACCAAGGCGTTTGAGAACCAAGGTACCACTGAATAAAATTAAAGTCACAATTTTTCAATCCATTTGAAAATTCAGATGAAGTAATCTGGGGAGCCAGGTTTGAAGAGTGGGGGTTATGTTAGCAAAAGGAGGCATGGGTTTAAAAGTTTGAGAAGCAGTGTTTTAGACAAATCAGAGGACATGCAATAGTAAGCTGGAAATCCACCTGAAAGAAATAAGAAAGGTGCACATCAACCTGAGACAACTTCACCCTTCCTGAAGTTCCAGGAACTCTTCTTCCTGGATCCAGTTTTGGACTACGACCTGTGCAACCAGAGTTCAAAAATGCACTCAGCTCACTGGGTGACCTCAGCCTCATTTATTGTGGGAATAAATGGGGAGGAGTATCATGTATGCCAGGGACACGGGTGGTGCTGTGGGTTAAACCACAGAGCCTAGGGCTTGCCGATCAGAAGGTTGGCGATTCGAATCCCCACGACAGGGTGAGCTTCCGTTGCTCAGTCCCTGCTCCCGCCAACCTAGCAGTTCGAAAGCAAAAAGTACAAGCAGTTAAACAGGTACTGCTCCAGCGGGAAGGTAAACAGCATTTCTGTGTGCTGCTCTGGTTTGCCAGAAGCGGCTTAGTCATGCTGGCCACATGACCTGGAAGCTGTACGCCAGCTCCCTCGGCCGGTAAAGTGAGATGAGCACCGCAACCCCAGAGTCATCTGTGACTGGACCTAATGGTCAGGGGTCCCTTTATCTTTACATTTGCCATGTATGCCACCTCAAGGTCCTTGACAGAAAAGTGGGATATCGTGATCTAAAAAGTAGGGGTAGCAGCTCCCAGTCTTGCATAAAGGTAAAGGTAAACGGACCCCTGACCATTAGGTCCAGTTGTGACCGACTCTGGGGTTGCGCGCTCATCTTGCTCTATAGGCCAAGGGAGCCGGCGTTTGTCTGCAGACAGCTTCCGGGTCATGTGGCCAGCATGACTAAGCTGCTTCTGGCGAACCAGAGCAGCGCACGGAAACACTGTTTACCTTCCCGCCGGAGTGGTCCCTATTTATCTATTTGCATTTTGACGTGCTTTCAAACTAGCATTAAATTCTGGTTGGTGTAGCTTCAGCTGTGGTTATTAAAATAAACCAGAGTAGCTCTCAGAGTATTCAGTCACTCTCTTTCACACACAACACACACACACACACACACACACACACACACACACACACAAATACACACAGGCGTTTACAAATTACTCCCATTTTTTTATCTGCATGTGACTTAAAGAATGAACTACAAATTAGGAAGCTTCAGGTCTTGCATCAGCATAGGTGGCTTTGAACAAGGCACCCTCATTCAACTGAATGGTTGTAAGAATTGCTGGGGCAATTAAGAGAAAAGTGTTTCAAATATTCTAAAAAAGCAATGGAGAACCTTTGAACTACAACTCTGTTGAGCCCTGACCACTGGCCATACTGGCTGGGGCTAATGGGATTTGGAGTCAACAGCCTCTGGATTGCCACAGCTTTCCCACCCCTATTCTAATGCATGGGATAAATGCTAAGCATGGTTGTGCTGCTATGATGCATACTGGACTGAATTCATGTTAACTGTACCCTTTTACTTCTTACCCAACTCATCTGTTGATTAAATACAGAAGTTGAGCTTCATGCATCATCTGAAAGTGACAGGGATATTCACACCAAAACTACTGAAAACAATGTGCATTTTTGCATAGGCCAGAACTTGCAGCAATGAGTCATTCAGCTTAACGTTGAATTGTAAACGATTTGTCGCCTTGTATAACGTGCATTTTTTAGGGAATCAACTGAGCTGTCTTCTCTCAAAGAAGATGCCTGTAGACCATATCTAATGAGTATAACAGCTTGAATGACACAGATTGGAATCCAAAATACTATGCCAGTTACAAGTTGTTACATTTCCCCTGAAGTCAAAATTACTTGATATATGGGGGGGGGGGCTATGTGCCCATAAAAATGTGTGTGCGCGCACACACACATATACAGCTCTAATGCAGGCTATAAAAAAGGCAAAGGATCCCTGGATGGTTAAGTCCAGTCAAAGGCGACTATGGGGTTGAGGCACACATTTCGCTTTAGGCTGAGGGAGACGGTGTTTGTCCACAGACAGCTTTCCGGGTCATATGGCCAGCATGACTAAACCGCTTCTGGCACAATGGAACACTGACGGAAACCAGAGCACACAGAAATGCCATTTACCTTCCTGCCACAGCGATACCTATTTATTGCACTGATGTGCTTTTGAACTGATAGGCTGGCAGGAGTTGAGACAGAGCAATGGGAGCTCACCCCATCGCACAGATTTGAACCACTGATCTTCTTATCAGCAAGCCCAAGAGGCTCAGTGGTTTAGACCAGTGTTCCCCAACCTTGGGCCTCCAGCTGTTTTTGGACTACAATTCCCATCATCCTTGACCACTGGTCTTGCTAGCGAGGGATGATGGGAGTTGTAGTCCAAAAACAGCTGGAGGCCCAAGGTTGGGGAACACTGGTTTAGACCACAGTGCCACCCACTCCTTACCATGCCTGACTAATATATTGGGCTGCAGTCCTAACAGCCCATGTGGGACAGAGCCAAAGAGATGCCCAGCAGATTGTATCCGCTCTTCCCTGGCACCCTCCAGAACTTGGCACCCTGGCGCCCCACGCCACTGGCCTCTATGGGTAAGATGCCCCTGGGTAGCGATAAAGCAGGATATCAAATCCAAACTACTACTCCTCCTCCTCCTCCTCCTCTTCTTCTTCTTCTTCGCCATGCTGACTGGGGATGATGGGAACTGGAGTCCAACAACATTTGGAAGGCTACAGGTTCCTCGTCCCTATATCAGTGATTAAATTTATTATATTGTCCTGCAACTAATTTTGTTCTCTCTAAAGGTTATCACCAATGGTCATGCATCCTTCATTACAGAACATTATCCATAAAATACCTGTAGCTCACAGCCATGGTGTGAATCTTATTACAGGCGTGGTACTAATGCTGTTGATAGATAAGCTTTGGACCGAAATAACTCACTGTGGTCTTCCTAGTAATCTTGCGAGAAAAAATGGGTTTGCCAACCATGCCCTTGCTTTTTCTGTAGGGATATTATTGAGAAATTTACATTGGGGAAAACAAAGGCTCTTTGGTTTCAGATAACCATTATGGTACATCACTAAATTATAAAGTGTGATGAAACATTTATGTTGCCCAAAACAGATGTAAATTGTTAAGTACCGTATTTTTTGCACCATAACACTCACTTTTTTCCTCCTAGAAAGTAAGGGGAAATGTCTGTGCGTGTTATGGAGGAAATGCCTATGGGTGGCATGCCTACAGATTTTCCTCCTCTAAAAACTATGTGTGTTTTATGGCTGGATGCGTGTTATAGAGCGAAAAATACGGTATAATGGTTTAATTCACACAGAAATGAAAAATGTATACAAATTAATGAAGGTTTAAAATGGAAAATGGGTAAATGTGGATTTCTGAAGGGTTGCTAACAATGGAGTTTTTCCAACGTTGTTTTCTAAAGGACTCTGAGCTCCTTAATTGGTTAATGATTAACTAACTGTTCTCTGGTAGCTAACATGTGAGGGTTGTAACCTGGGATCATATGAGAGGTATTGAGCCACAATCTTCATTTTAAAAGGAGTTGCCTTGAGTCTTTGTCTTCCAAACTCAATAAAGTGAACATGCAGATACAGTTGTCTCTCTAAATGCTACAGGGAGAACAATGCAAGGAAATGGTTGCTCTCCTGAAGGGAGAGCAAACAACCCGGAGGCTGGAAAGTAGGCTGGAGAGAAAGAGAGGGGCCTTTGCTTATAAATTCTTTTGGATTATTTCATATTTGTAAGATGCCGAGCCTGTGCTGGACAGCACATGACATTGTATAGGTATTGTAATAATAATAAGGGTTGCTCGTGCGTAAGTTGCCGCCACTCCTGGCTAGGTTGCCTGGTTAAACCTTTTCTGTCTGGACAGCCCTTCACTTTGTGGCTGTTTCAGTCGCTAACAGAATCCGTCAGTGGGCATTTCTTAAACCTTTTCCAGCATAAAAGGTGTTTGACGCCAAGTCTCCTCCTACTCTCCCTGCACGGAAGCCTTCTGCGCAGGGAGGGTGTGGGTAGTGGAGGACCCGTGCTCTCCTCGCTGGTCTCCGGCAAGGAATCCTGGAGCCCTCTCGCCGATTCCCCCATCTGCCCCCCTTTATCCCTGGTGTTACGCTGATTTCCTTCCCCAGCTGATGAGCTGCCTCTCTCCCTGCTGGGCCCTTCTCCAGCATCACTTGGGAGCCTTGCCTCCGCCTCTGGCTCCGATGTCAGTTCCCTGACAGGTATTTTTGATGTTTTAATTCTGTTTTAAAGAAAGTTCTATCAGAAAGTTTAAAGAATATTTCCATGGGCCTGGGCAATGTTTCATTTCCAAAGGAGTCCGTTCTTATGCTTCCAGTTGCTTCAAACGGCAATATTCAATCTGCAGCATAAATGAAACAATATAGGGATTTTTAGTCAAACTATCATGCCAGAGAGCATACATAGTCAGACATATATGCCCCTATACATCAAGGACAATTTGTTCATGGAAACAAGACTCCCATGTGTGGATCATTTGTCTGGGAAAATGACATCCAGCGATCTGAGAACCGCAAGCACATTCTATCAGAGAGATGGTCTCTGCTGTCATTTCTGACAACGTCCATCACTCATCGTGAAATGAGGGGGAGCCAATTCTAGGTACCCTCTCTCCTGGTCCTGCCAAGTGATAATCAGCTCTGTTCAAGATGACAGCAGCATTGAAGATCCTCGTCTGCATCATCAACAAACGCACAATCTCCTGCTGCTCATGGAGATCTTTGGAGGAAGTTTTCATGTGGCACAAAGATTCTGCTTCAGGAAAACATTTCCCTGACAGGTGGTGTACAAATAGATGCACACTTGGCTTTATTGCTCAAAGTTCAGTATGTGGCAATAAGGACTGCCCACTATATCTATAGCTTTTTTTAAAAAACAGCAACAACAGATTAATCAAATGGAGCACTTTTTGGACTACCAGTGTGAGAGGGATACACTTTACACAGGTCTGTTTCTTCGCTCCTAGCTTCATAGGCATATATATTCTACTTTCCGCACTTTCCCATTTGATGTCGAAGTGTTGTTAAATTTCTCTGGGGAAATAATTCTTGGATGTTAGCAGTTGTTATTGAATTTCCTTCTTGTTAAATTAGGTCAGTGGAATGAAAGCTTGGATGGAATTTGTCGAAGTTACAAAACTAGCTAATGCACATGGAGATGGCAGGCAAGGCTGCTTAATGGATTCCTATAGTAGTTTCACGTCTCTCTTCCACCCCTGGCCTGCCATATCTACCCCTTTTGAGACTCCTGCTTGAATTCTGTTTGTTGCCTTAAGTGCAGGAACTTTCATGATCACCTAACTGAAAGCAATGGTGTATTTCTGTGCATTTAAAAAGCCCTGGTAATCGTGAGCAGCCGTGTTCGTATAGTGAACACAAGGGAATCTTTCCCTTAGAAAACTCTTAAAACATAAAAGAGTTGCCATAAAGTCAACAAGACTCACTCTGTGCTGTATTACATTGTAAGTACAGTTTAGGTAAGCAACCTTTAACGCACTAAGCATTATTTTTTACAGTACAAAAATAACTTCTGGATATTTTCATTGTGTACTCATTAAAGTGTATGCATAGTATAGAATTAATTTGACAAGTTAATCATTTTAATCTACGGCAAGACTGGGTAGTGTGCAGCTCTGTAAGGCCTAGCCCAAAATATTCATTTTTCAGTTTCCTGTTTCTGTTCTCTCTTGAACCCATATAAACCATATACCTGGGGATATTTAACCCCAACCCCACTGACCCAAGGTATTTCATTCATCTTATTGAAACTCTTTTGGCTTCCTTCAAAATTCTTCAAATTTTCATCTGAGGGGCAGTCTTCAAAATTATTATTTTTTTCCAGTGACCTAAGAACATATGAAAAACCCATACAGAGAAATTCTGCTAATTGCATCAAATGAAAATAAATTCCTCAGATTCTCCATCTGAGGATAAAATCCCACATTTATTTCAAAACTGGTGTGTGTGCATGCAAAATGTTTCTGTTAACCTCATGTGCATTCCCACTTTCTCTCTTTGTTGTGCACCTACACAGTACTCCATATATTTCCCTCAGCCCACCAGCTGAGGTCCGGGTCATAAAGGGATATGTACTGCAATGGGAAGTTACGGTACATGGCTGCCTCATCTTTGCCTCATTCCCATATGTCAAGTCTGGAACAAAGCAGCTGCACAGTTAACCACATACGAACCAGCATGCTGCTCACACAGCCATAAATTTTCCATCTGTGACCTATAATATGCTTATTTTTTTAAAAAAAGACAAGCACAGCATACAAGCATTTATGACATTATTTGCATCCTTATGCACCTCAGAACATAAACCAGTCTCCATCTATAGCTACTAAAATTCACACTGTTGCTTTCCAGTACAGGCAAAACCCTCTAAAGGGCTTGATTTCAGCTTCGTAATGCACGCATCCTTTAATCAATGTTTGCTAACAACAACAACAACAACAACATGAAAGCTACAGTTAGGATGCACAGTTTCTCATCTTCTGTGTAGGAACGAAAGACAGTGGTACCTCGGTTCTCAAATGTAATCCATTCTGGAAGACAGTTCAAGTTCTGAAATGTTCAAAAACTGAAGCAGAAAGGGCTGTCTGCAAATTCAATTGAGAAAATTTAAAAACATGCAATGGAAGCCATTCAACTTCTGAGGCACATTAAAAAATGGAAGCATTTACTTCCAGGTTTTCGGCGTTCGGGTTCTGAAATGTTCGTCAATGGAGACGTTCAAGAACTGAGGTACCACTGCAATTATGATTATAAACCAACCACCAACAGAAGGGTGGGGGAAGCAAGGTCCACTGGCTTCTCGCAACAATCTTGATCCCATCTGTAAGTCTTGCACACCTTTTTCCTGCATTCTGAGAGTCTCCATTTATTTTCCTCCTTAACTTTATAGTTGCAAAGAAAACCCTGAAGTCACGGGGCCTGTAAAAATGACACAGGCTTGCCAAAACATTTGAAGTTATCTATGAAAGTATATTGTAACAAACATACCTCTGGTATACCAACTGTAGCAATTATTTGTTGGGCCAAATGTATACATAAACTGAATCTGCAATTTTGTATATAGACCTCCACCATCCAGTTTTGCTTCTGATATCCACTAAGGCAATGCAGGCTAATTATTAAGTCTATTAAAGTGTTGTCTGATATAAATCAAATATGATAATTAACTGCACAATTCTTATGTACATAGGAAAATTAATATAAATGACTATGGGGAAAGGTGTGGAAAAATGTTGAACCAGTATAAAAGAATATAATAATAATAATAATAATAATAATAATAATAATAATAATAATAATAATAATAAATAATTTATACCCCACCCATCTGGCTGGGTTTCCCCAGCCACTCTGGGCAGCTCCCAACAGATTTAAAACAGAATAAAACATCAAATAATAAAAACTTCCCTAAACATGGCTGCCTTCAGTTGTCTTCTAAAAGTCAGGTAGTTGTTTCTTTCCTTGACATCTGATGGGAGGGCGTTCCACAGGGATGGCGCCACCACCAAGAAGGTCCTCTGCCTGGATACAGGTAGTTTATATTTATTATAGGAAGTAACTTGGATGATTATAAATTTGACCCTTTAAAAACAAAAAGTGTCTGAAATAGTTGCACCTGATATTTATTCTGTTTATTGAGCATTTTTAATTTATTTTTTAAAATGGTGGATGCCCTAGGATAGAGAGGGCACAATATGCTAGCATGCTTTCAACAATCTAGATTAAAACTGAATGAACCAGGTTAACATTTCCTGTGTCCTCCAGGTAATTTCCTGCCCTGAAGTGTGATTTCCATTGAATGACACTGACTGCCTATAGAAAGACACTTTCTCCCTCCAGGGGAGATAAAATGTGGAGTCTCTGGGCATTTGCTTTTCAGCACTCTCACCCTGTCAGTCAGCTACTGAGTTTATCAGAGAAATGGAAGCAGTATAAAAACTTGGCAAGCATCTAAAAACCAGCCCTTAGCTCATCAAGAGTTTGCAGCGTCTGCTCAGGCTGAAGCCTTGCAGCTTCAGAGAGCAGAACCGGCTCACCAAGGCATGAAGAACTGGGGCACGGAGAAACAGTACATGCTTAGGAGACTGTGTAATTTAATAATGTGCTCACTGATGTCTGTATGCAAGCGTCTCAAAGTTGTGCTGCAGCCCAAGCATAAACCATGGAGAATACCATTACTGCTAATTAGATGGTGGCAGTACGAGTAAGCTCTCTTGTATAGACAGACAGGTGCCAACAGAACAAGTCTCACGATGAAAATAATCATCTTCCAGATGAAAAGTGCAGGGGAGGAGACACCTTTATAAAGCTGAATAACTATTCTTCCAGTGAAATGCAACTTCCTCTTTATTTTTACTTTCAAAACCTTTCTCTTTATTATTCCCAGGGATGCTTGAGGAAATTGGAGTTATATGAAAGTACCTGACCTGCACCTCTTGGAATAATGTGGAGATCAGAATTTAGCTATGGGTATGATTTTGCACTCCTCTGCTCATTGCAGCACGGATGTGAGTGAATCAAAAATGGCATTTGTGCTTAATGGTACATATTTTGATACAAAAAGTCAGTAAGACTAGTGAATGTTTTTCAAGAGTATTTTGCATATCCCCGCATTGTCACCAGAAAAGTGTTGCCAGGATAGCATGCTCCCCTGTAACTTTGAGTAT
Source organism: Podarcis liolepis (assembly GCF_965112155.1). Taxonomy (NCBI): domain Eukaryota; kingdom Metazoa; phylum Chordata; class Lepidosauria; order Squamata; family Lacertidae; genus Podarcis; species Podarcis liolepis. Next base: position 72,530,425 of record NC_139560.1, on the reverse strand, counting down.
TATCTCAGCAACTGAGTTCAAAACTCATGGAAACCTCTCAGGATCCATCATCCAGTGACAAGAAAGTAGTTTACACTGGCTATACTCTATTAGCATAGACCATGCGAGTGGTTCTCCAGGGAGATTGGAACCTCTGGAATCTGTATCCGTCTATTGATTGGCTATCGAGGGCCCCGAAGCATCACATAGACACAACCACGCATCGCATTGGCATGACAACACAGTACTGTGGTACCTTGGGGCAACAATTTAATTCATTTTGGAGGTCCATTCTTAACCTGTAACTGTTCTTAACTTTAGCTAATGGGGCCTCTCACTGCTGCCGCACAATTTCTGTTCTCATCCTGAAGCAAAGTTCTTAACCTGAGGTACTATTTCTGGGTTAGTGGAGTCTGTAACCTGAAGTGTCTGTGACCTAAAGCATCTGTAACCCAAGGTACCACTGTAAATGCACTTGCACCCACTCAAGTTAGGGACCTGAAACCAAAAGGATGCACACACATTCCCCCCTTATTTGCATCTCACTTACACCCTTTTTCATAGCAAGAAAGGGGACGTCCCATTAACTCAGAGGTACCCACTGTAGTTCTCTCCAGATGTTGACTACAACTCCCATTATCGCTGGCCATTGGCCATACTGGCTGAGGCTGGCAGAAACTGCAGTCTCAAACAATTGAAGGAGACCATGTTGACAACCTCTATATTACTCTTCCCCTCCTTTGTTCCTCTGAAGAAAAAGAAGAAGAGTTTGGATTTGATATCCCACTTTATCACTACCCAAAGGAGTCTCAAAGCGGCTAACATTCTCCTTTCCCTTCCTCCCCCACAACAAACACTCTGTGAGGTGAGTGGGGCTGAGAGACTTCAAAGAAGTGTGACTAGCCCAAGGTCACCCAGCAGCTGCATGTGGAAGAGCAGGGAATCGAACCCGGTTCACCACATTACGTGTCCACTGCTCTTAACCACTACACCACACTGGCTCTGCAACTTTGAGCATTCTTTCTCTTACACACGTACCTAAGCCCTTAATGGGATTCCCAAGCTAGAACTGGCATGCAGTCTGGGTCCTTCTCCTCCCCTCTTCCGTATTTATTATTTGCAAGGGCTTCGAGAGACTACATAGCTTGTCAGTACTTGTATTCCCCTTCACAAACTTTAAGCAAGTATTTTTTGAAGTGCAGAGGAGGCTCAAGGAGTCTAAATGAGTTCAGCCTCCCTTTATTCCCCCATCATAAACTTTTGACAAGATGCATTAGAGTTAGATTGTGTATGCAACTGAGTATTCATTAGGAACTAGGGAAGGGGAAGAAATTTGATTCCGTTCAGATAAAAAGGTGAATCTAACTAATTTGCAGTTTCTGAAAAAATGTGCTAACTAAAACACACCCATCCTTGGAAATTCGTATCTCTCTGAATTTTGTGACACAGTTCTCGAGCCAGGTATTGTGTACAGAAGTACATACACATTTGCCGGGATAACATTTGCATAAAAATGCCTATATTAGTGGAAATAAGTTAAAACATTGCTTTGCAAATATGTGTACATCGGAGAAATTGCATAGAACCAATGCGTATTAGGATAACTCATACTGAAGTGCTGGTGAATTTTCATGAGGATTTTTAAAAGAAAAGAAATCTCAAACTGAGTCGGAGGATTGAATTTATAACTGGGAAAATGAGAATCTGAAAAATGGACAGATTTGCCCATCCCTAGAAACAACCTAAGCAATCCCAGGGCCCAGGAGAATCATTTTCTTGCATGTATATGCCCATATTCAAATATTGCTGGGCTTACAGTCAGTCTGCCTCAATCTTCTCCAGATCCAAATCTCAATGGGATGTGTGCCTCCCCCCTTGTATGCTACCACCCAATCATACTCAACTGGAAGGCAAAGAAAGTGTCATGCTCAGGGAGGTTAGAAAATTTGAGCTATGAGATGTGCATACTGAGCATCATATTGGAAGGAACAATATGATACCTACCCACCCTGCAATGTGATTTCTAGAGTCCCGATAATCAGTATCCCAAAGCCAGTGAATGTCAGATTTGGGAAAGGGTGTTGCATGCAGCTAAAACCTGCTGCATAAGTATCAACAGGCTTTTAAATCCAAGGACTAACACAATCTAATTGAAGCTGGTTCAGGTCTTATCCAAATAGGAATGCAAAATGCATCCTTTGGGGTTGCGTATATTGTCTCCTTGTTATATTTCTAAATATTAGCCATTACATTGGCCTAGGCTTACAAATCCCACTACAGTTTCACCTAAAGTCCAAAAGGCACTCTAAAGTGAGCTTGGGGTTTTCCTCTTCACGAAATCTTAATAACAAAGAAAAGCTAAGACTATACTGTACAAATAATACCATACTAGCAGAACTTGAATAATACCCGTAAGTAAAAAAACATGTAACAAATATTTTGCTGGAGTATATGAAAAAATATGATATAACGCAAAGCTGTGTGAGAAAACAACGACAATATAAATAGTATAATAAGACAATTGGAAGTTTTATACCCAAAATTTTTATTTGATTGTTATCCTTTTGTATAGTTTTTGTTTTTCTTTCTTTATCCTGATTCTTTTTCTTTCTTTTTTCTTATTTGCTTCTGTTGTAAATAATCTTTTGTGTCTTTATTTTAAACAAAAAAAGATTTACTAAAAAAACAAAAAAACAAAGGAAAGCTTTAAACTAGTGGAATTTCCTCAGTGTGTGAACACATCTGCACGAGCATTTTCTATGGCAAAATCCAACTGTGGAAGGACTGCCTGAGCAACAACAACAGATGAATTTCAAGGGAAACAAAAGCATTTTGGAAAAGGGGAAGGAAAATTGCTCAACTGGGAAGTTTGTGTGTGTTGCACATCTTGCAAATATTTGACTGCATGTAACTTTCCAGAAGTAAAATAGGCATCGATCCATAGGGATGATAATCTTATTTTTATATTGCAATGTAAAACTTCCAGGTTAGAACTATGGGGGGAATGCTGCCAGAATCCATGCCACATCTGAACCATTTTGAACTTAGAAAAAATGATGCTGAAATCCAGAAAAGGAGACGAAAGTCACAGTGGGGGGAGGGATATGGAGCACCCCTTGGCAGCAATTTGCTAAACCAAGTATGTAATATCAGGTAGCTTACTAGTTATGTGCCTTACATCAGTTTGTCACTAGTCTCCAGAGTATGCTTTAAAGGGAGAGAGGGAGAAAGGGAGATTAGGAGTGCTTATATCTGCATGTACTCCATTAAGAAATTATCCTTTAAGAAGCTTTACAATGAAAGATTGCATTCTCCAGAGAAACTCTGGGCACATGAGTCATTTTTTAACAAAAGGGAAAGCCACAATCTAGAAATCAAACTAACAAAAGTGTGTGTTGAAGGCTGTGTAGGTTCATTGCAAATAAACGAATTCTTACAGAATGTTAATTTCAGTGATGTGGGATAATATGTATCTAGATATGCGCATTGTTATTTTCATTATTTTGAAAAGAAACAACAACCTATTTTTGTCTGAGTTGCTCTGTGCTCTCTCCACTTTGAACTATGAAAATTCACTATACTGGAGAATTTGAAAAAAAAACTCTAACTTTCCCCCTTCTGGCTGAAGTGGGTGAATTTATAGGTAAAAAAGGTAAAGGACCCCTGGACGGTAAAGTCCAGTCAAAGGCCACTATGGGATTGCAGTCCTCCTCTTGCTTTTCAGGCCGAGGGAGCCGTCGTTTGTCCACAGAGAGCTTTCCAGGTCATGTGGCCAGCATGACTAAACCACTTCTGGCACAACGGAACACCGTGACAGAAACCAGAGCGCACAGAAATGCCATTTACCTTCCCTCCACAGCAGTATCTATTTATCTACTTGCACTGCTGTGCTTTCAAACTCTTAGGTTGGCAGGAGCTGGGGCAGAGAAACGTGAGCTCACCCCGTCATAGGGATTTGAACTGACCTTCTGATTGGCAAGCCCAAGAGGCTCAGTGGTTTAGACCACAGCGTCACCCGCATGAATTTATAGGGTCAGTAGTCACTTCAGAATAGATTAAGCCTGCCAAATTGTAGGCAGAAGCACGCAGGGGGTTTCATGCAAGGCACATTTAAAGTTTGATTCTTTCATAAAAAGGGGCCAGGGAGCCTATAACTTCATTATTATCCAAACTGGATGCAATTCACTGACACAGTCGACCCTTCTGAGGAGATGAAGCCCGCCAAATTTCAAAGCGGTAGCTGCAATGCTTCTTTCACAAGGGCAGACTTTGTCATTTCAGGATGAGTGTAGTAGAAATCAGAGGAGGCTGAGACACTGAAGGCGGGGGTGGGGTGGGGTAGCATTGATTCCCAGGAAAAACTGGGGTGGGATGAAGGGAAGGAAGAGGAGGGAGATCTGTGTTTGTGCATATGTTGGTAAAGGAGCAGGTCTTCCCATCTTTCCCAGTCTTCTTATGATCTCTGTGAATATTCCTAGCATTTTTAACCTGCAGTTTGAATGCTTCGTGCATAGTGCTGCTTAGTTTGTAAATCTAAATCACCAGCGGAGGGCTTGTGTTTTCCTTTGGCTGTTTGAACATGCTTATTAGCATTCTCTATCCTTTCGACTTTTCCTTTCTCTCTGACTCACGCTTCTTTCAGAATTAAAGGATCTGAAAATGTTATACGGGCTTATGCAAGATGATTGAATCTCACTGAGGATAAATTATTGTAATTAAAACAAAGAAATCTTAACAGTACTTTCAAGAGTTGCTATTTTTTTCTTCCCAAGTCCAGGAACAGGCCTTTGTGATGGGCCTGGAAGCAGGAGACCTTGTGACAACAGAATCCCATAGTGCCTTAAAAAACTAGCAAATTTATTGCGGCATATGCAAATCCACTTCTTCAGATGTGCGAAGCATTATCCTAACTTGCAAGAACACAGATCCCTGGTTGGGAAGGACGTTGAACACAACAAGACCAGAAAAGTACAGATAGCACCAGGGTGGTTATCATTAACATTATCATGTTAATTTACAGTGGACATTCTAAAAAAAAAAACGGTAGTTGACGACACAGAAATCCTAGCATTGGTAATCCAGTTAATGGGGCAAGTGTGCAGTTGTTTCACACTTTCATCCCCAATTTTACATTGGTTGGGGAGATGGAGCTGTGTATTGACCTGTGTGTTTGATCAAACACGGAAGGGATTTTGACTTAAGTCAATCCCTACTTCTATAAAACATAAGAAGCTTAAATACATTTTGTGTGAATATCTGACTGACTGCACCAGAGGAGTAGTGATTAGGGAACTTGCTATTACACTACTTGGAACTGATGATGATTATGATGATGATGGTGATTTATATTTATATACTGCCAGTGCTCCCCCCCCCTTATTTTTTTTTTTAGGGGTACTCTCATTTTGACTCAAGAAAATCACCATTTTATAGTTCACATCAGGAAAAATAAATACAGTAAATGGACAAAAGTATAAATATTCACAAAATGCTTAGGGGTATGCATACCCCTGCGTACCCCCAGAAAAAAAGCATTGTATACTGCCCTTCATCACAAGATCTTAGGGTTGTTCACAATATAAAAATAACAAGGTAAAAGCACAAATAAATAGTTAGAACAAAAACAATGAAATATTAACCCTCCTTTCCAGAAAAAAACATTTAAAAGGCTGCAGAATGTTAATCAGTCAACATATAATATTCTTTAATATTGCTTCCCTCCAAAACATTTTGGCTTCTTATAACTCCCCAACTCTTGTGTCTAGGAGCTTACAGTTTGCAGTATGGCCTTTTTTTTTTTCTTCCTTAAAGGAACTTTGGAGATCTTTGGTCATTGTCTATTTCTTATGACACTCTGCTTCTGTTTTCTAGATCTGTGTACCAGGGAATAAGCCAGCTGTAGCTTAAATGAAAATAGATGTTGCTAAAGGTAGCATTTGCTCTTTATAGGTCTGATGTTCTCACATATGTAATGGTTAATTGTATCGTGAAGCTATGACTTAGCTGTGGTTACTAACAAAATTCTATTCATTTTACTCAGAAGTAAGTAAAACCCAGTGGAATATTTTTTAGCGAGTATGGGACCGGAGAACCAAATTGAATCTATTTCCCTTTCTGTTTCCTTTGTGTTGTATTTTCAAGATGCTCAAGGCAGGGGCCTGTGACAGGTACATTAAGGGTGGAAGGTAACTTCTGTGCTGTTTTTTCCCATTGTATACAACTTCACCGTAATGACACAATAATTATATTAGTTGTCGCTGAATCAATGTTTTCATTAATCATCTTTATCATTAAGATATTATCATTGCCATAATGTTAAATAACTCACTGGCTTCACCCCCACTTAGCCAACAAGCCACTCATTCTGCCCCCTGGTCCAAAAAGTAACAACTACCATTAACAATTAGTCAAAATAGGGTTGAGTCAAATGTATTTATCAGCATAGTATCTACTACCCCAAGATCCAATGAAAGGTAAGAGAACTCGAAGGTGACTGAAAAGGAAAATGAGTAACGACAAAGAGTTGAGAAGATGGGACTGAAAACATCATTGTAAACATGAAAGCAGCAGAAATATAGATGATTGGACTCCTGCCGATTGCGAAGCATGGGTACCCCCCACAAAAAAATTATAATTTGGAAAACATTTGGACTTTATGATGTGTATTGATATAATTTGGACTAATTGGTATGATAAGTTTAATTTGGTAAATAGAAACTTAATAAAAATTATTTTTTTAAAAAAAGATCCAATGAAAGGTTACATTTATTACAATGCTGCTGCAGTCCCAACTATTGCAATATAAGGTCTATTTCTCACATTCATTCATTATGCCAAAAGTAATTTTAGGGTTATTTGGGGAAGTTTTTATTGTTTGATTATTTGTTTGTTTTTAATATTCTTTTGGGAGCCACCCAGAGTTGTTGGGGAGGCCAGATGGGTGGGGTATAAGTAACAAATAATATTATTATTATTGACATTTTCCAACAGTGAGGTGAACAAGCAGCCTCCTTCTTGAGCAACCCTCAGAATATGTTATAGCATGACTACCTGATGTTGAGCTATATGCACAGGTGAGGAGTCAGTACTTCAGGCCTGTTGAAACCAAAGAGTGTCAGTTTCTGGGTGTAGATAGCTAGGACTTTACATCAACTCTAAATGCTAATGCAAATTATACTAACTGTATCTAGTGATTTGCATTTTAAGTATCATAACTTTGTAAAAGTTTGTTTGAAAGAAGTAATCAAGGAAAGAGTTGCATTTCAAACAGAAAAAAGGATCAGAAGGATGAAAGAAATCATTGTAAGAGACTTTAGCATGGATGTAGCACTTTATACTATCAAAGGATGTTGCAGAATATTCACTAATTAACGCCCTCTGTGCTGTTAATTACTATCAACCTCATGTACTAGTATGAAAGAAGTATATTCAATGTACATTTGTAGCAAAAGGGACAAAATGAAGGAATTGTGTCTCATTGTAATTTGTCCCCCAAGAATTCAAAATCAGGTCTCTGCATGGCTATACAAGTAAAAAAGTAAAGGAACCCTTGATATTTAAGTCCAGTCAAAGGCGACTATGGGGTGCAGCACTCATCTCTGCTTTCAGGCCGAGGGAGCTGGCATGCGTCCACAAACAGATTTCTGGGTCGTGTGGCCAGCATGACTAAACCGCTTCTGGCACAACTGAACACCGTGATGGAAGCCAGGGTGCACAGAAACACCATTTACCTTCCCACCACAGTCGGAAGCATGGTTTCAAACTGCTAGGTTATCAGGAGCTGGGACAGAGCAATGGGAGCTCACTGTATCACATGGTTTTGAACCTCCCACCTTCCGATCGGCAAGCCCAAGAGACTTATTGGTTTAGACCACAGCACCACCCATGTCACCAATTAGCGATCTCTAACAATTTATCCCCAGAGCAATCCTTTCCTTTACTCAAGGTTCCCCTTTAATACCTGAAGGAGCATCTCCACCCCCACAGTTCAGCCTGGACATTGAGGTCCAGCTCTGAGGACCTTCTGGCAATTCCCTCACCACAAGAAGTGAAGCTACAGGGAACCAGGCAGAAAGCCTTCTTGGTAGTGGTGCCCACCCTGTGGAACGCCCTCCCATCAGATGTCAAGGAAATAAGCAACTATCTGACATGTAGAAGACATCTGAAGGCAGCCCTGTTTTTAAAGTTTGATGTTTTTATTATTATTATTATTATTATTATTATTATTATTATTATTATTATTATATTTTTTATTATTATTATTATTATTATTATTATTATTATTATTATTCTGTTGAGAGTCACCCAGAGTTGCTGGGGAAACCCAGCCAGATGGGCGGGGTATAAATATATTATTATTATTTGCTTCTCCAATGTTATCACCTCTCACAACATCACGTGCAGATCCTTGAGAAAAGAGAACATAAAAATGGCAAATCTGTGAATGCTCTTTCGCTTTTTCATTGTTAGAGGGTTTTTGTTGCAATACTACTACTAGCAGGTTGGTGTGGATGGGGAGAATTGTTGTTATTGTTGTTGTTGTTGTTGTTGTTGTTGTTGTTGTTGTTGTTGTTGTTGTCAGAGGTGGATTTATACCAATGTGACCAGCTCTGCCAAACTGGGCGAGGGCATAACATGGTGTCACATCCATGACATGATGAAATGAACAGAACGGAAGGCGAGAGGTGGCATGCCAAATTTTGGCCTTGCACAGGGCACAACGGAAATTGGAAAGACCAAAGTCTGCCCTGTTGTTGTTTTCGAAAGGAGACAGTCCATCTCTATGTCAACACCTAACTTTTATCCATCTCTATGTAAGAGGCCTTACGAGATCTCTGCAAACCACTAGCAGTCGAGCAGCATGAATGCTACAAAGCTTTCAACAAGCCTAAGGTAGCTGCATTATTCACTTGCACTGGCCATTTAAAGATAACCTGGTGGTTCTTTAATGCAGGATGACAACTTGAAAGCAGAATGCAGCATGGCAACTTGAAGCCTGCTTGTGTAGTCAACATCACCTCCACCCGAACCCACCCTATGACACCAGCATTTGGGAATTATGGTTGTAGGGGGGAATAAAGATCACTTGACCGAGATTCAGCATCAGCTGCTCAAAAAGCCTACCTACTTTTCCCCATGCCCTGCAGGGTTAAGTATAATTTGACTGCCGAAAGATCCACTCCTATTATGTTTAAAGGTAGCTTGCTTGGCTAGACTTGCGGTTTAAATTGTCACTTTAAACTACAAGTTTTTGAGGAGTACCTTTTACCATTAAGGGCAACGGGAAATATAGCTCGAGGGCATGACTGTACAACCCTGTACAATGCCTACATATATCGTGTAGTCAAAAGGAAAGTGGAACAGTTCCAAACGCATGGAAGAGATGCAGTCTGAAATACACAGGAGATTATCCTATATAAATACATCAGTGGTGCCACTATTACGAGAAGAATGTCATGTCTTCAGTATAACGGGTGACTTTGAATTTAAGAGTGTAGCTCAGCCCTTTCAAATCACATTTAATTCAAAGTTGCTAAGTAGGGACATGATTCAGGCACTTCATCCCCCTAACTTCAGGGAGAGCTCAGTAATCCGTTCCCATTAAATTCTAAGGCACACAGAAGTGCTTAGAGTCTGCTGGATCGTGTCCTAATAATTATAAACAGACCAATGCAAATTTGCTTACAAAAGGAGATGATTAGTACAATTAGATTTCAAAGAAAAGCTGATTTTCCTCCACCTCTTTCTAAAACACAGTGACTTATTGGAAGAAATCACAAAACTCAGCTATTCAGAACAAGAGTAGCAAAGGAAACAAAGTTGCACCAAATATATTTAATTATGGGGAACAACAGCATCAATTGGAAAAGAAAAGAAAAAAGAAGCCAACAAAATCGGGTCACCATATGTTAGTGTGTAACAATATTCAGCAGGTGTCTAGAATAATTGGAAGATTCTGATTGTTCGTTGAAAAGAGTTTTATCAAAACATGCATAGCATCTCCAAGTCAGTAACTGTGACAGAACTCTGGCAAGATTCTACAGCTGTTCCTGGACAAAGATTGCTTAGCAACCATGACCCATGAATTGGTAACCTGGCAATTGGATTATTGCAACGTGCTCTATGTTGGGCTGCCCTTACATTTGGTTCAGAAGCTGGAGCTAGTCTAGAAGGTGGTGGCATGGTTTGTAATAAGGGTTGGCCCCTGTCCACTGCTGAGAAAACTCCTTAAATCCAGACTGTTTGGCTATGGACAGAGGACTGACAGACGACTGTAGTCTTGGTCATTCCTGCAAATTGTGTGTCTCCCCTTGCAAACCTACTTTCAACATCACATTAGTCACAACAGCTTGCAGTGCAACACGCAGTGTTACTGTCTAAAGCCCTGAGCAACTTGGGATCAGGATATCTCAGCGAACATCTTACTCCCTGTATATTTGCCTAGTCTTTGAACTGGTCATGTTGTTCAGATGCCTGATTATTGTCTTCCCGAGCAACTACTGTATTCCGAACTCAAAAATGGAAAGCGTAATGCTGGTGTTCAACAAGAGAGGTTTAAAGACTCTCACAAGGCACATTTAAAAAAAAAAAAAGTAGGATAACACTGACAATTGGAAAACACTGGCCTATGAGCGCTCCAGTTGGAGAACAGCTTTTACCAAAGGTATCATGGACTTTGAAGATGCTCAAACTCAGCAAGAAAGGGAGAAACGTGCTAAGAGGAAGACACACTTGGCAAACCCTCACTGTGATCAACTCCCATCTGGAAACCTATGACCCCACTGTGGAAGAACATGTGGATCCAGAATTGGCCTCCACAGTCACTTACAGACTCACTGTTAAGACCGTGTTCATGGTAGACAATCTTACTGGGCTACGAGTGATCGCCAAAGAAGAAGAAGAATATATTTGCTAAGCACCATGGTCATTTACAGTCTCTTTAGGTGCTACGTGTGCTGGAGGTTCAGTCCATGGTAGTTAAAACTTGATCCTCCAGTGCAATGGCACATGCCCTGTAGAACATGTATCTGATTGAAATTATAAAGGCCCAATTCTCGTAAAATACCTATGTTGGTTCCCAGTACATTTCTAAGCACAATTCAAAGTGTTGTTGCTGACCTTTCAAGTCCTAAATGGCTTTGGTCCTGTATACCTGAAGGAGCATCTCCACCCCCATCACTCAGCCTCAGGTCCAGCTCCGAGGCCCTTCTGGCGGTTCCCTCCCTGTGAGAAGTGAGGTTACAGGAAACCAAGCAGAGGGCCTTCTCAGTAGTGGCACCCACCCTACTGAGTGGATGGGTGGAATGCCCTCCCATCAGACCTGAAGGCCGTCCTTGATCGGAAAGGTTTTAGTGGATGAAGTTATGTTGTGTTTAAGTATATTCTGTTGGAAGCTGCCCAGACTGGCTGGGACAACCCAGTCAGTTGGGAGGGGTACAAAAATATGTCCTCCTCCTCATCGATACCTTTGTTGTTATTTAGTTGATTAGTCGTGTCCGACTCTTTGTGACCCCATGGACCAGATACCTACATCTCGTTAAATGTTTTAAAAAGCCATTTTATTTTTACAGGCTTTCCTGGAAGAGTGACTTGACTTGTGGGCACTGTTTGATTGTGTGTGTGTGTGTGTGTGTGTGTGTGTGTGTGTGTTTTAGAAAAGTTCATCTGTTTTTAATTGTTTTCATTGCTGTGCATTATTGTGGCACTATCTTTAGCAGTTTATAAATATTCCTGATAAATAAATGATAACATTAAAAAATTGCACTACTCAGGGATAGGGATGGCCAAATACACCAATTCTGGTTTCTCTCTGTTTCTCTTTCTTCTTCTTCCAATTTTCAGTTTAGTTCTCCACATTTCTACACCACTTCACTATTTTTTAAGTCCTCATGAACAGCCACCAACATTTTGTGTGAATTTCCACAACTATACATGTTTGAATACACAATTTTGCTTAGAATACACATTTTTGCAAAGCGATTTCCCCTAATATATTGCTTTTTTGTATGCTATTTTCACCAACATACTTATCTGTACGCTTACCATAATATATGCATTTTTTATTTTTGTAAATGGCTTGGCTGGAGAAGTGTACTGCAATAGACAGATAAGAGTAAATTTTGAGTGATAGCAGTGTTTTGGTTTGCATGCTGTTTTGGAAAATGCCAATTTGGAAAGTTTGCTTTTAAATGCAAACTGAATTGAAATTCTCCCCCATCCATGTTTGACAAACACCCTGCACCATAGGGAAGTACCAAACCTTCCCACTATTTTATTCAACGATTCTGATCTCATGAATATTGGCAATGTTCAGAACCGCTATCCACCAAAAGGATAATTGATTTTCACAATGGTATGATTTTTGCAGTTCCAGAATGGTTTCTACACATGTTACATACTGCATGCATAATTAACTTGATTGCATATCATTCCCTATTCAAAAGAACAAACTTGGCTTTTTCACAGTTTTCCCCATTCATACTCCCTCATATGGATGTACATTTCACCCTCAGATATTTTTGCCTTCCCAAACATTGGCATTATATTTTCAGGACAATTTTCTCCAATACCCAATTTTAGCAAGTGACACAATTCTCCATTTAAATAATTGCCAGCTTTTACAAATTGTTCCTAGCTCTTGTTCTTCATGCAGAGTCCAGCTATTGCACTTTGCTATTACAATTTCTGTCAGCCCTATTCTGATCCTTTCTTCCTATTTAAAAAAAAATCAAGCATGGTGAGATATTGTGCAAATGCTGGACTTTGACATCAGTTCCCCCATTTAAAGCCCAACTCCAGCAATATTTCACACCACACTGTTCCTCATGGAATCACATAACTGCAGAGTTGGAAGGGATCTGTAGTGCAGGAATCACAGCTAAAGATACCCTGACAGATGGCCATCCAACCTCTGTTTCAAAAACCTCCAAGGAAGGAAAGTCCACAGCCTTCCGAGGGAGTCTGTTCCACTGTCAAACAACTCTTACTGTCAGAAAGTTCTTCCTAATGTTTAGCTGGAATCTCCTATCTTGTAATTGAAATCCATTAGTCTAGGCCTACCTTCTGATGCTCCAATAATTTGGCCACCTCATGAGAAGAGAAGACTCCCTGGAAAAGACCCTGATGTTGGGAAAGATTGAGGGCACAAGGAGAAGGGGACGACAGAGGACGAGATGGTTGGACAGTGTTCTCAAAGCTACCAGCATGAGTTTGACCAAACTGTGGGAGGCAGTGGAAGATAGGAGTGCCTGGCGTGCTCTGGTCCATGGGGTCACGAAGAGTCAGACACAACTAAACGACTAAACAACAACAAAACAACCCTTTGAAGCAGCAGAAAGCACACTTGCTCCATCTTCCATGTGACAGCCCTTCAGACATTTTAAGATGGCTATCACATCACCCCTCAGTCTCTCTTCTCCAGGCTAAACATACCAAACTCTTCCAACTCTTCCTCATAAGGCTTGGTTTGTGTGCTTTTCACATTACACTCCCATTCAACACATAGCCTTACTTAGCTATAACTCTTTTTGTTTGGCTCTTACTAATTGGGGGAGCGGATGAGGTTTTCTGCTTGTTAAAATTTTGGGAAACACACCAGCAACCCCGTACTCTAGCCTCCATTAATTAAGTCTTGTTATAACTTTGGAAAGATAATGGCTTAAGTAATAGCCCCCCCCCCCCAGTGCTTAATTTTGGAACCTTTTGTTTTGATAATTTGATAACTGGCCAAGACAGTTAATGAACCACATGACTCAAAATCTCAAAATCTCTGTCTGACATGCCAGTTGCCCCTCAAATTACTCACATCTTTCCTAGTTTTTCTGTTTCTGAAAGTCTGCAGAATCAGTGCGTTGTGGAACATTACAATACGGCGCTGAGGCTGTCAAAGAGAGAAATCACCAGCGAGAGAGCTGGGCTCACTTTGCATAAGTATATTCATTCATTCTCTCACTCGCTTGCAAGCGAGCAATGTTAAGAGAACAAAATGGAGAGAACTATCGGAGCTTCCTGAGTTTCCCACTGGGCAGCTTGGGACCACAAGAAATAGAATCAAATCATATCTGAGACGGCAGCCATGATCACACCAGGGGAACTAAATGTGCCCCGGGATTGCTGTTTGATGACATCTGGGCTTTGTAAACTCCTTTCTTCCCAAAGGGGCTCCATATGTAAAAATCTGATTCTGTTTCAGCCTAGCCGCAAATATTACTGACAAGCGGGATGTTTGGTAAGGCATGTAGCGCATATGGCACAGCAGAAAGCCTGATTATAAAATAAATACAGAAAATGAAATGGAAAGCCTGTAACAGGGCCATGTGGCACTACCCGAGTCCTGTAAAAGCTTTCAGGTCAGGCTTGCATGTCGATCGTAGCATCAAGGGAATTCTGTTGTAAAATCACTTGCTTCACTTTGTCCATTCCCAACTTGAAAGGACTCAGAATGATACAGTAACAACCTGTGGCTACATAGACACATTTTATTCCAGAATCAATGGAGGTCAAGGACTTGGTATTTTGCTTCTAGGTTAGGTAAAGGGTAAAGGGACCCCTGACCATTAGGTCCAGTCACAGACGACTCTGGGGTTGCGGCGCTCATCTTGCTTTACTAGCCGAGGGAGCCGGGGCACAGCTTACGGGTCATGTGGCCAGCATGACTAAGCCGCTTCTGGCGAACCAGAGCAGCACACAGAAATGCCGTTTACCTTCCCGCCAGAGCGGTACCTATTTATCTACTTGCACTTTGACGTGCTTTTGAACTGCTAGGTGGGCAGGAGCAGCGACTGAGCAACAGGAGCTCACTCCGTCACGGGGATTCGAACCGTCAACCTTCTGATCAGCAAGTCCTAGGCTCTGTGGTTTAACCCACAGCGCCAACCGCATCCTGCTTCTAGGTTACCCACACCCAATCTAATTCCATTGTATCTTCCCTCCCTCCCTCTAAAGAATGCTTATTGGGAAACTCATTTAGTTATTGGGGCAGCGGTGGGGAGAAGGTTCACTGCATTGCTTCTGCATTACCCTGCAGTGTGTCCATTTGAAAACAGATGCGGGTGGTTCTGGCAATGGGGGTGTGTATCTGCCCAAAGATGTTGTGGTTGGGTGTAGACTACGATAGCAATCGCCACTTTCTTCGTTCTTCACTCGGGGCAACTGCAAAGAGGAAAAGGCATGGATAACCTAACAGAGGAGGGTTTTCAACTGTGTCCACCTAAAATCAATCTAGATTGAAAGCAGCATACAGTGGTACCTTGGTTCCTGAACTCAATCCGTTCTGGAAGTCCATTCGACTTCCAAAACATTCACAAACCAAGGCATGGCTTCTGATTGGCCGATTGGCCCCAGAAAGAATGCTGACAGCCAAAACAGATGTTCGGCTTCCAAAAAACATTCGCAAACTGGAACAGGTTTGCAACATTCGGGAGCCAATCAATCAATCAATCAATCAAATTTTTACTATGATCATAGACCAGCATAAATAGGGTGGGGTACAATCATTAAAAATCTGTAAAACATTTTGGAAAGTTAAAATTCTTCAAACAGAAGGTATATATAAAATGAAGCTAAAAGAAGGGTTAGGAGCATTAAACGGATGTGGAAGAGCATAAAAGGTTAGTATATAAAGGGCTATGGTTATCAATTTACAAAGCACTCTGATATGAGTGTTCATTAAATCCAGTTTGTGGCACAGGTCTTCATCTGACGAATTTTGATCGCTGCTATGCAGAACCTGGCAACATTGTATCTTGCAGCAGGGTTGGTATCTGAAAGCAGCAGGGAGGTATAGACTTGTCCTGTGTGCCCTGGGTACTTACGGAGTAAAAGTAAAAAAAATGTAGTAGACCCCTGGACGGTTAAGTCCAGTCAAAGGCGACTATGGGGTTGCTGCACTCATCTCACTTTCAGTCCAAGGGAGCAAGAGTTTGTCCACTGGCAGCTTTCTGGATCATATGGACAGCATGACTAAACCACTTCTGGTGCAACCAGTCACCATGATGGAAACCAGAGTGCATGGAAACGTTTATCTTCCCGCCACAGTGATACCTATTTATCTACTTGAATTGGCGTGCTTTTGAACTGCTAGGTTGGCAGGAGTTGGGACAGAGCAACGGGAGCTCACTCCATTGCAGGGATTTGAACTGCCGACCTTCTGATCGGCAAGCCCAAGAGGCTCAGTGGTTTAGACCATGGCACCACCCATGGAGTAGTGGAGAGAGTTTAGACCATGGCACCACCCATGGAGTAGTGGAGAGATGAGGCTAATATGGATGCCATTCGGTCGCCAAGCCATTCAGGAAGCAAGGTACCACTGTATTCCATCCATATTTTTTTATGATATTTGGATAACTAAAGGCAGATAGGTGGGGTTTTTTTTGGGGGGGGGGGCATGTCCTTTAATGCTAGCAGTCTAACAGACCTTCGCCTTCAAGATAAGTGGGAAAGAAACACACCCTACAATCATCATGGTACTTCCACACTACCCGGAATACTAAAATAACCCAAGACGCATTGGTTCTTTCAAGAGTCTGAATATGGGAGATACACACACACACACACACACACACACACACACACACCCTTCAGAAGCATAAAGATTACCACAAAATAGCAGTCAGTATTCTAGCACAGAGCAAGTCAAACCTTAACATGAGATGCATTGTTGCCATATTTTGTTGGATTTGGAGGAGGCTGAATTTCCAGTAGTATCCAAACTCTATGCATCTATGCTTGCAGAATGCAAGCTTCATTTACTGGGAGTCTATAAACCAGTTTCCAGCTCTCTCACACAGAGCTATATACATATGCATATTTCTGAAGGCTTGGAAGATAAACAGGAATTAGGGTCATATTTTGTCAAGAGAACTTTGCCGGGGTGAGAAAATGTAACCTATAAACTGAAAATCCCATGTTAAGTTGAAATGCCAGATGTTGTATCATATCACATTTACTAGCAAGCATCTGCATGTTAATATTGGTTTATTCCTGTTTGGCTTTCTGTATGTGTAGCCTCTGGCTAAGCAGTCAGCTGTAATAAGGGAAAGCAACATCCACAAACATTGAGAGATTTCTGAAACAAATGAAGTTTCCTAGCGTTTTCCCTTCAATGGATATTTATGTGCCCTTCAAATTGAACGGGTCAGAGAGAGTCCTGGCGATTAGACTTTTGCAAACAATTTTCACAGAAAAGAGAAACTTGGTTCCTTGGTTTCAGGAACGGTGATATAGCAAGGAATCATTATATTACAGGGTTGATATGTACATCATTCTGAGAACGCTTCATTAAGCACAGCTAGATCCAAGCAGGGGGTATGTAGCAGAGTATTTTAACCTATATATTTCTACAAATATGTCCCATGCCAACAAGAAAAAATACTGGGAATTATAGTTGCAGAATATCTGAGAGTAGAGATGAAATGAAGGAATTCAGTCTTTTTTAATTCTTTTCAGAAGTCAACATTTTCCCTACCATACGTCCTTCTGACATACAGCCCTCAGTTTGATGACCCATGCACAAGACTTTTGTAGAGGTTTCAACAGACACTGAAGAATTAAACTCTAGAACAAGCAACACAGATGACCTTTGAAAGAGGATGGTCTAGGCTGATTTGCCTAGAATGTATTTAACCTACATATCTGGTGAAGTAAGGGACTGAAAGTTGCTAGTTTTCTCTTCCATTTGGAAGACTGATTCACCAAGAAAAGTCACATCCCCAAAAAAAACTAAAGGAAAAGACACATACCTTCTTTACCTTTTTTTAAAAAAATGTATACTACAGTTATTTAGTTTGTGCGTCACAATATATTACAAGCACAAAAGTTCAGTGATCCCCACGGTGAAGGTTTGTAATCTAATCTATATAACTATTTATCACCAGGTTTTTGAGAGAGCATGAGGTTAGAAATTCAAATTTTAGCTTTGGGACTGGAACTCATGTTTCAGATTCATAATGTCCCACTAGCCTGATTAAGAACAGTCGACATTTTCCACCTGATGTGGAATTACATTGCAAACTTTTGTAATGAGATGAGATCAGAAGGAGCATGCATGGTTTGTAGGCTTCTCATGAGTACCTGGTTGTCCACTGTGGCAAGGAAATGTTGGACTAGATGGGCCTCTGGCTTGACCCACCATGCCTCTTCTTATGTTCTTATGAACATTAATTATGAGTCCTGCATTATACACAGCATAGGCCTATTGCTAAAGATAAGGACCAAGCAGGCAAAGCAACTGTAAAACACTCTTATCTGCAATTAACATAAAGCAATTAGGATGTCCTTTTCTCCAGCTTTAACTTCTTCATACGGATATATGAGATCAATCATATTAAAATCAGTAGCACTACTGTAATATAGCCAGTTACAGATTGACCTGTGCCTCCATGGACAGCTGTGAGTCCAAAATGACTCCTTTATCATCCCATTGTCAGTGGAATCATGCACGTATTGCCCATCCCACTGGTCCCACTCTAGTGCTCTTTGCTGCCATTGTTGTGGGCGTTGCCTAGGCAACTCTGACAATCCACACGATGCAAAAAGTCAAGTGGTATAGAGGCAATGTGGGAGCCAACCACAATGAGAGGCAAACACATCACAAAGATGATGCTTGAATCAGGCCTGAGAGACTCCTATTGATTTCTATATTTTTCCTGGAGTCATCATCTTAGTCATTTCATATTTTGGGAAATTTTACAATATGGCACATCTCCCATCCTATGATACGTTACAGATGACATATTTTTTTTAAAAAAGAATTCGATAGTTACATACTCCTCAAAACATGTTCCTCTCAAAAACTGTTATGCAGACCACAAGATGGCACCAAAGGATTTAAAATCATAAACCTTGAAGGAGGAAGCAAGAAAGAAACCTTGATGGGAATTTCATCAGGAAACTACTGTTCACCTTCAGGTGGGTCAATACATTATTAACATAACCCTGCCTGCTCTGACATGCCACTATAATGCCTAATTTAGATTCATTTAACATGCTTAATGTTTCCCTTTTTTGTGTGTGTTCAGAGAAACACTAAGACTTTTGAACGAAGGGCTTCAATTGTTAAACCGTGGTGTGTATGGGAAATGGTCGATTTCAGGGAGAGGTTTCAAGGGTAGCCAAAGAATGTATCATTAGCGTGGCTTAAAGGTAAGTGACTTTTGAAGAAAGGATTGATTTAAATGAGAATTTAGCTAGTGTTGTTATCCTACGACAAGATGCAGAGAAAGACAAATTGCAATTTCTATAACCCAGCGGTAATGTCAATTGTCTCATTTACACACATACACACTCACACATTACAGCAATATCCTTTTTCCTTGGAACTGCATCACAATCCCTACAATATTTTGGCGAATAAAGGGTTAAGTATCCATAGCAATGTTAAAGAAAATTCTTTCTAATACATTAAAAAGAAAACTGGCTTGCACATAAGCAGGAACTCCTTGTCATTGGATCTGGGCTTTGAAAAGTACAAGGCAATTGGGGGGTGGGGGAATTGTTTAAGAAGAACTTTCTGTTGTAAACACAAGGCTTTCACATCTTGATACACCCTGTTTTATGGTATTCCTAGGACTGCAAAAACATGAAGGGTTTCAAGCATCTGGCTGCACCACAAACATAATTTAAGGCGACAGACAAATACAATTTTGTAATTTTATCCACATGATCTTTCGTCTTCTCCTTCTCTTCTATCCAATTTAAACCGGCTCTGGCATCCTGATCTCTGTTACTCAAAGCACAGACTTCTGAACTGGTCTGAATATGTATAGGTAGCAAACCTTTAATAGGATTATTTCTACAGTACTCCAGATCATCATTCAGTTTTCAATTCTTATTTCTCAGGGCTCTGCAGAAAAGTCTCTCTGTGTCTGTAGAGGCAGACACTCCTTAAGAGAAATATATGCATAAATCATTCTCCTTTGAACCAGCATATTCATAAAAGCTGGAAAAGATTCAAGGTTGTAATCCTGTACAAAAAAATTAGATGCAAAGATACTGTCAGAAGCTTTTGCACTGGGTCTCAAATCTTATGTGTCTTCTCTTCCTTTAAAAAAAAAAAGTAAATTTTTTACTATTTACAATGCTGCTTTGCATGCTAAAGAACATGGTTGTGGTGAGGCTCCCAGTCACCCATCATCTTAATTTGCTCAGAGATTGTGTGGAGTGAGTTGTGTGTTTGTGTATGTGTGTGAAAAGCTAGCTGGCAAATTTGAGAGATCATGTAGTTCACTGATATGATCGATTGATTTCAAATATTTATTTGCTGCCTTCAGTATAAAATTTCTGGTCAGTGTACAAGGTACATTAGCAAAACAAGGAACTAAAATTATAGTGACAATCCACAGAAGAAAGCATATCAACATAGTCGTACCTTGGAAGTCGAATGGAATCCGTTCCAGAAGTCCGTTCGACTTCCAAAGTGTTCAAAAACCAAAGTGTGACTTCTGTTTGGCTGCTGGAAGCTCCTGCAGCCAATCAGAAGCTTCAGAAGCCCCATTGGATGTTTGGTTTCCAAAGGAACGTTTGAAAACGGGAACAGTCACTTCTGGGTTTCGATTGTTTGGGAGCCAAACATTTGAGAACTAGGCTGTTCGAAAACCAAGGTACAACTGTATAAAAATCACTTAAAACTGGCCATTTAAATCAGCAGGTGTTTTGTTGACTATACAGTGGTACCTCGGGTTAAGAACTTAATTCGTTCTGGAGGTCCATTCTTAACCTGAAACTATTCTTAACCTGAGGTATCACTTTAGCTAATGGGGCCTCCCGCCGCTGCTGCGCAGCCATCGCACAATTTCTGTTCTCATCCTGAAGCAAAGTTCTTAACCCGAGATACTATTTCTGGGTTAGCAGAGTCTGCAACCTGAAGCTTCTGTAACCTGAGGTACCTGAGGGAAGCGTCTTCATCAACAAGCCCTGAAATACAACTAAGATTGAAGCCTGTCATCCTTCAGGGGTGAGGCGATGCCACAGCAAATAATACCCCCCATTGCCGCAAGATATATATGTGCAGATGATTGAAGAACAAGGAAGTCCTGATCTCTTGTTGTCTGTCTTGAGAGACAATGGAATATGCCTCCAACGGTGAAGTCAAACAGCTGCATTTGCAGCACTGAAGTGACCTCCCCGAGGTATACCTGAAGGGACAGGTTTGTAAGGGGCAACACATTCTCTTGGATAGCTAGGTCGCAAGTCGCTCTGGACTTCATATGTCAGCAACAACACTGTGAACCTGGCCAAGTCGGAGCTCAAGTTGTGACTTCTCTTTATGCCAGCATCCCAATTTCAAGAACATTTGTGCTGGCACAGAGTGGCCAATTATGCCTCATGCATGCAAGAAGAGGTCACAGGTGCACATAAAATTCACATATGCTATATATAGCTACACATTTTAAAGTACCTACTATAATTTGCAAAGAAATAGAATCCATCACACATGGTGATGATTGAATGACCTGTGACCACTCTGTCTACTCATACATCCTTTCATTCATTCAGCCTTTATTGGCATAATTTAGACAATAAAATCATAAAAGAGAGAGAGAAAAGAGGGGGAAAACCCAACCAACCATAAAACATTGGTAATCCAGATATTTTAAACACATAAAACATGTTAAAGATTCAGTAGCCACCATTAAGTTGTTTTAAATTTGACTTTAAAAATCTCCACTAAATATCCTAAAACAATCTCAGTAGTTCCGGGTATATCATCCCTCAACAGATACTGGATTACAAATCCTTTGCAAGTAGATACTTTAAGCTTCAAAGGGACTGTGAGTCGGTCTTTCCGAATAATGTTGAAGAAAGGGCAGTCCAAACTTTTATGGTATATTGTATCTGGTGTAATCATACCACAAGAGCAAAGTCTATTCTGGAAGGGGATGTTTGGCAACCTTCCGGACAATTCAAATGAGAGGGATGCATTTAAGAAGGCTGACATAAAAACTCTTCTCTCTGTGTGCAACTTCAAGGCCCTGTTCTTGGTTCTTTGCTTCAAAACAGATTTGGATTGGATGGTCCTTCAAACAGAGAGGATACTTTGAAGTAGAGGACTGTCTGTGCCATGTGGTACTTGTAGCCACTCTGCATTGGCATGTCAGTGGCTGAGGCTGCCCCATGTTACCCTGGCAGCGAAAGAATTGGCAGTGCTGCAGCAGCTCCCATGCCATCAGAAAAGCATGGGGTGGGGATGCCTTGGTGATGCACCTGAACAGTGGCGTAGCGTGGGTTGTCAGGACCCGGGGCAAGGCAAGTAATTTGCGCCCCCTAACCCGTGGATTTGTGCCCCCTAACCCGTGGATTTGCACCCCCTAACCCTAACCCCCAAATGTTGTGCCCAGTGCGGCCGGCCCCCCCTGCACCCCCCACGCTACGCCACTGCACCTGAAAGCATAAAGTAGGCATGTGACAAGTAAAGGTAAAGGGACCTATGACCATTAGGTCCAGTCGTGGCCGACTCTGGGGTTGCGGCGCTAATCTCGCTTTATTGGCCGAGGGAGCCAGCGTACAGCTTCCAGGTCACGTGGCCAGCATGACTAAGCCGCTTCTGGTGAACCAGAGCAGCACACGGAAATGCCGTTTACCTTCCCGCTGGAGCGGTGCCTATTTAACTACTTGCACTTTGACGTGCTTTCAAATTGCTAGGTTGGCAGAAGCAGGGACCGAGCAACGGGAGCTCACCCCCTTGCGAGGATTCGAACTGCCGACCTTCTGATCGGCAAGCCCTAGGCTCTGTGGTTTAACCCACAGCACCACCCGCATCCCATGTGACAAGTAGATGTAAATACATGCTCATGCTACACAGGAGTTGTGTCAAGTGAGTGCACCCTCCACGGCAATCCTAAAAAGCTGGAAGGATGCATTTAAATTTCACAGTTTGAAATGTTTGGGTATGGCACACTGGCTCCTAAAATACACTGTCACCCTGTTGGTAGCTTATTGCATAAATCTACCTAAATACCCCTAGTCAGGATCACCCTTGCATCTTCCCTCACCTAGTTCCCATGCCATAATATTCTGTTAAGTCTATTTTAAGCAGTAAGGCCAGTTAAGGCAAAGAAGAACATGTCAAAACTGTGCATAATCTAAATCTATGTCTATATAAGTATTAATGCTCTCAGGTTGTTAGGTTTTTTTTTAAAAAAAAAGAATTAACTCTACCTGCAGTAGATATTCATAGTCAGAGCTAATCTCCAGAAAAGTAGATCTGGCCTATGACTTACTGAAAATAAAATGAATCTACTTCATTCCCCATGTATCCATTAGTCTCTCTCTCTCTCTTCCCCCGCCAACGTCCTTTAAAATTTATGCTTGCATTTTGTCACTAGCTGAAGATTAGCATTAATGGACAGCTATGTAGCACATTCTCTATCAGAGAAGGAATCCCCCCCCCCCAAAAAAAAAGTCAAAGTGCATAAGACTTTAAAACTGCAAGAGGTGTATATTTAACCAGAACTTGCACCAGAGAGAAAGGATTATTTTTGCTTTGATGTCTCTCTCCTTTACAGGGCTATGACTCTCCACATGGCTGATGCAACGCCCTGTGTCACCAGCAGGGGTGCAATTTCAAGTTTCTGTAGTGGAGGCAAGATTCGAAACAAGGTTCAAAGCCCTGTTCTAGTATATATTCAATATTAACCTGCAAGAGGCCTATGTCATCTTTCAAAACTCCCCTCAGGTAACCAGTTAGTTTAGCCACTGCTTTGTATTGCTTTTAAACGTTTTTGTGTTCTTGTACACTGCCCCGATGATTTGAAGATATGCCAGTATATAAATACTTTACTAACTGAATAAAAAAACAAGTTTTAAAGTCTGCATGCTAATATTGATTCAGGTTTTCTCAGAGTTGTACTTCTATCTTCTTCTTTGGCGATCACTCGTAGCCAAGTAAGATTGTCTTCCATAAACACGGGTTTAACAATGAGTCTGTAAGTGACTGTGGAGGCCAATTCTGGATCCACACATCCTTCCACAGCGGGGACATTGGTTTCCGGGCAGGAGCTGATCACAGTGTGCATTTGCCAAGCGTGCCTTCCTCCCAGCACATTTCTCCCTTGCGTCCTGAGGCCGAGTGTCTTCAAAGCCTGTGACACCTTTGGCAAAGGCTGTTCTCCAACTGGAGCACTATACAACAACTGATACACAAGAGAGAAGTACTGGCAGATTCAGGATAACCCCAGAATAAACACAATTGCCCACCCACCCCCAACAACAAAAGAAAAGTCTGTAGGGTAAAAAGTTTTAAAACGCCAGTCCCATAATAACTCAAGGGAATGGAATGGGGAAAACTTGCAATCAGGTAGGAGGTGGGAACAGAATGTAATGCCTGGACTATGAGAGAAGAAGATTTAATAGACCTGTTTCACACATCATCAAAAGCTGAACTATGCAAATACATGAAATTGTGGTCTCCAGGAGAGGAAAACACAGCCTTTTTGCTGAAATCCAAGGCATGGATCAGCATGTTATCCTAACTGAAGCTCATAGTTTCCTGGACACCCCACCAGTTGTAAATTATAGGACAAACTTGGGTAACAGCACATGGTTAGTCTGTCTAAAGGTAAGCCACAAGCTGATGTCTGGACAAAATACTAAGCCACATCATGTCTTAGTGTGGCACAGTAGACAACAAGCAGGAAGGATCAAACTGAGCATGATGTCTTCTGTATGCTTGCACATTCACAAAATGCCATGGTCTGGCTTAGTGTGATATAAAAACCCAAGAAATGTCTGAATTGTTAGGATATTTCCGTTCCACCTTAAAAGGGAGCAGGCTTTGTGAGTCACAGAGTCTGCGCATGTCCTGTTCACAGGATGTTTATGTTTGCTGTTGCTTTCGATTTCTCTCATGTCTTTCTTTGTTCTGATCAATGCTGAATAAAGTCTGTAGATAATGCTCACCTGGGTGCGACTTTTGCTGTGCATAATCTGCTGATAAAGAGTGTGCACGAGCCCTGGAATGTGGCAAGGTATTTCCAGGAAACTCGTGTCGCTAAAAGCTCATACTGCGTGACTACAGGGATCGATGGATCGTCCGACAGCCGGCTTGGGGGCCATGATGGACCTTATCTCCCTGGCAGTATCCCAACAACAGGTTATGGGCCCGCTTCCTGAAATCTCTGACTAGCCCCGCTTCCGGCCTCTGGGCTGGGTCATTTGAATTGGCCTTCCTGAAAAAATGGCCCATCTTGGGCTCAGAGGTGGGCTCATTCGTAAGGTTGCCATATGTCCTCTTTTCCCAGGACACATCCTCTTTTTCATGGAGATGTAAAATGAGAGCTGTCATAACAATCCATAGTTAAAAGGAGAAGTTGGCAAATGTGTCCTCTTGTTTGCTCTTCAAAATATGGCAACCCTAATTGGGGGGTGGGGTAGACCTGACAGGGTCCACCAAAGACTTCATTCAGGTCCGCTCCTGTAGGGATAAAAGTAGGTCTGCCTCTCACAGGGCACTGCAGTCATTCCTGAATTTCTCACCTACCCTCCATGTTGCTGTTCTTGTAACTACACATTGCTGTGGAGTTAATTGGCCACCATATTTAGGGCCAGGGAGCAGTTGGCCGACCTGGGGTTTTGTTTTGTTTTTGTTTTTTGTTTTTTGCCTTTCTCATAGCAATTGTTACAGCTCTGGGAGGGAAGACATTGGGTGAAAACAAGTTGTTGGAGGGGATGATATAAGTCTCTGCCTGCCCCTCCAAGGGAATAGGGGTTTCCCATTAAAGGGATCATGGAGGAGATGTTTCTGTCCAGACACCCAGGCTAGAGCCATAGCACTTATTGAGTTGGTTGTTCTTGTGAGGTGGCACCTATTTTATGCATGTCGTAGGGCCTCCTCAACATTTGTCTGACCCCTGGGTTAATCATCCACCAGTTGGGCATGACTTGGATTTGATATCCCGCTTTATCACTACCCGAAGGAGTCTCAAAGTGGCTAACATTCTCCTTTTCCCTTCCTCCCCTACAACAAACACTCTGTGAGGTAAGTGGGGCTGAGAGACTTCAGAGAAGTGTGACTAGCCCAAGGTCACCCAGCAGCTGCATGTGGAGGAGCGGAGACGTGAACCCGATTCACCAGATTATGAGTCCACCGCTCTTAACCACTATACCACACTGGCCGGTTGTTACCCAATGCCTTTGCCAAACCTCTTATGGTTGTGATCAATAAGGTTGTGGCCTAAATTGAACCATACAATGTCATCTTGAGTGGTCTTTTGGTCAGCAGTGACCAACAGGGTGGTGGGCACAGGGTACCTGGACGTTGAAATTCACCAAAGGACTGACAATAACTAATGACAACCTGAGATCTTTTATCTGATGGGCCAGTTCACATGCTTATACAACTTGGTACAGTGATACCTTGGTTCTTGAACTTAATCCATTCCGGGTGTGCGTTCAACTCCAGAAAATGTTCGAAAACCAAGGCGTGGCTTCCGATTGGCTGCAGGAGTTTCCTGCAGTCAAGCAGCAGCTGCGTCGGATGTTTGGCTTCTGAACAATGTCCTCAAACTGAAACAGTTACTTCCAGGTTTGCCACATTCAGGAGCCAAAACGTGTGAGTACCAAGGTGTTCAAGAACCAAGGTATGACTGTATTACTCTTACTCTGGTGACAAAGAGGATGAGTCCCTTCCCACCTTGGACAAGCAAGCAGTTCACTTGGAAGCTAATGCATGAAGAGGTCCGACTGGCAACAGTTTGCAGACAGATGGAACTTATTATTACTACTACACCTGGAGAAAAAATGTTGAGAGACAACAGATGTTTTACTCTGTCTTTTTCTCCCTTCCTTCTTCTCTGCATCTGTTAAGAATAAATGTGATTCTTTTTTAACCTTTCAAAATGGCATATTACATGTTTTTACATATTTGAAAATATTTTGCAGAAGGAAATTAAGCACACACACAATATGTTATGTATTGTTGTGGAGCAAGGAACATTGGCTCCTATCCTGTGCTATGGAAAGAGAATTACAGGGCCAATCAAACACTTGAACCAAAACGAATTGTAAGGTTATAAGAAGATAGGTGGATTATTATGACTCCTAAGAAAATATTGGTTTGCAAAAGTGGCATTTGAGCCCATTGCACATCCACAGAAGCAAAATGCTCTTTTATACATGCAAGCAGATTGGCAGATATAGATATACAGTCCCAGTTCCCGAAAGTTCACTTTGCTTGCCTTGGCTCAGAAAAAAAAATCCTTCGAAACCAAGGTATATTGCTGATAAATTTAATAACCTGGCATACTGCAGAATTATAAGACTAGAGGAAAAAATGTAGTAATTTTTCATCTGCTATTTTCACTTCCATTCCTTTCATAAGAGCACACCATCTAAAAATAATGCAGTTAACAATAGCAAGTTGCAGTGTGCATTTTATGTTGCTTCTCTCAGTGAATTAAGCATTCTAATTAAACTTCATCCACCCGTCTGGAATCCAGTTTGCGGGCCATTCCACAAATGCATGCTGTGATCCAGTTCATGCATAAAATGACTGCATGCAAGCTAGCATTAGAATAGCTAAGCAAGAGGAAGAGCCTGCATAGTTCGCAGCCTTCACCAACCCGGTGCCCTCCAAGTGTTTTGGATTATAACTCCCAATATTCACAACCTGTATGGCCATGCTGGCTGGGGCAAGCAGGAAGAGCACCAAATGTCTGGAGGGAACCAGGTTATCAAAGGTAAAATGCCAGCAATGTGAACATTTATAATTGATATCCGAGAGAGGCCTGAACAACCTATTATCCACCAAGGCAATTTCAGCCCACAAATCAAGTATGGTTGCCACCAAAGTTTCACTTAGTCCCATTAAAGGAGAATTCAAAATATGACCTGTTTATAAAGCAAAGACGAACTGGATTGTGTGCGGGAGCGGGAATGAGCAATGCAGGGAACCCATAAAAAATGAGGGGGGAAATGGGATTCCTTCAGGAGAACAGCAGATAAGTTCTAAACATTAGTGGCCAAAAGGACACTTCCCATTTGTTGATAAAGGCAGAATCAAGTAATAACTCAAATGTGTTTGCATGATCACCCCGTTCCCCAAGACACCACACAAGATACTGGTTTTGGGATCAAATAAGGCCACAACTTTATTGGTTACAGATGTGAGGTTTGGACATAGGCATTGTGGTAAGCAACTGCACATTGTCACTCCTGCCCATCAACTGGGAGGGTTTCTAGGGATGCAGCTGGTGGGGGGCACACCCTATGATCTATGTCAAATTAGGTAAT
Source organism: Podarcis liolepis (assembly GCF_965112155.1). Classification (NCBI taxonomy): domain Eukaryota; kingdom Metazoa; phylum Chordata; class Lepidosauria; order Squamata; family Lacertidae; genus Podarcis; species Podarcis liolepis. The sequence goes on along the minus strand of NC_139560.1, from coordinate 72,502,222 downwards.
CCCCTGAGAGGTTCCTGTTGGAGGAATAGTATGGCCCTAGCCCCCACCTGGGCATCGGACAGAAGCCACTCCTCCTGGAACCTTTTAACATGATACCCTTATCCGTGGAGGGGCAGGCAGAGGCTACAGCCACCCCTCCAACCACGACTAGGCTTACCCAATGCCTATCCACCTTACAAAGTTGTGACGATTGCTATGAGGTAGGTGAAAACCCAAATGGTGATGCCAATTAACCAAGAGGGGGAAATTCCTGCCTGACCCTGAGAAGGTTAGGCGACCGACATTTTCCATAGCAAAGTCCAAGCATCCATGAAAACCCTAATCTGAAGGAGGGTGGGTGGAAGAACCGGCACAGCGAGAGAAAAAGCCAAAAGGTCCCACCATCAGGGCATTTATAACAACAACAACAATATATTATTTGTACCCCGCCCATCTGGCTGGGTTTCCCCAGCCACTCTGGGCAGCTTCCACAAAGACCAAAAATAAACTAAGATGTCACACATTAAAAACTTCCCTTAAGATGCCTTCTGAATGTCAGGTAGTTGTTTATCTCTTTGACATTTGATGGGAGGGCGTTCCACAGGGCGGGCGCCACTACCGGGAAGGCCCTCTGCCTGGTTCCCTGTAGCTTTGCTTCTTGCAATGAGGGAACCGCCAGAAGGCCCTCAGCGCTGGACCTTAGCATCCTGGGCATGGCCAGGGGGAAGCCCAGGAGAACGTCCCCTTACTCCTGCTGCAATTGGCCCATTTGGTGTCAGGAAGACGATAGGCCAGTTTTGCGGGGAGGACCAGGGCTCATGCGAAAAGCCACCCACCCGAAAAGGTACCAAACGGACATATCAGCAATCGTAAGTCAAAAACACAAAAGATGGACGTTGCAGAACATCTCTGCTGCTCTGTGAAGTTTCACCGTTGTGGCCAGCCAGTGTCTGATACACAACTTCACAGAGGGGTAGTGTGTGATAGGCACAGTGCACATGTGACAAAGAGCTGAGAGAGGAGGGGAAGGATTCAGTTAATGGCCTCTGTAAAATGTGGCACTGGGCACATGAAATAGAACAAGCTTTCTTTCTGTACAATGCATTTGTTTGACTTTGCCAGGAATTAGCACCTTCCACTGTGACACACCCATCGTGGGAAAACTCTTAGTTGTGCAAAAACGAACACAGACAGAACCCCTGGTGCACACGTGTGTTTTTTCTCCCCGCCCCCTGCCGCCATAGGGTAACCTCTTGCAAGACTGACCCACAAAGTCATTCCCTAAGAGCATCAAACAAATTTCTATTTTGTAAACCGGTTCCTAGTTTTAGTTGACGTATGATGTGGGTTTTCAGAGCCTCCTCTATCTGTGCCTCTATCTAGTGCTTTTTTTCCTAGAAAAATAGGTGCCGGTACTCACCATGAAGTTGTTACAGTAAGTGCCATGCTTTTAAACAACAACAACAAATGGTGCTGGTATTGAGTACCCCTGAGTACCCCCTGAAGAAAAGCACTGCCTCTATCCCATGCCAACTGGATGAACTATGTGATATGTTTGATGACATTATGCTCCTAGGACTCAGCTACATTGGCAAAGAAAAAGAGCTTTATATGAGTTGTTTTAGGCATTCTAACACAATGACACCAGATGGCGCTGGGGATCTCCGCTTTTGCCAACCCGATTTCTCATACAAAGTTTACAACGCGTTTAACTGAAATGCTTTTTTGATGTGTCTGGATCCAGCCTAGATCCAGCCCTTGTCTGCATATAAATGGGAGTTAAATGTGCTTACCTTTGGCTAGATATGCCCCAGAGTGGTAGGTGCTGATGAGAAATGATAGCATGTAATATGTAATGGGAAGATAGTCAAAAATGGTCCCCGGTGGAGTATTTTTGCAGTAAACACAGTGAAATAATAGGAACACCCTATAACCCAATTTGCAAAACAGATGATAGGATGTATTCATGTTTATAATTAGGATTGGGTCATAACTATTCAAATGTCCATTTAATTAACAGAGACTCTCATATGCAATGTTAATGCTTAGGATGAAATCAGGACAAAAGTGTTATGCATATGCAAACTGAAACAAGCATCATGTTATTCAACATATTTTGAATGCTTTGCCCCCAAGAGAGAGGACTGCATTGTCACCAACCATTTATGACTTAAAAGCTCGAGTGTTATAACATCTGCAAATATTATAAGGCTACATCAATTTAAAATCATGCAGTCTAGGCACACTGTAGAGAGGTATTCTATATTGTTTATAGGGTGACACAAAGCATCAAGACAGGATAAATGTAATACAGTCAGCCTGTAGCACACGACGTGGCCGGTGATAAAATCATAATAGCAAAAAATAATAATAATGCATATATAGCGATATAAAAATGCATAGAATCCAAAATGGTGCAATGACTTCTTTGTTCTTCAAAACAAAACAAAAAAAAGTCCTTTATCTTTTGAGCACTAGCAAAACCTGGAAGATTTTTTGGCTGTTTCATTTCCTGATAGGATTTCTTTTTCTTTTTCCACGGGCTGCTTTGCAGCAACCATTTTCTTTTCATATTTTGATTTATGTGCACTGCCCACAAAAAAGGAGAGAAAGTATAAAGTTTAGGTTGGCAACAAAGGAAGTTCAGAAAGACAGTAGCATGTTGCTGGGTAGGTGGGGGAAAGCATATATGTAGAGGCAATTCCCCCACCTCACTCCATGTTTTATATTCCCTTGACTCAAGCTACTGGTGCTGAGAAAATATTACACACTGCCAACTAGCAGCCTTTAGTTCAGAAGCTGCTTCTCCAATCTTATCCACTCTGCTAGAGCAAGCGAAGCAATATCTCAAAAGATACTTCCCGCACTCATGCCACCTGCAGCACACAATTCTTCCTTATCAACTGAGTGCACAAGAATCTATTCCACATACAGTCCTGGGAGGCATTTAAAAAAAAAGAAAAAAGGAGGGGGCGAAAAAGAGCTGCTTCTAGCAAGATACCAGAAATGGATGCAGATTGTAAATTAAAGAAAAAGAATATGTGAGTACTTCGAATGCAACTTAACAGCTGACTCAGACCCGATTCTTGGTATGGGAGATTGACACGGTTCCATCTCATGCCTGTTTAGCAACAAGATAATGTAGAAAGCACAGACTACGGACATAGTTATGCGGACAGGCCTGCAGAAACATCAGAGGTAGAATGGGCAGATGAGGTTGGAGTAGTTCATCTCTCATTATCCCCTTCCCTCCTGCGTGGTTTATGCAACACTGTATCTCTGTGGGGGGGGGGGGCAATGGGATTGCCAACCATGCCACTCTCATAAGAGTTAAGCCTTAGCCTGGCCAATTTATACAGTCAGAATAATCATCTGATACAGTCCCGTGTGAATAATACCTATTTGCAATGCGGGGGGGGGGGGAATCTGCATTTCAAATGCTCCCGTGCATTAAAAAACAAAACAAACAGAAAGTTATTCAGGACTAGGACAGACCCCAGCCCCTGCTCTGCCAGTATAAGGGATTGTGGGCCTTTTAAAAAAGGAAACAGAAAAACAGAAAGAAAACAGGGATACAATTGAAGTGTGTTCCGTTCCTCAGTAGTCTGAAGGGATACTGTCTGAACAGGACCGTGTTAACTCCTACATGAGAGTTCTTACTATAATTATATGTGTTATATTAAAGAAGGAATAATCTATCTATCTAAACCATGCTTCCCAAAGTCTATTGCCATTTTGACAAAAAGTCTATGGGGGTTTGAGTGGCGTAAGGGATGGGAACACCTGCATTACAAAATCAGAATGGTTCAGCTGTCATTGGGTTCTGTTTGGTCATTCTTTGTTGCAGATAAATAAGCTTACTTACAAAGTTCTAGGTTCCAGGTACCTCAGCTGACAATCATAACAATAAAAGAGTCTGAACCTGGTTAAAACCAGTATTTCAGGTCGAATAAGGAGCATAGAAGCACAAATTGTAGACCGTCTAAAAACAAGTGAATTGGCATAGCTTCCTCCAAAAACTCCACCTCCATTTCCCTGCATTTTCCTAATCCTACAGTTTCTAGGAAGATCTAGGTCCAGAACTTTGGCAACTAAACATATCTGAAACTGATTAGAAGTATGTGAGGCAGTGTAAATGTATTGAATGGTTCAATAGGCCTTGATTTAAAAGATTTCTCAACATAAATGGCTGTACTCCAAGCACACTTACTTGCAGGTAATACTGTTTGCAATGAATCGATTCCCCTTAATTGTGTTTAGGGCAGGCACACAATGAAAAACAGGATGGACTTCCATGGATTAGCAAATGTGCTAAAGGATAAGAAGCAAGAAATCAGCCTAATTCAGGGCCAAATTTAACAGCAAACAAAATACACCTATGGCCTTGATTTTTTTAGATGCTCAATAGTCTCTGAGGGAAAATGAATGGGTTCTCACCCTAAACAATCCCCTTTATTAAATGAAAGGTTGAGAGTATAGTGCAAAAAAGCTATTGGTGGTTGGTTTTTCAAACCAGTTTCACAGCAGCATCAAAATAATCCAAGTTACTTTAGTCAGCTCTGATACCTTGGACCAGTCAAGCCAGAATTGAGACTTCTTTAAAAAGCAGATCTGATTGCTATAGGCATGTTGTAGTCAAAGGTTAGCATTTTAAGTCTCTTTGGACTTAATGGAAAATGTAAGCCTAAATTGAACTATCTACCAATGATATCAGTGGAACTTAAACATGCTTCATTTGGGTTTAACTGTGTGCCCTGTATCTTTCATTATTTTGAGGCAATAATTAGATACCACATGAGTGAGTTAGTCTGGAATGAGGGCCTCAGTTTGTAGAACAACAAGCATCTCCATATTCAAAAAAAAAATAAATGAAAAAAAGATTTCATACTTGGGAAGAAATAGTCTGCTGCACTGAGAAAGTACTGGGATATAAAGTTTAGGGGTTATACTAGATAAGATAGTTGAAAAACACATCTGCTTCCAAAACATGTCAGTCATACACCTGGTCTTCTAACTTATTTGATAACACCACACCAGTTCCGATTTCCCCATCCACATCTGCTATAAACAGTCAGTGATGGATTTAGGGAGCCGAGAAACATATAAGATCATGTAAAACCAACACAATTTATGGGTTGAGAGGTCTCAGTCTTAAGACTTCTTCTGCCCCTCATTTCATTGGCCTGTTTAGTGAATTCATTCATTGAAGGATGGGCTATATTTTGGAGATGCTTAGACTTGTGGTGGGAAACAAGTTCAGCATCAAGTAACCCTGCAATTTCTTTACTATCGTATGTTCAAGTTATAAGGAATGCCTTTGAAATGGGAGGCAGAATTTGTGCAGGCCACAAAGAAGACCCTTGGAGTCCACAAACTGTGTACTTCTCACCAGTGGCAAAGTATATCTTATACACTTGGGAGCATGTGTGTGTATCTTGTATCTCTTCCTGAAAGTATTCAAGCACATTTCTAATTCTGAGATGAAAGCCCAGGTACAAATGGATATGACAGAGTGATAGGAAGAGTTTTCAAATGTGTTTTTGGGGAAGCCCATGTACATTGACATGCTGCATGTGGATGTATTTATTTTTGTTTTATCATGGGTGATATCCAACGAAATCGTCAATAACTTAAGTCTGTTGATTTCAGTTGGTCTTCAGTTGGACTAACACTATATATCACTCGTATTTTTAGACCAACTTTTTCAACTGAAATTCCCAGGGTGCCACAGAATCAGAATACAGAATAGACGACCAACAAAAAGCACCATAAAATAATAATAATATAATAATAATTTATAACAATATACAGTTTATAATAATTTATTATTTATACCCCGCCCATCTGACTGGGTTTCCCCAGTCACGCTGGGTGGCTTCCAACAAAATATTAAAATACAAAAATAAAATAAAGTAAAATATTAAAATGCAGTAATGCGTCAAACATTAAAAGCTTCCCTAAACAGCCAACAGCAGCAGATTGCATAGTCACACGACAGCAGATGATGAGCCCTCAATGGCCAAGCAAAATAAACAGGTCTTCAACTGGTGAAATGTTATCAGAGGAGGGCGTCTATATGACTCCAATGAAGGGAATTCCACATTCAGGGAATCATGACCAAGGAGGCCCTACAAGATGGAACTCTTAGCATCATTAGCTTCAGTACTGTCTAAAGTTAACCTCTGACATCAAACCTAAGTGACTGCTCAGAGAATGCAGGGCAAATGGGGTGACAGCAGAGAATGAGACTATTAATCTCAGGGTTTGGGGTTCGAGTGCCACATTGGGTAAACGATTCCTTCATCACAGGGGGTGAGGCTGGATGGTACTTGTGGTCTCTTCCAACCCTACAAGTCTATGATTCTGTTTATCACCTGTTCTGCCTTTTCTGTTGTATCAGCTGCACCTCATTGTACAGAGTACAGTGGTGCCTCGCAAGACAAAACTAATTCGTTCCGCGAGTTTTGTCGCCTTGCGATTTTTTTCGTCTTGCGAAGCACGGTGTCGGGAAAGTTTTGGAAAAGCTTCAAAAATCACCAAAGTCTTTAAAAACCTCAAAAAGGGCTACCACACCGCGTTCTATGAGTTGCTCCTCGAAGTCAAGTCGCAACTGTGTTAATGGTGTTAAGAAAAAGGAAACAAACTTGCAAGACGTTTCCGTCTTGCAAAGCAAGCCCATAGGGAAAATCGGCTTGCGAAGCAGCTCAAAAAACAAAAAACCCTTTCGTCTAGCGAGTTTTTTGTCTTGCGAGGCATTCGTCTTGCGAGGTACCACTGTATACTGATGGATTGCTATGAACATTATGTGGAAGTGAGAAAGCAAGTGGAAGATGTGCAAAGGGGCAAATCGTGCATCTCTCCCATGAGAGATGTGCCTGTGAAGCAAAGATAGCTTGCAGCAGATGTGTGACTCCCCTTTGAGATGTTGTCCCCAAAGCATGGAAACTGGAAGGACTCACTTATGCTTCCTGCTTCAATGCTACCATGCGCCTTGTGGGAATTCTTTGTTCTCCAGTGTGTAGAGATCCACAATGGATTAAATCCTACATGTCATTTCTTTTGGGGCACCTGTAAAGTTTTCAGATCAGCCATAAAGAGTCCTTCACCTGATGGTTTCTTGTTCAAAATCTGGTCTTTCTGCAGCATTAACTAAGATGTGAACCAGTCTCCCTGTCGCCTATTAAATAAGAAAAACTCTGGTGCATCTACAGTGGAAATTTTATAGCTGAGATGTATGTTGCATAAGTTGTTCTCACTTCTGGGTGTCTCTGTCTCTTCCCTCTGTTGCTTTCTCCAGGTCATCTGGGCCAACATTGGTGTTACATAGAAGCCAGAACTTGTGGAGGAGTCCAATGAGGAGAGTGGGCAGAATATTTCAACCACTGACAATGAATCAATTGGCAAATGGACAGTACTTAATACAATGATACAAGGCATGTCACTTTGTTAACACTTCCTCAAGCAGTCGTCCAACCCTTTACTGACCCTTGTGAGCTACTGCTGCAGCCTAGTGGCATTATATGGGATGATTTTTTTAAAAAAAAACAACAACACAAAAACAAAACATTTTTAATCAAAAATATCTAGACAATAAATCATCTGAGCAAGTATTGCAGAGGGAGAGAGAGAGAGACCCCCATCACCTATTTCCCTAAGATGTCACACTGAGATCAGGAAATGACTTTCTGAGTGCTGGAAATGCTTACCATTTTCAAATTAACCCTCTCTGTCTTCAGCACTGAGTCCTTTAATGAGAAAGATGAAACAATGTAGTCTTTGTTTAACAGCCACATTCATTGCAGAGCTCCCTGGATTGCTTTTAACTTTAACAACAAATTACTTTGGACGATATAATACAAGAGAAATGATGCTCATCTAGGGACCATGACACTAAGTGTAGTGTTTCAATTTTTTAAAATTGCACTTCTGTTTTTGGCACACAAACCCTTTTGAAGCTATGTATTCCTGTACTGGGAAGATTCCTACATATTTTTGAAGTAACAAATGACTGCGACTCCAAATAAAAATCAATACACTGTCAAGCATTGCTTAAGTATGCCCACACATAACATTCTGCATATCATGATAGCTACAAGGGAAAGGTTATGCCTTTAAGACTAGTCTGTTCCACCCAAAGTTGCCAACCTAAATTGGAGACAGACATGTCAATATAAAATGTGTGCAAAGAAAGCAGCAAGAGCTGTATTCTCCCCCATAGTTACCCCCCAAAAAATCAATCATATGGTATGACAAACATAAAATGAAAACAGTGTAAGTGACGTCATTTGTTGTGACATTGAGCCTCTAATAAAATTAAATCCATCTATTTAAATGCCATATTGATACTCAGAACCAACTAAAATCTTAAAAGAAAGGCATTGCATTATGGAACGGTCACCCACACTCACTGAAACACATTGCACAGTAAATCAGATTCCTTCACCAGGGCAGGCTTGAAATTGAGGAGTTTGCAGAGCTAGAACCAGGTAATTTGATTATGTTCCAAGACACAGCATCTCTCTCCTCACCCAACCACACTGACGGCATGAATCTAGAGGAGTCTCTTCTCCTCAGAGTAGAGAACTTCTCTCACTCATTCTTTCCTCTCAGCCAGCTTTTACATCCACCTTTCCTTTCTCTCTCATGCAATTTCCCTTTGGAACAGTTAAAAAACAAAAAAACCAATCACAGCAGAGGAAGGTATTTCGGATGAAAGCATATTAGCATGCAGGGTGATATGCAAGAGTGCTGAGCAGCAGCTCTCAGGAACAAAACATTTCTGGAAGTAGATCATTTGGAAATTTGGTACTGAACCCTAAGCCCAAATTTGGCCAGATATGCATATGAAGCCAGCTGCCACACACACAAAAATGAAGTAAATGCTTTCTCCTCCCTCCCTCCCACAGAATCAAAATAATGCCCCTCCAAGCATCTTGGAAGTAATGGATATGCAGTTTTGAGCAACACAGATGCTCCTCTCTCTCTCTCCCTCTCTCTCTCTCTCTCTCTCTCTCTCTCTCTCTCTCTCTCTATCCTTTACCAGAGTGAAAGACGAGGACAAGAGGAAATGGCTCCATTTGTGTGCAAGCAAACAAAGATGATAGGTCAGGTTCCACTGGCTGCTGTTTGTCACAGACCGCACGTGCGGTTGGTGGCATCCTTTATGCTAAAAGCCCTGTTAGGTTTAGGTGGCTACATCTGGCACCGTGTCGCACGTTCGCTTGCTGCTAATTTTTGCAGCGCAGCCGTAAGAGCAGCTGACAATGCCACCAACGGTGACTTGTCAGGAGCATGGATGGGGACTTGCAGCATGCTGCATTAATTTAACACCACATCAAATATGGATTTTATTGCAGCAACGACAGTAAAGACTTGCACAACTGCTGCCTGTATTCCCACATAATGTGCTATCTCTCTCTCTCTCTCTCTCTCTCTCTCTCTCACACACACACACACACACACACACACACTGCTTTACTCTTTCTCAAGTACACAAAGCGCGATGGGTACACACGCTTAGCATTCTCTGCGTATCCTACAAGCCATCAAGATAGGCGCATAAGTTTAGCCCATGTGCATCAATCCATCCCCACTGTCTACAAGGAGTAGCCTGAAGCAGGATTCACACTGTGTGTGTGTGTCACATTTCACAGTGAGATATTATTCAGAAGGAGGAGGAAAACTATGATAGTGTTATTGATGGAAAAAGAAAGCCATTATCCTCCATGCAAGGATGCTGCAAGACCTGGCTTGTGCGTTTGCAACTGAAGCTCTGACCATGATAGTTACCCTTGTGAGAGATTAAGCTTTTCAAGTGCACACAGAATTTATCTCCCTCCTGGTTACCCTCCTACCAATTCCTTCACAACAGCAAAATGCCGGTGGGCTGTGTGTTGTAAGGAATTATATGTTACTCTGACTCTAGCTTGGCAGTTAATGAACCGGCTTTGCAAACTGCATAGCTCTGTCATTCTTGAGCAGGTAGAAACGCAGCCCAGCTAGAATTGCACAGATATATATATACGGTATATGTGCAATTCTACCTGGGCTGCATATATATATATACACACACATAACTTCTCTCTTACGACCATCATGCAATCCTGGAGAAAGTTACATCTTTCAGATCTCTGCTGTTGTCACAATAAACCACACTGCTGTTAACAAACTCTCTCGCACACATAATGAAAGCTAGAAGCAAGAGCGTTCCTACCTTTCTGCCGCGAATGAAGTAGCGTCCAACAACCTATGCAAAGCCGTGGGATAATTGCAATAGCTTCCTTCCTCTTTGTTTTAGTGGTTTTCTCCTATTTCTCTCTTCCCCCCGCAAGACTGATCCTACTTGAATTTAATTCAGGCTTATTCTCCGAGCATCACTTAACTCTGGACAGCAGGGAAAGGAGGGGCGAGGGGGGGAGCATTAGCTCTCGCTCTCTCCCTCTCCTCTCTGACTGGCTTTCATTCAGAGCGCCTGATTAAAAAAAAAAGGAAAAAAGCCACCACACAGGAAGAGAGAGAGAGAGAGAGAGAGAGAGAGAGAGAGAGAGAGAGGTTCTGATGATAGAGGCGAAGCACTTGCCATGGGAAGGTTACACAGACTGGAAGGAAGAGAAGGCTTTTCCAGGCTCACAGTGATTTGCAAGTGAATGTGGTGGGAGGGGAAGAAAGAAAGGAGGGCTTTCTATGGAAGACTCCCTCCTCCTGCTCCTGACAGAATGGCACTCTTCTGCTTCAAGTCCAAGGTAATCAGTTCATCTATTCCGCTTGCTGTAATAATACACAATCACAGCACCGCCACTCCTGGGCTTTTCTTGCTGGTTTGTTTTTAAAAAACCCTCACCCCACACTTCCTCGTTAGATATCTAATTTTCCTCCCTCCTCACCGAGAGAGAGAGACTGCGGCACTTGTCATGTCAAATCCAACAGACACCCCCCCCCCACCTCTCAAATTAAATTACAGCCCTCTCAGAGATGATATCGAAGAAATTGGTGTTTCCAATTCACACACACTCTTCAACTGCCTGGTCCGGGAGAGACGGGGTTTATCTGCTGCTCATCCTCAGCTATGTTACGATGAGTTTGCTCCCCCCCCCCTCCTTATTGCAAGAAAGGAGTTGTACTGGACGCCTTTCTGGCAACCTCTGCCCCTCCTCAAAAAAAACCCCTACACACCAAACAAACTTGAGTTATTCCGACCTCTTTGGCGTCCAGCGTTTTTTTGTTCCAGCTGATCTCTGGTATCACATTGTGCTGGTAACGTTTACTGGGATCGCCGCCCTGTAGCTTTCCATTCTGCGGATGTAATCCTTTGCGCAGATTAAATCTGTAACAGTTGATGCTCCCTAATGCAACAAATTGGACTCAGCACAATCCCTTCTTGGATCCCACTGAACCCAAACCTTCAGCAGTGGGAGAGAGAGAGAGAGAATTGCAGAGACTCCACGGCACTTTGGGGGCAGATGCTGCAAACACTCCCCTAAGCCTAAGCCAAAGGATGTCAGTGTTGCTCCATCCACTCTGTGCCATGAGGAATTTTATTTATTTTTTTATTATTTAAAAAACCCCTCTTTAAAATATGAGAATTGGTTCAAGTGTCCACTTATGATGGAGGGAATTTTCCAAACAATAAGGTAGGCTGTGAAGGACTGCTGTATTTTGCTCCACACCACCACGTAATTTAAATCGGCTACAGACATATTTAATAATTTAATTTGTTGGTGTATGTGTTATATTTCAGATCCTGTCGGTGAGAGCTCACAGTAATATCTATATGGCCCACAAAAAAAGGAAACAACGCCTATTAAATAATAAGCCTCAACAAAGAGAGTAGACTTGCCAGAATAATAAACAAACATATCCCTAGAGGCCCTCTGAATGAATGAATGAACAAGGATCAATTCTGCCCTTTATCCTGTAAGTCAAAAGAGAACAGATCCGAGATTACTTGTCACATGGGGCACAAGTAACCTATAGAATAGTGATTAGCAGCTGGAAGTCCCTAGATCAGTACCCATCAGGAACTGGGAGTCATAGCAAAGGCAATAATAGGATCTCCAAGAATCACAACTGTTGCAATAGGACTATCTCAAAAAGCTACATTTGGAGGTCAGTTTGCTATCTTGGTTTTGAACATCTCCATCCAATTCCAAAATGGCCTTCTAATTGCTGACCAGAGGACAGCTGGCCTGTGCCACAATATGCATTTCTTGTCCTCCCAGGCTGAAGTGCCTGAAAAGTAAGAACACATTCTGTCGTTGCAATTTTATAGAATTTTATATAAGATGAGGCGGCACTGGTTTGCGCTGTTCTGAGGTGAGGTAGAGACATCGCCCTTGTCAAAGTTATACCTGTTTGAAGGACTGCGGAAACACCGCAAGCAAAATGCTGTATTTGTCAGAAGATGCTAGCCATAGTTGATGCCTGACAAATAGATGGCAAGGAAGAAGCAACAAAATAGTCAGGTAAGGCTGAAATCCACACACTTACCCGGGAGTAAATGCCATGGAATTTACTGAAACTTCTGTCTAAAAGTAAACACTGTAAAGGATCTGAGTCTGGGAAACCCACTGTGTGTATAGCAAAGAGTTTGGGGCTGAAATCCCCCCAACTTACTCAGAAGTAACTATAATTTAACATAGTGATACTTACCTCTGAGTTGTATATTGTACTTTAGGATTTGGAGTAGGCAGACTTGAGTTCAAATTCAACCACACAACACAACGGGATGGTCTTAGACAAGCTACTATCTCACAGCCCAACCAGCACCCCGGAGACAGGGTGACATTTGTGCGACTATAACATTGAAAAAGTCTCTGCCCTAAGCTTTACTGAGGAAAGGCAGGGAAATTTGCTTGTAACTGATAAGCAAAGCTTGCCTGTAAAGCTATTCACCATGAGAAGCAAGCTACAAACACATAAATGCTACAACTGAAGTGTCATGAATTGGTATACTTCAAATAGTTCAACTGAAGGAGGAAAAATATCTGAGGGAACTGGGGGGCGGGGGGGGGGATACATCACATCAAAACACAGTTCCTACTTATTACGTCGTGCTGGCTCCACACCCTACAACATACACCTCAAAATCTTGGTCTTTCCTTAAAAAAGCAAGGCAAAAATTGCAACCACTTTTCCTCAAGGACACACAGCCACTTGCCATACTCTCTCTGTTTTCTTTAACTCCAAGTTGCATCAGTCACACAGACATACCTGAGCAGTCCACCTCCTCAAATCGTTTCCCTCCATTTACCCGAAGCTCGGAATGAAACAGTCCTTGGTTTTTTGTAAATTCTCCACAGACAGAGTCAGCCATGTGAAGTCCTGCAGAAACTACAGGCGTTTCCAGCAAAGCCTATTCTGCTTCTGTTTCATAAAGGCACCAGACCCGCACACTTTCTCTCCGTTGCATGAGGTCAAAGCAGCCTCTTCAAGCAACAGCTACCGCAGCTCAGGACTGGGAGTTAGCGAGCGCTGAATTTAGGAAATATGGCACACCTGCAACAGAAAGAGGATCAAGGATGAGAGCTGCTAGGGCAATTCTGGTCCCCTGGGAGATACTGCCTGACCCTTTAGTTGCCAGGCAAAGAAACTGGATGAGCTACAGTCATGACAATGAACATTTCTGCCATAATTTGTGATATATCTGTTTGTGACGTATATGTAACAGTGAATGCCCTGGATATGGTGAATGCTAAGACTCATATATGAATGTTGATGCCCCAGGATATCTTGAAAAATTGTCACAGCCCTAATTCCCCCCTCCCTTTCAGACATGCCGGTGAATGTCAGTGGGTAGCATGGAGCAAATGCTAAATGTTAGCTATCAACATTTACTAGTATGTCTGATAAGGGGGGCAAATTAGGGCTTCGCTGCATTTATTTTATTTTTTTTAAAAAATATACTCCTCCTTTCCTCCAGTGAACTCAAGGTGCCATGCGTGAATCATCTCTCACCTCAAAGCTTTTCGTGGGCATTTTGACATGCTGTGAAAACGACCCCTTTTGGTGTGTGGTTTTTTTGGTGTGGGTTTTTTTTTTTTTTTTGGAGGGGTGATTTTACAAAAATGTGGCAGATGTCTTTAGTCCCAAGGTAACTGTCTCAAAAAAAGCCCCACCCCCCATTTTAACAGTGTCCTTCCTTGCAATTCTTTTCCTTTTACTAATTCCACACACCACCTCCTTGTTTCTTCTCATTGTGATCCCAGCCAGTGTGTTCCTTGTGATGTCATAAAACCACAAAGCAACTCATACTGGATTATGTGTCAACATTACTGAGGGCAAAAAAGCCAGTCCTATTCCCTAATCATCATCATCATCATATTAATAATAATAATAATAATAATAATAATAATAATACCCCACCCATCTGGCTGGATTTCCCCAGCCACTCTGGGTGGCTCCCACTGAATATTAAAAACACAATAAAACATCAGACATGTCTCTGCTGTTAATACCTGCATTTCCACAAGGTGGGATCATAACAAAGTAGCCTGAAGGTGACAAGTTATAGATAATAATAATAATAATAATAATAATAATAATAATAATAATAATTTAGAAAAGTTGGAGGGTATGAAATCCCCCCTTCTGGAACTCTGTCAGGGGAAGAGAAAAGTTAAAGAGAAATGGCAGCGGAGAGTGAAATAATTTAGTATCCCATCACCTTATTTTCTGCTGAAAATCACCTACTTTCCCCCTCTGTTTGGCCCCATCAGTTTCATTTGTTGGTAGGTCAGTGTGCTGTGGGTGGGTGTTAGGTTATTTATTTTAAGACTATGTCCCATTTCATAACAGGACTACTGTAAATGACTTTCATTGGATAAAAACGCCATCGCTTGATTGAGCATTTTGAATATCAGGGACACAGTGTTGTTCTCCCAAGTTTTTTCAGCCTTTCCTTAACTCCAGCAATGACAGTGGCATTTGAAAATAGCAAAGCTCAACCTGTTTACTCGATCCTTTCCTAACGTAAATAAATTACCCCCATTCCAAGTGTCAGCGTAGCATTTTTCAGAGGGAAGATTTAATCAAAAGTGTATTTTAGTTGGCACGGCTGTAAATTTTAGAGCATTGCTTCAGTAGTGTTGCGAATGCATCTCTTCCTGAAGAGATGACAGGTAGTAACACTGCCATCCCATTATGCTGAAATAAGCATATATGTGCATATGCAATTGCACGGAAATGAACAAACGAGCAAGCCCTCCTCCTTTGATAAGGTTAATCTGTGTTTTCCCAGATACATTGTCTAAACTTTGCACTTGCCAAAATGTGATGGCTTAAACGATAGAAAACGACAGCTAACTAGCTCCAGTCCCATCGCTCACATGAGGAAGAAGCAGAACTTGTTCAGTGAAGCGTTTGTCATCAAAACAACATCACAAACATTTTTCATTTTAAAAAAATGTAGCGTGTAAAATTAGGACGGGTGCAGCTACTATACTATATAATTAAGAAAAGGGATGGGGAAGAGAGACCAGTTACTTATATGAAAGTAGTTCTTTGACTGGCCATCTGTACAGTCACACATATGGACTGGCACCTGTGCAGAGCAGCATCTTAGAAACTTTGCCCCTATAGATATTTTTGGACTACAACTCCCATCACTCCCGACATTTGGCCGTGTTGGCAGGGTCTGTTGAAAGCAGGAGTCCAACAAAATCTGGAGGCCCATGCATTTATTTCATTTGTATTGTGCCTTCCATCCAACGATTCCAGAGAGGTTCACAACATAAAAATGAAAACACAATCATATGTGGTGGACTTCTAAAAGGGTAAAAGAGTACAGTGGTACCTCAGATTACATACGCCTCAGGTTACATACGCTTCAGGTTACAGACTCCGCTAACCCAGAAATAGTGCTTCAGGTTAAGAACTTTACTTCAGGATGAAAACAGAAATTGTGCTCTAGTGGCACGGCGGCAGCAGGAGGCCCCATTAGCTAAAGTGGTGCTTCAGGTTAAGTACGGACGTCCGGAACAAATTAAGTACTTAACCTGAGGTACCACTGTATTGGGAAATGATCCATAATTAATTGAAAAAAACGTTGGGAAGTACCCCCCCCCCAAAAAAAAAAACCAACCAAAAAAACAAAACAAAACCCAGAGTCCTTTCTGTTGGGGACAATTCAGACTGAAATTCCCAGGTGTCAAAAAAGGTTACAGTGGTGCCCCGCAAGACGAATGCCTCGCAAGACGAAAAACTCGCTAGACCAAAGGGTTTTGCGGTTTATGAGCTGCTTCACAAGACGAATTTCCCTATGGGCTTGCTTCACAAGATGAAAACGTCTTGTGCTTTTTGCAAGTTTGTTTCCTTTTTCTTAACACCGTTAATACAGTTGTGACTTGACTTCGAGGAGCAACTCATAGAACGCGGTGTGGTATCCTTTTTTGAGGTTTTTGGTGATTTTTGAAGCTTTTCCAAAACTTTTCCGATACCGTGCTTAGCAAGACGAAAAATTCGCTAGACGAATAAACTCACGGAACGAATTAATTTCGTCTTGTGAGGCACCACTGTATTTATGTAATCCATTACTGTGGCCCATGTTTTGTTAGCTCCCAAATGGAAAACCAGCAAGGTCCCAACCAAATGGAAACTTGAGAATGGCAACTTCAGTTGATAGAATATGCGCAGCTTGCAGACTTAACATATAGAATACAAAAACGAGAAGAACATGCATTTAGAGAAGATCGGAAAATGTTTATTGAATATATGGGAAATAATTGTGTACAGCTGAAAACACTGGCAGCATTAAGATAAATTCAACAGTGTTATTAAGTTTTGATGGATGCAGTAATGGAATACTGAATGGTATAGGGTTGTTTTTTTTTTGTAAAATAGGCAGGGATTTATGTTATGTAAAATGAACCATGGAAAGAGAAGAAGGGAAGTCATTGATATCTTAAGGTTGGTTAAATGAATATTCTGAAGTGTAAAACAGAAAATTCAATAAAAATTATAAACAAAAAAATGAAAACACAAAATACATAATAAAACAAAAGTGAAAACGAAAGAAACCAATAACCCCTCTCCCATAGACACATTTAAAAGGTGATAGAATGTTAACCAGTCCAAGGCCTAGTTGAAGAGAAACATTTTCACCTGGTGCTGAAAGATATGTCATGAAGGTGCCAGACGAGCCTCCCTGGGGGAGAGCATTCTGCAACCAGGGATCCACCACAGAAAAGGCCCATTCCTGCATTGCTACTCTCCAGACCTCTCGTGGATAGATTTCCCCTTTCCTCCCATAGATACCCCATCTGTGTCCTTGAGCTTGAAATATTTTGCAGCCCCTGTTCTAGAGCAGGAACCCCCTCCCCCATGTCACTGCATATCTCGATGTCATGACCAAAACATTCTCCCCAGTTGCTTGGAGAATGCCACAAACTCAAGACAAAGGCCCATGGGGTGGGAGTGGGGAGAATGGGTTGCACAGAAGTCTGCTAAGAAAAGTCTGCTGGAGGTCTGCTAAGAAGTCTGCTGGAGGAGACTCTTGAGAGTCCCATGGACTGCAAGAAGATCAAATGTATCCATTCTTAAGGAAATCAGCCCTGAGTGCTCACTGGAAGGACAGATTGTGAAGCTGAGGCTCCAATGCTTTGGCCACCTCATGAGAAGAGAAGAGAAGAGAAGAGAAGAGAAGAGAAGAGAAGAGAAGAGAAGAGAAGAGAAGACTCCCTGGAAAAGACCCTGATGCACAAGGAGAAGGGGATGACAGAGGACGAGATGGTTGGACAGTGTTCTCGAAGCTACAAACATGAGTCTGACCAAACTGTGGGAGGCAGTGGAAGACAGGAGTGCCTGGCGTGCTCTGGTCCATGGGGTCACGAAGAGTCGGACACGTCTAAACGACTAAACAACAACAACATAGCTGTCTTTCTTCTTAATGGGTTTTGAGCAGTCACATATATGAGAGATTAAGAAGCTGACCAACTCGGAAGTGGGTGCACTCAGGTCACCCAAGGTCCTATGACAAACATGGCATCCATGAGACATTGGATTCTCTGGAGGTGTATTTTCTCAGCCTATTACAGCAGCATGAGGGTTGGTTTGGACAGACAAAGATGTCAGCTCAAAGGTGTTTAATTCCCATAATCCGAGAGGCATGTGGTTTTTAGCCGATCCTGTATTGCTTGTTGGAGAAAAATCAAACAGTTCAGGTAGAGAGTTGATGCTATGAATCCAGGTGGCGCACAACACTGAGAATTTCCTTCAGGTGCAGGGAATTCTCTACTCAAGTATGGCACCTTGCAAAGGAACAGAAGACACTTTTTCTTCTTTTTTAAAAAAAATAAAAATAAAAATGGAGGAAATATCAACAAAGAGCAGTGGAAACTGAGGAAAAATACTCATGAAACTTAGCCCACCCATTCCCCCCTTCCTCTCCCCCTTTTTGGTTGAAGGTAAAAACTGAGGCATAATATACCAGAAGTGGAAGGAGGCAAATGAGCGCCACAGAGTGTTTTGTATTGTGCAGGAAATGAAAAAAGAAACTGAGAAGTGTGTCCTGGCCCTGCTCTTGACTCATGCCATGTCGAAAGAGCTCCTCCATTTGAGGACAGGGACTGCAAGCTCTTACAAACTCCAGAAATGCTGCTCTACTGCAGGCACAGATACCATAATTCTGACTGCACAAAGCCCACAAAAAGTGCATTTTACAGAATTATAACTGCTGCTCAACAAGAGTAGGAGGAATACATTTACATAGTCATGTTTCTACTCTGTGGTGGCGACAAGTGATTTCATCTCCAGGGATTCTTGACTAGTGGGTGGTTCCCCCAAGAGCAAGGGCAACTAACTCACCACCAGATCCTGAAGAAAAAATGACACCCCGAGGTGCTGCACCTTTCGCAACCCCCCACGAATTTACATCTGCCTGTCTGTGAGCTGAAGATGGTGAACTCCACCATTATGAAACAGTGACACCTTTTGTCTTGCTCCTTGCCATAATGATAGGCCCTGATACAACAGTCAAAGCCAAATCACAACAGCATGTGTGGTGTTCTTGAATATATATATATATTCCTGTGGATGGTGTCAGGTGATTCTGACTCATCATTAGCAGAGCTTGTAATGCTCATGCTGATCTCAGTCTGACTGAGAAGGTGTTGGCACTCTGATGATACTGCAGAAAGTCACCCAATGGTGGAAAACACTGTTGTGTGAAACCGCCCACAACAGGCCGTGCCTCGGGACCTTGCTGAAATGCAATGAATCATTTTATCCATTCCAAAATCAAAACACAAGAAGGAGCTGTGATGTTTGTTCAAAACGTTTGTGTGTGCGTGTGTCTTCATATACACTTTTGTTCTGCTGCAGTTTAGAATCGTCATGAGCTCCAGCATGATGACAGAACAGCAGGCAGGTGAGCCAGCGAGAAACATGAGTGTCAGGCACCCCGGGCGAGCTGTTTAATGGATGCAGAGAGGCACTTCAGAGGGAAATTTGGCAAACTTCTCTCTGAAGCACCTCCAACTCGCCTCAAATGAGTGCATCATGTAGGGATAAAAGGTAAAGGACACCTGGATGGTTAAGTCCAATCAAAGGTGACTATGGGGTTGCGGCACTCATCTTGCTTTCAGGCGAGGGAGCCGGTGTTTGTCCACAGACAGCTTTCCGGGTCATGTGGCCAGCATGACTAAACCACCTCTGGGACCAACGGGACACCGTGATGGAAGCCAGAGTGCATGGAAATGCTGTTTACCTTCCTGCTGCAGCGGTACCTATTTATCTACTTGCACTGGTGTGCTTTTGAACTGCTAGGTTGGCAGGAGCTGGGACAGAGCAACAGGAGCTCACCTGGTTGCAGGGATTCAAACCACCAACCTTCCAATCGGCAAGCCCAAGAGGCTCAGTGGTTTAGACCAAAGTGCCACCCGCGTCCCTTGCCATGTAGGGATAGGCCAAGGTGGGTCAGGTGTAAATAGAGAAGTGGTTGTGCAGGTGCACAAAAAGTGGGCTTGGAAAAGGGATCGACAGGATTGCTGAGTGGATAAAGCAGGAGCCGCATGTTAAAATGAGAAGTTTAATGTATACAACATGTTGGGTTTGAATTCATTGCATTTGGAATGCTGCAAAGAGAAGTGTACCTGAAGCAAGAGTTTCCACTTAAAGCAGAAGGATGGCATTTTCCCATTTCAGCGAGCTAAACTACCTGATGACTTGTCTGCCAGAAACCCAAGCTGCAGCTCTCACAGCAGGAGGGGAAACTTGAGATGGCTGGCAGTAGTTGTTGCAGACAAGCTCTGCAATGTTGAACAAGCTCAGGAACTCTCTCTGGGACCAGAGAGAGGAACGTTGACTGAACTGCATGAAGAATAGAAAGGGCTGAAACACATTTCATGTTTGCAATGTGCTCCTTGTTTATTTTGTTCTTAACAATATTTAAATGTAGTTAATGTTAAAACTATTCTGCAGGAAAGCTTTGAAACTCATCATTGGGGTGGAAAGCTGAATTTTTCTACAGAAGGTCCAGATCAGGGATTCCACTGAACAACTCTAACACAGCAGTCCCATGTGTTTATGTGTATCATTAAACATTTACAATTCATAAATAAAAGTACAATTTAACAAACCACAATGAATCTGGAGCAGCCAGACAATTCTTAATGGCCTGGTGTCAAGAAGCAGCAAAAGCAGGGGTGAATAAATATGTATTCAGGAGGTACTGAGAACCTGGAGGAATTGGTGCCTGACTTATTTCAGGGACAGATAGGTAGCTGTGTTGGTCTGCCATAGTCAAAATAAAAAAATTCCTTCCAGTGGCACCTTAAACTTAAAACCATGGAGAGACCTGGCCTGAACAGAGACATTGGATTCTTATCTCATTATACATGACTAAGCCATTTCTCACCTTCTCACCCCTTGCCTTTTCCTGTAAGACCTATTACAGTCGTTAAGAGTCGTCAACAGGCTCATCTCAGCTATCTGCCAATCTCCCATTCCCACCACCCTTCTGAGTAATACCCCTCCCCACCTTCTCACAATATAGAAGGATCTGGCAACTTCTGTTTCAGTGTATCTGAAGAAGTGTGCATGCACACGAAAGCTCATACCAAGAACTAACTTAGTTGGTCTTTAAGGTGCTACTGGAAGGAATTTTTTTATTTTATTTCAGGGACAAGACTATTCCACAAATTAGGCACCACAACATAAAATATCTCCCCCACCCCCATGTTGTTGTTGTTGTAGTTGTAGTAATAAATTTTATTTATACCCTGCCCTCCCCAGCCAAGACCGGGCTCAGGGCGGCTAACACCAGGGATAAAAACAATTGATTAAAATACAACTTAGAAACAAGATTAAAATGCAACATTAAAATGCAGTCTCATTTCAATAGAAACTCAAATCAAAAACTTTTTGGGGATGAAAACGTCAAATCTTCACGAAGGCCAACTACCCAGACTGGTCCTACATGGGCAAGAAAAAAGCCAGGGAAGTCCCCAGTTAGGAATTCCGTTGCAGAAGTAGAAAGGAAAAAGGAAAGAGGGGGAGGGGATCAAGTTGATTCCAAGCCAAAGGATGAGTCGAGGCAATTCTCTCATACACTTTCACAGGCTGTCCACTGCAGACATAACCTTTTTATTTCTTTTCCATACTCCAGGGAACTTCGGACTACTGTGCCCATACTGTTTAGGGAAGTTTTTTAATGTTTAATGTTGTATTGTGCTTTTTAATATTTGGTTGGGAGCTGCCCAGAGTGGCTGGGGAAACCCAGCCAGATGGACAGGGTATAAATAGTAAATTATTCTTATTCTTATATCTGACCCTTGTAAACAATGTTCTGTGTTGTTAAATAATGGTTTGATTTCGTTGCCAGATGTCTTGAGGTTTTTAAGGAGAAATAGTAGAGTATTAATGTTTTAAAATAAATCAACATTATCTCTATGGTTCCTATTGCAATCTCTCTCTTGCTTCCTCGTGGTCCTAATTTGACTCCAGTCCTGTCAGCACCCAATCACCTAAGTCTGCTGTTGGAGAACTTGGTGATGGTTTTGATGGCTATATGGAACCTCCAAGTTTAAATGTCTTATGATGCTGAACACAAGTTGCCAGGAAGCAATAGCTGGAGAGAGCTATTGACCTCCATACCTGCTTCTGTACTCCCTTGAGGGATTTGACTGGCCACTGTGGAAGACAGGATTGTGGCATAAAAACTGTAAATAAAAACATCCTCAAGGTCCCAGGCCTCAGAGAGGTTAGGCTGGCCTTAACTACAGCCAGGGCCTTCTCGGCTGTGGCTCCAATCTGGTGGAATGCTCTGTCACAAGAGACTAGGGCCCTGCGGGACCTGACATCTTTCCGCAGGGCCTGCAAGACAGAGTTGTTCCACCAGGCCTTTGGTCAGGGCGCAGCCTGACTCCCTCCTCTGGCAACCTGCACTGCACTTTGGTTGCCATCAATTTGATTTTAATTAATTTTTATAATGAAATATTTTAGAATGTGTGATTATTCAATTATATGGTTTTTGATTGTTGTTAGCCGCCCTGAGCCCAGCTTCGGCTGGGGAGGGCGGGATATAAATAAAATTTATTATTATTATTATTATTATTGACACACCTTTGATCTGATCCAGAGGTTTTTATGTTCTCACACATATGGTCCTCAGATGGATGAGGCTGCCACAACCATGAGGCATGTAGGACTCACGATACAAATTCTAGCTAAGTTAAGTATGTTTCCCAAAACAAAAAACCCCACACATTTACTGAGATTCTTGGACTTTTAAAAAAAGCATTTAGCATTGTTTAAAAAAGAAACTATTCAATCTGGAGCAATGAAATAAAACTATGTATCAGATACTTCTAAAGAACGAAAGCATATGAGAGGAAAATATATGCCAGTAGAAACAAATGTGTTTGTTTGTTTTGTTTTTTAATGACCTGATGGACAGATGTTGTATTGAGAGCAAACTGAATAAAAGCAACTGCTTGTGGCAAGGGCAGGTATAAAGGAAAATTGACCCAGAGCCCACACAATCCATAGGGCTCTCAATAGATTAAATGGAATTGTACCAGACACATGATCCATTACTTAAAATATAACCATCAGTCAATACATTTTCAAAGCCTTTGCCATGTATGTGCAGTTCAAATCGTATCACTTGCCAATGAGTAAGAATCATTTCAACTGGGATTTTTTTCTTTTCTTTGTTGTACTTCCCACTATGTCAATTTCCTTATGCTCACTTTCTAACATTTCCAAACAAGGATATGAAAACATCTGAAAGAACAGCCGAAACACAAAGTTGAGCGTCCTTGGGATGACTCAGTCATTGGCAAATGATAAAAACCTGACAAAGAGAGGGAAAGAAACGCTGAGGAAGAAAACCAAAGCAGTTGACAAAGGTCACCAGGCAGATGAATGACAACAATCCTATGGCCTAAATTATCCTAATGTCAAAGGGATGGGAACACCATCACCCCCAACAATCTGTTTTACCCTAAGATCCTGTCATCCCTTATTAATCAATACCCACAGTACTGATTGCCGAAGAATTGATGCTTTTGAATTATGGTGCTAGATGAGACTCTTGAGAGTCCCATGGACTGCAAGAAGATCAAACCTATCCATTCTTAAGGAAATCAGCCCTGAGTGCTCACTGGAAGGACAGATCCTGAAGCTGAGGCTCCAATACTTTGGCCACCTCATAAGAAGAGAAGACTCCATGATGTTGGGAAAGATGGAGGGCACAAGGAGAAGGGGACGACAGAGGATGAGATGGTTGGATGGTGTTCTCAAAGCTACCAACATGAGTCTGACCAAACTGTGGGAGGCAGTGGAAGACAGGAGTGCCTGGCGTGCTCTGGTCCAGGGGGTCACGAAGAGTCGGAGATGACTAAACGACTAAACAGCTAAACAACAACAAATCCAGAGAATTCACCTTTTGTTGTGGGGTGTGTGCCTGTGATAGTCACCCAGGACTCATCTACATTAGTCAAGAAACAGCGTTTTGAATGCATTATAAACATGCAACACCAGATGGTGCGAGAGAGCAAAAATAAATAAATCCCATAGTGTGTTTTTTCTTTTGTTATAATGATTAATTTCTGCCATTATTATTATTATTATTATTATTATTATTATTATTATTATTTCTATACTGCCCTATAGCCGAAGGTCTCAGGGCAGTTCCTTATTTATAGCATTTTTTCCTGTGTGTAGATCCAGTCCTTCACTTTGCTTACAAAAGAACACAAGATTCACACAACCGTTGAATCACTGGGTTGAGGGCATGAGCACAAAACACCCAACAAGGTCTACATGCGTACATGGATTCCCCTATACGCAAGCATTTCCAAGTCTTGAGCTCAAAATCATGGCATGCCATAAAAGAAGTTATATTTAGTGCTTAAAAGTTTTCATGCATATTTTCCAACTGTTCTCCATCAACTGTGTGGTGTGTGTGGAGGGAGAAATTTCATTAAAAATTATTGAACATAAGAATTTTGGTAAATTGTCAGCTTGAAGGAGAAAGACATTGAAAGAGACTTGCTTAGCCAATGAGGGCACATCTTTGTGGATTAATGTATATGGAGGGCAGCACATAACAAGTGTGGCTTTCTTGCCATGTATACCTAAGTTTTTGCTTTCCTCAGTTTTCCCTCAAACCTGGACATTTCTGGAGTTAAGAGATAAGGGGCATAATCAAAATTAATAGAAAGGCTGAACTCAGTAACAATCTGGTTACTCATGAGACACCAGAACGTATATTCTTCCCATCATGCATTAGCCATCTTGATACAACCCATGGTCACACAAAAAATAATTGATGGGATACATGACATAGGGTTGCAATATGTCCAGAATTTCCTGGACATATCTGGAATACTGCAGTTGGCAGCAGTGTCTGGGCAGAAATCAGTAATAATGTCTGGGAAAATCTGGACATATGGCAGCCCATGATGGCAGTGTCATTTCTGCTGATTTGCCAAAAAAGTCATTATTATTTTTTACTACGACAGCCCTACATGACAACGCCACCATTCCCTTATAACAGTTTCAAATCCTGTCAACGCTAATTTCATTTCTTTCTTTCTTATACCAACATATTTCTCCCGAATTACTGTATTTTTTCCCCTTTATTCTGTCTGAAAACAGATGATCATTTACCAAGTGGTAATTTATCATGTTATCATGTCATCAGTTTGGTAAGCTGGTTGTCTTCTGCATTGTCCTGACAAGTGAGCTGCAGAATATTATCATGATTCTGCACCTGATTGGAAATTTGGGGAAACAGGAGACTGGTGAAATTATTTTTACCACTTAGGAGAACAAAAGAAATAGCCAATTTGCCATGTCGGTCTGCGAACTAACTGGCAAGTAACGATATCTGATGAATAGGAGTCTACATTCAGCCACTGTGAGTCACTGAAGTGACTCACAAAATGATATCCTTACAGTGATTTAGAAGACTCAGAAGCATAATTTCTCATTTTAACGACAAGTAATTGAGAACTGAAAAAATCAGCCCACAGATGTAAGTGCAAGGAGATGTGATGGGCTTTTTTTGGGGGGGGGATTTATTAAAAACGGAGAAAATGCTTTGAGGAAGGGGTTTTCCGAACAAATGGTATTTACATTTTATGAAAGAAAGAAAGAAAGAAAGAAAGAAAGAAAGAAAGAAAGAAAGAAAGAAAGAAAGAAGGGAGGGAGGAGGAGGAGGAGGGGAAGAAGAAGAAGAAGAAGAAGAAGAAGAAGAAGAAGAAGAAGAAGAAGAAGAAGAAGAAGAGCCAGTAAAATGTCCAGGATGGAAGACATTTTTGCAAAAATTTGTACACAAAACCACTACAGGTGGTAAGATGTTGCAATCCACTCCAATCTCTGAATGGTGTAAGATTCCAGGGGTTCATGTTTCCTTTTGGAAATGAGGTATAGTGGAGATTGTGGTGTCTTCATAATACATGGTTTCTTTACACATATTTACAACCTGAGCCTATGATGGAGGTGTGCACAGCATCAACACCCCAAAGGGGTCTAGTTTCTCCCATACCCGCAGCCTTGGGTTCAAACAGACATCAAACACCTTGCTCTGTCTCCCTGGCTTTACTTCTAGGTCATATCCCTGCATACTCTGCCTTACACTCTGGCTTTTGACCTAATTATATACAAGATGGAGGAGGAGCCCCACCTATTTTCCATCCAGTCAATAGCCCCCTTCCTTTGTTCTCAGAATGGCCCATCTTCCGGGCGATTACCTCATTCGGAAGCTGGTATAGCTTACCGTATTTTTCACTCTATAGGATGCACCGGACCATAGGACGCACCGGACCATAGGAGGGGGAGAACGGGGGGGGGGGAATTCTCCCCCTCTCTGCTCAGCGCTCCTTCAGCGAAGCAGCAGGAGAAATGGAGCCCTTCCATTTCTCCTCCCGCTTCGCTGAAGGGGCGTTGCTCAGAGAGGGAAAACTGTGCAGTGCCTCTCCAGCGAAGCGAAGCCTAGAGAGCAAGAGGGATCGGTGTGCACCGACCCCTCTCACTCTCCAGGCTTCAGGTGGCTATCCGCAAGCCTTCAGAGCGCAACGGGAGCTCCTGCATGGAAATTTACATGGGAATTTATTATTATTATTATTATACCTTCATTAAATTTGTATACCACCCTTCATCTAAAGTTCTTGTTGCAGTTCACAGCAAAAAATACAAGACAAACACACGAAATACATAAGGGAAACGAGAACCAAAACAAATCAAGTTAATACCCACAAACACATTTAAAGGGATATAGGATGTTAGGCCTGGCTGAAGAGAAATGCTTTTGCCAGGTGCCTAAAGGCACATAAGGTACAGTATAAGAAGGTGTAGACTGAACCTCCCTGGGGGAAGCAAATGAGGAGCCACTGAAGAAAAGGTCCATTTTTGGACCACCCTCTCAACCTCTCACCTCAGAGGCATAAATAATGCTAGTACCTCCTGTTTTATTTCGGAACAAATGTTGAGTATATCTGAATAAATCCACGCACCGGAGACAAATCAGCATGAGAAACAGTCAAAGGGACTGCTCTCTCTGCTCTTTTATGGCAAAGGTGTGGAACCTGTAGACTCCACGCAACTCCCAATTGCCCCCACCAGTATGATGAAGTCAGGGATGGTGGAGTGGTAACTAGTAACCTTATGATATCTGTTGTACAAACTCCTATCAGTTTATGGTAGATGGATGAAGCACTAAACATATTAAACTGACTGTTCAATGGGGCCATCTTTGAAGGCCTCCTTCTGGTATTGCACTGTCTGAGTTGTGGCAGAACACTTATGGATTTCTCGGCCAAGAGGGGGACACTTAGTGTTTGTTCAGCACTGGTAAGAGATCTCTTTCCCCCCCATGCCCTTTCACCTTTTTAAATCTCATTGTTTACTTCTGCATTTTCTCTTTTCTTTTTCTTTCCGTTTGAACTGCCATAAAAAATATCATTGTTTTAGGTGTCCCTATTCCTCTCTCTCTCTCTTTTTTAATGTTCACTGCCCTGAAAATTTAAGGGCAGCATACAGATTCATTAAAAATAAAACGACTAAAATGAATCCATAAGGGGCAAGGATATGAACACTTGAGGTTCAAATTGTCACATGAAATGGAATGCCTGAGGGAACTAAGAAGAATTGACTGGCGTAGAAAAACGGAATAGCTTCATTAGTAAAAACTTGCCCCTGTAATTGAAGCTTTGTTCCAAAAGATGTCTTTGATTCCAGCTGAAGCAAAACAAAAAGCGAAACGGCACATTCTGAGTGAGGCTACAAGTGAGAATGCATGTCCAAACCACACTTTGTGCTGCACTGACATCCTTCATTTGAACTGACAGAAAATATGGCGGCTGTTGTGTACCTGTAGCTGAAAGAGAGAGGTTCTAACTATGCTACCTGCTTGGACTGATTCCTTAATGCCTCCAGCAAAACAAGGCACAACTGGCTGTGGTTGCTTTTAACAGCCCCACTGAAATCTAGGGCATATGCAAGTATTTTCTGCCCTACATTAAAGCCCAGCTCTCACAGGGAGCTGCTTCAATCACCACAAGAAGACCAAAAACTTTGGGTTCTCTTTTTCTCTTAATTGCAGTTTGTCATATTTTCCAAACCTGACAAAGATAAGATGGACTGTGGTCAGCCTTAATGATAATTTGTTTGAAATAAGCCAGCTTTGAACCACAGGTTATGCAGTGGGGCTGTTTGCGTGTCGAGGTCCCCAAAAAGGAAAACACAATTGACACTTAATTTTTGTTTAAAATTTTTTTGGCATAATTTTGGCCACAACTTTATTCAAATACAGCAATGTGAGTGGTTGCTTAGGCATTGGTAGCACTAACTGCCCCCGCACGGGGACAGCACTGACATTCGCACCCCCCGCAAAGTCAGGAAGGGTAAGTCACCTGGGGAGAGAGACGGGACTGGGAACCATGCCTCACCTCTCCCCAGAATGCTCCCAGGGGCTTGTGTGGCCCTAGCCCCTTGCCAGGGGGTTTTGGACAAAAGCATGGGGGAGGCCCTGTGTTCCTTTAACGGTAAAACCCTTCAGAAGCAGCAGCAGCATTTTGGAGGGGCAGGCACAGCCAAATCCATACCCCTCCACCAGCAGCAGCATTTTGGGGGGCAGGCACAGCCGAATCCATACCCCTCCAGCAAACCAATTTCAGACCAATGCCTAACCGCAAACCTTACAAGTTGTGACGATTTGCTACGCAGTAGGCGAAAACCAAGTGGCACACACTAATCAGCCAAATGGCAAAATTCCTACAGGGCCCCTGCCCCAAAGCAGACGACCCCATGGCAGGCATAGCAAGGTCAAGCAAACAGCCTAAAATTAGGGAAGGGAGGGCAGGTGATCTGAAGCACGCAGCGAAAGAGGACGTCCGTTGCTGCGTGCCTTGTATTTAACAAATAGGGCTGTCAATCACTAAATGGCAACATCTAATTTTCCCCAGTAACAGCCCGCCCCTGCTTATGAGTTGGCCAAACCATCTGCCCAGAAACCGCAAGGTGTCTTGGAATCCCCAACCGCAACACGTGCTCCCCGTGATGGAGAACACGCTTTCAACAAAACATTGCTAAGGTTTACCATAATTTGGACGACTCTGGGGTTGTGGCGCTCATCTCGCTTTGCAGGCTGAGAGAGCTGGCGTACAGCTTCCGGGTCATGTGGCCAACATGATTAAGCTGCTTCTGGTGAACCAGAGCAGTGGACGGAAACACCGTTTACCTTCCTGCCAGAGCGGTACCTACTGATCTACTTGCACTTTGACGGGCTTTCGAACTGCTAGGTTGGCAAGAGCATGGACCGAGCAACGGGAGCTCACCCCATTGTGGGGATTCGAACCACCAACCTTCTGACCAGCAAGCCCTAGGCTCTGTGGTTTAACCCACAGTGCCACCGGCATCCCTAATTTAGACAATAAACTGCAGTAAATGATAAACTAGTGTTGAGCTTTTTTAAAATTATTTTTTGGAAAGGAAGAGCAGCAAAAATGATACTGATGATACTGCCGACACGGGTTGCAATACAGCCAGATTTCCCCAGACATTTTTAGTGATTTCACCCGAACACTTCCTCCAACTGAAGTATTCCAGGTATGGCCAGGAAATTCCGGACATATGGCTGAATCAGAAACTTCTGATGTCCTAACAGGTACACCAGTGAAGAGGGGAGGAAACAGTATGAGACCCCACAGCTCACTATGGTTCATTCTCAACACAATAAACTTTACTTGGTTGGGTATGAGCTTGTGGTCAGGATGTTCAAGCATTTCCCCTGATCCTGGCTGATTACTATTCTCAAAGTAACAGGATTGATCAAGCACGCGCTAAAAAATAAATAAATTACAGAAATCCATCCTTCATTCCCAATGAAATTCAGGGTTTCGAGTCAGTCATCAGTCAAACCTGCTTATTTGTACTATCCACTCAATGATCACTGAAAGGGTCGAAGGCTCAAGAAGCCTTAAATCTTCCTTTAATGTATGTTTAAGTCAATGAAGTTGGAATCCATTCATATTCGCTTCAAGAGAATGACTGAAAAAAGTCCATTGGAAAAAAGAACGAACCTCAACATCACCATCTGTCCTGTGGAATGTTTTCAGTGTATTTCTTTCCCCTCTTGGTTTAAATGTATCCATGTGGGGGTTTTGGATTGGTTGGTTGGTTGTAAGTTACTTTAGGTTGCTGTGGACAAGATAAAGTGACTAACAAATTTCTTGAATAGAAAAAAGAGCAAGAGAGCAGGAAGACAAAGATGACATTTTTGTGGAGCCATCTTCAATTTGGACTGAAAACCTTGGGTCTACTTTATATCATGTATTTGTTCTGCGTTAGCGAAAAAGGTGATATACATACAAAAGAAATAAAATGTATTTAAATTAAGGATCCAGACTTTTTCTATACAGTTAGTGATGCCTGATTATCATGGCTGCTATTTCCCTCAGTTTGGAGCAATGGTTGGTGATTTGGGCCAGAATGATAAATATAACCAAATCTCTATATCACTGTGTGTGAAGAGCCTTTCACCTCTTTTTTTGTCTGCTCAGCTGCTCGGTGAAGTCAGTCATTGTTATTCCCATTATTCCCAGGAGCACAGACTGACACCAAATCTACATATGCTAATGAAGATTTAATCTCTCCCCTCCCCCACCCCAAACTGCACCACTTAGATGGCTTGAGATTATGCCATCTCCCTGCCATGTATGTTTTGCATATGCAAACAGTTTTATTTGCATTTGTTGTTACTGGAGCAACCTCGAACTTTTCCTGTTATCAGGAAAAGATCTCTCATGCAAGACTGCTGTATACAAAGTTGGGCATGATCATGACTTTCCCAGTGCCATTCTGCAAATTCACCAGTCAGACATGAGTCTTAATGCCAACTGCTTCATTCTAGCCTCAAAACATTGCCTTCTTGTTTTTAATTCCTTGGCTCAGAATGCAAACCTGACTGACTTGTAATGAAGTGAGTATTACAACCAACATCCGGAAGTGATCTGATCATGGCACTTCTTTTGTTTCACTTTTACTTAATGTCAGTAGTAGATAGGTAGCCGTGTTGGTCTGCCATAGTCAAAATAAAAAAATTTTCTTCCAGTAGCACCTTAAAGACCAACTAAGTTAGTTCTTGGTATGAGCTTTCGTGTGCATGCACACTTCTTCAGATACACATACTTCAGATACTGTGTATCTGAAGAAGTGTGCATGCACACGAAAGCTCATACCAAGAACTAACTTAGTTGGTCTTTAAGCTGCTACTGGAAGAATTTTTTTTTTATTTTTACTTAATGTCAGATCACCAACATCCATTGAGATGAGCACCAGGTCTAAGGCATGTCCGCAGCTATGAGTTGGGCCAAACTTATTCAGGGACAGCCCCATGGAGGCCATGTTTTCCACGAAATTTCAATGTATTTTTAAAACCGCTTACAGTGGTACCTTGGGTTACAGACACTTCAGGTTACAGACGTTTCAGGTTACAGACTCCACTAACCCAGAAATATTACCTCGGGTTAAGAACTTTGCTTCAGGATGAGAACAGAAATTGTGCTCCACGGCACAGCAGCAGCGGGTGCCCCATTAGCTAAAGTGGTACCTCAGGTTAAGAACAGTTTCAGGTTAAGATCCGACCTTCAGAATGAATTAAGTTCTTAACCTGAGGTACGACTGTATTTTTAAGCACTTTGTGACTTTTTATTGGATCGTATTATTAATACTACTGGTGTGAGCTTTATTGTCTATTTTGTTGTTTCTTCTACTTGTCAATCTTGTGACTAGTAATGCAGAAAGGCAGTATACAAATTAAAAATGAGATTAAATGAAGCAACAGCCACAGAAGGAGTTGCTGCAAAAGTCACCAAATAAGGTGGATTGTGAAAAAGGAGGAGTTATAGTGGAAGGGTTAGCAGTTTTAATAAGTTTTGTGCTACCCCCCCATCTTTCTCCCACAGAGTATTTTTGACCATTTCTCCTTGTTATTGCCTACCCTGATTCAAACCAAGCTAGCGGGAATTTGCCTAACTCTGCTGTAACCCATAAGCCATGTTGCCTTTCGACGTCTGGGTCTCTTTGTACACTTTGAGAATCTTTGCTGGACAATGTCTGAATGTGACAATGCAGTCACAACTCCATAGCCAGGTGATGAGCTCCTAAATTCATGATGCACAAAGTTACGCATATATGCTACACTTCTGGTTTTCCACAGGCTGTCGCTTATATTTAGGAGCGTGAGCAAAGATGAAAGCGCCCTCTTTCTTTTCCTACCAGATTTTTCTTAATGCACATATAATAGGGTTGCCGTATTTCAAACTGTCGAAATCTGGGCATTTTCAGATTTCCGCATGGATATGTCTGGTAAAATCTAGACATACGCAACCCTAACACGTATAACAGTCCTGCTTGCTCTTTCTCACACTTGAAACCGAAGGATTGCTGCTTTTTTATATCATTCCAAATCATCAGATATTGAACTCTGCCGTTTTGTGGCTGCAGTTTAAATAATTCAGTACTGTTGCTACGCCGTTTTCATCCATTAGTCATCCTTTCATAAATAAACTCTGAGGTATCTAATAGGAAACAGTTAAGTGAATAAGCAAAGCAAATTTCAACCTGTTTTCCTTCCTAGGCAGTGATTCCATCCCTCATCGAATATTTTAAGGGATTCTTAGTATCCTTATAAGAGGTCCTGCCTTCAAATTTTGCCAGCTGTTTCCCCCCCCCCCCATAGGAATTCGCATGGCATTCGCTAAGCTTGGCTGTTTATTGCCCTCTCTCATCTCTCAAAAATGTCACCAAGTAGCATGAAATGAATTTTGCATAAAGACTTCTATGAGACCATACTGTTTTTGCTTCAGGTCAGCAGCATTCGAGAGAGAGGGGGGATTAAACAAAACATATCTCCCTTACAAAAAAGAAAAGGGATTTCGAAATTCAGCTGGAAACCTGACAGCAGCCAAGGGGCTTGGTTTCAGTCTCTCGTTAGGTCATTTAGTACATCTTTTCCCTCCATCTCCTTCCAAGGAAAGCAACTATTCAAGGAGTTAGGAGTACTGACATTTCCCAATTACGCGACTGTACAGCATAATACAGAGTTATGAGTTATAATGAAGGCCTACGGGAGACTATTAGCACAGTTTTTTTGGAGATAGCAAAAGGCTTTCTTTAAATATTTATTTTAGTCACTAACCTATATGTAGGAGCAGCAGTTGAAAGAGATGTTAGTGAATAGGCATCATCTTCTAACGTAAAGGACAGAGTGGAGCAGGTGAGCAGCTGCTTCCACTGCTACAGTAAGGATTTTTATTTTCTCTTAAGCATTGTGGCAATTGAAAATAAATCTATTCTTTCATCCTCCTCGAAGATAAACTGGGAAATAGATTGCTCCAAGCAGAAGCACACTGAGAGCAGTGCTCTGGTGGGACAATGTGCCAGTTTGCCCATCCCATAAGACAGATTTCCAAATGTACATCGATAGTCAGTGTGACTTTAGAATACTTGATAGTTAGAAATAAATGCAGGGGTCCATATCGAGGTTCATTAATTGTCTTACTCTAAATGTTGTGAGGATCCTATGCAGTATTAAAATGTGGGGGGTTTGGTGGGGGGATGGGGGATTTTGGGGTTGTTGCTTTTATTTTGATTATGTATTTTGTGGTTTTGATTTTATTCTGTGAATCAACCTGAGACCTCCGGGTATACAGCAGAATAATAATAATAATAATAATAATAATAATAATCTTGCTCACATTTGTTTTTGTTTTTGTTCTGAAGGTCTACAAAAGTGTCTCAGAGCACAGTTCTGATTCACACACTTTTTTTTTTACTAGCTCACTAACTGGTGATTTGTCACAGATATATACATATGACTTGCCTGCATTGCAAAATATGCATCTGAGGGAATGTGGGAGCTATGACTAAGGTGTCTGACACGGCGCTTTCATGCAGGCCATCACTTGATATTGCAGGCAACAGTGTGTGTCCCACTATGTAAACCCACCATTTGCTCCATCTAACACACCCATGCTCGTAATTTCTCAACATCAGACAAGAGCTTGCATGTGTGAATGTGCAGACTGTAGACTAATCACTTCAGAAAGAAAAATCATATCACATATGTTATTATATCTATATGCTATATGTGTGAATCAGGTCCTCCCTTAAAGAGGGCACGTATTGCAGTGAGACCTGGACAACCGACACTCTGTGTTGTGGGTAGGTACAATTGGTAAGCCACAACACCCGATTGGTAGGTCCCTCGAAGCTGGGTACAATCTGGTCAATGGGACACAGTTCTAATGGTTCGAGAGACCTATTTATGCCCATGCATGTGACCCAGAGCTTCCTCTTTCAGTGTGTGCATTCAGAACACCGGCCCACCTCTCAATGCTTTTAGGGCTTTGCGCTTGACCTTGCTATGCCGTCGTGTGTCATCTGTCGTTGGGACAGGGGCACAGCAGGAATTTCCCCCACTTGGCTGATTGGCTGGCGCCATTTGGGTTTCGCCTGCCGTGTAGCAAATTGTCACAACTTGTAAAGTTGCGGATAGGCTCTGGTTCAGGTGATAAGGATGGGAGAACGCTCTCACCATCCCTATGTGAAGGGTATTCCATTAAAGGAATCCAGGGACTTGATGGTTTGGTCAACCCCTGAGAGGGGGTTGTGCCTGTGCCTGAGTCCAGGGGAACATTTCGGTGGCGGAATTAGCCCGTTCCTGGATTTCCACTTATCCGAGTGTTCACCCTTGACTGACCTATGCTGGAACCCTGGGTCAGCACTACTGGAAATGGGCAGCTTCCAACAGGATATTAAAAACACAATAAAACATCAAACATTAAAAACTTCCCTAAACAGGGCTGCCTTCAGATGTCTTCTAAAAGTCAGATAGTTGCTCATTTCCTTGACATCTGATGGGAGGGCGTTCCACACGGCAGGTGCCACTACCAAGAAGGCCCTTTGCCTGGTTCCCCGTAGCTTTACTTCTTGCAGTGAGGGAACCACCAGAAGGCCCTCGGAGCTGAACCTCAGTGTCCGGGCTGAATGAAGGGGGTGGAGATTCTCCTTCAGGTATACTGGGCCAAGGCCATTTATGGCTTTTAAAGATCAGCACCAACACTTTGAATTGTGCAAGGTAAGCTGCTGCCCCTCTCCCTTCTCAGAAAGTTGAAGCCACCTCAATCCACTGTGGCTGGGCTACACAGAGCCATCTGGGTAGCTTGGGGTCATCAATCTGCGCCTGCTTGTCCAGTCCTAGCAACACAATTGTCACTCAAACCCATGACTTCTATCAACACTTTTTAAAAAGCGGCAGATGCTATATGCAATCTTTGTGTCATATCTGGATAGTGACCTTCTCCTTTCCTTCCTTCCTTTCTTGAGCACGTGAGGCAGCCAAGATACAAGGAAAGAAGGAAGGATACATCTGGGAAACTGCAAGCTAACAGGCAATAAATTGCTGAAGAATTTAGGCACAAAAAAGGCTGGATAATTTTTTTGTAGGTTTAAGGAATAGGAGGGCAGAGTCACAGGATGTAGGGTTGCTGTTCGTCCACCATCTTGATACAACCCAAGTTCACACAAAAAATAATGGATGGAATACATGACGTAGGGTCTCAATATGTCTGGAATTTCCTGGGAATAGCTGGAATACTGCAGTTGCCTGCTGTGTCTGGGTGGAAATTGGATAAATGTCCAGGAAAATCCGGCATCCCATGTCAGCAGTGCCGTTTTTCCATTAAAATATCTGAAAAATGGAATTTATTAAAGCAATTTTGCCCAAAAAGCTCAACAACTTTTCCATCTGGATTTTCACTGTTTGAAATATGGCAGACTTACAGGATGTAGAGAGGTAGAGGGGTCCATGAAAATAAAAGCTTCCTTTGGGACAGAAGGGCTGCGTATCTCATTCCAGCTGAGATCTCCTTGAATACTTGAATGCTAAGAACCTATATTTAGTTTTGGTCTCTGCTGATCACTGTGACACTTCCTCCAATTTAAAAGAATTCCCCTTTGGTCTTAGCAAATGATGAAACAGAGTGAATAGCATTGAAGGAGGAGAGATTCACGACATCCTTTGAAATGCAACGGTACCTAATTGCACCAATAATCTACCTTGAATATTTTTTTCAAGATCTCTCAAAACATATTGATCCAAGCATTACTTATTCATCCATCTGAACATCTCTCTCTCTCTCTCTCTCTCTCTCTCTCTCTCTCTCTCTCTCTGCTTTTCCTTCAAAGACAGAAGGAAGCCCCACACAACCCCTCCCCATCATTCACAAAATTAGCCGCAAACTGTAAGGTTATTGCATTATCCACTTAACGTTCAGTATAAACAGATCAGCTCCATGTAATAATGCACCTCTGTAAGTCACCACTGACTGTCAGATTCGCAAGTTTTGAACAGGATTTGTATTCACCTGAGGAGGAATATCAGAAGGAGGCTGCATTAGTGTAAACAGCTTTCTTATTAATCCAGGAGAGATGACATTGACGTGCTAAGCCAGATTTAGCAAATACCTTCATCTAAATCACACAGTGAACTCAAAATGGATCATTTTTAATCTAGGCAATTGTACACAAATCATCTGGCACTCAGAGACATTTTGAAATTAAATCAATAGCTAAGCCTTTCACAAGGGAAGCGTAATTATCGCAGGCAAAATACTCCAACTAACTTGCTGCTAG
This sequence comes from Podarcis liolepis, assembly GCF_965112155.1. NCBI lineage: Eukaryota > Metazoa > Chordata > Lepidosauria > Squamata > Lacertidae > Podarcis > Podarcis liolepis. Next base: position 72,465,607 of record NC_139560.1, on the reverse strand, counting down.
TCACCATGGCCTGTTTATATTTCATGACAAAAGAAACTGGTGTACAATTGGGAAGCACACAGCTAAGTACAATCAGGATGAAAGCAACATCCTGCATTACAGAACACAAAATAATAATAATAATAATAATAATAATAATAATAATAATAATAATAATAATTATTATTATTATTATTATTATTATTATACCGCCCTATACCCAGGGGTCTCAGGGTGGTTCACAGAATAAAATCAAGATATAAAACCACAAAATACCTAATAAAAATAAAAAGAGCAACCCAATACCCCCCCCCAAAAAAAAAACTTTTTAAAAAGGCATAGGATGTAAATCTGATCAACCAAAGGCCTGGTTAAACGTTTTTGCCTGGTGCCTAAAGGTGTCTAATGAATGCTCCAGGTGAACTTCCGTGGGATAGCATTCCGCAGACAGGGGGCCACTGCAGAGAAGGCCCTGTTCTTTTGTTGCCACCCTCCGGACCTCTCGAGGAGGAGGCACATGAGGGAGGGCTTCAGAAGACTATCTCAGGGTCTGGGTAGGTTCATATGAAAAGAGGCAGTCCTTGAGGTATTGCAGTCCTGAGCCGTTTAAGGCTTTACCAAGGAAAGATAATTTCTGCTAATCACAAAGTTTAAGCAAACATGCACAATTCCATTCATTTCACACTACACTCGGCTTTCCCTTTTTCCTGGTACTGTTTTGTGTAATACCTTCCATTTTTTTCTAGATATAGCAAGGAACAGCCTCACGCTTGAACTCTCGACAACTCAAGAGTTCCACAAACTTCCACAAACTTCCAAACATATACCAGCACCCAGGAGCATTAGAAACTTAGCTTTCATGGATTCTGGGATTTTATAGGCATGATATGCTCAACCATACATTCTCCTTTTCCCACGCCACAGGATCCCACAAGATTGCAGCATACAGAGAGCTCGTACAAAGATCTGCTTTGTGTTGCAGACATGTGTGCTGTTTCTAAACTGCTGCAAACACACAGTGTGTGTTTGGAGGGCAGACATGCATTCCCAAGGAGTCCTAGAGATGATTGTAGCATACAGTGAGAAGCAACAGCATTTCTCAATTATCCGTTTCCAACTCTCCCAAGCTATCAGCCAGTTATCTAGGATCCTTGCAGGTACTTAATAAATCATAGATAGAAAAGCCCTTTGGGCATACTTAGCCCATATTGAATGACCTCTATTATCTTACTATATGTATTTCCTATGCCCATGAGAAATACAGCACATCTCTAGTTCCCTTTAAATAATAATGTGTTAAAGAAGAAGGGGGGGAAGCTCTTGGCTGTTAAGATTAATGTGATGCACAGAAAAACTGCAGCAATCCTAAAGCACACCAATTTACTCCCAAATGTTTTCGCCGTGTGGGGCTAAGAGAACCTTGGGCAGGCATCAGAGTTGCTGGGGTTATTTTATTGTATGCATTAATGCGCTTACTATTATAGTAAAAGGTAAAGGTAAAGGACCCCTGGGTGGTTAAGTCCAGTCCAAGGAGTCTATGTGGTTGCGGCATTCATCTCACTTCAGGCTGAGGCATTTGTTCACAGACAGCTTTCTGGGTCATGCAGCCAGCATGACTAAACCGCTTCTGGTGCAACAGAACACTGTGACAGAAACCAGAGTGCATGAAATGCCGTTTACCTTACTGACGCAATGGTACCTATTTATCTACTTGCACTGGTGTACTTTTGAACTGCTAAGCTGGCAGGAGCTGGGACAGAGCATTGGGAGCTTATCCCGTCGTGGGGATTCGAACCGCCAACCTTCTGATCGGCAAGACCAAGAGGCTCAGTGGTTTTTTTGAGTCAAAATGAGAGTAACCCTATATATAGGTGTGTGTGTGTGTGTGTGTGTGTGTGTGTGTGTGTGGAAACATTTGCAGAGGCCAGGACTAGAAATACTAGGTGGAAATTGGAGAGGAGCAGATTTAGACAAAATTCAGAATAAACTTCGTAATTGTAGGAAGCTGTTCACAGCAGAACAGTGTGTCTTGAGGGCTGGTCAGTTCTCCTTTGCTGAAGGATGGACAGATCAAAACATACTCAAGAGGATTCAAAGGGAATGCAGGACAAAGCTCCCAAGCAGTTTATAGTGTCAGGATTCAAGCCCAATCTGGGACTTGAGGGCTGTCAGGTGTGGATTCAATTCAAGCATCTCTGCCAAAAAGGAGAAACTGCAGATGCCACCAACAAGCCAAAGGTCATAGTGCATTATGGGATATTCCTTGATCATTCCAATGTCAGCAATGCTTGCTCATTAATCAGAGCAAGTTGACTACATTGCTCCTGGCTTCAGAAATCATGTTCCCTTTAGGGCTTTCCTTGAAGAGGGAATGTTGGAGGGTATGGAGTCATCTCACTCCCGACCCATTTGAAGGGAGCCCTATATAGGGAAGTTCTTTCATGTTTGATGTTTTATTATGTTTTTATATATGTTGGAAGATGCCCAGAGTGGCTAGGGCAGGAATGGCCAAACTTGGCCCTCCAGATGTTTTGGAACTACAACTCCTATCATCCCTAGCAAACAGGACCAGTGGTCAAGGATGATGGGAACTGTAGTCCCAAAACATCTGGAGGGCCAAGTTTGACCAGGTCTGAGATAGGGCAATCCAGTCAGATGGGCAGGTATAAATAACAACATTATTATGATGATGGAATAAAGGTAAAGGTAAAGGGACCCCTGACCATTAGGTCCAGTCGTGACCGACTCTGGGGTTGCGGCACTCATCTCACTTTACTGTCTGAGGGAGCCGGCATACAGCTTCTGGCTTATGTGGCCAGCATGACTAAGCCGCTTCTGGTGAACCAGAGCAGCGCACGGAAACGCCGTTTACCTTCCCGCCGGACTTTGACGTGCTTTTGAACTGCTAGGTTGGCAGGAGCAGGGACCGAGCAACGGGAGCTCACCCCGCCGTGGGGATTCGAACCGTCGACCTTCTGATTGGCAAGTCCTAGGCTCTGTGGTTTAACCCACAGCGCCACCCGCATCCATATTATGGAATAAGATGTCCCTATTTTCATCAGAGAAATGTTGGAGGGCTTGACATTGCACCTTCCACACAAACAGTTTATTTGTGGGAGCAAATGGCACAAATGTGATGGCTGAAAGATGGCTGAAATACTATAAGACCCAGGCAAGGAACAAAATATATATATGAGAAACAGAAAGCTGGGTGTAGCCATTTCTATCTCAGTGATGCCTGTTCTGCTGCTATCACAATTAGGAGAGACCAAGCTGAACAGCCATCAGGTGTGTAGACATGTGTACAGTCTACGCTTGTTCTCAGCCTAGAGAGGTGATGATGGCTCTCGGCTTTTCTCTGCTTCCTCTTGTCTATTCTGTGCTGGATAATTAAGCCCAGAGTGAATTTGCCAAGTGATCATTTTATATTACCTTTTAAGATAGGCAAAAATCACAGAATTTCTCATTAATGAGCCTCTGTGATGTTTCTGTATTTTAATCAAGGGCAAACCAAGCACACAGGTTTACGGTAGCCTATTCCCCCCCATCCCCACCCCCCGACGTTCATTTAGATTATCCTCCTTTTGTTTTACTAATTGTGTATCTTTCTTGAGGGACCAATATATTTATTAGCAAGCAGGTGGCAACGTACCTGAGAGTCACCATGCCTCTTAGACCTGTTGAGATTGCAAATCTTAGATGTCATTTTTTAAATAACTGGTTCTCTTGAAGCGGCAATTTTATATTTTATTTAAAAAAATTGTCTTTTGGTCAGCTTGAAGCAATAAAACACAAGATGGTTGGCTGGCTTTATTGTTAGCAACCATACCTGGGTTTAAAGATCAACATCATTGTCTTGGGAAGTGATGAAAATTACTCTTGCCACACTGCAATTAGCATTAGTGGGGTGAATCCCCTTTGAAAGCAATGGGAGTGTTTTCGTAGTGCAAATGTTTATTGTAACATGGGTGGATTTTTGTCAGGCTTCTGGAGCCACCAAAAGGCTACCAAAAGCCGCATGGATATCCACACCAGTGGTAATTCGGGAGAGGAGATTTCTGAAGCAAGGCAGAGGAGAGATCAAGTTCCCATTCATTCATCCAACTGTGTCTGGATTGTCTGTCTTGCCAAACACAAGGTGGCTTGTTTAAAATGAGATTCAGAAGCATGGGCAGGCAAACTAAAGCCCAGGGGCTGGATCCGGCCCAATCGCCTTTTAAATCCGGCCTGAGGGCAGTCCGGGAATCAGTGTGATTTTACATGAGTAGAATGTGTCCCTTTATTTAAAATGCCTCTTATTTGTGGGGCATAGGAATTCATTCATTTCCCCACCCCCAAAAAATATAGTCTGGCCCCCCACAAGGTCTGAGCGACAGTGGACCAGCCCTCTGCTGAAAAAGTTTGCTGACCCCTGTTCAGAAGCAATACAAAATACACACGTGAGTGAGAAGATTAAATGTTTTATTCTAAAACAGCAAGCAATGTATACATGGTTCTGACCTATAAGGTAAAGGTAAAGGACCCCTGGATGGTTAAGTCCAGTCAAAGGCGACTATGGGGTTGTGGCACTCATCTCGCTTTCAGGCCAAGGGAGCCAGCATTTGTCCACTTTCCGGGTCATGTGGCCAGCATGACTAAACCGCTTCTGGCACAACAGAACACCGTGATGGAAACCACAGCGCACGGAAACACCGTTTAACTTATTGCCACAGTGGTACCTATTTATCTGCTTGCACTGACATGCTTTCAAACTGCTAGGTTGGCAGGAGCTGGGACAGAGCAACAGGAGCTCACCCGGTTTTGCGGATTCAAACTGCCAACATTCTGATCGGAAAGCCCAAGAGGCTCAGTGGCTTAGACCACAGCGCCACCCACATCCCTTGACCTATAAAGCCTTAAACGGCTCAAGACTGCAATACCTCAAGGACCGCCTCTTCCCAAATGAACCTACCCAGCCCCTGAGATAATCTTCTGAGGTCCTTCTTCGTGTGCCTCCTCCTCGAGAGGTCTAGAGTGTGGCAACATGAGAACGGGTCTTCTCTGCAGTGGCTCCCCGTCTGTGGAATGCTCTCCCCAGGGAAGTTGGCCTGGCGCCTTTTTTACACACCTTTAGGCACCAGAAAAACATTCCTTTTTGACCAGGCCTTTGGTTGATCTTATTGACATCCAACACGTTTTGGAATGTGGCTTTCTTTTTTCGGCGGCGGGGGGGGGGGCGTTATTGGGTAACTGCTTTTGCTTTGATTTTATATGTTGTGGTCTTGTCGTGAACCGCCCTGAGACCTCTGGGTATAGGGTGGTGTATCAGTTGAGTAAATAATACATACATACATACATACATACATACATACATACACACACACATCCATGTTGTTGTTTAGTCATTTAGTCGTATTTGACTCTTCGTGACCCCATGGATCAGAGCACGCCAGGCACTCCCATCTTCCACTGCCTCCCGCAATTTGGTCAAACTCATGCTGGTAGCTTCGAGAACACTATCCAACCATCTCGTCCTCCATCATCCCCTTCTCCTTGTGCCCTCAATCTTTCCCAACATCAGGGTCTTTTCCAGGGAGTCTTCTCTTCTCATGAGGTGGCCAGAGTATTGGAGCCTCAGCTTTATACATACATACATACATACATACATACATACATACCAAGCAAGCACTTCAAACTGCCACTTGGAAGCCCCCAAGAAGCAGCGAAGTGACTCCCCCGGGTAGTCTCAGTTTGCATGGCCCTGCAGCCAATCAGTCCATGCATGAGCTTCAGAGAAACTCTGCCCAAACCATTTGATTTTATTGATAACCTGTGTAGCTTTCAAGCCCGACCATCAAGTGCAGATCATCCATGAGTCACCCCTTCCCAATGCCTTCCTTTCTCAAAACAATGTCAAACATGAAAGTAGTTACCCATCACTATCCCCCCGAACGGATAAGGCACGGGGAAGAGGGCTTCACCTCCTCCCAACGTTCCCAAAACATTTAAGACTGTTCTCAAAAAATCAAGAGAGAGGGAGGGGGAAGGAACAGAGGCAGGAAGGACTCCGTGTCAGACCACTAACTCCTCAATACATTTTGTCTTCCAGGTGCATTTCCCATACACTGTGCCACTGCAAACTGCAGGTGGCAGTAAACATGACTGGCTGCTTCTTCATACAAATAATAATAATAATAATAATAATAATAATAATAATAATAATAATAAATTCCTGCATGTGGAAAGCTAGCATGTCAGGGGAAAAGATTCCAGGCTGGCCTCTGTAAAGACAGGTCACGTTTCTGCTCAGAGCACCTGTCCTTATATTGATCAACCCATCATTTCTGTCCCCTTGAACATTCTGAAGTTGTACAAGCAAGACTGAAATTTATTGCCCTCAATGTGAAGTAAGGGCAGAGGGCTTTTTGTTGTAGAATCCACTGCTTGAAGCATCAAGGGTTGCCAAGTGTCGCTTTGACAGAAGTTTGATCTGCAGCGGTTAACCGCTGATAACATTTAGCCTTGTACCACTGGAAGTTTCACTTGTTGATTTCATTGCAGCAAACTTCCTCTGCTCCAAGCGACAGAAGCAAGCGAGCCTGCTTTTTAATAGTCAAGCAGCATGCTTTTGTGCCTCTATATATCTAGTGCAGTGTAATAGTCCAAAGAGATTCAAAGGGCAAGTCCAGTTCACATGAAACCTGCTGATCATGGCACATTTAGTGCTTCTTCATATTGCTCAATAATCCCTCAAACCCTCATTTAAAACAAAAATGATACAGAGGCTGTTTACAGAGTAAATTAATTTTTCACAAATACTGTCGCATCAGCTGTTATTAGACTCTCATCCTAGCAAAGTACCCAAAATTGTTGTGCTGCTGGTAGTCATGACTGAAAACACAAATTTGCCAATATAACTACATTGTTTTCAGAGTCAATGAACTCTACATGATATGGAAGAATGCAGCTTATCTGGGAAGTCTGAGGAGATTACGTGCACTCAGAGATAACAAACAGCATAAATTATGTTACTTGGACACTTAGAGAGACGAGGGCTGAAGAGAAAGGACAGTGTTTATCCTTAGTAGGAAATAGAATAATACAGAAATATATAGGAATGAGGAGCATGAAGTTTGCTTGGTGTAGTGCATTTTCTGAAGGCAGTCACGTTGGTGCTAAATAATCCTGTCAAGCAGATACACAATACCTTCCGACATTCTCTTCTGTGGCAAATAGTTGTCTGCTATAAGAAACTAAAATTAGCAAACTTGAGTGAGACAGTCACCAGCGCATTAACACAAAATGTGATGAAGCAAAAATTAGAAGAGGCTATACTGGAGACAGAAGAATACACAGGGGCACAATTTCAGACCCTCCAAGTCTCCCTATTTTCCAGGGACAGTCCAAGATTTACAGAAGCCCTCTCAGTTTCTGATTTGATCCCAAAATGACCTGCTTTTCCTTAGGACGTCCCTATTTCCTTTGGAGAAAGGTTGGAGGGTATGGAATTATGTGACCCCCTGAGCCGAGGAGAAAAGTAACTATACAATCTTTAGAAGGCGTGTGAATGCAGTCCTGTATAGGGAAGTTTCATCAGAAAAATGTTGGAGGATATGGCAGGATATCCCTATTTTCATTGGAGGATTTGGAATTATGTAACCCCCGAGCCAAGCAGATAAGTAACCATACAAGCTTTAGAAGGCAACCATGCATAGGGAAGGTTTTTTTATGTTTAAAGTTTTATTATGTTTATTGTGCTTTTGCTGTAAACAAAAACTGGTGAAGGATCTAAGGCAGGCTTCTTCAACCTCGGCCCATCAGATGTTTTTGGCCTACAACTCCCATGATCCCTAGCCAGCAGGACCAGTGGTCAGGGATGATGGGAATTGTAGTCTCAAAACATCTGGAGGGCCAAGGGTGAGGAAGCTTGATCTAAGGCCCTCTCCAGAGCACACCCACCAGCCTCCTATGTTGCATTTGGAACAGACAAGAGCATATTCACTTCAAGAAACATCATAGACCACTGGTCTTCAACTGGTAGGTTAGGACCCATCAGTGAGCCACAGCCTGGTCCAAGATGGATCGAAACAGGAGCACAATCATCATGCAAATTATATGGTAAAAGATTAAGGAATTGGGTCCCCAAATGCACGTTTGAGTTAAAATTGTGTCCTGGGTCTGAAAAGGTTGAGGATACCTGCTGTATCCTCATGCAATGAACCAATTCACAAGCCAGTATAACATATTTTGTTATTTGTTTCAACAAATTTTATATACCGCTGGATGTTGGTAAAATCTCTAAGCGGTTCCAAGGGGGTGTACAACTGTCACAACTTCCTGTATCGGGAAGTTTCTAATGGTTGACATTTTATTGTGCTTTTATTTGTGCTGGAAGCTGCCCAGAGTGGCTGGGGAAACCTATTGTTGTTGTTGTTGTTGTTGTTGTTGGAAGCCTCCCACAGTGGCTGGGGCAACCCGGTAAAATGGGTGGGGTATTATTAGTAATCGTATTAGTATTATTAAATAGGACATCCCTATTTTCATCAGAGAATTGTTGGAGGATATGCTATATGGGAAGGGAGATATGGGGAAGCTGTGAAGATGTGCTGAATGGGAGGATGACTAAGAGGGTGCTGTTGTGAGTGTGTTGTTGCTTTGCCTGGGGATTAGGTGGGTGACGTTCTCTGAAGGGGGTTGCACTCTGGCTGAGGGAGAATCTTCATACTTTGTAAACACTCCTAGATTTCAGCTTATCACTGGATAGTGTATAGTGGTTTCTGTGACTAGGAGTGCTTATGCCCAGCTTCAGCTGGTCTACAGCTTTGGCTGTTCTGGACTGGAATAGCCTGGCCTCAGTTGTCCAGTTGCTCTCTATTCTTTATTATTCTTTAATTAATTTGTATACCACCCTTTATCAAAAGATCCCAGGCAGTGTACAACATTCTGAACATCAATGATAAAAAGCATAGTGACAGACAGCCTAATAATAAAATAGTCACCATAATAACAGTCCTCTTCCCCATACTTTCACAGGCCATAGATTATTTAATAGCCACAGGCCTGGGTAAAGAGGAATGTTTTTGCCTGGAGCCTAAAAACATGCAATGATGGCGCCAGGTGAGTCTCTCTGGGGAGAGTGTTCCACAATGGGCCTACCCTTGAAGAGGGTCTGGGGGCTAAGGCTAGTGCTTGGTTGATAAGCAGGGCAGCCTATGGGACCACGAGAGCATTGTATTGTCTGCAAGTGAGCCACTGGACCCAATTTAAGAGGGTGACATCTTTCCGCAGGGCCTGCAAGACAGAGCTGTTCCACCAGGCCTTTAGCCAAGGCAAAGTCTGATCCCCCTCCTTCTGTAATCCTCATAGAACTCTAGCCCAATGGTTGCCATTAATTTGACTCTGAATTGATTTTAGAATGAATTGATTTTAGAATGTATTTCAACTAATTGATTGTGATTTTATGTAAACTATGTTATTTTTACTGTTGTTAGCCACTCCGAGCCCGGCTTTGGCTGGGGAGGGTGGGATATAAATAATGTATTATTGTTGTTGTTGTTGTTGTTGTTGTTGTTGTTGTTGTTGTTGTTCTTGTTGTTGTAAAGGGACCCCTGACCATTCGGTCCAGTCATGACCGACTCTGGGGTTGCGGCGTTCATCTCGCTTTATTGACCGAGGGAACCGCTGTACAGCTTCCGGGTCATGTGGCCAGCATGACTAAGCCAATTCTGGCGAACCAGAGCAGCGCACGGAAACGCCGTTTACCTTCCTGCCGGAGTGGTACCTATTTATTTACTTGCACTTTGACGTGCTTTCGAACTGCTAGGTTGGCAGGAGCAGGGACTGAGCAAAGGGAGCTCACCCCCTCACAGGGATTCAAACCGCCGACCTTCTGATCAGCAAGTCCTAGGTTCTGTGGTTTAACCCACAGCGCCACCCATGTCCCATTATTATTATTATACATTATACATTATTATTATTATTATACAAATCTCTAAATGACAAAGTACCTAAAACAGTACTTTAAATTCAACCATCTTGGGTCCTATTATCTGCAGGGGACCTGTTCTGGCAATGTCACTGGGGAGCTGTATAAATGACATTGACTCATGACAATAAGTTCTCGGTTGCAGTTTTCAATTTGTGGAATACCCTTCCTAGTCGAGGGCATCTGTCACCCTCTTTATTAACTTTCAGGGAGGATTTAACAACATCCCTGCACCACCACCAGCAGCGCTTGCACGGACTTCTCCTGGCAGACTGGCCCAGTTGACTTCACTCAGGAATTTGTTCATGCCATGAATAGATGTGTATACAATTGGGATGCAAGGATCTGACTGGCCTGGAAGGGAGGGGGCATTTAAGTTAGAAAAGCCTCATTTATGAGGAGCAAGAAGTGGCTAGAGCAATCCTTACGCATTCTTTATATTTGCTCTTAATCGTTCCGACAGGTCACCAGTTCTCACATTAATGTGAAGTTTTCTAGAATTCTGCCGACATCACCTTTCTAACCATTAGTGGGCTCTGGGGCATTCTGGTTCATGTGAGAGGCATTCCAGAACTGGGAGCAAACTGCACAAAATGTCAACATATCCTCTTCTTCCCCTGCCCGCTGCAACACACAGTACTTACAAAACGATTTCGCCCCTGTGGCAAAGAGGAGATAAACAGCTGGTACGCTGCTGTCTTTTATACAACTGGCTGTAAGTTTTCACAGGGACCTCTATAATGGCTAGCCTATAATTTATCTCCCAGGACTGTGAAACCGTAAGGGCTGCTTCAGTTGTCCTGCCTGGAGGTGATATTCGAAGAAACCTAATGGCACATCAGAATAAGCCATTGGGGAGAATGACACCTATGGAGAGGTAGAAAGTTTGCAGTGTGGAAAACAATCTGTGGAAACCAGCAGTCATGTTATTTCTGCCTGTTTCTTTCACACATTTCAAGACCTATAACTGACTGCCAGCATTGTACAGAATTGCATGTCCCTTATTTATCCATAATAAAAAAATAATAATAATAATGCAGTCATACCTTGGAAGTCAAACGGAATCCGTTCTGGAAGTCCATTCGACTTCTAAAACGTTTGGAAACCAAAGCGCGGGTTCTGATTGGCTGCAGGAAGCTCAGAAGTCGCGGAAGCCCCATCGGACACTCAGCTTCCAAAAATAGTTCGCAAACCGGAACAGTCACTTCCGGGTTTGTGGCGTTTGGGAACCAAAATGTTCGAGAACTAAGCTGTTTCCAAACCAAGGTATGACTGTAATTATTATTATTATTCCACTCTGGGCAGCTCCCAGCAGAATATTAAAAACGCAATAAAACATCAAACATTAAAAACTTCCCTAAACAGGGCTGCCTTCAGATGTCTTTTAAAAGTCAGATAGTTGTTTATTTCCTTGACATCTGATGGGAGGGCGTTCCAGGGGGTGGCCGCCACTACCAAGAAGGCCCTCTGCCTAGTTCCCTGTAACACACCCTTTTGCACAATGCATATTCTCCATCACTTCTCTGGTGCATCTTCCACTGACCTAAAGAAATGATAGCTGAAACCAGCAAATGGACAACAGAAACCACCATCATCAACAGCTGCTAGTCACAATGTCTATATTCCACTTCTGCTGTGGAAGGCAGTAAAACCTTTGAATACCAGTTGCTGGAAACCAGAGGAAGGGAGCTTGTGGGTTTTCCACGGGCATTTGGTTGGCTTCTATGAGATCAGGATGTCGAACTAGATGGTACAATGCCCTAATCCTGCACTGGCACATGGGTTTTGCAATGTCCTCAAGTCCACCCGTGTGACTCTCCAGTCTGAGGCCGGGGACAGATTTCACCTGCAAGATTTCAGCCTGCTTGCTTTTTCCAACAGAACTCGATGGCCTTAAATGTTGGTGCCCTTTGTTCGTGAAATCAGACTGAGGCTACCCAAGCAGTTTATCCAGCATTTGTTTTATGCTTCAGAAAATGTAAGAAGGGGAGAGAGATCAGCCCAGCTAGTCTACTCTTTTATAAAAAGTCGGCAGAAAAATCCTCTTTTGTACACTTCAGATCAGCTGAAGTTGCACTTCAATATTGCACAAAACCAATTTTATGTCCCTGCACAAATACACATTTTCCAGGAACTGAGACTCCACAGAGGGAGAGAGCGTTTTCTCAAGTAATTACTTAAACATTGGTTTGCAAAAAGTAATAAAAAATGCAGGGTCGATGCACTGGTTTTATTTTATTTAAATGCTGAGTCATCTATAAAACTAAAGAAATTAAAATGTTCTATGCCAGTTAATTAACTTTCCTCCATTCTGCATCTTTTCAGACCCACAAATTATTAGAGATTAACAGTGTAATTTCTGAAGATTTGTGCAAGTGCATTTGACTGCTGCATGGGAGTATTTGTTACGTTCTGCAATATTATATGGTGAAGCTGACAGTACAGATCACCTTAGGAAGCACTTACGTGCCAACGAAATGATATTCATGAACGGGCCAGAAAATGGTTTGTTATATGAACAGCTGAATGTAAATAATATATTGCAATGGCCTGAAATGTTTTGAGTTTCGTGGTGAATTCAGGTGCTTTGCTTGATCCAAGGTTCTCTGCCATCACTGAAGAGTGTGCGTTAGGATACATCATAGAAGCCCCCTCCTCCCAGAATCTATCCCAAGAATGACTGGGATGGGAAGGGAGGGAGGGAGGGAGGGAGGAAGGAAGGACTCAGAATGACTTCTGAATGTGTCACTACAAAGGAAGCATTTCACCAGAAATGAGCCTCAAGGCTACCTCTTGAACTTGACAGGCTAACTACCTTCTTGAATAAATCTATTGATGGAAGGTAACCTGGATACAGTGGTACCTTGGTTCTCAAACTTAATCCGTTCCAGAAGTCTGTTCCAAAACCAAAGTGTTCCAAAACCAAGGCGTGCTTTCCCATAGAAAGTAATGCAAAATGGATTAATCCATTCCAGACTTTTAAAAACAACCCCTAAAACAGAAATATAACATGGATTTTCCTCTCTAACGAGACCATGGATCCATAAAATGAAAACAATAATAATAATAATAATAATAATAATAATAATAATAATAATAATAATAATAATTTATTATTTATACCCCGCCCATCTGGCTGGGCCTCCCCAGCCACTCTGGGCGGCTTCCATAAAAACCAAAAATACAATAAAATATCACACGTTAAAAACTTCCCTGAACAGGGCTGCCTTAAGATGTCTCCTGAATGTCAGGTAGTTGTTTATCGCCTTGACATCTGCTGGAAGGGTGTTCCACAGGGCGGGCGCCACTACCGAGAAGGCCCTCTGCCTGGTTCCCTGTAGCTTTGCTTCTCGCAATGAGGGAACCGCCAGAAGGCCCTCGGCGCTGGACCTCAGCATCCGGGCAGAATGATGGGGGTGGAGACGCTCCTTCAGGTATACTGGACCGAGGCCGTTTAGGGCTTTAAAGGTCAGCACCAACACTTTGAATTGTGCTCGGAAACGTACTGGGAGCCAATGCAGGTCTTTCAAGACCGGTGTTATATGGTCTCGGCGGCCGCTCCCAGTCACCAGTCTAGCTGCCGCATTCTGGATTAGTTGTAGTTTCCGAGTCACCTTCAAAGGTAGCCCCACGTAGAGTGCATTGCAGTAGTCCAAGCGGGAGATAACCAGAGTATGCACCACTCTGGCGAGGCAGTCCACAGGCAGATAGGGTCTCAGCCTACATACCAGATGGAGCTGGTAAACAGCTGCCCTGGACACAGATTTGACCTGTGCCTCCATGGACAGCTGTGAGTCCAAAATGACTCCCAGGCTGCGCACCTGGTCCTTCAGGGGCACAGTTACCCCATTCAGGACCAGGGAATCCTCCACACCTGCCCGCCTTCTGTCCCCCAAGAACAGTACTTCTGTCTTGTCAGGATTCAACCTCAATCTGTTAGCCGCCATCCATCCTCCAACCGCCTCCAGACACTCACACAGGACCTTCACCGCCTTCACTGGTTCTGATTTAAAAGAGAGGTAGAGCTGGGTATCATCCGCATACTGATGAACACCCAGCCCAAACCTCCTGATGATCTCTCCCAGCGGCCGCATGTAGATGTTGAAAAGCATGGGGGAGAGGACAGAACCCTGAGGCACCCCACAAGTGAGAGCCCAGGGGTCTGAACACTCATCCCCCACCACCACTTTCTGAACACGGCCCAGGAGGAAGGAGCGGAACCACTGTATAACAGTGCCCCCAGCTCCCAGCCCCTCAAGATGGTCCAGAAGGATGCTATGGTCGATGGTATCGAACGCCGCTGAGAGATCCAGCAGAACTAGGAAACAGCTCTCACCTTTGTCCCTAGCCCGCCGGAGATCATCAACCAGTGCGACCAAGGCAGTTTCAGTCCCATGATGAGCCCTGAATCCCGACTGGAAGGGATCCAAATGGTCCGCTTCTTCCAGGCGTGCCTGGAGTTGTTCGGCAACCGCTCGCTCAATCACCTTGCCCAGGAATGGAAGATTTGAGACTGGGCGATAGTTGGCCATCGTGGCCGCATCTAAAGATGGTTTTTTAAGAAGCGGTTTAATAACCGCCTCTTTCAGCGGGTCTGGGAAGGCTCCCTCACGGAGGGAAGCATTCACCACCCCACGAAGCCCATCGCCCAGCCCTTCCCGGCTTGCTTTTATTAGCCAGGATGGGCAAGGATCCAGGAGACAGGTGGTTGGTTTCACTCGTCCAAGCAGCCTGTCCACATCCTCGGAGGTAACAGATTGGAATTGATCCCACTCAACTTGACCAGACAGAACTCTTGCACTCTCCCGCCCCGGCCCTGCTCCCACGGTGGAGTCTACTTCTTCCCGAATCTGAGCGATTTTATCTGCAAAAAACTTTGCAAAATCATTGCAGGAGAACATGTGGCCCGTACTGGGCCCCGATGTTGCAGGTGGTTCCGCTAAATTGTGAACCACCTGAAAAAGTCTCCTGCTGCTGTTTTCTGCAGATGCAATAGAGGCGGTGAAGAAATTCTTCTTCGCCGTCGCTATCGCCACTTGGTAGGCTCGACGTTGAGCTCTAACCTGTGTCCGGTCAGATTCGGAATGAGTTATCCGCCACCGGCGCTCTAGCCGTCTCAACGATTGTTTCATTGCCCTCAGATCCGTGGAAAACCACGGGGCTGTCCGGGCTCCATGCAATCGGAGAGGGCGCTTCGGAGCCAAACAGTCAATAGCCCTGGTTAACTCCACATTCCAGCGGGCCACCAGGGAATCAGCTGAAAGGCCATCAACATGGGATAAAGCATCCCCTACCACTCTCTGGAAACCATTTGGATCCATTAAGTGGCGGGGGCAGACCATCCGAATTGGTCCCACCTCCCTGCAGAGGGGATGGGTCGCAGAGAAGTCCAGTTGCACCAGGAAGTGATCTGACCATGGCACTTCTTTCGTTTCGCTTTTACTTAGTGTCAGATCACCAACATCCATAGAGGTAAACACCAGGTCCAAGGCAATAATGTACTGCAGTCACACAATTAATCAATCAGTAGCTGAACTGGGTTCCACACAGTCACAAAAACAAAACAAAACAAAAAACCGCAAAAACAAAAACGCAAAATAAATAGCAAAAACAGACAGACCTCAGTGTAACACTCAAAACGGAACATGTTCGGCTTCCGAAAAAAGTTCGCAAACTGGAACACTTACTTCTGGGTTTGCAGTGTTTGGGTTCCAAGTTGTTTGAGTCCCAAGGCATTTGAGAACCAAGGTACCACTGTGATTTATTTCCATCAGATGAGTGTAGCCAGTGACATGGGATAGAAGGCAGTACACAATCTTTACTACCTAGTTGTTTGGTAAGCAGAGGGAAGCCTCTGGGCAGAAGCAGGTACAACAGCAGCAACGTCGTGCTTCCCAATGCTGTGCGCACCATCAAACAGGTGAATTGGCCAGGTACAAAAGAGAACATGGCTTCTACAACTTTTAAGAGTGCCAATTTCAAGAGGTATAGTTTGTCACTGTTAGCTGGGTGGGTGGCAGTGCTGTCATTGGGAGGGTGCCCCTTCTGCTATTCCTTCCCTCATGTGCAGTGGCTGTTCTGAACATGCACAGAGTGTGCTTTTCCCCCACGAGTGAACAACAGCAACAAGTAACGCCAGCAACTTCAGAATTGAGCACAGGTGCTCACTATGTATGTGACTAGAAGCAAAACATACATGCTCAATAACCTGTTGAGTGAGCTTGCTTGCTTGCTTTGACTCAGTAGACACCTGAGGAGTGTTAAGAGTAAGGCAGATCTTCAACATAATTTGTCAGCTGATGAAGAAGAAAAAGAAACTAGGAGTACAGTGGTACCTCGGGTTAAGTACTTAATTCGTTCCGGAGGTCCGTTCTTAACCTGAACCACCACTTTAGCTAATGGGGCCTCCTGCTGCTGCCGTGCCGCTAGAGCACGATTTCTGTTCTCATCCTGAAGCAAAGTTCTTAACCTGAAGCACTATTTCTGGGTTAGCGGAGTCTGTAACCTAAAGCGTATGTAACCTGAAGTGTATGTAACCCGAGGTACCACTGTAAATGTATCCAAGAAGGCTGTGGGGAAACAAACTAGCTACGAAATTCTCCAGGTAGGTTCTGCATGTACCAAACATTTCCTGCCCCCCGCCCCACAATTTCTTGAAAGGAAAATTTCCCCAAACCATCCACAACTTATTGGCTTATTGGACAATACTGGATAGGCAGCATGTTTTTAAAAGCTTTAGATCACTTTAAATAGCTTTGAAAGCTATTTTTGAAAACTTGTAGTGCATCTTATTTTAAAGAACGGAAATATTTAACAAAATAGGAACAAGGGTAGATTGGGGATAAATGGCAGGGATTGCAGTGAATTAGCACAGTCTTTTCTTGAACTTCCATTAATTTATATTACAAGTCTATTGATTAATATAAATTAAATATTTTGGTGGAAATACATAAGACATACTGATTAGGAATATGGGGGGGGGGGGGACTACCTTAATTCTGCCTGATACTTTAAAGGAAATTTTTGCTCAGAAAAATACTCAGTTTTCTCAGCACAAATTAAAACCACTAACAGTCATCATATAGACATGGCTATCTATGTATCACCTCCTGGCAAATAGAAGGGGAAGAAATGGAGGCAGTGAGAGATTCTACTTTCTTGGGCTCCATGATCAAGAGACGCCTGCTTCTTGGGAGAAAAGCAATGACAAACCTAGACAGCATCTTAAAAAGTAGAGACATCACCTTGCCAACAAAGGTCCGTATAGTAGAAGCTATGGTTTTCCCAGTAGTGATGTATGGAAATGAGAGCTGGACCATAAAGAAGGCTGATCGTTGAAGAATTGATGCTTTTGAATTATGGTGCTGGAGGAGACTCTTGAGAGTCCCATGGACTGCAAGAAGATCAAACCTATCCATTCTGAAGGAAATCAGCCCTGAGTGCTCACTGGAAGGACACATCGTGAAGCTGAGGCTCCAATATTTTGGCCGCCTCATGAGAAGAGAAGACTCCCTGGAAAAGACCCTGATGTTGGGAAAGATGAAGGGCACAAGGAGAAGGGGACGACAGAGGACGAGATGGTTGGATAGTGTTCTCGAAGCTACCAGCATGAGTTTGACCAAACTGCGGGAGGCAGTGGAAGACAGGAGTGCCTGGCGTGCTCTGGTCCATGGGGTCATGAAGAGTCGGACACGACTAAATGACTAAACAACAACAACATCTATGTATCATGTGTGTAAATGGCTGAATTCTGCATTATCCTGAGCATCCAATTACACCTACCCTCCCCAGGGATCAGATGATATCCCCAAGCCTGTTTCCTATTTGGGACACTTCTTCATAAGAACAATGTGCAGCTTTTGCAATGGAGCAGGAAATCATGGCCATCTGCAGCATTCTCCGTACTATTCATGTAAGTTGTACACAATTGTTTAAAATACAATATGCATTTCTATTAATATTTTATAAATTTCACTGGTTTCCCCTTTTATAACAGGGCAGATAGATAGTCACAGTTGGGAAAAACTGTGGGAGAAACGTATGTTGAAAATGCTGTCTATAAGAATAAAAGAAAATTATTATAAATTAATTTGGAGATGGTATTTAACACCAGTCAGGTGAAATCAAATAAACAAGGAATAGTCCGTGTTATGTTGGAGGGGATGCCAGGAAACAGGGACTTATGTTCACATGTGGTGGGGGTGTAAATATGTACAATTTTGGAGAGCATCATCTTGATTATTTGACTTTGGGTTTAGAAGTATCTAGTGCCACTGCAGACGAAGGAAGTGAAGTAGCTATCTCCCACTGGCATTCAGGAGCAGTTGGCTACTGCCCTTGTTTGAAAATCACACCCAGTGAGATTCAAATATATTAAAATTCAGCATTCAATGAGTTGAAATGTGACTTCATTAACACATACTGTGAAAAGTTATTGGCAAAATGAAACCGATGAGCCTAGTTGGTTCCCTTAGTACCCCAAGATGAATGAACTGCTTGAGCTTTCCAAGATATGTGTGTGTGTGTGTGTATTTATATTCACCCTTGGGTAAAAAAGGAAGTCTTTTAAAAAATCAGCTTGGTAGATAGGAGACCACAACTACAGCTCTCATTTAATGTAGTTATTGCTCTCCATATTACGTTTAGCCTACCAGTGTATTAGCAGAGTCCCCTGCAATCGTGTAATGGCAATGTTTGAGAGACCTTGCTTAAAATAGAGCCCACAGTTCTTTTTCTGTCTCGGAAAAGTAAACGGTCAATGCACTGTGCAACTTCAAAGAGTTATTTTGATCTCCTTTGAAGTTTCCCCAATTCACTTTTGTTAAATAAACTTAACACAGACTCCTAAATTTGGGCTCTTGCAGGAATTTTCCTTCCCCTTGGCAGCAGCCTACCATAGACGATTATGTTGATTCTGAAACTAGGAGACTTGCATAAATATGCCCTGTAGGGGAGCGAGTTCTTGATGAAATCGTGGATGTTCCAGCCATCATTTTCAAATATGAAAACAGAATACTAGAATATCACTACCGGCAAGTTATGTTTCAAATCAATATGTGACAGGTCATATCGACACCATATATTTGAAGCTCTCTTATACTACTTTAGCAGTCATGGGAAATCCTGGGAACTGTAATGTGTTAAGGGTGTTGATCCAGCACCCTTAGCAAACACAGGACTTTCCAAGGCTGTTCAGGTGTTATAAGAATGCTTTAAGAATACTCAAGGCAACAATAACAGACCCTCCATGTGTCCCTATTTTCCAGGGACGTCCCAGATTTACACAAGCCGTCCCAGTTTCTGATTTGACCCCAGAATGTCCCGCTTTCCCTTAGGGCATCGCTTATTTTCACTGGAGAAATGTTGGAGTGTATGGAGTTATATGACCCCCGAGCCAAGGAGATAAGTAATTATGCAATCTTTAGAAAACATCTGAAGGCAGCCCTGTGTAAGGATTTTTTTAAAAAAAATGTTTAATGTTTAATTCTGTTTTTATATATGTTGCAAGTCACCAGAGTGGCTGGGGCAACCCAGTCAGATGAGCATCATAATAATAATAATAATAATAATAATAATAATAATAATAATAATAATAATAATAATTGCTGTCCCTATTTTCATCAGAGAAATGTTGGAGGGTATGACAGGTTTCTTCACATCAGCATGCACTTCACCTCTCTCTCCATTCTCTCCCATGCTCTCTCCTCTTCAGACTGTTCTTTCAGGACGTTCTCCTCTTCTCTCAGTCCCTTGGGACCATTATTCTCACCAATATCCTGTAATGGCTTGGGTCTCTCCCACGGACACGAGACAACTCCAGCAGTCAATTATTTCAGATCTATTGCTCAAACAAAAAAATCATGATGGGGCTCAGCTACTCAGCAACCTCCCCAATGAAGCAGTTGCTGGGACTGAGCTATGCCCCCTTTCTCCCCGACAGGAAAACACCCACTTTTTGCGCCTCTCACAAAGTCTCGAGAGCCTATGAGTTTTGGGGGAGGCTATTGACGGTCTTCCTGTGTCTGATTCACTGCTGGAGTTGACAGGCTGCTTATTCTCACTGGGACTTTCCCCTCCCTGATCTCTGTGCTCAGAGAGCAAGTTACGGCTGCAGCCTGCCATCCCCTCCTCCCTGCATTCCAGCCTTATCTGTTCCCTCTGTCTGCCAGTGTTCCTATTTCCTGTCAGCAAAGGGCCATCGCTGACATTTTCCTTTCCTAGGTCCAGGGCTTTTCCCCAGCCACAATTCACTGGAACTCAGTTCCTGTTAGAATTCCTGCTCCATGATTGCAATCATGGGATTGTTGTCTTTCACATGACGTTGTATGTTTTGACTCCACAGAGTGGGAAGTGACGGAGACAGGATGTTTGAGTTACTGTGTTCCGTGAAGTGGGACTATTGTCCTTTGTTCTTTTTCTCGTTGCTGTCTGATGCTAGAGAGCGAGGGAGCCATGTTGCAGTGCTCCGTGTGTGTTTATATGTAAATAAAGTAGATTAGCCAAAATGCTGAGTTGCTGAGGTCTGTCATGCGCATGATGCGCAAACTCTGCGGATCCCTAAGTGTGCCGGTCTTGGCTGGCATTGGTTGCTGTGATGTTCGGGCTGAAGAAAGTTTATGAAACTCTTGAACGATCGACCAGGAGGGAGAGAACATGCCAGTCGGGCATGTGTCTCTACCAGGGTCCTGAACTCCTGACAATTCCAACCCCTCTTGGTTGGGTGCTATTGCCATGAAAAGAGAAGGGGTGGTGGTTCATGGTGAGCTCCAGAACCTCTTTTCCTAGAAAAATAGCACTGCCTAGGTCCTGTGCTTCTCTAAGCCTGCTATCTCTTTAGCCTCCACATTCTTCAGCCCCTGCTACTCTTAACTAATTCCTTTAGTCAAGGATGGCTAACCTGTGATACTTTAAATGCTGTGGGACTACAACTTCCATCATGTCTGACAATTGGACATGCTGCCGGGGGGGGAGGGGTTGGAGGGCCACAGCTTTCCCACCCCTGATGTAAACGAAGAATAACCTTCATTCTGAATACATTTCAGAATCCATGTTACAGAGGCAGGAAGAGGAAGTAAATTATACAGAAACTGGAATAAACCAGGCTGCTTCTTGCATGTTCTCCGAGAGCTAACCTTTTTAATGAGTGTTCCATATTTTCCTTCTTCTAACATAATGTCTCCTCACTGAGAGAAATGTCCTTCAATCTACGGGCACTGCACGGTTCGGAAAACTACACAAATATCAGATTTCTATTGCTAATTTTGTGAAATGCTGGAAACTGTTGTTGGAGAAGCAGTGTGAAGGGTGACAAATTACAGCACATATAAGCAGTGAATTTCTTTCTCTGCATTTAATAATGTTGACATTAAACTAGACATTCTACTGTCCTTTAAACAATGGTAGCTGAAATCAATAAAATGTCATGTTCACCTTAGTTTTGATTATTATGTTAATGTATGTGGTAGTTGACAAAAGCATGCTATTTTTGCAACCTTAAAATGTTGTGCGAGCTTGTGGCTGGATTTGTGCCTCTTCTTTACAACCTATTTAGCATATCCCATCACCTCTCACTTCTGTGCCTAAAGCAAAGTTTGAAAACAAACTAAAGCCTCATGCTCAAAGATTTCTTTAGTAGCGCACACGCTAACAAACAGAAGATCTAGTGACCAAAGAAAATGAAATCCACGTTCATTTGGGGAATGAGGTGGCTTACTAGGCATAGAAAGTGGATATCAGGGATATATGAAGTTTTTTTTCATTATTTCCAGGACCTTAAAAAACTCAGCTAGAGTGGGGAGAAAGCATACATACACTGAAGCAGACAGACCTATTGAATCAAATTAAAAAACACAGCATTTCCGCTTAACCAGATATTGGATTGGGTTCAGAGCTTATCAGCCTATTGACAAATTGGACATTTAGCTGCCCAGTGGGGGGATGCTAAGCAACTGAGCCCCAGCCATCCTCACCGTTCCTGATCAATGTACTTTTTCTCCTCTGTCCATCACTTGTGCCGTGATGCAAAATTAAAAGGGAAGGATATGGAATGAAGGAGTAGGAGAGCAAAACTGGACACTTGGACAGAAGAGGACTAATGGGACCAGAGGAATAACGGGACTAATGTGTGAGCAGCTTAAAGCTTAACCCATAACAAACTACAGCTCCCTGGATTTTGAGGGGGAAGTGACTTAAGTGTATGGTGTGCAGATAGCTCAAATAAATAGAGAAAAGATTTTTAAAGCCCTATGTTGGAAACAATATCTGATGAATGGCTAATTATTAGCCAGACTTAGCTTTCATTTACACAAGATCAATTATTATTGAAGTTAGCAAGAACTGCCATAGGCAGCATTTAGCTTAATAAATAGGTCGGTTTTCAGGGTCAACTGCTGCTCTAACATCTTCCAGCTCCCTATAATCTTGTTGCCACCTCACCCCGCCCTGTCTCCATCCTGACCAAAAGCAGTTGGAACAGCTCCCCTCAGGTTTTCTCTTGCTTCGTATTTGCACAGTTTACAAGGTACATTGGTACATTGGTACCCTGGGTTACATACGCTTCAGGTTACATACATTTCAGGTTACAGACTCCACTAAGCCAGAAATAGTACCTCGGGTTAAGAACTTTGCTTCAGGATGAGAACAGAAATCACGCGGCAGCGGCAGCACAGCGGCAGCAGAAGGCCCCATTAGCTAAAGTGGTGCTTCAGGTTAAGAACAGTTTCAGGTTAAGAACGGACCTCCAGAACAAATTAAGTAACCAAAGGTACCACTGTACTTGCATTTTCTCCCCTTGGTTTTAACAAACCTGTATTTGGGATGTGGAGAACATAATTCATTTTTTTCTAGGAAGCGATCTGCCTGAGGACAACCCAGACTCCCTCCTTATGTGCACGACGCCATGCGCCCCTGCCTGGCACATGAGTGTTTGCCTGATGGCAGCGGGGGATGGGAAACTTCACCCTCCGCATGTCCTACCCCTGCCTGGCGCACCAGCACTCTCCAATTGGTGGTGGGGAATGGTGGTCCCCTGCCCACAAATATTGAGGGCCCCTTCTGCCCCCCATAGTTGGCACCTCTGGCTCCCACACTTATTTTAGGAAGCCACAACTGTTTACAATGGTATCATATCACAGTGCTTTAAATATATAGTGTGAATGTGGCCTATATCTGGTCTTAGAAGCTTACAAAAAGCTTGGCCTATTACTCAACATCCAAAACACCAAAGTGCTGCACAGGCAAGCACAAAACAACCCATCTGCAGTGCCACAAATCCAACTCAATGGTGCAGTGTTGGAAAATGTCAATCACTTCTCCTACCTGGGCAGTTTCTTTCCACAAGGGCCGACATTGAAACCAAAATCCAGCATCGCCTGAGCTCTGCAAGTGCAGCTTTCTCCTGATTGATGTGCAGAGTGTTTGAGGACTGGGACATTCACAGGGAAACCAGAATGATTGTTTACAAAGCTATTGTACCACCAACCTTACTGTATGCTTGTGAAACATGGACCACTTATCAACGTCATCTCCAACTCCTCAAAAGATTCCATCAATGGAGTCTCCTATTCTGGGCTTCTGGTGCACCGGGGTTTACACAAGCGTAATAGAGTTAGCCAGGATGCCAGAAGGGATACAATTTATGAGCTTTCTCCATTATCTGCACTGCAGTGGGTTTTCAGTCAACAGTGCAAAGGCTGAGCTGAAGCATTCCCTGCTGGTTACCTGCTTTCAGCAATAGAGGTTGCTGTTTGGTAGTACCCAATTGGTTAACTGTCAGATTCTAGAGCTCCCTATTGGTGGCTCTTAGGTAATTCACAAAATACAGAGTCCATTCATAAAACACAGTGTTCATTCATAAAGCAGTAACACAAATCTCCATTGCTACATATTGGGTGTATATTTCAGCAGTTGAATGTACAAGTTTATGGCCATGCTGTAGTGTAGTGCTTATGCAACTATGAATAAAAGGTGGCTGGGCTCATTGTCTCAAGGTCGGGGGGGGGGGGGAAGAGGTGACAAAACTGATTTCCAATAAGTGCCCCCCCCTTTATTTCCATAACAATTCCTTGAGTCTGTACTCTGAATGGTGACACCAGTGACCTAGAAGGTGCAGGGCTTGTCAGTCCAACCCTTGCACAGTCTCATCAGGGCTGACCTTAAGGCAATTGGAGCAACTGGGCCAAATTGGGCCCTGTGGGCTGCTCCCAAAAAGGCCCCCACACCAGGGCAATCTAGATGGATTTTATTTTTATCTATAAGATTTTGCAGACTTTGGCTGTGAACTGGGGCCCTACCAAACCAAAAAATAAAATAAAATAAAATAAATGAAGTTGTACCCCACTGCTTCAATTTGGGCCCCACTGGCTAGCCCTGAGTCTAAGAGTTGCTGGGCCTGAGTTGCTCAGCCCTTGCATGAAGTCTTGGGTTTCCATTTTTCGGAGAGGGGAGACTGAGGCACTGGGGAGCTGGCAGGCTGGCGAGGCCCCCTAGATTTAGAGGCCCAAGTTGTCCTGCCCACACATGAATATTGGGTTTGCAATTTTGGGAGAGGGAAGACTGTGGCACTGGGGAGAGGGCAGGCTGGCGAGGCCCCCTAGATTTAGAGGCCCTAGGCTTCAGCCTACCTAGCCTATACATAAATCTGGCACTGCTAGTAAGCAACAGTGATCCACCTGCCAGGAAGCTGATATAGCAGTACTTCCCCCCGCAGCAAGCCACCTCTGGCTTATTTGCAGGAAGGTTTTGCTCCAGTCAGCATTGAACCTGAAGTCATCCTGATTTACCTGCTCTCCATTTATTTGTATTCCTGTTGATGGTTTGTTCATTCCACACCTTTCGCCCCATCACTTTTCTAACTGCAAAAGAAACCATTTTTACAAATGTAGATTTCTCGTGCTAGGGTAGCAGAGATTTAGTCTACTTTAACTTTGCAAATCTAAACTTCCAGGTATGCTCACAAATCCCTTCTGGAACAAACTGACAGTCTGGAGGCACCCAAAGACCCAGCAAACTAATGATCACTTTTGAAGGAGCCAGCAGGTGGATCATCTACCTGCAGTGAGAATGCAACAGGGACAGAAAAAGAAAAAAAACACACACCACAAAATGGGACCATCTCTTTGTTAAACTCTTCAGTTTGCCTAATGAAATCCTGACACTGCAGCATTTTCAAAGCTCCACTCTGGGCAACATTCCGAACCGTTTTCCAGATTGGCTGACCCACTGCTTGGAGAGTAATTTATTTATTGAATTTATATTCCACCCTTCCTCCTGAAGAGCAGGCTGGGGAGCTGCATCTGATGGATTGCTTAGTTGCCCACTGGGAAGATATATATAACAGACTCTGGCATATGTAGCAGGAGGAAAAAAACTGTATTTTCCTAAAGCTCTTCTCTTAACGTGATGAAAGAAATATGCATAGTTCTTGCTACACATTCCTGGTATGGCAAGTTATTCAATTGCAGCCATTTCCCAGGTTTCCCCAGGTGAGACTACAGGCAACTGAGAGAAGCAGCTGTGGAGTTGGAGGACTCTTGCAATTTATGGACCTGGTTCAATATTAGCATGATTAACCAGATATGGGACTGCAGTTATAGGTATTAAAAGGGAGAGGGGAGCTATGCTGAACATGGGAGATCTTGAGTTCTGGGGGACAAAGCATTTGTTGGAGGAGACCCGCACCCCACCCCACTCACAGTGTTCCTAAAAACACACCTTCACTTTGGTACATCTTGACCTTGACACATACAAGTGAGTAAAGTATCTGTCATTCATGCCTTTTGTTGTTGTTATTGTTGTTGAGTCGTTTAGTCATGTCCGACTCTTTGTGACCCCATGGACCAGAGCACACCAGACACTCCTGTCTTCCACTGCCTCTGCAGTTTGGCCAAACTCATGTTGGTAACTTCGAGAACACTGTCCAACCTTCTTGTCCTCTGTTGTCCCCTTCTCCTTGTGCCCTCAATCTTTCCCAAAATCAGGGTCTTCTCCAGGTAGTCTTCTCTTCTCATGAGGTGGCTAAAGTATTCATGCCTAGCGGGGCAGAATAAAAAAGGCTTTGGGATGGCATTGCCCTTAGTCAAACCTTGCCCACTATACCTGAAAATAGCCAATTCAGCCTCAATAATAGGTGCTCTGAAATACCCAACAACCCCCCATCATAATGAAGGCAATTTTGCTAGTTATAAAGATAAAACACATCTACAAGGTTTGCTTGTAATAGGACATGCTGTTTTCTGTGGGCTGGCTGTGATTATGAAACAAAATGGGGAAAAAATAATAATAATGTGAAATCCATCACCTCTTTAAAATGGGCAATTTAACAAAAGCCTTATTAACAACAAAAATTGAAGTTCTAAAGAAGCTGTTCTTGGTGAAACTGTAACTCTTGGGGTGGGGAAAGGGGAGGGGGAAAAACAGTGCTGGCAATTAAAATTCAAGTCCAATCTGCAAGTGTTATCAAATTAGAAAGACAGGAATTAATTAAGTTCTAGGAATGAGAATCCAGCATTTTTAATGATAAGCTAGGAAAGAATTTGCTTAATCAAATGCCACACTGACATTGGTTTTATTGATCCTTTTGCATGGCTGCCTTATTGAACCTCAGTTTTAAGGAGAGAAATTGGAGGATCAAAACAGCTGCAGTGTTGCCGAAGGAATGATCTGCATACCGGTGGGTGTCAAATTCCGGTGACATTTAGGTTTTCAGCATTGCAAAATCCATTTTTTTGATTTTTCTCAAAAGCTGCTGGCTATCCTTGTTCTCTTTTCAATGTTGTCAGCTCTCTTCAACAGACACTTTGCACTTTTCCCTTACTTGGTAGCTTGATAAAAAGGCATTCATTTTTCTTCCTTAATGGCATTGTTCTCGTTTTTCTCCCTTCTTCTTCATTTTATTCCCTGGATGATGTCTGTACAACTTGCAACCCACTGAGTTGAGCAGAACCAACCCAAGGTGGATTTTGGTTTGCCAAAGAGGTGAGTGCCATTGTGTTTTGTAGTACAGTGGTACATTGGGTTAAGAACTTAATTTGTTCTGGAGGTCCATTCTTAACCTGAAACTGTTCTTAACCTGAAGCACCACTTTAGCTAATGGGACCTCCCGCTGCCGTCATGCCACCGGAGCACAATTTCTGTTCTCATCCTGAAGCAAAGTTCTTAACCCGAGGTACTATTTCTGGGTTAGCAGAGTCTGTAACCTGAAGCGTCTGTAACCTGAAGTGTCTGCAACCTGAGATACCACTGTATTCAGTTGCACACACAGGGGTTCTTTATCCACATTATGATGGACATGCATAGGTCAAGGCAGAATTTGTTGCCTCAATGATGCTTCCACTCATTAATTTCTTTTCTCTTGAATATCCTTCTGAAGAGAGCAATGGAAAGTTGGAAGCTAATTTTTTCTGCCTGTGGATTCTAGCATATCTATTGCTCTTTATTGCAAGCACTTATTTACACGGATATAAGAAGAAGAAAAAACACCTCTCTCTCCCTCCCTGGCGCATGTTTGTTTATGATCACAGAAAATTTCGATGGGCATGTTCTGAGCTCCGGAATACTCTACCATATTCTGCACAAAACAGGTGATTACAGATAAGAACACCCAACATGCTTAGCTTTGCAGTATATAGATTTTCATTCATTTTGAATGAATGGCACTGTGAAGGAAAACCCTGCAGACATCCTGTCATGTGGAGGAACACATCTTTTACAGGTACCTTTCTAAGAGCTTATTGCTGAATTGGCTCCTTTTTTTATTCCTCCTTCAGGAAAGCATTGTTCTACTGAAAAATAGCATCCCACCCATCCAGAGAGTATTTCTGAATATGCTCCAGGATACATTTGAAGATTCAGATCTATTTACGAGGTGGAAGATCAGGAGGAGAGCGTGCGGGGGGGGGGGGGTTATTACCCAATTGTTTGCCTGTGTCCCCAACTGCACTTCTTAAAGTTGATGCAAAGCTCTTAGATTTCTGTTCTTCTGTGCATACATTTACAGCTAAAATGCAGGTGCTAATTACAAACTGTACCTCACAGTTTAGCATCAGCTGAAGGAAGAAATTTGAACAAAAGCAACTAGCGAAAGGGTATAAAAGGCATAGCATGAACCAATAACCTCGTACGCTTTCCACCATACTCTTTTCTTAGGCCTGTATTATTTTACTGCTTAACATCCATAACATTTATTTTAAAAGCTAGGCTAGCGGGCCTTGATTTCATGAAGAAAATGGACCAAAAATAGCTATCAGCCATAGATTCAGTGGCAGTGTGAGTCTGAGTACCAGCTGCTGGTGAAAAATAACAATGGTTCCCAACTATATTCATGCTGTTGTGAGTCTGAGGATTGCACAAAAGAGTGTTAATAGGCTGGGATGACTAGTTAGCGGCTCTTAATAGCTCGATAGGAGAAAATGGTTGAGTTGGACATAGGTCATCCACTGAGAATTAGGAGAAAGTATGGAAAGGTGAGTTATCTTCCTTGTTCCCTAGGTTTGGGAATGGAGCTATGGCTTGAAGGGAGGGGGACTGACGTTTATAGGGCAGAGATAGAGGGAGAGTGAGTTTTAAGCCAAAGGCACATAGGAACTGCTTGTATTATTATTATTATTATTATTATTATTATTATTATTATTATTATTTGAATTTATATACCACCCTATACCCAGGGATCTCATGGCTGTTCATAGAATAAAATCAATATATAAAACCACAAAATACCTAATAAAAATAAAACACCCCAATAGACACCCCCCCACACAAAAACTTTTTTTAAAAAAAGGGGGGCACAGGATGTAAATCGGATCAACCAAAGGCCTTATTAAAAAGGAATGTTTTTTGCCTGGCTCCTTAAGGTGTGTAATGATGGCACCAAGTGAACTTCCCTGGGGAGAGCGTTCTACAGACGGGGAACCACTGCAGAGAAGGCCTGTTCTAATGTTGACACCTTCCGGACCTCTCAAGGAGGAGGCACATGAAGGAAGACCTCAGAAGAGGATCTCAGGGTCCGGGTAGGTTCATATGGAAAGAGGCGGTCCTTGAGGTATTGTGGTCCTGAGCCGCTGTATATCTCTCAGGGGGTCTGATGAGTGTCAGTGGAACTATTGCCTGCTAGAAGGGCTTATGCTGTTTGTTCCACCTCTATTATTCAATAATTATCATTCTTTTTTATTAATTATTATTACTATTATTTAAATATCAATACCGTCCTTCACCCGAGGTTCACAGGGCAGTTTGTAATAATAATAATAATAATAATAATAATAATACATACATACATACATACATACATACATACCATAGTAACAAACAAAAAGCAATAAACCCCTCACTTTTGTTGTGGTTGCTGCTGGCATCTGACTACCTTGGGAGGAAATGGAACAGTGGAGCCAGTGTTGTGTACTGGTTAAGAGCGGTGGACTCGTAATCTGGTGAACCGGGTTCGCGTCTCCACTCCTCCACATGCAGCTGCTGGGTGACCTTGGACTAGCCACACTTCTCTGAAGTCTCTCAGCCTCACTCACCTCACAGAGTGTTTGTTGTGGGGGAAGGAAGGGAAAGGAGATTGTTAGCCGCTTTGAGGCTCCACAGGGTAGTGATAAAGCGGGATATCAAATCCAAACTCTTCTTCTTCTTCTTTGGGGGTGAAGTCAAACTGCTGAAGAGTTTAAAAGGCCATAGATTGCTTACTTAGTCAAAGGCCTGGGAGAAGAGGATGTTTTTGTCTGGAACCTAAAGATATGCAACCAAGGTGACAGGTAAGCCTCCCTGGGGAAAACATTCCACAAATGGGGAGCCACCACAGAAAAGGCTCCTTCTTGTGCTGCCACCATGCTGACCTTTTGAGGGGAAGGCATATGAAGAAGGGCCCAACATGATGATTGCAGGGCCCTGGTCAGTTTTTTGGGAATAGGCGGCCCTTAAGGTATTGTGGTCTTCAGTCATTTAAGGCTTTGTAGGTCAAGACCAGCTCTTTGAATAGGGCCCAGAAACTAATTGGCAGCCAGTGCAGTCGGGCCAAGACAGGTTACCACCTTGGCCCCCATGACAGTGCTGATGTCACCACAGCATCGGCATGCCCTGTGGCATGCTGATGTCACTTGTACACACCGGGGGAGGGCTTGCCACACATGATGTGCGCATGGCTCAAGGCATGTGCACGCTGCCGAGTGAAACATTGGAGGCCCTGGCACCTTCATTTAAAATTTGAGGGTGCCCGGGCAGTCAGGGCACTGCATAGTTGACGCCTGTGGGCCAGGATTGGCACTATGTGTTCAAGCCATCTTACCCCAGTGAGTAACTTGGCCACTGAATTCTACACCAGCTGAAGTTTCTCAACTGTCTTCAGAGGCAGCCCCAGATACAATGCACTGCAGTGATCTAACCTAGAGGTTACCAGAACATAGATGACAGAAGTTAGGCTGCCCCTGTCCAGATAAGGGCACAGATGGGTCACCAGCTGAAGTTGATGGAAGGCACTCCATGCCACTGAGGCCACCTAAGGCCTCAAGAGATACCAATGGATCCATAAATACCCCCAAGATACATACCTGCTTCTTCAGAGGGAGTGTAACCCCATCAAGAGCAGGCAACCTCATATCCATCTGCTCTGGGGAACCACCCACAAACAGTATGCAGAATACTGAGAGAGCCAGTGTGGTGTAGTGGTTAAGAGCGGTAGACTCGTAATCTGGGGAACCGGGTTCGCTTCCCCGCTCCTCCACATGCAGCTGCTGGGTGACCTTGGGCCAGTCACACTTCTTTGAAGTCTCTCAGCCCCACTCACCTCACAGAGTGTTTGTTGTGGGGGAGGAAGGGAAAGGAGAATGTTAGCCGCTTTGAGACTCCTTCGGGTAGTGATAAAGAGGGATATCAAATCCAAACTCTAAAACACAAGGAAGTTTCTGTAAGTTTTCTGTTACGCTTTTTACTATCTCTCATCTGTTTACATAAAAAATTAATGAAAATAATCTTATGATTTCCATCTTACTTCATCCCCCCACCCCAAAGAATAACGCTTCTTAAATGTGCTAGCTACTTTTCACAAGTTTATCAGTAGTATTTTATTTCCCCTTGGTCTTATACTTACATTCTCTTTTTATCTCTGCAAACTACTCACTCTGGGGACAAGTAATAAGTCTTTGCTCAGTGAAAGCGAAAGCACATCCCTCCACTGGCTGCTGCTGTTCCATCGATATGTTGTCTTTGGAATTGTCCATTTTGTGTGAGTAATAATTCACAAGTTAAGATCGGTCAACAGAACCAACCCTGTCACATAATCTGTGGCCAACTCACAAGCTAAACCTACTTTGATACAGTAGGATTCCAGAATGTAATACATCCACTGTTGTGGAAAGGGAAGAACTGCATTGTCTTCAAAGGCAAGCCACTTTAGAGGTCTACTGCAACATGGAACACAGTAATCTGGTCAAAACAAGGAAGTGTTTCCTCCCATATGACTCTTAAAAATGCTTCACAAGGAACTCCCTCTCTCACAATACTAGAAATGAGGATTATCCAGTAAAACCAAATCCTGGGAGATTCAAGACAGACAAAACTAACTACTACTACTTCTTTTTTTGATAATATATTTTCTTAGTTTTCAATTACAATGCAATAATAGCTTCATTATAACAATACCAATTTATAATGCAATGATTCATACCAATAGTTCAAATACTGAATTATATAATTTAGATAAAGTGGCCCCTCCACCTGCTAGAATTTATGGGTTGATTATTTCTTTTCTGCGTTCCAAAATCTTATTAATTTCCATTACATTCCAGGATATCATGATAGATAACAGCAACAACCGGGGAAAAGAAAGACATAACATCCTACAAGGACAGGGAGAAACACCACAGACAGAATAATTGCCACACACAGGAAGAACAAGTGTACAGTTTGAGTTCCTCAGTTGTAGTTTTATAAATCATGTAACGTGTTGACACAAATAGAAGTTATTAATATTGCAGTTGTTGTATAAAGGATTATTATCATGACCAAAAACTAAGAACTACAGTGGTACCACAGGTTACATATGCTTCAGGTTACAGACGCTTCAGGTTACAGACTCCGCTAACCCAGAAATATTACCTCGGCTTAAGAACTTTGCTTCAAGATGAGAACAGAAATTGTGTTTTGGCGGTGCAGCGGCAGCAGGAGGCCCCATTAGCTAAAGTGGTGCTTCAGGTTAAGAACAGTTTCAGGTTAAGAACAGACCTCCGGAATGAATTAAGTACTTAACCCAAGGTACCACTGTACTTTACCCTGTGCATAGTTAAACTATGGAATTCCCTCTCAAGAGATCTAGCAATGGTCACCAACTTAGCTTTTTAAAAAGGATTAGACAAATTCATGGAAGAAAAGACTATCAATGGTTAGCTACAATGGCTATGCCCTACCTCTGTGGTCAGTGGCAGTGTGTGGGAAATGGAAGTGGGGAGAGAGCTATTGTACCCAGGTCCAGCTTGTGGGCTCCCCACAATGGATTGGTCACTTAGAGTTGGCCGTTGATGTGCTCCAGAAGACTTTATGTTATTAATGTTATGCTCCACACCCACAATGCTTAGCCTGTATATTCTGGTGTATTTCAGAGACCTATCACTGGAGAAGCAACAGAGCAACAACAATGTTAATGCAGATCAGGCTTGCACAAGTTGTGATCCATCAAGACAAATGAATACCACCACCCATGTATTGTGGCCCGACAGGTGTTTGATTTGAGGTTTACCAAGCCCTTTTTGCGTCATGTTTGGCTTAGCGTCTTGCAACTTGCACAGGCTCGATGCCGACATTAAAAATATATTTCACGTCCCTCATCAATCTATGACAAGGAAGAATAGATATTTAGTATCTTACTAATTCTAAACTAGACTAGTGGGAAATAAGTAATTGATAAGAGTCTGCTAATTGTTTCTTGAAAACAGCTGTGGGAGATCCTAATGTCATTTTGAAAGCTTGTAAGCTACACATCAGAAGACACAGTGGTAGGACCCACTGTTTTGCTGCGCTGGGTCCACACACACACCCATTCCAACTTTAAAAAGACAGAGTGCAAAGAGCTATGCACCATAGTTAGAATAATTGCATTTCTTCTAGAAAAAGAAGTGCCAATGCTGCGTACCCTTGAGTACGCCCAAGAAAAAGCACTGGCTAGAATGTTAGCTGAAGCTAACATGACAGTTCACTGAAGGCTCCAGACTAAACCAGCATGGTTTTCCATGGCAGGGTTCTCCAACCATGTACAAATTTGGATTTTTGGAGTGACTGCTGTGGGTTCCAGACCCAATAATCAGGACCAGTGGTCCTAGCTAGCAGGACCAGTGGTCAGGGTTGATGGGAATTGTAGCCCAAAAAACAGCTGATCTAAACTGTCTGAAGTCTCCACTGTGTTGGAGGACAGAGGCTAAGAAAAATGAATCAAAGACTGAAAAACACGGCTCCCAAGTAAAGGATTAAATGAAACTGAAGTAGAGTCACTTGATAGACATCAAAATCAGAAGAGGAAAAAGTGTGGTTATAGTAGAGAACACTGACAAGTTCTTTAGATGGAACTTTGGGGCCATGGAATAGAATCCTAGAATTTTAGAGGTGGAAGGGACCGCAAGGGTCATTGAGTCCAACTCCCTG
Source organism: Podarcis liolepis (assembly GCF_965112155.1). Taxonomy (NCBI): domain Eukaryota; kingdom Metazoa; phylum Chordata; class Lepidosauria; order Squamata; family Lacertidae; genus Podarcis; species Podarcis liolepis. The sequence continues at coordinate 72,432,039 of NC_139560.1, read as the reverse complement.
CAGTGCAGGAATATTTCACCCAGCATGGGGCTCAAACCCACAACCCTGAGATTAAGAGTCTCATGCTCCACCAGCTGAGCTATCCTCCTCTGCAAGAATTCTGTTGTCCTCTCCTTTCATTGATCTCTTCTTATCTACTTCTGCTCTAAATTGCCTCCATTTATTTCCACCAAATTCTCTTTCCCCCATCTCTTATTCATTTTCATCTTTCCTCCATCTGCTTCTATCCTCTGGTAGTATCACCGTTCCTTTTGAGATCCTCAAAGCTGTCCCATGAACCCGTTCATGACTCTGACTCATCTTCCAAGTACCATCACATTTGTCACCTTCTCTTTAGCTTCTAATTCATTTTTTTCAGGAGGTATATGGATAAGGTCCTGAGGTACCCTGCGAAATTGGGGCCTGAAGCTCAACGGTGCCCCACTTCAAGGTGGTAAAAGAGGCTTTATTTGAAAGCTCTTGATCCTGGAGAGAAAGGTGGAGAAACTCCATACTACTACTTCAACTAGGCATCTCAGCAGATTACAGTCCAAAATACCACATCCTCACTTAGTACAAGAAAGAGGTCTGTAGTGTAAACACTGACAACTGGGAAACACTGGCCTGTGAGTACTCCAGTTGGAGAATAGCCTTTAACAAAGGTGCCATGGGTTTTGAAGATTCTTGAACTCATGATGAAAGAGAGAAACATGCTAAGAGGAAGACACATTTGGCAAACCCTCACCATGATCAACTCCTGCCCAAAAACTATGTCCCCAATGTGGAAAGACATGTGGATCCAGAATTGGCCTTCACAGTTGCTTACGTATTTACTTTTAAAAATGTGTTTATGGAAGACAATCTTACTCAGCTACGAGTGATTGCCAAAGAAGAAGACAGAAGAGAGGGCTTTGGAGGAGACAGTAGTGTGGGTAAAGAAATGGGGCACATGTGCCAGTGGATGGCATCAGCATGCTTCCTTTCTTCTGCACTAAACAATTTATTGTGCTTTTATCTATTTTATTTTAGAAATGTAATTAAGTTTGTGTTTGGGTACCTCACATCATTTACTCAAAGCGATGGAGATGGCCATCCATTTTGTGCAGATACAGATAGCAGCAATGATGAATTAAGAGGGAAATTAATCATAAAGGTAATTAAAATATATTTGTTACTCTCATAAAGCTGTCACGGAGAAATGGAATTTGTTTGTGCAAATTCTTTAATTGCAGGCTATACAAGACTAATATCTCCATACGTATCTCTCGTTCATTATTCACCAAGCAATCTGTTGCCACTGACGTTCCAAACGAGCATTTCAATGAAGTTTGCTCTGCATACAGTATGGCGTTTCAAGACACATTTCTGTAACCCAAACCATTCGCCTTCCCTGAGACACAGGCTGAGCACACGGGTGGAGTCAAACAGGTTTTTTAAAAGGCATTAGTTGCGGCAAAATAAATAAATAACTCGGTGGCAAAATTCTAGATGCTAAAGGGTCTGTGCTAAAATCCTCTTTAGGCTTATCACTGAGAGCCGTACATGGGAATTTTGACTAAAGGGACAATACAGAGCGCCACCTCTCCTAGGTCTTTCCAGATATTTGCACATAGGCACTGGGGCTTTCAAATCTCCCCCACTATCTCCTTTGGGCACCAGATCCCTGTGCTGCATGAGAGTGCTCCATTAAAAAAAAATAAATTCTTCCAGTTCTGAAAAGTGCCTTTTTCTTTTTTGAAATAATTTTCATTTGATTTTACAAGCATAAAATTATAACAATACAACTATACACATCCATATTTAAAGATTCCTCCAGATCTCTGGACTTCCCACCTTCTCCTCCATGGGTCCTATTGTCAACATTTTCAACTGCATATTATTCATTAGTCCCTATTTTATATCACTCCATTATCTCCATAGTATTTGCTACATTGCAAGTGTTATTGCAATCCTGCTAATGTTTTCATCTGCTTACACTGGTCTCCAAGATAAATTATTAATTTAGAACCAAAAAGACCAAAACTTTAACAAAACTGAAAAGTGTCTTATTACTAAGTGTCATGGGGGCCGCTTTTGAAAAACGGGAATGTAGTTTGTGGTTTATAGTTGCATTTGGATATTTCCATCATTATTAAGCTGCTTGGAGAACCATAGTTTAACCCTCGCAGAGCTACAATTCCCAGGTTCCTCAATGAACTATAGATCCAGGATTCTTTGGCTTCATCCTGCTGCATTCAGCAATGTGTTCATCATCCCAGCTTTCTAGATTCTCTCTCCTCCTTGGTTTCTGTGGGTCTAGCTTTCGACAGTCTCCTTATATCACTTCCATTTAAACTTTTCAGTGTTCTGTAAGTATTCCTCCAGTTGACAGATCAATGTATTCCAAGCAGGACTTGGGCTCAGCCTCTGGCAACTCCACTTAAAAGGATCTCTGGGACACGCCATGGAGAACCAATCAGAGTGCTGGGCTACAATGGGATAGGCCAATGGCAGGACTTGCTGTAACTCAGGTAACTTCAAGAATTTCAATGTGTCCCTTTAGGGCTCTGTTAAGACAACTTTTCCACAATCTGCATCCTCTCTAGGTTTTCTCACTTATGTCAATGTCTTCAAAGCCACCTGTCTGCTGATTAGCCCCAAATCCATCTCTACACACCTGCATTTTCATCAATTTTTGAATCTAAATGTGTCATTTAGATATCAACATTTATTATACATTGCACTCATTTTAAAATGGCTCTTTGCAAACCAGATGGCATGGTAATGCACAAAATAAGACCGAAAATGGTGAAACCAACATAGATGCAACCCTCAGACATAAAACCCTAACAGGCAGGAAAACACAGTCGGATAAATAGAACTCAGTAGGACACACTAAACAACAAAAATGCCCAAGGGAAAGCAGAAAGGCTCTGGTATCAAACTACATGAACAACAGAGTTAGTGCCAATTGAGCTTCTCTGGGGAGGTTGTTCAATAGTTAGGGTGCTAGGACAGAGGCAGCTCTCTCCCATGTCAATACAGAATGTGTAGAAGGTACAGACAAGGGAGAAATTTTATTCAGCTTACATTTAAAGGGAAACCTTCAGAATTCATACTTTCCGAATCAACACAAGAACTGTAACACACTGTTCTGAATTTTGCAGTGCAATTCTCCAGTTAAATAGTGAGCAAGATAGGCAGGGGAGCAGGGTTTATAAATTAGTGGGAATAAGAGAAAATGCATTATATTAAGGGCAAATGCTTTGCAAAAATGAGTTTGTTGATTAAAGTTGCATAATAAAATTCTATATTAGGAGACGTTTGAGCTAAAATGCTGGTGACATTTCATGACAGCTTTGCCTTTTTTTAAAAAAAAGCAAACTGATAGAAATGCTAATAAACACATTTATTACAGTGTGGTGTAGTGGTTAAGAGCGATAGACTCATAATCTGGGGAACCGGGTTCGCGACTCCGCTCCTCCACATGCAGCTGCTGGGTGACCTTGGGCCAGTCACACTTCTTTGAAGCCTCTCAGCCCCACTTACCTCACAGAGTGTGTGTTGTGGGGGAGGAAGGGAAAGGAGAATGTTAGCCGTTTTGAGACTCCCTAGGGTAGTGATAAAGTGGGATATCAAATCCAAACTCTTCTTCTTCTTCTTCTTCTTAAAGTGGAGAAATTAGAAACTGAGAGAAACTAAAATTGACAGATTTGCACACCTAGGAGCTGACACAGTGGCGTAGCGTGGGGGGGCCGGGGGGGCCGGCCGCACCAGGCGCAACATCGGGGGTTAGGCAAATCCAAGGGTTAGGGGGCGCAAATCCACGGGTTAGGGGGCACAAATCCATGGGTTAGGGGGCACAAATTACTTGCCTTGCCCCAGGTGCTGACAACCCACGCTACGCCACTGAGCTGACAGTATATGTTCCTCGCCATGGCTTTTCTCATCTTTTCCACAGGGCACATGCGTCTTTAAACAGCCCCTGAGGAGGTGAGAAGGTGGTTGTCTGAGCTGGTCTGGTCTCCTGGCATCTCTCAAGAGTGAGCTCACTTTCCTGGGCTTGTATCAGTGTGACAAAACCATGATATTATGCTGATGCACTATTGCACTCAAATGTTTGGGCTCTGGATGCCAGAAGACTTCGTTATCGCTAAATCATCTTACATTGTAAGATGTACATTGTAAGATGTATCCCTAGCCTGGTTTAATGTTTTTTAAAACACCTGGAAAGAGCAAGAACTGGAATTTCCTTGATGTCTTTGTTTTATTGCTGCTTGCTTTCGCTTAGGCCCAGTTCATACATTATACAAGGACATAGTTTCTGCATCCTTGAGGCTGCAGTAATGTATGAACTAGCAAAATCACATTGGGGAGGAGACAAGTCGCATAGGAAGCTGAAGGGGAGAGGAATTCAAACTGAGGAAATTCTCACGCTGTCTGTCCCACCTGCCCGTGTGATTTTAGCATTTCATAATGTTATGCTGGCAACAGAAGATGCAGCCACAGGAAAGCAACAATCTCACAATTTGAGTAGCTTATGAATCAGGCCTTTGTGCTTCACCTTCAGTAGATAATGGTACATTCCTCAATTTTAAATACAGGATCTTGAAGATTTCTGGCTCTTGGTTAATTTCTGGGTTGGGGGGGGGGATATTTCACTCAGTCTTGTATGACTGAAAAATCTGGCCATTGTGTTAACACTGCAAAGCAATGCCATATTACAGGAATTCCAAGATTGCTTTTGTCCAAGCTACTTTGCTTTAATGAGCAAAATCACTTAAAACCACCACAAAAAGCCCTTATTGTATAATAATGGTAAGGGTTCATGAGCATTCTGAATCTATGGTGGGGGTGGGTGGGTACTACTTAGGAGCCAGACAGAAAAAAAGTTTTAAAATATATGGCACTGTTGCCATGTCGGAACATTAAGCTTGTGTGATTGACATAATGGCCTCATTGAAGCAAAACATTATTCATCTGTGGTAAGACACATTAGAATGAAGGTTAGCCCCATTTGGGGCTGGGGGAGGGGAGGCAGCAAATTAGCTCCACAATCATATAGTCAATTATATTATTCATTTTGCCTTCCCTGTTTAGTTTTCCTTTGTCAAATATAGTTTTAAGAGTTTTTATCGATAAAAAGAAAGTACAATGGCATATGCAGGATAGTGTCAGCTTCCACCCCAATCTACATAAAGAAGCCAAATGATCAGCTGAATCTTACTTCAACACTCATGATGGAACAGCCATTCCACTACACTCAAGGGCAGAAGGATAGTTTAGAGGATGCAGGCCAGCCCACATGGCATACATAGCTATGTATCTTCTTTTCTGGCGATCACTTGTAGCCGAGTAAAAATGTTTCCCATAAACACAGTCTTAAAAGTGAGTCCGTAAGTGACTGTGGAGGCCAATTCTGGATCCACATGTCCTTCCACAGTGGGGATATAGGTTTCCGGGTGGGAGTTGATCATGGTGAGGGTTTGCCAAATGTACCTTCCTCTTAACACGTTTCTCCCTTTCGTCCTGAGTTTGAGTGTCTTCAAAACCCATGACACCTTTGGTAAAGGCTGTTGTCCAACTGGAGCACTCGCAGGTCAATGTTTCCCAGTTGTCAATGTTTATTCTACATTTTGTTAGATTTGCCTTGAGAGAGTCTTTGAACCTCTTTTGTTGACCACCAGCATTACGTTTTCTATTTTTAAATTTGGAATAGAGGAGTTGCTTTGGAAGACAATAATCAGGCATCCGAACAACATGACCAGTCCAGCAAAGTCGATGTTGAAGAATCATTGCTTCGACAATGATGATCTTTGCTTCTTCCATTACGCTGGCTATGTGTACCAGTAGAGGGGAGAACTTGCTGGCTCAGGAAGAATGACTGTGAGCTGCCACGGCTGTCATCCTACATCTTTTCAGCATCTCCTTGAGACAACCACCTCACTATGCTCAATGGTAGGACCGGCCCTTAAAGTAGCCTCTAGAAGGCAAATGAACTGGCTACATGAGCAACAATAAATAGAACCCTCAGGGAGTAGGGCATATTGTCTATGAATTCCCCCTAAGCCCTGATTTTACCATCATTTTCTACCCAGTGGTCCTGGATATACATGGAAACTTTGAAGAGTGTCTCAGGTAGTTTTGATTTTAAGAACTGCGATTGTAAATTCGCAGCAAAAAAGCAAATCAAGCAAAAAGAAAGAATGGGATAAATGTCTGAAGAATATCACAGTATCCCTAAACAGAAATTATATTCTTCTTATTTAAAGAAGAAGAAGGAGAAGGAGGAGGAGGAGGAGAAGGAGAAGGAGAAGGAGAAGGAGAAGGAGAAGGAGAAGAAGAAGAAGAAGAAGAAGAAGAAGAAGAAGAAGAAGAAGAAGAAGAAGAAGAAAGGGAAGAAGGGAGGAAGGGAGGGAGGGAGGAAGGGAGGGAGGGAGGGAGGGAGGGAGGGAGGAAGGAAGGAAGGAAGGAAGGAAGGAAGGAAGGAAGGAAGGAAGGAAGGACTCAAATGATGCATTTCTGATGATGGTAAGAAGCACGATGGCCAATGTATTCACAAATACTGGCAGTATTGGTGGGTTTGGGTTTCTATCCCCACCCTCCATCAAAATCTAATCCTTTCATGCCGAAGTACAGCTCATTATTATTCCACCGTTGACGATGTGACAACTTGTTATTTCCCGTACAAAGCGAAGCAGGCTCATTTCATTACAATTATTGCAAGGCAGGCCATTTTGCATAGTCTTTTTTGTTGTCGCTGTGTTATACTCTACTCCACATACCCTGGGGCCACAATGCAGCGCTTCAGGCACAGCCTCTCTTGCTAAGGATTGCGCACACACTATACGGCTGAACACGTCGTTTTAATTTGCCTAAGAATAAAGAATAGAGAGGAACAAGAGGCATCTCCCTCTGCCACCCGGTGGAAAATAAACCTATGGGCTTACTGACGCACTTGAGCCCAGCACACCCTGAACATTTGCTGGCCCATGGGCAACAGCACCGAGCCAGACAGAGCACTGAGGGCCAGGGGCAACAGAAAATTTAGTATGTGAGCCTCCAAGGGCAGCATACTATGTTCACCCTGTCAATTTGAAGAATCATGTTTTGGTTGGATGCAGAATGGCCTCCAAGGTCCCTAAGTAAGCAATGTATGAGTGAGCAGCCAGCGTCTCTTTTGTCACAGGAAAAGGACAAGAATCTCCCTTCCAGGGCCAGTCTTCTGCGATGCTCACATCAGGCTTGGATGGGGGCTACTTTCCTTTTAAGCACTGTAGGCAGAGGTCATGCCAACTCATGTCTTCTGTGCAGCAGGCACATTTAAGTTAGTTGTAGCAATGGCACCACCATTACTAATAAGAGAGGACTCTTTTTATTTTTAAAAAAAATATTTTTATGTGTTATTATTTATTATTTTAACAAATTAATAATAATAAATAAATATAAATAAAAATGTGCACCCCACCACTGAGACCATTCCATTGTATCTATCCAACCTCCCAAAAAATTTCAGCACCTCTTGCGGTGGTTTGACCCCTTTCTGTTTTAGCAGTACAAATACCTTCCATATCTCCTCAAAATCCTGCATATTCCCCATCATACCTTAATAAAGGTAAAGGTACCCCTGCCCGTACAGGCCAGTCTTGACAGACTCTGGGGTTGTGTGCTCATCTCACTCTATAGGCCGGGAGCCAGCGCTGTCCGCAGACACTTCTGGGTCACGTGGCCAGTGTGACAAAGCTGCTCTGGCGAGCCAGCGCAGCACACACGGAAACGCCGTTTACCTTCCCACTAGTAAACTAGTCCCTATTTATCTACTTGCACCCGGGGGTGCTTTCGAACTGCTAGGTTGGCAGGCGCTGGGACCTTAATGGCATGTGTTAATTTATCATTGATAACTACATCCCACAACTCTTTATACATTTTTTCCATTTTATATCCACCTTGCCCCTTCCACATCCTCGCTAGAATAACTCATTCAGCTGTCCATAAATTTGTGAGCAAGTCATTCATAGCCTGTGAATCTTCCACCCTGCTGTAAATTGATAACAATGCTACCTGTGGAATTTCGGTCAGCTTTAGCCCAGTGATTTCTGTTATCTCCTTAAACACCCTTTTCAAAAAAATAAAATAAAATGTGCATATTTACACCCCACCACATGCGAACATAAGTCCCCGTTTCCCGGAATCCCCTCCAATATAACACTGAATATTCCTTGTTTATTTGATTTAATCTTGCTGGTGTTAAATACCATCATACTGACTTATAGCAATTTTCTTTTATCCTTAGAGACAACGTTTTCGAAGTGCGTTGCTCCCATATTTCCCTCCAACATTGAGTATTTATCTGCCCTGTTGTCTCCTTTTCCCACACCTTTTTTAATTGATCTTGTTGATCCTCCTAATAGTTCAGAGTATTTCACATATATAGGTCACATTCACATCATATACAGTGGTACCTCGGGTTAAGTACTTAATTCGTTCCGGAGGTCCCTTCTTAACCTGAAACTGTTCTTAACCTGAACCACCACTTTAGCTAATGGGGCCTCCCGCTGCTGCCGCGCCGCAGGAACACGATTTCTGTTCTCATCCTGAAGCAAAGTTCTTAACCTGAAGCACTATTTCTGGGTTAGCGGAGTGTGTAACTTGAAGCATATGTAACCTGAAGCGTATGTAACCCGAGGTACCACTGTATTTGAAGCACTCATATCACTAGTAGTCATAGTTTCCCCCAAAGAATCCTGGTAAATGTAGTTTTTAAAAATGTGCTCACCTCACAGACCTACGTTCCCAACTACAGTTCCCAGGATTCTCCACGACGGCATGGAGAAGTGGTATAAGAGAAACAAAAGAATGCAACAAGCCTTAAAATGGCGTTGCTCCAAACTTGGCTCCCCCTCCCTCCCTAGGAGCAGTACCTTCCTTTACGGTGGCCACTTGTGATAGCCTGGGATTCGGACTCAGAGGCTGAACCTGAGGAATCCCAGCCTGCACAGGAGTACACGTCTCCAGAACCAGCTGAGCCAGGGCTGGGGCCTGAGCCTGAAGGGTCCTCACCTGTCTGCTCTGGCCCCTGAGGAGATGGAGGACCCATTGCCTGCAGGTGCTCCACTCTCAGTCCCGTCAGGGGAAGAGGAGGTTGCCTCTGGGTCCAGTAACCCTCCAACCTCTCCTGAGATGCAGAGGCTCAGGGAAGAGATGCAGAGGGAACCAGGTTCCTGCAGGAGGAGTGCTCGCCTCCAGGCCAAGAGAGGCAAGTCACTGGTGGACAGTGACCGCCCTATGCCTCGGGGCAGATAAAAGCCAGCAAGCCCCAGTCCCAGGTTGTGGGAGCAACGTTGTTGCTGCCTGCACCCTGTCCTGCTCTTCTGCCAGAGTTCCTGACCCCACCCGACTCCCCGCCTTGGACCCAGCTACAGCTTTGACGGACAGCCTCCATACCACACCATCGACCTTAGACTGGACTCAGACCTCGCCTCTTGGTTGGCCCCAGGGACCAGCACACCACTCATGGCCAAATGCTGCTGATTTCATTGTTCCTGCACTCCTAACGAACACTGAGTTCTGGGAAAAGGGGGATCAGAACTACTCTCTAGTGACAACGTGTCAGCTGGTTGCCCTGTCACAGTTTTGCCCCCTCCTTCTCCTAACTCTGCCTAACTCTTCTGTTCATTTTTCTCTGAGCTATATCTTCCCTCAGATTCCTGCTGTAACTCAACATCAGGAGAAGGGGGGTGGGATCTCCACCACTCCTCTTCCTCTATCTCGCCCTCTTGAGTCCAACCCCTGACAGAAATCTTTAAAATGACCATGCATGTTAAGGTCAGGTCACTATCATTTTCTTCATATTGTCCCTAGATCAGCGCTTCTCAACCTGTGAGTCCCCAGATGTTGTTGGACTACAACTCCCATCATCCCTGAGCTCTGGCCTTGATGGCTAGGGATGATGGAAGTTGTAGTGCAACAACATCTGGGGACCCACAGGTTGAGAAAGGCTACCCTAGATGAAGGGTTGGTAGATTTTAGGGTGCTTAGAGCCTACATAGGAACACAGGAAGTTCATACTGAGTCAGATCATTAGAGTGTCTACACCATGGGTAGGCAAACTAAGCCCTGGAGGCTGGATCCGGCCCAATCACCTTTAAATCTGGCCTGGACAGTCCGGGAATCAGCGTATTTTTATATGAGCAGAATGTGTGCTTTTATTTAAAATGCACCTCTGGGTTATTTGTGAGACATAGGAAATCATTCATTCCCCCCCCCCAAAAAAAAAAATATAGTCCGGCCACCCACAAGGTCTGAGAGACAGTGGACCACCCCCCTGCTGAAAATGTTTGCTGACCCCTGATCTACACTGTCTACACTGAGTGGTAATGGCTCTCTAGGAGTTCAAACCGGTGGTCTTTCACAGCCCTACCTGAAGATGCTAGAGATTGAACCTGATACCTTCTTCATGAGAAGCTGATGTTCTACCACTGAGCTACAATTCTTCCCCTATACGTATGGTCACAGCTGATGTGCTCCCCCCCCCCACACCCACCCACCCAGAACTCAAGCTCTTGGTTATTGTCATATACGTGCTCTCCATGGTTCACAAATACCTGATCATGGGCAAAAATTCCAATCCCTTCCCCCAGTCTTTTATATGTGCTTCTTCAGCAATTAATGAGAATCTTGTCAAGGAAATGAAAAATGCCACTTTCTTTTACACCAGCTTTCTCAAAGGAGTTTTTTAAAGAAGAAATGGCTAGAAGTTAATTACTTATGAATGTTGACAGGTTGGCTGGCCTGAGTAGCATTTTTCTCTCTGTGTGTTATTTATTGAAGATCTACAAGAGGTCTCTGGGGAGCCATGCACAATGAATACTCTCTTTTGACAAGCCTTATTTTCCTTTCATTTTAAAGTGATCATTGTATAGCAAAACTCCGATATACACAAGAACTGGTATCTTAAGGGAGCATCCCCAAACACAGAAAGCCCATACATTCTCTTTCTGAAATATACTTTGCTTATATAAAATATTTTCAACTAAGCAGACTACCCAAAGAACACCCTGAGTCTAAAGTCATATGCCAAAAATCTGAATTCTCTTCCTCTGAGGGGGGAGTCCTTGCACATGTGAGACTTTGTTTAAAGATGCATCAATCTAGAATTATGCATGTTGCAGAGAAAGTGGATAGAGAGAGATTGTTCTTCCTCCCTCAAAATATCAAAACTCAGGGTCATCCAATGAAGCTAAACGGCGGGAGACTGTCTTCTTCTTCTTCTTTGGCGATCCCTCATAGCCGAGTAAGAGTGTCTGCCATAAACACGGTCTTAACAGTGAGTCTGTAAGTGACTGTGGAGGCCAATTCTGGATCCACTCATCCTTCCACAGTTAGGCAGTGGCGTAGCGTGGGTTGTCAGCACCCGGGGCAAGGCAAGTAATTTGTGCCCCCTAACCCATGGATTTTAGCAGGGGGCAGAGAGCTGCAAGTACGAGCGCGCGCCCCCCCATGTTGCGCCCGGTGCGGCCGGCCCCCCCTGCACCCCCCACGCTACGCCACTGCAGTTAGGTTTCCGGACGGGAGTTGATCATGGTGAGGGTTTGCCAAACGTGCCTTCCGCTTAGCTCATTTCTCCATTTTGCCCTGAGTTCATGCTTCTGCAAAATCAATGACACCTTTGGTAAAGGCTGTTCTTCAGCTGGAGAGCTCACAGGCCAGTGTTTCCCAGTTATCAGGGCTTATACTACGTTTTTCTAGATTTGCCTTGAGAGAGTCTTTAAACCTCTTTTGCTGTCCACCAGTATTTTCGCTTTCCATTTTTAAATTTGGAATAGAGTAGTTGCTTTGGAAGATGATAATCAGGCATCCGAACCACATGGCCAGTCCAACGAAGTTGATGTTGAAGAATCATTGCTGGTGATCTTTCTTCTTCCAGTACACTGGCATTAGTTCACGTGTCTTCCCAAGTGAAGTGTGAAAGGTCAGAAACTATAGACAGACAAAAGAAAGTACTTCTGACACAGTGCACACTATAGAATTAATATTGTCAAACTGTGGCTTGTACAAATGCCTGTATATTCTGCATCCATGCACTCCCACTACTGGTTTAGGAAGCAGTGTATTCATGTCATTAGCCTCCTTTTCTTCAAGGAGCTCACGACTGCATCTGTGGCTCTCTCCCTCTCCATTATTACACTCTCAACAATTTAGTGAGGTAGGCTAGGTTGGGAGTTGGTGACTGCACCCAGGTCACCTAGTGAGCTTCATGGCCAAATGAGGATTTCAACCCTGGTCTCCTGGATCCTAGTCTGACACGCTAATACACCACACTTGCATGTACTTGGAAGCAGGGGAGGCACAAATGAGATAATGCTATTCCATCATGCATTTATTGTACCTAGCTTGCCATTCACAAGAAAGCCTTCTTCTCTGTTCATATTGCCTATCGGACAACCCTGTAGGAGTCAAGAAAGAAAACAAAAACATGGACAGCGATAGTCATTCTTGCTTTCCTATTCTTCCTTTTCCTCTTTTGAAACCAAGGGAAGTGTGGGGTCTGCTTGGGAATGTTTATGAACCTTCTTTCCGGAATAAGACCCAGGAGGCGACTCATTTCAGCCTAATATTGTAGATTGAGGAGTTCCATTTTGTATCCATTGGAACTATTAGCGCAATTCACAATTTGAAGAAAGCCCTGTGCTGATGATAAGTCATACATTCTCAAACTATCAGTATATGGTTGCAGAAAATAGAATCAATTCAATCCAAGCCATTTCATTTGCAATTCAAGGAGGTAAAAAAGTACAAGAAACCCCAGAGGTCCTAGTTTAGTGGTTATATGGACATAAAACTCCTAGATGTTTATGGGCAGAGCTACACATGAACTTATTTTGAACTCCTTTTCCAGGGATGATTAAGTGTAGGCTTTCTGTAGTTTGTTGCAATATCGATATGAATGGCCACAGGTGATTGGTGTTGACAGGTCAAATATACATATCTTCCACTTGGGTTGCCGTTGGCAGCCACAGTGAACAGTGAAAGCAACCCTAGTTTCTATCATGAAAGCTTGATGGTATTTGCTCCCACTTCCTGTAACCTGCAGGTGCCTTTTTTAAAAACACACACGATGCCATGCACTTTTTCCTGATCTTAGAAGTTGAATCTCTAAGTGGGAGTTCAGATGTGTTTAGTACACATACATTTTACACATGCACACAAACACATAGTAGCAGTGCATTCCATCCCTGAGATTTTCCCCACCTCTCTCTATCAGATAATAAATCTTGAGACTTGCACCTGACCAGACTATTTGTGAAATTTAGTCAGACTTGCATTTAAGGACTAGCCTAATTATTTCAGAGAGAAATAATTCCATGCTGGGGAGTGAAAGGGCTGGCAGAGGAGAGCATTTCTACTTTTTTCTGCCAACCCCAAGTGGCTAAGGGTTTCTTTTAGGACTTATTATTTACAAATTAAATATTAGAATTAAATATTATATGTAAAACAAACAAACCAACAAGCAATTATGTTGAGAAGCACTTCTCAATACTCAAGGGGGTACAGACCTGGTTATTGTAGAATAAATGTACATGATAGGCAGCTGTCAGAAAAGCACCTTTAGCTATGTTTAAGCATTTAAACAGTAATCTCGGTATAAGAACAGAAGCATTAAAATGAACACAAAAGAGAGTTTCTGCTTGTAAACTGTGAAATTTTGTAAGCTAGGCACAGATCGAAAGCCAGTTATGAATCCCAGAAACAAAGTCAATATTAATAAAACAAAACAAAAACCCTCAAGAACTATTGAAACACAAACAGCACAATGCCATTTTGTTAAATGCTTCACACCATTCCAAACGTATTCTGAAAAAAAGTTCTTCTAGTCATTCAGTGGCTGGGCCAAAAGGAGTCTTCCAAAAGGAGTTCTGTACCCATGGCGCCATGACAGAAAATTTCACATGTCTTTAGACCTGCCAACCTAGCCTCCAAAGGTGGGAAAGTTTATGGAAAACTGATTTGAAATTCTTGGTGTGCTGTATGTTGAAAGAAAACTACAGTGGTACCTTGGGTTAAGAACTTAATTCGTTCTGGAGGTCTGTTCTTAACCTGAAACTGTTCTTAACCTGACGTACCACTTTAGCTAATGGGGCATCCCACTGGCACCATGCCGCCACCGTACGATTTCTGTTCTCATCCTGAAGCAAAGTTCTTAACCCGAGGTACTATTTCTGGGTTAGCAGAGTCTGTAACCTGAGGTACCAAGAAGACCAATATTTCAACAAAAAATGGGGGGAAATTATAATTTATCTTGGAGACCAATTTATGTCGATGGAAACACTATCAGGATTGCAATAACGCCTGTAATGTAGCAAGTACTATGGAGATAATGGAGTTATATAAAACATGGACTAGAAAAGGTTTAATAATAGGACCCATTGAGGGGAAAGTAGGAAGTCCAGAGATTCGGAGGTATCTTGTAATTGTTGATGTGTATGGTTATATTGTTATAATTTTAAATTTGTAAAATAAAATAAAATAAAATGAGTCAGCAGGGCTTTTTCTCTGTGTGTGAGGACATACTGACCCGATAATATCTATGTTTTTTTTAAAAGATATTTATTAAAAGTTTTTAAGATATAACAAGAAAAAAGAAAAATAAACATACAAAATAAAAAAAGGTTAAAAACACACATTAATTTTCAATAACATAACTTCCATACACTTATTTCCTCAGACTTCCTCATACCTCCCTTCTTTGTATTCCAGTTCAATTTGTTAGTTCAGCAAATCCTTACCATTAAACTTTTACCCATTGTGAAACCTCTTTTTTTCTTTTTCATATCTCTTAAAGCATTACAGCTGGAAACCGCTTAGTTTCTATCCAACATCCTTCTAACATTCATTAATTTTACAATATTTCTGTAAGTAGTCTTTGAATTTCTTCCAGTCTTCTTCCACCAACTCTTCTCCCTGGTCTCGGATTCTGCCAGTCATTTCTGCCAATTCCATGTAGTCAATCACCTTCATCTGCCATTCTTCCAGAGTGGGTAGATCTTGTGTCTTCCAATACTTTGCAATAAGTATTCTTGCTGCTGTTGTTGCATACATAAAAAAAGTTCTGTCCTTCTTTGGCACCAATTGGCCGACAATGCCCAGGAGAAAGGCCTCTGGTTTCTTCAGGAAGGTATATTTAAATACCTTTTTCAGCTCATTATATATCATTTCCCAGAAAGCCTTAATCTTTGGGCACGTCCACCAAAGGTGAAAGAATGTATCTTCTGTTTCTTTACATTTCCAACATTTCAGTAGTGGATAGGTAGCCGTGTTGGTCTGCCATAGTCAAAATAAAAAAATTCCTTCCAGTAGCACCTTAAAGACCAACTAAGTTAGTTCTTGGTATGAGCTTTCGTGTGCATGCACACTTCTTCAGATACTGAAGAAGTGTATCTGAAGAAGTGTGCATGCACACGAAAGCTCATACCAAGAACTAACTTAGTTAATTTTTTTTATTTCCAACATTTGTTATCGGGCAAAAGATAGATTTTTGCGAGCTTGACTGGGGTCATGTACCACCTGTATATCATTTTCATAATATTCTCTCTTAAGGCATTACATGCCGTAAACTTCATACCTGTGGTCCATAACTGTTCCCAGTCAGCAAACATAATATTATGTCCAACATCCTGTGCCCATTTAATCATAACAGATTTCACCGTTTCATCCTGAGTATTCCATTTCAACAGCAAGTTATACATTCTTGACAAATTCTTAGTTTTGGGTTCTAACAGTTCTGTTTCCGATAATATCTATGTTGGTCAAGTAGCTTGATATGAAGTTTCCAATAATCATGTGCAGAGGGAACCTGAAAATAGAATTTGGCGTCCATAACCAACAATGGGAAAGTTCTCTGGAAACGCTTGAATATGTTACTACAACCTCCACCTCCCTTTTATTGACCTAACAAACTGCAAGTTCCAAGGCCAAGAAGATGCCATTGTGGTTAATGAGCAGGGTTAAGGAAGCGATTAGAGGCAAGAACACTTCCTTCTTATCCAAATGAGAACAAAAAGAAGCACGACCTTTGGCAAAAGAAACACAATAATGGATGCAGATCTGAGGAGCACATTACTAAAACCATGAAGACATACATATATATATATATATATATATATATATATATATATATATATATGCAGGTTTTGGTGTCTTCGGGTGTCTTCCCGTGTAAGAGTTGGGGTGTCTAGGCGACGTTTCGACGAGGTCTCACTCGTCATCTTCAGGCTGGTGCTTTCGGCTTCTTGTTACTGGAACAGAGCAGGATCTCAGTGTTTGAGTTCCTATAAATACTGTTGAGGGGGTGTGGTGTATAGCCTCCAACGTTCTGGGCAGAGAGGAAGTTCCCAGGTTAGTGTGCCTTTTCTTCTTTTGTTCCTTAATTACTTGAGGGATATCTTGAGTGATTTCTTGAGTGATATTCTGAGTACCACTTAGGTGGGTCATTAAGTGTGGATTAGTTGCTAAAGCTTTCGTGTCTTGACCTCTTGAGCTTGTGAAGAGTTTTTCTGAGAAGATGGCTGTACTGCACTTAGTTGTGCTCTGGCTTGGCTTCGTGTATAGGGGCGAGCTGTGGTTTTGTGCCCTGTGCCAGCCAGATCTGTGTAGGGATTGCAGGGAGGTGCAGCATCCGGAGGTGCCACTATGGTTTGGCTACTGGATGGTGTCTGTAATTTATCTGTGGAGAGGGTCTGGGTTTGGGTCTGGTGTGGTTGATTGGTGATGGCGTTCTGTGTGCCTCTGGTTCTGGTGTCGGTTTTTGTGGGGAGGGCTAATTTCCAGATGTCTGGCAGGCGGGACGTGTCGTCACGCTTGTTCATGTTGTGAGGGTGTTTCTCTATCTCGATGGCTTCCATGATTATTCTCTTGTGGTGATGTTCCATGTTAAAGAGCAATTTGGAATCTGCAAAATTAATTTCGTGTCCTGTTTCTTTCATGTGTTGGAAAAGAGAGGAAGTTTTTTCTTCTTTTTTGACGGCATTCTTGTGTTCTGCGATACGTGCATTTATTCGTCTGTTTGTTTGTCCAATGTACGTGGCTGGGCAGACTTTGCAGGGTATTTCATAGACCCCTTGGTTTTCTAACTGGATTTTATCTTTGGGGTTTCTGAGGATATTGGCTATTTTTTGGTTGGTGCAAAAGGCTGTTTTGATATTGTGTTTATGGAGGATTTTGCTAATTTTATCTGTAGTGCCTTTGATATAAGGAAGGAGGGCCATGCCATTGTTTTCTTCTGTGTCTTGGTTTTTGGGGGAGGAAAAAACTTCCTCTCTTTTCCAACACATGAAAGAAACAGGACACGAAATTAATTTTGCAGATTCCAAATTGCTCTTTAACATGGAACATCACCACAAGAGAATAATCATGGAAGCCATCGAGATAGAGAAACACCCTCACAACATGAACAAGCGTGACGACACGTCCCGCCTGCCAGACATCTGGAAATTAGCCCTCCCCACAAAAACCGACACCAGAACCAGAGGCACACAGAACGCCATCACCAATCAACCACACCAGACCCAAACCCAGACCCTCTCCACAGATAAATTACAGACACCATCCAGTAGCCAAACCATAGTGGCACCTCCGGATGCTGCACCCCCCTGCAATCCCTACACAGATCTGGCTGGCACAGGGCACAAAACCACAGCTCGCCCCTATACACGAAGCCAAGCCAGAGCACAACTAAGTGCAGTACAGCCATCTTCTCAGAAAAACTCTTCACAAGCTCAAGAGGTCAAGACACGAAAGCTTTAGCAACTAATCCACACTTAATGACCCACCTAAGTGGTACTCAGAATATCACTCAAGAAATCACTCAAGATATCCCTCAAGCAATTAAGGAACAAAAGAAGAAAAGGCACACTAACCTGGGAACTTCCTCTCTGCCCAGAACGTTGGAGGCTATACACCACACCCCCTCAACAGTATTTATAGGAACTCAAACACTGAGATCCTGCTCTGTTCCAGTAACAAGAAGCCGAAAGCACCAGCCTGAAGATGACGAGTGAGACCTCGTCGAAACGTCGCCTAGACACCCCAACTCTTACACGGGAAGACACCCGAAGACACCAAAACCTGCATTCCTGTACCCGTGAAAATCTACGAAAGCATATATATATATATATATATATATATATATATATATATATATTAGAAGAAAACTGGCTAAGGAAATGTTTGGACCTTTAGATGACAAGGGAATTAAAGGTGTACTAAAGGAAGAAACTGAGATTGCAGAGAAGCTGAGTGATATTTTTTAAAAAAAGATATTTATTAAAATTTTCAAAATATTACAAAATGAAGAAAGAAAAATACAAAATAAAAAAAACAGTTAAAAACAACTCAATCTTTCCATTACTTATTTTTCATTAGCTTGTTTCCCGGACCTCCTCGCACCTCCCTTTTTTGTATTCCAGTTCAGTTTGTTAGTTCAGCAAATCCTTCCCCTCTTTATTTATCCTAATCTTTAATCTTAAAATATTGTGACATTAAATTTTTACCTATTAGTAATCCACTTTTCATATTCCCTTATAGTATTACAGCTAAAAACCACTTAATTTCTATTCAACATCATTCTAACATTCATTAATTTTACAGTATTTCTGTAAATAGTCTTTAAACTTTTTCCAATCTTCTTCCACTGACTCTTCTCCCTGGTCTCGGATTCTGCCAGTCATTTCCGCCAATTCCATATAGTCCATCACCTTCATCTGCCATTCTTCCAAAGTGGGTAAATCTTGTGTCTTCCAGTACTTTGCAATAAGTATTCTTGCTGCTGTTGTGGCGTACATAAAAAAAAGTTCTATCCTTCTTTAACACCAATTGGCCGACTATGCCCAGGTAGCTGAGTGATATTTTTTTCTTGTGTCTTCTGTGATGGAAAAGTTTGTGTGCTGGGTAGTTTGGGTCACCAAGTGTTTCTTTTTTCTTCTGCCAGCAAATGGTTGACTGGCAACAGCATCTGATTGGCCAGAGTTCCGGGGGAAGGATATGGTTGGTTTGGAGAGGTTAGACAGGCTTCAGATTGGGAGAGAGGGTGAAGGCGCTTCTTCCCCGCTGCCCCCGGACCTCTTTTGAAGCAAGGGGCTGCGGGGAGATCGCTTCTCCCGGTGCTCCGAAGCCGGGCGGGGGGGGGAGGGAACACCTTCTGAAGGCAGGCGGGGGGCAAAAGTCTTTGCTCCCCCCTGCCTGCCTGTCCTGGAGGGCTTTTGAAGGCAGGCGGGGGGGAACAAAGACTTTCGCCCCCCGCCCGCCTTCAGAAGAGGTCCAGGACCTCTTCTGAAGGCTGGCGGGGGGCAAAAGTCTTTGTCCCCCCTGCCTGCCTTCCCAGGGGCTTTTAAATCGCCCCGGACAGCGGAGAAGTCCTCCGCTGTCCCGGGTTTTTTTTAAAATGCTGGGGGTGGGAAGAAAAGTCCTTGTGTCCCCCCCCCCCAGCCTTCAGAAGAGGTCCGGGGACAGACTGTCCCCGGACCTGGTCTGAAGGCGGTTTCCCTAGGAACGCATTAATTGATTTTCAATGCATTCCTATGGGAAACCGTGCACCGCAAGACGAAAAAACCGCAAGACGAAGAGACTTGCGGAACGAATTAATTTCGTCTTGCGAGGCACCACTGTACACATAACTTTATTAGGAAGGGAGTCTGAAGAACTGAGCCAAATGGAAGTAAGAAGTGACAAAGTTCTATATTGTATCAACACATTAATTCTTTAAAAACCTCATGTGTGAATTGCTGATCTTCTACCAAAAAAAAAAAAAATTGTACCTTGTCTCTAAGATCAGCCTCTGCACCTGTAGACTTGAAAGTAGTCATTTTTTCCAAAAAAGATTCAAGAATGCAGTCCAATCAGATTAATATTTGCCCTGAGAAAATTGATGGAAAGTTTTATGAAAGATAGAATTACCAACCATATAAAAAAGCAAGCCTTGCTGAAAAAGTAACAACTGCCTTTGGAATTGACTATTATTTGTGAAAGCATAGAATGAAAAACAATATTCTTTTCCCTTTGGACAAACGTCATATTAAGCCCCCCCCCCCCAAAAAAAAAATGTTACAAAACAAGTAGGCTCCAGAGATATAAGAATGAGAGCTCTTAAATATGCATAGGAGGGAGAATTTGATAAAGCAACACAAGGTTTTCATTTTCATATTTATAATTTATTACTTCTTCCTACCACTAGGTTTCAGTGTGAATGATATACACTAATGAATGATTAGGTCCAAGAAATTATTATGAACTGCACGACTCAGACTTGAGTTAATAAAAAAACCCACCCTTTGGCAAAACGTACTAAGTAACTACAATGTTTCAGTATTATGCAATGAGCTGCAGTGGTCAAACTGCAGCTTCTTAATAATAAGCTAAAGGTTTGCTTTGTTTCCAAACTAACCAAAGTTCAGGACTTGGTTGGGGGGTATGTGGCTCTCCAAAACTCTCTATCTTGTCCTGAGGCCACACCTGTTGGTAGAGTAGCTAAACTGCAGCCCGGAAGCCAAATCATGTGCAATTTAATCAAAGCTATTGCAATACTTCAAATTCATGCCATTAGTGTTCCTGTTTGAAATTGGGTTCTACAGGGTCCAAAATTGGTTAATCTGCCCCCTGCTCTTACATGTACTGGGCATTTTACTCTGTCCATCATGTGTACTTTCTTAAACAACATATTTCTCAGCTCAGCAGCAATTAATTTACTTGTAGGGTGAGAATTTTCAATGCATAAAAGCATCAGAGTAGTTTCGATTCCCATTTCCTTTTCATTATCGCCTTACTACTTGACAGTGAGCATTAATTAAACAATGATGCTGGAATATCGAAGAACATTTGAGCCTTGGGTGTGGGGTTGGTTTTTGGTTTTTGGTTTTTGAAAACGATATAAAACCTGTGAAAGACATGATGGGCAGTTTCCAACAGCCTTAAATAAGAGTATTTTGGAGAACCAGGAGCCATCAATTCCAGGTGGCCTAGATAAGAAGAAGCATCTTTTGTTATCTGGAGATGGCAGTTGGTATCACACCTTTTGCAGAGACAGGGGTTCAATTCTTACTGTGGTTCTTGCAGGCTGGGTGGGGCGGCAGCAGCAACAAGAGAGCAGGAGACAGAACTATTTCCAACATGCTTCTCGGGACTGGGTCAATACAGTGGGTTGCTTAAGGCAAAAGATGGTTCCCCTCCTCATTCAGCGTGGGAAAGTCAACTAGACTGGCAGTAGACTCCAACACTGTAAAAGAGCCAGTGTCTACTGTACTTGAGAGCAGCCTCTCCATGGCTGCCAGCCCCCTCGGTATTTGTGAAAGGTATGCTCAGACCTGACTATTCCCTCAGCAGTGAGCAATGCAAGTTCAAAGAGCCATTGAGAATGATCTCATGGAAGAGTTATAGGTTGAGCAACTGGGTGATGTCATCTGTTTCACTCAATTTTGTGCTGCTGCTGCTGCTGCTGCTGCTGCTGCTGCTACAACAGCAAGAAGCCCCTGCAGACTAGTGCTGCTCGCTGATGCATTCTGCAGCATGCCAGACACTGCATTCACATCAGATACATAGATCACAACAATGCCAATTTAAACAGTCATGACTTCCCCCAAAGAATTCAGGGAGATGTAATTTGTTAAAAGAGCTGAGACCCCTATTTTCCCCGCACAGCTACAGTTTCTAGAGTTCCCTGTAAAGAGAGATTGACCATTCAACTCCTCTAGGGATTGCTTTGCAAAAATGTGTGCATTAGAAATAAATTCACACTAAAATGCTGCTGAATTTCCATCAGGATTATTTAAAAAATAATAATATCACAACATGATATGGATATATGATTAACTGCACTTAAGAATAGAAGAACGAGAAACGAAGAGAAACCAAAATTAACCGATTTAGCCATCCCCACCAGGAAGGGGTAAAAAAAGGTAAAAAGGTAAAGGACCCCTGGACGGTTAAGTCCATTCAACGGCCACTATGGGATTGTGGCGCTCATCTCGCTTTCAGGCCGAGGGAGTTGGCATTTGTCCACAGATAGCTTTCTGGGTCATGTGGCCAGCATGACTAAACTGCTTCCGGTGCAATGGAACACCATGACGGAAACCAGAGTGCATGGAAACACCATTTACCTTCCTGCTGCAGTGATACCTATTTATCTACTTTCACTGGTGTGCTTTTGAACTGCTAGGTTGGCAGGAGCTGGGGCAGAGCAATGGGAGCTCATCTCATCGTGGAGATCCGAACCACTGACCTTCTGATCGGCAAGCCCAAAAGGCTCAGTGGTTTTAGACCACAGCCACTCCACCTATGTCCCACCAGAAAGAGGAGTGCAGGCTGCAAGTGGTAATGGGATGGAGGCTTCTGCTGTAGAGTGAAGCAGCTGCAGCCATCCCTACCACAATTTTGACTTTCCTCTTGAGGACTCAGAATGCTCAGGCCAACCTTATCCACATTAAATTAATTTGCACCATGCTGTGTACTTCTGCACTATAGACACTGCAGCCAGATCTGCAAGTATGCCATTTCTAACGAACCCCAAATGTGTGCAAAAGCTTTTCACTTTGCCGCTTGGAAGGATGCATATATAAAAATACACAAAAGAGAGAGCTGTTGCACAATCCTGTCATTTCTATCCAGCAAAGGCAGAAAAGCATTAATCTGTTTGCTTCGCAGGTGCACTTATCAAGTTTCATATCAGGATGATTTGAAGCAGAACCAAATTTAAACTCAAGGACAAAGGGTACTGATTCACAGAACTGTCATTTAGTGCTTCGGGCGATGCCTTTGCCTGCCTTACACACCTTCAGCATCTGCTTGTTACTCACACAGTTATGTTGCATTCCCAACATGTCCACATTTCCCTTCCAGCACATTGATTTGAGGATTGGATCTGAACATATTCTTTCAGCAGAGATAGTATCTGCCAACCAAACCGACCCCCCTCCCCACGAGAATGTGACTCCACCCACAGCCAGACAGCAATAAAAGAAAATGACTTCTGGGAACAGAAGCTTCTGGAGGGAAGTGAATTGGAGCACAAGCATGCATATGGATGTTTCAATTTTTATTTATTTTTAACACTCCAGAGGACGAAATGTTACGGCGGGCACCGAAAGCCCGATACATAATATCTGTAGCAAGCTGCTAGGGTTAAAAGAGAAGAGACGTTTCATGGCATGTTTGAACAAAATGCAGGCAAGGAACTTGTCACACATGAAAAGGAAACAGCTATGGAGCGGGGATGATCTCTGGAAATCAGCAGCAATGCCAGACCTCTGCCCTGGCAGAGAGGGAGAGAAAAATAACTTGCCAGTGAGAACTGGTACCTCATTGACACTACAAAGTAACTGCCGAGAGAGGAGAGACAATGAGAGCTTAGACCTAAGATGTGGACTTGTGAACCTCAGCATCAGCCAAGTAATGTGCAGAGCTAAGTGAATGTTGTGTCTGGATTTTAACCTTTTCCAGGAATACTAGGAAAGGGAACATGAACTATCTAATGCTTCAACCCTGTAATGGACACTGAAGGGTTGTTACACGCCACCAAAATCTCTGAGCCATGAGAGATGCCAGGGGTTCTAGTGTTTACCCACGATTTGGTTTCCTTGGAATGAAGGTGTCTTTAGGGTATATTGTCTTTATTTACACCTATATGCAACAGGAGCATAAGATGGAGGGACTCGCAGCATTATGCTGACTGACCCTCTGGTCCTCCGTACAAGGGAAGCAGGTGGCGCTGTGGTCTAAATTACTGAGCCTCTTAGGCTTGTCGATCAGAAGGTTGGCGGTTCAAATCCCTGTGATGGGGTGAGCTCCCATTGCTTTGTCCCAGCTCCTGCCAACCTAGCAGTTCGAAAGCACACCAGTGCAAGTACATAAATAGGCACCACTGTGGTGGGAAGGCAAACGGCATTTCCATGCACTCTGGTTTCCATCACTATGTTCTGTTGTGCCAGAAGCAGTTTAGTCATGCTGGCCACATGACCCGGGAAGCTGTCTGTGGACAAACGCCAGCTTCCTGGTGCCACAACCCCATAGTCGACTTTGACTAGACTTAACCGTCCAGGGGTCTTTTACCTTTTCGTTTCTTTTTACCTCCACCCCCCCCCCCCAGCCAAAAAAAGACCCGCAGCAATATATAAAGCAGACATTCCTGAGAGTGAAGGTGTTTCAAGGAGATGGGAATGCTTTAGGTCCAGGGGTGCATAATCTTTTTTTTGGTGGGGGGGATGGAGATAATATGCTTTGTGTATATGCTGACAGAGCTCAAGTCAGTCGTGGGTAAGGCCAGAGTCAAAGGAATCTCTCTCTCTCTCTCTCTCTCTCTCTCTCACACACACACACACACACTCACTCACACATACACAGAGCCCATCTTCCTTCTCTCCTTTCTTGCTCTGTCCCTTTCCCCCTCTCTTTGTTCCTCTCCACCCAGCAGGCTGCTGGGAGAAGAACAGGTCACTCTTTCAAGTGTTCTGAACAGATTGCTTGCAAAGGTCTTTTGAAATAAGGCTGAGAGACACATGCAGCCCAACCCTGATTCAGGAAGATTGCTGGATACCTAAGCTGCCTATTTACAAATCGCCAGAGAAAGAAAGCATCACCGAAGGGAGGGCACAGATTTGCATGAATTTGCTTATGCTACTTGACACATACATATGTGAATTAAGAAATATGTTGTATTATGTAAATAGAAGTATAAAACCTCTCACCCTAACGAAGGAGACTCTTATCCCAATGCTTACTGGCGCTGGGCAACTACCAGAGCCCTGCTGCTCTCCATTTTATGGTAGTTTATCTTTAATCTGGACTTGGACCAGACAGCCCTTCAAATAGAGGACTCTGAAGACAGCCAGCTCTATTAGTATATAACATCTGAATGAAGAGAGGCTATGCGGGCCCTGGAGCAGGGCCTGGACTCTGTGGTGAGCTGGATAATGGCCAAGAAACTAAGTCTAAATTCTGGCAAGACAGAGGAGCTGTGGGCAAGTGGTTCCTGAGTGTGGATAATTGGTCAATTGCCTGCTTTAGATAGGGTCATATTCTGGGTGTGCTCCTCCATCTATCTCTGCTATTAGAGGCCCAGGTGACTTCAATGTCTTGGACTTTGGCTACAATGACAGCTATGGCTGTTTCTGGACTGGGACATTCTGACCACTGCCATCCATGTGCTCCACATGGGATTACTCCAAAGTGTTCTATGCGGGGCTGCCCCCGAGGTTGGTCTGGAAACTGAAGCAAGTGCAAAATGCTTTAGCTGGTCTGCTCACTGAGGCAAAATAACACAAATCATGCCAATCCTGTTCTATAATGTCCTCCTATATTTGACAAATGCTCTGGTTTGTTTTTGTCCCACATTCACTGAACAAGAGTGAACCTCCAGATGGCAATATAGTTGTACCTTGGCAGTTGAATGCCTTGCAAGTCGAATATTTTGACTCCCGAACACCACAAACCCAGAAGTGAGTGTTCTGGTTGGTGAACATTCTTTGGAACCTGAATGATGTGCGTTCTGCGGTTCTGATGTGGGTTCTGCCGCTTCTGGTTGGACGCAGGAGCTTCCTGCAACCAATCAGAAGCTGTGCCTTGGTTTCCGAATGTTTTGGAAGTCAAATGGACTTCCAGAATGGATTCCATTTGACTTCTGAGGTACGACTATAAAGTGCTGGGGAAGCATCACAGAACAGCTAATCAAGTGGAATGGCGTGGGGACAGTCCAGTAGAAGTCCACCACTAATGCGCTCTTATGGCATCAGTGACATATTGCAGAACACATTCAGAAAAAATACACCAGTCTGAAGGGACCCTCAGTGAATTACAATTAATTGCTAGTCAGATCAACCACAACTACTTGTTGAAGGTCACTTTAAAGAGGGGGCTGGTAGGAAATCCTTCTTTAATGATTTGTAGCTGTTTGAAACCACTGGTGGGAAGTAGCTTCCTCCTTAAGGATTTGAAGCATGTGGAGGACATAGTATTACTTAATATTATTGAGTGATTGCATTTATCTCCACCTTCTTCCATGACTTCTAGAGAGAGAGAGAGGGCCCTAGGCCCCCTTTTGTTCTAGTGAGGTATGTTAGGTTGAGTTTTCATAGAATCATGGAGTTGTAGAGTTGGAAGGGACCCTTTGGATCATCTAGTCGAACCCTCTGCAATGCAGGATTATGCAGCTGTCCCATACAGGGATCGAACCTGCAACCTTGGCATTATCAGCACCACGCTCTCGCCAAGTAAGCTAACCAGGCTGACAGTTCTACATTGCCTTCTCTGAAAGTTAGCTGCATTAAACTCTTGTGAGTATATCCTGTGATATTGCTCACAGATTCACTGGCAACATGTTATTTGAGCTCATGATGAATCTTTTCTATAACTAGCTTACAACAAACACTGCAACCCAAGTTCAGAACAATACCCGGGCAAATCATCTCAGAGTTAGCATTAATTGACAGTTGCAAAGCAGAAAAAAGTCTCTTTGTTCTCTCTCTCTCTCTTTATAAAGTGGTGCTATGCACAGCCAGCTGTATTATAATCTCAACAATTACTTATTGGGCTGAAAAGTGTGTCTCTGAGAATGCCCTCAGTGCAACTTGGAGCTTGAATACATTATATTGTACTGCAACCCACAGGCAGATTTGTTCTACTTCCAAATATGTATCCTAGTTGATATATAGTGTAAGGTGCATTGTTACTATGTCACTGATTGTCAAATTTATTGAGTTAACAAGGAAGAAATATGTCAGGTAAAACCTTAGAAGTTGCTTCAAGGTTCTGGGTAGCAGATGTTTAATGGCTTCATCTATAGCCAGAGGATTTGTTTGGAGACTGTCCTGGAATTAATGGAGTAAGATCTTTTTTCTAGCAATATATTGTGTCCTTTTTAGTGACTTCATATCAAGGGCTTTCGGAAGCTGAGAGAGCTATTTAAAAAAAGGCATGAGAAAGTGTGTGTGTGTGTGTGGCCTGTTCTATAGTTTCTTCATGCATTCAAAAGAACAAATGCAGGCATCAAATCTAGTATTGGGAGTGGGCACAGTGTTTGCCACTCACACCCCAATGTCCCTGCCGATGTTGAGTACGATTTCTGTAGCCTCAACCTTCCCAAGTTGAGCAGGAAGGTCTGAAGTGGGCTTCTAACTGCATTCGCCTAAACATGCTTAGTAGCCTCCTTTCAACTCAAAATCCTGAGCGTGTAGGTATCACAGCACTGTCAACAAGCCAGGGCATCCCCAGGGCAGGTGCACACACAGAAGGCACAGAATGCTATTAGCTATTTATTAGCAGAAATAACAACCCTGGTTCATCTTAACTCAATGAAAGTGTTGCTGAAACTAAGCTCTAGGCATACCTGTCTGAGGACGATTGGTAGCTAAAAAAGCCAATGCAATTCTGGGCTGCATCAATAGGAGCATAGCATCTAGATCAAGGAAAGTAATAGTGCCACTGTATTCTGCTCTGGTCAGACCTCACCTGGAGTACTGTGTCCAGTTCTGGGCACCACAGTTCAAGAAGGACACTGACAAACTGGAACGTGTCCAGAGGAGGGCAACCAAAATGGTCAAAGGCCTGGAAACGATGCCTTATGAGGAACGGCTAAGGGAGCTGGGCATGTTTAGCCTGGAGAAGAGGAGGTTAAGGGGTGATATGATAGCCATGTTCAAATATATAAAAGGATGTCACATAGAGGAGGGAGAAAGGTTGTTTTCTGCTGCTCCAGACAAGCGGACACGGAGAAATGGATTCAAACTACAAGAAAGAAGATTCCACCTAAACATTAGGAAGAACTTCCTGACAGTAAGAGCTGTTCGACAGTGGAATTTGCTGCCAAGGAGTGTGGTGGAGTCTCCTACTTTGGAGGTCTTTAAGCAGAGGCTTGACAACCATATGTCAGGAGTGCTCTGATGGTGTTTCCTGCTTGGCAGGGGGTTGGACTCGATGGCCCTTGTGGTCTCTTCCAACTCTATGATTCTATGATTCTATGGTGGGAGCCACCCCCTCCCACTGATCCTGAATCTTCCCAGGAACAAGAGGACAGCATAGGTTTGGAACAGTGGTTTGCAGAGGGGCATAGTTCAGAATGCAGAAGCTGGGAAATGCTGGATGGGGAACAGCTAGTAGAAGAAGAAATTTTGGGGGAGAGAGGGTTAACAGATTCACAGCCATTGGACAGCATTTCTCCACTGCCCTCCCCAAAGTCGAGAAGAGCTCAAGAATTCACAGACAGAAAGTGCAGAGGGTATAAGCTCAGATTCCAAGACATAGGTGTGATGTAGATTAATAGGGACGGAGGGGTGTGTGCCTTAATTGGGAGCACCACCATTTCTAGGGAGATGTGTTCTTTTATCTCTCACTGCGATTATTAAAGAAGCTAACTGGTAAGACGTTCCTTTTGTTTGATCTTCTTATTTACTGCCATGGGGAAGGAAGCTGATTCCCTGAAGCCTGATAATGCCCTTCCCCTCTAGCCTCTCATTCTGGATCCCTCCCAAGCAGACAAAGGCTGCGTCGAGCGGTGGTCTCCTCCTCTGGACCTGTCTGACACATTGCTCAACAACATGCAGGAACCTCCTCAAGCGGGGTATCCTAGGGGGAGGAGAGTCAGCAGGACTGGGATAGTCTGCATGCATGCTGTGACTCTCATGTTCTAATCTTGTCCTGGGGGGCCCTCCTGACCCCCTTAATCACTCAAGTCTCCTGCTTCTATCAGCTCCCAGCTCATCCCTTCAATAATCCATAATCACTTCATTCCTTTCAGAGAACATTTGGAGGGATGATATAAACATTTTATTTTTGGGGCTGGGTGTTTTTATTCTTCTTTTTTAACTGATGTCTGCTTTACTGAGCTGTAATCTGATATTGGTCCAATACGTGGGAACAGGTATGATCAAAAGAGAACAGTACAAATAAATACATATGAATCTTTCCAGCTGGACACACAGAAGGCTTAGCTCATTCCACAAATTAAGCCAAACTCATTACTACTTTCTTTATCAGTCTCCAGCTAATATTATTCACCATCATTTATATTATTCATTGTTGATAGCTCAGCCTTCCTCCAAGGATCTCAAAATGACAGCTTGGCTCACAAGAACTTTACGAGGTCCGGTTGGGTTGTAAACGAAGGCTTTGTCCAAGGTTAACTTCAAGGTGGGTGGCTGCATACACATTGCCAGAAAAGAAGCAATTCATCATCAAAACCAGGGGACAATAGTTGAAGATTTATGTATATTAATGCATAGGTATAGAGGAGAATTGGGAAATGATTTTCATAATTTAAAATGGAAAAAGATCCATCTTACCATCCCCACCACGGTGGGGAGGACTGTGATCGGGTGACCTGTCTGCTTGCTCAGTTTCCTATTCAACAAACTGATGGTGAGCCATTTCAAAGCTCCTGGCTTCTGCTCTCCCTTCTCATGGCTCTCTATGCGTCAGCTTCACTTGACTAGTCACCAGACAGTCCTTCCAACATGCAGGGTTGTCCTCTGTAAAGTATGACATGTTCCGCCCCCTGTTCAAAATTAGCTGTTCTACCATCTGGATCTTGACTGTTTTCACACACTAATACCCCTACTATATAATTTTATCAGTCATATTTTATCTGCACAAAGAATAATAATAATAATAATAATAATAATAATAATAATAATAATAATAATAATAATAATAACAACAACAACAACAACTATTATTATTATTATTATTATTATTATTATTATTATTATTATTATGCCACCCATCTGACTGAGTTCCCCCAGCCACTTTGGGCAACTTCCATCAAATCAAAAGACAATAAGACATCAAACATAAAAAGCTTCCCTGAACAGTTCTGCCTTCAGATGTCTTCTAAAAGTCAGATAGCTGTTTATTTCCACAGGGCAGGCGCCACTACCAAGAAGGCCCTCTGCCTGGTTCCCTGTAACCTCACTTCTCTCAGTGAGGGAACCATCAGAAGGCCCTTGGCACTAGACCTCAGTGAGCAATAGGGGTGGAGAGACTCCAGCCAAAGCCGTTTAGGACTTTAAAGGTCAGCACCAACACTTTGAATTGTGCTTGGAAATGTACTGGGAACCAATGTAGATCCTTTTGGACTGGTGTTATAAGGTCCCGGCAGCTGCTCCCAGTCACCTGACTGGCAGCCATATTCTGGATTAGTTGTAGTTTCTGAGTCACCCTGAAAGGTAGCCCCATGTAAAGTGCATTGCAATAGTCCAAGCGGGAGATAACCAATGCATGCACCATTCTGGTGAGACAGGGCATAGGCAGGTAGGGTCTCTGCTGGCGTACCAAATGGATCTGGTAGACAGCTGCCCTGGAAACAAAAGTGGCCTATGCCTCCATGGCTTTTAATGGTTTCAATGGCTTGTAAGCTGGCTTTCAGGAGCTCTTGTTGATCCAAGCAGCTCCTACTGGAAATGCATTGCTGCTCTTGCTTTGATCATTGTTTACAATATTTCTTGAAAGTTAAGGTAAACATACTTGCAGTAAACAAATAAGGAAACAAAAATGAATAAATGATACACTTGCTAGCTAGCACATTTGGCTAATCCAT
Organism: Podarcis liolepis; assembly: GCF_965112155.1. Classification (NCBI taxonomy): domain Eukaryota; kingdom Metazoa; phylum Chordata; class Lepidosauria; order Squamata; family Lacertidae; genus Podarcis; species Podarcis liolepis. The sequence goes on along the minus strand of NC_139560.1, from coordinate 72,401,513 downwards.
GGCATTTCATCCATTGCTCTGATCAAACCCTTCTGCTTAGTTTAAAAATGATTTCTTAAGTTAAGCAAACAGAGTGCTAAGTTTTAGAAATAAGAGAGAGGCTTTGCTTCATGGATATAATTTTGCAAAATCAGTCTTTGCTTTGTCTATGAATCAGGCAGACCCATTCAAATGATACTGTGAATAAGGCAGAGGATTTACTTAATTAAAATCATACCAAGGTATTTCCTATTTCATGAAAAAAGGGCAATTGCCTTCTTTCACAAATAAAGCAATTCCACTAGTTCAGCACAACATCTATATAGTGCACACAATGGATAACTATGAACTAATGAGCCAAAAACTCTGCGTTGTTGTTTTATGTGAATTACCAGAATAAAAGTGACTTGCCCTTTTCCTAAACAGAAGAACAGAAATGTTTAACAAATGACAAAGACAGTCTGCATGCACATTGCAGGAACCTGCAGATAAGCTGGAAGTTCTTCTGTTATTATTATTATTGCAAGGGGGGGGTTGGAGGGTTCCCTCCTTACTGCTTTTGCTGTCATCCCCACATATTTTGCAGCTGTGGTGTTTTAGCAATGGTGTTTCATGGAACCTGGTTGACTGCCATTGTTCTTCTTCTCTGCACTCCCTGGAATGTGGGCAGCAAGCATTCTCTCTGGTAGCCTTTGTAGAAACTGCTACCTCCCTAGGTATTGCACTTAAACCTTGTGAGTCAAAGAGTAGATGTTTCTTTGTCTTGTGGCTCTCAGCCAAGGGTTCCCAGGCTGAGCACAACATGGTGGCCAACAAGATATCAATGGAGCTTGAGATGGAGCAGGCAAAGTTGCTGGTGGTGAAGGGGAACCTAGCATCTGGTTGGCTACAACAGTATGAGTTTATGGTAACCTTCAAAGCCACCTTCAGTATGAGCTTGATGTTGATGTCTGCTACCAGTACTGTTTGTTTATCAGGTGTTTATCAGGTTGTGCCTGGCCGCGTCTCCCTAGCCACTCTGGGCGGCTTCCAACAGAATATTAAAAACACAATAAAACATCAAACATTAAAAACTTCCCCAAATATTGGGCATGTTGCCTCCTTGCATGACTTAATACATATTTGGTGAATTAGCCAAATAAAGCATTTTTCTGTTTCTCTTCCCGTAGATCTTGCAACATTATTCTTGGCTTGCTTGCTTGAATATTGAAGAACAGGAAGAAAGAGAACTGTAGGTTTCCCAGAAGCAAAAATGTTAATTGCTCAGCAACAGAACTATTAAAGGATGCTGTGTTTTGATTCATTTGTGATTAAGTAAGTTTGGGGACAATGCAAACATTCATTCCATAGGTAACTAAAATGATAACATTCAAGGAAGGTATAATAGCAAATCTTGGAGTGTCTTAGACAAGGAGCGGACAGCGTTTTTTTCAGCCGAAGAGTCACATTTCCTCATGGCCAAACCTATGGGAGTAAACATGCCTGTGTGGATGGGAACAAAGCCAAAAAGGGGGCGTAGAGCAATTGATGTGACTCTATCCTTTGTAAGGCTATATTCCAGCCATACCAAACTCAGACACAGATCCATCTAGGTAAGCAAGAGTTCAGAGACACATTCCAGACCATTAAAGCACCTGAAGAGAATGCAGGGTTAGTCCAGTAAGGGACATGGCTTGGGAAGAATCCTGAGGTTCACACAGACAGGTCTGAAGAAGTGCATTTGGTCCCCACACCGGAGGATCCCATCATTTCCTTGGCTTTAAGCCTTGCTCAACTCTTCAGTACCTACAGATACAGAGTATGGAAAGAGGATTCCAGGGAAGCAGCTGGCTAGCCTCACTGTCAGGCTTTGTGGAATCAGCTTCCTCCCCAGTGACCGTAAATGAGCAGATCAAACGAAAGGAAATTGTTACCAGTAAGTTTCTTTAATAAACACAACCAAGGTCAAAGGAAAGCATCTAACCAGAATGGTGGTGCTCCCAATTAAGGTTACTCCCCCCTCCACCCCTATTAATCCATGTCACTCCTATGTCTTGCAATCTGAGCTTGTAGCCTCCGCGCTTTCTGTTCTGACACTTTCTGAGCTCTCCATGACTTTGGAGAAGGGGGGGGTGGATGCTATCCAGAGACTGTGAATCTGTTAACCCTCTCTCTTCCAGTGTTTCTTCTGCTAACTGTTCGCCGTCTGGTATTTCCCAGCTTCTGCCTTCTGAACTATGCCCCTCTGCAAACCACTCTTCCAAATATATACTGTCCTCCTGCTCCTGGGAAGATTCAGGAGCAGGAGGAGGGGGTGGATCTCACCATTCTTTCTCAGTGAAGCCTTCCTCAGCACGGTCCCTGACACACATATTCCAAAACAGGGATGGGGATTTGGATCAAGTCAGCAGGCCAGTTCTGATATCCACAAGTATGACATGAAGCCACTCACCTGTCAAACACTTTATGTCCTGATGATATCAGGTGAGCCATTTTGCCTGCGTGGCTTGAAAACAAATTTCAAGAAATATGTGCAGTGCTTTCCAAGTGCCAACAATCAGCTGAGTGTTGGTGTGGGTGCCAGGGAAATCCTAGGAAGACTCTTCCCAAATGATACCTGTGCTTGGGATACACTGTGCATAAGGCTTCTTAGTGCTGATAATCAGTGGACTGGCAGTGTCTGCAAAGCTGATTTTGTCTAAGCCCTGCCATTACCTGCTCCATACGTGGCCTAATATATGACATCATTGCTTGGCTGAATTGGCCTGCAGGCCAAATGGGGAGGCCTGGTGGGCCCTAAGTGTAATGACCTCTGGCAGGCAAGCAACCCTCAATAAGAAGCAATGACTCTGGCAGTTTTATGTATGTTTATTTACAGAAAGACACATCCAGAGCACGGCTGCTCGCCTGCTCACATTTACGATAGTTGGTCAATCTGAATTTTCACCTCTCCAACAGCAGGAAGGACTCCAAACTCCCGCTTTCCCCCTCTTGCCCTTCCTTTGCCATCTGATCTTATCCATATGCCTAGAACAGAAACTAAGAGGCTGGGCCTACCCCCTCCCCACTTCCACTTGACACAGACTCAGACCTCTGCTTATCTGCTGATTGCCTAGCAATGCTCTGGCTGCCTTCCAACTCTTCCTCTTCTTGAGAGCTAACAGAGTGTTCCCTGAGAAGGGGGGTTTACTGCCCTTTCTCTACTCTGTCAGCCACCTGTAGAGTAGGTCCCTCATTCACTGAGTTCAATTTCTGAGCCTTACACTTCCCCTGTGCTCTGGGGGGCCACGTTCCTGACCCTAATATATAGATGTGTGCACATAAGACCATTTTCATGGGAATGCAAACTCTGATCAACCAGAGTTTGTGTCCTCATGAAGGATCCCTTACATAGATGCATTTATATGTGCTTAAACTCCTTCAGACTGATGCTGATCACATGATGGCCAAGGTGTGTGGCCATCAGAATGCACGTTGACGTTGAGAGTGGGACGAGACTGGACAGTTTTTTAGAAGCCCCTTTGTGCTGTCCATGACTCCTTGGTACTGAAGACCTGACAGGGCTTTGGTTTTAAAACTAATCCGGAATAAGGACAAATGTCTGTTTACATGTTATATATGCAATTTATCTCATGCAGAGTGCTTCATCTCTGTAGTGGACTGTGAAAGTGGAAAGCATAAGATAAAAGATAAGATAACAAAGGACTCCTGTCGGCCTGTTTAGAATGCTTTTTTTTTTTTTTTTTACATATAACCTAATTTTATGGTAATGGAAAATAGGGCACAGGTTCTGCATTGCATTAGATAACAGAATGATTTGATAACAGAATGATATGTTAATGACACCGTTGCAGCATTTAAAGTGTTAAACCTGAGAACAAGGGCTTGAAAATGTGTTCATAGTTTTTGTCAAGAAAGGACTTGGATATATTTTAGCCCCTCTTTTTTTACCGCATTATAAAACATTTTGTTTGTTTCAATGAGTCTAATTTCTATTTGTTCAATTTCCTGCTGTCCCAGGTTTTCTTTTGTATTTTGCTCTATTCATTCCTGTGCCTTTTCAGCAGTCCCTTGTTATTTTCCTTTTCATTTGCATGTTATCTTGTTGCATCCATACTTTTGATTTCAGTTTTATTTTCTCCCCAGCCTGGTTTCTTTTTGTTTATCTTGATGCCTTCTTTTATTTTACAAATTGTTCTCTCAGAGTCTTTTGTCTTTTGCTTTCTAGCTTTAAAGTGTGTTGCTTCTCCCTCTCCTAGTTTAATACACATCTGACCATCTAGAACGCCATATGGCTGACTGATGTAATTCCAATAAAGTTACTGTGTGCCTGTGTGTAAAATGGTAGGTACCCAGATATCATTTATCCTTTTCCTTTGTTTACAAAGCTGTTGTACTACCAACCTTACTGTATGCTCATGAAATATGGACCACTTATAAATGCCATCTCCAACTCCTCAAAAGATTCCATCAACGGTGTCGCCAAAAAAATTTACACAACACTTGGGAAGACAGGCAAACTAATGCCAGTGTACTGGAAGAAGCAAAGATCACCAATGTCAAAGCAATGATTCTTCAACATTAACTTCGTTGGACTGATGATGTTGTTCGGATGCCTGATTATCTTCTTCCAAAGCAGCTACTCTATTCTGAACTTAGAAATGGAAAGCATAATTCTGGTGGTCAACAAAAGAGGTTTAAAGACTCTCTCAAGGCAAATCTAAAAAAATGTAGTATAAACACCGACAACTGGGAAATACTGGCCTGTGAGCGCTCCAATTGGAGAACAGCCTTCACTAAAGGTATCATGGGCTTTGAAGACACTCAAACTGAGGAACTGAGGAGAAATGTTCCAAGAGGAAGGCACGCTTGGCAAACCCCACCATGATCAACTCCCGCCCGGAAACTTACGTCCCCACTGTGGAAGGATGTGTGGATCCAGAATTGGCCTCCACAGTTGCTTACGGACTCACTTTTAAAACCGTGTTTATGGAAGTCAATCTTACTCAGCTACAAGTGATCACCAAATAATAAGAAGAAGTCTGCCGTACTGTAGATTGTGGCTTCATGCATTTTGTAGCTTGTTCAAGGTGCCAGCAAATTTTGCATGAGGAATAGAAGTAGCAAACCTAACCCCAATGAGCTCTAGGTTTTACTCCTTAATAGACATGGTTAGTGTTGCCCTGTGGGACTCTTGTGCCTCCTTTGCCAGCTGCCTTCAGTTTGACTCTGAGTGTTTGGTCACCTTCAGTGCAAATGGCACTGGGAGCATGGAGGTCAGATCTGCTCAGAAAAGATAGCTGATACCAGGAGCCTCTCTCTTTCTTCTCTTTGTGAAATAAAGATCTGATTGGGGGGTTCATCCACACTTCTGCTTGTGCCAGCTGTTTTCTGCTTGACTCGCATTTTCTAGTTTAGCTTCTATGACATGGGTAGGCAAACTAAGGCCTGGGGCCCGGATTCGGCCCAATCACCTTTTAAATCTGGTCTGTGGACGGTCTGGGAATCAGCATGTTTTTACATGAGTAGAATGTGCCCTTTTATTTAAAATGCATCTCTGGGTTATTTGTGGGGCATAGGAATTTGTTCATCCCCCCCCCCAATATAGTCCAGCTGCCTACAAGGTCTGAGGAACAGTGGACCAGCCCCCTTCTGAAAAAGTTTGCTGACCCCTGCTCTATGAGAACAGGATAACAGGATGCTGGAATTGATGTGCCTGAAGTTCCTACTCTGCCTGCTTTTTGGAAACCAAAACAAGTGGTAAATGCAAAATTGTGCAACAATATTTTATATAATGCAGATGATCATTCATCTTGATGTGTTTGAGCCAAACATTGTCATCTGTGATTTATGATTCAATGGTCTTTCATAGTAAATAAAAAAGGGGGGCGTTGTTCACAACTTGCAGGTAATTTCTGGCTTGAAATATGTTAGGATAAACAATCCCCATGTCACAGTCAATATTTTTGGATCTTTCTGATTTGATGCAACACCTATTCTTTTGGACTACTTCTTCTGGTGCAAGAGACCATGGCAAAACCACGTTGAGTGTTGTATGTATAATGTAATGCCCACTTAAGTGGCATACTATCTCATCCTTTCATCTTGCCCTCTGACTCACATGTAAAAAGCTTGGCCACTTCCACTGATATATGCCAAATATCTTCTTTGGGATTGACATCTCTAGAATGCACAGAAAAGGAAACAGGGGTTTGCATCTAGGATTCCATTTGGATTCTTTTTTCCCAGACTTAAAGCAAGACGCTCTCAACGCAATCATGTAACATTAACTTATATAAATAACCTAGGCGTTTTACTGTGACACAATATTCTGCAGACACAAATTGTACATTCAATCATCTTGTCAGCCAAAGTAAAGAAAAACATATTTAATAGAGCCCAGAGCCTCAGGGACAGAAATAGATGCCCTTGCTAACCAAATTTGCCAGCAACAAGAATGTTTGTATAGAGTTTAAATTCAAAACAATTTTTCTCAGACAAGTTTTCTCCGATGCAGTATGCTGTGCCATTGGAGTATGTAGTGTTGTATAGTATCTCAATATACAACTTCAATATAACTTTTAGTAAAGGTCTGTCTCTGCATCAGTTGTGGTACACTTTTCCACTTAATGTAGCCAAAGTGCTTGAAGTGTCAAGAATAAATGCTTAAAGTGTCAATAGAGGAATCAACTGTTATAAGGGGAAGAGAAAGATGCACCACCACACAGCAGTTTTGATTGCCTTTGTTCTCCTTGCTTGCTTGTTCCCCAGAAGATGCTGATGTAGTCATTGGGATGATAGGTTGAGTTCATGGCTGAGAATAGGGACGTGGGTGGCGCTGTGGACCAAACCACTGAGACTCTTGGGCTTGCTGATCAGAAGGTCGGTTGTTCAAATCCCCATGACAGGGTGAGCTCCCGTTGCTCTGTCCCAGCTCCTGCCAACCTAGCAGTTCGAAAGCACACCAGTGCAAGTAGATAAATAGGTACCTCTGGGGTGGGAAGGTAAACAGTGTTTCCGTGTGCTCTGGTTTCCATCACAGTGTTCCGTCGCACCAGAAGCGGTTTAGTCGTGCTGGCCACATGACCCAGAAAGCTGTCTGTGGACAAATGCCAGCTCCCTCGGCCTGAAAGCAAGATGAGCACCGCAACTATTTAGTCACCTTTGACTGGACTTGACCATCCAGGGGTCCTTAACAATTAACTTTACTTGGCTGAGTGGGGATATGAACCCTGGTCTCTAAGGTCAAAATCTGATACTCTAAATACTACATTTCCAGCATATTTTTTCTGCACCAAGCTCTGGCTGATGGATCTTAGAAGCCTGAAGTCTGTGCACCCTTGACTGACATCCTATTGACTTCAGTGACAAAGGAATCCTTGGCTTTTTAACTAGCTGAAAGTAAAGTTTTCGGGCAGGATGATGCTTCACTCCAACTCCGATCAACTCCAACCAGCTACCAGTGGTCTGAGATGAAGGATGCAATAGTCCATCAACATCTGGAGGTCCGCAGGTGTCCTGTCCCTGTTTGGGGAGAATTCTCCAATTTGGCCTTGTCGCCTTTGATTCAGATATGACTTAAGTAAATCTTTTAGTTGACATTCCTGCATCACGGGGTCAGAAGGGATGACCCTCGGGGTCCCATCCATCTTTAGAGATCTGTGATTCTTTGTTGCCATTGATTACTGAAGAAAGAGCAGTAGCAGGTGAGTCATGAATGCCAATGGATTAAAACTAAAGACAACCACAAGTAGGGATGATTCAGTTTCTTCAGGAGCAGAGCAGATAATGTAGGACTAAGTTGAATCCTGCCCTATGTACCTTGGAAGTTGAGCAGAATCCGTTCCGGAAGTCCGTTTGACTTCCGAAACATTCGACTTCCAAAACGTGGCTTCTGATTGGCTGCAGGGAGCTCCTGAAGCCAATCGGAAGCGGTGGAAGCCCCGTTGGATGTTCGGCTTTCAGAAGAATGTTCAAAAACCGGAACACTCACTTGAGGTTTTTGACAGTCTGGGAGCTGAAATGTTTGACTCCCAAGGCATTCAGGAGCTGAGATACAACTGTATTTATATGCCTGTAATATTAAAGTCATACTTCATGGGTAGGGAAACTAAGGCCCGGAGGTTGGATCTGGCCCAAATCACCTTCTAAATCCGGCCTGCGGACGGTCTGGGAATCAGTGTGTTTTTACATGGGTAGAACGTGTGCTTTTATTTAAAATGCATCTCTGGGTTATTTGTGGGGCATAGGAATTTGTTCATCCCCCCCAAAAATATATATTCCGGCCCCCCACAAGGTCTGAGGGACAGTGGACAGGCCCCCTGTTCAAAAAGTTTGCAGACCCCTGTCATACTTGAGGGTCAAACTTGATAGGCACTAAAATAAGCAGTAGATACCTGTGGGAAATTTTTCCTCAAAGGCTTCTATCCCCACACAGAAATGCAGGTGCAGAAGGAAATATCCATTCTAATGTTAGTGGATAAATTCCACCTTCACAGTAAGAATTAGAGTGCATTCAGATATGCAGGTTATTGCATTAGTTTTCTTGGTCATAATCTTAGTGCTTCTTCCGGCTTCTAGTACTCCTTTTACACTGCATTACCTTTTGTATTATGAACCTTTTGTCAATATGCAGCCATTTGCACCGCATTTCACTCACATCAGTGGACATGGCAGGACACAACAGCAGATATTATTGGACATGTTGGCATCTTTTATTCCCCAGATTCTGGTCATGTAAAGTAATAAAGGCTTTCTGGGTGAAATGAAAAAAAAAAAGTTTAAAATGACCTTTGTTAAAAAAACCCAGAAGTTTTTTTTATTAAGAATTCTAAGGTACTGACATCCCAAAGGAACAGAAAAGACTCTTTATGTATGAGACAACAGCAGCATGGTTGCTAGTAGCGCAGAGATGGAAATAAGAAAGAGTCCCCATCAGAGACGAATGGCAAATCAAGCTGTTAGACTACACCGAAACAGCAAAAATGACAGGAAAGCTCAAGAACCAAGAAGACAAAAACTTCAATAAAGAATGGGGGAAATTTATAATTTACTTGGGAGACCGCTATAAGCAGATGAAAATGTTAGCAGGATTTTAATTTCACTTGTAATGTAACAAATACAGCGGTACCTCGGGTTAAGTACTTAATTCATTCCGGAGGTCCATACTTAACCTGAAACTGTTCTTAACCTGAAGCACCACTTTAGCTAATGGGGCCTCCTGCTGTTGCCGCGCCACCGGAGCACGATTTCTGTTCTCATCCTGAAGCAAAGTTCTTAACCTGAAGCACTATTTCTGGGTTAGCGGAGTCTGTAACCTGAAGCGTATGTAACCTGAAGTGTATGTAACCTGAGGTACCACTGTACTATGGACAATATGGACAAATATAAAATATAGATTATGGTATAATATGCAGTTGAAAATGTTGGCATTAAGTCTCGAGATTCAGAGAAGTCTCTTTAAATGGATATGTATTTGGCTTTGCTAGAAATTTATATCTGTAAAATCAACTAAAAACATTTTAAAAGGAATGCTGCCCCAAATTCCATGGTTAATGAGGTTACAAACAGAATTTCTTACTGGAACCAATTAACATGACAACAAGCACTCAATTTCCACTGGATCCTGCTAGATCTTCAGACATGGCTTTTAAGCCATGTGAAAAAGCACATAAAACATGGAAATTATCAGGTAAAGAAAATTCAGGAAAATGGAATAAAATGTTGTCTGAACAGAGCCTCAGGGCTCCCTTTCTCCTGTAATTAGTTAAGGGGGGGGGGAAACCTGAGCTGCCTGTTAGGCTCGTATCTAGTTAGAGAAAGAAAAATAAGTGCCTACTGAGAACAGAGAGCTACTGTATCATAATGACAAAGAACATTTGCACGGAACATAAACATTTTTAAAAGCGCAGAATGTTACATCCTATTACTTAATTTCGTTGACCTGTGACTTTGTTTAGCAGCAGCAGCAGAATAACAGGGAAATGCAGAGTTTCAATTAATGAAATATTAAAACAAATGGTCCAATCAACAGCACAGTTGTTGCATTATTTAGAATAATATTTAATTCATCACAATTGCTCCTCTTTCCGAATTATGTTGATATTTTTATATGGTGCACTTCCTCGGGAAATTCACCTTCCTGCAGAAGGCTGCAGCAATGACGATGAGGTACCACTGCCTGAGTATGTTCGCACAATTGTCAAGGAGAAGTGGGAAACTTCAGCCTTGGCAGAAGGTGGGTGGGATGGAAGACCCTCTGCCAGCTTCAGTGACAGCTCAAAGCATCGGAGATGAAGGGAGATACGGGGGAAATCTCTGGCACCTCAAACAGCAGAGTACATTTTGTCACGCAAGCTTCCACACAACGTGATCCTCAGCTCCCAACTTTTGTTTGACACTCAGAGAGAATAAATTACATAAGGCATAAGTGTTTGCCCAGACAGGCGCATCATGTGACCCATGAGAGCAGCAAAATAACCAGACTGTACAACGGTGGTGGGATAAAATCAGGCCAAATCTTTATCAACAGCAGCAGGCAGGGCAAGGCTTGGCATGGCATTGGGTCCCAGGATCAGTTCATCATTCAACAAGCCCCATGTTGATGGAATGGATCTGCTGGGTTTGGACCACTCCAAATCTATATGATGGGAGTTGGCCAGTGTTGAACCTTGCCATGCTGCAAGCCAAGCAAGCAAGGTCTCACAGGGGACCAGGGTGCAGATTCCAACTGTGCAGATATAGAACCCATGCTTGGGTTTGCCATGGCCAGTCCTCTCTTCAGGGAGGTACCTTGGGTTAAGAACTTAATTCGTTCTGGAGGTCAGTCCTTCACCTGAAACTGTTCTTAACCTGAGGTACCACTTTAGCAAATGGGGCCTCCCGCTGCCGTCACGCAATTTCTGTTCTCATCCTGAAGCAAAGTTCTTAACCTGAGGTACTATTTATGCGTTAGTGGAGTCTGTAACCTGAAGCATCTGTAAGCTGAAGTGTCTGTAACCCGAGGTGCCACTGTAATATGTCGATCCTAACCAATGCCAGTTCCTCCCTCATACAAACAATGTTTTTCTGCCTAACAGAGGAAAGTCATAATTTCATTGAGGGAAAGGCGGCTGGGGGGGGGGGGCAACCAAGTGCCAATCAGGTGGGGGGGGGTTCCTTTCCAGCCCTGTCAACCAGTGACACAAATTTGCTCAGTTGAAGGCTCTAACTTGAGGTTGGGTGGGTGGGAAGCTCTCTGTTATGTACTGACTTGAATAGGATTCAGAATGCAGCAGTCTGATTTGTTCTCTTATTCAACTCAGTACATAACACTCTCAAAGCAAAATGGTTGTGAATTCCAAGGGAAGCAGCTTTTTATAGCCTTTCCCACCCACAGTCCCCCCCCCCCATGAGGCCATCACACAGAGAAGGTAGACCAACTGTCATTCTTGCCTCATGATGTTGTTTCAGTTTCTCTCAGACAGTACAGTGGTACCTCAGGTTAAGTACTTTATTTGTTCCGGAGGTCCGTACTTAACCTGAAACTGTTCTTAACTTGAACCACCACTTTAGCTAATGGGGCCTCCCACTGCTGCCGCACCGCCGGAGCACGATTTCTGTTCTCATCCTGAAGCAAAGTTCTTAACCTGAAGCACTATTTCTGGGTAAGCGGAGTCTGTAACCTGAAGCGTATGTAACCTGAAGTGTATGTAACCTGAAGCGTGTGTAACCCGAGGTACCACTGTATGTTGTGGCATTACCATTTTCTTTATTATTCAAGCTTTGTCTGACATAGACATTAGCCCCTTGCTTCGCTGAAAGGAAAGAAATGCTGCAGAAGAATGGTGGAATATCCTAAACTGGGTGTGTGAGGGGATATTCCCAGTCTGACAGGAGGACTGGTTTTTTTTTAAAAAAAAAAAAAATCACCCCCACCCTCCACAACAGTCATCCTAGATGAATCAACAGCCATATGTTGTGTGGGGAGGGCACAGATGCCTAACAGCATCCCTGCTCCCCCCCCACATACCCTCCAACATTTTTCTGATAAAAATATGTACATCCCATTCCATAATGATTTTTTTTAAAAAAACAACCCCTTCCCTATACAGGATTACCTTCAGATTGCTCGGGGGGGTGTGTGTGTCAGATAACTCTATAGCCTCCAACATTTCTCCAATGAAAATAGGGGCATTCTAAGGAAAAGCGAGACATTCCAGGATTAAATCAGAAACCAGGACTGCTTCTATAAATCAGGGACATCCCTGGAAAATAGGGAGACTTGTAGGGTCTGTTTTCAGTCCTGACAGGAATGGCTCTGCCCTTGTGAACTGAGGAAAGGAACCCTCCTAATGAAAGGGGGGCATAATGGCATCACTGTCTTTGCTTATTTTGGTCTTCCGAACCAAATCAGCTGGCAGTCATGCAGCAAGGAGTGAAGCCTGCAGTCAGTCACATGACAACCCAGGGCTATCTAATGTCTAATTGGAATATAGGTAAACTACAATGCCCACATTATACTTTTAGAGCGCATTTCCACCCTTGAGAATTCTGGGTATAGTAGTTTTCCCTCACAGTGTTACACTTCCTAGCAACCATTAACCATAGAGGATGGGGGTCAGTGCGCAGGAACCAGAGCAGCAGGAGCCATGAGCATAGCCAGAGGGGACTCTGTCTTCATGTACATGGTGGGCTCTGAGGCATAGGGAGCAGTGGGCAGAGAGCTCCAGGAGGCTGAGACAGGCAAGGACCCATAGTCCATCTCCTTAGCTGGCCAGGTGGAGCTCGCTAGCTCTGAGAGGAAGTGTGTGATTCCTCAGCTGTGGTCGGCTTGGAACAGGTGAGGGTCACCTGCCTCATCAAGCCCAGCTGCTGCAATCAGTAGGCAAAGTATAAAAGGGCAGCACAGCTGAGGTCTGCTTAAGTGCCCAAGTTGAAGAATCTCAGCTCTGATACTCCATTATCTCTGTGGGACTGAGCTTTGCTTTGGACACCTGGATTGAGAGTGGAATGGAGACTTGACATATTGACCTGTTGCCAGGTAGGCCAGAGGTTCAGAGCAGTTGCTGAAAGATGCTCTTGTCCCATGGATTCTGTGTTTTCTTTCTTGGTCACATGCTAGCGTGACAAAATGCAGAGAGGTTTTTTTTTAATGTAAAGATCTTGCAAGAGAGGGCTGCATATTCATGCATGGCTGAGGATTGGACCAGGTGGTCCTCAGAGTCTTTTCCAACTCTACAATTCTGTGATTCGAAGTGAAAAAATAGCATCCAATAACATACTTCCTGCCTCACATTTCTTCTTGTGCACATGAATTTTGCTCCGTAACAAAATATATCGTTGTGGGTTGCTGGTTGGGGGAGGCTGTAGGCCTGAGTCCTCTCTGATTCCTGGATCTAACAAAGCTCTGACTGCAGGAATAGCCAGACATGTGTGGCATCTGAATATAGACTGCATTTTTAATCAAGGCATATATTGGCTTATATCTTGATCAGGTAAATGGGCTTAGACTTTCAAAAGTTTCATGCCAGGCAGACCAGCTGTTCAGAGAGCCTTGGCAATGTTTTTCCTCCTAGACAAGGGCCCCCCCCCCTTTGATTGATAGCAGAAAACAATTCTCAAAGTCGTAAAAGCTGGAATTACAGGCTGAAGACCAAGGTTACACAGACCCTACATAATTAAGAGTTTGGTAAACAGTAAAATAAAACCATGTGCCTTAAACTTGAGCCTAAGGTCAAAAGGCCAAGAGCACATGGAAAACAAACCGGCTGGAGAAGGGGGGGAAGTGTGAACAGGGGAAGAGGCTTTTTTCCTATTTTATTTTGAGGCTGTAAACTGTTCCTTCCTTGTTACTTTTAGGAAGTTTATCCTTCTAAAAAGCTATCTATGATAATGTATGAAATATCCTGGCTTAAATGTAATTATGCAAAGGATCTAGAAAGAAAGAAATGTTAAATTCTTATTTCATAGAATCATAGAGTCCTAGAGTTGGAATAGACCACAGGGGCCATTGAGCCCAGCCCCCTGTCAGACAAGAAGACGCCAATCGAACACTTATGACAAATGGCTGTCAGACCTTTGTTTAAAGACCTCTAAAAGGAGATATTTCATTGATGATGCATGAGAATATGAACCCGAGGTCTCTGACATCTGTTCAAGATAAAAATTTAAGATTAACCATTTGTTTTAGAAGGCAATAGGGCAAGGAGGGCAAGAGGTGAGCTGGTAATTAAGATTCCTTGTTGAGACGCATGTAAGATATATTAATACTTATTTGTCATTTATAGATGTAACAATATATAGCTCTTTGTGTTCCATATAAGGACAGGAGGATATGAGTGTATTTTTGTGATTGGTTATAGCAATCAGCCAATAGGAAATTCGAGCAGGCTGATTGAACAGAGGCAGCCACAGGAGGAACAAAGGGGGGTGGATTAAGGGAATATAAGTGCTGGCCATAATGGCAGGAGGCCAGGCCAGAGCTTGGTAACCATATACCACTGTGCCTCTTATTTATTTGTCTGACAAATAAATTATTTTTTTAATTTCTCTGTTGCTGCGTTGAATATTTCATTCCAGCTAAGCGTTAACCACAAGCAGGGTGCTACACATGTTTCTTTGGAATGGCTCCCAAAGTGTGGGCCACAAATGTAACAAAGGAAGTAGCTCTGTGCCACAGAACAGATGGATGGGACCCCCATCTCCCTGAACTGTCTGGTAGTTAGAAAGACAAAAGGCCAGAGTTTGGTGGGCTAGAAACTAGAAGCTGGAGGCTGTAGCCTGGGCAGCTGGGAGACAGAGCCATGACTGATTTCTCTTTTGAATCTGAGGCTGTGGCTATGGAAGAATCAAGACCCTCTTTGGGTGTTAATGCTGTGAGCGCCTCCATTGTAGGCTCAGGTTGTTTGTGTGTGTGTGTGTGTGTGTGTGTGTGTGTGTGTGTGTGTATATATATATATATATATATATATATATATATACACAGTGGTACCTCGGGTTAAGTACTTAATTCGTTCTGGAGGTCCATACTTAACCTGAAACTGTTCTTAACCTGAAGCACCACTTTAGCTAATGGGGCCTCCTGCTGCTGCCGTGCCGCAGGAGCACAATTTCTGTTCTCATCCTGAAGCAAAGTGCTTAACCTGAAGCACTATTTCTGGGTTAGTGGAGTCTGTAACCTGAAGCGTATGTAACCTGAGGTACCACTGTGTGTTTTTGTGTGTGTGTGTGTGTGTGTGTGTGTGTGTGTGTGTAAATAAACCCTATATCCTGAAGACACTATAGTCTCTGCTGTCCCTCATTCCAAGACAGTATGGAATTTGATACTGCTCAGAGATGCAACAATATGTATACAGCTCTATTCTCATGCGCTCTAAACATCTCTGCAGCTAGAATGGAGTTATATTGTTTTTATTTTCCCTAGCTCCCTATTTCTGATGTTTTTGTTTTGTTTTCATAACTCCTTTCAGGTTGATTTGTTCTATCATTTATCTTCTGACTATGCCAGAGGCAGAAAAGATGGAAAAGGAGTGAGTTTTGAGGGGGAAGCATTATGGAAATGTATATATAAAAAATCGAGCTTAAAAAGATACTAGTTGAAGATTTCTGGAGTAAAGCTTTAATTCTCTCCTCTAGGCTGTATTGTGTTGTGAGTTATGTACCATATTTCTAGCAATAGATTTCCCTCTGATGGAGGGGGGGGGGAATGAACAACCAAATAACTTTACTAGTCCCTTGTACCATTCAAAAATAGTAAACTACTAAATATCTAAGGAATATTAAAACAAATATTTTATTGCAATGTTGTGCAAAGGGACGCGGAAATAGCAAGGAAAACAGTAGGGTAGAATAAATTAAAATAAGTTAGAGGCCACTGAGGCACCGTTATGTTTTGTTTAATTTAAACAAAATATGAAATTGTTATGGAAAGATTCTGATGTGATGAGTACCATCTGCTGTTATTTTGTTATATAACAATTTGCATAAAATCTATTAAGTTTGTGTATTGCATGCTTCGGGAATTTAATAACCTAGAATTATGTGCGACATGCATTACATGCCAACAAATTGGAACAGTGTGGATGGTCCTAAGTCAAAACACATCCAGGAAAGAGCGTTGGGGGTTGCTATAACTGGAACTCTCCCTGCTCCAGAAGTGGTACCTTTATCGGAGACTGGAGAGACTGAGGACTCATCTAAACTTTGCATTTAAAGCAGCATCGTAGAATTGTAGCGCTCGAAGGGATCTTGAGATTCATGTAGTCCAACCACTTTAAGCAATCATGGCTTCCCCCATAGAATTTTGGGAACTATAGCTTGAGAACTATAGTTTAAGGGTCCTGAGAGTGGTGAGGAGATTTCTTTTCCTGTCAGAGCTACAATTCCCCCAGTTTCTTGGGAAGAGGGGTTGACTGTTAAACCAATGTTCTAAGAATTCTAAGGTCTCAAATATCAATTAACACACATAAGTATATAAACCACGTGTCTGAAATAGTAGGCTACAGGAGAGCAATCCTGAAGCCATTTTGACTCTCCCAAATTGACCTCAAATATTTCTCTGCAAGGAGGGAGGAGGTGGGAAAGCCTCCCCATTGCCTTTTTTGCTTGCAGATCTTGTCTTAAGGGCGTATTTATGTATGAACAGGGTGAGCCTGTGACCTGGATTCAGGAACTAAAGTATTAACTATCACAAAAAGAATGGTCAGGCTGCCAACGTAATGCAGTCAGTGACCATTATCAGGTATCCTGGCAGACAGGATTTCTGTTGAAGACCGCCTCCTTTTGTGATGTATGTATGATTTTTAGAGGGGTAGTCTTGGGCTATAGGGTGGGCAATTTCAAAAGCCTATATAAGGACTTGTGCACCATTGTTCAGGGTTCTCTTCCCTCTTGCATGTGGTGAGTGGGGACTCTGTTGCAACAGTTTAATAAAGATCAGGCTTACTAGCCACTTTGCTTCTCAATATACTCTAGTTGGCCTCTGTTATTTTCTCCTACCAATAGGGAACCCACTTAAGGACTCTATACGGGCTCTTGAATACGCCATAAGGGAAAAGGAGCAGTTTTTTCTTATAATACCTGTTTGAGAACTGTAGCTCTGTGTGGGGAATAGGGTTCTCCTAACAATCTTTGGCACCTTTAACAAACTAAAGTTTCCACGTTCTTTGAAGGAAGCCATAGCTGTTTAAGATCACCGTTGGCGTGAAATTTCTGAGTCTTTTTGCCCCCTACCCTGGTCACATCCTCTGAAGTGAGGAGGGCAGTGACTGGAGAAAGGGCCTTTTCAGTTATTTTCAGGGGTTTTTATCAGCCAGAACTAGGCTTTCCTTTTGGGAATTATAGGGACAGAACTTCCCAAACTGTACAGAAACTTATTCATGTGTGCTACTACAGCAGCAGTTATGTTACTTGCCCCAAAATGGAAAGAAGTCCTAGCAAAGGAAGAATGGATGCAAAAACTTATGGAATATGCAGAAATGGTGAAAATTATTGGAAAAACATGAAATCAAGATAACGAACTTTTTATTAAAAAATGGGAATCGTTTCTTGAATATTTACAGATAAATTGTAAAAAGATAAGAACATGGCAGGATTATTGTAACAACCTGCAGTTTCATAAGAGTATATATTTAAAGTAGATGAATAAATGACTAAGTTAAGTTAATTTGGATATGCAGAAGATATTAAAAATAAATTTAAGGAACCGCATAAAGAGGGGGAAAGATGTCAAGTTTTGAAATGGTAAATTAACTGTAAAATTATTGAAATGGATAAACCTGATATATATAAACATATGATCAGCCAGAACTCATCAGAACTCAATTCTGGCACATCTTAGGTATGCACCATTGTCAGAGCACCTGTTTTTCTAGAAAAATAGCACTGATTATGTTAACTAATTTATAAGTGCCTTTGTATACATCTCTATAGTTGTGGTGCACTGCATGTGGAATGTCCTCCTCAAGGAGGCTCACCTGGTGCTCTATTCAAAGTCTTTGTTTCACCAGGCGAAAACCTTTCCCTGTTGTTGTTGTTGTTTAAATAAATAAAAATAACCTGACCTTTCAACATAATACTTAAGCTGGTTTGAAAACAACTGGTTCTACTCCTTTTTAATTACCTGGGCTTTTTCTTCTTCTTGCTAAACTATGTCAATATACAATATTATTATTATTTTAATTGATACAGCAAGAAAAAAGAAAAAAAAAACAAATACCAAATTACACACAGGAATAACCATAGACACATAATTTTCTTAACAAACAATAAAACAAAAATTGGTCTTAACACTAAAGACCCAACCTCCTGTCTGTTCCATATTTCGATTTCATATTACTTATTGCCAATACACTTTTATCATAATTAAACTTTTTCTAAATATATCTAATTTCTTATATCTACCTTGCAACTATTACTGAAGTTCCTCAAATGCTGCAACAGAATTTAAACTACTATATTTATTTTTTAAATATTATTTGAAATCTCCCATTTTGAGACAAATACCTGTTTTGATTTATTCTTTATTTTTTTCCTGATAGACCGGCATATTCTGTCAGCCTTTGGATCCAATCTTGTATAGAGGGGATTTCATTACTCTTCCATTTTGCCATGATCAGAACTCTGGCATATTAAAAGGTAACCTTCCTCTTTTGCGGAATATCCAGATCTGTTATTATACATTACAATATACATTATTTTAAATTAGTATTAGTTTTACTCATCAACCACTTTGGGACCTTTGTTAAAAAGGGGACATCCTAAAACATCAGAAAGAAAGGAAGAAAGTAAGCTTTCTCCTCCCTTCCAACCTTTCTGCTTTTTTCCAATGTCGAGCCCCTATGTGCAGTCGAAGAGGAAGCGATCTCTGTCCTACGCTTTCTCAAACCTGAGAAGTGAAGTGTCCTATGATTCTAAGCATGTTCACTCAGAAGCAAGTCACACCGAGCTCAATGTTACTTTCTCCCCACTAAGTGTGCTGAAAACTGTAATCCTATGCACATTTTCTAGGGAGGGTTTCCCATTAGACCCAGTAGGACTTACTTTTTGGTAAATATAGATAAGGGGTTGGCATGTTGTTTTAGTTCCATATACTTGGCAGAGAGAAAGGGAGAAAACATCTGATAGGCTCCCCTATTCATCCTTTCTTTTTGTTTGTTTATAACGTGCAAATGCTACTTTTGTCATATTGGATTTTGTGCAGTGTGCAGACACGAAACAAGCAAAACCCTAAAACATAGTAGTTGAATTATAATAATAATAATTTATTATTATTTATTCCCCACCCATCTGACTGGGTTTCCCCAGCCACTCTGGGTGGCTTCCAACAAAAGATTAAAAGTACATTAAAACATCTGTCATTAAAAGCTTCCCTAAACAGGGCTGCCTTCAGATGACTTCTAAACATCAGACAGTTGTTTATTTCTTTGACATCTGATGGGTGGGCATTCCACAGGGCAGGCACCACTATTGAGAAGGTCCTCTGCCTGGTTCACTGTAACCTCACTTCTCACAGTGAGGGAACCACCAGAAGCCCCTTGGAGCTGGACCTCAGTGTCTGGGCTGGATGATGGGGGTGGAGACGCTCCTTCAGGTATACTGGGCCAAGGCCGTTAAGGGCTTTAAAAGTCAGCACCAACACTTTGAATTGTGATTGAAAATGTACTGGGAGCCAATGTAGGTCTTCCAAGACCAGAGTTATGTGGTCTTGGCAGCTGTAAAAAACAGTAGATAACATCTTCGAAAAGGCAGAGAACTCTGATCTGAAAAGTGTTTTTGTCCGGTACACAAGGGATGGCAATTCTAATTCTATTAGAGTTTAATTGCTTTTTTAAAAGACCATGCTTTATGTTTTTAGCCTTTCAGATTTTATTCGTGGTGTTTTAATTTGTGCAAGGCGCATGGAGTCTGGGGAAGTTGGTGCCAGGCAAATCCATTTGGAGAGGGCATCCCATAACAGGGTCAACGCTACCATTTAAAAAGTCCTCTGGCTTGTTCAAGTCTACCTCACCTCTAATGGGAGAGGTGCTTGGAGAAGGGCGTCGGCAGATGTTATTATAATATGAGAAGTATACGCTTCACACATCCAGTCACTTACTCTGTCTTCTAGACCTATGGTCTGGGCAAAGGAAAATGGCCTATAGATAAGTTGATATTTTAAAATTTGTGAGAGCTGCCTGGGGTATTGTTTAGGGGGCGTTGTTGTTGCTGCTGCTGCTAATTTTTTGTATCCAGTGGCGTAGCGTGAGGGGTGCCAGGGGGCCGGCCGCACCGGGCGCAACATGGGCGGGGCGCGCGCTCACACTAGCAGCTCTCTGCCCCTACTAAAACCCACGGGTTAGGGAGCCCGCGCTCGCTCAGCTTGGCGAGGAGGTCGCGGAAGGGGGAGAGCGAAGCCTTCTGCCGCGGGCAAAAAAAGGAGAGGAAGCCGGGCGGGCGGGCGGGCGGGCGGGCTGGCTGGCTGGTGGGGGTCTGGCTGCGCCTGCTGCTGCCGTTGCCGCTGCTGCCGGGCTGTGACAGCTTGGCAAAGCGGAGGGAGAGGAGCTTTATGGTAATTGCGGCTCTCTCTCCACTGGCCGCCTGGGTAGTAAGCCGAGCCGAGCAGGGAGTCTGGCGAGGGGGCGGGAAGAGACTTTTCCACCTCGCCTGGTCAAAAAGGAGAGTGGAGTCTCCTCAGGGCGCCCTCAGGCAGGGCAGGGCAAGGCAAGCAGAGTGAGGAGGAGAGAGAGGGGAAGGGGGGGAAGCAGCCGGGAAACGCTGCGGTGTGGAGGAGGAATCAATTAAGGAGAGAAAGCGAAAAGCCTTGGAGAAAGGGAAAAAAGGAAAGAAAAGAGGCAGCTCCAGGAGAGCGCGGGGGAAAGAGAAGCCTCGCTGCTGCTGCTTGGGAGAGTAAATTACTGTACTTGCCTTGCCCCGGGTTAGGGGGCGCAAATTAATTGCCTTGCCCCGGGTTAGGGGGCGCAAATTACTTGTCTTGCCCCGGGTGCTGATAACCCATGCTACGCCGCTGTTTGTATCTTAAGATTTATGTGAAAAGTTTCTAATTTTGTTGTATACTTTTTGATGTTCATTTATTGTTTGACTACTTTTGTAAGCCGCCTTGAGCGTGGCTACAACTTCGGAAAGGCGGCAACCTTAAATTCAGTTTTCCACATTTCTGCACCGTTTTGTGACTTATTTGTTTGTTTATTTTAAAAAGGTCCTTATGTAATTCTATCAGGATTTCAGAGTTAATTTCCCCTAATAGACACGTTGGGATACAATGCTGCCTACCGTAAACATTTTTGCAGTGCAGGCTCCCCCATTGTAATGCATTTCTGCGTATTGTTTTTGTGAATATATGCCTTGTTATGTACTGAGTTGAATAGGATCCAAAATGCAGCAGTCTGATTGGTCCTAGAACAATGCAGCAGTATGATTGGTCCTCAGGAGCCACCCAATCCAGCTCCAGGTGGAAGTGAATCCACAACCTGATTGGCATACAGGAGAATCCCGGAATTAGCCAATCACGTGCAGCCCTTTGTGTAAATAATGTATATAAAGCAGATATTGTGGGTGAACTTTGATTCCTCCTCACCACTATGAGCTGAATAAAGAGCATGAAATCCACTCTTGACTCCGAGTATATTTCATGCCTTTTATGCACACTTTACTTCAGGTTGTACAAAAAGAACCACCACCGCACTGCAAAATTTGGGAAAGATGCACATTTTGCTGGGTGGCTGTGCTTTGTGTGGGTTTTTCAGAAAGTGCTGACTAAGTAGGCTTGCCTTTAAATGTGATCTGAATCAGATCCCCCCCCCCCATCCCTTCCACAGGGAAAGAGACTGACCCAAAAAATAATATTTTACTATACAATGTTGTACACATCTTTCAATGTGTTTAATGTAGTTGTTTACAGCTAGCCCTTTCTGACTAAAATGGTTACATGATGTCTCATCCTGGCTTGGCAGTCTTACAGACAGGCAATTTTGTTTCAGGCTACATGCGAGCATTCCTCAGGAGCATATCTGTTTGTGGTTGTTAGGAGGAAAAGTAACTGAAACACATGTTTTGGAACTGCACTTCTCTCCCACCTTCAATTTAAACAAATACATTCAAGAACAGACCTTGGATTGCTGGTACAAATGACATTGCTCCTCCCCCCCCCCCCCCACTGCGTTTTGACTACATATCATTATTTCTTAGGTGCACATATATTTCTGGTTGTCATGAAGAAATGCAGTCGCAATAAACATTCTACAATGCACTGTATTGTTGAAATTTAAATGTTTTTTTTCATCTATACATCTCTGATCCAGTGAATACTGTAGTTTTAAAAGTGTAAAATAAAGCTGGATTGAGGGACCAATTCTTCTTTAAAAAAATGGATCTATTGCAATTAGCTTCCTATCTATCTATCTATCTATCTATCTATCTATCTATCTATCTATCTATATTAGTAATTAGTTTATTCTAATGGCCAGGAGACTCCATTGCACAGTTCTGGATTCGGAGTACAGTAGAGTATAAAATGATATTAGATTTACTAGATTTTTTAAAATGACTGGACAATAGCCATGTTGCTGTTCATCCCAAAAAAACCTCCACCCCCAACCTCCACCCCCAGAAAACACAGCTTATTGAAACATAGTTATGGGGAAAGAGCTCTTCATGGGGAAAGATGTCACTTCATCCCCACAGTAATTCCAACAAGTGTGAATTTATAATTAATTGCAAAGAATTTGAGAAGTGAATATTTCAGTTTAAATTAGATGGATCAGGGATGTCAAACTTGTGGCCTTTGGGGCTCTGCAATCTGGCTCTCTTGGGTGATTTTGTTAATTAAGCACATATTTTCTTAAGGGGGAAAGAAGTGTTTTGCTTGCAGTCGCAGCCTGACTGTGCAAGAGAAGTGTTTTCATCACCCGCTTGCCACAGGGAAGCTGTAGGGAAGCTGCTTCGCTTTACTTTCCCCGAAGGCTCAGGGGACAGTGTGATGATGTGAGCTACGAGTCCATCGAGCAACTGCCATCCCTGCCCTTGTACAGATGTTCAGCAGCTTCCAAGGAAACCAGCCTGTTGCATAAAAAGGAGAAAGATTCCTCCTAAAAGAAAGAAGATTCCACCTAAACATTAGGAAGAGCTTCCTGACAGTAAGAGCTGTTAGACAGTGGAGTTTGCTGCCAAGGAGTGTGGTGGAGTCTCCTTCTTTGGAGGTCTTTAAGCAGAGGCTTGACAACCATATGTCAGGAGTGCTCTGATGGTGTTTCCTGCTTGGCAGGGGGTTGGACTTGATGGCCCTTGGGGTCTCTTCCAACTCTATGATTCTATGAGAAGCAAGATGAGCATATGCAAACAAGGTGAGCTCAGTCCAGGCTTCTCTGTTGGCCGCAGGGAAAACAGGATGCTGGAACCTAGGGACATTTGGCGTGATCTCACAGGGATCCACCCCCCATCGTTCAGACACTGAGGTCCAGCTCTGAGGGCCTTCTGGCAGTTCCCTCACTGTGAGAAGTGAGATTACAGGGAACCAGGCAGAGGGCCTTCTCGGTAGTGGCGCCCGCCATATGGAACGCCCTCCCATCAGATGTCAAGGAAATAAACAACTATCTGACTTTTAGAAGACATCTGAAGGTGACCTTGTTTAGGGAAGTTTTTAATGTTTGATGTTTTATCATGTTTTTAATATTCTGTTGGGAGCCACCCAGAGTGGCTGGGGAAACCCAGCCAGATGGGTGGGGTATAAATAATAAAGCACAGTGGTACCTCGGATTACAGATGCTTCAGGTTACAGACGCTTCAGGTTACAGACTGTTCTGGGAGATGGAGGGTCTGGAATGCTTTCAGCTGGGTGTTGTTCTGGCTCTCTCATGATTTCCCACCTTTCCCCTTCATCTGCCTCTGAGCTGCTCAAACCCATGTTGTAAATCTATACTGTCTTCCTCTTCCTCCTCCCTGGAAGAGTCACCATTCCTCGTCTGCCCAGTCCTTAACAATTACCGGTAGTTTTCTTTAACAGTGGAAGCAGGTTTTCAGATCATACACAGCTCTTCTTCAGGCTTTGATTTTGAGAGCAAAAAATAAACACCCAATAGTCTAAATAGAAACAACTAGGTAGTCAAGTTGATGGTTACTTGGCTGCAGAAGTTTACTGGCCATTGCTGTTGGCATGGAGATAGTCTAGGCTGAATGGAAATATGCCATTCTGATGTCAGGTATGATGTCACAAAGAGAATGCTTTAAGTCTTGGTAAAGCCAGAAACAGTTAACAGTCAGACTGCATCTCAGCCCTGTGAAGATGGATCTCCATAACAGGTGATGAATAGTTTTATTTGGGGGCTGTATTAACTTTTACTATTGGGGAAAAGTTTTAGATTGGTTTGCCAGTTTGTAACCCATCAAGTTGAGGCCAATAGATATATATTCACAACCTTGTGTGTGTCAAATAATCAACTTTATGTGTGACTTTGGGACTGATTCATACAACCACATTTCCTTTCTGCACTCTATAGCAACCTTTTCTCTGTATTTGAAAAAAAATAACCATGAAGAAGAAGATAAGTAACCAGGAATAAAATCTAGATAAGTATGGTAAGGATCTAAGCTTTACAAGTGAGGGGGCTAGGAAGATGGCTTTGTGGTCTAGCATGTCCTGCTGGGGATATTAGACCAGCAGATCCTCGACTCAATAATGCCTCCTGTTTAGCATACCTCCCATTTCCTCTCCCTATCTTCCCCACCTGTCTTGACTCCATGCTAGACTGCCATTCCCAAATGCCAGTCCGGGTAGTGCGGACTAGTTGAAAAATGTGAGACCCAAACAAGGATTTCACATTTATTGTTGCAAGGAGAGGGGGCAAATGTCTTTTCCCCCTCTTGCACAAATCTTCTTTCTGATGCAATAAACATCTGAATGGGGCCATCACAGGTCTGTTGCTGAATATAAGAACAAGCTCTAATTCCCACATAAAAGTCTCCCTATGCTCTTTAGGTAGAATGTAGGCTTATTAAATGCATACTTGACATGCAGCGATAGTGGGAGGCCCCATTAGGTAAAGTGGTACCTCAAGTTAAGAACAGTTTCAGGTTAAGAACTGTCCTCCAGAACGAATTAAGTTCTTAACCCGAGGTACCACTGTATTAGTATTAGTATTAGTATTAGTATTAGTATTAGTATTAGTATTACTACCCCACCCATCTGACTGGGTTGCCCCAGCCACTCTGGGCAGTTTCTGACATACCGTACTTTTCTGTGTATAAAACTAGGTTTTTTTCTTTAAAAATTAAGCTAAAAAGGGGGGGGGGTCGTCTTATACATGGATAGTGCATAGTGCAAATTTATTAAATTTGAGTCTCCCAAAATAGGGGACGTCTTATACATGGAGCATCTTATATACAGAAAAATATGTTATATAAAAACATAATAAAACATTAAATGAGAAATGCTTCAAACCATAGAACCACCTCTTTTGCCAGGCTTGAATGCACTCCTCTGCCTGGTTATACGGCATATTCTTTTCCTCTGCAGCAGCCTGTTTTCTGCTGGTTTTAAAAAGCCAAGGGAGCGTTTGTTCTTTTTGGGTAAAGGGATTTGCAAAACATCTCCGGTTGGCAAGATGGTATCAACAGTTCAGAATATGCCTAAGCACTTGCGGGGTTTTGTGGGGGAATGGCAGGCTGTGCACTGCGTGGTGCTTTTGCACACATTTGCAAGCGCTCATATGGGTGCACACTAAGACAAGATGCATCCAACCCACTGAGATTTAACACTGAGAGTCCCCAGAGAAGCAAGTCAGCTGGATTCTGGATCAGAACGCTACCAACTAACATGAAACATTGAAAGCCACCTTTCGAAGAAAAAGGGGGCAGGGAGATCAAGATTTTGCCAGGGATAGTCCCTGGTCAACAGGGATGGTTGGAACACATGCAACAGTTCAATTTGAAAGACAGATTCAATATATTGATGCTGAGCCAGTAACTGCACATGTTGCCAAAATGCATGTGAGCAGAATCCAATGTGAGGGAATTAAAGAGAGCAGGCAGCTGCCTGGTGGGGCACACCAGAAGGAACACCGCCTTACCTGGAAATGCCAGGGATTCAGCCTGAGACCTTCTGCAAGCAGAGCGGATGCTCTCCCACTGACTCACAGCCCCTTCCCATCATGCCAGCAGCAGCTCTGGTGCTGCTTCTCACAAGGCCAGCTCCTGATGCAAACTGGGGCTTCGCTCCAGACATGGCAGGGGATGTGGGGCTGCACTGTCCAGGGCTGTCAGCACGATCAGGCCATGGGCAGGTCAGAGGGAAGACGCAAGACTGAAATGCAGTTAAGTTCCTTCTTTAGAGGGTGTTGCACTTTTGGATCCTCATGCTGTTCTGCCAACCCAACACCACTTTGTGAGGCTGGAACGAGTGGTATCAAAGGGCTCGTGGCTGTTGTGTCCTTCTCACTAGTAAGTTTAAAAAATGATTGCTAACCCAGGGTTATTAAAGCACGATAGTACTTTTTCAGGAGGTGGGGGAAGTGGCTGGTGGAGCTTCCTGTGGGCCCCGGCCCTTTTGCACCTTGCCCCGGGCACGGCAACTGATGCTACACCACTGCCTACAAGTAACCTTCACAGGAGAGGCCGAACTCATACATTGCAACCAGGCCATGAATTTCAGCATATGGAGAACATAAAGACTTTGTAGGTGTGTGTAAAATGTGAAAGCTTTGCACCAAAATCCAAGTAGACTCAGTACCCTTTCACAAAAATAATTGATTGCTCAATTATCTGGTGTACACTTGGTATGCATTAGCAAACAAGGAAGCTGAACTGCTGATTAATTGTGCGGCATTGTCTCAATTGTGCAGCTGCCAATTGTGGCCAAGAAAAGCAACCTGATGCCTCATGGATTATACAGAATGAAAGGTCAGCCCTTAACACAAACAGCAGGAGGCAAATGAGCAGCCAGTCACAAGCTTGTAGGTGGGCTGGAAATTCTCCTGATTTGTTTTTTTTTTTTTTTTTATAAAATTTTTATTGGTTTTACAACGTTTTAAAAAGACAAACAAACAATGAAAATGACAAACACACACGCATAGTTTCGTACATATTTTCTTATAAACCTCTTTTCTTGGACTTCCCCATACCCCCCCTCTCTGCATCCCAATGTCCATACTTCAACTAGCAACTCCCAATTATTACTTTCAAATCTCTGTCAACTTAGTCCTTTTCTATCTTCTAACCATATATCCCTGTACCCCCTTGTTTCTGAAAACCACGACATTTTTAACATTCATTAAGTTTATAATAGTCCTTCAGATAACTTTTAAATTTTCTCCAGTCTTCTTCCACCGTCTCTTTTCGTTGGTCACGGATTCTGCCTGTCATCTCGGCCAATGTCATATAGTCCATCACTTTCATCTGCCATTCTTCCAGAGTGGGTAAATCTTGTGTCTTCCAATACTTTGCGATGAGTATTCTTGCCGCTGTTGTAGCATACATAAAAAAAGTTCTATCCTTCTTTGTCACCAATTGGCCGACAATGCCCAGAAGAAAGGCCTCTGGCTTTTTGGGAAAGGTACATTTAAGTACCTTTTTCATTTCATTATAGATCATTTCCCAGAAGGCCTTAATCTTCGGGCAAGTCCACCAAAGGTGATAGAAGGTACCTTCAGTCTCTTTACACTTCCAACATTTATTATCAGGCAAATGATAGATTTTTGCCAGCTTGACTGGGGTCATGTACCACCTGTATACCATTTTCATAATGTTTTCCTTTAAGGCATTACATGCCGTAAATTTAATACCGGTGTTCCATAACCATTCCCAGTCAGCTGACATGATGTTATGTCCAACATCCTGAGCCCACTTAATCATAGCAGATTTTACTGTTTCATCCTGTGTGTTCCATTTCAACAGCAAGTTATACATTCTAGATAAAATCTTAGTATTGGGTTCTAACAGTTCAGTTTCTAATTTTGATTTTTCCACCTGGAAACCAATTTTCCTGTCCTGTTTAAAAAATTCCATTATTTGACGATATTGAAACCAGTTTCCAACTTTATGCTTCAATTTCTCCTGACTTTGTAGTCTGAACTTGTCTCCATCCTGTTCTAAGATTTCCCAATACTTCGGCCATCCGGCCTCCGTATTGAGTCTCTTCACTGCTTTGGCCTCCACTGGTGACACCCATCTAGGGGTTTTATTTTCCAATAGATCTTTGTATCTTATCCAAACATTAATCAATGCTTTCCTAACAATGTGATTTTTAAAAGCGCTGTTTACTTTATCATACCAAAGATATGCATGCCAACCAAAAGCATTGTTAAAACCTTCCAGATCCAAGATATCAGTGTTCTCGAGGAGCATCCATTCTTTCAGCCAGCAGAAAGCTGCTGCCTCGTAGTACAATTTTAAGTCCGGCAGGGCAAAACCCCCTCTTTCTTTGGCATCTGTTAATATTTTGAATTTAATTCTGGGCTTTTTGCCCTGCCAGACAAATTTCGAAATATCTTTCTGCCACCTCTTGAAACATTCCATCTTGTCGAGAATCTGCAAGGTCTGAAACAGAAAAAGCATTCTAGGCAATACATTCATTTTAATCACAGCGATTCGGCCTAGCATTGACAGTTTCAAATTTGACCATATTTCTAGATCTTTTTTAATTTCTGACCAACATTTTTCATAATTGTCCTTGTACAAATTCAGATTTTTAGATGTTAAATAAACCCCTAGGTATTTCACCTTCTTTACCACAATCAAACCTGTTTCCTCTTGAAATTTCTCCTTTTCCATATCTGTTAAGTTTTTCCCTAAAACTTTAGTTTTTTGCTTGTTCAACTTAAATCCAGCTACCTGGCCAAACTGTTGTATTATTTCTAAAACCTTTTTTGTACTAGTGTTTGGCTCTTGCAAAGTCAATACCAGGTCATCTGCGAACGCTCTTAACTTGTAATGTTTAGCTCCGACCTGCACACCTTTAACCTGCTGGTCATTTCTTATCATGTTCAACAACACCTCCAGAACTGAAATAAAAAGTAATGGGGAAATCGGGCACCGCTGTCGTGTTCCTTTTTCTATCTTAAGTTCCTCCGTCATAACATTATTTACAATCAGTTTAGCTTTTTGTTCAGAATATATTGCAGCCATACCATTCTCAAAACCCTGGCCTACCCCCATCCCATGAAGATTCTTTCTCATAAAACTCCAAGAAATGTTGTCAAAGGCCTTCTCCGCGTCCACAAAAATCAGTACTGCTTTAGTGTTTATATTCACCTCTAGCTTTTCCAGAATGTCTATTACATTCCTTACATTGTCTGCCAGGTGTCTTTTGGGGAGAAAACCTGCTTGGTCCTTATGAATCTTCTCCATCAATACTCTTTTAAATCTTTTTGCCAAAATGTCTGCAAAAATTTTGTAATCCACATTGAGGAGTGATATTGGGCGGTAGTTCTTAAGTTGGGTCTTTTCAGTCTCTGACTTTGGTATGAGTGAAATATATGCCTCTTGCCACGATTCAGGGGCCCTTTTTCCCTCAAGAATCTCGTTGCACACTTCTCTTAGTGGTTGAGTTAGCCATTCCTTCAACGATTTGTAGTATCTGGAAGTCAATCCATCTGGTCCCGGAGATTTGCCCAATTGCATGTTCTGAATAGCAGCCTCTATCTCTTGTTCTGAGATTCTCTGGTTCAAGTCCATCTTACTTTGATGAGAGATGTTTTGTAATCCATATTTTCCAAGGAATTTGTCTATATCTTCTTCATTTTGGGGGCCTTGAGTGTAAAGCTTTTTGAAATAACTTACGAAGCAGTTTCTAATTTCATTAGGTTTAGATATATTCTTTCCATCCACCTCCAGGCTTGTAACTGTATTTAGTTTCTGCCTTTTCTTCAATTGCCATGCCAAGAGTTTACCACATTTATTTGCTGATTCAAAAGTCTTTTGCTTCATTTGCTTTATCTTCCATTCAATCTCTTGGTTCATCAATTCCATATATTGTGTTTGATATAACTTGATCTCTCTTAAGATGTCCTGAGATTTTGGTTTTGTTCTTAATTTTCTCTCTCCTTCCTTTATCATTTCCAATAGCTTCTCTTTTTTCTCGTTTTGTTTTTTCCTCTTTATTGAATTTTGTTGAATCAAGAATCCTCTCATGACCGCTTTACTTGCATCCCAGATCACTCTTTTCTCCACGTCGGTCCTCATATTTATTTCGAAATAATCTTTTAAAGTCTTTTGGGCCTTCATAAGAATCTCCTTGTCCCGAAAGAGGGTGTCATTCATTCTCCATCTGAATTGACCAGTTGTTGTAAGTTTCATCTCCATCTTCACGGCGTTATGGTCGGAGCAAGTTTTTGGGCAGATTTCCACTTTCTTAATCTTTGGAGCCATTCCACTAGTAACCCAAATTTGATCGATTCTGGTCCAGGTCGTCATTGCTTGGGAGAAGAAGGTTCCCTCTCTCTCCAGAGGGTTCCTTGTTCTCCATATGTCTATCAAGTCCATATTTTCTGTCATTTCAAAAAAAGTCTTAGGGAGTCTCCCTTCTTTACTAACTGTTAGTCTTTGTGCCTTGTCCATGTTGGTGGAGACCACACCATTCATGTCTCCCATGATTATCATATTGTAATCCAAATAGTCAGAAAGAGTTTCATGAAGTCTCTTAAAGAAGTCAGATTTGCCTTCATTTGGCGCATAAATTCCAACCACTAAAAATTTTTCTCCTTGAATTTTATTTCCACTGCCAGATATCTCCCTTGTTCATCCTTAAATATCATTTTTGGAGCCCATTTTTCCTTAACATATATTACAACTCCTCTCTTCTTGACTTTGTCTGATGAGATAAATTCTTGTCCTAGCCTTTTATTTATAAGTAGTCTCCTGTGGGCTCTGGTTATGTGAGTTTCTTGTAAACATATCAAGTCCAATTGTTCTCTATTCAGTATGTGAAATACTTGTCTTCTCCTCAAAGGCACATTGAGTCCATTACAATTCCAACTAAGGAATTGCAGAGCCATCTTGTTATTTTTCTAAGGCTCCTCCAACAGCTCCAAGTTGTTGCTCTTCTTCTGATGGTGGTGGTTTTTGTCCAGTCGAGAGATTCAGGATCTCCAGTGCTCTCCTCTGTTCTCCAAGTACGTCCACAGTCCCCTTCTGTAGCTCCTCCTGATATCTTGCCAAAAATTTTTCTTTATCTTGAATTGTCTTTATTTTTACCTTCTTTAACTTGTAGTCAAATGACAGTCCTTGTGGGAACTCCCACCTGAAACGGATGGAATTTTTCTTTAGCAAAAGAGCTAAGTCCTTGTAGAAGTTTCTTAAATCCAAAATATGTTTTGGGATGTCTTTGAAGAACTGTGCAGTTGAATTTCCAATTTGCAAGGCCTTTTCAAAGTGTAGTCTTAATATTTTGTCTCTTTCCTCCTTGGATCTGAATGTAATCAAACAGTCTCTCGGGGTCTTTCTATCTTGCTTTTTTCCCAATCTAAAAGCAGTCGTAATTTTGAATTCGTCTTCCTCAAGGTCCCAGCAGTCCACAAACTCCCGTGTCAGATATTCCACAAGGTTGTCTCTTTCGTTCTCCGGGATCAGTCTTAATTTTAAGTTTCTCTCTTTCCTCTGTAAGTCCCACAAGGCCAAAGTTGAGTCATGCTCATAGACCTTCTTGGCAATCGGCTCTAATTTCTCCTGTGTCTCTCCCGCCGTAGCCTTGGCATCTTCCGCAATTTGACGCGTAGTGGCATTTTCCTCCACCAGTTTATTTATAGATTCTGTATTCTGGTTTAATCTTACTGAAATTTCTGCTAATTTTAGTGTGTTCTCTGAGGTCTGTTTTGTTAAAGACTCCAAAGTTTGGTTGATCTTAAGCAGCGCATCTGTCACAGCTTCCATAGAGACGGCTGTCCCTTTATCTTGTCCTGTTGTTCCTGCTGCTCCAGTTGTTGGGCCTGAAATTGATCCTCTTTTCTTTGCCTGTTGTTGCTGCAGCTGTTGTTGTTGCTGATGGTGCTTGGTCTTAGCTCTTGTGACTATCTCTTCTTGTGGGCCACTCATGTCAAGGTCACTTCCCACGGGAATTTTCTCCCTTGGAAAGTTCCACTGTCAAGCTGTGGCAAACTTTACTTTATCCTCTAGAGGGAGCAAATCAAAATGGCCATAGAACAATGTTCCAAGTACAAAAAACAGGGGAGATTGTCCAGAATACAAAACAAGAGCTTGACACAGTCCAAATCAATATTACTAGAAAGCTTGTAGCTTTAAGCTGCCACAGTTATCCAGTTTGTATTATTTCTTCTTATACTACAGAGTAGCCAGACACTGTGGGAACTTTGTATCAAGATATCACTTTACAGGGAAAAGTCAGTTCAGTGTGCTAAAAAAAAAAAAAAAAAAAAGGCAGACCGTTTCATGCTTTCAGATGGGTGAGACGGCAGAGATTTTTAACTTCCAATAGATCATGCAATTATTAGTTCAATTCACCTCCCCTCTGCCCTGCTAGCTGGAGGGGAGATCAAAGGTCCAAATGTCCGGTTTAGCTGATTAAAGAGCTGGTTTAAACGGATGCAAGTTTAGAGCTCCGTTGCTTTCACTTTCATGCAGTCGGGGGGAGGCAGACTTCCTTTGCTTAGATCTCCCCCGTTTTTAGTTCAAATTGTAAAGTTTAGAGGGTCCCAGTTATTTTTCAAGTCTTACTCACGGGAATTCAGTCCGAATTTTCTTTTCAGGAAGGAATCGGCGCTCTCCGCTAATGGCGACGCGGCTTCACTTCGCAGGCTGGGTAGCGACTCTCAGCACCGCGCTCGCTCCCGGTGTCGCTTTCACGGTACCGGGGGGCGCAAAGGTGCCCACCGAGTCTCCTTGTTCTCAGGCTTCAGCGCCTGGGATTTTAGGGGTCCCCCGCTTGCCGTAGCAGGTAAGACCCGAACTTGCGAAGCAGTCCTTCCCCGGAGCTCGGGGCTAGGACCGCCATTAAGCGCTGGCACCGACCGGAAGTCCGGAAATTCTCCTGATTTGTTGGGGTAACAGGTAAATTTTTCTTTAGGCCTTATGCATTCCATATTTCCCATACGGCATCATCTTCCCCTCCAAGAAAGATCACTGCGCTGGCAGTTTGCCAATTCATTTAGAAGTCACCAATTCAAAGCTGGATTTCCTTCACATATTCCTCTAGCAGAGGCCATATATAATGTTAATCAAAGAACAAGTGGGAAATGCAACAAAGAATATGGTGTGCTGCTGTTCACTATCAGCCAGGCCCACCCCCGTAACAGTCCATTCCATTCCAGGGATGTGGGTGGCACTGTGGTCTAAACCACTGAGCCTCTTGGGCTTGCCGATCGGAAGGTTGATGACTCGAATCCCCATGACGGGGTGAGCTCCAGTTGCTCTGTCCCAGCTCCTGCCAACCTAGCAGTTCAAAAGCACACCACTGCATGTACATAAACAGATACTGCTGTGGCTGGAAGGTAAACGGCATTTCTGTGCGCTCTTGTTTCTGTCACGATGTTCTGTTGCACTAGAAGTGGTTTAGTCCTGCTGACCACATGACCCGGAAAGCTGTCTGTGGACAAACACCAGCTCACTTGGCCTAAAAGCGAGATGAGCACTGCAACCCCATAGTCACCTTTGACTGGACTTAACTGTCCAGGGGTCTTTTACCTTTACCTATTCCATTCCCCCCTCGTTCATGATGACCCATCACTCTGCATGGCACCACCACCAAACGACCCATCAGCATTCTGTGTCTATAAATTGTGCTCAATTCTTAGTGGGTTTTTGAGGGGTTCACTGCATTTTGGGTTACCCCTTGAACATTCTTTCATATTTCCACAAACCTTGGGGTTTCTGAGTCTGTCTATACTAGTGCTGTGACAAAAAAACAAACAAAAACCTCCCACATTTGTTTCTTTGACCATTATTCATCAGTAAATGAGGCAATTTCCATTCAAAAATGATCAAGGTGTGTGTGGGAAATGGTGAACTTCTCATTGGTGGGGTGCTTACCTAACTTTTGTGGTGTTCTGAGTTTGTACCTCAATATGTGGTTTATTGTTTCCCCTCTACCCAAACAAAAGTTTGCTACTGGTGAAGCAGGTGCATTGCTGTCCGCAGCGCTAAGGTTAAGTCAGGTAAAGCAGCAATGCTGCCCCTTCCTAAAAATTTTGGAGAACCCTTTTCCTCCCCACTTTTTTTTTTGGGGGGGGGGAGTTTTTATTTCACCCTGCTCTAGCCTACTCAATGCATTGTCACAAAAGACATTTCCACCACAGCTCTAATTTTACCTGCTTTCTCTGGCTTTCGAAAGCCATCGTTGTTTGCTATTGATTTGTCTCTTTTTCATGTTTGCTTTAAGGTGCCCTGAAGTTTTTTGTTTGTTTGTTTTTTAAGGTGGGGTATAAAGAGTTGAAATAAAAAATAAATAACTACTGCACTACTCCAGCCTTCTCTCTCTCTCCCTCCCTCCTTTCTGTGCATGTGTGTGTGTGCATATATGCACACACACCGTATCCTGCAGTTTGAGCTATGTTATTACCAATGCAGTTAAAAACTGCTAATCCAGGCATGAATTGTTCTAAGGAGTGCTTTTCTTCAAAACAAGTATATATCATCCGACTTGAACTATCCATTGTCATCCTCCTTAGACATGAGATGCTACAGGCTTACTATGTCAGAGAGGCAATTTCTGCCTAACACAGCATCATACTCCCGTCACCAAGAAAGACGGCTATAGAAATCCTTTGTGCACTCTTTGCGCCTTCGTGTCTTTTCACCAGCACCTGGAGAAGTACTTTTGCGAGACAATTGACTGTTAAACATAGGGCCTTGTTTTGCCATTGGGAAAACTTGAAAATGAACAGCAGACAGATTTGAAAGAATGAAAGTGCCTGCACAGAAGAAAAGAAGGAAGATACTAACCTGGGGAACAACAAGGGTCAAGGGTCAGCAAATTATGCCCAGAGATGTAGCTACTCGCCTACAGGAATATATTAAAAGTGCCTCTGAACACATGCAGAGTCGTCTTTTTGCCAAACAGGCTTCACCTGCCCTTCCATTCCCACACAAAGAAGGGCTTAAGGGGCAGGTGTTGTTTCTTCCCCCTAATTCTGAATCCCTGAACTTTTTGTCAGAAATTGAGTACAGTAGTACCTCGGGTTACAAACGCTTTGGGTTACAAACACTTCGGGTTACAAACTCCGCTAACCTGGAAGTAGTACCTCGGGTTGAGAACTTTGCCCCAGGATGAGAACATAAATCACGCGCTGGTGGCAGGAGGCCCCATTAGTGAAAGCGCGCCTCAGGTTAAGAACAGTTTTGGGTTCGTAACCAAAGGTACCACTGTAATTCTTCCACTTCCCTTGCAAGTATTCAAAACTAGAGAGCACTGGACTCACCCACAAAAAAACCCCGGTCCTAATTCTTCCCCCACCTCACCAGCTCTGATCCAGCTGCTCTTTGCAGTTCACAGACATTTCCCATGACTCTCTGGGTCTCTTGCTGCAGGCAGAGTCTTCGTTCTGTGCCAGAGCACATTGTAGTTGAAATATGTTTCCCTCCTAAAAGCCTTCTAGGTTAAATACAAATTAAATGCTTTTATAACAGCTAGTCCCCTAGAGATGCATGGAAAGGGAGAGTGGAACAAGGACGAGACAGAGAAGGGACATCAGGACGGGACAGAGTGGAACCCATCAATAGTAGTGGCAGTGAGAGGGCCGACCCAGAGATTTGGGTGCAAACCTCCTAAAGCTAAGCAATGAAAGCCACCCCAAAAGGGCACAATGTCACCTTACAAATACCTTAGGGACAGGGAGAAGAGCCTCTGTGGAAGCTATCGATTCTCATGAAGAACTGGGCGGTATATAAATTCAATTAATAATAATAAATAATAAAAATAAATAATAATTTTGGGTTTTATAGGCCAAAACCAACACCTGGAGAATTGCATCTGGGAACAAATAGATAGCCAATGTAGTCAGTATAAAACAGGGAGGGTTTGCAATGTGAGCCCTACATTTACCCCTGCAAGTTCTTGGATTTAAAGGGATCTTGCCCAGCATTGTAAAATAATTTCTTACAAGACATCAGCAAAAAGTTCCACCCAACTTCCATGGGAGATGTGCTTCCTAGCGTGCAATTCTGGTTGAGGGGTGCTTTATTCTCCAACACTATTCTCTCTCATTGAAAAATCTGCAGTCACTTTATATCTAGTTAATCCTATGCATATGTTGATTCCATGTAACATTTCAATATTGTGGAACTATGGCTTATATTTCATTGCTAATTGGAATTAGTTTTGTTTTATGACATTTATTGTCTTTGTAACATGTTTTCAACATTTGGGAAGGTGAAAACCTTAAAACAGCATTTGGGAGTAAACAGAGAAAACCTTCAAATTTCGTAAGGCACGTTACCAAATTCATTATGCCAATGGAAATTTCCAGTAAATCAGCACTGTTTTTTGCCATTAACAGTGGCAAAACAGTGCAGGTGAGCTAATGATCACCTCTGTTTTCCTCGTCTCTTATTTAGGCAACAGTCTTTGAGTTTTTCCCTCTACACTGCAACCCTTTTAAAATGAGGCAATAACATGAAATCCATTTGTAATGGCCCTTAAAGCTCCAACTAGGTACTCAGACAAAGTGATACACTTACAGTCATACACTCTGAACATTATAATGCCATTATGAATGCTACCGGTCCTATTTCTGGATGCATTGCCAACTATTGACATTTGTTGTAATCACGCATCCATTTTAAATATCACAGAGAGAGTGAGTGCTGGAGGTGGGTGAAATTCACACTTCTCACTACTTTTGTTTAAACACGGGATGTCATCTGTACACAGGCTTTTGCAATCTGTTCACATCTGAAAAAAAAAGTTTCTGGCATATGGACTAGATACTCTGCTCTTGCTTCTGCATTTGGTTTTAGTAGCAGAAGACAACAGCAAGCCACAGCCATTTGAAACTGTGTTTTGCTCCCCCCTTCCTTCACAAATTGTCAAAACAGCATCCAATCTTGCAGGTTTGGTTAGTCATAACAGTGCTTCATCACTAGGGTTACAGTGGAACCTCAGTTTTCAAATGTAATCCGTTCCAGAAGACCATTTGATGTCCAAAACCAAAAACTGAAAGTGGAAGCCTCAATAAAGGTAAAGGTAAAGGGACCCCTGACCATTAGGTCCAGTCGTGGCCGACTCTGGGGTTGTGGCATCATCTCGCTTTATTGGCCGAGGGAGCCGGCGTACAGCTTCCGGGTCACGTGGCCAGCATGACTAAACCGCTTCTGGTGAACCAGAGCAGCGCACGGAAAGGCCGTTTACCTTCCCGCCGGCCTGTACCTATTTATCTACTTGCACTTTGACATGCTTTCGAACTGCTAGGTTGGCAGGAGCTGGGACTGAGCAACAGGAGCTCACCCCGTCGTCGGGATTCGAACCGCCGACCTTCTGATCGGCAAGTCATGGGCTCTGTGGTTTAACCTACAGCGCCACCCACGTCCCTGGAAGCCTCAATACAATAGGGAAATTCAAAACGGAAGCCATGTGGCACGTTCGGCTTCTGAAAATCATTCAAAAACCAAATCAGTTATTTCCCGGTTTTCGGCATTCGGGTTCCGAAACTTTCGTCAATGGAAACATTTGAGAACTGAGGTTCCACTGTACTACAAAATAATTTTTTCCCTGAACTTTCCCCCTTGTGGTTAGAGAAGAAGTTCTGAAGTTCAGTATGATCTCCTTTTTCTTTTCACTTTTGATGATGAGCTATGAACTTGATCTATGAAGGGCATTGTGGTCCATGGTCACACTTAGATAGGATGATGGGTGAGTTATACTTACAGAATAAGGCATGGGACCTGTGGACTTCCTGATGCTGTTCCACTCCCATCAGCCTTAGTCAGCATGGCCCAATGGCCAAGGATGATGGGAGTTGAGCAACATCTGGTGGTCCACCCCTCCATCTTCTGATACAGAAGGAACTTAAATGCACATCATAGATTGCCTGTAAAAGCTTGGCAGGAGGGGTACGGAAACTTGTTGGGACATCTTTATTGTCACCATCCAGTTCTGAACTTCTTGCTCTGCTCTTGAACGCCTGAATTATAACTCCTGAGCCCTGAGCCTGCTGTCAATTCAATACACCTTTTTCCTCAAAGGTCTCTTGCTTACTCATAAGTAAGAACGTCTGTCTGCATGTGTTGGGCAGGAGCCAGGAGCAGGTCGCAGGCACTAATCTCTTATTGCGGCAATTGGAATAGACAAGAACTTTCATCTACGTGGCATCTTTCTTTAAAAAATAAATAAAATCCTATCTCTTCCATCCCCTATCCCATTTGTGCCTTGACTGCTTGATTACAACCCACATTTTATTTAGTGTTTGTTTAGCATCAATAACTGAAGGGCATCTGCACACTTTCAGAGATGTCTGAAAGGCCACTGTGGAGGTTTTTAAGCAGAGGCTGGATGGCCTTCTGTCATGGATGATTTAGTTGAGATTCTTGCATTGCAGGGTGTTAGACTAGATGACCCTTGTGTGCCCTCCCAAATCTACAATTCTATGATTCTATATTCTTTAAGAAAGCAGTTTGCGAAATTATCAAAATACATCCAAACAAAGGAAACAAAGCAAACAATTATAAGGAATACTAAAACAACACCATCTTACGATCAAGAGCAGAGTTTCTAATGCATAAGTGCCCATTTGACAACAAGTTCCTGTAATTCAGAACTCCAAAACCAGGGGAGGCATAATTAGTCTGGAAGCATCCCTAGATGATAGGAACTTTATAAATAGCAATTAATGCTACTATGTGCACAGGTGAAGCTATTAAAGAATATTCCATTTTGGTAATAACTTATTGCTGTAATTAAAAGAGAAACATCTACAGTGGTGCCCCGCAAGACGAATGCCTCACAAGACGAAAAACCCGCTAGACGAAAGGGTTTTCCGTTTTTCGATGCGCTTCGCAAGACGAATTTCCCTATGGGCTTGCTTCGCAAAACGAAAAAGTCTTGCGAGTCTTGCGATTATTTTCGCTTTCCCCCCTTTTTTCTAAGCTGCTAAGCCGCTAATAGCCTTTTAGCCGCTAAGCCGCTAAGCCTTTAATAGCCACTAAACCGCTAATAGCGCTAATCCGCTAATAGGGTTGCTTCGCAAGACGAAAAAACCGCTAGAAGAAGAGACTCGCGGAACGGATTAATTTCGTCTTGCGAGGCACCACTGTATAGGGTAAAAAAAGTCATATGCTTTTTAATATAACCCCCCCCCCTTTACTGGTATGTTTAATTATATTTCATATATTTATCCCTCCCATTTCAGTATGATACATTTTCAGTAGGAACAAATATAGTGCTATAGTGAAGGAAGTACATTACTATTACTATTTTATAGTCTAGTAATAGTAGGATGAGTAACAGCAGTAGTAAAATGTGCCTCCCACTTTTTCCCGAATAGACCTGTACCCAAAGTTCATTAAAAACTATTTCCTTACAAGGAAGAATAAAAAGAAATAGACAGGTGCAATGGATTAGTGCGGCAAACATTAATGTGCAGCTTTGTTGAAATGTGAAAAGATGTTAAACAAATGGAAGATGTGCGCTTCCTGACATTCATGTGTTTGATCCACTAAATCAAACCACATTTCCTAAAGTGGCTATAGAAACAACATGTTGAATCCCTATTCAGATTAATTAGTTTCACATGATGTATGAAATGACTGAGAGATTAATCTGCCTTCAATACATTATCCATATCGGTGGTCAAATTAATTCATTGAAACTTTTGACCACCATTACAGATAATTGATTTAGGAGGCATTAACCTGCTGAACACTATGTCTCATTTTCTACATTGACATTGCTCATAAGGAAGAAGGTTGCTCCAGAGAAATCCAGTCACTTCAAACCATTATTGATGCCTGTTCATATTTTTGCTAGAATTAGTTCTACAGGTATTATATGTTCTATTCTCATATTGGATTGCAAAGCTGTGGCAGTGATGTATTATACAGAAATGCCAAAATTACATTGGATTGATAATTGCAATGTACAGTGTTCTCCTATAAAATGCAAAACAATGCATTTGGATTTCCGTGGGGATGAAACGAGTTCTGGAGTTATGTAACACTGTGGGAACAGACACAAATCTGATATGAAATATTGGAAGCATCAATGAACCACAGAAAAAGCATAGCTGAGATTGAGTTATTTATCTGATTATATATTATGATGTCCCAAATTTACAGCACAAACTTATGCGTTTCTACTCAGTAGTTCTACTGAGTTCAAAGAGGCTTACTCGCAGGTAAGTGAGTATTAAGCTTACAGCCTTAAATTTCATCACATTAATTGAAGGTGCGCATTTTATATATTCATCTCAGTTTGTGGCTCCGAAAGTTAAGATTAGTACTGATATATAGCAGTATTAATTACATTTCACAGTAAATTAATTAAGTTAGATCAACTACAGCATTAATGACATGTTTATTCTACCATACCGCTTCTCAAGCAGAATACATGCTTGCTCTGTCTCACCAGCTTCTGTATCAGAACCAAATAAAACCTTCCCACGTCAGGAGAAATTAATTGCTAGTCCTACCTTCTCTGGTCTCACAGAGAGGCAGCATATTTCTCCACCTCCAGTCAGCACATTTCCCCCTCTGCAGAGGCAGCAGACCAAGAAGGTGGTCTGCCTTCAGAGGCTGATGAATCCAATGGATTTCCAGATATCTCTGGGGGATTTTTTGGCTGATATGACTGGCGTGCCAGTCAAAGCCCTGGCCAACCACTGGAACATCCAAGCAGCTCAGACCATTGACATGATCATCCCTGGGCACCCTCTCCCACTTTGTGCAGCCTGTTTAGCTCCCTGGTGGCACTGTGGTATAAACCACTGAGCCCCTTGGGCTTGCCGATCAGAAGGTCGGTGGTGTGAATCCGTGTGATGGGGTGAGCTCCCGTTACTCTGTCCCAGCTCCTGCCAACCTAGCAGTTCGAAAGCACACTAGTGCAAGTGGATAAATAGGTTCTGCTGTGGTGGGAAGGTAAACAGCATTTCCATGCACTCTGGTTTCTGTCACAGTACTCCGCTGCACCAGCAGCCGTTTAGTCATGCTGGCCACATGACCCGGAAAGCTGTCTGTGGATAATGCCTGCTCCCTTGGCTAGAAAGTGAGATGCGCGCCACAACCCCATAGTCGCCTTTGACTGGACTTAACCACCCAGGGGTCCTTTACTTTTTTACCTTATATCCCAGAGCTTCTGGCAAGGAAACAAGATAAGAGATGAACTGTTAAGTCCTGTTATCCTGGATAGTAAGGCCATGGTGCTGGGATTGGTCTGGGTGACTACTTCACTCTTGCCCCTCTTGGCTGATACAGAGTAGCAGGAAGGGGACAGCTGGCTGGGCCAGGGAAGAGATTGATGCCTCCTTATGAGTAGCGGCGGCTCCTGCCTGCTTGAAGGAGGCAGCAGTACAACCGCTTCTCAAGAAACCCTTCCTGAATTCAGAAAATCTAAGTTGCCACCAGTTGCAAATCTCTTCTTCTTGGGCAAGGTTCTTGAGCAGGTGTTCATGAACCAAATCCAGGTCCTCTTGGAGGAAACTGGTTTTCTAGATCCATTTCAATTGAGGTTTTGGCCCAGTAACTTCTTTGGATGCCCAGTTTGATGACCTCTGTCAGGAGAGAGTTAGGGAAA
This sequence comes from Podarcis liolepis, assembly GCF_965112155.1. Taxonomy (NCBI): domain Eukaryota; kingdom Metazoa; phylum Chordata; class Lepidosauria; order Squamata; family Lacertidae; genus Podarcis; species Podarcis liolepis. Next base: position 72,359,920 of record NC_139560.1, on the reverse strand, counting down.
ATGTGTCCTTGTTAATTCTCCTCAGTCCCTCAGCAGCTTTTAATACCATTGACCATGGTATCCTTCTGAAGCAACCGTCTGTGTAGGAGGCAGGTGGCACCAATTTGCAGTGGTTGCAGACCCACTTGGATAGTCATTTCCAGAGGGTGCTGCTTGTGGATTGCTCTTTGGTCCCATGGAGCCTTCTAAGTGGAGTTTCTCAAGGTTCGATTTTATTGAACTGTTTCAACATCTACATGAAACTGCTGGGTGGAGGAAGGCCGCTCGCACAGAGAGCTGTAAATTGTGGACTATGTCCCCTCTACAGTGGAATAAGTGGGCATCCGGTTTTTTGGAATAAAATAGAGGTGTGTCCAGTTACACGTTAAGAGTGGGACTGTACATGTAAGCTGTGTCAGTTTGCATTTCTTAGTGCAGAAAGTATTGATCTCATGTGTAAAGATCTTTCCTATTTTTTCCTATTCTGATTAATACAAAAAACTATTAGAGGCACCTCTGTGTGAGAGAAGCAGAGGCAGAAGGGTTAATGATTGTTTGGGTTATACCTTCTGGGAAGGTGCTTTGAACTACAGTGGTACCTCGGGTTAAGTACTTAAATCGTTCCGGAGGTCCGTTCTTAACCTGAAACTGTTCTTAACCTGAAGCACCACTTTAGCTAATGGGGCCTCCCGCTGCCACCACGCCGCTGGAATATAATTTCTGTTCTCATCATGAAGCAAAGTTCTTAACCCAAGGTAATATTTCTGGGTTAGCGGAGTCTGTAACCTGAAGCATATGTAACCTGAAGCGTATGTAACCAGAGGTACCACTCTAGTTCTCTTATCTCTATTTTTCAGAGTCATACTGACTAGAAATATAGGCCAAAAGGAGCCTGGGTTTTACTTTTCTCTTTCTCTTTCTTCTGGTGTGGTGTTTCTGTACATAGGATGCCCAGTGCTAAGGTTTAGTCTTATTATGAGTTAAGTTTATAAATGCTGCAACTGGATTTTTGTGTGGACTGAGCCAATCCTGATTGTATTGGATTTGATAACCATTACACTACGTTTGCCTTCAGCACAAGTAAAGCTGTGCTGAATGAAGTACTATTGCCTCTGGTCTATTTTTTGGAAACTCTGTAGAACTCTGCAACGTGTTTAAGATTTTCCTCCACACGTATGACAACATATGACAAGCTGTTACTGTTGAACCCAATGTATGGGCAGGATTTGACCCCTTCTCACTTTACTCTTGATGCAGTCTATTGATCTACCCGACAGCAGCTCTCTGGGGTCCTTTCTTTTCTTAGCCTCCTAATCTAAGATCCTTTCACTGGAAATGCCAACTATTGGACCAGGGACTTTGCGTGCACATGCACACAAATGTGCTCTATCGGGGAGCTAGGCTCTCTCCCCACACACACCTCAAGAGGCATTCAGTAAACAGAGCCTAAACTGACTGCTTCCCTTCATTTTTAGATGCCACCCACTTTACATTTCAGAGGGAATGGCTAATCTGTAGTTGAAGAGATAGCATGGAATTGCCAGCCCTGTGAAGGAATGGTCAAACTGCCTTCATTTCTTCTCCCAAACTTCAATACGTATAATAGCCTTCAGCTCTCCTATTTAGACATAAAAGTCAATAAATGTGACTACGGCTAATACAGTAATTCTGTACAGCACAAATCTATAATGTAGCCACTGACTCATACTGAAAAAAAAGGAAGAAAATAACTGGCACACTGAAGGTATATGGAGACATGTCCGCGACTTTAATTATAGCTTTGATTTAAAGAAGTTAATGGAGTTGGCAATAGACTTCAGTTCTAATAAGTTTGAAGCATGGACCTATAACTTTTCCTAAGGCCAATTCTGGCTGTATGTAAGACACTACAAGAATAAAAATGATTACTGCACCATCTATGAGTTCCTATGACATAAATTGTAATGGGCAAAAACAGAGACTGCAGCCTGAATCCCAAAAGCCTCTTCAGTTGGCACAGAAGAAAGGAAAGGGGTGCATATTCTGGTGGGGAGAATAGAAGGAGAATGAAGTAGGCGTTTGTGTTCAGCTCTTTCCTTCTCTGAAGCTGCAGTGCTGATTTGAGAAGATGTGCCGCTCTGAGCAATAATCATATACTGCGCCTTGAACATGGTGCGCACTAAACAGCAAGCAGATTTCTCTTTTCCTCCCCTCCCCTGGCACATGCATGCACACAAACACAAAGAAATGAAGCTTTGACTTAATCAAAGGCTTGGATAAGTCCTGTCATCCTTTAAATGGTCTTAAGGCCTAAAGGAAAGAATGTTTCAGGAGTTTCTCTAAAGCATCCGATGTGTTTATACTACGTAGCAAAGCTGATCGGTTGTACGATGGGGTTAACGTGACCAGATCTACAGAACGACAAAGCTCGTGCACCCTGTCAATATGAGGAAATTTCTGCAGGCACAACTGTTCTCCCTCCTGTATGACGAGCTGTCAAATTGTCCTTTCCTACAAAACGATTAAAGGTATAGGAGCCTCTTCCCCCAGCATATCCAGACATTCTAAAAGGCATTATGTAAATCCTGTGGAATTTCAGAAACTTAAAAGGGCTCAAGGGACGATTTGGAAAGCTTGGCAGACAAGTGATCCAAAGCTTATCAGACACCCTCTCTTGGGGTAGTATCACAGGTTTTTGCCTCTGCACTGAGGCAGCAGCAGCTATGTTGTTGCTGTGGTAAGAATTCACTTCTACAGCACCTTATTCTAGCCCAGGTGAGGGAACAACTTTAAATATGCAGGCTGAGATCCTACCTGCCCGCAGACTGTCTCACCAGAGTGGTGCATGCTCTAGTTATCTCCCGCTTGGACTACTGCAATGCGCTCTACGTGGGGCTGCCTTTGAAGGTGATCCGGAAACTACAACTAATCCAGAATGCAGCAGCAAGACTGGTGACTGGGAGCGGCTGCCGAGACCATATAACACCAGTCCTGAAAAACCTACATTGGCTCCCAGTATGTTTCTGAGCACAATTCAAAGTGTTGGCACTGACCTTTAAAGCCCTAAACGGCCTCGGCCCAGTATACCTGAAGGAGCATCTCTCTTTTTTCTTTTTCTTTTTAAAAAAGATATTTATTAAAGTTTCAGAAAAGATTACAAAAAGAAAAAGAAAAAAAAGAAAAAAGAAAATACAAAATACAGAAAAGTAAAAACAGTTAAAAACAAAGCAATCTTTCCATGTCTTGTCTTTCATTTACTTGTTTCCCTGACCACCTCACACCTCCCTTTTTTGTATTCCAGTTCAGTTAGTTAATTCAGCAAATCCTTTCCCTCTTTGTTTTTATCTTAATCCTTTATCTTAATATATTATACCTTTAGATTCTCACCTGTTAACAATCCATTTTTACATACTCCTTTGTAACATTGCTACTAAAGCCACTTAACTTCATTCCAACATCATTCTAACATTCATTAATTTTACAGTATTTCTGTAAATAGTCTTTAAATTTCTTCCAATCTTCTTCCACTGACTCTTCTCCCTGGTCCTGAAGGAGCATCTCCATCCCCATCATTCTGCCCAGATACTGAGGTCCAGCTCGAAGGGCCTTCTAGCAGTTCCCTCACTGCTAGAAGTGAGCTTACAGGGAACCAGGCAGAGGGTCTTCCCGGTAGTGGCGCCCACCCTGTGGAATGCCCTCCCATTAGATGTCAATGGAATAAACAAATATCTGACTTTTAGAAGACACCTGAAGGCAACCCTGTTTAGGGTTTTTAATGCTTGATGTTTCATCGTGTTTTTAATATTCTGTTGGGAGCCGACCAGGGCGGCTGGGGAAACCCAGTCGGATGGGTGGGGTATAAATAATAAATTATTATAAATATAACATGGGACCAAGAGAACCAACAGTCTCAGCATCCTGTAGGAACCTAGTTTATTAGAGCTATTGCAACAGGACGGCCTTCCCTAGCAGCTGCTCAGCTGCTAGTTAGAAGGATTCCCCCAAGGTACATCAGAACAAAGCTTATATAGGCTACTAATACACAGCACACAAAGAGTAATCAAAACATCTTTAAATGGTCAAACCAACAGTTCATCTAGTTCAGGATAATTTACACTGACTGCAATTGGCTCTCCAGGATTCCTGTCCAGGTTCTCGCCCAGTCTCACCTGAAGATGTTGGGGACTGAATTAGGGAATTAGATGCTCCACAAACTGAGTTATGGCCCTTCCCTGATTACAGCTTTAAAAGAACTGCAGTGTTGGAAGGGACCCCAAGGGTCATCTAGTCCAACCCCCTGCGTTGCATCCTCTGTAAACACAAATATATTTACTTACTTGGAGAAAATCACAGCAAAGAACTCTCAGGAAAGAACATCTGGTGAAGGGAAAAAAATCCCAAGAGCTTTCTTGAATGTTTTTGATCTATTTCTCATTTTACTTATAGCTCTTGTCCTTGGGAAGAAGGATAAAAAGTTTAAAAACTTCATAAAATTTATGCTTCATACCATGTTAACCTTTTAAGTATGATGTGTTTTGATAGGCCAAGCATTTTTTCCCTTTTATCTTTCGCTGGTTTCAAGCATTGTAAAAGCAAAGTACATGAGTGGGCACCCATTAATACAAAGAATACTGAAAAGGTCAGTATAGCTTTATAGAACAGGATTTTCACCTGCTGATCTATCTGTCTCTCTCTCTCTCTCTGCAGGTGTCTGTGTATTTCTGTATATATTTCAAAACCTTGCCTGTAATGATAGTAAATAGAAGAAAAACAAGCTTTTGTGCTTGTAAGAGTGTAGTTGGGACCAGTTATCTGCAATCTGGACCAGCAGTCAGATTTGTGTGTGTGTAAGGCTAGCACTTTTGGATCGTTGCTAGAATTTGTTTTTAGTAAAATACAAATACAAGCACATTCTTTAGCTGTACAATGCACTGAAAAGCTCAGCCCAAACTCTGTTCATGCCTTGTTGCCTGGCCTACACTGAACACCTGGGCTCCCTTGCATCCTGGCTAATATATAATAACCCTTTTAATTTATTTTCTTTCATTTTCTTTATGCATTCTTATATGCATTGCTGGAGAATTGCGTTGCAAAATTCAAAGGCTAGTTTTGCTTTGTCTCTTGCATTATTTTAGGAAGTACAAATTAGGGAGGTCCGCTTTTAAATGCAAACTGAATCTAACCCCCCCCCCTCGCTACTGAAAGGTAAGACCTGCTGAGTTCCATGCGATTGCAGCCTTAACTACAAAACATACCTTGGTTTCTTTGCCAATACGAAGACAGGGGAAGCTGAGTTTAAAATTTCAGTAATCAACACTGTACAAGAGAGGTCAGGTGCCCCACATTTGGGTTTTATTGCTTCCCTAAGCCTTGTCCTTGAGGCAGCTTGTTGTAGCTGCCTCACAAGTACATCCTATGTCCATTGAGATAAAACAACCAAAAAATGCAGTAGCCCTGCCCTTGATGGCGCTGACAATAAGGCACTGTCAGTTCAACTTGTTAATTTGCAGTCCTTGCCAAGAACACATTCTGTATACAGTGGTACCTCAGGTTAAGAACTTAATTCATTCTGGAGGTCTGTTCTTAACCTGAAACTGTTCTTAACCTGAGGTACCACTTTAGCTAATGGGATCTCCTGCTGCTGCCGTGCCGCCGCCGCACGATTTCTGTTCTCATCCTGAAGCAAAGTTCTCAACCCGAGGTACTATTTCTGGTTAGCGGAGTCTGTAACCTGAAGCATCTATAACCTGAAGCGTCTGTAACCCGAAGTGCCACTGTACAATTGTGGGTGCCACTGAACTTAGGTTCACGGCACCCAGGGATGCACAGAAAGTGGTGTAAATGGCCGGTGAAAGGTGTTTCTACAAAGCTTCAGAATAACCAAGAAAACAAAGTTCTCTTGGGAAACGTTTATGGAAACAGAGAACCATTCAAATGGAATTGTGGCATTTCATTATCAATCTTGTCAGATACGCACAATGAAGACCCACGCAAGGAATCGTTCTGCTAGGAATTTTGTCGTGAAATGGATAAAAAACATTACCAGGATAAAGTTGCTGTTTCCATCGGTTATCGGTGAAGGATAGTTCAACTTTAGGTCGAGATGATATTTTCCAGAATTTCCCACTTGCTCGATTTAGATAGAACCAGAAGGTGATAAAGCAACTTCAGGTTTTTATAGGACTCATAGTTTGGTAATTACAAACTGCAACCTTGGGGGACATATCCAGTATTTACTCTGGGAAGAGGTGGCCAAACTTAAGATAAATTCATTTGTTTGCTACCCATGGCCTCTTCCTGAAAGGCGTACAACAGTACACAAGATCTCTGCTTCTTCTAATGTGCTGGGAAATCATTCTGAGCTGCCCTATTTTTCTTTACTGCAATTTCCTTCTGTTCCTTTTAGTTTCCCAGAGGTTGATGAGGAGAAAAATTGGACTTAATTAACGAGCCTATTGCATTTTACTTTGAATGCTTAGCTGCTATTGTAATTAAGGGGCTTTGATGGTATCAGCAGCTGTCCCGTTTCCTTTGATGGCCTCAGCCATTTGGCACAACGGCGGGATATCGGGAGAGGGAAAGTATGAGGGATGTAAGCCACTTTAATGCCAGCTTGTTCCAGCTCACCCCTGAAAGAGAACTCTCCTGCCAACTCCCCTGAAGAGCCATTTCAATCTGGGACCATAGCTTCCAGCCTAATCCAGAGAGATGGAGAGGTTCCCTGGCTGAGGACCAAGCTGGAAGAACATCCACAAACTCAGTGCAAAGGCCTAGCCTAACTTTTGATAATGGTGACATTATTTTGATAATACAGACAGCCACTTACCCAGTACTAACACTGTGAAGGACATACTGAATCAGTGGGGACCTAGTTTCCTCACTGAAAATGATCCAAGGAGAGAGAAAACATCAGTGAAATTCTCATGGCGGGTGGAGGGGCGTAGGATTTTTCTCATATTTGCCTTGCTTTTGCAGTGGCTGGAGTGTTTGTCAGTGTCTTCCCGTCAATTTTTGAAATAATCTCACCAGTGATATGCACTGTTCAGTCTCCCTGGGTGCTTCCATTATAAAGTAGCTCCTCCCATGGGGATTTTCAGACCAGAAAGCACAGGCACCTGGAGAGGCTGAATAAAAACACACACGCCACCCTTTACTATGTCTCAGCAACCAGGTAACCTCAAAACCCCACCCCAATGGAAAAATCCTAAGAATGCAGCCCGCAGAGGGGGTGGGAAACCTTTGGAGAAATTTGAGGATGCAGAGCACTACCCACAATAAATAGAATCATCAAATCACAGAAATTCTGCTTAAAAATCTCCAAGGAAGGGAGAGTCCACAACCTCCGGAGGGAGAGCGCCAATGATTCAAGTCTGACCTGATCATAGCTGTCAACTTACAGATTTGAAAATAAGGGAGATGCTATATCTCCTTGACAGCTGATGAGAGGGTGTTCCACAGGGCAGGTGCCACAACTGAGAAGGCCCTCTGCCGGGTTCCCTGTGACATCACTTCTCACAGTGAGGGAAAAGTGCCAGAAGGCCCTTGATGCTGTATCTCAGTGTCCCGGCTGAACAATTTGGGTGGAGACGCTCCTTCAGGTATACTGGGCTGGGGCCGTTTAGGGCTTTAATGGTCAGCATCAACACTTTGAATTGTGCTCAGAAACATACTGGGAGCCAATGTAGGTTTTTCAGGACTGGTGTTATATGCAGGAATGAAATCCTTGACTTTAAAAGAAGGTTTGCCATTCCCTGCTCTGACATTTTTCCAATAGCAATGGTAGGTTGGGGTGGAAACACAGATCAGTGGTGGAGCCCATTCTTTCCATACAGAAGATGTATGGTTTAATCCATTATTTTTATTGTTTGTTTGTTTGTTTTACCATACTGCTGCTACTACTACTACTAATGGTTCAATCTATGGGATCTTCAGTTAAAAGTATCAGGTCAAAGGCATCTGCCTGGTTCAAGACTTTAAAAGACTGAATTCACCTACTTTACTGACAGAGACAAAGACAGAATTACCTACGGTAACCATTTCTAATGATTATATAATCCGGTTAATCCTACTGCTCTTCATTCGAGAAGCGAAGACTGATGCCAGACTGATAAAAATAATTTTATCATTGGCCAGTAATAACTGTACCAGATTGTCAAAATGCTTTTACAAAGTGAGACTTTCCTCCTATCATTCCGGAACAGCCACTCTCAGGGAACATGCTGATGGGAAGGAGTGAAGATAATAGTCAGCCATAGAGTTTAATTTATCAGCAAAACATTTGATTTCTCAAGCGTGCTTTTAACATACCTCATTAATTCATTTAATTTCTCCCTCTTAACACTGAGAAGTTCCTTAATAATGTTAGCTGATGTTGTCTTAATGTAAGTAAGGAATGTGTACCTCCAATTTGTAAGTCCCCCTGCCCAACCACAAACAGGCAGAAATTCAACAGGAAAGGCTTTCTCCTTCCTGCTTCATCTCCATGGCTGGGAAAAAGCAGCATCTGTTAGTATCATGCCTGTCATGCAGCTAAGATGGCTGACAGTTTAGGGGGGGGGAGAGCGAAAACCCTACTTGTTTTAGGCTTTCTTGTAACAGGGAATTGATTTGAGAGGGCAATGCTGTTCACTTGATGCAAAAAAGACTACATAAGATACACTGGGAATTTTATTAATCCTAAAAAAAGCTGCATAAATCCCAATGCACCTGGGACTGCTGAGGCCTTCTTCAAAAGAATGACTTGGGAGGGGGAGATCAAATACTTATATTAAAACTAGAAATGAGTGAGTTTATCAAACTTCCCCTTAGATTAATTTGGAGATTATCTGAGATATTCTACCCCACCCCCATCTTTCAGAGGCTAAGTCATGATGAATGCAAGCAACCTTACCCTCAAAGTATCTTGCATATGCAGCACAGCAAGTTACTGAGATTAAGCCCAATATACTGATTCTACATTTGAAATCCTATCCCTGAAGCTGTGTTTGGCCAAAGAGGTGAAGACATACATGTATCTCATTGTACCAGTGTATCTTCACCTCTGCAGTTAGTAGCAGCTTTGGGGTGGGGTGGGGGCTTGTTGTTTTATATTGGGGCCCAAATACAACTTTCTTTCTTTTCTTTTCTTTATAAATGCATTTATTTGGTTTTTCAAATTAGCGTTTTACACTCATGCAGGTGGTGCTGTGGTCTAAACCACAGAGCCTAGGGCTTGCCAATCAGAAGGTCAGTGGTTCAAATCCCCGCGAGGGGGTGAGCTCTCAGTCCCTGCTCCTGCCAACCTAGCAGTTCGAAAGCACCTCAAAGTGCAAGTAGATAAATATGTACCACTCCGGCGGGAAGGTAAACGGCGTTTCTGTGAGCTGCTCTGGTTTCTCCAGAAGTGGCTTAGTCGTGCTGGCCACATGACCCGGAAGCTGTCTGAGGACAAACTCTGGCTCCCTTGGCCTATAGAGAGAGATGAGCGTGCAACCCCAGAGTCATCTGCGACTGGACCTAACAGTCAGCGGTACCTTTACCTTTACATCCAACATACATCATAAAATCAAGATTCCAAAGAATCTCCTGGACTTCCCTCCTTCTCTTTGTGGGTCCTATTGTTAGTCATTTCCTCCTGCATCTTTGATGATAATCCACATCTGAAGAAGTGTGCATGCACACGAAAGCTCATACCAAGAACTAACTTAGTTGGTCTTTAAGGTGCTACTGGAAGGAATTTTTTTTATTTTGACTATGGCAGACCAACACGGCTACCTATCTGTAACTGAATCCAAATCTTGTACATCTCCATTACATTCAAAATTCACCATATTCCAATCCTACTTACGATTTTAACTGTTTACAATGATTTTTAAGACAAATTAAACAGCCAATCAGGCTTCTGGAGGAGGTGAATCCACAACCTGATTGGCCTACAGGAGCAGCCCAGAATTAGCCAATCACGTGGGGCCCATTGTGTAAATAATGCATATATAGCTAGACGTTTTGGGGAAAGTTTCATTCATTGCTACTATGAGCTGAACAAAGAGCATGAAATTCACACTCAACTCCGAGTATATTTTACTGGCGACGAAGGTGGGATTCTGCTGAGCTGACTGCCACACACAGCACCACAGCAATGCCGCCTGCCACACTGCTGCATTGCACCATGCATCCAGGCTTCAGCTCCGGGACCCAAGGAACTCAGAATGGCAACTGACAGCAGCTTCTCACCATTCAACCCAGCATCAGGAGACTGGGAAGGGTACGCCACCCGTTTCAACTTCCTCCTAGAAGCTAAAGAGGTCACCAAGAAGCCAAGAAGAACGACGCCAAGAAGAAGGCGACATACTTCAGCATCTGTGGAGAGGAGACGTTCGAAATCGCCCAGGCTCTCCTTGCACCTGAAGACGTCGCTACCCTTTCTTACAAAACAATAAGGGAATGGCTGAAGGGGCACTTCTCACCGCAGCCCTCAGTGGTACTTGGCAAAATGCCTTCTACGCAAAGCGGCAAGCCCCTGGGGAAACCATAACCGGATTTGTGACCTCCCTCGGCCAAGCCACCCGGCTCTGCAAATTCCCACAGGCTCCCTGACACCCTCGTCTTGGACAACAGAACCACATTTACGTCAGAGGAATTCCAGACCTTCACAGCGCAGAACGCCATCCACCACTTCCGCTCGGGACCATTCCACCCTGCCACCAATGGCCAAGCAGAGCACATGGTGCAGACCACCAAGGACACCCTCCGCCACATGTCACAAGGCGACTGGGAGTACTGCCTCACCGCATCCTTCTAGCACAGCACAGCATCCCCAGCACAACGATTGGCTGAAGCCCAGGTAAACTACTAATAGGGGGTTGGACTTAGATGAGCCTTCGGGTCCCTTTCAACTCTTCAATTCTATGATTCTGAATTGGCCACAACTGTGGTCTCTTGTCTCTTTTAAGTGACATCAGTAGCTCACAGCCAGCCCATTCAGCCCTCCATCAGTGGAGAGCAGGAAGGCCTGGCAATCCCTGGCAGGTTCTCATGTGTTTTGTGTGCCAAATATTTCTTGTGTGTTATCTCAGTAATATTTACAGTACTATCATGCTCTTATTGCACTTTAGGGAGTTAAGGGCATAGGGCCACCTTGTGGGGCTACCTTTGGAGGTGACCCGGAAACTACAATTCATCCAGAATGCGGCAGCTATACTGGGGATTGGAAGCAGCCACCGAGACCATATAACACTGGTCCTGAAAGACCTACATTGGCTCCCAGTATGTTTCCGAGCACAATTCAGAGTGTTGGTACTGACCGGTAAAGCCCTAAACAGCCTCAGCCCTGCATCTCCACCCCCATCATTCAGCCCAGACACTGAGGTCCAGCTATGAGGGCCTTCTGGTGGCTCCCTCCCTGTGAAAAGTGAAGTTACAGGGAACCAGGCAGAGGGCCTTCTTGGTAGTGGCACCCGCCCTATAGAACACCCTCCCATCAGATATCAAGGAAATAAGCAAATACTTGACTTTTAGAAGACACCTGAAGGCAGCCCTGTTTAGGGAAGTTTTAAATTTTAATCATGTTTTTTTATATTCTGTTGGGAGCCTCCCAGGGCGGCTGGGGAAACCCAGCCAGATGGGCAGGGTATAAACAATAAATTATTATTATTATTCTTACTTGCGAGTTTATAGCACAGGTAATACTTGGACCAGGGACACCATGGTTTCTTTCCAGCTCCGTCTGTTAGCCGCTGTAATACATAAGCCACAGTGGCCTGCTATGCCGCTCTGTATTAGCATCAGAATATCTGACAGGAAGACGGTGTTTTCATGTTTGAGCTGTAGCTATCTATAAAGGTGCACCATCAGCACGAGCAGCATTTGCAAAGGTAAGACTCATTTTGTTCTCTCTCAGCACCCAGCTTTTATCATTGTGAGCCTGCATGCGCACATACTCAGGAAGTAGCTTCTATTCAAGATGGGTATGAAGCATGAGGGGATTTAGTCAGCTATCATTCCAAGAAGTAAAAGCAGTAGGATTTCATGTTTATGTATTGGAAATGTGTGTTCGAGAAAGACTGTTAGCTGAACATAATGTATTCCCGCTGACTGTGCAAGCCTGCAAATTTGAATTGTAGCCTTTTTGAGAACACACAGAAATAGATGCATTTGCATTTCTAGAATTCCTGTCATATCTAATTCACTGTTTGCCTCTGGGCCTATATTAATTAGGGAGCAAATCCAAAGGCTAGAGACAGGGAACCATCTTTTATTAACAAAACACAGGTATTAAATATAAACTAACATTTTAATTAAATATAGTCTCTTGAACGTTAAAGCCACCTAATGCATGCTGAACTCAAGCCACTGAAAATAACTACCGCAGGTGAACATCACAGTATTTTCACCAGGAACATCTGAATTTAGTTAAGAGCCTGCAGTCTGAGGTAACAACATAGTCATTAGCGAAGGGTAAGCATTTGCGATCTGAAGAGTTTCAAAGGTTTCAATGATGCCGTTTCAAAATAACTCAGCCCATTCTGAGCGAATACCACCAGAATGCATTTCCTACCAGCTCCCTTGTCCTAAACAAGCAAACAATTTTTGAAGGTAGGGAAGATTCGCTAGAGGTACGTAGAAAACATTGTCTTGCTTCTCCCAAATGGGAAATGATGGTCCTGAAACCTACACACACAAAAATGGGTAAAGGACCCCTGGACAGTTAAGTTTGGTCAAAGGTGACTAAAGGGTTGTGGCGCTCATCTCGCTTTCAGGCCGAGAGAGCCAGCGTTTGTCCACAGACAGCTTTCCAGGTCATGTGGCCAGCATGACTAAACCGCTTCTGGTGCAACGGGACCCCATGATGTAAACCAGAGCACAAGGAAATGCTGTTTCCTTTCCCGCTGGAGCGGTACCTATTTATCTACTTGCACTGGCATGCTTTAGAACTGCTAGGTTGGCAGGAGCTGGAACAAAGCAATGGGATCTCACCCCGTCATGGGGATTCGAACCTCTGACCTTCTGATCGGCAAGCCCAAGAGGCTCAGTGGTTTAGACCACAGTGCCACCTGTGTCACACACATGGGCTAGCCCTCCCTGTTCTCAAAATGTTAGGCTTGCTTTAAAAAGGGGGAGAAGGCAGTCACACTATGGTCAAGTATCACAAACAGATCCAACAAAAGTAAGTCCAAAAGCACTGATGGTTTTCAGGGTGAGCTGACAAACCATTGCTTCTACCACCACACGACTGCTACCGATTTCCACAGTTTGCATTATTTACTTATTTATTTAGTACATTTATAGGCCACCTCCTCTTCCCCATTTCATCCTCACAATGACCTTGTGAAGTAGGTTAGGCTAAGAGATGGTGACTGGCCCAAGGTCACCCAGTAAGCCTTGTGGCTGATTGGTGATTCAAACCCTGCTCTCCCAGCTCCAAGTTCAACACTGTAACAATTCTGCATATGTAAACCTGTACAAATCTAGTATGCATATTTCTTTCACGTGGGGTTTAAATCCATAACTTCATTCCACTTCTGCATCAATCTGCAAATTAAACATTTCTCTCAAGACACATATTTTCAAACATTTCCCATTTTTTAAAAAATATATATACACAAACTGTTGAGATGTGACTTTCTATGATCAAAGCAATAACTGTGTTCTGGTGTTCATATTAGACTGATAGGTGGAGTTCAGAACATTTTTTTTATAGGTATTCACAGAGATTGAATTCCTCAAGCACTACTGAGATTTCTGGAGTTAAGACCCCCAGAGATCCAAGTGCAATAATATCAGCATTGTGGGCAGGGGGCAGGATAAAACAGGATGTCCTGTGGCACCTCACAAACCAGCAAATGCCATTGTGGCAGAAGCTTTCATGGACTAGAGCCCATTAGAGTCCCTGAAAACTTATGCCATAACAATTTTCTCTGTCTATGAGGTGTGACAAAGCTCTGTTGTTTTTGCTGTGACATATCAGTATGGTTGCACCCTAAAAATATGATCTCCCTGAAAAAGAATATTCTGAATAGGGTGCAAGGGATCAGGCATCTGTGTGGATAAGTTAGTTGATACATTACTTTCCACATTCAGCGCAAGGATAAGGCTGCTTCATGTAAGGAATCTTTTAACATATGACCTTAATAAATCCTACATAAATCAGTGGGCTCAGTACAGGATGAAATTGTACTGTTTTAAAGGTATGAACCTGAGCTATGGATTGTAGCCCAAGTAATGATCAAAACAGGGGAATGGAAGCGTAAGAAACTCCTTAAAATGGATTAAAATTGAACAAGATTTTTTAAAAAAAACAAAACCAAACCAAACATTAAATACAAATGTTGACAAGAGGTGTTCTGCTAGGAATAAAATTGCCCAAGGATAATTGTCATAAGGACCAGAAGTCTTCTTTCTCAAATAATCATTCATTGGTATTTTAGACATATGGCACAAATTGCAAACTTGCTTTAGTTAAAAGATTAAAACACCAGATAAGTTTATAACGGATGACTATAAAATTAAACAGCAGTTAGTAATAAATGAGATGAAATAAGTGTAGTACATAACACAAATACCATATACATATTGCAATGATCCGTATCCATCAAAGGAAATGCTGAGACGCATCTGAACATATAGAGAATAAACAGACAAACCACTTTCTAAAATATATAATCAATATTTTATTTAAAAAAATCAAAGGCCCAGGGCAAAGAGGTATGTCTTCAGTGTATGACATAGCTTTGGCCTGTCAGAGTGAAAATACATACTTACAGTGCTTTTTCTCTTAAAAAATATTTAGGGGTACTCTCATTTTGACTCAAGAAAATCACCTTTTTATAGTTCAAATTGGGGGAAAATAAACACTCAGGAAACACTGTGACAGGAAAAGAGGCTGCCATCGGGGTTGCAACAGAACTGACAATTCGCCATGCTAGAGAAGAAACTTTATTTTATTTTATTTTTAATTTAGTTTCTTCTCCTGTTAGATTCACAAAATGTTTAGGGGTATGTGTACCCCTGCATCCGCCCAGAAAAAAGCATTGTGTACATTCGGACATACATAATTATATTTGTATGCCTTCTTTCCACAGTTCAAACTATGCTCAAGGTGGCTTGCAACAAGAATGCATAATTGTGATGGAACAAAAGTAGTCCTAAACAATAAACAAAACATAAAAACCAAACTGAATAATTTCCACATAAATCACAAGATCTGAAAAAAGGATTGAAGAAACTCAACAGCAACTCATCAAGAACATTCCAGCCCACAAGTCTGTTCAGTACACATACAACCCCAACCAACCAACCAATTTGTTCATGTTATTCGCAAGCCTTTACTTGTGGGCCTGCCTGTCAATTCACAAGAAAGGTTAGCAAATATATTTAAGGACACCTCACAAGTTCTTTCAAAGCATTGCAAAAGAACTGAGAAATGTGTGTGCTTCAGGCTATCCAGCAAAGGTCTGGTGCTGAACTACATTTCAGTAAATCTGGAGTGAGAGGAATGTAAACATTGGTACCATTCCAGCTATTGACAATATATTTACTTGCACTGTACAATGAACACCTCCGCAAACACATTTTATTCCTGCCTGAATACTTTTGACCAGAAGGGTCTAATTAATTGCCTTCATGATTCTGTGCTTGGTCCATTATTTTTCACTTGCTCACTGCGCGGAACCCTTTTTAGTGGATGTTATTGATCCCTTGATACTGTTTTCTTATCTTTCCTTTATCTAACAGGGAGTGAGAGAGAGAGAGAAATGAGTAAGATGTATATATCAAATCAAACAAATCAGGTGTGGTTAGGAATATTGAAAGAATGACAAAGAAAACAACGGAGGGGGTTAGTTTCCCCCCCCAAACCCAATAGTAGCTTTAAAAGGTACCAACTGCAATAGCCCCAGACCCATTCTTCTGCAATTAAGCAGACAATTTTCAGATCAATTGTCCACAAAGCACTAGGGGAGATTAAGTGACTCCTGTTTCACACGCTCCAAAATGGTCACAGCTGTCTTTCCAGGCAAACCACTGCAACGATCCTTCTGAAATTTTGCAGGATTCATGCCTCAAAAGGGGTGACCTTGTCTGAAATGTACATATATCTGCTTGCCACGTAGCAGAACTCTGACGCTAAGAGAGAGCTGCACTAAATGCCAGTTTGCTACTGGGTCAGGTTCAAAGCAACTACTCCACCCAGCCCTAAACAATTCAGAACCAAAGTTCAAATTGTGCCAAAGAGAGCCTGATTCCTTATCCTCCACCTTGATCGCCGGGGTCCTCTGATGGGTCAATTCTGGTGGTTCCACACACTCCTGAGATTTGGGTGGCCTTCACTGGGGACCAAAGTGTGGCAGACCTTGCCAGCTGAGGTTCAGCAGAAACCACCCCTCCCTTCTTTCAGACATCTTTTGAAAACGCTCCCCCCCCCTTAGATAGGCCTTTACAACACAATATTCTTGTAACTAATCAGTATTTATTGATGTTTCTTGGAATATTTTGGATTTTTAAAATTCTTAATTTATGATTTTCAATTTTATACATTTCAATAATTTTACAATCATTTTAACATTTTAAAACTCTACTTCCTCCCCCCTCTTTCTGTAGATTTCAAATTATTTCAAATTAACATAATCATTTATTCATCTACTTTAAATATATACTATTATAAAACTGCAGGTTATTACAATAATCCTGCCAATGTTCTTATCTATTTACAGTTTGTTTGTAAATATTCAGTAAACCATTTCCATTCTTTTATAAAAAGTTATCTTGATTTCTTATTTTTCTGGTAAGCTTCACTATTTTGTGTATTCTATAAGTTTTTGCATTCATTCTTCTTTCATCAGGACTTCTTCTTTCCTTTTTTGGCTAAGTAACACCTTTGCCGCTGTAGTCACATACATGAAGAAATTTCTATACAATTTGGGTAGTTCTGTCCCTGTAATTTTTTTGTTGATATTATTCTATAGCTATGAAAGTGTGGATTACAAATTGATAAATGACTAACATGTAGTTTGAAACTTAAATCAAGGTACAGTCATACCTCGGGTTACAGATGCTTCAGGTTGCATTTTTTTGGGTTACGGACCCACCAAAACCCGGAAGTACCGGAACGGGTTACTTCCGGGTTTTGGCGGTCGCGTATGCGCAGAAGCGCATTTCTGCATGTGCAGAAGAGCCGAGTCACAACCCACACATGCGCAGACGCTGCGCTGCTGGTTGCGAATGTTGCGGATTGCGAACGTGCCTCCCACACGGATCACGTTCTCAACCCGAGCGTCCACTGTAATTTAAACAACAAGAAAAAGGCCAGTTAAAATTAACCGTTTTTCTGATTCTTGGTTTTCTGAACAAGTGTTCCAAGAAAATACATTGGTTTGCAGCTAAATAGACTCCAGAAGGCTAATCCAAAGTATCTGGTCATGTAGACCATATACGTTTTCTCCCACAGAGTTTATCATGTATACAAATGGCAAACTCAAGTTTCTGAGTGTTAGGTTTATTAAAGAAAAGAAGGGAGGTAGCAGAAGGCTTGGGGGGAACAAAAGGTTTGCAGAAATAATAAGAAAAAATATTTAGAAAAAACAAAGAAAGCTAGGGAGCATGCCCTGCCAAATAGCCCTGTGAAGACTGAGCATGCTCAGGGATTGCAAAATACTGACTGACTGTTGAAAGGAAAACAATGAAGGCCTGGGGGGCAGAAGAATGTAAAAGAGCAACGAGAACCTTTCCCAGAACAATTCCAAACTGTAACATTTTATACAGGGTTTTTTTTTTAAATCCCTTGTTTAATTCAGTTTTCAACTATTATGAATGTAGACTTTAATAAGGTTATTTGCGTTAGGTCAAAGTCCCTTTTCATTTTAAAGCAGGTTGTTTTTAAGGGATAAATAATATGCTTCTTTTTAATAAAATTTTAAAACGTTATTCACATTCTTAAAATCCTCAAAAATATTATTATTATTATTATTTATTCCGATCCATCCTACCCAGATAGCTTCAGGGGCAAGTTGGGATTTCAAACATTAGAGACATGTACTATTTCCGAGGGCTGAATATTTGGTTTATTTCCCCCTTTTTCCTTTTCACTCAGCTAACTTGAATAGAAAGCTATGAACTGCTTAAAAGACTTTACAAATCCACACAGCTGGTTATCCCCACCCCCTTTGTATAATGGGGATGCTAACTTCTTTTGTCACCTCAGCATATACCTGACTGTCTCATATGACAACCGCTTGGAAAAACTAACAGCTGTGCAGCGTATATGCTTAAATTCTTCAGCAGGGAGCCATCAGTGCAGTGAGTTCAGAGCATCATTTCATGATCCTCCATTAGCTCATACAAGCAGCTGTCCCAAATGAAAAGGAGACATGATGATCTGGAACTAGTGACATTAGTTTACAACCTGCAGATACCAGCATGTTGCTGCTTGAGCAAAGCCACGCACGTCAAGTCAACAACTCAAATGCAATCTCTGTATCTATTCACACAAAACAACAACAACTCCACTGCCCAGCCTCTCACCTAATCAAGACCCAAGACTCTGTGTTTAACATGACAATAATCGTCAATAAATATTATTATTATTAATAATAATAATAATGGCAGATCCAGATGTCATGCTACTCAGTCCCCAAAGCCCCAGAAAAATAAAAGACCACTAAAACTGCTTTATCAGGGAGACTGGTGGCGCTGTGGTCTAAACCACTGAGCGTCTTGGGCTTGACAATCAGAAGGTTGGCAGTTTGAATTCCCGTGATGGAGTGAGCTCCCGTTGCTCTGTCTTAGTTCCTGCCAACCTAGCAGTTTGAAAGCACACCAGTGCAAGTAGATAAATGGGTACAGCTGTGATGGGAAGGTAAACGGTGTTTCCATGCACTCTGGTTTCTGTCACAGTGTTCCGTTGCACCTGAAGTGGTTAAGTCCTCCTGGCCACATGACCTGGAAAGCTTTCTGAGGACAAACACCGGCTCCCTCGGGCTGAAAGTAAGATGAGTGCCGCACCCCATAGTCACCTTTGACTGGACTTAACCGTCCAGGGGGTCCTTTACCTTTTACTTTTTTACCTCATGGGATATAACTCAATACAGTGGTACAGGCAATTCAGGTTACAAACACTTCAGGTTACAGACTCCGCTAACCCAGAAATAGTACCTCGGATTAAGAACTTTGTTTCAGGGTGAGAACAGAAATCGTGTTCTGGCGGTGCAGCAGCAACGGGAGGCCCCATTAGCTAAAGTGGTGCTTCAGGTTAAGAACAGTTTCAGGTTAAGAACAGACCTCCAGAACGAATTAAGTTTTTAACCCGAGGTACCACTGTATGCGTATAGGTAAGATAACCAAGAAGGTAGAAATAATAGGTAGCACTGTAGATGGAATGATTTTTAAACTTCATTTTCTTCCAAGATTGTAGAATCATAGGATTGTAGAGTTGAAAAGGACCCCGGAGATCATCTAACCCAACTTCCTGCAATGCGAGGATCAAACCTGTACCCTTGGCATTTTCAGCTCCATGCTCTAACCAGCTGAGCTATCATCCTATTTATGGCTGATCGCCGAAGAATTGATGCTTTTGAATTCTGGTGCTGGAGGAGACTCTTGAGAGTCCCATGGATTGCAAGAAGATAAAACCTATCCATTCTGAAGGAAATCAGCCCTGAGTTCTCACTGGAAGGACAGATCCTGAAGCTGAGGCTGCAATACTTTGGCCACCTCATGAGAAGAGAAGATTCCCTGGAAAAGAACCTGATGTTGGGAAAGATGGAGGGCACAAGGAGAAGGGGACGACAGAGGATGAGATGGTTGGATAGCGTTCTCGAAGCTACCAGTATGAGTTTGACCAAACTGCGGGAGGCAGTGGAAGACAGGAGTGCCTGGCGTACTCTGGTCCATGGGGTCACAAAGAGTTGGACACGACTAAATGACTAAACAACAACAACAACAAAGTCAGGGGAAACATTTTGCTGAAGATTCTCTAGCAGTGGATAAATGTTCTTAACAATTTCTTGCTCATCTTATCATCCAGCAGCGACACGCCTTCTTTTCCTCGTACATTTTGTTGTTTCTGCTGCTGCTGTTGTGTGACAAGGTCCCAAACCCTCCCAGGAAGTGGAATAAAGACACATGAAACAGTATTTTAGGTTAATGGGCAAAAAACCACAACTTTATTGGTTACAGAATTTGAGTGGTATTAGCTTAGGCACCAGAAACCTCACGACTATAACTGACTCCTACCCATCTGCAGGAAGTCTTCAAAGGGTTAACCACCAGAAGGGGGAGCCCTGCTGATAGGAGAAAAGGAACATAATCTCGGCCGTGGGCAGTTTAAATAGCCCACGCCACGCCCCTCGACTGTCCAGATTGGACAGCCCTGGGATGACGTGGCTGAGGACCAACCAATGGCACGGGGCTATCCCGCCCCATGCGCGTGGGAAGGCCTTGCTGCCCGCCCACAACGTGTGGTGTAGTGGTTAAGAGCGGTAGACTCGTAATCTGGGGAACCAGGTTCGCGTCTCCGCTCCTCCACATGCAGCTGCTTGGTGACCTTGGGCTAGTCACACTTCTCTGAAGTCTCTCAGCCTCACTCACCTCACAGAGTGTTTGTCGTGTGGGGAGGAAGGGAAATGAGAATGTTAGCTGCTTTGAGACTCCTTCGGGTAGTGATAAAGTGGGATATCAAATCCAAACTCTTCTCTTTTTCTTCTTCCTGGGGACGGGAAATGGCTCTCTTGCAACTGGCTTCAACGTCAGCAACTCTGACGACAACCTTGCCACTCCTTTGCATCCTCCACAATGCTTAGCACAGTTCCAGGGAACCGGGTGGAAGAGAGCAGAAACTGCGGAGATCTTTTGGCAAAATGGCTTCTCTTTTTCGGAGGGGATGAGAGGAGAAAAGATTCAGAAGTCTATTTTCAGAGAAGTTTCAGCTTGGCTCTAATTTGCACTAATCAGCCTGTTCTTTGACAGGAGTCTCTAGCACCATTTTCTATGTGAAGCAAAACCACCCCTCCTGTCATGAAACCCTTTATAAGGGAATAGCTGTTACTGTGTAGTCTCACATCAGGCACGTATGAAATTTCTGTAGCTAACCCTAAATCCTTTGGGACCGGAGGTGGTGATGAGAATCAGGGGGCTTATGGAAGAAATGTAATAGAAATCCTGCACTGAAACAAGGCAGAGGAAAATTACATGGAGGGGGTAAAGAAAGCAATATATTTCAACAGCATGGATATGCATTGAACAAGTAGGTAAATGACAGATTACCTCAAATCTGCATTAATGTCATTCCCAGTTCTTCATTCAGTTGTTGAACTGGCTTGAGAAAACAGATATTTCTTGTAACCTCAGAGTAGCATAAATAGAAATTGGATTCTGCATGAGAAATAATGTGGGTAATATTTAAAACATGATTCTCATTAAGAGCATACCCAATTGGCTCAAGGAATGCAGTTTTGATGGGGAAGCTTCCCAATGTGGATTTGATCATCTGTCATTTCTCTGTATTTAAAATATTTTCTACCCACATGTTCCAAAGGCTGTTTCCTTATAGACACACTTGTTTGCAGTGCAGTACCACCACTATTTTTTCAAGGGGAACTGAATTATGGAAATTTAACACCACAAAATATGGCGGTGACCAGTAGATGAGATGGCTTTAACCTATAAGTGTTTTCTTTCAGTTTCCACGTAATATTTTCTATAATATATTCCAGTGAAGAAGAACCACTTTCCTTGTCTACCAATTGAGGAGCTTATTGCTATAAGAAAAAAGTCTATAAGGGTGGAGCTTTGCCACAGCCCATAATATTAAGAGGCTCTAAATGTAACCTCTAAATGAGCAGATTACTACAGTATGCTTGAAGGTCTTTTATTATTGAAAAGTTGTACTCATTATCTCTGAAGCAGAATCTTGATTTCCAGGTATAAATTTGTAAACAACGGAGGACTTTGCAGGCATAAAAGCAACCCAATTTTCTCTTTAAACAGCCAAGCGTTTGTTTCCCTAAGAGAATGAATCCAAACAGAGGGGGAAATGTTTTAATGACTTCTTTGAAACAGCACCGTTATCACTTGGTATGAATAAACTTATAAAGCTGAGAAGAACATTGAAAATGTAACCATCTCGCTTCCTAACCAAAGAGCCTGGAAGTAGTAAGAAGCCAGTGCAGCAATGCATGGGGGGTAAATTGGGGTCAGTTTTACTTCCACCACTAATTTTGACAAAACCAACCGGTCTTATTGCAGTTCACTTTAATGCACATTTAAAGATGCAAGCAATTTTCTTTCTTTCTTTTGTATATATATATTTTATTAAATTGTATGTTTTACAATTTAAAATACTCATTTTACATCCTTAAGATATCAATGACTTCCCTTCTTCTCTTTCCATGGTTCATTTTACATATCATAAATCCCTGCATATTTTACAAAAACTATACCATTCAGTATTCTATTATTGCATCCATCAAAACTTCATTACACTGTTGTACTTATCATAATGCTGCCAGCGTTTTCAGCTGTACACAATTATTTCCCATATATTCAATAAACGCTTTTTCTTTAAATGTATGTTCTTCTTGTTCTCTTATTCTGTATGTTAAATCTGTGAGTTGTGCATATTCTGTCAACTTAAGTTGCCATTCTTCTTTAGTTGGGACCATTTTGGGGCTAACAAAACAAGGGCCAGAGTAGTAGAACACATAAATAACTTACCGTATTTTTTGCTCTATAAGATGCACCAGACCATAAGATGGTTTTTGGAGGAGGAAAACAATAAAAAAAAAATTCTGAATCCCAGAAGCCAGAACCACAAGAGGGATTGCTGTGTAGCGAAAGCAGCGATCCCTCTTGCTGTTCTGGCTCCTGGGATAGCTGCGCAGCCCGCATTCGCTCCATAAGACGCACACACATTTCCCCTTACTTTTTAGGAGGGAAAAAGTGAGTCTTACAGAGCAAAAAATACTGTATTTTGACACCTGGGAATTTCAGTCTGAATTATCCCCAAGAGAAAGGACTCTGGGTTTTCAGGGAAAGTACTTTTAAAGATTTTTTTCAATTCATTAGCGATCATTTCCCAATTCTTTTACCCTTTTACAAGTCCACCACATATGAAAGAACATTCCCTCCACGTCTTTGCATCTCCAGCACTTACCTGATTCAGTCTTATACATCTTAGCAAGCATACTCGGAGTTAAATACCATTTGTAAATCATTTCCAAGTAGGTCACCTTCAAAAAATAATGAGAAATTTTCCCATGTTAAGCACTTCGTCAGTTACTTGTCCGAATTTACCTTGTGTTTGCAATAGGTGCTGAAAATCACTGGAAAAGAGAGTCACTTCCCTCTTTGTTTCTTATCATTGGACTGGGTAACAAAGGACAAACAAAGGTCCGTATAGATAAAGCGATGGTTTTCCTAGTAGTGATGTATGGAAGTGAGAACTGGACCATAAAGAAGGCTGATTGCCGAAGAACTCATGCGTTTGAATTATGGTGCTGGAGGAGACTCTTGAGAGTCTGCAAGAAGATCAAACCTATCCATTCTTAAGGAAATCATCCCTGAGTGCTCACTGGAAGGACAGAACGTGAAGCTGAGGCTCCAATACTTTGGCCACCTCATGAGAAGAGAAGACTATCCATTCTTAAGGAAATCATCCCTGAGTGCTCACTGGAAGGACAGAACGTGAAGCTGAGGCTCCAATACTTTGGCCACCTCATGAGAAGAGAAGAGAAGACTCCCTGGAAAAGACCCTGATGTTGGGAAAAATTGAGGGCACAAGGAGAAGGGGACGACAGAGGACGAGATGGTTGGATAGTGTCTTCGAAGCTACCAGCATGAGTTTGACAAAACTGTGGGAGGCCGTGGAAGACAGGAGTGCCTGGAGTGCTCTGGTCCATGGGGTCACAAAGAGTCGGACACGACTGAATGACTAAACAACAACAACAAGTGACATTTCAGCTTTAAACGCTTTTTGGGGGGGAAGGGGTAGAATTTTGCATATCGGTACTATTTTTTGTACAACCTGTTTATAATATATACAATATATAGCCTTGGAAATGTAGAAGTGAGGAAATGGACAAACCAGAACTGTTTTTCATTCAAGAGTTTCTAAATGCAACTGCTGCATGTCACATTCAAGCCAATTTTACATAAATTACATTTCTTAAGTTGGTGTGCTATAAATATTGGATAAAACTGCTTTCCTGCTTGTTGGTTTACAGTTCTAAAGATATCTCACTTATCAACAAAGTATATAAAAAACACTTTAAAAAGACTCAGGCACATCACACATGGAAAACCTCTCATTTTCTTCTGAATATTTTTGACAGCAAAGCCTTCTTACATTGCTTTTGAAAAAGAAATGTTTGCCAATTGTATTTGCATTTTCTTAAAAGCTATAAAATGATATGTTTGGTATTTCTCTTAATTTGAAAAGTGATAAATAAAAAGTCTGAATCTTAACATTTAAATAGGTGCTTTATTCTCAGATGAAGAACATGAAATTCATGCACACCTACATTAGGATTTGGTACAGGAGAACTATGTTAAAATAAACAGGCATAGGTTCGATATGGGAAGATATAATCTTTACTTCCTCTGGGTTGGATCCCTTGAGTAATCTTATACACAAGAAGATGGTGTAAAACAAGCTGGTGTGAGTTAAGAAGGCCTCGTGGATCCAAATTCCATTCTGTATTGGGGAAGTATTTGGATGAGCCAGCCTAAGTTACACCACCCTTTTGCCCGCTTAATTTGTGCTGGGCTGCCAGGTCATGTGGCAAAGCTGAACAGGTTTAGGAACCAACTGAAGACCCTAATCTCAACTGCAGCAATGCCCTCAGAACGCTGCTTTTTCAGGACTTAAGATCCACTGCGCTCAGCTCGGCCATCTGGGTCGTGGGATACGTCTTTTCCTCAGCATATCTCCAGCTAAATCAAGCATGAAGGAGTTAAACCAGCATAGCCCAGTTGTGCGGAGAACCTCCCACCTCAGCCATAGATCTGATGAATCCTTACCCACTCATCCCAGCAGATCTTGTTATAGGGTTGTTCCCAATGGTAGGAATCCTGTACCTACTAACCTGGACATAAATCTGTTGAACTCACTGCAATCGTAAACAGGTCTACTCAAAAAGTAAGTTGCATTAGTTCTCCTTTAAACCTGTTGAATGTCATTCATGACTAGCTTGTCCCATTGATTTCTGTGGTATCTCAATTTAGCTAAACGTCTGGATCCAATTCTCTGTCTATAGCAGGATTTCCCAAACTTTGGTCTCCAGCTGTTTTTGGACTACAACTCCCATCATCTCTAGCTAACAGGACCAGTGGTCAGGGATGATGGGAAATGTAGTCCAAAAACAGCAGGAGGCCAAAGTTTGGGAAACCCTGGTCTATAGTAAGCCCAATGCTGACTCCAATGAGGTAGCACCATACATGTTCTCTCACTGTGTGTGGTGCACGCAACAGTTTCTTTGGTTTGTGGTGGCCGAAAAATTGTTTGCACTGGTCAAAAAAAGTTGGCAACTTCTGGATTACAAAGATGGTTTGTGGGTTGCATTTGTCCTGGTGAGGCGATGTTGTGAGAGTGTGGGTTGTATTGACTGACACATTCCTTTATTCTGCAAATAAATGTAACATTGTTAACTGCCTAGATGACATTGTTAATTGGACAGCATAGACACGATATAAATAAATGCATAAATATATCTTTTTGCTTTTATTCAGTTGCTAGCTAAAGCGACTTGACTTACTTTCCCCCACTTGACTTACTTTCCCATCATACCATCTGGAATCCTTGTGCAAAGGCTAGAGTGGCAGAGGGAACAAAATAGGATATTATTATGCAACAGCAGGATAATAATAATAAGTGGTTGTTTAGGCATTGGTTGCGACTACCTGCCCCCCAGTGGGGGACAGACTGACATTTCGCAAGCCTACGAAAGTCAGAGAAGGGGAATACATTTGGGGATAGTGACTGAGCAGGGAACCTTCCCTCAGCCTTCCCCAAATGCAACCAAGGGCTCTTGCATGGCCCTAGCCCCTTGACAGGGTTCGGACAAAAGCAATAGTGAGCCCCTGTTTTCCTTTAACGGAATCCCTTGCAGCAGCAACATTAGAGGGTCAGGCACAGCCAATCCATGCCCCTCAACCAACCAAACCATAAGCCAATGCCTAACCGCAACCTTACAAGTTGTGACGATTTGCTACGCACTAGGCAAAAAATCAAATGGCCCCAGCCAATCAGCCAGATGGACAAAGTTCCTACCGGGCCCCTGCCCCAAGAGCAGACGACTCCATGACAGGCATAGCAAGGTCAAAGCGAACAACCCTAATTCTAGGGAGGGATGGGCAATCTGATGCAAGGAGTGAAAAGAGGAAGCTCTACGCCTCGTGCAGGGAGTTTTAACATTTCTGGCTGTCAATCATCAAATGACAACATTAACATCTTCCTAACAACAAGGGAAGCCCAATCACAACAGTGGCCAATGATCAATTAGCCTGCCCCACAACTTTGGAGTGTCCTGTCAGCCCCCACCGCAACCCGTGCTCTCCATGAAGGAGAACACGCTTTGTTGTTTAACTCTTTGACGTATGCTGGGAGAGCATTCCACTGAGTGGGTGCTACTACCCAAAAGGCCTTCTGTCTGGTTCCCTGTAGTTTCATTTTTTGCGATGAGGGAACCACCAGAAAGCCCTCAGATCTGGACCTCAGTGTCCGGGCTGAATGATTAGGATGGAGATGCTCCTTCATGTGTGATTTAAAACAACAACAACAAGGTCTCCATGGCACATAATTTTGATTTTATTGTTCTGTCTTTTGCATGGCCCTCTACTTAAGGTCGTCAGCTTTCTTTCTGCTCCAGTGCTTTTAACATTGGCATGACAAGCATATATTCCGAAACATGATATTCCTGGCGAGAAGAGGCCGTGATGCGAAAAACCTCTTGACTTCTGGCTCTCAAGCTGCTGTTAAAAGCACAGGTGCCCTGCCAAAAAGGAAGTTGGCTGCCTTACGTATGAGTAGAACTTTCATTACCATGACTTCATGCACTATTTGGCAACGTATTGCATTGAAAATGAAAAGCAACATGCTCCATTGCAGACTCAACAGTTCCGCCAAATGGCCTGTTCCGTTGCTCTCTTGTCAGCGGAACATCTGACTGTTATTCAATCAATACGTTTTAGAAGTTGCTATGTCTTTCCTTTCACAAAGCATCCGGTTAAGGTTGAGAAGGTGAAATATTCGTGAAAGTTCTCTTCGGTGCAAGGAACAAAATAATACAAGGGTGATTGTGCTCCGAAAAAGAGCATAAAAGCACAGCTCCAGGTGGTTGAAATAAAATTCAAGAAGAAAACTGTGAAAGCCACGGCCAAATTGCAGTGAAAACAACTGCGGTCAACAGCTGAGCTAATTAGTACAATATTCTGTGGCCAATTAGGCTCCAAAAACTCCTCACCCAACTTGTGAGTGGTGAAAATGCTGCTGGATATTATCTGGGGGAGAGTAGCAGAATTCACCCCAACCGTTTTGGGGCAGGTCGTTCTACAAAAAGGAAACATTCAGGAAATTATCCTCAGTGAATTTTTGGCTTAGTCAATGCTGAATGTTAGAGTTAGTTCATACTGGGGGATGAAAGGAATGATGTGGTAAGGGAGGCAGCTTGAAAGGAGTAGGGGCCACGTTTCTTCCTTCCATAAACAATATGAAAATGATACTAAACATTGAAAATGGATCCACAGATACAACTGGAAGTCTCTGTCTTATTTATGGGTGGTAGAAGGCATATATTCTCTGAGGCGGTGGGAGTGGGGGAACTGCAGAAATTCACCAACAATTCAGAGTTTTACCTGTTATCAGTATGTGATTTCCTTCCATGCAGAAAATCAGATGCCAAAGAGAATAGTTTCAGCCTAGCCTTCCCCTCATAACAACAGTTTTCTATTTTTTATAAGTATGGAGGCAGATTTGTGACCTCACTAAGAATTAGACATTTCTCTCATCCTCAGAGCAATAATTAAACTAGCATACTTTACAGAAGTGTTATGATGATCACCTAAATAAAGTACAGGTAACTCACATCTCACATGGGGGTTACTTTCCCGGTTATTGTGTGTGTCTGCAAAATCACAAAAAACCAGAACAACCACTAGAAAACCTTTAAAAAAATAACTGGACTTACCAGTGAGGGATGAAAGCAGCTTAGTCTTCCTCCTCCTCTCCATCAGGAGATGAAATTAAATTATTATTTGGCAATACACAGAAGTATAAGCATAAGATGTGAGTTACCTGTAAGTGAAATGTACATAATAAGCAGTGTTTTTATATATATAAAAAAAGTTTAGGGGTGCTCTCATTTTGACTCAAGAAAATCACCATTTTATAGTTCAAAGCAGGAGAAATAAAAACTAAGGAAACACTTTGACAAGAAATGAAGCAGCCATCGGGGGTAGCAATGGAAGTGACAATTCACTGTGCTAAAGAAGAAACTAAAAAAATAATTTTTAACGTTTCTTCTTCTGTTAGATTCACATGTTTAGGGGTACGCATACCCCTGTGTAATCCCAGAAAAAAGCACTGATGATAAGTATTATCCTTCATTCTGTTTTCCGAAATGGCTTGTTTAGATGCAAAGTGAAGAGGGTGCTCATTCTTTGAAAGTTGTGTAGAAAAAAATAATAATCTTAAGTATGTGCAGCTTTTCTTCAAAGTTCTTGGTGACAAATGATGCCTCTTGAAATTTTCACTTCTCCACAACTAAAAGGTGCAGGGACTCTGTTGTCCTTTGCAGGTGGTTACCTTGCACGCTAAGGCTGTCTTAACTCCTAGTCACTGGCATTTGTCCCATTCTTCGTGGAATCAGATAATTCAGATGCGTTCCACCAGCACATCTGCTTCCAGCCAGTTCCATGTGTACATTGCGTGCAGTTGTGGAATTTTCCTTTTGCTGTTTAATTAAATCTGGTAAACATTTGTTTCACTTGATGCTAACCAGTGTTTGCAACTTTCAGAGGGTCGAAACAGCTCTTTTTGCTCCCTTTCTTTCAAACCACCCTTTAGAAAACTCAACAGATTGCAGCGCTCTCCCATCAACGTACTCATTAGGACTGGGCAATATAAAGTGGTACCTCGGGTTAAGTACTTAATTCGTTTTGGAGGTCTGATCTTAACCTGAAACTGTTCTTAACCTGAGGTACCACTTTAGCTAATGGGGCCTCCTGTTGCTGCCGTGCCGCTGGAGCACTATTTCTGTTCTCATCCTGAAGCAAAGTTCTTAACCTGAAGCACGATTTCTGGGTTAGCAGAGTCTGTAACCTGAAGTGTTTGTAACCTGAAGCGTATGTAACCCGAGGTACCACTGTATTGATATATTGTCCCAAACTGGTTTGAAGTCCATATGGTGATATCGGTTTCGTAACTTTTGAGCCAGCAATATTCTGTAAATCAGGGATGTCCAATTTACAAGAGACTGTGATCTACTCCCACTATAAAAAACTGCCAGTGATCTATCCATTGGATTGACAAAAGTTGTTGAGCCTTCTTTTAGGGACCCAAAGTTGTTGAACTTTCTTGGAGGGGGGATTTCATGATCAACCGTGATCTACCATGGACCCACCACGATCTACCAGTAGACTCCGATCCACCTGTTGGACATCCCTGTTGTAAATCGTGTTTGTGTGTGTGCGCGCGCAATGTGTGGGAAAACTGAAGCCAGCAAATGCCTCTACATAGCTCCATCCTTATTTCAGACACTCTGATACATTGGTATATCATGATGTTTAGCTAGTGATGCATCACGATGCTGAAAACCAGATATCACCCAGCCCTTGTACTGATTTGATCATCAGTATCTTAATCACAGCAGTGTGACTGGATCAGATTCTCTCAGGCTATTCATTCTTGTATCCTCTCACTTGTTCTACAGTTGCCAAATATTTTACTGTTTATATTTTACTGTGTCATCAAGAGCAACTGGACACAGAAAAATCCAGCTCATGAAGCTTTCCCAACTCGCTCTCTTGGTGCCAGAAAAATCTTCATCTGCTAAGGACCAAACTAAATGTTGTATTAATATCATATTTGTTGTGCAGTGTTTTTTTAATTAAAAAAATGCAGATAGCACTAAGTTGGCGAATGGGTTATTAATTATTATCCCTGTACTGTTCACCTTCAAGCCTGAGGTCAGTCAAAGAGGGCCTAATCCTCTTTTCACTTCTGTAAAAGATGCTAGAAAAGGGACATGGGACAGCCCCCCTTTTTTTAGTGCTCCTCAACTCTGGAACTTCATTCCTAGAGAAATATGGTTTGTCCTTGCAGTCCTTAGAAATGAGCAAAGATTTGTTTATTTTTTAATTCCTCCCAGGTCTTCATTAAATAACTTTTACCTTTTTTGTTCTCTGATCTCTTAGCCTGTTCTTTGTTCTGTAAAATTCTGGGGGTTTGGTTTTTGGTATTTCACACATATGTGTGTGTTTGTGTGTGTGTGTGTGTTTGTAAGCTGCCATGGGCTCCAAATTGAAAGAAAGGCACAGAATAAGTATAACTAATGAATAACTAAATATCTCTGAAGCACCCTGGGATCTCTTGATGAAGGGTGGCATATGAATTTAATAAATAAAATAAAACGCAATATTAAAATTGCAGAAACAAACTGGGGCAGTAAAAAAGAAAGAAAGAAAGCTGATTCCCTCAAAAACCCAGACTTGCTCCTGTGCCTTTTGCAGCTGCTTAATCTACAGACAGATCCTGAAGCTGAGACGCCAATACTTTGGCCACCTCATGAGAAGAGAAGACTCCCTGGAAAAGACCCTGATGTTGGGAAAGATGGAGGGCACAAGGAGAAGGGGATGGCAGAGGATGAGATAGTTGGACAGTGTTCTCGAAGCTACCAGCATGAGTTTGACCAAACTGCAGGAGGCAGTGGAAGACAGGAGTGCCTACCGTGCTTCGGTCCATGGGGTCACGTAGAGTCGGACACGACTAAATGACTAAACAACATCAACAAATATACAGAAAACATCATGTGAAAGTTTTCTCAGCACAGCTGTGGGCTTTACCCTTTCCTAATGTCTGCCATTCAAACTGCTCTGAAAAACACAGCAGCGGGGGAGCCAGTAAAAAGTTGGCAACCTTACCCTTGCCATCTCTTCTCTGAGATAAGGAGCAGAAATCTTAGTAGTTTATTGCATGGCCTAAATTGTGCCTAAAGTGATTTGTTTAACTGGGATTATATTTGATTGTTTTGATGTTCTCCTTGAAATAAAGGACACCTGAAGTTATTCAACTCTAATAACCTGTGCAGTGGAAATAAAAGGGACAATAAAGCCTTGAATTTGTTCCATGCATGGTCAGATACATATGCTGTTCCACTTTTGAATAAGTGTCTTCTAATAGACCCTACTATGCTTACGGGCATATTCTTATTAGTGAGGTTTTCATGGGTGCCTTTCTTGCCTAATCTTTGAGCTAGCAATGTCTAGCAAGTGTTAGATAAGCTATACTTGTAGGACTATCATTCCACTCTTCCCGCCAGTATCTTTAAAGAAACTCCTTTCCTGTTTTAAATCAGAGCAGGAGAGCAGTGGTGGAGTGCCCTGGTACTGACACCACAGAATAGTGATAGATGCGGGTGAAGCTGTGGTCTAAACCACCGAGCCGCTTGGTCTTGCAAGGTCGGCGGTTTGAATCTCCATTATGGGGTGAGCTCCCATTGCTATGTCTGAGCTCCTGCCAACCTAACAGTTTGAAAGCACGCCAGTGCAAGTAGATAAAGAGGTACTGCTGCAGCGGGAAGGTAAACGGTGTTTCTGTGCACTCTGGCTTCCATCACAGTGTCTGTTGCACCAGAAGCAGTTTAGTCATGCAGGCCACATGACCCGGAAAGCTGTCTGTGGACAAACGCCGGCTCCCTCGGCCTGAAAGCAAGATGAGTGCCGCAACCCCATAGTCAAATTCAACTGGACTTAACCATGCAGGGATCCTTTACCTTTACCATTTACCTAGTGATCTTTACAGCCCTACTCTATCTGTGTTTATTCAAAAGTCAAAACTGTTCAAACCAACAAGATATGCTAGTGCATTTCAAGTGTAAAGCTGTATCAAAACTCTTCTTGATACAGGTGGCCTGGGATGAATTTTCAGTTACACCTGAAAAGTGTAGTGTGCATGGGGGATGCAAGATCAATGGATAAAGGAAGGGATGCAGCAGACATTTGTTAAAGCCACTGCCTAGATTTCCCTACTATGGAAGTAATGGGACTGCGACTTCTCTTCTAAACTCAGCAAGGATCTGGTAACTTTTCTCTAATGACAGCCATTTTGTGGTCAATGCGATGGTGATTTTTAAGGCATTGTGTACTGTTTTTCTTGTAAGTTCAGAGTGTGTCGATGACAGATTTAAGTTGTATTTTTGTGGTTGGAAACTTTATATCTCAAATTATATATTTGATCTCCTCCCTCCAATTGCTGTAGTCTATTTTGAGCTGCAGATTGTGGGACAATATGTTGTCTCTATTTGTGGGTGCCTATTATTATGGGTCATGTGTGCTATGTTTTTAGAATAATTTCCATAACTATATAAAGAAAGATTTATGTCAGTAATTAAAAATTACAAAACGTGACTTTGAATTCTGCCTGAGTTGGGTAGAAACATATTTTTGTGAGTCTGACTTAATTTATAGTGAACTTCATTTAATTTTAAACAGGTTTGGTTATAGCTCTGCTGGAAAACCCATATGTATTTTTTAATCCACATATTTAGCAATTGTGGCACTTGTGAGTGTGTTAGATCCTAATTTCTTACATTACTGTTGAGCATGTGAGATGTTTTCGTGCTGTGCAAGTGGAAAGAAGAGAAATATTAATTGGTCCCAGACTGGAAAATGGTTTTGGTTTCTTTGAAGAATAATTGTGTTGTGGGGAAAATCCTCATCTGGTTTTTTAAAATTATTATTATTGTTCTACTTATGGACTTGGAAATAATAATAGTAGAAAATACACATTCAATAATGTATCACACACTGATGAAGGTTCTGCTTATGTGGTGTGTTCTCCATTTATGTTGCAGTAGTTCAGATTGTACTTGATTCTGGAATAATAGCAGCTAAAAGACATCCAGCAGTATTTACAATCTGGGTAGTCTTATTATGGGGTTGGGCATTGGCTAAGAATATGGTTTGGGTGTTCTGGTGAAGGTGAGCAGGGGTACACCTGGTCCCTTAGATGAGAGAGGCTGCAAACCCCATATAAGAACTTGGTGAAGGCGAAACACATGCAACACTTATTTATTTAAAAAGCACTTTCAAAATGTCCCCCGAAGACAATTCAGGGAGAGAGGTTTACCAGGAAACAGGTAGGGGGAAAAGGTTGAGCTGTGTCAAAATGTCTCAGAAGACATATTTGAGTAAATGTTGTTTTACAAACCCTCTACAGAAATGGCACTTTGCACAATCTTCTTTGAATATTATTATTATTATTCAGTGGCCATCATTCTTTCCACCCCCATATGCCTTGGAATGGTGTTAGGTCCACGTCACTGTGGAAATCCAGTTGTGAAAGCCAGGGCTTTGAAACATTTTTGAGGTGTGACCCTCTGAGGAAGACATTGGAAACAGAACCTTACCCAGAAACCTGTCTGTTAGCAGCTTATCACATTCTTTAATATAGGCACCTCCCCATCAAATTCTTCAATATAGGCACCATTTTTGGCACCCAAAGAGAGCATGGTGTAGCAGGTCAGAACGTAAAATGGGATTCCCCTGTAATACCATTGCAATAGTCCTAAATTATAGGTAAAGCTATGAAATATTTTGTGTGTGTTGTCTAAACCACTGGGCCTCTTGGGCTTGCCGATCGGAAGATCGGCAGTTTGAATCCCTGCGACCGAGTGAGCTCCCGTTGCTCTGTCTCAGCTCCTGCCAACCTAGCAATTCAAAAGCATGCCAGTGCAAGTAGATAAATGGGTACCACTGTGGAGGGAAGGAAGGTAAACAGCATTTCCGTGTGCTCTGGCTTCCATCACTGTGTTTCATTGCACCAGAAACAGTTCAGTCATGCTGGCCACACAACCCGGAAAGTTGTCTGTGGACAAACACCGGCTCTCCTGGCCTGAAAGCAAAATGAGCACTGCAACCCATAGCTGCCTTTGACTGGCGCTGTGGGTTAAACCACAGAGCCTAGGGCTTGCCGATCAGAAGGTTGGCGGTTCAAATCCCCACAACCGAGTGAGCTCCCGTTGCTCTGCTCCAGCTCCTGCCAACCTAGCAGTTCGAAAGCACGTCAAAGTGCAAGTAGATAAATAGGTACCGCTCTGGCGGGAAGGTAAATGGTGTTTCCGTGCGCTGCTCTGGTTCACCAAAAGTGGCTTAGTCATGCTGGCCACATGACCCGGAAGCTGTACGCCGGCTCCCTCGGCCAATAAAGCGAGATGAGCGCCGCAACCCCAGAGTCGGTCACGACTGGACCTAATGGTCAGGGGCCCCTTTACCTTTGCCTTTAACCATCCAAGGGTCCTTTATCCCTTTTCATCTTTACCTTGTAAGCCTTGCTGAAATGTGCACTTTGCAGTTGGTAACTCCTCATCATCACTATATCGTTGCCACAGTCATGTACCTTTCAGCACTTTTTGTGGTTGCTGTAAAGTAATGTGCCCTTGTATGCAATTTTGTACTGCTCGACATCATTTAGTAGGTACATAGACCAGTGGTTTCAAATTGTGCTCTTCAGCTGGATCCCAGAAGCTTGCTAGGGATTTGTCATTAAAACAGGTAATGCCAATAAAGGGAGACAGGTTTTCCGGAGGGGGTGGGCAGAGGACAGCTTGGCTGTCACTGCTGATCTTGGGACATGCAGCCACAGCAGAAGCTGGGAGTGCTTTTTATTGCATATTCTAAGGTTACAATGGCTTAGCCCAGGAGGTCTCAGCGATACCCTACAAGAACTGAGTAAACATCCTGGAACATGCTGTAGTATTCTCAGCAGTGCTCAGGACTCAGTTAGTTTTCACCCGTAACTCTCTTTTTGGTGGCTGATTTTCTTTGCTACTCCCCTTCCCAACTCCACTGGAAAATTGGTTTCTGAGAAAAGAGACAAGGAGAGATGAATGATGGTTGGAGGAAGGAAACTGGGAGCTGTGTGTCTAGTTTCTATTGCCACAGGCCGTTGGAGATTTCAGAAGTCTCAGCAGATACTCTCAGTTTTAATGTATAGCCATGATTTCTGTCATTGATGGGGGGACACTTCCCAGTGCTTTCCAAACTCAGATCTCCAGCTGTTTTTGAACTACAATTCCCATCATCCCTGACAACTGGTCCTGCTTGCTAGGGCTGATGGGAGTTGTAGTCCAAAAACAGCTGGAGACCCAAGTTTGGAAAGCACTGACTTAGCCTTTCAGGTGTTGGTGGACTCCAACTCGCATCTGCCCTAGCCAGTATGGCCATAGGTCAGTAATTATGGAAGTTGTAGTCCAGCAACCTATCGAGGCCAACAGATTCTCCATCATGTAGACTCCATGGTGCAGGTCCCCTGATATTCTAAGTTGTTAACATGGAAATCTGTTAAGTAAACTGCCCAATGGAGGAAATACCTACTCTGAAGTGTACAATTTTAGCAAGTGTAGCAGAATTGTCAACTGTTTAGGAACACTTGCAGCACATTCTCTTGTACCCTGGTGTTCCATAACAGGTGTTCACTTTAATTCTTCCTAATTTTAATGGTATCATTTTTCTGCCTCTTCTGAAAATTACCTTCTCCTTTCTGTAATTTGGGCCACTCGAGATCTCCCATGCTGTTCCAGTGGTGGTTGGAGTGATTGTTTTCTTTGAAGTGGGACCATTAGAGTGTCAGCTGGATGACGTTAATCATACTCCCAATTTAGGAGCATGGCTGCTTGTGTCTTAAAAAAAAGACCTGCTTGATATTTGACGACAGAAGAGGCTGCCTTTTAGCATAGCTGATGTAGGCAACTAAGGAGGCCTTTGCAACTGCTTTAATTCTGATTAATCATCAGCTTCTGGTACCCTTCAACAATGTCACCTGTATCCACAAGCCATGGTAACAGCAACACACACACAAACAAACAAACAAACAAACAAACAATTTTGGTCCTGGAGATCCACAGCATATCAGTGATTTTACTGCATCTGTTTGTTGATTTATAGCTACAGGGAATAGAAATGGACTGGCCTGTGTTGTACTATTGCTCCCCGTACAAAAAAAAAAAAAATTCCCACCATAAATGGATGTGCCAAGCCTGTCCTTTTCTTTCTTTCTTTCTTTCTTTCTTTCTTTCTTTCTTTCTTTCTTTCTTTCTTTCTCTCTTTCTCTCTTTCTCTCTTTCTCTCTTTCTTTCTTTCTTTCTTTTTTTCTCTATCACACACACACACACACACAGAGAGAGAGAGAGAGAGAGAGAGAGAGAGAGAGAGAGAGAGCAGTTGCAACTGGAGCCAGGAAGAAAGAGATGAGATGCTTGAAACTGTTTGAACTAGGGCCAGATTATATTAATAACAAAAAGGTAAAAAATATAAAAGTAAAGGACTCCTGGACAGTTAAGTCCAGTCAAAGGTGACCATGGGGTTGTGGCACTCATCTCACTTTCAGGCCAAGGGAACCGGCATTTGTCCACAGACAGCTTTCCGGGTCATGTGGCCAGCATGACTAAACCACTTATGGCACAACGGAACACCATGATGGAAGCCAGAGCACATAGAAATGCCATTTACCTTCCTACCTGACCTATTTTTCTAATTGCAGGGATTCGAACCGCCGACCTTCCAATCAGCAAACCCAAGAGGCTCAGTGGTTTAGACCACAGCGCCACCCGCACCCCTCATTTACCATTACCTTAATAACATACACAGGTAGAAATGAGGAATGCAAGGAGTTATTTCCGCCATCGACCTTGAGTTGAGCACAACCTTGTGCATGGGAAGGAGCACAAGAAGGGAGGTCTTCTTGCCCCCACTCTCTCCTGGGCCCCCACAATGCTGGACAGGTGTGGTAGGATGCCCTCAAGAATGGCCCCTACACCTAGAGCAGCTGGTTTCTAGAAATGCCCTTCACCTTCAAGGGTGCTTCATCTATTCCGCTCTCCGCTTTTTACTTTCATTGTGCCTTCCTGACGCAGGAGCTTGGCAAACCACTGTTTAGCTCAACCACCACCTCACCTCCTGGAACATGATTATTGTAGGCTCCCCTGCAGGTTCAGCAAAAAAATAAAATAATAATAAATGTCATTGCTCTGTCAATGCTGAACCACTTAAGGGTCTGACACTGGAATTTGCAAAGATCCATTCATCAAGGACCCCTAGGCAAACTGTGGACAATCTGGTGTTGGGGCTTGTGGCAACCAGAACAAAGGCACAGATGCTGTGTCCAATTTGAATTGAGTATTGACAATACTCAGTAATACAATAAACGGTATCCTTAAATGTGGCAATGGAAAACTGGTAGTGAATACATAATGGTTGTCTTCCAGCACATCAGTTTTGTTTTTCAGAGCTGGCAATACTAGTGATGTGGCTGAGTATTTAAAAACAAAGGTATGTATCCCTAAGTAAAGGTAAAGGTACCCCTGCCCATATGGGCCAGTCGTGTCCGACTCTAGGGTTGCGTGCTCATCTCAAGAGGCCGTGAGCCGGTGCCATCCGAAGACACTTCCAGGTCACGTGGCCAGCGTGACGAAGCTGCAGCTGGCGAGCCAGCACCAGCGCAACACACGGAAACACCGTTTACCTTCCCGCTATAAAGTGGTACCTATTTATCTACTTGCACTTAAGGGTGCTTTCGAACTGCTAGGTGGGCAGGAGCTGGGACCGAATGACGGGAGCTCACCCCGCCGCGGGGATTCGAACCGCCGACCATGCAATCAGCAAGTCCTAGGCACTGTGGTTTTACCCACAGCGCCACCCGCGTCCCTATTTGGTGTTAAATTGGGCAGTGAAGTCCACAGCAAGGTTGTTTCTACCAAGAAAGCCTCACACTTTGTTCCTGCCTTTGAAAGGGCAATGCATGTTCATAACAGCCTCTCAGTTCTGTTCTCAGTGGCTTGGGAAATGCCTACATGGTACACCTTGTGGGAACACTCAAATTTTATCCTATCACTTTTTGCCTCTCCCGGATCTTAACAGGCTACTGTGATGAGGGTGGGAACAGGCTGGGGAGGAAAGATCAGGTTTTATGTTGGTTGGAATATGCGGCGTGTTTTAATGCTGCTTTAGTGCCTGCCATGGAGACCATGTAACAGAACGTCAGAAGTTCCCTCCAAGTTTCTCAATATGCTTTGCGCCCTGCTGGGAATGTTTGTAAGAATGGCATTATTAAATAGAGCATTCCAGTGATTTCTTGAATGAAACATTGAGGATGGCTGCTATATTTGTTGCCAGCATGGCAAACATGTATTATAATCTGATGCAGCAAATTTATGTGAGCTCCTTTATTTAACACAATATTAGTTGGCCAGACAATAACTATTTTGTTGAACTGTCAAACCGAGATAGCTGGAGGCTGTCAATAAGTGATGTCATGTGTTTCCCTACACTCCTCTGAGGATTACTTGTTAATGAATGACATTGTAGGAACAAAATTGGAGAGGGTGCTGATGCTGAGAGTTGGAACCTTCTCTGTATAAAGTCTGTATGGTCTTTTCAGCTTAAATTCCATTTCTGCTGGCATCCCACATGCTTCTTTTAAAAAACGGCTGCTAGGAAGGTGGCGGGGAAATAACATTTCAAAGCAATTCTTTCTATGCTCATATTTCTGTTGCTTTCTTCATCAGCTTCTCCCCACCCCAAATCTCCAAATACAAGCAAGTGCCCTCGAGACATCATTAAATTTATTCCCTTTCACTTACATTTTTTAAGACAACACTTAATCTTCCTTTTTGGTTTAATGACTAATGAAGCACCTGGCCTTGCCATTGAAAAAGCAGATGTCAGAAGCTGCTTATCCTAAGATTTACGACCTGTAGAGGTGCCCAAGCTGTGCTGTTTTTGCAACAGCATGGTATGAATGTTGGTGAACAGACAGGCCCATGCTGCTAACCAAGGCTGCTGTAAACAGAAGAACCACCTTGCTAAATCAGGCCCACCTTGTCTACCCATGGTTCCCCACATCACGAACCCTGTGAAACTTCCACTATTTTTATCTTACTATCTTTGTCTTTCCATTGGAGTCGCTCAGATGTTCAGCCTAGGGACAACCATCCCTCACCTAGCCTGGGATTTTGTTAACAAGCAACTCTAAACAGCAGGCTGATAATTATTTGTCCTTCAAACCATGGTTCATGGATGTGAACCTCATTTCCTGGCTCCTGCACAATATCTAGTGGACCATGCTGGCTTTTGGAGGGAGTCTAGCAAAGATTGCAAAATGAACAATCTTGTTTCCTGATCCTTAGCATTCTAAACTTCAGGCTGATTCTGTGCTTTCTAACTTTCAGAGATTTCTAAAACTGCCCAACCAGTTTTTTTCAATCTGTTTAACACCAAAGCCAACGGAACCCGAAAGATGGCTAATGTATTCTGGGATATATTCACTGATACTGACATTTCATTTCACAGGTTCAACGGGATAGCTTTATATATGTATATTAAGTAAAGAGGGCAACAGGCTGACTTATCCGCATATGGTACTCTTGACAGTACTGCAATGCTGTAGGGTTGGCAGATGGTGCAATTACATCTTTCTGAGCTAGGAAGTAACCTTAAAAAAGGGGGGGGGAAATCATGGGGGGGGGGAGTGGAATGTGCAGTATTTCAAAGAAATACCTTCTTGTATTACCAGTGTAGGTAGTGACTGTTGAAACAAAGACTTTTGAAATATAGCTACATTTATTTTTGGAGTATGTAAGAATTATCCACCTGCAGTGTTTTGGTTTGTTTGTTTGTTTGGAGACCACTATCTCTGTCTTTTAGAGGGCTTTCTAGGGCAGAGAACCACATTGCCCTAGTGCAGGGTTTCCCAAACTTAGGTCTCCATCTGTTTTTGGACTACAGCTCCCATCATCCCTAGCTAGCAGGACCAGTAGTCAGGGATAATGGGACTAGATCAGGGTTTCCCAAACTTGGGTCTCCAGTTCTTTTTGGACTACAATTCCCATCATCCTTGACCACTGGTCCTGCTAGCTAGAGATGATGGGAGTTGTAGTCCAAAAACAGTTGGAGGCCTAAGTTTGGGAAACCCTGCTATAGACAGAGAATTGGATCCAGGTGGTTAGCTACATTTAAATACTGCTGAAGTCAATGGGACAGGCTAGCCATAAATTACATCCAATAGGTTTAAATGGGAACTAATGCTAACTAACTAGCTAGAGATGATGGGATTTGTAGTCCAAAAGCAGCCAGAGACCCATGTTTAGGAAACCTTGATCTAGTCCAACCTCCTGCAATGCAGGAATATGGAATTGTCCCATATGGAGATAGAATCTGCAACCTTGGCACCACACTCTTAACCAACTGAGCTATCTTCTGAATGTGTGAGAGAGTAGTACCCTCAATCTCATTGACGCTTCCTTCTGAACAGACCTACATTGGAATTCTAATCTCAGGGAGCCATGGTGAAAATTGCAGCTGAGTGGTTTTTATTTCTGACTCCACTCAGAATTGACTCTGGCTAAACTCATTAAATCAGCCCTGAGTGCTCACTGGAAGGACGGATCCTGAAGCTGAGGCTCCAATACTTTGGCCACCTCATGAGAAGGGAAGACTCCCTGGAAAAGACCCTGATGTTGGGAAAGATGGAGGGCACAAGGAGAAGGGGACAGCAGGGGATGAGATGGTTGGACAGTGTTCTCAAAGCTACTA
The DNA here is from genome assembly GCF_965112155.1 of Podarcis liolepis. NCBI lineage: Eukaryota > Metazoa > Chordata > Lepidosauria > Squamata > Lacertidae > Podarcis > Podarcis liolepis. Next base: position 72,319,192 of record NC_139560.1, on the reverse strand, counting down.
ACATGAGTTTGACCAAACTGTGGGAGGCAGTGGAAGACAGGAGTGCCTGGCGTGCTCTGGTCCATGGGGTCATGAAGAGTCGGACACGACGAAACAACTAAACAACAACAAAACTCATTGCCAGCATGCAGCTTCCAACAGATATCCCCACCCGCCAGGGGAAAAGCTGTTGACAAAAGAAAAATTACCCACCTAATGGTGGTATCTTGGACAATCTGTCCACCTGGTGCAGTTTTGTGTAATCTGATTGGCTGAAGCTCCTTCTTTAACTGCAGATGGGCGGGACCAAACCCTGGGACTTCCTGTAAGAAGAAGAGTTTGGATTTGATATCCCGCCTTTCACTCCCTTTAAGGAGTCTCAAAGCGGCTAACATTCTCCTTTCCCTTCCTCCCCCACAACAAACACCCTGTGAGGTGAGTGGGGCTGGGAGACTTCAAAGAGGTATGACTAGCCCAAGGTCACCCAGCAGCTGCATGTGGAGGAGTGGAGACACGAACCCAGTTCCCCAGATTATGAGACTACCACTGTTAACCACTACAACAAAGCATGTCTTCAGTCACTGATCAAGGATTTCTCCGTTTACTCTGCCGTGTGTTGCCAAAGCATACTCTGACTGTTACTGGGATGAGTGGGTGGGGGTTTTTTTTGTATGCTGCATGAAAATGTTAATGCATTTATGTTTATGTTTTTAAATGTAAGTTGCTTGGTGGATGTTTTAGGTGGCAATCTAATCAGTAGTGATAACAACAAGCAACAATAAATGATAAATTGGAAGAGGATAACGAAAGCCTTCGGAGAGGATTCCTTTAAAAATAACAAAATGAAAGCAAAACAAACTACTACCAGATACTATACCAATCTTGGTCCAAGAGTCCTTTGAAAATGCATGTGTGTATTAAAATAAGTTTTTGAGAAAAGAATTAAAATAAATGAAGAGTTGGGAAGCATTCTCACAGCTTGGCATGATTTGAGAATCGTTTGGTCTTCCTGTAGCGCCTTGTTTGTTTTTCCTGTGACAAGAAGGCTTAAAAGAAGCAGAAAATGTTTGCTTTAAAGGGTACTGTATAAATAGAGAACTCATCCGTTCTGTCTAAAGAGCCCTTATTAATGTGGCGGCTCCATAGCCGGAGTGCATGCATATGTCATATTATATGACAGGGCATTGTTTGCTATACAGCCTTCTGGGTTCAGACATATGTCATTTCAAATAACCAAGCTTAGAGGGCCAGTGCAAACAATTCCTTTTGACATTAGGTCTGTGGTCAGGAAGTCAGCCTATTAATGCACACTTGCAAATATTTTTCTTGTGATTTGCTATTCATGTGGGCCAATTCAAACCACCTTTTATAGATAAAATGAAGAAGTCCTCTCTCTTTCCAGCTGCTGTTGCACTAAAAACAACTTGCTAGTTTTTCTCCTGTGCCTGTCTTATACCGCTCTGCACATGAGGCACATGAACAGCACATGAATGTGCAGTGTGAGGTGTCTTGCCTCTGCTTATCTCTGTAACTTCCTGTATGCCCCCCCAAAGTATGCTGGAATATCCACTCCCCGCTCTTTGGGGCAGATTTTTGCTGCATATCACCTAAAGGTTCAGGGCAATCTTATTTCCCCATAATAATCAACACAGGGCAATGGTTTACATTGACCATAGGGAACACCATATCCATATGATTTCACCTGCTTTTTTGAAATGGGGTTATTTTTTAGTAATGGGGAGGTGGGCACTTCTCAGAGTACCCACTTTCAGAAATAGGTATCCGTTGTAGAGGTAAAAACTGAGGCATATTGCCTATTGGCATCCATAAATTATCTGGAAGACTTTGATACTATGAATTGTCTTTGTATGGGCTTACAACTGAGCTTTAATTGAATAAGGCATGCTTTAGAGTGATTTATAATTGCCCATTCAATGTAATCGCATGCTATTTTCATGCAGAACATTTGTAGTGACACCTAGATAGTGTAATTTATAAGTGCAGGTGCAAATTTAGAAACAATTAATACAATTTTAATGGAAATGCAATAATCTAACCCTAGTGGGGAAGATGCCAGGTGATTTGTGTGCCTGCTTAGTCTTCTGATCAGGTGATGCTAAGTGCTGAAGTGTATATATTGTTTATTATCTTCAAATCAGGCTTGAACTGGACAGCTCTCAAGCAGAGGACACCTTCAAAGAGGGGGCTGTCAAAGAGAAGGCATTCTAGTGTAGCCTGGAAGATATGAAGTTACAGTCAGGTTTCGTTTTGAAAAAAGAATAAATATTGATTCTCGTGAAAATTTCTCAGTATGCCATCATTCAGTTAACTATTAGGTGTCCATCATTTGAATCCATGAACTGGCCATTAATTAATTGTTTAATGAATTTTTAACCTGCTTTTCAGGTGAAAAGGCTCCAAGAGTGGATTACAGAACAAGGCATTATGACTTATAATGCCGTCTAAAGACATAGCATAAAAGAGGAACTGAACAAGGAGACAGTTGCTTCTAGGGAGTGATGAGCTGTGTGCTTCTGATAAGAATAGCTTTCCACATGCAAATTACTACTTGATATTGCAGCATCATGTGTCAAGCATACGTGTGTGAGCTTGTCCCTGAAAAAAAATGATGACCTCTAATTTATAGTAGCACAGCCAGGAACAAATCTGGCTCATTATGATCCGCAATTCATTCTGAGAATTGCAAGAAACTGAAGGATATATTTATGTCCTCTTGCTTCCTTTAGCAAGGTCCTTGTGTTTCTGGGCACCTGATGCATATTTACAGTGAGACAGGGCCACACAGCATGCATGTATAGTAATTCCACAGGAATAGCAGTGCCATTTAGATAAGAGGTGGGCAGAAGTTAGATTAGAATCTACTGACAGATCTTTTGCTGCTTTGCAGTAGAGTGCTAAGGGGTTCTTAAGTGAGAAGGGGACTCGCCTCCCTCTTTGCTTTTAAATGAAGAAGCTGAAATCAAGAAAGCTTGGGCTGGCTGAATGGGTGGAGAACTGGGAGTGGCCTGTTGTGTGAAAGGACTATGAAGTCGATTCTGCTACTGAGAACGAACTCCTGGACTAAACATGTTCTCAGGGGCACCCTGTTCCTTAATTCTGTGTCCCACTGAGCCATCATTTTGCCCCTAGCTGCAATCACTGGACCTTTAGAGCAATAGTATTAAACACACAAGCCTTGGATATGTTTTGGACATGATTTCCTGTCCCTGGGAGATAGCATCAGCTCTTCTAACCATACTGGAGACCAGAAACATAACTCATGTTGACTCACTCATGTTTTGGGGCCAGCAGATTCTGTCAGCAGCATAAGATCTCATTGTACCTGGGATCTTAAGTTTACTGTACCAGATTGCTGGTACAACAATCCTACTACCTGGTACAGCAATCTCCTACTACCAAACTCATCCTGCTTATGTCTAATAAATACCATCAGGAACCTAGGTTTTCCTGTACAAACACACAACCACACTAGCTTTCAGATATTTGCGTGTAAAGGTCCCACAAGCCACCCCCCAATAAATCACAATTCACACATAATTTTTGTTTAAGGTTTTTGGCATAATTTTGGCCACAACATTATTAAAATACATAAAAGTGAGTGGTTGCTTAGGCATTGGTTCTGACTATCTGTCACCACCCTCGGGACAGGACTGACTTCCGGATTCCAGTGAAAGCCAGTTGGGGAAAGCAATATTGGGGAGAGCATGGAGCCGGGCACCAGACCCTACCCTCCCCTCGCATGCTCCCAGGGGCTTGCACGGGCCAAGCCCCAACCAGGGGTTTGGACGAAAGGATGGCAAGCCCCTAGATTCCTTTAATGGAATTCCCTTGCAACAGCAGCATTGGAGGGGAAGGCACCGCCAATCCATACCCCTCCACCAAACAATTTTTTAACCAATGCCTAACTGCAACCTTGCAAGTTGTGACGATTTGCTACTCAGTAGGCAAAAACCAGATGGCACCAGCCAATCAGTCAACTGGACAAAATTTTTACCAGGCCCCTGCCCCAAAAGCAGACAACCCCATGACAGGCATAGCAAGGTCAACACAAAGACCAATACCTAGGGAGGGTGGGCAGGTGTTCCGATGCACGCAGCAAAGAGAACGGTCAGTGCTGCGTATCTTACATTTAAAACCTTTTAACCCTTCCCCTTAATTGGCAACATCAACATTTCCCTAGTAACAGGAAACTACCCAATCCTTGCTAATGGCTATCCAAATGATCCCACCCAGCAACAAGGCAGTGGCATGCCAGACCCCACCACAACACATGCTCTCCAGGAAGGAGAACACGCTTTGTTTCCATGTATGTGCTAAATGTGTGGGAGAAGGCACAATGGGATTGTTTATGTTTGCGTAGTCGTGGCATCATGTACCCCATGCCCATGCATCCTCTCTTTGTCTTAAAAAGGCAGCCTATGTGCATATAGTTCATTTTTAATGCAGTAAAATATATTTCATGTTAAAAGGTAAATCCTACAATCAATTCTTTCCCTTTAAAAGAACCGGTGTCAATCTCACATTCTGAGATGAGTCAAAAGAGTGAGGAACTGTAAATGCTTTATGTACTTAAGGTGTTTGCTGGCCTACAAACAAAAACACAAAGGTGAGTGCTGAAGTGTGTCTGTGCTCTTGTTGCCGAAAGCCTCAGCCATTCCTCCCTGGTGAGTTTGTAAACATGCATTTCCAGGTCACATTTTATGGCATTTGCGACTCTACACACAAGTGTCAACATGCCTGGAAACCTTGTTGTGGAAAGTGTGAAGTGGCACTTAGTTTTTGAACTGCATTTTACAGCGTTGAGCTTTGAGAACCCTTGTGCAAACAAGTGAGCCTTACGAAGGCAGCGCTTATAAACTCATCTTTCTGATCACAAGGCTTGCACTTCTGAGGAAGAAAATGGCTCCTGCTAGCAGGCTATTTCTGACAAGGGACTGACGGAAGCCACCATGTTCTGCAAAACAGACTCTGGATACTGTTACTTCTGGCTAAAACTTTTAAGCAGCAGTCAGTTATGTCAAGCCCCTCTACGTGAAACAAATGTGAAGGGAAAGGATCAATTAGAGAAGATAATATGGATGTTCTGAAAATAGGGTTCTACTCTTTTTCATGTTACTTTTAAAGAGACCCTTAATCCTCAAACAACCCTGTAAGATAGTTCAGTATTGTCTGCCATTTTGATTTTGCAGATTGGGTTGTGTGTATGAAGCTGATGGCAATCCAGTGAGCTGTTGGGGAATTCCCATCACCATGTGAAGCCTAGTTAGTGGATGGTACCTGGAAGACACACTCAACCTCTGAATTTGTTTATATTCATGTAGCATCTAGTAGAGTTTCTCTACCTGTGAGCAGTGACTTGCAAGTGGGTCACGACGTCTGTGCAATTGGGAGGAGGAAAGACACAAAGCCCAAATAATCATTGCTTGTAATCCTTTAAGTGGTATGATGAAAACCTCTTCCAATTCCAAACTTATACTTAAAATGCACAAAACTGATAGCTGCTGAAGACCTAAGGTCCAAAATCAAAATACCAATTTTTTTTATTTATTTTTTTTGGGGGGGGGTATTTTGGTAAGTGTTTCTATGAGAGACAATCAATTCCAGGTGATATGGCCAGTGAGGCACACCGTGTATGTGTGTGTGTGTGTAATTTATTAATATTTTTATTATTTTTCTTAACCAAGGCAGCTATTGGAATAAGGTAGCTATTGAAAAACTTCTTTCCCTTGGCCTGGGAAAGAGGCCCACTACATCAAAATAGTAATACTGAATTGTAGCATAGCTGCCTTGTTTTTTGGTATTTTTTTATTTTGCATAATATTGACCAGGTGTAGTAAGTCAAGAGCAGTATAATTACACACATTTTATTTTATTTATACCCCATCATTTCTCACACAGTTCAAGGAAGTGTCAAAAATGTAATAAAAGAAATTACTGCTTTGCCTACTAACACACCATCATCATCATGAACAGGGCTATAGAAGTGATGTTTCTAAAGTGCTTAAGAAAGTGAAGTGTTTGGAGTACTGCGGAATTAAATTTCTTTTTAGCATTTTTCGGCAGCTTACCAGACAATGGTGAGGAAATATGTGGTTGCAGTATGCTAAAACTCCACTGAAGTGTTGGAGATCACTGTTAAGGAGAATGTGGTCAAACGTATCTTCTCTGTGCCACTCCAGAATGTTGACTTGGGACGACGACAACATATTTCTGTTTTCATTTATATTTGCATTGTATTTCTTTGTATAGTCACAGAGTGACTCAAGTAATGGTCCAAGGACCTTTTTTTCAACGGCAGCATTGAATACAGGGGTGCTTTTAGATGTCAGTACCATATGAAAGGAAGCTATTGGGATCTCTTTTTAAATAGTATTTTTAATTAATTTTTACATAACAAATTTAAATTCAAAGACATCAATCACCTCCATTTAGGATTCTTTGAATCCCTTGACTTCTCTCTGCCCTTCCATGGTTACCATTATAAATCCAATTTTCCATCTGCTTATATTATTTCCTCTATGTAAAAAGAATATGGTCCATTTTCTCCCATTGTTTTTTGTACATTACAAGCATTACTCAAATCCTGCCAAAGTTTTTAGTTGTTTACAATGTTCTCTGAAGTACCGTACATTATAAATTTTTCCCATTCCTTCTTAAAATTCTTCTCTTCCTAGTTTCTGATTTGCCCGATCATTTTAGCCATTTTGGCATAGTCCATCATCTTCATCACCCTTTCCTCTCTAGTTGGAACTTTGTCTTCTTCCCATCTCTGCGCCAGTAGTATCCTCGCTGGTGTCATCACGTACATAAATAGTCTTTTCTTCTCTCTCGGAATATGTGTACCTAAAATGCGTAACAAAAAAGCCTCTGTTTTTTTCCACAAATTTTATTTTAAACATTTTTTTCAACTCATTAGAAATCATTTCCTGAAAGCTACTGGAATCTCGGGGAATTAAAAGAAGTGGAAACACATTTCCAGAGGAAAAAAATAGCAGAGCAGAGCAACAGGGACACAACATGTCGATTGGTTTCCTTAGTACAAGCATGACCATCATTGAATCCATTGGTGGAGCTTCATGCTCCGGCACGGGGGGGTGGGGGGTGGAGAGCAGGTGGGGGCGGGGCTGGTGTGTGTCCTGGGGGCTTGGTGTGCCGCCCGCAGGGGCGTGGCGCACCACCCGTAGGGGCGTAGCGTGTGTCCTGGGGTTGTGGCGCTCAGCACGGGTGGGGGGCAGTCACAATAGCACTCCACCGGGATCACACTGCCGGGGGTGGTGCGCTCCCCTCGCACTCCTCTTCCTCCACCAGTGATTGAATCACAAAGATGGCTGTTCTCTAGGCTAGTCCTTTCTGTGATTTGTGCTGCATTCATGTTCTGAATTTCTGTGCCAGAACTGATTAGGAATTTGTTGGAAGGGGAATGGATTACTAAGATGTGGTCCAGGGGTTGAGCTGTGCATGCTTCCATATGCAGGAACAGATCAGGTACAGTGGTACCTCGGTTTTCGAATGCCTCTGGTGAACATTTCGATTTTCGAACGCCTTAAACCTGGAAGTAAATACTTCGGTTTTGAAACACACCTCGGATGTTAAACATGCCACGCAACTTCTGCTGAGTGCAAGATACTGAAGTCTAGCTCTTGGCTATTGAGTTTTCGGTTTTTGAACATTTCAGAACTTGAGCAGTCTTCCGGAAATGGGTTACATTGGAAAACCAAGGTACCACTGTACAACCCAATGCCTTCTTCCTAATGTTGATTTGTGATAAGATTAGTTTTGCTGCCTGGTCTATAAGGGCCACTTACCGTCTTGCCAATGCAGCCCCTCCTCTCTAGCCTGGACGGGCAGCACTATTTTAGAATGTTTTCCCATCCCCTCCAGCCACCATGGAGCCTCACAGGTTCCCACCAAACTCATCCTTCAACTGAGCCAATCCGTGGTGGGCCTGGGTGGGCGGGGCATCGCCATCTACTTAGCCCGGCTGACCACTCAGCACAGCACAGAGGTTAATTTTATTGGTTGTTTTTTAAAAGGTCCATGCATTCACATTTAAATGCATATTGAGGCATAATCTCTGACCCTACTCTTTTGTGTTAGGACACCCATGTAACAGCGGTGAACATTATAGCAAGAAATACAACAGTTATCCCTACAGCTGGAAAGAAGAACAGTGGCATTGCAAAAACTATTGTTAGCCTCAACAGAGAGTGTAGCCTTATTGGAGTTCACCGATTGGGTCTGCGTTGCTCCGGGACAGGAGGAAGGAAGTCAAAATGACACTGAGGTTGGTTCAAAGAAAGAGTTTATTCTGCTCTCCGGATAGCAGAAGGCACCTGCGTGGTGAGTCCACAGCAAGTACAAAGAAATGACAAGTTTCATGCAGTATATATACCCTCCAGGCACCCTCTCCCTCCTTCCAACCACGTCAGCTTGTATACATAGGTTGACATCACATATGTTCCTGCTCCGGCACTCTTAACCATAAAAGGGATTTCCTTCCTGCACTCCTGACGATAAAAGGATATTCCTGTTCCTACTCCTATCTTGGAGCAAGAGGTCACTACTTCCGAGAACATGCTCTGGCGTTAGTCCCAGACTTGGGTCTCTGCGTCATTTGTGGTCAGGACATAAGATATGTCTGTGTCTGTTCTACTGGTAAAGTCAAGGCCAGTCTTGCCGTCAAACTGATAAGGGAGAGAGCTGTGTTCTTGTTTTGCATTTGCTCAATGGCTAAAGTTTATGCATTTTAGCTAAGGAGAAATGGGGATTTTGGTGCAGCAGTAAAAACTGCCTGCACAGTCAGTTTTGGGTTTTGGAAACCCATTCCTTCAAGAGAGTCCATTGCACTGTCAAACAGCTCTTACTGTCAGAAACTTCTTCCTGATGTTTAGTTGGAATCCGCTTTCTTGTAATTTGAAGCCATTGGTTTGAGTCCTATCTTCCAGAGCAGGAGAAAACATCCTTACATAATGTCCTTACTAGAACCTTGTAAATAGCCATTTCTGCGATGACCTGTCAGAAGTAAGCAAGTGCCTACATGTTACCAGGCAGAAAAGCTTAGGCCAGGTCACACATAGCTTTATTAGAAGGCAGGCAATGGTTGTTTTTTTTTAAGTGTTTATTTAGGGCTGCCATTACGTTCAGAATTTCCAAGACATATCTGAAATACTCCATTCACCAGCAGCGTCCGGGTGGAAATCATCCCAGACATATGGCAGCTCATGTCGGCAGTGCTGATTTCCCCTTAAAATAGCTCCTAAACATCAAATTGGTTTGTGGTCTTGCCCCCCCCCCCCCAAAAAAAAAAAAAGCTCAACAACTTTTTTGTCCGAATTTTCACTGTTGGAAATATGGCAAGCCTAGTTTATTTGCAAAGCTGCCCAACATATTTCAAGCAGGGCTCTGCATCTGAAGCAGGGTTGACACTGTCTCTCTCATGCTATAGCCAAGGAACTATCCTGCTTCATGTATTTTCATGAAGTTGCCACATGATGCATATGGGAGCTCGCCTGTTGAGCTTCTTTCAGTGCATGTAAATTGCAGTTCATGTGCAAGTTGTTCATGGCATGGAGCTTGTGATGTGATGTCGTCCATGCTATGGCTGTGTGGAGGAAATGCTTAGATTCCTGTAGTGAGATGAGATGCTGTTCGTGTGCATATTGTCACGTGTTAACAATGCTCTATCAATTGACTGTTGGTGACCAGAGCATTGTAAACCATCCCTTGGTAATGTTATGTATGATATTATGCATGGAATAATAGAGTGTGGGCACTGAATGAATTAAATCCAACTCTAGAGAATTCTGCAAGCTCCCTATGGCAAATAATAAATTGCTTATGGATACAAGAGCTGAACAAATAGTAGGCCAAGCTTATTTATCCTAATCAGAATAAAATGGAAGCTGGAATACTAGAAGTCCTCAGTGGTGGAGATGTTGGGACTTTAGAAGCAACTATTGTGGTTGTGCTTTAGCCTTTGCTCATTCTGACATGCTCATTTCATAGTGGCTTGTAACTGGTTGATTCAGAAATGCAATAACGTGCCTTGTCCGGTCAAAATTGCATTGTTTAAATCATATTCCTGGTAAATTTTCATTAGGAGCCTGTGACGATAGTTCAGTCAGCATAGCATTTCCAAACTGATTAACTACTCCAAAGTTAAAAAGAAAGGAAGGAAGTATAGGCCGCAGGTAACCTATTAAGGTTTAAATTGCATCTTTCTATCTTCTGCATGATATTTGCAAGTTGCAAATAAATTGGAACAAACATCAGAAGACTTACACGTAGGCATTTGTAACTTAGAAGTCTGTATTGCTAACAATTGATGCTCGTACAATAAATTCTTCCAAGTTGCTTACCTTCCATAGGTTAATGATGAACCCTGTGGTGGAAGGTCTACATCTCTGCTGTAATTTGCAACATGGCTTTTCATCATGGGATGGAATTAGAAAGCTGTGTCAGAACATATAGCCAGAGGGATTGCTGAAGATATAAAGGCAGTCTGCTTTCTTCTTTTCCATAAACAAGCCAATTGTCTGCCCTGTATAAGAGCCTGTTATGTGTCATTGACTTTGTAGTACTTTCTTACAATATGGTATTTGAATTCTGGTGAACTTGGGAAATGACTATATTAAAATATCAGCAATAGTTGCCTTCCTTCCTTTTGTAAGTAGAACTATGTGACCTTGTCTAGCCTTGCTAAAGAGGATAGGTCCTTCTTGGTGGGGGGTGGTGGTAGGAATGCTTCTGTATGAATGTTATTTGAATAATATGCTTAATTGCACCAAATTAGTGACTTTTGACAGAAACACATGTATTAGGGGAAAGTATGCATACAATTAGTGAACATAACATACCAAAACATATTCTGTTAGGGGAAATAGCTCATAAAAATGTATAACAAGAGAAATCTGCACCCAAAGGGCAGATAATTTTGTGTGTGGAGTATTGTTGTTGCAAACTGATGGGGAAATGTGGATAACTGAACCGATATCTGAAAAAATGAGAAACTGGAAAAACAACAACCCAGAATTGTCAGATTAATCTATCCCTAGATGAAGCTCTACTTGCTTTTATGTCAACCCCCCCCCTTCTAAGTTGCCTTTTTCTTTAATATGATGAAGCGATTAATTGGAATAAGTCATAATGTCCTGCCTCACATTGCCTCACAAGTTTCTTAGTTACTGAAATCTAAATTAGTTTCCCTACCCAGCTGTCACAATTTATTCCCTCTATCACAATATTTTCTTAGTCATTAATTTTAGCAAGCATTTGCGAGGCTCCGGCTTAGGGAGTCTGAAGTGGAATTACAGTGTATTTGTATGGATAGTAATATCATCTTAGAGGAGCACTGTGACACCAGCATCAAAAGATACCAAATTCAATTCTGGAATCCCCAAATGGAGCTGGAAAAGACTCCAATCTTAAATTTCGAGTATAGACATTTCGTGTAGACATTACTGAACTAGATGGGTTGGTGGGTTGACTCAGACAGATTCCTATGTTCCTGACCCCAAATATAAGCATTTTTGAAACCAGATTACAGTGGTACTGTAGCACCCTGCTTGTGGTTTACGCTTAGCTGGAATGAAATATTCAATGCAGCAATAGAGAATTTAAAATAATAATTTATTTGTCAGACAAATAAATGAGAGGCACAGTGGTATATGGTTACCAAGCTCTGGCCTGGCCTCCTGCCATTATGGCCAGCACTTATATTCCCTTAATCCAGCCCCCTTTGCTCCTCCTTTGGCTGCCTCTGTCCAATCAGCCTGGTTGAATTTCCTATTGGCTGATTGCTATAACCAATCCTAAAAGATACACCCATATCCTCCTGTCCTTATATGGAACACAAAGAGCTATATATTGTTACATCTATAAATGACAAATAAGTAGTAATATATCTTACATGTGTCTCAACAAGGAATCTTAATTACCAGCTCACCTCTTGCCCTCCTTGCCCTATTGCCCTCCAAAACAAAGGGTTAATCTTAAATTTTTATCTTAAACATATGTCAAGGATCTTGAGTTCACATCAACATTGAAAGATCTCCTTCATTTGAAGGTTTCTAAACAAATGCCTGACAACTATATATCAGGACTGCTTGGATGGTGTCTCCTGTCTGGCAGGGGGGCTAGGCTGGTGGCTGACTTAATTTCAGGATAAATACAACTCTTACAACTATATGAAATAAGAATCTAGCATTTCTTAAATCCTTTGCATAATTACATTTAAGCCAATTTATTTAATACATAACATAGGTAGCCTTTTAAAAGGAATAAGGCCTTTGTAAAGTAGAAAAAGGAACTCAGTAAAAAACCGCTTCAAAAGAAGCCTCTTCAGTTTACACCCCCCCTTCAGCCAGCTGCTTTTCCCATTAGCTCTTCCCAACATTTATTGCCCTTTAACTTTCTCAGTTTAAGAAAGAAACAGCTTTTAAAAAAGACTTCCCAAAAATGCTCTCTTTCTGCCAGCTAGATGCTTCTCCATTGGCCTTTTTAACCTTAGGAAGAAGATCTGGCTCATTTTACTGGGAGGCACATTGGTATTATTTTACTATTTACTCATTCCTAATTATGTTTATCTCTGCCTTTTTTATCTTCTGTAACATGTAGGGTCAGTGTCCTCACTCTCAGCCTGTAATTCCCCCCTTTTTACGACTTTGAGAATTGTTTTCTGCTATAAATCAAGGGGCCCCTTGTCTAGGAGGAAAACATTGCCAAGGTTCTCTAAGCAGCTAGTCTTCTTGCCTGGCATGAAACATTTGAAAATCTAAGCCCATTTAATTTAGGAACCTGATCAAGATATAAGCCAATATAAGCCTTGATTAAAAATGCAGTCTATATTCAGATGCCACAGTACCTCAGGTTAAATACGCTTCAGGTTACATACGCTTCAGGTTACAGACTCCGCTAACCCAGAAATAGTACCTCAGATTAAGAACTTTGCTTCAGGATGAGAACAGAAATCGTGCTCCGGTGGCACAGCAGCAGCAAGAGGCTCCTTTAGCTAAAGTGGTGCTTCAGGTTAAGAACAGTTTCAGGTTAAGAACAGACCTCCGGAACGAATTAAGTACTTAACCCGAGGTACCACTGTAGTGGCTGGCACATCTTGGAGCTCTTAAATGGACAATTCTCCCAATGGAGTTCCCCAAGAACTGGTATTGGGACCAGCATTTTTAAAGTTGTTCATAAATGAGCAATGTATCCCACTTTGCTGATGGTAACAAATTGTTTAGGCTGTGTGCAGCGGCCGGGGGTGGGGTGGGGCAGAGGCTGGGCACCCACAGAAAAAAATTGTGGGTACCCAGGGCCTCTTGGAGTTGGCATCACTTTGCTCAGTGTAGGAAAATTTCGGGCATAGCAAGTGTGTGCAGTCTCCTTCTCAATTTTATGCCCATGGGTATTATTTTCAATATAAGAAGAATGCAAAATTGGAAAGCATTTCTTCTCCTGGAAGTTTTTAACCATGAAAGGAAACCTACAAGAGCAATGTTAGACATGTCTACACAAAGAGAAGGGCCATTGAGTTTGCTGGAGCTTACTTTTAGGTAAATGGTCATACTTTTGCAGCTTGTCAGTGCAATCCTCTGCATGTGTATTCAGAGAGAGAGAGAGAGAGAGAGAGAGAGAGAGAGAGAGAGAGAAGTTCTGATTTCAATGGGACTTATTGCCCTGTAAATGTGCGTAGGATTGTGGCCTGCATTGCATTGCTGTGCTCTCTCCAAATTTGTCTGGCTCTTGCTCTGTCTGCATTCAAATCACCTTAGACCTATTTGCAAAATGAGAACATACCAGCTGCAGAAATCTGAACGTACAGCCATCTCCTATTTGATCTGTACGGCAGCAGCTCGCTTTAAAAGTAACCTAGTTTGATTTCCAACTTTGCTGTGTTAGAATTTTCTTCCTTTCAGGGGGAAGAATTATGCTTTGACATAATTGCAAATGACATCAGAGTGACAAACATGGAGCCAGTTACTGTATGCTTGGGTTGTCAGGCAGGAAAGAGGCACAGAACAATAGTTCGTTGTTAGTGCTGAAAGGAATCTGCTTTTCAAGTCCTTGTATACTCAAATTCCAATGCATGCTCCTTGAGAACTGAACTTTGAACAAGCTGAGCTTTAGGCTACATTTTGTGCCAACTTTGTTGTTAGCTTTGTTCAGTTCCTTTCCTTTCGGGCAAGAGAATAAATAAATCTTCTCCTGCACCTTACCCTCTGTGGTCTAGTAAGCAGCATTTGAGATATAAAACATAGTTGCAAGGAATCAGCTCAGTTTTGAAGGGGACGCGGAGAAAACCACATGTATAAGGTGGGCAGAGCTATCTTGACATAACAAAGCACTTCTATCGAAGTGCACAGAACAAAGAAAAGCAAGTGGGTTGAGAGATGATTGACAAGGACAATGCCATCGTGCAGAACAATGCTGTATCCTTGAACAGGTATACACTGAATTCAAAACTGAAAAGATAAACAGATGAATGCTTTCTAGTAAGGACTCCATTAACCTATTAAGAGATAAATACTCACGAGCCTACACTATGGTTCTTAAATGAGCTCATGTTCTTTGGTTGATGCTGCATAACATTGATGAGGAAACTGTAGCCTTCCAAATATTATTGGAATACAACTCCTGACATTTCTAACCATTCTCTGTGCTGGGACCAAGAGAATCCAATAATACATGGAGGGGCCACAGGTCTCTATCCCTACTCTTCAGAACAATATTGTTGTGAGTTTGGGGGATTCCATTGTTGAGGCAGCCAGGCCAGCTTCTTGGTAATGGCCCCAGGTACAGGTCTTTAGTATAAGAGAGGAGTTTACTTTGTGCCGGAGAGCAAATGGGTGGGCCGCCTCCCTCACCTGGCTGGTAGTCGCTGCACTAGAAGCAAGCTTCAGGCAGAAATCCGAGAGTGAGAGCCATGATGGATTTCTGCTTGAATCCAGGGCTGTGGCTTTGGGAGCAGCAAGACCTTCTGGGGTGTTGTGAGCCCCTCCATAATAGTCTCAGGTTGCACATGTGTGCAAATAAACTATATATCATAAAAACTGCACTCTCCCTCATTCAGGGAAACAGACTCCTGGGTAAGTGCCCAGAACCCCTGGTTAAAAAAAAAAGAAAAAAAGAAAAAAGGTAAAGGGCCCCTGGACGGTTCAGTCCAATAAAAGGCAACTATGAGATTGCAGCGCTCATCTCACTTTCAGGCCGAGGGATCTGGCATTTGTCCACAGACAGCTTTCTGGGTCATGTGACCAGCATTTGTCCACAGACAGCTTTCCGGGTCATGTGACCAGCATGACTAAACTGCTTCTGATTCAACGGAACACTATGAAGGAAACCAGAGTGCATGGAAACACAGTTTACCTTCCGGCCACAGTGGTACCTATTTATCTACTTGCACTGGCATCCTTTTGAACTGCTAGGTTGGCAGGAGCTGGGACAGAGCAATGGGAGCTCTCTCCGTTGCAGGGATTCAAACCGCCGACCTTCTGATCGGCAAACCCAAGAAGCTCAGTGGTTTAGACCACAGAGCCATCTGTGTCCCATGAATCCCTGGAGTCTTGCATCACACAGAGATTGAGGTGGTGTACAACAGTATAATATATAATTATAAAAGGAGATAAAACCATTATGTTATAAAACAAGTAAAGCCATTATAAATGGAACAGAATGGTTTGGCCAGTTCTATTCAGTCCCAAAATATGGAGTCTTTCCCATAAGCACCATCTCTGTCTTGCAGTCTACTATTGGTCCACTCTCCCCAAAATGGGGGCTGTGTCACTGCCATCACCTTTGGCAAAGATGGTGCATGGTAGATGGGAGGACACTGAGTGAGAGGCAGGGTATTGTAGATATCCCAGGGAGACCTGGGAGGGTCCACCATTTTCTGTGGGTGACAAGGGTTAAGAGCTACCTTGGAGAGAGGACTCTGTGTTTTCTCTTTCTGTGCTTTTATTCAGATTAGTTTCTTTCATCTTATTGCATTATGAAAAGGCTTCAATAAAATCTTATAAATGAAGTCTTTCCTTGGCTCAGAAGGAGTGTAGACCTGAGTGTTTTGTAGTAGTAGATTGGGGGGCGGGCAGGGGAGATGATAGTCAGTGGAAATGGTTGAGCTAATGGAAGGGGTCTTATAATTTCCACAGATGTCCATACAGAATAAGTGAAAGAGAAGGTGTAGTCGGAGAGGATCAATTCCATGGTGCATTAGGAAAATGGAAGAATAATGTAACAATGTGAAAGGGAAAATGGATTATGGCCAGGAGCCAGACCAGAATGAACACTTTTCCACTCCGGTCCACCACCCAGGCCCCGCTCCCTAGCTTGCCCCTGATAAGGCAGTTTAAATTTGTGGGTGGTGGGCTATCCCGAGTGGCCAGCCAGGAAATGCACAAGTGGACAGCCACTATGGAAGAGATTGTGAGGCGCCACCATGCTTGGCCTCAACCACCGCCCACCCCATCTGGACTGGGTGAGCGGTCATTCCATGGTGCATTATCTAACAGTGTGGAAGGGAAAGTGGAATCAGATGAGATGTTTTCAGTATAAGTGAATTTTGGAGGGGCTGGAAGAAGATAAATCTGTGTTTCCTACCTCAAGTGCAATAATTTCATTGGAGCTGCCTTGGTTTATTTGCCCTTATCTCTAGAACATTTTGCACGGTATGGTGTTTATATATGTGTATATGATTTGTTTTGTTTTGTTTTCATTTGCTTTATTGCCATTTTAGCTTTGTGTATGGTTGAACCCTGCTGAAGGGTGAGGCATGAAATCTATTTGATGAATGAATGAATAAATAAATAATCCAGATCATAGGCCTACAGAATCAAAGGATGAATGATGGAAAACAAGAACAGAGAGGTGAATGAGGAAACCTTGAAAAGCTTCAGGCCTCAACTCATTCCCTGGGGCTCATCATGTTTCCTTCCCAATGTGTTAAGGGAGTTATCCAGCCCTTTTCTGTGCATGCTGATTCAAAATAAAAGTCCCGCGTATTACACTGAGGCTTGTTCACAAGGGAATTTACATTGGTTACAGTAAAGGTGACGCACTCTTAAGAAGAATAAGAACAAGTTGCAGCACTCTAGACAAATGTTATATTTGTCATTCCCATACAGTGGTACCTCGGGTTAAGAACTTAATTCGTTCCGGAGGTCCATTCTTAACCTGAAACTGTTCTTAACCTGAAGCACCACTTTAGCTAATGGGGCCTCCTGCTGCCGTTGCGCTGCAGCTGCACGATTTCTGTTCTCATCCTGAAGCAAAGTTCTTAACCTGAGGGACTATTTCTGGGTTCTCAGAGTCTGTAGCCTGAAGTGTCTGTAACCTGAAGTGTCTGTAACCCGAGGTACCATTGTACATCTAAATTGGACTTACATTGGAAATGTATGAATCTTTCCACATATACAGTGGTTTGAAAAATGCTTTGATTGTGATTTGCAACAAAATCCTCTAGTTTTGATGCAGTTTTTTAATGCACAATGATATGTCAGTGAAAGCAATATCAGATGAAATACTACATGTGGTATATTAATTATGCATTTTTGGTGTATTAACCTAATTGTTCCAGCTGTTACAATGCTTTTTGCCTTGCCAGTACTAAATAGCCTCTAATGTTGGTGTCAAAAATGCTGTTCCTGACAGATGTTTTCTCATGACTTCTAAAAGCTATCTGCATTTGTAGCGCAAGTATTTGTCTTATCAAAGACACCAACATGAAATAGCTTTATATTTCGTAATGCCGCAGAATGTTAATGCAAACAACAAGAGAGGCAACATCTTTTATTGGACATCTTTAAATGAAATACTGGGACTCAGCTAGATTGGTAAAGAAAAAGTGTTATAACACTGTGACACCAGATGGCGCTGTGGAGTCCCATCTTTCCCAACCGGATTTCCCTGTATGAGTTTACAACCCATTTAACTAAAACACTTGTATGATGTGTCTAGATCCAGCCCTGGCTTTTAGGTTCCACTAAACTTTTCTTCAGGTATAGGTAATAATGAGCGCTCCCAACATTAAACAGGGGGCGCCCTTTGCGTGGTCATGCGCAGCCCCTGGGACCCTATGTGGCATCATTAGCACAGGCTTGGCTTCGCCTTCCCCAGGTGGGATACCTGGAGGTCTCCGCCTACCTCAGCCAGTTGTCCAATCCCGCCTGGGGAGGCATTGCCAAGGTCACCAGGCCAGGTAGGGGGAGGGACCACCTTGCCCACACAATAGGGGGAGGATCTTACCTGGGAATCGTCAGTTGACTCCAGAGCTTCTCCCACCCTCAGTTAAGACTTCTTTTGTAGGTTAACCTTTTCTCCACAGGTACACAGGTGCTGCTACGTCAAAGTCGCTGTTGAATTCTCTTGCATTGGCAGGTTTGGCTTTCCCATAGCAAAACGTCACAACTTTGCCGGTATCAGGCCTTGGGTGGAATCCTTTAGTCTATCTTCCCTAAATAGGGGTGGGCGTGTGGTGGTGACCTACCCCCTCTTTGCAGCGGCAATACCAGGGTTCCCCATTAAAGGGGTTATTTGAGGGGAGGCTTTGGTCTTAGAGGTTGTCATTGCACTTCCCTGCAACAGTGGTGTAATGGGGACGGGCTCTCTCTGCTTGAACATATGTTCTCCAGAGCCAGCCCATCCCCCCCCCACAGGATAACCCTGATGTTCCCCAGATCCCCAGCGGGGGACAGGGAGGGATGAACGCCCAATGCCTGAGCCAGGGTCTACCCACATCTGAAACATAATAAAGTAGTGGCCAATTTTAATCTCATAGCACGTTGTCTTGAGTAGTTATTCCACATGGGGCCGCCCAGGGTTTGGGGGACTCCACCTGTCCATGCAAAATAAAATAAAGAAATATCAAACCTGCTAAATAGACCAATAGCTAATGAGTTGCAGATGCTTATTGGCCACTGCAGTTGGCATGGAGACAGTGTAGGGTGAATGCAAAAAAATGACATTCTGATACCATGTATGATGTCACAAACAGGATAAGGTTAAAGTCTTGGCAGAGTGAGAAACAGTTAACAGCCTGTCTGGCTGTTACACAGTCAGGATGTACATTATTTTGAGGCTATATCAGAGGGAGAGTTTACACTAAAGTCCAGCTCCGAGGGCCTTCTGGCGGTTCCCTCCTTGTGAGAAGTAAGTTTACAGGGAACCAGGCAGAGGACCTTCTTGGTAGTGGCGCCCACCCTGTGGAACGCCCTCCCAATAGATGTCAAGGAAATCAACAACTATCTGACTTTTAGAAGACATCTGAAGGCAACCCTGTTTAGGGAAGTTTTTAATGTTTGGTGTTTAATTGTGTTTTTAATATTCTGTTGGGAGCTGCCCAGAGTGGGTGGGGAAACCTAGCCAGATGGGCGGGGTATTCTTATTCTTATTCTTATTACAGTGGTACCTCGGGTTAAGTACTTAATTCATTCTGGAGGTCCCTTCTTAACCTGAAACTGTTCTTAACCTGAAGCACCACTTTAGCTAATGGGGTGTCCTGCTGCCACCGCACCGCCGGAGCACAATTTCTGTTCTCATCCTGAAGCAAAATTCTTAACCCGAATTTCTGGGTTAGCAGAGTCTGTAACCTGAAGCGTATGTAACTTGAGGTACCACTGTATTACAATTCATGACACATCAAAAATTAGGACAATTAATACACATTATAAACATGTTGTCCATCAAAGAGTCAACCTTGTATGTGACTTTTGGAGTTGTTTCACAAAACCTTGTAGGAGCTTTAAATTATCTGTAAAATTACCGCCCTGGTTCTGGATAGCCAACCCCACATGACAATATATTTTTCAAATATGGTAACTAGAAATATTATCATATGCTGGCACATTCACAAGAAGTTTTTCAAAGTTCACCTAGATGAAAATTAGAGTTGAGCGAAGTTGGCCGTCCTAATGTGAGCAGTGGGGCAATTTGCTGCATATCTTGGTGGTATACGTATACAGCAAATTGAGAAAGTTTAGCTCACTTAATCTACAATATATTTTGGAGAATGGTTTGTCAGTTTGTTTGTTTGTTTGTTCTCTCTAGGTTCAGCTGCCTCTTGAGATATCATTGGCAAATTTGACAGAAGGGTTCCTGAGCTAGGTATGGTGATTTTTGTTGACGTATGGATGCTGGCCACCATTTTGAATTAAGATAGCGACCACCAAAATGCCACTTTGGTGTGACTTCACTCATTTGCTTTGCTACTTCTTGTCACCAAATTTGGTGTAATGCTTCCTAGGGTGAGGGTGGCAGACTTTGTAACTCTTTGGATGCTAGGCGCCATTTTGAATCAAGATGGCTGACCAAAACGTGACATTACTCAACTTTTGGCATGAAGGATCCAACTCATAGATTACACTATCCATTTAAAAAACATAATACTTTGTGGTTTCTAAAAATTTCTGGGCAGGTCTGGGCATTCCTCACGAATATTGAATGAAACTCTGTTGTTTAGTTTGCATTGTACAACAAAAGCAAAGAATTCAGAGAGGAGGACAGAAAGTGTATAGGCCAAGGATCTTGACCACTTAAAAAAATATTATTATTAAAAAAATGTTAAGTATAGAAAAAACTGTTCTATTCATGGATAGTGAACATTTGTGCTCTCTCCTATTGAAAACCATCTCAAATAGTTCTAGGAATGATCTTTACAGACCTCACACAAAGTAATAAAAGGAATGTGGCTGCTTATTGTGAGGCACTTCAACATGATTGTGGGTCTAACACAATGCATTCACATGCAATAACAGCATTTCCTCTTTGAATTTTATTCAGTTTACATTTAAAGATGATCTTAATTATTATGCACGTTCCAATACAATACATGAACTGAAACACAGAAATCCTTTGAAATTCAGTTTTCCAAATTTTGCAATATAAAAAAATTCCTTCCAGTAGCACCTTAAAGACCAACTAAGTTAGTTCTTGGTATGAGCTTTCGTGTGCATGCACACTTCTTCAGATACACATGCTTCTTCAGATACTTCTTCAGTGTGCATGCACACGAAAGCTCATACCAAGAACTAACTTAGTTGGTCTTTAAGGTGCTACTGGAAGGAATTTTTTTATTTTGACTATGGCAGACCAACACGGCTACCTATCTGTAAATGAAATTTTGCAATGTTGTTCTCCCGTCAATTAATGTGTACAAAAATGTGTATACTAGAATAAAGTCCTCCTAATTATGCATAAATTAGTGAAAATTATGTTACCATTAGATGGACTTGTTTTACAAAAAATTGTATAGCAGGAGAAATTTGATATAAAATGCTGAGGAAATTCCTTATATAAAATTCACAAACTGCTGTAGAAATGTAGAGAACTGAACCATTTAGAAAATGAGAAATTGAAAGAAACCCAAACTGAAAGTTTCATCCATTCCTATTGCTTTAAAAAGTACCTCCCATACCACACACAGAGAGAGAACTTTACATCAGAGGATTTGTCCCCAGTTTTTACCATGCAAAACAGCAAATAATATGTTTGAATTTGTCAGCTTCTCCATTTTCCTGTGCCTGAAACTCTCTTCCCCTATTTCTTCAGCTTTTGGTCATACCCCAATCCATGAATCTAGCTAGCAGCCCTGTAGCATCATCTGGGGTGTTACCAAGTACTTAAAAGATTTGAGACCTGGGCCACTGACACACATTTGCATGTGCTAATTTAAATATATAGATGCAAATTAAAATGCCATGGAAAGCAAGCCAACTGGTTTCCCAGACAAATCACCCTGATTAACACTTCAATTAATTTCTACCTCAGCTCAAATGACCCCCAAATCAGATTCTCTTCAATTAATTTAAACCAATTACTTTCCCAGCAGATCCTGCTCCAAATAACTTCAGTGCCCTTCAGTTACCCCCAATAGTAATTTTAAATTATTTCCCCAAATTAAAATACTACCCAGTAACCCTGATCACTTCCCCATTCAGTTTCCCCCCAAATTCATTACCAGCCCAAAATCACTCAGGGTCCTTGTGTGCCAAGGCACCCGAGCCACAAAGTTCCCAGGAGAACAATAAAACACACTGACATGGAGTATTTTGGTGTATGGGTTGAAACAGGCCACAACTTTATTGGTTACAGATGTGAGCAGTTTGGCTTAGGCATTGGGGTGAAGCTTGGCTATCACGACTCCAGACATCTGCTGGGAGTCCATGGAAGGGTAAACCACCAATAGTGGGTGCCCTATGACTTACATCAAATAGGGGCACCCAGAGAGGTCCCTGTAGGGGCTGTGACATGGCCCTAACCTCACAAAAGTTGTGACAATTGCTAGAAGATAGGTGAAAACCAAATGGCCGGTGTCAATTTGCCAAGTGGGGGGAAAATCCTACCCAGCCTCAACCATAGCTGTCAACCTTTCCCTTTTTTAAAAAGGGAAATTTCCTTATTCTGAATAGGATTCCATGCAAGAAAAGGGAAAAGTTGACAGCTATGGCCCCAACATGGCGACCAGCAATTGCAATACAGTGGACGCTTGGGTTGTGAACGTGATCCATGCGGGATACACGTTCGCAACCCGCAGTGGCGCATCTGCAGTGATGCAGCCGGCCATAACTTAGGGGGGAGGTGGTATACGTACACCCCTAAGCCGTAAAACTATTAAGGCACGGCTGCCTGGCCACAGCACCGCCCACTGATAAAGATCTGGGGCATTATCCCTATGGATCCACTTCGGCAACTCCCCTGTACATCACCAAACCCTGCCTTCTGAAATCAGCGACTCCTGACTCTTGGTTCTCAGACTGTGAAATTTTTTATCTAGAATCCTAACCCACTATTGAAAGAAAAGAGAAATCTCCGAGAAGGGTGTGTTCACAGCAATGTTTCAAGGACTTGTCTTAAATTAAGTTGTTTATTTACAATTTAGTACTGCATTCCCCTTTAAAATGGATGCAACAAGGAGGAGGAAGGGTCCATTAATTTATCTTTATGTTTTCTTTACAGCTTTTCCATCACCATGAATGCCCAAGGCAATGTATAGCAGTAATTTCTTTTTCTAAAAAAACCAACTTGCCATAAAAAGCAATTATCCCTAAAATCACAACTTTATATGTTTTGTGGTTTTATATTTTTATTTTGTTCTGTGAACCACCCTAAGACCTCCGGGTATAGGGTGGAATATAAATTCAATAAATAAATAATAATAATAAATAATAACTTTATCAATAAAATTGGCGTCTTTCCAGTGTTGACAACCAATCCTGGTCAAGTTGCTGAATTCTGCATTAGCTCTATAGTGATAAAGTTTTGAGCTTATGAAGACATGAGAGTGATGGCATTATGGGATCCCAATAAGGTAGGACATAACTGGGGTGGGAATGTGGCAGGAACAGTCACTAGCAAGTATTTCACGACTGTTTTAAGCAAGAGAGGGGAACCTGCCCCTTTGTATATCGGGGGGTGGGGAGGCTGTATGGAGAGAGTCTCCGCCTTTAAATTCCTGAGAGTTTACCTTAGTGAGGACCTCACTTGGAAAATCAGCATAACTCAGGTGGTCAGAAAGGCCCAACAGAGACTCCATTTCCTCAGGGTCTTGCAAAAGAATAATGGTAAACAACAACTGATGAACTCCTTTTAAAAAAGTTTCCTTTCATATTGTATCACAGTGTGGTATGCTGGCCTGACAGCCATGGACAGAAAGTCTCTACAGAGGGTGGTGAATACAGCACATGATATCATGGGCTGTCCCTTGAGTCCGCTAGATGACATTGCAAGGGATCGTTGCCTTAGGAGAGCGAGAAAAATTCTCAGGGATGACTCACACCCCAGCCATCACCACTTTAATCTTCTACCCTCGGACAGGAGATATAGAAGTATATGCAGTCATATCAACAGGACCCCTGACCATTAGTTCCAGTCATAACCGACTCTGGGGTTGCGGAACTCATCTCGCTTTACTAGCTGAGGGAGCCGGCGTACAGCTTCCGAGTCATGTGGCCAGAATGACTAAGCCGCTTCTGGTGAACCAAAGCAGTGCACGGAAACACCGTTTACCTTCCCGCCGGAGCGGTACCTATTTATCTACTTGCACTTTGACGTGCTTTCGAACTGCTAGGTTGGCAGGAGCAGGGACTGAGCAACAGGAGCTCACCCTGTCTTGGGGATTCAAACTGCCAACCTTCTGATAGGCAAGCCCTAGGCTCAGTGGTTTAACTCACAGCGCCACCCACATTCTCTTACACACACATAAACAAGCAGTTTATTCTGCTTGCTCCCTAACTCATTTTTAACCTTGCACCACTATCTCCAAAACACCACATGGACATTAGTGGCCATTTGATGATTTTTGCTTATGAATTTTATTGTTTAATGTCTTGATTTGTATATTGGGGTACTTTTATAGCTCTGTTTAGAGTACGTAATGTTTTGATAATATAAATGTTTTAAGTCTTTTGTATCAATTCAGTATATTTTCTTTTAATTGTCAAATGATTCTGTGTACATTGCGGCAGCCTTTGGCTATGTGCAATAAAACTGACTGAGACTGAGACACATGGACATTACTTAACTCAGAGCAGTGCTGATAAACTCAGTTAATTACATCAATGGCAACTCAGCCATGATCCTACTCACACCAGATCTGGATGATACGAATAGGGCGCCTGTTGCTGGAGTGGCATACAAAAGATGAAGAGGTAAAAGTAGTAATGATACACTGGGCAAGAGACTTTGGTTACAATATACAGTATGATGATTGGATGAAATTATGGAATGAAAGGCTAAAATTTACGGCATGTACTGCGTTGAAAGAAAATGTAATGAAAATGTTTTACAGATGGTATATAATGCCAGTTAAACTGGCCAAAATGTATAAAACATGCAATAAGTGTTGGAAATGTAAAGAAAAAGAAGGTACTTTCTATCATATGTGGTGGGAGTGTAAAAAGGTGAAAGACTTCTGGGAAATGATATACAATGAATTGAAAAAGATGTTGAAATATACGTTCGTTAAAAAACCAGAAGCCTTTCTATTAGGAATGGTAGGAAACGGAATCAATAAGAGAGACTGTAAACTGTTTCAATATGCAGTGACTGCCGCAAGGATACTTCTGGCCCAAAGATGGAAACAGGAAGAAATTCCAACAGTGGAAGAATGGAGAAGGAAATTGACCGAATATGCAGAATTGGACAAATTGACTGGGAAGATTTGATACCAGAAAGACCAAAAGTTTATTGAGGACTGGGGGAAATTTACAGAATATCTGAAAAATATATGTGATGTACAGACAATGCTTGTTGGTTTTGAAGAGACTCTGTGAAATAGTAGGAAATACTGCAAAAAAGAGAGCAAGAGGAAAAGGAGTGGGGAAAGGCAATATCATGTTTAGAAATCCGTCAATAAATAGAAATTTTTCGAAAGATTGACAGAGAAACTGAGGGAAGTCAAAAATTGAAGCATGAGTGTAAAATAATTTGTTGACTGTATAAAACTTGTTTGGAAAATGAATAAAAATTATTATTTTTAAATAAAAAAGATACGAATAGGGCACCTGGTGAGAACTACAGTAATACGACAAAATTAATATGCAGCTTGACCTGTTTGTGACTGCACACACCTCATTACAAAATGTAGTCCAAATTGATTGGGGGAAATGTCCAAAATGTTCAGGGAGCCATGCATTTGAAGAAACAATAATTTTTTGTTTTGCATAGGCTTTCAACAACGTGATGGACCCTTTACGAATTTTGCAAAATTTTGCAAAAAAGATTTCAAGTAGAGGGGTCGTGATTTTGCCTTCTCTCGAACAGAAGTGTAAAAAGCAAGAGAACGAAATAGAAAATGAGCTTTTGAAGATGCACCCCTCCAAATTGTGGAATGTTGGCATCCAAAATGCATGTGTAAAGGGTTTGTTGCAAGAGCTATAGAACTCTATAGCTTCTTCTTCTTTGGTGATCACTTGTAGCCAAGTAAGATTGTCTTCCATGAACACAGTCTTAAGAGTGAGTCCATAAGTGACTGTGGAGGCCAACTCTGGATCCACACGTCCTTCCACAGAGGGGACATAGGTTTCCAGACAGGAGTTGATGATGGTGAGGGTTTGCCAAATGTGCCTTCCTCTCAAAATGTTTCTCCCTTTCTTCCTGAGTTTGAGCATCTTCAAAGCCCATGACACCTTCGGTAAAAGCTGTTCTCCAATTGGAGCGCTCTCAGACCAGTGTTTCCCAGTTGTTGGTATTTATACTACATCTTTTCCTGTGGCATCATACACTCTGTGGCAGTTGGTTCAGCTGGTAGAACAGTCTTAACCAAGGCTCTTTTGAGCTGGAACTCTGCCATCTCTTATAATAGCAAAGGCTGTCATTGCCATTAGAAGAGAACAGGAGAGACAAGACATCCACGGTGAGTTCCGGAAACTCTTTTTTCTACAAAAATAGCACTGGTTTTAACAGTTAGAGCAAAAAGCATGTGGTGTTGTGCTGCTGTCTGCCTCAGAGTACAGTGGTGCCCCGCAAGACGAATGCCTCGCAAGACGAAAAACTCACTAGACGAAAAGGTTTTGCGTTTTTTGAGCTGCTTCGCAAGACGAATTTCCCTATGGGCTTGCTTCACAAGACGAAAATGTCTTGCAAGTTTGTTTCCTTTTTCTTAACACCGTTAATACAGTTGCGACTTGACTTCGAGGAGCAACTCATAGAACGCGGTGTGGTAGCCTTTTTTGAGGTTTTTGAAGACGTTGGTGATTTTTGAAGCTTTTCCAAAACTTTCCCGACACCGTGCTTCGCCAGATGAAAAATTCGCTAGACGAAAAAACTCGCGGAACGAATTAATTTCGTCTTGCGAGGCACCACTGTATCAGTTAGTCTTTAAATGTTAGTCAGTCTTAGATATATATCTATGTAAGTTCCCAATTCGATTGGGAGCTGCCCAGAGTGGCTGGGGAAACCCAGCCAGATGGGCGGGGTGCAAATAAATTATTGTTATAGCATCTTAAACATCCGCCTGCATTGTAGATTTTAATCTGCAAGTGCAAGCACACTAAGTAAAAGTTATATGTTATTTAAACGTTAAAAGAGAGTGTTTTGTGTCTTTTTAAAAGAAGGTGCCATTTTGTGGCAAGGAATCTTCAGAAATTTGTAGGTGGATGCAGCAGATGTTGGGGGAGGCCTCTGAGTGAGCATCTCCACTTAAGTCATCTGCAAGGTGCTACTAGAGACATTCCAAGGCTATCTGCTATCACATGCAAGTTCCCAGAAAACTTGCCACCAAAGGTAGAGTATCTCATACCAAGTCACTTTAATGTTCTCAGTGTCACACAGTTCATCTTGTCCTACCCCAGAAGCTGTACAGATTACCCCAGAAGGAGTACAATTTGTCCCCCCACCAGAGCTACTACCCCTCTTCTAACACCCTAAATGGAAGGTATATAGTTCTGGTATTGTGTTGATTTGGTTTTACTGGTTTCACACTTTGAATGGTTTTTAAAATGTTATTGCTGCCTTGGAAACTCAGGGATAAATAATATTTGTATTGGAGTAAAAAAGACAAATGTCCTTTTTAATCCACTGAAATGCACACACATACGGATGCTTCTAATCTAACATGAAAAATAATTGAGCTGTTAGAACTCTTTCTCCATATTAATACTATGTTTTCATTTATACTTTTATGTTCTATATGTAGTTCTCCTTACATCTTCCTGCTGTTGCTTTTATCCAAGCTGGGCTGAATACTGTTCCTTCCAAGGGACCATTTCATTCCCTGCAAAAGTGGGGGTATATGTGACTTCTGATGGGCAAAATTAATGAAGTTTCCGTGGGTGGGCTTGCCTTTAAAGATGAGTTAGCCAACTTGTTTCATTTTTGAAAAAGCAAAATAGAAACTTTGCCACTACTTTAGGCTGTTGTTTGAATGCCTTTAGCAAACAGACAGTGTTCACTTTCTAACTTTAAATATAATGTGTCTACTTTTCTTCTTGCAAAAAATAATATATCAGTAATAAACCTAGTCCAGTATATATATATTACTGCTTTTAACAGCTGGCAAACTGGTACAGAAAGTGGGAGGAGGGGAAAGCAACACAGTCTCAGAGAAGAGCCACAGGTAGATTGCAAAGGCATGTGTTGGACTGTTCAGGTTAAAATACGTGCAGCTGATTGCTTGAGCAGATCCTGCACAACTTTCAATGCATTTTTGAGGTTGGCTTGAACTTTAACTTGCAACTTCAAGGCCATCCGGAAAAATAGAAAATAAAATCAAAATGGAGTTTAAACTACTCCTACTGGAATTTATTCTTAAAAAAATGTTTTGTGTTTACATTTGGGGTGGGGCCATATGAATGATTGTGATTAGCTGTGATATCTGGAAAAAAGATGGTCCAGATAAATGATTGTAATATATGTTATAATATAATAGAAAATAAAGGGCAGTTGTGGCAGCATATCAAGGAATGCAACAGAAATATCATGGATGTAAGGATGGGAAGTCAAAATAAATAAATTAATTAAATATTGAAATATTGAAAGTTAATTGATATTGCATGTCAAAACCCCAAGCCATCCCCCATGAGAATAAAGACACAAGGACACAGATTTTTAGGTTAATGTTAATGGGCAAAATTTGGGCCACAACTTTATTGTAAGGTTACCAGATTTTTTTTCAATGAATCCAGGGACACTTTTCAACTTCAATGGATTTTGTATGGGGACTGATTTGTAAATCCGGGGACTTCCTCGGGAAATGGGGACATCTGGTAACTTTTAGAAGACATCTAAAGGCAGCCCTGTTTAGGGAAGCTTTTAATGTTTAATAGGTTATTGTATTTTAGTGTTTTGTTGGAAGCCGCCCAGAGTGGCTGGGGAAACCCAGCCAGATGGGTGGGGTATAAATAAATTAATAATAATAGTAATAATAATTACTTCATTGGTTACAGAATGTGAGTGGTATTGGCTTAGGCATTAGGATCAACAGACTATATCCGACTTCTGCCCGCTTTGCAGGGAGCCTGGTAAGGGTAAACCACCAGTAGGGGGAGCCCTGCCAATGTGGATCGACTTGAGCACCCCCTGGGTTCCCGCAGGGGTCGTGGCATGGCCCTAGCCCTTTCCTGGGCTTCAGATGAGATCCACAGCCCTGGATTCCTTTAACGGAATACCCCTGAGCACGGAGGGGCAGGTGATGGCTGCACCTTGCCTCTCTCCCAATTCTATTCCAATGCCTAACCACACCACAAAGGAGCTGGCACCATGTGGAAGGTGTCGGAATCTCCACTGCGACCGAGCTGATAAAGCTCATCTTCTGGAATTGCCCCCTGACGTGATTAACGACCTGAGCCTTTGATGAGGCTCCAAGCACATTCCCATTCAGCAGAGAATCAAAGCAGCACACAGAAGTGATGAGATTTATGGCTACATCGCTATGCTTTATTTTCTAGCTACACAAACAGAAAAGAAATCATCCTCTCTCTGTGAAAGGCAGAGAGCAACTGAAAAACAAAGGAACGGGAAACCAGTAACGTCACATCCATCTACCGTGAGACTTCCAACAGCCTGGAATGTCTCTGGAATGTAAACAGAGTCTTGTGACTCCAAAGCACTGCACAGTGGCAAACAGAAACTAACAGAAGGAAGTGAAGAGGAAGGGGCTGAAGCTGCATATCCATGGCGCGAGACTGAAAAGGGGTGATTCAGCATTGTGCCATGGTTTAAACTGACCCCAGCCATGCCCCCAAGCTGCCAGATTGGCTGCTTGGCTAATTGGCATGGTCAGGCTTCCCCAGCATAAGGCGGGACGCAGTCCCGACCCCCACGCTGAGGGGGGAGGCTTTGTGGCTCATCCACAATGTGTCCCCACAAAGAGGTAGAGCCAATATGTCAAATTTTGTGGGGGGGGCATACCTAGTTATATATATATATATATATATATATATATATATATATATATATATATATGCAGGTTTTGGTGTCTTCGGGTGTCTTCCCGTGTAAGAGTTGGGGTGTCTAGGCGACGTTTCGACGAGGTCTCACTCGTCATCTTCAGGCTGGTGCTTTCGGCTTCTTGTTACTGGAACAGAGCAGGATCTCAGTGTTTGAGTTCCTATAAATACTGTTGTATTAACAGTCCCCAACTTAATTCCCACATGCTTCCAACTTAAATTCCACTCTAAAACCCCAGCTACCGAAAGGATCCTGAAACGAACTGAACTATCCCTAATCAGAAACGAAATACATAAGAAAAGATACCTACTAAACCAAACCAACAAAGATCTGCTCACTCTTCACCTCAAACTCTGTAACAAAATCCACCCTGCACTCTGGGACAAATGCAAACAACTAGCCGTCTGGAGAGCTGAAACTGAGACCTCACATAAAACAGACAGACACACCAACAAACTCCACAAACTAGAGAAACGCCAGAAGCCCAGCCACCCTCCACAACAACCCATGAAACAAACAGTACATAACATATCAGACAGGATCCTCACCTCAACTGAAACCAAAGTACTCTCCAAAGGTTTCAACTTTGCAGTCGCCCCGAGACGCATCCCCACGGAAAACATCATATGCGGAGTCGAAGCTAGCCTAACCAAAATCAACCCAGATGAAGCCAATAAAATCAGACTTGAAGTCACCAACATCCTCTGCTCCAGCAAACCACCCAGAAGCAATTTACACAAAGAAGAACAGAAAGCACTCACCAACCTGAGGAAAGACAACAACATAATCATTCTCCCAGCAGATAAAGGTAATGCCACTGTTGTGATGAACACATCGGACTACCAAGCAAAACTATCAAATCTACTCCAAGACCCTACCTACCAACCTATAAAAACAGATCCCACCACCTATCTGGAAAAAACCACCAAATCCAAAATAAAAGCCTCTCCTATCAGTGAAGAAATCCAGCTAAGAATCATCCCCAGAGAAAAATCATCCAGATGCCCCAAACTCTACGGTCTCCCCAAGATACACAAAGAAGGAACACCACTCAGACCAATAGTCAGCTCCATAGGCTCACCTCTACAAAATCTCGCTAAATTTCTCGCTAAGCAACTTCAGCCCTATGCAGAATCCATCGCTTCACACGTTACAAACTCCTTCCAGTTCATAGAAACAATAAAGAAGCAAAACCTACATCCCGATGACCTACTTGTGAGCTTCGATGTTGTATCTCTCTTCACACAAGTGCCCATTAATGAAGCCTTGACAGCCATTCAAAACAAATACAATCCCCCCGAATACATCCTGGACCTGACCAACCACTGCCTAACCAACACGTACTTCATCCACAATGGACAAAGATACAAACAGATAGAAGGAGCACCTATGGGATCACCCCTCTCACCGGTCATCGCAAATTTGTACATGGAACACTTTGAAACCAATGCTTTAGACAAGTCAGAACACAAACCCAAACTTTGGCTCAGATATGTTGACGACACCTTTGTAATTTGGCCACACGGGAAAGAAAAACTAGATAGCTTCCTCACACATCTCAACAGCCTACACCCCAAAATACAATTCACTATGGAAATAGAAGCCAACAACCAACTTCCCTTCCTTGACGTCCTAATCTACAAAAAACCTGATGGCTCACTAGGACACACTATCTACCGGAAAAAAACACACACCAACCGCTACTTACATGCACAATCACACCACCACCCTGCACAAATAAACTCCGTAGCCAAGACTCTCATCTCCAGAACCAAACGCCTGGCTGACAAAGACCACTTGACAACTGAGTTACAGAATCTCTCAAATGTGTTAATCGCCAATGGATACCAGCAAAACAGGGTTACGAAGCTAATCCAAAAAGAAACACCCCCCAAAAACCAAGACACAGAAGAAAACAATGGCATGGCCCTCCTTCCTTATATCAAGGGCACTACAGATAAAATTAGCAAAATCCTCCATAAACACAATATCAAAACAGCCTTTTGCACCAACCAAAAAATAGCCAATATCCTCAGAAACCCCAAAGATAAAATCCAGTTGGAAAACCAAGGGGTCTATGAAATACCCTGCAAAGTCTGCCCAGCCACGTACATTGGACAAACAAACAGACGAATAAATGCACGTATCGCAGAACACAAGAATGCCGTCAAAAAAGAAGAAAAAACTTCCTCTCTTTTCCAACACATGAAAGAAACAGGACACGAAATTAATTTTGCAGATTCCAAATTGCTCTTTAACATGGAACATCACCACAAGAGAATAATCATGGAAGCCATCGAGATAGAGAAACACCCTCACAACATGAACAAGCGTGACGACACGTCCCGCCTGCCAGACATCTGGAAATTAGCCCTCCCCACAAAAACCGACACCAGCACCAGAGGCACACAGAACGCCATCACCAATCAACCACACCAGACCCAAACCCAGACCCTCTCCACAGATAAATTACAGACACCATCCAGTAGCCAAACCATAGTGGCACCTCCGGATGCTGCACCCCCCTGCAATCCCTACACAGATCTGGCTGGCACAGGGCACAAAACCACAGCTCGCCCCTATACACGAAGCCAAGCCAGAGCACAACTAAGTGCAGTACAGCCATCTTCTCAGAAAAACTCTTCACAAGCTCAAGAGGTCAAGACACGAAAGCTTTAGCAACTAATCCACACCTAATGACCCACCTAAGTGGTACTCAGAATATCACTCAAGAAATCACTCAAGATATCCCTCAAGTAATTAAGGAACAAAAGAAGAAAAGGCACACTAACCTGGGAACTTCCTCTCTGCCCAGAACGTTGGAGGCTATACACCACACCCCCTCAACAGTATTTATAGGAACTCAAACACTGAGATCCTGCTCTGTTCCAGTAACAAGAAGCCGAAAGCACCAGCCTGAAGATGACGAGTGAGACCTCGTCGAAACGTCGCCTAGACACCCCAACTCTTACACGGGAAGACACCCGAAGACACCAAAACCTGCATTCCTGTACCCGTGAAAATCTACGAAAGCATATATATATATATATATATATATATATATATATATATATATATATATATATACACACACATATACACACACACACACACACACACACACACACACACATATATATATATATATATATATATATATATATATATATGAAATAGAAAAGATTGTCCAGTACCAGAGATTGACAGAAGCAAGTCCAAAAAGTTCATTTCCTCCTTTTGCTGATGCATAATTGTCCACCTTGCCCGCTGTTTAAGAGCATGGTTTTGGTGGGCTCCACACAGTAGATACAACATTAAAATCAGCCCATAGTCAGATTTGCTTTTGTATCACATATTCCATCACCTTTTATTTCAGTTCTAATAGCGTATTCTCAGATTTAGTGCCGGCTGCTCTAACTTGTATGTGTCTTAATATATATACTGATATAAAACACTTCTGAATGGCACGGTGCTGGCTAGAGCCTTTTAAAAAAAATATTTATGCCCCCTTCAGATTTTTTTTTAAAAGCTTTTAAGTTTGTTATATAGCTTTGCCATTTCTGCCACAGTGTTATACCGTTTCTAGAAATCATTGCAGTAAAACTTCATGTTAACGTCACTGAGATATTAAAAGTGAGATATAAAATGTCTCGTGATATTTGATATGTGTGTGTATACCAAAATAATTCTATGAAATGTTTGCAACACTTTTTGTCCCTGCTGAATGGAACTTTTAAAGTTAGGCCTTTGGAGAAAAGTACTTTTAAGTGAAAATATGAATTGTGTGCATTGTGTTACTAATTAAGTAATTACCGGTAAGTCCCCAAGAAAATTTAATTGCTTCTAGGCAAAACTACACGTTACGTGCATATAAGTAACCAAATTAGGGACACCCCTTTTGTTTTAGGAAATGTTCCTTCACGATGGGATGATTAAGAAGAAAAAGTGACCGGGGGAGGGATTATCAAACCCCATCCCACCCCATCATCCTCCACTTCAAATAGCCCTCTCAGAAAAACCCTTTTTAAAAAAACCAAAAGCATGGTCAGAACTTCATTATATGCATTTCTGTGTAGGTTATAGTTATCCCCTTAGACATCTTATAAACTGAAGTATGAACTGAGCCTTTGCCATGCTCTGAGTTCTTTTTAAGTGAACAATTTGCCAACTGAGATTTGTTGACCAGATTGGTATATTGGTGGAGAAGTAAATTTGGGGAATGATTGAATGAATGCAGGAATGTAGAATTTTAAGAGTTCTTATGAACGAAGAAGATACCCTCCTCTCATTTGAGTAGCTGAGAATTATGTGGAAACTCACGGGGTTTTTTTTGTAAATGACTTGCTTATTTTGTTTCACTTATAGCATTTTTTGAAATGGATGGAGATGACAAAATATTGTTTTAAAAGGTTGTGGGTTGTTTGTTTTTTTTTGCCACACTTCCTGTAGCAGATGTCTGCAGGAAACCCATAAGCAGAACATGGGTACCAGATCATTCTTCCTTCCTGCAGTTTCTAGCAACTGATATTCAGAAGCACAACTGCCTCTGACAATGGAGAAAGCCCAGCAGAAACTGCTTTGCATGATGCTAGGGTCGATTAAGGTTCCCGAAACAAAATCTTAAATCTTCCTGTATGTATATGTAGCCTCTCCAAACCATTTGATCCTACTTTCTTTGAATTGACTTATCAGCCAAATTCAAATGAGCTTCCATGTGAAAGGAGGTTGTGTTTGGAGCATTGCAGATTGGATCAATATCTAGGCGAAAAATTCCCCTTTGTTTACTATGAGTCCAAAAGCTATT
Source organism: Podarcis liolepis (assembly GCF_965112155.1). Classification (NCBI taxonomy): domain Eukaryota; kingdom Metazoa; phylum Chordata; class Lepidosauria; order Squamata; family Lacertidae; genus Podarcis; species Podarcis liolepis. The sequence continues at coordinate 72,284,514 of NC_139560.1, read as the reverse complement.
TAATTCAAATCTCTCCAGCAGGACATTAATCTCTGGGACATTAATTGCCTATTTAATAACTCTACATTGCTAATTAGGCTACTAGAGTGATAGCTGGTATTTCTGCAGTTTGGTTTCTAGTGAAGTGTGTTCATCAAGGGAAATTTGGAAATTTTCATTCTACTCCTTGCTTGAAAGAACATGGATCTACTACTTAGTATAGTTTTGTATAACTCAGCCCTCTTTAGATATTACAGCTGCAAAAGGGCAACAAGAGTAGAAAAGAGCTACAGAACTGCACTTTTCATCCTCCCTTCTCCCCCCATGTTCAGCCTCCCCATATCCATCGGTAACTCCTACAGTGGAGACCCTTTTCTACTTTTGGGGGCTCCATGTGTTCTTGATGAAGGACCTTGATCTCTCAGGCTTCAAAAAACAAATGGGGAACCTCCCTGCTGCAGAAATTGCACCAAGCACAGAGAAGCTAGAAGGAGCCATGCAACGATGAGGCAGAATTTGATGTGGGAACCCATGGCCATTTTCTACTTGTGTTGCCCTTGACATCTATGAGGGCTGAAGCAGCTGAAAAAAAGAGGTGGTTTTGAATGCAGAGCTGCAGGTGGTGTTCCGGGCACTGGGAACACCATCGTGGGAGTCCTCTTCCTACTTAAACTCTGAGGCAGTAAATGCCGTATTTTACAACCTCACATCTGAGATGAATAGCTAAACCCACTAAACCCCCGCAGCTAGTGAGCAAGAATAAGTAAATCCATAAATAAAACATCTTGAATGGAAAGGTTTTGGTTCGTCCTTTAATTTGTGTTTCTAGGGTTTATAAACAAAGTGGAATTTCCAAATTCAGAACTGTGAATGCAAAATCCTTTGAAGTTGTCTGCTTATGTTAATTGTAATCTAAACTTGATTAAACAAAGTATACTAAGCAGAACTTTCTCTCCATCTACCTACTAGTTGCACTCCAAAGGAAGCCTAAAGTTAAATTCTCTTCAACATGGGGTAAGGGGATAGCTTTTATGTGTCTGCTTAATCCAAATATTCATGGGTAAGATCAATTTGTGGCATTCACTTCTTTTTTTAAAAAAAATAATGTTAGGTAACAATCAGATTCAATACACATGCTTAAAATACATTTGGAAGTGAAGTCTGTTTTCATTGATGTAGCAGATGGGTTTCTGGAAAAGATAAGAGGAACTCGGTTGGAGGTAGACCAGAGGCTATTTTTGACATCTTGTTAGAGGGACAGATGATGCAACAGTAACTTAAATAAAAATTTTGTAGCCTTGAGTCATGTTTAGCAGAAATCAATTCAGAGTTCAAATGAGTTGAAAATGCTTCATGTGTGTTTTCAAGGTTGAAATTGTCTTTTACATTGTGAAAATTCCTTGAAGTTTCCTGCCGTACAGTGGGATTTAGCATTCTTGTTTACCCTTCACTCATCCAAATTAAAAGCACAAATGCAATGTTATGTTTTCAGAATAGCTATTTGGTAACCAAACTTACCGTATTTTTCGCCCTATAGGACACACTTTTCCCCCTCCAAAAATGAAGGGGAAATCTGGGTGCGTCCTATGGGGCGAATGCAGGCTTTCGCTGAAGCCTGGAGAGCGAGAGGGGTCGGTGCGCACCGACCCCTCTCGCTCTCCAGGCTTCAGGAAGCTCTGCGCAACCTTCGGGAGACCGGCTCTGAGGGTTGCGCAGAGCTGCCTGCAGTCCCTGGCTCAGCACAGCTCTGCGCGGCCATCGGGAGCGAGGCGCTAAGTCCCGCCCCGCTCCAGATGGCGGTGCAGAGCTGCCTGCAGTCCCGGGATCAGCGCAGCTCTGCGCGGCCACCGGGAGCGGGGCGCTAAGTCCCGCCCCACTCCGGATGGCGGCGCAGAGCTGCCTGCAGTCCCGGGATCAGCGCACTTCTCCCCATCGCCAGCCCCACAAGCTCGGGGGACAGTGGGGAGGCAGAGCGTGCCTTCCCACTGTTCCCCGACCTCGTTCTTCCAGCCCCGCACCTGGGGGGGGGAAATAATTTTTTTTCTTTATTTCCCCCCAAAAAAACTAGGTGCGTCCTATGGGCCGGAGCATCTTATGGGGCGCAAAATACGGTATATTTATGTTTTCTGCTCCAAAGTATTGTCCAAGGTCTGCAGACATGTGGATAATAAAGTTTTTTTTTTGTTTGTTTTTTAAAGGTGAAGACATTTTTGCTCCTGGCTGCCTGTGGGATATGTGGATAATTGGGCTGGTTTAAAATTAGAACTCTTAACAGGGGTTGACATGTACACAGACTGGGGAAGTCTATATATATGATTGAAAGAAACCTCTTATTTTCTAGAGTTCATTATCACATGGCAAGAGACCTGCATTATGCACACACTTGTAGTATATACAGTGGTACCTCGGGTTACAGACGCTTGAGGTTACAGATGCTTCAGGTTACAGACTCCACTAACTCAGAAATAGTACCTTGGGTAAAGAACTTTGCTTCAGGATGAGAACAGAAATGGTGTGGCGGCAGCGGGAGGCCCCATTAGCTAAAGTGGTACCTCAGGTTAAGAACAGTTTCAGGTTAAGAACAGACCTCCAGAATGAATTAAGTTCTTAACCCGAGGTACCACTGTATACACATGTTCTGTGAAATCAGGGTGTAGTTCAGGGGTGTAGATGATGTGCACATATCCTCTCACCTGCCTGCCATGTGTTCAGTGATACTTTGAACTATCCATTGCACATTGATACAAATGTTGCATCTTGTGGTTTATTTACCTGTGGTTTCACCTATACAGATTTTCCTGTGACTCTTGTCATCAGGTGATGGACTTGCATGTGTGAACATGCATACTTTCCTTACGGATACCATTCTTGTTTCTTGTATGGGATTGGAGGAAGGCTACCCAGTTCTTTATTTCTTTCATAATTTTTGATCCTTCCCTTCCTCCCACAGGAGCCCTGAGTGGCAGATAAGCTATTAAAAAGGCAAATAAAATGAAATAAAGACATTGAAAAACAATAGGGAGTCCTAAAAGCAGTCACATACCCTTATTAATAATAATACCAAGGTTGCCAGCAACAGGTTTTTTTAAACCATCAAATACCTGGTAATCAGGGTGAACATTCTTCCTGAATGAAATAGACACAGGCACAAGATGGTTTCTATTGGAGGGGGTGGTACTCTTTTGGGTACTTGGACCCTAAATCTTTTAAGACTTTATGTCCTAGTCCTGACACCTTGAATCGAATCTGGTAGCTACCTTGCTGACAGCCAATGTGCTGCTTTCAGGTTTAGTGACACATGGTCCCATCAGGTTGCTCCAATTACCAACCTAGAGATGATATTGTGCACTAGCTGCAGCCTTCAGACCATTTTCAGGGGTAGCCCTATATACAGCATGTTGTATTATTCCAAGAGGGAGGTCGCTAGAGTATGCACAGCTGAAGCCAGGCTGTTGTGGTCCAGGAATTGACATAGGTGGCAAACTAGCCAAAGCTGGGCTTAAGCACTCCAGTGGGACTCCAAACACAGATTGGATCCTCCAGTACTCCCATACTATAAACCAGTTCCTGCAGAACGAGTGCAGCTCCTTCCAGAACAGATTGCACTGGTCCTGATACCAAAATTAGAAGTGTGGCCGCAAATGTCTAGACCAGCTTTTCCCCATCCTGGTGCTGTGCATTTTACAAATCCCATCAGCTCCAGCCTACGACGCCATCAATGGTAAAGGGTTATTGGAGTTGTAGTCCAAAGCCTCAGGAAGATATCAGGTTGAGAAGACCGGTCTTCACTGCTCTGAACCAGTTAATGACAGAAAAGGGGAAATATGCCATGAATCGGGGCCAAAGGATTTCCCCCCCTTCCACTCACATTTACTAGTGAATGTGTCAAATGTGAAACCCAGCTGTGGTCACCTGATCATGTGAAACAATATGTTTTGAAACCAACTGGATCTGCTTAAGTTGTTGGAGTTTTCTCTTCAGAATTTATGACATCTCCTCAATCAACCAACCAACCACCAGTGTTGAAATCAATGCCACCTTCTACTGTGATGTTTGGACAATGGATTTATGAAGTGGAGTGGACTTCAAAATAGCCACTTGCTAAATCATCTGTGATGAGTAAAACAGTGCTTTTGGTGAACAGGAAGAAAAAGGAAAACATATAAGATTGTTGTTACCTCAGCTCCCACCAGCTTGAAATGACTAACATATGCAGGTATGGCCCAAATCCATAAATCCTCATATAAACCTCCATACCTACCTAAGTGCAAACTTAAGCAATCGGGAATGGATTCATTCACATCCTCTCAGAACAGATGATTAGGCCCAAGTCAATATTCCTAAATGTCTTGCTTAATAAACTCTCAGGTATGCATCCTCAACAACAGGTCGACTCTAGTCCTTCTGATGTGCCAAGTTCCAGAAGCTTGATTCTTTGAACACTTGTGCTATCATACAACTGACTTATACTCCTGTCAGAATCCCCTGTGACCATTTGAAGAGCTGGGTAATGTGCAGGTTTTGCCCTGTCTCACATTAATTAGATTGCTCTACAGAGGCTACTTTTTTTTTCCTGGAGGGCTGCCTAATGACATTGTAAAGAGCAGAAGTGGTGGTGCAACCATTTAACTCCTGCATGGTTAATTAATGATACAGAGGCAGCAGAGCTTGAAATAATAATAATAAAAATAGCCCCTTCACTTCGCTGCAAAGCCAGAACAAGCTGAGGTGAAATGGGCAGCTGGAAATCCAAACTGTAATTATTTGCTGTGTTTGCAATTGGTGGAGATTTTGTTCACACAGGGCGTGTCTGGGTCTTTTATCTGAGGGCGGGGAGAAGGGAGCCTCTTAAAGCTGCTGTCTTGTTCCCTCACTTTATTCGCACTCTGGTACTCCCCTTAATGAGTGCAAGAGGGGATTCATCGTGTGGAATAATAATCTGAGTATTTGGTAGTTGAGAGCAGCTTCCCATGACAACTGTGTACATGATCATGAAACATAATTGCTGTTGCTTCTCCACTCTGAATCTGTTTGTTTGATTTTCAAGGCATTTTGTACAGCTTTGAAAAGCAATGTTCTCTCTCTCTCCCTCTCCCTCACTCTCTTGCTTTTGCTTCTCCCTGCAACCCCCGTTAATGCCATGTTTTTGACAGCTGATTCTTATATTGCTGATAATGGTTCTTACTCTTCCATGGATCCATTTCATGCTGCCTCCAGGTGGCATGGAAAGAAACTGCATTGGTATCTTCTCCCAAGCCATCTCAGCCATTCTACAGGTACTGAGGCAAAGTAGGAAATGGGCAGGTGGGGACTGCCATTTTCATGCTTCTCAGAAGAGAGGCTCTAAGTCCACTTGCTAGTTGTGGATCATAACAGAGGCCATAGAGCATTCATGGAGAAAGCCGTTTAGGTTCAGTGATGTGTTTTGGTGGATTCAACCATTTAAGGAGGAGCTGGAATCCTCATTGTGCTCATTCAGTGCCCATTAATGCTAGTCATCATGGTCCACAGTCAGTGAAGAGAGAAGTTGTAGTCTAGCAACTGGGGTGGGGATGAGGGGAGTGGCATTCTGGCAATTCAGCCAGAGGCCATACACCTTGTCCAGCATGAAGGAGGGACAACAGCGATATCTTATCAATTTTTTGTAGAATTTTTACTTGTTTTCTGTCCTTGTCTTACTTACATACGGTACCCTCTTTCCCTTTCTTTTGAGGAGTATACTCAGAAGATTGATACATTTTACTGGCCCCTCTTCTGTTGATTAAAAAACAACAACAAGCTCACATCTAAACCTATTGGCAGAAATATCAAGGAGATTTAAGGTTTATGTAGTAACCCAAAAGATTAGAGCATTGAATCAATAACGATTTATATTAGTAGCATCTTCTTCTTCGGCGAGCACTCGTAGCCAAATAAGATTGTCTTCCCTGATCACGGTCTTAACAGTGAGTCTGTAAGTGACTGTGGAGGCCAATTCTGGATCCACATGTCCTTCCACAGTGGGGACATAGGTTTCCGAGCTGGAGTTGATCATGGTGAGGGTTTGCCAAATGTGCCTTCCTCTTAGAACGTTTCTCCTTTCTTTCTGAGTTTGAGCGTCTTCAAAGTCTATGACACCTTTGGTAAAGGCTGTTCTCCAGTTGGAGCGCTCGGAGGCTACTGTTTTCCTATTGTCAGTGTTTATACTGTATTTTTAAAATATTTGCCTTAAGGAAGTCTTTTAAACTTTTGCTGACCACCAGCATTACACTTTCCATTTTTAAGTTTAGAATAGAGCAGTTGCTTTGGAAGATGATAATCAGACATCCGAACAACATGACCAGTCCAACAAAGTTGATGTTGAAGAATCATTGCTTCGAGACTGATAATCTTTGCTTCTTCCAGTGCACTGGCCTTAGTTTGCCTGTCTTCCTAAGAGATATGTACAATTTTTGGGAGACACCATTCATGGAATCTTTTGAGGAGTTGGAGATGGCATTTATAAGTGGTCCATGTTTCACAAGCATACAGTAAGGTTGGTAGTACAATAGCTTTGTAAACAAGCATTTTGGTTTCCCTGCAAATGTCCCAGTCCTCAAACACACTGCACTTCAGTGGGGAGAAAGCTGCACTCACAGAGCTCAGGCAATGCTGGATTTCAGCATCAGTGTCAGCCTTTGTGGAAAGATAACTGCCCAGGTAGTGACCAATACTTTCCAGTGTTGCACCATTGAGTTGGATTTGTGGCACTGCAGAGGGGTTGTTTTTGTGCTTGTTGGTGCAGCACTTTGTGTGGTTTTTTTGGATGTTGAGGGATAGACCAAGCTTTTCATAAGCTTCTGCGAAGATATTTAGGATGGCTTGGATGTCATCTTCTGAGTGTGCACACACTATATTGTCATCAGCATATAGAAATATGGCAGTAGTTTAAGTACTAGCCAGTGCTACCCTTGTGGATACATCTAAGTGGGGAATATTTCTATTTGCTCTTTTAACAGAACCATTGTGAATTTGAATTCCTGGGCATAGATTTTGATAGTGTACTTCAAATGTGGGATTAGATGAATTCATCATTTAAGATACATAAACTTAACAAAAAAGTATTTCTCTTAGTTGCAAGTTTCTTCTTTCTCATTCGCTGTTAGAAGAAGAGTAATGTTGCCGGACTACCATTAAGAAGGGGCTGTGGGAGCAGTGTGGTTGAGAGATTGTGGACCCGAGTTATGTGTTGCAACATCTGATATTCAAATAATAGTTGAGAGATAAGCTTCTAATTTAGGCAAGTCACTGTCTCCCTTAGGGAGCCACCCGACTGCCATGCAAAATTTGACGAAAATTATAATACTGGCCTACTCCACAGGGTTATGGTGAGTATTATAGATATAATATATATAACGAAACCACATGGGGAAATGCCCACATAAATGCTAAAGTTTATTTCATTGCGGCTTGCTTTTCTGAACTTTGACTATCTATATTATACTGTGCTCTGTTATGCTAGGTGTCTATCCTGGGAGATTTTTTTTCCTGCAGCCTTGCATGGATCAGGATTTACACCAATGTGAATGAGAGTAAAATTGGGCCTTTAATTATCTTTCTCAAAGATAAAAAGGTCTGTTGACTTGGTAACCGTGGATAAAAGCATAAAGCAATTAGTGGAGACAACATAGAGGTAATTCCTAGCAATGTCTCTAGGGGGGGAAATGTTTGGCTTCAATGCACAAATTGTTTATGTACATTGCCCTGAAGTTTCTACTTCTGTACCAAGAGAAGACTGATAATAAAAGCTGTAATAAAATTCGACCCCCCCCCTCCAAAAAAGGCCTCAAAAATTGGCAAAGAACAAGCAGACATACATAAAGTCTTGTGTATTAACAGACCTCTACATCTCATGTGTATGGTTGGGTAGACATGATAATCTCACTTTTAAGGTCACACAGATTAGCAGGGGAAGTCGTTTGCAAGAATGTGTGAATACTTTCCACAGATATTTCTGCTTTACCAAAAATATTTCATATTCAGGGCATTTATCCACAAAAGTGAATGCATAATTTTCAGAAGGGTGGCATTTTTCAAATGTTTTTCTCAGTTCATATCCTATTGTAAGATCAGCCCCTTTCAAAATATTAATTGGTTTTCTCTGTGTTCCTACCTTTCCTTGTCCAAATTTTGTCTGTCTTGCTGCTGCAGATGACATAAGACTGTTACTAAAAGAGCACTTTTGTGTTCTGTTGACTTATTTTTTTCCTCCCCCCCCCCACCCCCGGATCCACAACAACAGTTTGGAAACATGCAGTTTTATTTGGGATGCTAATCTGTAGTTGTAAATATCTTTATTCTAAAAATTGAACCCTAGAGGTACACATGGCATCTGCATCCCTAGACATTTGGGAATTGAAGAAGGAGAAAGTTGGTTTGTTGAAAACCAGATGCTTGTGAAAAGTTGTACAAAGTCACTGCTTCTCATTGGTGGAGAGGGAGCCTGGCTCAAGATTAAATTGGGTGTCTTCCCATAATTGGGCAAGTTGTGTAACTGTCACTTCTCTATTCAATGTATTGAATAGGGTTGCCGGACTGTGGCAGCCAACATATGAGTGTCATTTATCAATGGTCATCTGAACCAGCTCTGAAAACTTTGCTATCTATAATGCACTTCACATTATGTTGTTTTCTTGGCTTTGTATAAAAACTGGTTAACTTGAAGGCCTGGAAAATGCAGCCATATTTTTCTCAGTGGGTGGCATTCTGGATTGAGATACATGCAGGATGAGTTAGAGTGGGTTAAATTTACCCCCCCCCCTGTTGGTTATAACAAATGTAACAAAATGCAAAGCTCACTCTTTGACTGTTGCAAGCAAATCCTATCTCAATCCCACATTGAGGCTACTAGCCTTTACTCACTTACCTGGAAATAATCCCTACTAAACTCAGTGGGTCTTGTTTCTTGTAGAAGGCAGTAGAGGTATGGGGATGTTCCAGAGTACAGTGGTACCATGATTTAAGACCGTAATCCATTTCGGAAGTCCTGTTTTAAAACAAAGCGGACTTAAAACAAGGCATGCTTTTCCATAGAAAGTAATTGAAAATGGATTGATCCTTTCTAGACAATGAAAAACACCCCCTAAAACAGCAATTTAGCACGAATTTTACTGTCTAACGAGACCATTGATCCATTAAATGACAGAGATGGGTTGTCAAGAGGAGATTTTTGGATTTGTGAGACACTGGGGAACATTCTGGAACAAGCCAGACCTGTACAAGAGAGACAGACTTCTCATTAGCCAGGATGGAATTGGGCTACTGATGGTTTAAATAAAGAAGACCGCAAAGCAACTTTTAAGCTGATTGTAGGATGAATATATTTCTTTCTTATGACGATCTTGAACAATGGGGCATACCTCATACAATAAATTAAATATACCTAAAGAGTACAGGTTACTGGATGTGTACAGTGGAGTTTTACAGTATTTTCTGTTTTCACATGCATTGTTGACAAAGTTCATAAGGAAAATCTATTTTGTAACAGAAATAAAGATTACAGAAGTGCATTAACAATGTTAGCGCTAAATGTAAGAATGAACAGTCGTGTCGTTTTACCCAGCAACAGTTCATACGACAAATTCCATAATAGATTATGAATCAATGAGAAGATCTAAACTACTATCTGGCAGAGCTCTTTTAATGGCTAATAAAAGATGCTTTTTGAATCGAAGTATGTAAAGAACTGTAGACTCAAGCGTGAGACTGCAATTGTTCATAATGAAATAAATTGGTACGCTAAGCTCTGCAGGGCCGGTGGAACCATTTACGTTGTAAAAAAGAAGAGGAAAAGAGGTGAATTACTCTGTTTTCAGTGTACTACTTTACTGCTCTGTGAGGTAGTGGGAAAGCATAAAGGAACCTGGAGTGTGAAGGTTATAAAGCTTTGCAATTTCTTCATTGAGTTCTGACTACTTCTAATACGTAATTCATTTGTTACCATTTTGCTTGAGACACATGTTTATGTGCCATGGGTGGGGCACCTGCCAGGCATATTTCCAAGGTTTTCAAAGCCAAGGGCTTTCAATGCCCCTTGCTCTGTGGGTCCCAAGCTTGGGAACCCCATGCAAAGGATTTTGACAGGTGGGCATGGCAATGCACCTGTCTGTCATGTGACATTATTATGACATCATAAATATTTGGATTAAGAAAACCCTTTTAAACCTTTTAAACAAGGCCTTTGGTTGATTTGATTGACATCCTATGCCCTTTTAAAATGTGGTGGGTTTTTTTTGGGGGGGGTTATTGGTTTTTTATTTTCATTATGTATTTTGTGGTTTTATATTTTGATTTTATTCTGTAAACCACCCTGAAATCTCCAGGTATTATTATCATCATCATCATCATCATTATTATCATTATAATGTATATATAGCCCTATACCCAGGGGCCTCAGGCCAGTTCACAGAACAGGGTGGTATAGAAATTCAATAAATAAAATAAAATAATCCAGAAATAATGCTGACGTTGATTCAGTTGCAAAGGGCACACATTGCTCTGAAGACCAGTTGTTGGAAAGGTAGGATGAAATATGTTTTAAATAAATAAATTTTCCATTGGGGCACAAATAAAAGATGAAAACTGTATGGGTCATACCCAGCGTTAGTCAAACTCTAAGTATATGCACCAAAATCAAATTTAATCCACTTATGTTGATGTGTTTGCTTTGAGTATGACAGTTGGAAATCAACCTATGAGTGTCAGGGGTGTCCATCTGAATTTGTATCACTATCTGCATGATTCATTAATACATTTTTGTAATTAGGTGCCTGATACATAATTCAGGACCGATGACTTGTGTGAGCAAGCCATTACAGATCAAACACCAGATGTGCACATTCTGAACAGTGCAAAGACTGGTCCCTTGTTACTCCAGAGGGCAGGACTAACATACTGGATTTAAAATACCTGGGATAGATTTCAGCTGACCAATGGTTGCAATGGTAAAGCACTCTGACAATGAGGCCAACTGCATACACGGCCAATGGCTGTGCTGAAGGTTTTTCAAGCAGAGGTTGGATAACCTGTTGGGGAATGCTTAAGTTGTGGGTTTTTTGTTTTGTTTTTAAGTTAGCAGAAAGATTAGATTAGAGGAGTGGACCTTCAGGGTCCTCTGCAACCCTAAGATATCAGTACAATCAGTTGAGTACCGTATTTTTCGCTCTATAAGATGCACCAGACCAAAGGGTTTTCTTGTGTGTGTGTTTGTGGCTGATTAGCTGCTCTCCCTGTGCAAAGGTCAGAGGGGGCAGGGTTTCTGTTGAGTAAGGTGATTAGCTGTGGGAGGAGCTTATCAGAGCTTGCAGGGCAGATGATCATCCAAATGTCATAGACCAAATAGAGCAAACAGCATGCAGACCTAGTGGTGGGAGGAAAAAATCCTTAAATAAGAGACACGGGGGAATGATTAATGGACTTCAATATCTGTACACTAATGTGCAAAGTATGGGAAATAAACAAGATGAGCTTGAGCTCTTGGTACAGCAAACTAAATATGACATAATAGGTATCACTGAAACCTGGTGGGATAAGTCCCACGATTGGAATGTAATAATGGAGGGATACAATCTATTTCAGAGAAACAGACCAGACAAGAAAGGAGGAGGAGTGGCGTTATATGTCTGGGATGTGTATACCTGTGAAGAGATCCAAGATTTAGAACCTCAAAGCCAAAGTGAGAGCATTTGGGTCAAAATTAAGGGAGAGAAGAATAACAGAGACCTCATTGTGGGAGTTTACTATAGATCCCCAAGCCAAACGGCGGACATAGATGATGCCTTCCTGGAACAGATGGCCAAGCATGCAAAAGGAAGGGAGATAGTAGTAATGGGGGACTTCAATTACCCGGATATTTGTTGGATGTCAAACTCAGCCAAGAGCATAAGGTCAAACAGATTCCTCACTGGCCTTGCAGACAACTTCATTGTCCAGAAAGTGGGAGAAGCAACAAGAGGAACAGCCATTTTAGATCTGGTCCTAACCAATGTTGATGACCTGGTTAGTGGGGTAGAAGTGGAAGGATCATTAGGCGCGAGTGATCATGCTCTTCTGAAGTTTACTATACAGCGGAAAGGAGCAGCCAAGCATACTAGGACTCAATTTCTTGACTTTAAGAAAGCCGACTTCATAAAACTTAGGGAAGTGCTGGGTGAGATCCCATGGACAGTAATACTAAAAGGAAAGGGAGTTCATGATGGCTGGGAGTTTGTTAAGAGGGAGATAGTAAAACCACAACGTCAGGCAATACCAATGAGATGGAAACATGGAAGGTGCCTAAAGAAGCCAGGGTGGCTATCTAAAGAACTTTTAACTGAGTTAAGATTAAAAAATGTGTACAAAAAATGGAAAAGGGGGGAAACCACCAAAGAGGAATTCAAACAAATAGCCAGCACGTGTAGACACAAAGTCAGAAAAGCTAAAGCACAGAATGAACTCAGGCTTGCTAGAGAGGTTAAAAGCAACAAAAAAGGCTTTTATGGGTATGTTCATAGCAAAAGGAAGAACAAAGAAACAGTGGGGTCACTCAGAGGAGAAGATGGTGAAATGCAAACAGGGGACACAGAAAGGGCTGAACTCCTCAATGCCTTCTTTGCCTCAGTCTTCTCTGATAAAGAAAACAGTGCCCGACCTGAAGAATTTGGAGCAAATGATTCAGCAGAGGAAACACAGCCCAGAATAACTAAGGAGATAGTACAAGAATACTTGGCTAGTTTAGATGTATTCAAGTCTCCAGGGCCAGATGAACTGCATCCAAGAGTATTAAAAGAACTGGCAGATGTGATCTCAGAACCACTGGCAATCATCTTTGAGAATTCCTGGAGAACAGGCGAAGTCCCGGCAGACTGGAGGAGGGCAAATGTTGTCCCTATTTTCAAAAAGGGGAAAAGAGAGGACCCAAATAATTATCGCCCAGTCAGTCTGACATCAATACCAGGGAAGATTCTGGAGCAGATCATTAAGCAAACAGTCTGTGAGCACCTAGAAAGGAATGCTGTGATCACCAATAGTCAGCATGGATTTCTGAAAAATAAGTCATGTCAGACTAACCTGATCTCGTTTTTTGACAGAATTACAAGCCTGGTAGATGAAGGGTACGCAGTGGATGAACTTTAACAGGGAGAAATGTAAAGTATTGCACTTGGGCAAAAAAAATTGAGAGGCACAAATACAAGATGGGGGACATCTGGCTTGAGAGCAGTACATGTGAAAAGGATCCAGGAGTCTTGGTTGACCACAAACATGACATGAGCTGTGTGACGTGGCAGCTAAAAAAGCCAATGCAATTCTGGGCCTCATCAATAGGAGTATAGCATCTAGATCAAGGGAAGTAATAGTGCCACTGTATTCTGCTCTGGTCAGACCTCACCTGGAGTACTGTGTCCAGTTCTGGGCACCACAGTTCAAGAAGGGCACTGACAAACTGGAACGTGTCCAGAGGAGGGCACCCAAAATGGTCAAAGGCCTGGAAACGATGCCTTATGAGGAATGGCTAAGGGAGCTGGGCATGTTTAGCCTGGAGAAGAAGGAGGTTAAGGGGTGATATGATAGCCATGTTCAAATATATAAAAGGATGTCATATAGAGGAGGGAGAAAGGTTGTTTTTTGCTGCTCCAGAGAAGCGGGCACGGAGCAATGGATCCAAACTACAAGAAAGAAGATTCCACCTAAACATTAGGAAGAACTTCCTGACAGTAAGAGCTGTTCGACAGTGGAATTTGCTGCCAAGGAGTGTGGTGGAGTCTCCTACTTTGGAGGTCTTTAAGCAGAGGCTTGACAACCATATGTCAGGAGTGCTCTGATGGTGTTTCCTGCTTGGCAGGGGGTTGGACTCGATGGCCCTTGTGGTCTATTCCAACTCTATGATTCTATGATTCTATAAGACACACCTAGTTTTGGGAGGAGGAAAACAAGAAAAAAAATATTCTGAATCTCAGAAGCCAGAACAACAAGAGGGATTGCTGCGGTAATTCAGTTGCAAGGTGCAATCAATTAGTGGGCATTCAAATGATAGGGAAATCAAGTGACATACATGCATCTGCAAACTACCACACTGCGGGGGTATGGTTTAGCCACTCAAATGCGGCTGCGCCAGCTCTCCCCACCATTGCGTAGCTGTTTTCCACAGGTCACCCACCCACCACTCCCTTAGTGCATAGCCTCTTGCTTGACCTTGCTATGGACCCATGGTTGGTTGCCCTGCTTGCCCGGGGGGGGGGGGGCTGGTAGCTTTTTCCAATTGGCAAATTGGCACCGGCCTCTTGGTTTTTTTCACCTATCTCGCAGTAATCGTCACAACTTTCTTGGTATTTGGCGGTTAGGCATTGGAATGTGTTGTTGGTGTATGGAAGGGCAAGGTGTGGCCATTGCCTACCCCTTCAATTAAGGGTATTCCGTTAAAGGAATCCAGTGGTCGTGGATCCTGTCTGATGCCCTGTGTGGCGGGGAGCCATGGCACGACCCCCGGTGACATCGGGGGAGAGCTTATAGTTGTATTTTCATCAACAGGCTCCCCCTACTGGTGGTTAACCCCTCATCAGACTCACCCCTCTACGAGTGGGTGGAGTCAAAATTGCAGTTGTCCAATGCTTAAGCCAATACCTTCTCACTTGCTGTAATCAATAAAGTTGTGGCCTTTTGTAGCCCATTAATCTAATATCCTGTGTCCAAGTGTCTTTATTATTCCCAAGCGGGGCACGGGTCCTCGAATCACAATAAAAGCAGGATTTTGAAATCTCTCTCTCTCTCTCTCTCTTTCTCGATGGTCAACTGTGCATTTGAATGTCACAATATTACGTTTTAAGAACATGAAAAAACCAATCACATTCAGTGCTTATAAAGTAAGTTGAAAAACAATGCAAGATGGAGAAACCCAACTAAAATCGGTCCTTTAAAATTCAGAACATTTCAAAGCTGTACTGCATCTTTGGGAGAAGAAAGTTCTTTTGACAGTGCTCAAGAAAGGGGATCCAATTTGGTACAAAACTATTTCAACTTTGTCCTGAATCTTTTGATGTCAGAAAAATGTGCCAGCTTAGACTTTGAAGTGAATTCCCAAATTTTATCTATTCATCCATTCATTAATAATGGGTGTTACATGAAACCTCCATTTCCTTGCCAACAGCATTCCTCCTGCTGCTACTATGTATGAAAATAGTTTTTTTGTGTTCTTTCCTTATTGAGTCATCAGCATAATTTCATAATAATAGTAGAGGATCATATGGGATTTCATAACCTAATATACCAAATTGCACTTCCACAGCATGCAATAATAGTATCTTCCAATATATCCAACACTTAGTTCTTATTTATTTTACTTTTATTTGTGGAGTTATATATCATCTTAGCATTGCTTTAGAACAATTTCCCCTTATATGCATATTTAAAGAAGACCTTTGTGCCCTTCCAAGTCTTCATATGTACAGTATATTATTTGCTACATCTTGTTCCCACTTAGTCATGGTCTCATTTTCTGACATTTCTTCAATGGCCACTGCTTTATTTGTTGGGAAAACTCACAATAATGCCTCATCACACATTTTGCATTTTCAGATGTTACCAAAAGAGAGAGCAGAAGATACCATGAGCTAGCTGTTGCATGCCTCTAACACTGAGTTATTTAAGGAAAAGAATGGGCTTCTTTTCTATAGATGTTATATGCCTAGTTATATTACAATAAAGAACACCGTATTTTTCACCGTATAGGACGCACTGGATCATAGGAGGGGGAGAACAGAAAAAAAAAAATTCTCCCCCTCTCTGCTCAGTGCCCCTTCAGCGAAGCGGCAGGAGAAACGGAGCCTCTTCCATTTCTCCTCCCGCTTCGCTGAAGGGGCGCTGCGCAGGTCTCCCTCTCTGCTGAAGCCAGGACAGCAAGACTCTCCTGGCTTCAGCAAAAGGAACCCAAAGCCTTTGGAGCGCAGCGTGAGGACCCGCTGCGCTCCAAAGGCTTCAGGCGGCTATCCCTGAAGCCTGGAGAGCGAGAGGGGTCAGTGTGCACTCCAGGCTTCAGTGAAAGCAACACGAAGCCTCCGGAGCGCAGAGGGAGCGCTCCCTCTGCACTTTGGAGGCTTCGCGTTGCTATCGCTGAAGTCAAGGTGCCTGCATTCGCTCCATAGGACGCACATACATTCCCCCTTAATTTTTGGAAGGGAAAAAGTGCGTCCTATAGAGCGATAAATACGGTATATTATTGTTAATAGTACTTATTTAGTGCCTACACTGCTCGCCACTGCAAATCAATAAAGCGAGATAAAACAAACCACTCTGTCATTTGTTAACTGCACTTACAGTTTTATAATAGATAAATAATAGATAAAATTATTAAAGAAGAGAAAGAGGAAGGACAAAGAAAAATGGTAGATTAATTGATGGTGAAGAGGAAAAGTAAATGAGCCAGAAACAGAGAGGAAACTTCAGAATGTATCTCAAAAAAATAATTAATAGTAATAGAATATGCTCAGGCATGAAATGAATGTTGAACCAATGAGTTTTGAAGTGTTTTTAAGATATAAGGTAGGGCAGGTGCATGTCGCGGGTAGAATTCCTGAAACAACCATTTCCATTCTAAATGTCAAAAAAGCAAAGTTGTGTTCAGTGTATTAAATTATCAGTCTAAGTTGTTAAATGTATTGACCATGAAGGATAGAATGACCAGCAGAATTCTGAGATGGCAGCTTGCTACCCAGCAGCCAAACTACATTACTCATTTGAGGCTGGTGGTGGTGAGGTTGGGAACAACCTTTGGAAAGGTTTCCATGCCTAGTGCAGCAAATGTCTGTAGGGAATCCATGGTGAAATATACTCAGAGTCAAGAGTGGATTTCATGCTCTTTATTCAGCTCATAGTGGTGAGGAGGAATGAAAGTCCCCTCAAAGTATCTGCTTTATATAATTCTGGAATTCTCCTGTAGGCCAATCAGGTTGTGGATTCACTTCCATCTGGAGCTGGATTGGTGGCTCCTGCAGACCAATCATACTGCTGCATTGTTCTAGGACCAATCAGACTGCTGCATTCTGAATCCTATTGTTCTGGGACCAATCAGACTGCTGCATTTTGGATCCTATTCAACTCGGTACATAACACCTGGTATCCCAATATTCCCCAAAAAACCTGCCTCCAGAGAGGAGGTTGAAATTGGCTGTCACCTTGAGCCTCATTTACCTTACAGGATTGTTGTAAAGAATAAATGTGTGATGGGAGGGATCATGTACAACACCTTCAACAGAAAAATGGAATGAAGTAATATTTCAGCCATAATCTATCTTGAGTCCCTGTCAGGGGAAAAGGCAGGATATACAGTGGAGCCTCTGGATACGAACTTAATTTGTCCTGGGGGTCTGTACTTACCCTGAAAAGTCTGTATCCGGAAGCGCTGCTTCTGTGCACGCGCGGAGCGCACAAAGCACTTCTGCACACACACACATGGCAAAACCTGGAAGTATACACTTCCGGGTTTGCCGCGTCCGTAACTTTAAATTACATTACCCGAAGGTAACATAACCTGAGGTACCACTGTAATGATAAAAACAATGATAAAAATAAATTAATAATTATGTAATTGGCTCAAGGTGACAGGTATATGACACATTTTTGTGCCTTGAGATCATACGTGAGAGGGACACGGGTGGCACTGTGGTCTAAACCACTCAGCCTCTTGGGCTTGCCGATCAGAAGGTCGGCGGTTTGAGTCCCCATGACAGGGTGAGCTCCCATTGCTCTGTCCCAGCTCCTGCCAATCTAGCAATTTGAAAGCACACCAGTGCAAGTACATAAATAGGTACTGCTGCAGGGGAATATAAACGACGTTTCCGTGCGCTCTAGTTTCCATCACAGTGTTCCATTGCACCAGAAGCGGTTTAGTCATGCTGGCCAAATGACCCGGAAAGCTGTCTGTGGACAAACATTGGATTCCCTCAGTCTGAAAGCGATATGAGCGACGCAACCCCATAGTCGCCTTTGACTGGACTTAACCGTCCAGGGGTCCTTTACCTTTATGTTTACATGGGAATTTACACGGGAGAAGCTTCTTGATGTAGAATAGGATGTCCCTATTTTCATTGGAGAACTGTTGGAGGGTATGTGACCCATCTCCATACTAGATCTCCCCCCCCCCCTTTTTTTTTTGGTTACAAGCGACCAGGCAAGCTTTCATATGTTATCATTTTGTTACAGTGGTACCTCAGGTTAAGTACTTAATTCGTTCCGGAGGTCTGTTCTTAACCTGAAACTGTTCTTAACCTGAAGCACCACTTAAGCTAATGGGGCCTCCCGCTGCCGCCGCATGATTTCTGTTCTCATCCTGAAGCAAAGTTCTTAACCTGAAGCACTATTTCTGGGTTAGTGGAGTCTGTAACCTGAAGCGTATATAACCTGAAGCGTATGTAACCTGAGGTATGAGAACAGAAATTGTGCTCCAGCGGCGTGGCAGCAGCAGGAGGCCCCATTAGCTTAAGTGATGCTTCAGGTTAAGAACAGTTTCAGGTTAAGAACGGACCTCCGGAATGAATTTAGTACTTAACCCGAGGTACCACTGTATTGTAATTATCATTATTATCTACAGAAATGAGCTCCCTATAAGTTCTTGTTTGTGGCTATGCATCTGCATATGAAATCTCTCCTCGCTGTTTGCAGTTCTGAACAGTTTCTCAAAAGCAGAAAGGCTTTTAATATAGTATCCTGCTGCTCAAAATGCTAAATATGGAATTTCCCCCTCCATTAGTTTAGAAGTTAGCTTGTGTGCAAGTGCTTAGAAGTTGTTGTGGCCAGGCCATTTGTGTACTTCGCTTTAGTGTCTTTGTGTGTGTTCTCAAGCTTTTCCCGCAAGCTCACAATTGATCACGGCTGAGATGTCAAATACCTTGAGAGGACGAGGGAGGGAGAGATTGTTTAAAGATAGGAAATAAACTGCTGCACAAAGTGCACAGCAGGAGGCAAAAAGGGAAATTGAGTTCTAAAGCTGCTTAGAAACTCTAGCTTAACTGGGAAGAATGAGTTGGTTTGTGGTAAGATGAAGGGGTGCTGAACACTGTAGAATCACATTTATTCCTGTGGGCTGGGAAGTCTTCATTAGAAAGGAATATGTGAATTAAATTGTAAACAATTATGGAAGGACAAATGTCATAAGGCTGTGAAGAACAGGGTAGCTTTGTGCATGTGTGTACAAGGGCAGAAATGATAGAAGGTCACTCTCAACCAAGTCCCATTGAAATGCTTCCCTGATTCCCTCAGCTGTAAGACTTACAGAAAATATTGTTTTTGTCACCAGGGCAGAACTGTGGAGCAGAAGCACAGGACCCCACTCCACAAAGTGAGCAGCTTAGCTCCCGAAGAAGCAGCATTGGCTTATCACATTGTAAGCTAAGTTAACATATTGTTAAATAAGTTACATAATGCATATTTTTGAATTGGAGAGGGGTGGCTGCAGGGAGGCTAAGACCATTAAAAGTCCAGAGTAAAAAAAAATTATAATCACCAGAATCTCATGGTCTTGGTTTCCTGATGGGAAAGTGGTTGAACTTCGCCAGTCCTAAAAGAGATACTGTTTTGGAATGCATCAATAATACAAAATCACTGCAGTGTTAAGTCTGGAAGGAAGAAGCACGGTTATAATTTTAGCAGTGCTGTTTTCTAACATGTTGTCATCTCATAACTGCCGCAAAGCTGCATTAAGTTTGAGATGACATCCGCTCGCGCCCTTCTGCATTAATCATTCAAAGTGATGTCACCTTCTTGTTTATAGCTGTAAATCACACAGTCAGATTGTGACTGTTCTTAATCTAAAAAATCTACCAGGCATTTCCCTAAAGACATATTAACAGCCTGGCGGGGTACTGGGAGGTGGTATTGCATGTTTGCTTGCCTACAGGGTTATTTAGCATGTGCACAGTGAGTGGAGTTACCAATTCTGTTGTTTAGTCATTTAGTTGTGTCCGACCCTTTGTGACCCCATGGACCAGAGCACGCCAGGCACACCTGTCTTCCACTGCCTCCCGCAGTTTGGTCAAACTCATGTTCGTAGCTTCTAGAACACAGTCCAACCATCCCATCCTCTGTCGTCCCCTTCTTCTTGTGCCCTCAATCTTTCCCAACATCAGGGTCTTTTCCAGGGAGTCTTCTCTTCTCATGAGGTGGCCAAAGTATTGGAGCCTCAGCTTCAGGATCTGTCCTTCCAGTGAGCACTCAGGGCTGATTTCCTTCAGAATGGATAGGTTTGATCTTCTTGCAGTCCATGGGACTCTCAAGAGTCTCCTCCACCACCATAATTCAAAAGCATCAATTCTAGGGTGCTCCAAAACTTTCTCAAAAAGTTTTCTTTCCCAACAAAAAGGCTTCTGCTTCTCTGTCTCTTCCAGTGGGTGTGACACTGGGATGACTGGAAGTGGGGGTGGGGCTGTATAGTCTTTCTTTCCATTAAGCATACATCCATTGCTCTGTAGCCTCCATTGCCACCCCTGTTTTTTGACCTGTGGAAGTCCCAAGAGAGGAATTACATCATAATGTCTTCCCTGGGTTTAACTGAAGCATAGGAAGACAGCAATCAAAGGCCTAAGATCTGTGGCAGAAGAACAGCACATTGGAAAGCCTTTGATTCAAGCCATTGTCATCTCCTGGAAGCAGTGCTATTTTTCTACAAACAAACAAACAAATGAGGTACCGGTACTGTGTACTGTTGTGTGCTGCCAGGAAAAAACCAAAAAGCGCATTGCTTATAGGAAACCCCAGCAAGGATGTCATTTGGTTTTCAGTAAATATGCATATCCAGGAAGGCTGTAGAATGCAGTTCATAAGGGAGATGATTTGCTGAATGGGAAAAGGTGACTTATTAAATTCCTCTGCTACCTCAAAAGTAAAGTAAGTTGAACACACACACATCCAACGTGTGAGAAATTCAGTGAAATTTCCCCTCCCCTTTGATAATTTTAAAAGGCAGTATTTTTATACAAATATGTATAATATGCTGATAACTACAATAAACTACACCAGGCTTCCTCAACCTCAGCCCTCCATATGTTTTAAGACTACAATTCCCAGCATCCCTGACCACTGGTCCTGCTAGCTAGGGATCATGGGAATTGTAGGCCAAAAACATTTGGAGGGCCGAGGTTGAGGAACCCTGAACTACACTTACAAAACAGAAATACTAATAACAAAGATCACTCCAGGTCTGACAGCTGAGCTAATAAAATATTATTTCTCATTGTGGATTTAATATTCAAGAAAACATATTCTCATATTTGTCAAACAAAGGAAGTTAAGGCATCATGGAAAATGTTATCTGATGATAATTTCAAGACACTTGAATCATTAATTATTATTATTTTTCCAAATCATTGTATTGGGCTAGATGTGTCCTTGTCCTGACAGACTTACCAATCTTGGGGAGGGGAACCCTACACCATTCTGCAAAAATAAAAAATAAAAATGGTTTTGCTTGTCTCTTAGTAATGCGGATTTTATGCATGCGATTCTCAATGCAATTTTCCAAAGTTCCCCTCAAATCTATTGTAAAAGTCCTATTGCTCTTCCATGATTGTGTTCTTAGAGGTCTGGAAGCAACTGGCATGAATCTAACCAACTCCTTAAATAGTATATTCCCCACCCCCACCTCCCAAAAAACCACCAGTAATAGCAGTATTGATTTTGGCATTTTGACAGTGCCCAGATACAGTATGACATTCATCTTTTTGAGTATCTCATCTCAAAATCTTACTACTATACTTGTAGACACTCCCGCCACAGATGAATGTAAGTGCCCTGCTGACTGCAACCCCTCCAGCAGCTCTAGGGACATTTTAGCCGTCATGTGTATCAGTCTCACTGGATATACCATTTGTGAATTGTTTGCAGATACACATCGCAGCGGCTTCACATTTCACATGCTGTCCCAGTTTCTTTTATCATTAATTGATGGAGAATGGTAAAAAAAAAATCAGCACAGCCGTTGTTACTCACCCACACTAGTAATTAGCTTGAAGAGTCTGCTGTAATTGGTCCAAACTCTTCCTGAACTTCCTAATATGCATTTAGACAAATTGGCGAAGATAATTGCTAAAGCAGTATAAATTACAAACAACAATTAGTAAAATATTTACCAAGCTTCTGCAATAAAAAAAATAGAAAAGAGTGTGCCTGCTTCCTTGACTTAAATAAAATATTCATTCCATTTTTTCTCTCTTCCACCAACATTTATTTCATGAAATCAAGCTAATTAAATTTAAGAGACTGAATAGAGGGAAATCTTTCTCACTTCTCAACAGGTTAAAATTTGAGGTCACAGGAACTTAAGGGCTATTCACACCACTTCTTTTCTCATTGCTTTCCCCTGGGGAAAACAGCTCTTTAGTGCTCAATCAGAGCAAACAGCAACAGGTTTCCCACATACAGTGGTGCCTCGCAAGACGAAATTAATTCGTTCCGCAAGTTTTTTCTTCTTGCGAGTTTTTCGTCTTGCGAAGCACGGTTTCCTATAGCAATGCATTGAAAATCAATTAATGTGTTCCTATGGAAACCGCTTGCCAGGCTGGCGGTGCGGAGAAGGGCTTTTCTCCCCACCGCAAGCCTTCAGGACAGGTACGGGAACAGAGGGGAAGGGGCGCAGCACTTCTCCTCTGTTCCCGGGGCTTGCAGTGGGGGGAGGGTTTTTCCTCCCCACCGCCAACATTCAGAACAGCATTCTGAATGTTGGCGGTGGGAAAGAAAACCCTCCTCCCACCGCAAGTCTTCAGGACAGCCATCCGAAGGCTGGCGTGGGGAGAAGGTCTCTCCGCCCCACCGCCAGCCTTCGGAGGAGCCTTCCGAAGGCTGGCAGCGGGAGGAGGTCTCTCCGCCCCACCGCCAGCCTTCAGAGGAGGTCCGAGGACAGTGGGGAAGACGTGCTGCGCTTCCCCGCTGTCCCAGAGATTTCCCTATGGGCTTTCGTCTTGCGAAGGAAGCCCATAGGGAAATTCGTTTTGCGAAGCGCCTCCAAAACGGAAAACCCTTTCGTCTAGCGGGTTTTCCGTCTTGCGAGGCGTTCGTCTTGCGGGGCACCACTGTATTGTTCTTTATTCCAATTTAGAGCTAAAGAGCAGGTTTTCACTGCAAAAGTTGCAGGGCAAGGAGTACTCCTCTCAGACCTGTGCCTAGAAAGTACAGGTCAAATACAGAACCACTCAAACCAATACTTCCTGGGCACAGGACAAGTTTTACAGAGGATCTAGCAGTGTGCAGATTCCAAAGCAGACCTCCAGACCAATCCACACATTGCTAGGGAGTGTGATTGAGTGATGCCTTTGCTTCAAAGTTGCCTTTTGCCAGATCCCTCCCTATCTCTAATGGCACAGCAAAAAAACCCTTGCTGTATGAAATGGTCCAGATTTAGGCTGCAGGTAAAGTTAGGTGAGCGGGATGCAGGTGGCGCTGTGGTCTAAACCAGAGCCTGGGGCTTGCCGATCAGAAAGTTGGTGATTCGAATCCCCACGGCGGGGTGAGCTCCTGTTGCTTGGTCCTTACTCTTGCCCACCTAGTCGTTCAAAAGCAAGTCAAAAGTGCAAGTAGTTAAATAGGTACCACTCTGGTGGGAAGGTAAACGGCGTTTCCGTGCACTGCACTGGTTCGCCAGAAGCGGCTTAGTCATGCTGGCCACATGACCCAGAAGCTGCTCCCTCGGCCTATAGAGCGAGATAAGCACGCAACCCCAGAGTCGTCCGTAACTGGACCTTATGGTCAGGGGTACCTTTACCTTTAAGGTTAGGTGAAGCTATGGAAACCCAAGCTTGCAAGCAACATATGGTGAATTAGAAGGGGGGAAAAAAGATTGTTTAACTTACATACTACTGGATATGTAAATTAAAAGATCTACAAATCTAAATGAACTTCTTTGGGGATGTGTTGGATAAATCCCGCTGTTCTATACAAATGTTTTAAAATTGCTGCTGAAGTACAGTTAAATGAAGCTGTTATGTGTACTACAGTCTATATTTGCATATTTGACAGCATCATTACCATGTGCTGAAGACAGTTGGATGGGATTAGAATGTATTGGCATTCTAGTATTACATATTCTTCTGGTAAAATTTTATTAGTAATGTTGCTTCTTCTTTTGGGATGCCCCAGCTGCACACTGGAGTGTTACATTTCTGATGTTAATGGAGTTTTTATAGAGCTAATTTCAGGCTGTCAATCCCAAATCAGGAGCTAACCCATGAAAAATAATCAAATTGGCTTACAAGTGATCAGATTTCTCAATTTCAATATAGCATCTTTAGTCTGCCTCGGCACAGTGACATGAAAGCCCACTGTAGTTGTTTTCATGTCTCTGCCATTATTTTTATATGCAGTTATCACAATAGTTCATAATGAAAGACTTAAGAAGGCTACAGTGGCTTGATGTGCCATTAAGTCACACAAGCCGACAATATTGTATTGCCCTTTTGTGTTGGCTCAAAAATTCAGCAACAAATGCATATATAGTGGTCCCTCGGGTTAAGGACTTAATTTGTTCTGAAGGTCCGTTGTTAACCTGAAACTGTTCTTAACCTGAAGCACCACTTTAGCTAATGGGGTCTCCCGCTACTGCCGCACGATTTCTGTTCCCTCACTGAAGCAAAGTTCTTAACCCGAGGTACCATTTCTGGGCTAGGGGAATCTGAAGCGTTGTAACCTGAAGTGTCTGTAACCTGAGGTACTGCTGTAGTGTGGCATGCTCATTTCTCCCAATAAAGGGACGCGGGTGGCACTGTGGTCTGAAACACTGAGCCTCTTGGGCTTGCCAATCGGAAGGTTAGCGAGTTGAATCTGTGAGGGCGAGCTCCCATTGCTCTGCCTCAGCTCCTGACAACCTAGCAGTTCAAAAGCACTCCAGTGCAAGTAGATCAATAGATGCCACTGTGATGGGAAGGTAAACGGTGTTTCTGTGTGCCCTGGCTTCCATCACGGTGTTCCACTGCACCAGTAGCAGTTTAGTCCTGCTGGCCACATGACCTGGAAAGCTATCTGTCGACAAACGCCGTCTCCCTTAGCCTGAAGTGAGATGAGCACCGCAAACCCATAGTCACTTTTAACTGGACTTAACCATTCAGGAGACCTTTACCTTTACCTTTTATCTCCCTATAGGAATTCTCTTTTTGTGAGCAACCTTGATTCTGGGTTCTGGGAAAAAGAATAATCACCGTCACCATATATTCTTACCTTTTGTATTTGACCAAATGTATGTCATGTCCTCCATGCCAGGGATGTAAATCTGATGGCACGAAAGAGCAAAGAGCAACAGGATTTTAAGTCTGTCAGATGAACTGATGCTAAGTGTTGTTGTTGTTGTTTTGTGTGTGTGATCGCTATATCAGGGCTGCAACACTTTAAACAAAACTTCATTAAACTCAGGAGACAGCCTGAAATAAACTGTTTGTATGAACACAGCCTTTATTTATTTATCATATTTGTTAGCCATTTTTCTTGCCAAGAAACTCACTGCACCTTTCGTTAACACCCAGACTGATTTTCATTAAAAGCTTTCATCTGAAACCAGTCTGGGAGATATATTGTACCATGAAACTGTATGATAAATATTGGCAGAAGGGGGGAAAACTTCATAGTCAAAAGTAGGCCACTAACATTTTGGGAGACGACACTGCAATAAATATGACATTAATGGCCGTGTCTTAAAACTTGGCTGTCTGAGCAGATAAGTACTTAAAATGGGGGGTTACTGACCACTGTGTCATTGCAATGTCACAAACCATGAAGTTACACTAGCAACGAAGGCAGACAATGTCAGCGCAAATGTCATCAGTCAGGGTGGCGGCTGTACTGCTGAGGAGCTGACAAACCTACTGACAAGGCATTTAGAAGGATGGCACATTAAGATTTCACTTAGGAAAGGAGGAGGAAATGGTTCAAAATTCGATTGTGCAAACCTTGTTTATAGTCTGGCCTGAAACTGAGCTGTAAGAAGGAAGCTCTATCCATTCTGATAGCTACTCACTCGGGTTCATAGGCCATCTCAGAATGTTATTTAATTCTGTTTGGCAGCTGCCACCTGCTGCGTCATTGTGAGTGACTCAGGTGAGTGGGCACATATGATCAAGATTAATACCAGATGCTGCCCACTATGACTGATGCCTTGTCTGTTTTGAAATGCTTTTTTTAACCTTTATTCACAAAGAGGGTTAACTTCACTTGCTTATGGGAACCAGTGTGGTGTAGTGGTTAAGAGCGGTAGTCTCGTAATCTGGGGAAGCGGGTTCGCGTCTCCGCTCCTCCACATGCAGCTGCTGGGTGACCTTGGGCCAGTCACACTTCTTTGAAGTGTCTCAGCCCCACTCACCTCACAGAGTGTTTGTTGTGGGGGAGGAAGGGAAAGGAGAATGATAGCCGCTTTGAGACTCCTTAAAGGGATAAAGGGAGTGAAAGGCGGGATATCAAATCCAAACTCTCCTTCTTCTTCTCTTCTTATGATGATTCTCTGGTGCAATTTTTTTTTTTTTTTTTTTTTTTGCCTCTGTCTGTCTTCAGGGGTGAGGCCAAACAGCTGGAGAATCGCAACACCCGCAGTGGCTGCAGAAACTGGTAACTCATAACTGCTGCCTCCCATGTTGTTTTTGCTGCATTAGCATCAATGTGATCTTTCAAGGGGTGCAAGCCTGGGCTGTGTATATGGGCTGCCCAGATGACAACACCTCCCACCTGGCCTCACTAATGTGCTCCAAAGGAAAGCAGAGCAGTACATTTGGCACCAGCTTGGCTGTGGGAGTTGCTGGAAGGAGGAGTACAATAACCTGACTAAATGCATGAGTTAAAACAAGCAAGCAGCTGAGTTGAGGCAGAAAAAGCCCCATAGAGCCATACAAGTTGTCTGTTCTTGGCTACGAATTTTGGAGATCTAAAAATCCCTTTGTTCATTTCCCTCTAGCTAACGGATTCATTGCTTAAGATTCATCCTTTGAGTTGTTAACATATGAGAAAAGCTGATGGGTTCTTCATATTGTATCTGATTTGTTCAGAAGGGACCTTATTAAAATGTGCACCTAAACTGAGATAACTCCCACTGTCTGAATATATTGAGTGTTTTGAAGTTCATCAGGTTTCCTGAAGTCATCCATATTGCTGGTTGTCAGGCAGTACCGCATAGGTACTAGTAAATTCCAGGCCATTTAAATTCTGTAGCAAACTTGCACACTTTTGATGCACAGAGTTGAACCCAATTATCTGTATATGGCAACTGACATGAGGCTGGACAAACTACATATTTTCTGCTGACTTTCCTAGGATAGTTCAGTGAGCTGTGTTCATCTTGGTAGGTTAGAATTGTGTAAGGGTGCTCTCATAGGAATGAAAAGAGGAGAGTCATGAAGTACCATGAAAAATTCATAGACAGGGTGAGAGTGAGTTTGGGACCCGGTGAAGAAAGAAAAGTAAACCACACCCAGCAAGGGTGAACCAGCTAAAAATTCTTACTCTGGGATATAAAATAAATGTGTTATCTCATTTTTATGTTAATAATAAGATAGTATTTGTACCTGTTGGGGATATTAAGATCCCAATGGTGAATATCAATAATACAGTGGAACCTCGGTTTTCAAACATAATCCATTCCAGAAGACCGTTTGACTTCTGAAACATTCAAAAACTGAGGATCAACCGGCAGTCGGCAAAATCCATTGAAAAAATGGAGAAACACTCCTTGAAAGCCATTCAACTTCTGAGGCACGTTCAAAAACAGAAGCAATTACTTCTGGGTTTTCAGCGTTTGGAATCCAAATCATTTGGCTTCTGAGAAGCTCAAAAACTGAGGTTCCATAAGCACCCAGACGATTGTTACTGAACTAACTGTACACTTCAAACTTGTATGTGTAGCACCACAATAATGTGTACCATTCAACAACTTTGTTGCAGTCACATGGTGTTCACTTGCTAAAACGTACAAAGATGATAAGACGACACTGCAATGTTGTACTGTCAAAGTGCAAAAGCGAATGTTCATGTAGAGTTGTGAATTCTCGGAAATGCTCAGTGCATGCCATAAGCTTGCAAACCGTTATTCAGAATTGTATGTGCATTGAACATGAAAGACATATTTTGTAAAGAATTACATAAAATAGTTGCAAGATAATTGGGCGCTGGGGCCCCACCCAGAGTAGCAAACCCCAGTAATTTATACCAGCTCTCCCACCCTGATGTCAGTCCTGTATATTTTAAAGGCCATACATTGTTTATTCAGCTGAAGAGGAACATTTTCTCCTGGTGCCTAAAAATAGGTCATAAAGGCATCATTCAAGTCTCCCTGAGGAGAGCATTGCACAAATGGGAAGCCACCACAGAAAAGGCCTGTTCTTGTGTTGCTAACCTCCGGACTATCAGCCCCGTGCCACTCAATCATGTTCTAATTTGCCATCCATTTACTTTGCCCATGGAGCTTGCCAGAAGCCACCAAGAACCCGAATGAACATTGGCGTTATTTTCGCCCTCCCTCATCCCCCGTGCATCCATTTGCACTTATCAATGTGGATTATCATTGGATACTGGAGAGAAAATGCTGGTCCCAGTATGTGCTTATTAATCATCTCTCCCTTTAAAGATGTGTCTGTATAAAAATAGCAGTGATAAGAACTTGGAGGAATGACAAGAGCAAAGGCTATTACTCCAGTGAATGTGTTATGCTGTTAGACATCCTTTGGCTTCTGAAAATGTGATGTGATTTATCTCCCTTTGTTTTTGCAGACCTTTTAAAAGTGAAAGCATTCCTATCACATAATGTCCATGTTCCAGGAGCCCAGGAATCCATTTTCACCTAAATAGGACCATATGTAGTCCAGAGGCACATTTTCTGAACCTGTTAATGCGCTGTCTGACAGAAGAGAGGCTAGAGAAGTGTGGATTCCAATATCTGCTTTTCGATTTCTGCACTATTGTTCTACAGAAATTAGTATTGCCTCTTTTTAGCTTCTCGGGGGAGGGGGGGAGTTATGTCCAACTGTCAAGCTGTTCGCAAGGAATAAAACATCCCTTGTGCTTGATTCAGACCTGAATGCATGATCTAAAAAAACAAAAAAAAAAACCAACCTCCAACAACTCTCTTAAATGAGAGTATTCTGCCTACAATTGCAGTCCTCTAATGTCCAAAGTGTGTTTGATTCCCCCTTGCACTACAATGTATTCTTTGAGATGAAATGTTTCACCAAGTTATGTCTAGGGACAGATACAGCATTTCCCCCCATAAAATAGTTCCTTTCTGAATTTATTTTTCTTGTCAGTGATCATAAATTTGTTTATACATCCAAGGAAACTCTGTAAGCAACATTAAGCTAATGACAAGAGAGACGAAACACCTGTATGTACTAAAAAAAAAATACTTCCAGAATGCCAAACGAAAGGTATATCTTGCTTATTGAGGTAATATGGTGACAGCCGTAGGTTTGCGACTACAATGCATCAAATTGTTTTGAGCAGATGAAACAAACAAATCATTTAGAGAGACTAAAGCAAACCCAGTATTGCGGCAAGCCACACCTGGAGTGGTCTCTGAGACCACCCTCCATAGCCCTGCTGTGGGTTTCTTAAACTTTAATGCAGGCTTAAGCAAACTCAGTCCTCCGGATGTTTTGGGACTACAACTCCCATCATCCCTAGCTAACAGGACCAGTGGTCAGGGATGATGGGAATTGTAGTCTCAAAACATCTGGAGGGCCGAGTTTGCCTATGCCTGCTTTAATATATTTTTCTACCTTGATTTCCCGCCTTTGTCTTAAAATAGCAGGAATCAAGTTACTTTTCAAAACATTAGAGCTTCCTCATGCTGTCTTTTATCTTTCTAATATGTTGTTGGTCCACGAGAGCAATGTAACATCTGATACGAGGCAAGTAACAGAAGACCTAGTGGAAGAATGATTGACAGGAGTAGAGTGGGATGCTGGGTGGAGGTGGAGGCAGAGTTAGAGCATGTCAGTTGTGGAATGGTTACTACTGCAAATGACACATTATGAACAAATGCAGGCTGTTTGTCTTACTCTGGAAAGAGAGAATTTGGATTCCTGCCTGGAAGAGTGGAGCAAGTTGCATGAAAGACTGTGACCTCTTGGAGTTTGGGGAAGGCCACTTGCCAAGTTTAATGTGACATGTCCACCATAGGCATGAAATGTTTGTATGACCATATGGCCAAGAGTGTAAATACTGGCTATGTATGAATCAACAGATGGTCTGCAAAGCCTTTAAAGCTGATGCATGCTACGTTTTGTGCCTAAATTAAGTATTTGGGGCTGACTTTCATGTTTAAAAATTAAACCTTCCCCTGAATTCATTCACATACTAGTATGCAAAGAGTGTGGGGCAGATGATCTCTCAAGAGCAACGGATTTTTATGTGACAGAAATGAAGTTGAGACTTATTTCCCTGAATTGCCTGAATTTGATGGGGGCAGGAAAATGCACCAGAGATTTCAAGGAGAGCGGCAACAGCTAATTGCTCCCAGTTATGTGTCAGAAGAGGGCCTTTTAACTTTCAATAAGTTTCCTATCAAAACCTCAAAACAATTAGAACTGGCCTCCTTTTTTTTTGTCCTTTAATTATTATTGAACTCGGCTTCTAAATCCCATCAATCAATGGCAAGGAAGGCTATGCATAAAGGGAATGCATGCCTTGCATTTGCAATGATGCACAAGTGCTTTTTGGAAATCATCTCAAAACTTAGAAAGTACAGTGGTGCCTCGCAAGACGAAATTAATCCGTTCCGCGAGTCTCTTCGTCTTGCGGTTTTTTCGTCTTGCAAAGCACGGCTATTAGCGGCTTAGCGGCTATTAACGGCTTAGCGGCTATTAACGGCTTAGCGGCTTAGCGGCTTTAAGAAAAAGGAAACAAACTCGCAAGAACTCGCAAGACGTTTCGTCTTGCGAAGCAAGCCCATAGGGAAATTCGTCTTGTGGAACGACTCAAAAAATGGAAAACTCTTTCGTCTTGCGCGTTTTTCATCTTGCGAGGCATTCGTCTTGCGAGGTACCACTGTATTACATCAGGCTAAATTTCGAATCATTCTTGGCTACTCCTGGGAGGGCGGTAACACCATTTTCTTTAAACACCTATGCACAATAAGTTTGTATCTCTTTAACATTCACAGAAGTGAGTTGCAGTAGGAAAGCTGGCAGTTTGGTAAAGGCAAAGGTAAAGGGGCCCCTGACCATTAGGTCCAGTTGTGACCGACTCTGGGGTTGCGGCGCTCATCTCGCTTTATTGGCCAAGGGAGCCGGTGTATGGCTTCCAGGTCAAGTGGCCAGCATGACTAAGCCGCTTCTGGCGAACCAGAGCAGCACATGGAAACACTGTTTACCTTCCCGCCGGAGCGGTACCTATTTATCTACTTGCGCTTCATGCTTTTGAACTGCTAGGTTGTCAGGAGCAGGGACCGAGCAACGGGAGCTCACCCCGTCACCGGGATTCGAACCGCCGACCTTCTGATCAGCAAGTCCTAGGTTCTGTGATTTAAAGGACTTGGGCCTATAGCAGAAATCGTCATGGATAAAGTTGCCCTATCCCTCTCTTCTGAAATGAAGTTGGCAGTATGGTTGTGGATAAAGTCAGGTGTCGCCAGGGGATGAGGAAGGGGGGCGGGGTGTCTTCGCTGAGGGGGTGACATTTGGCGTGCCGCCCTTCCGCGACTCCTAAGCCTACCCCAAGCAGCAACATTCCTTTTGCTGGCGGCATTCCCCTCTTCCCCCTTCATTCTGATAGCTCGGGGGAGGCTTGGAAGTCATGGGTGGGTGGCGTGCTGAATGTCTGCTGTCGGTGGCTTGGTCTGCCCCCATGGGTGGCTCGCTCTGCCCCTGGCTGCAGGGCGCACACCCCGCTTTATGCACCCAAGCGGTTATCCGGCGTCTGGGCGGGCACCCTCCACCCCCCCTTGGGAGCACACCTTCCCTGGGCAGCATGGGCATATGCTCCACCACTGGGTGTCTCCAGCATGTATCGGCCCAAGGAGCAAAAGACCAAGGTAGTAAGTATCATGCTGGGTGCCATCTTCTAGATCACTTCCAAATGAACAATTTTAAAATCTCTGCCTGGGCTGGGAAACGCTGCTCATCCTCCCCCTAGAACACATCTCGAGGTAACTGTCTTTCTAGTAAGCACCGTGCAAAACTATTTTGGATGCTTTCATCTCTGCGGTTGCTTTGCCCTTGGCGGCAGTGAATTGAGAACGAGCCAAATTAATCAAATCAACCCTAAGCCCATGTCTGAACGCTGCACAAGCCAGTGCGGAAGGAGTTCTATATTAAATCCCTGCAGCAGCTCCAAGGCTGTATAAACTCCAAGGCTTTAATCCGCATGTCTTTACACTGATAAATAGGAGCCATTGTATCAGCAGAAGACTTGGGCTGCTTGACCTCAAGGTGCAATTGTGAGCTAAGGGAATAATAAGGTCAATAGCATAGGCTGGATTGATTTGATACAGTGTCTTGTATGTAAAAAGAGCAATTTTAGGCTCACCAGGTCAGAACTTATTATTCTGGGCATCTTCAAGGGGAATAGAGCACAGTGGTGTTGATAGTGCATAATCAGGGCAAGACTTATGGTTGCAAAGGTTCTCAACAAAGTGAAATGTGTAACGGACTTCTTAAAGTGAGCTCTATTTTGCCTTTGTATCATCAGCTTGCGAGACCATTGGAAACCCAAAATGGTGAATATACTGGGAATATATATGCATTTTGGGGCATTTAAAAAGATCTAGCACACATTGTTATATTGATGCCTGGGAGTGCAATGGAAATAGCCACCATTTTTGTCTCCTTATTTAATCTTATTTAAATGACTTTGTATTCCTTCAAAATTGCTTGTATGTTCAGCCCCAATACCCATGTTCCAAATGCATCTTGAAATTTTGCTTTAGGTGGAATCTGGCAGCGGCCTGGAGGTGTGTAAAACCTCCCAGGGAAATGTTACTTGTCTTATGAAAATATTTAGCTCACCCTCTCTCAGCTGCCACCACCTGAGGTTTGAGTCAGTGGATTACACTGTGGATCACCAGTGGAAACAAAACATGGCAGATCACTGTATTTTTCATCAGTAAGCACCAGAGCTTGCCTCCTCTTTGTCTGGCTCACTATGGTAGTTTCCCCACTCTACCTGCTTGCTACTTTTCAGCACTGAAAGTCTTCCCAAAGCAGTTCACAATCCCTCTAGTCTAGACCATCAAAACCACATTACTGCTGGGAAGTGTGATGGGCACACACATTGGCAGCCATGGCTAATGGGCTTGATCCCCTTCCCACTTGTGAATTTATGCACATTGCGTTGCCAACAGCATCTGGCTGAAAATATACATTTCTGGGAGAAACGTTTGACTCCATAACAAAGAGACAGATACACTAGGTGTGGTGCCTCGTTTGTCTACCAAAGTGTTAAATCTTCATGGAACATTTTCTTTCGATAACAACAGTTTATAACGGTGTGCCTTATAATTCACCAGCTGCTATCTGATCTTCTATCACACCTCTAATTAACAGTTAAAAAGGAATATTACTTCATATTAATGACATGCACAGAATATGAAGCACATGTGAACAACAAAAATACATTTGTTTCTGTAATGCTTGATTAATAACAGTTAAATGTTCCTATCTGGACATGGCAGATCTCTAGACGGCATACGCCTCATGTAATAATGAGGTACTCCTTTTTAAAATGCTGCACAAAATTATGGTGTGTGGGAAAGCCTTATAATGCTTCCTGCATTGCAGCAGAAATACCACAACAAGCCATGTTTTTGCATTGACATTTACATGTGAACTATATGGCACAGGTATCTAAATATCACAGGGCTACGTGAACAAAAGGGAAGTTAAGATGATACTTGATAACTCTCACCTTGAAGTCGAACAAATGCACCCAACACTAAAACAGTTATCTATCATAATAAGCAACAATTCCAGTCAGCTGCTTTACTATGGGAACACTGGTGGTGCTGTGGGCTAAACCACAGAGCCTAGGACTTGCCGGTCAGAAGGTTGGCGGTTCGAATCCCCGTGACGGGGTGAGCTCCCATTGCTCGGTCCCTTCTCCTGCCAACCTAGCAGTTCAAAAGCATGTCAAAGTGCAAGTAGATAAATAGGTACCGCTCCAACGGGAAGGTAAACAGCGTTTCTGTGCACTGCTCCGGTTCGCCAGATGCAGCTTAGTCATGCTGGCCACATGACCCGGAAGCTGTACGCTGGCTCCCTCGGCCAATAAAGTGAGATGAGCGCCACAGCCCCAGAGTTGGTCACGACTGGACCTAATGGTCAGGGGTCCCTTTACCTTTACCTTTCTTTACTATGAGCAGTTTTAAAGGTGCAGTTAGGTGACTGTTTTATTCCAACAGACCATTGGGAACTGACTGGTTGTTGTTTTTTAATGCAAAGGGCTTTTAATAAGACTTTGCTGTTTTTATCATCTATTTTAATAGTTTTGATTTTTATATTGTTTTAATTCTATCACAATGCTCGATTATCTTTTATGTTTTATCTTGTATGGAGCTCAGCCACACTTCCCTTTGCCATACTCCTCCTCCAACCCCTCAGAAAACCTGCTCTTCCATGCTGAATGGGAACAAATGGCAATTGGGCTTTCTATGGATAGCCATTGGTTCTGATTTAGCACTAAAGAGCAGGTCCTCCAGGGGAGAGCAGTGGGAAGAGCAAAACTGCTCAGACCCATGCCTAGAAAACAGGATAAGTGGTTCAGGCCCATTTTTTCTAGGCATGAGAAAAGTAGAAGTGTATACAAGCCTCTTGGGTAGGGTTGCCATATTTCAAAAACTAAAAACCAGAAAACCACCAAAATTGTTGAGCTGTTTTTAGACAAACCCTAAAGCTGTTGAGCAGGACAAAGCCACCTTTTGGAAATCCCCTCTGGATGTCAATTCCACCTTTGAAATGCCGGACGTCTGGCAGCTCTACACTTGGGTGCTGCCAATGCAGAGGTTTGACTTCACTGTAAGAGGCACACTCTATTGTCTCTTGAGGCAGATGTATGCCCACAGCTCTCCCTCTGATTGGCTAAAAGGCTGAGGAGGGAATTGAAGGGCGTGTATTTGTGTAGCTGGAATATAATAATAATAATAATAATAATAATAATAATAATAATAATTTATTATTTATACCCCGCCCATCTGGCTGGGCCTCCCCAGACACTCTGGGCAGCTTCCATAAAAACCGAAAATACAGTAAAATATCACACGTTAAAAACTTCCCTGAACAGGGCTGCCTTAAGATGTCTTCTGAATGTCAGGTAGTTGTTTATCGCTTTGACATCTGCTGGAAGGGCGTTCCACAGGGCGGGCGCCACTACCGAGAAGGCCCTCTGCCTGGTTCCCTGTAGCTTTGCTTCTCGCAATGAGGGAACCGCCAGAAGGCCCTCGGCGCTGGACCTCAGCATCCGGGCAGACTGATGGGGGTGGAGACGCTCCTTCAGGTATACTGGACCGAGGCCGTTTAGGGCTTTAAAGGTCAGCACCAACACTTTGAATAGTGCTCGGAAACGTACTGGGAGCCAATGTAGGTCTTTCAAGACCGGTGTTATATGGTCCCGGCGGCGCCCCCAGTCACCAGTCTAGCTGCCGCATTCTGGATTAGTTGTAGTTTCCGAGTCACCTTCAAAGGTAGCCCCACGTAGAGCGCATTGCAGTAGTCCAAGCGGGAGATAACCAGAGCATGCACCACTCTGGCGAGACAGTCCGCAGGCAGATAGGGTCTCAGCCTACGTACCAGATGGAGCTGGTAAACAGCTGCCCTGGACACAGATTTGACCTGTGCCTCCATGGACAGCTGTGAGTCCAAAATGACTCCCAGGCTGCGCACCTGGTCCTTCAGGGGCACAGTTACCCCATTCAGGACCAGGGAATCCTCCACACCTGCCCACCTCCTGTCCCCCAAAAACAGTACTTCTGTCTTGTCAGGATTCAACCTCAATCTGTTAGCTGCCATCCATCTTCCAACCGCCTCCAGACACTCACACAGGACCTTCACCGCCTTCACTGGTTCTGATTTAAAAGAGAGGTAGAGCTGGGTATCATCCGCATACTGATGAACACCAAGCCCAAACCTCCTGATGATCTCTCCCAGCGGCTGCATGTAAATGTTGAAAAGCATGGGGGAGAGGACAGAACCCTGAGGCACCCCACAAGTGAGAGCCCAGGGGTCTGAACACTCATCCCCCCCCACCATTTTCTGGACACGGCCCAGGAGGAAAGAGCGGAACCACTGTATGACAGTGCCCCCAGCTCCCAGCCCCCCTAGACGGTCCAGAAGGATGTTATGGTCGATGGTGTCAAAGGCCGCTGAGAGATCCAGCAGAACTAGGAAACAGCTCTCACCTTTTTCCCTAGCCCGCCGGAGATCATCAACCAGTGCGACCAAGGCAGTTTCAGTCCCATGATGAGGCCTGAATCCCGACTGGAAGGGATCCAAATGGTCCGCTTCTTCCAGGCGTGCCTGGAGTTGTTCGGCAACCGCTCGCTCAATCACCTTGCCCAGGAATGGAAGATTTGAGACTGGGCGATAGTTGGCCATCGTGGCCGCATCTAAAGATGTTTTTTTAAGAAGCGGTTTGATAACCGCCTCTTTCAGCGGGTCTGGGAAGGCTTCCTCACGGAGGGAAGCATTCACCACCCCACGAAGCCCATCGCCCAGCCCTTCCCAGCTAGCTTTTATAAGCCAGGATGGGCAAGGATCCAGGAGACAGGTGGTTGGTTTCACTCGTCCAAGCAGCCTGTCCACATCCTCGGAGGTAACAGATTGGAATTGATCCCACTCAACTTGACTATATGGGAAAGGGGGAAGAGACTTGAAGTGTTGGAATTGAAGGGCTGCAAGGAAAAGATAGGACTGGAACACTTTTAACAAATCTGGAATACTGGAAAGTGTCAGCAGGCATGGTTGAACCTCAGCAGCAGAAAGGAGCAAGGAGAAAGCTGATGTACACAAATTTTGGGCAAGGTGCTCGGGAGAGTAGTGTTGATTCAGCTGCAGGTGCTCTTGAATTAAACTCATTTTTTGACTCATTTCAGTGTGGATTCAGGTTTCGCTTGGGGACAGAATTAACCTTGGTTGCCCTGATGGATTACGTTTTGCAGGAGGAAATCAGGGTAAGTGGTACCCTGTTGCTTTTGTTCACTCAGTGGCCTTTGATACCATCTCTGGTATCGATCATCTCTGGAGGTTGAGGGCATTGTTTTGTGGTGGTCTCATTCCTAATTGCAGGATTGGTGCCAGAAACTATCATTGGGTGACTTGTCTAAGCTTCAGGCACAGGACTAATGAGAAGTTTCAACACTGCCACATTGTCTTGTCCCTTGGCCTCCCTGAGACTCTGAGCGTTCTGATATTTGACCTTTTCACCTGCAATCTGAAAAGAGGTTTAATTACTCCAGATTGAAAAGAAAACTCACATTATTTTATGAATTGAAATTAAAAGAGCACTCTCAATTTCTTTTCAGTTTAACTTGAAAGTAAAATATTCCCCCTTGTCATCAGAAGAAATTGTCTGGTGAAGGTAGAGTGATGTGAGAGAGATAAGAACATAAAAGACAGGGGTGCCATTAGGGGACAGGGACCAAGCCCCCCTAAAATTTTCAAGGTGGGGGCCAGGCCTCATCAACATTCTGCAGCCTGTCTTACATGATTTTGATCCAGTATTTCATGGGAAGCCCCCTCTCTCACATGCATGCACATACACATGCACTCCACACCCATGTGCTACGTTTTTAAGGTGAGAGACCATGTTCCACATTGCTTCCTGAGACTGGTTTGAGAACTACAGAGAGTAAGACCCTTTCTGTAGGACAGTGTTGCAGGAGTTGCAAAATTACAAAGGCAACTCCAAAGCCTATTCCAGGACAATTATGCGCATTTCTGCAAGTTTGCAATATGCTAGCCTGCCATAATGCACCATAATTCAAGAACTGACTTGGCATCACTATAATTCTGGGGAAATGTTGCATATGAATTGTTCCCATATACACAGAAAAAACAGGTTCAAGTTATTTTTCTTGCTCCTGGTTAGTGGCTAAGACTTGTACAGTGGTACGTTGGTTTACGAACTTAATCCGTTCCGGAAGTCCATTCTTAAACCAAAGCATTCTTAAACCAAGGTGTGCTTTCCCATAGCAGCGGGGGACTCAATTTACACTCAACAGGAAGCGGAACATGTTCTGCTTCCAAGGCACTGTTCACAAACCAAAACACCTACTTCTGGGTTTGCAGCATTCTTAATCCAAGTTGTTCAAAAACTAAGCTGTTTTTAAACCAAGGTACCACTGTACTGTGTTAGTTATGGCTAGGGGCATGAATCTCTATAAAATGGTGAACAGCAGTGTCATTAACTTCATACCTGCATAACTCCTTCATGGTAGTCCTTAAGACTCCATTTGAAGTTCTCTCTATTGCCACAAAACTCATAAGATATGAAATGGAAATGTAAGTGACAACAGTAATAAGAGAAGCAAATGACAAGAAGCAGAAGCTCAGATTATTTAATGTAGTCTCTGATTTATATGTTTTTGTTAGTTTTGTCTGAAATAGAAAATAACATACATGAAAGCAACCTTGTGTTATGTGTGACCTTTTTCAAAAGTTCTAAGCGAATTGTTTAATTTTACACCCACCAGTTTAGAGTATATAGACATCTGATCTTTTACTTGTGTTTTAACTGACATATTTTATATGCCAAAGTCTATTAAATGTAGCACTGCTTTTGCAAATAAGGTTGCTTAGAATTTTAATCCCTCTCCCAATATGCCACTTAGCTAATTTTTTTTTGTTCCGTCAAATCCTCCTTTTAGACATTTTCACAGACTTTTCTGAGAAATTCAATTTCTTCCTATTATAGGTTAATGCCCTTTTGTAAGGCATGTGGGGCTTATTTCCCCCCACCCACCCAGAATTTGTCAGAGGAGTTCTTGGCTATTAAACATTTCTGTCAGAGAGCAGAAATAACATTTTGAAAAGATCACTTACACATAAAAATGGTGAGCATTAAAAATGGTCAGTGAGCAGTTCCAGAGATAACCTTAGTGTCTGATTTCTTAACATCGTTGGGGTGGAAAGAAAGCAAACACATTGTGCAGCCCAAGTGGTTTATGCCACACAGGATTTTGGGTGGTGTAGCAGGCAGATGCAAAACTGAGAAGGTCCATTGGGGGACACCAACTTTTGGCCTCACTCAGGGCGCCATATTATGAAAGATTACCCAA
This sequence comes from Podarcis liolepis, assembly GCF_965112155.1. Taxonomy (NCBI): domain Eukaryota; kingdom Metazoa; phylum Chordata; class Lepidosauria; order Squamata; family Lacertidae; genus Podarcis; species Podarcis liolepis. The sequence goes on along the minus strand of NC_139560.1, from coordinate 72,245,330 downwards.
GTCCACTCCTGAGTTTATGTGTGGAAATAGTGTATTGAGGTGAGAACTTGACACCAGATGAGCAGCCCTGGAGAGTGTATGTTGGGCATCAGAAGCTGAAGTGCTCAGAAAGAATCGGTATCTCTAGCAATATTAGAAGTTCAACTTCCAGTCTGCTAAGATTTTGTTTAAGGGTAAGTTGTCAAAGTGCAAGTAGATAAATAGGTAAACTGGCGGGAAGGTAAACTGCATTTCCGTGCACTGCTCTGGTTCTCCAGAAGCGGCTTAGTCATGCTGGCAACATGACCCGGAAGCTGTACGCCGGCTCCCTCGGCCAATAAAGCGAGATGAGCGCCGCAACCCCAGAGTCGGCCACAACTGGACCTAATGGTCAGGGGTCCCTGTACCTTTACCTTTAAGTTGTTACTGTACATAAATGGTAGCAAGGTTGTTATCCTTGGTGGTCAGTGTTCAGAAAGGTGTTGCTGACATTTATTCTGTGCCACATTGTCCACTAGGGGGTGCCCATTCATGGGTGAAACTTTTTTTTTTTTTTTTGAAAGGGGCATTTTTTTAATATCCTTCAGTGGTCTATAGGACTCCACCAGGGGACTTGCACAAGGTGTTAATAGCCTTACAAAAGCTGACATTTGAGCTGCTGAATAGTGTCATTAAAACTGTTGTCCTTTAAGGTTCTGCTCCTAGTGGCTGTAACTCCTGAAATTAGAGTTTCTGACCACAAAGCTTTTTTGGTGGCTAAATATGTGCTCCTCATTTAGATAGGGTAGACCTTGGGATGGATCTTTCATTCATTCTGAAGGTCAGCTCCATAATCCAGTGGCTTTAAACCAGTGTACCGTGGCACCCTGGGGTGCCTTGAATGATGGTCAGGGGTGCCGTGGGCAACACTGGCCACTGTCCCTCTTTCCTTCCCTCCCTTCCTCTGATGCCTTCTCATGGCTCTGCCTCCCAAAGGCTTGCACGGCTATTTGTTGCAGCTGCCCTGGTTTCAAGCTCCCCAGGTGAATGGTACCTTTGGGGTTGATCAGGGGGTGTTTCCCAGGCCCCTGTGGGGCAGTGTGAGGAGGGACCTCTCTTTGGGGTGGGGGGAGGCAGCTCAGAGTCCAGGGGTGACAGCAGCAGCTTCCCAGAGGACTCCTAAGGAGAGAGGAGAAGAGAGGCAGCTGAGGGAACACTTCACAAGGGAGGGTGTTCAAAAAAGAGTGAGGGGCTGCCAGCTGTGCAGGCAAAGGGTGACATAACTGGGCTCCTGAGCACCACAGGGGTGCCGCAGAAATAATGTAGTTGGCCAAGGGAGCCAAAATGGTTGAAAACCTCTGCCATATCCCATAGATAGCATGAATTAATTTTGCCAATTTTTTGTTTTGTTTTTTTATTTTCAAATCTTATATTTCAATCACTAGTATCTTGACCTCCTCACACCTCCCATTTTGTATTCCAGTTCAAATATTAAATTCAGCAAATCCTTACCCTCTAACATTTATCCTTACTCAAGATATTAACCTATTATAAATATCAATTTTCCAATTATCAATCCCTATTTACATTTTCTTAAAAATCTTTTTACCAATACCACTTATTTTCCATCAGAGATCGTTTTAACATTCTTTAATTTTACAGTGCTTCTGCAAGTAGTCCTTGAATTTCTTCCAATCTTCCTCCACCGACTCTTCTCCCTGGTCACGAATTTTGCCAGTCATTTCTGCCAGTTCCATGTAGTCCATCACTTTCATCTGCCATTCTTCCAGTGTGGGTAGCTCCTGTGTCTTCCAATACTTTGCGATGAGTAGTCTTGCTGCTGTGGTTGCATACATAAAGAAAGTTCTATCCTTTAACACCAATTGGCCGACTATGCCCAGGAGTAATTTTGGCAAAAAAAAAAAAAAAACAACAAAACTTGAATTTCCTCTAATTTTGCCAATTTTTTGGTCCTTACATTTCTCTGAGAAAGAATGACATGCTTTGGATGTGAAGTGAGCGCTTAATGTATCCATCAACAGGATTCGACCAATCAAACAGATTCATTTTTAGTTTCATTTCACCCAAATTCTCTTTAGGAAGAAAGTGACTAGTTCATCCATGGCAAGTTGGATCTGGGATTGCACACAGCTTGCTTCTGGAAAATTTCACTTGCTCGTTCCTTAACGTGTTACAGCGTGTTCTACTAGGTCTGTGGCAGCATTTGCTTCCGATGCTCCTCTGCAAGAGGTGTGTGTCAGCAGCTGTGTGGGAAAACTCATCAGCATTTATCCAACATGACAGAAGTATGCCTCAGCAGAGGCAGCATTTGGGTAACAGATATCACAACAAGTTCTTTAGCAGTGGCCACCTGTTCCCACCCAGTAGGTTCCATAGCTTTAGTGTAATTCACCATGATATGTGTTCATCACCTCCAGAGAAGGAACAGTTGGTTCTCACCTGAACTTTGTTTCTCGGAGGTGTTGAATACAGTGGTACCTTGGGTTACAGACACTTCAGGTTACAGACTCAGCTAACCCAGAAATAGTACCTCAGGTTAAGAACTTTGCTTCAGGATGAGAACAGAAATCGTGCAGTAGCGGTAGCGGGAGGTCCCATTAGTACCTCAGGTTAAGAACAGTTTCAGGTTAAGAACAGACCTCCAGAATGAATTAAGTTCTTAACCACTGTACATGGAATGGGCCTACCCAGTCGGCCACTCTTCCATTTTTTTCTATAAGCATGTCCCCCCCCCCCCAAGTTATCATTTGATAGGTTGTTGCTGGTTTATTTATTTTTTTCAGATATTAGTTTCCTTACATGAGTTTGAAGCTACTTAGCCTGTTCATGTAGCTTGTCATTCAATGGACTGAGATGATGGGAGCATGTCATCTGGACAAAGGCCAGTCTGTGTTTCCCATCTTTTGATGCAAAAAAAAAAAAAAGCAGCAATGCAAAAGAAATAAATAAATAAGAACCCATCGTGCCATGCGTTCAACACCTCATCTGTTCCTTTTGTCAGATTTTAAGACTTATTTCTGCCTTTACGGGCTATCAGCTTCCTCAAAAGTAACTAGACTCCATGGACCCAGAGACTCTCTTGAGACCCATTAAGTTCTCCTAACCCTGCTACACAGCATGATAGAGCTACACATGGTTTCCCAGCAGATGGACGAATGAACGTGGAAATGTGAGGGGGAAAACATGATGAAGAATGTTGACAAAAAGAGCCTTTGACGAGGTGAGTTGCTAAAATGTGATGTTTTATTGAGTGCAATTTGGCTGTGATGTACAATGTATGCAGCAGTTGCTGGGGAATATATATGGTCCGTAATGTAAAGAGTGCCCAAAATGAAGCATCTGTTGAAAGATTTCTCTCTCTCCAAAATACACATTTCAGTGTGAACATATTTTGTTTTGGCATGGGATAATTTATCCCTGTGTCTGGTTTTTCTCAGCTGTCAGCTTCCTATTACAATATTAGCTAAAGTACAGTAATTCAGAACTGTGAGGAGTGTGCTCATTTCCCCGCAGAAAGCTCCCACCTCGCTTTCATGTGTCTGTAGTACCTTTTATGCACCTTAGAGTAATGCTACACATTTTCCTCAACGGTACTTTAACGACTCTCAGGAATTACACATAGGTTGTTCTGCTTTATACTTTTTCTTCTTGTTTTCTTTCCCCCTGTAAATTAGGGAACAGAAAAGACCTAGAGTCTCTGAACTGCAATATCTCTTCCTTTGTCCTTTAATTTATTTCGTTGCCCCTTCCCTCCCCACAGTACTATTTCCAAATACTGGACCTATATTAACACATCCCATATCACACTATGATTTTGCTACTAAGTTTATAAATTTTGCAATACATTTTGTCAGAAATCTTCTTTCTCCAGTGCCAGTTTTGTGTTTTAAGAAGCTGACATTTTAATGCATCAGTCTTGTTTTGGTTAAGCGACACTGAAAATGCACATCTAAAACCCATATCTGCACTTTGACTGCTGTTCGCTTTCTCATCCAATATTAGACCGTCAGTGCAATTCGTAAGGGCTATGTCACTTTGTATTCTATAGAGAGCATTGTAAGCTGGAGATCTGCAAATACTCAATAAACTGGAGCAGGCTCATGCACTCATCTGGCCAAGAATCATTGTTCTATGGGGAGATTGTTCTCTCTCTCTCTCTCTCTCTCTCTCTCTCTCTCTCTCTCTCTCTCACACACACACACACACACACACACACCATTTCCCAGGCATTCCGCCTGGAGGCTTGTATGTTTGGAGTTTGTCTTGCATGGTTCTGAACTGTGCCATTGATGACTATTACATACTCTCCTACATTTCTCTGATGAAAATAGGGAAATCCTATTTAATCTTCTTCTTCTTCTTCTTCTTCTTCTTCTTCTTCTTCTTCTTCTTCTTCTTCTTCTTCTTCTTCTTCTTCTTCTGGCGATCACTTGTAGCTGAGTAAGATATTCTCCCATGAATATGGTCTTAGCGGTGTGTTGGTAAGTGACTGTGCAGGCCAATTCTGGATCCACACATCCTTACAGAGTGGGGACAAAGGTTTCTGGGTGGGAGTTGATCATGCTGAGGATTTGCCAAACGTGCTTTCCTCTTGTTTCTCCCTTTCATCCTGAGTTCCTGCTTCTTCAAAGTCGATGACACCTTTGGTAAAGGCTGTTCTCCAATTGGAGCGCTCAGAGGCCAGTGTTTCCCAATTTTCCGTGCTTATAGTGCATTTCTTTAGATTAGCCTTGAGAGCACCTTTAAACCTCTTTTGTTGTCCACCGGTATTTTGCTTTCCATTCTTAAGTTGGGAATAGAGTAGTTGCTTTGGAAGATGATAATCGGGTATCTGAACCACATGACCAGTCCAATGAAGTTGATGTTTAAGCATCATTGCTTAGTCACTAGTGACATTAGTTCACCTGTCTTCCCAAGTGTAATAATAATAATAATAATAATAATAATAATAATAATAATAATAACAACAACAATAATACCCACTCATCTGACTGAGTTGCCCCAGCTACTGGGTGGCTTCCACTATATAAAAAAACATAATAAAACATTAAATATTTTTTTTAAAAAAATCTTCCCTCTACAGGGCTGCCTTCAGATGTCTTCTAAAGGATGTATAGTTACAGTGGTGCCCCGCAAGACGAATGCCTCACAAGACGGAAAACTCGCTAGACGAAAGAGTTTTCCGTATTGGAGGTGCTTCGCAAAACGAATCTCCTATGGGCTTGCTTCGCAAGACGACAATGTCTTGCGAGTTCCTGCTGGTTTTTTTGTTTCCTCCCCCCCCCCCTTTTCTAAGCCGCTAAGCCGCTTATCAGCTGATCCGATCAGCAGATAAGCCGCTAAAAGCCGCTAATAGCGCTAATAGCGCTAATCCTTCAATGGGCTTGCTTTGCAAGACGAAAAAACCGCTAGACGAAGAGAATCACAGAATGGATTCTTTTCGTCTTGCGAGGCACCACTGTACTTACCTCCTTGGCTTAGGGGTCGCTTAACTCCACACCCTCCAACATTTCTCCAATAAAAAGAGGGGCATCCTAAGGTAAAGCAGGACATTCTGGGATCAAATCAGAAACTGGGATGGCTTCTGTAAATTTGGAATTGTCCTTGGAAAATAGGGACACTTGGAGGGTTTGCATATTAGCTAAATAGACACCACATTCAAAGGTTCTTCCCACTATGTTTTTTATTCTTATTCTTCTTTCTACAACTTACCTTACAAAGTAGAGATTAAGTACTGTGTTTTATTGCAACATAGTTGGTTACGTACCTAATTCGTTCCAGAGGTCCGTTCTTAAGCTGAAACTGTTCTTAACCTGAAGCACCACTTTAGCTAATGGGGCCTCCCGCTGCCGCCACGCCGTCGGAGCACGATTTCTGTTCTCATCCTGAAGCAAAGTTCTTAACCCGAGCTACTATTTCTGGGTTAGGGGAATCTGTAACCTGAAGCGTATGTAACCTGAGGTACCACTGTAGATAGCAAATAGGATCACAGTATTTTCAATAACTATAGCCTAACTGTATTCTTGTTTCGGAATGTCAAAGTATGAATAGGGACCATCTTCAGAAGTAATGAAGATCTCCCGCCTGCCCCCAGCAATAGATCAGAGGCCTTTCGGCATGAGTAGGGTTGTCAGAGAAATTATCCACATTTGCATATATGCATGATTTTTGGGTGTTATGGCACCCCAGAGTGCATCTTGGAGCTAACATCCTCATCTTATGTCAGGGGTCAGCAACCTTTTTCAGCCGTGGGCCAGTCCACCGTCCCTCAGACCATGTGGGGGGCCAGACTATATTTGGGGGGGGTGAACAAATTCCTATGCCCCACAAATAACCCAGAAATGCATTTTAAATAAAAGAACACATTCAACTCATGTAAAAACACGCTGATTCCCGGACCGTCCATGGGCCGGACTTAGAAGGTGATTGGGCCGGATCCAGCCCCTAGGCCTTAGGTCGCCTACCCCTGTCTTATGTTTTGTGGTGAATTAATGAGTGGTGGCTGGTTCTACAAATTGAAATTTTCATTCATAAGTTATCATACTATACATTATACTGACATGACTGCTTCCAAACAATGCCACTGACATTAGCTATCATGGCAGCAAATCACCTGTACTTGGTCAACTTCTTAGTTATACAGAGTCCCATTCTCCCAAGAAAAGGAAGTGTACCAGAATATCTACTTCAGAATGGGAACTGGTTTGACAGGTGGTGGGTTTTTTTTGTGTGTGTGTGTGTGTTTTGCCACAATCCTCTTTCTCTTGAGCAGCAAGCTTTATGAACTGTAGGAAAACAAATCATTTGCTGCATGGTGGGGATGGCGGATGGAGGAACAGCTAAATCCAATTTTTGCATGTAGCACTGGACAGATGGAGGGGGGAAAAACTGGTCTGTGTGCAGGATGATAACTTATGGAACTGCACATCCCTAGGTGTGAGAAGAGTCTAAATCTGCTCCGCCTTGTTTATCCCACTGAATCCAGGTATTTCTGTCTTGACAGGGGTGTGTTTACTATCTTCTTGCTGGATAGGAGAGTGTCTCAGTGGCTAAACTAGAAACCTGCCTTACACACTTCAAAGCCTCCAGGGCAGGGAGGTAAAGTAAAAACCAGTCAATCAACCAACCACCTCTTCCATGCTCCACATGGCTCATTTGATTACCTGAACCCTTTTGGAGCCTGCAAGAAAGTAGCACAGAGAGTAGATCTGAGAGCCAGTGTGGTGTAGTGGTTAAGAGCAGTGGACTCGTAATCTGGTGAACCGGGTTCACTTCCCCGCTCCTCCACATGCAGCTGCTGGGTGACCTTGGGCTAGTCACACTTCTTTGAAGTGTCTCAGCCCCACACACCTCACAGAGTGGTTGTTGTGGGGGAGGAAGGGAAAGGAGAATGTTAGCTGCTTTGAGACTCCTTTGGGAAGTGATAAAGCGGGATATCAAATCCAAACTTTTCTTCTTCTTCTTCTTCGGAAAAGTTTCCACTCCTGCCAAATGCTGTGATTCTCAGATAAATTCTGTTATTGGCAGTGGGGGAAATGTGGCTTCATTTGGTGTATTCAGTTGACTCCATTGTTGCCTTGTAACAACAGAAACTTTGATTCTCCATTCTGTGCTTCCCTTTCTTTGCAACCTCCTTACAGCAGTATTAAGGTGCTGATGATAAGTAGAATTTTCGCCAGGAATATGTAGTGACTCAATCTACACTTTGAATTGAACTGATGATTAATGAAAGAAGTCACTTGCTAATGCTGGAGAAATTCTGGAAAAGTAACACTACAGTCACTTGTGACCCTAGTCTAGTGAAAATGTTGTTCCCTTAATGTTTAGGATCAGTTAATCATGCCATGATGTCATCCGGCCGTGAATTTTTCTTTTGTGTGGGATAACTCATTTGATGGCTTCACAACATTGGGGGAGGGATTGTAGATATGTCATGGGGGTAGTGTTGAGCCCAACACTTCAGAGGCAAACGTTGGTAATCTTTGGTGATATGGTGCCCTGAGCGAGCCCAAAATATAGTGCCCCCAAATGGATCTTCTCACTTATGGATCTTCTCAATTTTGCACCCCCTTGGCTTGGCCCCCTGCGCAAGGCAACCAACCACACTGTCCTAAATCTGACACAGGGCTATTGAAAACAATGGCTGTCTCTTGTCTCACGCAACATGTAACTCTGACCTGCTGTGAGGCACCCTCTTTAGGACACTTGTCTCTTCCTGTGTTCCTTTGCGTTGCTTTCCTCCTTAGAATAATAGCCAGATAGCTACAGACATACCGTACATTCTCGGAAGTGATTAAATGCACCTGATAGTTCTATCTCTCCCATGAAGAAATATGCTAATCTTGAGCATACAGACTCAGAAAAACTAATTGTGCCTTCCCTGGGTTGGCATTTGGGTTAGCTTATTCCCTCACCCCCACACTGCTCCCTGTGCCTGTTTAATCTATCAATAATATAGCAACTGGATGATGTGCTTGTCGTAAAAAAGCACGAGGAAGCTCCCTTCTCAGCAGGCCTACAGATTGCTTTGTTGGGAGCTCTTAGCCTCAAACTCTTATTACTGCAGTCTGTGGAGAGAGGAAGGCACTTGCTTAACCCTAAAATGCCAAAAGCGTGCCTCCCCAAAGAGTGTTTTGAATGTTATTCATGCTGGCAATGATTATGCATATGCCAAAGTACCCTTGGAGCTACAGATAACTTGCTTAACGCTGAGCCTTTATCTAAGGGATTTTAAGATTGCAAATAGGTACCCTGAGAATGATTTTCCATCATGAAAGCATTACAGCAGCACGCACTGATTCCCCTCCCCATATTGAAGATATTTATGATCACTTATTGAACATATTTATGACTGCATGTCGATCGTTCAATGCCCAGATATGTCGCTTGCTTAGCAGTGTGTCCTCCAAAGCTCATTGTGGTTATTGATTTATCTACTCATTAAATATGACTTAACAGCTGAGTCAGAATGAAACAGTGCCGCAAAATACTTGCTTCTACTCCTAATTTTGTTTATATTAATGGTTTAGACAAAGGTTTAATAGTGATGCAATAAAAAAAAATCTGTTTTCACAGTATATGGGAACAGATGAAGCTGTCTCATACTAGATCAGATCACTGATCTATCTGTTGGCATCCATCTGTTTTGAGAGACAACAGGACCAGTGGTCAGGGATGATGGGAATTGTAGTCCCAAACATCTGGATGGCCGGAGTTTGCCTATGCCTGGTTTACTCCTTAGCCTTTTCTTCTCCTAAAGATATCCCTCAAAGCAGGTTTAGGATCAGAGTTTTTCTTCTCCTAGGTGGGCTCCCTTCCCAGATTGGTGATCCCCATCTGCTCCTCACTTCCCTCTACAGCACATGCAAAAAACGTCTTCTTGTCTGTAGGATCCACTATTAGTCCCGTACACTCAATTCGCCAGAGCCTGTCTTCACATGCAGAGGGAAGTCCCTAACTGAGGGTTGGAGACCCATCAACTACCCTCACCTGGTTTAGCTGGCCAGTTGAAGCCATCTCCAGGGGTGTGGCCACTGTCGTATGCTGACAGCTTCTGGGAGCGACAGGTGAGAACTAAGTGCAGGAGGGTACCTAAGGTGGCCAAACTACCCTAGAAGAAGGTTGTGTTTCCCACCAGAGGTACTACCCCTCCCATAACACCCCATGCATGTCATCTAGCTCAATATCAACTATGGCACTATGGTGCCAGTGGAAGTGAAGTACCAGGGCTGCAAGGAGAGGTCAGTTGCCTGGCATGGCTTCCCTGAGTGCAGAAAGGGGGCCTTCTGTGGACTTTTCTCTCTCACTTCATAATGGGATACATGCTGGTACATGTGGTGTTTCCTATCATAGGCCAGTTTCACCTGCTGAACAGCATCCTGAAGGGAGAGAAGACAGAGTGACTCCACCTGCAACTGATCAGCCTTCAAGGACTCAGAGGAGGAGGTACTAACGAGATGCAGCTGGCTTCAGCCTTCTTAAGCAGAGATTCCAGCAGCAGTCAGATGCTAGTAAGAACGCTTGTAGTTCCTGGTCCTACCTTGCTGCTTCCTTTTGTTTTGACCCTATGCTCATCAGATTCCCTGACCCCTGGACTGTCTGACCATGTGGATTGTTCTTCGCCCACCCCTAGGACTGGACCTGACTTCAGATGCTGAATCTTCCTCCAGGCAAGTACACCTCAGAGACTCTTCTAGTTGGTTGCTCTCTCACTCCACTGAGCCCTGCACGTTGTTGCTCAGCAACAAGACTATGACATTTCCTCCCCTCCATTGCTTGAGCTGCCCTCTCTCTGTCTCATGTCCCGCTTTAGGCCACACTCTGTCACCCCCAGCAGGCAGGTGGTTGGCTGGTCCCCAGACAGGGCCAGGAGAGACAGGATCCCTTAAAATGTGGCCAGTGGCCACCACCCCCCCACTTTTCCAGCCAAGTTTCCCCACACAAGACCCTCAACAACTTTTAAAACTGGAAAGCTGCAAGTTTCTGTAGTGTGACTGGTTGTTGGTGTTTTTGGTTTTTTTGTACCCTACCCCTTTGCTAAACTTTTGTGTGGTCTTTTAAAAGACTGGCATAGACGCCATCGGGCCTGCATTGTGAATAAGTGTCTTAAGCCCTTTTGAGGTTGCAAATAAATGTTTGTGTTGGGCTCTAGAAGCAATGCAAGGCTTTGAGTGCGAGGGCACTGCAACAGACTCGGAAGCATGTGTGTGAGAGTGTTGTCCATCTGAGTTCAGTTGCTAGGAGGCAGGCATTGTACCAGAGCCGTCGGCGTGTTGCCTGTGTTAATCCCTGTCCAGTGTGTGAATATGTATGTCACCATCATGTATATAGATATATGCAAAGCTACCTTGAGCATATAGACTGGTACTGCCCCTCCAGCAGAGTAGATGTATGACAGGCAGAAATTCAGCAGCTCAGAACCAAAATTTTGAGTCTTATTCCTTGGAAGCCTATAGTATCTAAATTCCCACTTTTAACAGTTTAAGGGGGGTCACAGATCCATTTGTGTGCTCACTGCCTTGAATGAGAGAGAGTGTGTATAAGATTTCAGACTTGAGCAAACTTGTCTTTGAACTTGGCGCAGCCTACAGATTGGACCATGCTGATTTTGAACCATGTGTATTTGCTTAAAAGTAAGTCTCACTGGGGTAGCTCAGCCAGCTCCACCCTTTTCCTGTATTCTATCAGTAGTGTGCTTTTTTGGAAGGCACATGGGAGGACAGAGATGTAGAACAGAACGAACCTGTTTTCATCTGAGGAATGTTGGAGGGTATACAACATATAGCCAAAGTAGGCAAGGCAAAAATATGCAGGAGTGATGTTCAAAAAGTTTCCTTAGTCCTTTTAATAAACAAGAGGTAAGGAACAGAAGTGGTAAAAAATAATGATTCAGACTGCCAACTTATGCTCCCATGCCTGTGAAACAGACATTTGACCTTCAGCATGTGGAAGGCTGGAAAAAAAGTGTCCATTTATGTACCAGATGGGACAGGGCTTGGCAATGCACACTGGTTTCATGCAATGAAAACCACACATGCAAAATGAATTCACATAGTTCTCAAAAGTCCCATGCCTACCTTCTCAATTTGCAGTTTTGATTGAAAGCCATCTCATTGTGGGGGTAAGTAGTTTTTGGTGCTGTTCCAGTCTGAAGGCCTGTACTTAACTATGGTATTGGACTTTGCAAACTGAAAACGGGAAAAAACTTTCCCTGTGTGTGTGTTTTTGTTTTTTTAATATTGGCTTGATTGACAGAATTTCAGTAAGTGAAATGTTTTAGGGCATGGAGTTATGTATGGTAAATTGTGTAATAGCTGTAGACATGTGCCTAGGGAAAGGTCAGGAAAGGGCAGTTCTATACTGTTTTGCCATATCTCTGGTTTCTACAATTGCTCCAAATGAGCATGAATTAGTTACAAAATCTATGTCTCACAGCAAAAGCTTCTTCTGTGTGTAAACATGACTTTAATCTAAGTGGAAACCATTTTAGTCGCAACACATCATTCCAGACAAGGCAAAAGATCAAAGTCCAAATTGAAAGTCGAAATTGCATCCTTGCTTACTATCTGCGTTTATCAAGGTATTTCAATGCTTTTCTAAGCCTTGGTGCTCACAAACAACTTCCTGAACTCTTCTCACCACTGGAATTGCTTAGATAATGTGCTTACTATGATTTTCCTTGTAAAGATTTGGTTCTCTTTGACACTTGTCTGCCTTAAAATATGTCAGGGGCAGGCCAGAGGAAGAGGAGTGGTGGAGACCACCTCCCCATCCTGACCCTTCCAGGGAGGAGGAAGAGGAAGACAGTATGGATTTACAACAGGGGTTTGGGGGAAGTCACAGCTCAGAGACGGAGGAGGGGAAAAGATGGGAAATCATGGGAGAGGAGGAGCAGGCAGAGGCAGAACAGCAGCTGGCTGACACGTTGTCACTAGAAAGCATTCCAGACCCTCCATCTTCCAGAATCCGACAAGCCTTAAACGTATGAGAGCAAAGAGCTCAAAGTCTTATTCTTTGTGGAACAGAAATTCATTAACATGAAGCAGCACGCATCATTCCTATGCTGAACCACAAAGCCATCTTCCTAGCCCCCTCACTTGTCAAGCTTACAGGTGAAACTCAAAAAATTAGAATATTGTGGAAAAGTTCATTTATTTCAGTAATTCAACTTAAAAGGTAAAACTAATATATGAAATAGACTCATGACATGCAAAGCGATATATATCAAGCCTTTATTTGTTATAATTGTGATGTTTATGGCGTACAGCTGATGAAAACCCCAAATTAACAATCTCAGAAAATTAGAATATTAAATGAAATCAGCAAAACAAGGACTGCAAATAGAGCAATATTGGACCTCTGAGAAGTAGAAGCATGCACATGTACTCAGTACTTGGTTTGGGCCCCTTTTGCATCAATTACTGCCTCAATGTGGCGTGGCATGGATGCTATCAGCCTGTGGCACTGCTGAGGTGTTATGGAAGACCAGGAAGCTTCAATATCAGCCTTCAGCTCTTCTGCATTGCTTGGTCTCATGTCTCTCATTTTCTCTTGGCCATGCCCCATAGATTCTCTATGGGGTTCAGGTCAGACGGGTTTGCTGGCTAATCAAGCACAGTAATCCCATGGGCATTGAACCAGGTTTTGGTACTTTTGGCAGTGTGGGCAGGTGCCAGAGTCCTACTGGAAAATGAAATCAGCGTCCCTATAAAGCTCGTATTTGGAAGGAAGCATGAAGTGCTCCAAAATCTCTTGGTAGATGGTTGCATTGACCCTGGACTTAATGAAGCACAGTGCACAGAGAAAAGCTGCTATAGATTTGAGAAAGTAAATGTGGTTGTATGAATCAGTCCCAAAGTCACACATAAAGTTATTTGATGCGTACAGGGTTGTGAATGTATATCTGTTGGCCTCAACTTGATGGGTTACAAACTGGCAGACCGATCTAAAACTTTCCCCCAATAGTAAAAGTTAATACATCCCCCAAATAAAGCTATTCATTACCTGTTATGGAGATCCATCTTGACAGGGCTGAGATGCAGTCTGACTGTTAACTGTTTCTGGCTTTACCAAGACTTAAAGCATATCCTCTTTGTGACATCACACATGACATCAGAATGGCCTGTTTGCATTCAACCTAGACTATCTCCATGCCAACAGAAATGGCCAGTAAACTTCTGCAACCAAGTAACCATTAGCCTGACTACCCATTTGTTTCTCTCTAGACTATTGGATATTCAGTTTTTGCTCTCATAATCAAAGCCTGAAGAAGAGCTGTGTATAATCTGAAAACCTCTTTCCATGTTAAAGAAAAGACATTGTCAGGGGCTGGGCAGAGGAGGAGGAATGGTGGAGACCCCCTCCCCATCCTGACCCTTCCATGGAGGAGGAAGAGGAAGACAGTATAGATTTACAACAGGTGTTGGCGGGAGGTCACAGCCCAGAGGCAGATGAGGGGGGAAGTTTGGAAATAATGGGAAAGGAGGAGCAGACAGAGCTGAAAGTCTTCATACTTTTCTGGCTAACCAACTGGGAGCAGCTGACAGCACCCTCACACAATATTTCTGCTTTTTCAGCCTGTGGTTCACTGTGGTGGAATCTAGACACACACAAAAAAACCACGGTAAAAATGTTTTGGGGTGTTGTTGTGTTTTTTAAAAATATTGAATTTGCCCTAAGCTCACCATCTCCATCTGTTGTCACATTTCTATAAGGCACTTAAAATGCAATATTTGCAGCTGTATAGCTGAGTCCTATGTTCAATCTTTTCAGAGGCTTGACTGAGGGATCTTTGTTTCTACACATAGTTTGTTGTTTGTTTTTATGTGTTAGTTTAAAACAGCATCTGACACAAGCACGAAAGATCTGCATGAGGGAAATCCAAACCATCATGTTGAGGTGTTCATGAAAGATCCTTGTTAATGGTTTCTGAAATCCCAGCTAACATGTAATTGAGCAAACTGCCTGGCGTTGACCCACTGCTGTTTCATTTTCTAAAAATGTTTGATTAAGATTAAGTTAAGGTACCAGGCGTTGGGGCTACTGGAAAGGCTAGATTAGTGTCTGGAATTTGAAGGTCCATTGAAGCTGGTCTCCCCATACATCTGACCGTTTATAATTCTCTGATTTCAAACGAGAAGAGGAGTTATACCCATCAGAAATCTGAGAAGGGCAATGGGGAACAGCATGCTAAGTGTTGCTTTTTGACCTGCTTCGCAATTCATGGAAGGAAACTTGTCCAGATTCTGGACACCTTATAAGCTTGGTCATCGTGGATGAGGAAGCTTTGCAGTTTCTGACGCAGTCCAAGAGGGCAAAGTTCAGGGACATCTCTGTGAACCTGCCTGAGGATGTTGCTGCAAGCACAAATTAATGATCTGTGGTTAGCAATGCTTGTGGTCTACTGCTTGCAACTACATCAACTAAATGTTTTGTTAGGTTAAAAAGCTGCTAGCGGAACAGACTAGCCCAAGGTCAATTGCAGCATTGTGAATTAAATCAACACAAATATGTTGGTTGTGTGTATTTATGATGATGGTTTTCTGTAGTACCATCAATATTCTGTGATACTTTTTGGCATAATATAAGCAAAGCAGCTAGGCTCCTGCCCCAACAACCTTACAGTTCAAATATTGATGATGTGGAGAGAAACAACTTAGAATATTGGTGAAGTTTTCCCAAGCCAGTCTTGAGTAATGAATGGATGTGAACCCTAGAAAGCTCCCAATCTTTCCTTCACCACAGATTTTGATCCAAGCTGGGCGAGAATGCGAGAGAAGGGGGAAATTCTGAAGGTGACGTCAGAACCCACTCTTGAAATCTCTCATTACACTCTGTTTGTGCCATTCCTACTGGACCCAGTGAACTGAAGCCATTCCGTTACGCCAGCCTTCCCCAGCTGGTGCCTTGTAGATATTCTTACACTATAACCCACACCATCCCAGTTCATTGGCCATGCTAGTTGAGGCTGATGAAAGTTGCAGCCTTGGAGAGCCTTATAATAATTAAAAAAAATATTATTTGTACCCCACTCATCTGACGGTTGTCTCAGCCAATAGGTTTCAGAAGGCTGTTTTATGTCCTCTTTGGAAGGGGCAAAAGAGGCTGCCGAGGCAATTTCCAGCATCAGGAAGAGAGCAATTTCCACTGGTCATAAGTGCCGTTTAAGGTCCCTTTCCCCAACTTTCTAGGCTTCCTTCCATTAGTTGATTGCACCATATGGAACCATTAAAAAAAGGTCCAGAGAGGGGCATAATTTTCAAAGCCCTCACTTCAGATTAGCTGCGAATAAATATCAGAGTTGGTCAGGGGTCCCTTTACCTTTAAATATGAGAGTTGTGATATTTTCCACCTCCCCCAAAGAACAGGTAATTTCCAGGTTATTCTGAGGGGAGCCTTGGGATGCTTATCTATCTATCAAAACAACAAAGTGAGCACGGAATGAGAAAAGACAAGGGTGGTGGCTTGAATATAAAGCACGAGGCATGAAACGTAGCAAATGCATACGATGCCTGAAACATCACTTATGGAACTTGAGTAAAAATATACTGCATGAGAAACCAGCCAGTTATATGTACAGCCGTACCTAGGAAGTTGAACGGAATCAGTTCCGGAAGTCTGTTCCACTTCCAAAACATTCTAAAACCAAACCATGGCTTCCGATTGGCTGCAGGAAGCTCCCACAGCCAATCAAAGCCACAGGTGCCCTGTCAGACATTTGGGTTCCAAAAGAATGTTTGCAAACCAGAACAATCACTTCTGAGTTTGCAGCTTTCGGGAGCTAAAACGTCCAAGTTCCAGGGCGTTCGACAACCAAGGTACAACTGTAATGTCCTTTGATTTAGCTATTGATCTAGAGCACCCTAAGGACCAACTATGGGAGCCAGTATCCACTGACATGAAAACTTTGCACATTTTTCTGCCCATCCCTTCCAGAGGTTCTTGTCTCAACATGAGATCCATCCATAGGCATGCTGGTATGACCTCAAACCTGTAGCATATGGATTGGGCCTTAGAGCTCTTGGGATTTGCTTTAATCTTGGCAGAATAGTGATACCTCTTAAACTGTGCTGTTTTTACTGTGTGCACTTTCCTACAGAGCTATTAACCATCCATAAGAGCAGCATATAACCATATATGTTTATAGAAATCGGTTGGAAATTTTAAGCTGCATTTTTTAATGGCTTCTACTGGTGTTTTAACTACTGCAGTTAATCACGGAATGAGTCTCAAGTCTACTGGAGTGCGGAGTGATATTGAATTTTAAAAGTATGACTAGGGAGAAAAAGGGAATACTGTGCCCTTGGAATTAAAGTCCTAGCGTGGAATCTATGAAAGTAATTTTATAGGAAGAATCAATTTTGGGGATCCCTTTTCTTCTCTGTATAGGTTACACTGAAGGACCAAAAATGAGTGTCTCCAAAGACCTACTGAGGAAAGCTCATAATGATGTCTTTGATTTTTCGGTTCTCCAGTGTCTAAAATTCTCCATATAAAATGAATCTGTTTCATAGCAAAGTGTTTATTGCCAGCTTTCCCACACTTGCTTACTTGATTGCTTTGGGGTTTTGAGGAATCTCACGGCAGGGAAAATTGCCCTTCTGGGTCTCATTACAAACACCATCATTAGCCAGTCCTTTTTGACAGGCCTGGTGGTTACGTAGTTTGATAAGCTTGGTGTGGTTTTCTGCTAATCAAAGTGTTGTTTGGCAGTCATAACCAGCAGACACACACAGGGGGTATTTGATTACATAACTCTTATGGAAGACAGAAAGATGTCTCTCCCAGGGTGTCTACAATCAGTCAATTATCCCCCACCCCCACTGGAACTGGACCAAGATTTGCTGAGATCAGGATGAACACGAATTCTAAAAGCAATGACTATTTGAGCTGCTGAACTTTTATAACTGCATAAAAAATCCAACAGGCTCCTTTATGTCTGCTTATAAATTCATTACATCTTTCATTAATTATAATTCTACCATTTATTTATTTTTTGAAATTCAGGTCGTATGCAACATAATGCAGAACAGGAGCCAATTCATGCCACATGCAGCTCATGAATTAAACTTTGACTGCATGTAGAATTCCTTCTTCCAAAATGTGTGGCTTTCTAGTCCAATTTCTGTAAATCTAGAGGTTGCTCAGATGATGATGATCAAATTAGTATACCACTTTTTAATCCAAAGATTACAGGGTGGTTCACAGCATAAAAATACAAAATTGATTGATTGATTGAATCTATATACCGCCCTGTACCCGGAGGTCTCAAAAGAAAATACATTAGCATTGCTTAATACACAGAAATGATGAGTGTCATACTACAAAATGTCTTGAGAGGTCACTGGGATGGGAGAGATTGCTATGATAGATTCAGGGCAGCAAGTTCTCTTGTTCAGGTTTGATTTTGCTGCAAACCACCCCCTCCTCCTCC
This sequence comes from Podarcis liolepis, assembly GCF_965112155.1. NCBI lineage: Eukaryota > Metazoa > Chordata > Lepidosauria > Squamata > Lacertidae > Podarcis > Podarcis liolepis. Next base: position 72,227,419 of record NC_139560.1, on the reverse strand, counting down.
TCGCTCAATTTGTGGTCACACAGGTGGCGCTGTGGGTTAAACCACAGAGCCTAGAACTTGCCGATCGAAAGGTAGGCAGTTCAAATCCCCACGACGGAGTGAGCTCCCATTGCTCAGTCCCAGCTCCTGCCAACCTAGCAGTTTGAAAGCACATCAAAGTGCAAGTAGATAAATAGGTACTGCTCCGGCGGGAAGGTAAATGGCGTTTCCGTGTGCTGCTCTCGTTCGCCAGAAGCGGCTTAGTCATGCTGGCCACATGCTGTACGCCGGCTCCCACAGCAAATAAAGCGAGATGAGCGCCGCAACCCCAGAGTCAGTCACAACTGGACCTAATGGTCAGGGGTCCCTTTACCTTTACCTTATGCTCTGAATGCTACATGATAACTCTGGCGAAGGACCTCCTGCTAGAGTGGTATACATTCCTTCATTACGATTTGTGGGAAGAAGCCATACCTATGGAGAACGATTGTTTTGGCACAGAATTCTGTCGGTGGTGATAGTGCATCCCTGCACGTCGTTGCTCATTTCATGCTTTCATTTCTCGAGAGATGCAAAGTGGCAAGCAGAAATTAGCATATGTCAACCAAGAAAATCCGGTCCGAGGGGCAAACGAAGGCTTTGCCAGCATATTTCTGTATGTGGCAAAAGAAGGCAGTGCTGTGTTTGAAAGGGAAGGTGCATGATCTACTGCTGGTTCCGATGACAAGAAATAATGATTAAACTGGACTGGTGACCAATAAAGCACACACTGTCACATTATCCTTACATTAACAACTTCAATATGCCTCGGAGAACCTGACATCATAAATGCAATGGTGCAGTCATATTTGGTATAATATGCTCAGTACTCAGAAATGATATCTCTGAGCTGGGGGGGGGGTTACAGAAAAGGATTTTTAAAAACCACTCAGAGGATTGAATACTTTCCCTTTGACAAAACAGTAAGCCACCTCATACCCCTAAAGACACCCTGTATCGGAGGTCACTGTGAGGTCTAGAATAGGGATGGGAAACCTCAGGCCTGGGGGCTGAATGCATCCCTCTAGACTTCTTTTTTTGAAAATACGTTTATTATTTTACATTGATTTACATTCAGATCTTATAACATACAATTTACATCAAAATCTATTTATCTTGGTGTCTTCTCATCCTTACATCTTTCTCCTCCCTGCTGCCTGTTCAACCTCTTAACCTTACCTATTTACCTAAATCCCATATTACAATATTTTCTATTTTCTTGCCGATGTTCATAAGCCAAAACCTGTTTGAAATTTTGTTTGGCTGTATTGCGTTCTTAGACAGGAAAGGGTCTTCATTTATATATATAGTCTTTCTGATTCCTTATTTTAGCTATGACTTCTGCCATTTCTGAGTACTCTGGTAGCTTGAGTACTCATTCCTCCTTCGTTGGGATTTCTGGTATTTTCCATTTTTGCACGTAGACTACTCTGGCTTTTAAAAAAAATCTCTGCACCATGTATTCCCAGAAGACTGGCACACACAGAGAGAGAGAGAGACTTCTCTGTATGGCCCTTTGGAATCTCCCTAACCAGAGACATGTTGTTTTCAAAAATTAAACTCAAATCAACTTGCAGAAAAAGCTCAAATATCCATCCTATCCACTGCCCCACCCACTTTTTGCCTCTGGCCTTTCACATCCCTGACATGTACCCCCTAGGAAGTCATATAGCACTCTGGGTGGAAAAGCTTCCCCATCCCTAGTCTAGAAGAATCAACTTGCTCACACATCTCCTGTCTTTCTTCTGCTATAGGACATCCATTAGCAGTCTCCATGGCCAAATCAGGCATGAACCCAAACTCCTACTCAGTCTCATCTGCGCATGGCTGGAATTGTATGCCACCCATCCTCATGAGCATGGGAACATGAACAGAATATTTGCAAATGACAGATAATTATTTAATGCTTTCCACATCCGAAGTAAGCCTTAGAAGAGGTAGCGGTTCAACAGCTTCTCAGAAACTAAGTAGAACCACACCTTTCTCCAAGTGGCATTCATCTTCTCTTGGACTGAGCTGGTCAATCCCTTTCTGCTCAATGCAATGAGCCGAGAGGTGAAAAGGTTGAATTTACATGAAGTGGGTTTCACCTTGTCTGTGTCCTCAAGCTTCAATAATTCAAATTTATCCAACCGCACAGGAACAGCCAGAGCTCTGGGTGTGGCTATAGAGTGACCTGATGTGAGTGGTTTTATCTTTGAAATGGTTTGCAAATGTATCATAGTGGGCCTCCTTGATGTCACTAAGTGGGCTAGATTGCAGAACCACTTGGAGAAGCTCCACAGTGTAGCAATGTGAGGATGCAACTGCTGGCACCACAGCCACTGGATAGGCTCGGTAATTAACTCAGACTACCATGTACTCACATTCACAGCAAGTTTATAGACTTCCGAGAATCACCTGAGAGTCTGTGTTGGCTAAAGATAGGCTTCAATCTTGCTATTGTGATTTCTGCTTCTAATGACGCCTATATTCTTCAACGGTATGCTAAAACGTTTATATCTGCATATGTTACCAGTGCTGAATGCCTCTGCCTGTTCTCTGTGCAGTTGCTGTATTGTGTTAAACAATTGTGTTAAGGTTTGCAATGCACCCTGGACCACTGGTGATGTGAAAGCAAGGTTTTGGCCATCTGTGTTCATATTAAAATGGAGCCCTCTTACTATAAGCTTCGTTCTTTGATTTCCTTCCACGGTTTGATATCTTTTTGAGACATATTTAACTGCAGTGATTGCATAAATAAAAAATAGATGCAAATGGGCAAAATGTTGCTTCAGAGCAGTAGTTTTGAACAGTATTGTGAATATTTGATTTTTCTGTTGAAGCAGAACATCTCAAAGAGTATTGCTGTAGATTTTCAAAGTACTTTATGAGCCTAACACTGTCTCGATGAAGAGAATCATTTGTTTCAAAACTGAGCATCAATACGCACAATCTTGCTCATGTAGATCCACTTTTCTTTTTGCTTCTGGCTGGTACGCCATGGGTCAAACGTCTCGCTTAAAAACTCAAATGTGTTTGATTTCAAAAAAGATGCAGACACTGCGGAATTCCCCTGTCCTATGTATAAATAAACATCCTTTTTCAGAGATCTGTATGAACTTATTCCTACATTAGCTCCAGATAGACCAACCAGCTGAGCATGTCTACACACAAAGGCTACAGATGTCTACACAGAAGTCCTATTGAATTCAGTGGGGCTCGCTCCCTGGAAAGTGAGGTTGGGGGTTGCTGCCATAGACTATTAAAACCAATAGGATTCAGCCAAAACTGGTGCCAGCACCCAAAATATTTGGGTAGTTTCCAGGACACCCAAAAGGCCCTCTGCTGATGCCTCCCATGGGTTGTGGTCTTCAATTACTTTGAATATATATTCCTCTTCCACAAATCTGGACTGGAATTCTAGAAACTGTACTTCTCTATGGGAGGACTGGGGATCACTTATTGTGGGATTCTCAACACCCTTATGAAATCGTAATTTCCAGATTCTTTGAAGAAATAAATGGCATGAAACTGCTATGTTGGTAGATATCATCTCTGTCACAATGCATGGTCAGAATTTCCCCTCATCCCCTTCCAAGAGGTGGTGTGGAGGTTTACGACACCACGTGGGCTTACCTGGCTAGGTTAACACCCACCTTGCAGGGTGGCCATTGCCCCGCCCCCATCTTGGTAGGACAATGGGCTGCTGGCTGGGGGTGGTGCGAGGGCCTGAAAAAGGGCCAATGCTTCTTGGCCCAGACTCACTTTGTTTCTTCCTGCTAGATGTATCCACCTGACCTGCTCCAGAAATATAACATGGTTTTCTTTTGCAGGCTAACCTCTTACTCCCTAGGTCATTGGGCACTGCTATGGTCATAAGATGGTTGCTGTATTCATAGAATCATAGAGTTCAGAACCGGGAAGGAATTTTCCCTGCATTGGTAGGTGTGCTGGTCCTGGGGGCTAACTGAGAGGTGAGGCCCGAGTCCAGTCTGAGGTTGATGGTGCGGTATGGAGGCTGTCCGTCAACGCTGTAGCTGGGTCCAAGGCAGGGAGTCGGGTGGGGTCAGGAACTCTGGCAGAAGAGCAGGACAGAGTGCAGGCAGGAACAGGCTAGCAACAACGTTGCTCCTGCAACCTGGGGCTGGGGCTGACTGGCTTTTATCTGCCCCGAGGCATAGGGTGACCCGGTCCACAGGTGACTCGCCTCTCCTGGCCTGGAGGCGAGCGCTCCTCCTGCAGGAACTTAGTTCCCTCTACCTCTCTGCCCTGAGCCTCTGTAGCTCAGGAGAGGCTGGAGGGTTACTGGACCCAGAGGCAACCTCCTCTTCTCCTGATGGAGCTGAGAGTGGAGCACCTGCAGGCAATGGGTCCTCCATCACCTCAGGGGCTAGAGCAGACTCGGCTGGTGCCTGCACCTGAGGATCCAGCACAGGTGAGGACCCTTCAGGCTCAGGCCCCAGCCCCGGCTCAGCTGGTTCTGGTGGTGGGGATTCCTGTGCAAGCTGGGATTCCTCAGGTTCAACCTCTGAGTCTGAATTCCAGGCCATCACAGTAGGTTTTGCCTTCCCCGTAGCAATTTGTCACAACTTTGGCGATTTTGTTTGGTATCCTATAGTCTATCTTCAAGATGGGGGTGGGGTGGGTAACATCCTCACGTACCCCCATGCGGCGGCGTTTGCAGGGCCCGTTAAAGGGCTGATTGTGGGAGTCACTGGCCCTAGAGCGGTGGCAAATAGGTCAAACTCTTGGCTTTGGTGAAGTGGAGGGCAAACTGTGTAACTTCATGCTTTATAGTCCCCTCCCACTGCACTTGACTGCCCTGCACATCCTCAGCCCCTGTGGGGTTGAGAGTGGTACCTTCCAAGGCCTAAGCCCATACATTGTTGTCATGTCTCATTTGGGGGGGGGGGGTAGGCTCCACGGACATGGTTTAGCACGTGGCCTTGCAAACAGCCCTGCAGCTGTGTATATGCATGTGTGTGTGATATGAATTCAATAGCCATGGGAGGAATGGGTTGGGAATTAATTCAGCCACTTTTTGCAGACTACTGACTAGATTCAACACTCCCAAATGTGACTTCTGAATCAGAAGCACAACTCCCATTCTGACTGCACACTTTTCCGGATTCTGCAAATCGTGTCCTCCCTTAAAGAGGGCATGTGCTGCATTGAGATCTGGCAACCAAACCCTGTGTTGTGGGTGGGTATGATTGACAGCCACAGCACCCAATTGGTAGGTCGCTGGATGAAGCGTTCACTCAGGCCAATGGGATGCAGGCTAAATGGATCAAGAGACCTATATATACCTATGCATGTGACTCTGAGCTTCCTCTTTCGGTGCATGCATCGGAACACCCACCCACTTCTCCCTACTTTTAGGGCTTGTGCACTTCACCTTGCTATGCCGTCGTGTGTTGTCTGTCGTTGGGACAGGAGCACGGCAGGAATCTTCCCCACTTGGCTGATTGGCTGTTGCCATTTGGGTTTTGCCTGCCGCGTAGCAAATCGTCACAACTTGTAAGGTTTCAGATAGGCTCTGGTTCAGGTGATAGGGATGGGAGAACGTTCTCGCCATCCCTATGTGAAAGGTATTCCATTAAAGGAATCCAGGGACTCGATGGTTTGGTCAACCCTGTGAGGGGGTTGTGCCCATGCCGGAGTCCAGGGGACATCTGGGTGGTGGACATAGTCTGTTCCCGGCTTTCCACCTATCCAGGTGTTCACCCTAGGTTGACCTATGCTGGTGCCCTGGGTCAGCGCTACCTGCAACGGTGCAGGGAGCTAGTCGAACCAGAGCCTATGCAACCAGTCACTTGCTGTAATCAATAAAGTTGTGGCCTAAATTTTGCCAAATACCAAACCAAAATTTGTGTCTTGTGTGAATTTATTTAAGGGGAGTTTTAAAGGTCTGAACATGCAATGTAGTTTTGGTGCACAAAAAGTGCACACAAATGTAGACTTTTGTGTGTTCTTTCAAAAGAGCTACACAAAATGGAATGGGACAGACCTGTGATTGAGTGGAATCAGGTTGCCAACTCCTAAGTGACGTATAAAATTATGATGGATATTTTAATGGGGCTGTTCCTTCCAAAAGGAGAGACATCTCCATCACCACAACTAGTGTGTATATTAACTGCAGTATTTATTAACCTGCGTTCCATGCTTTAGCATCTTTCAGCAAGCTGCTCTGATTATGGCGCAGAGAGAAATCCCTGCCATGATGATGTTTTCGTCATGCAGAGAAACGCATAAAGGGAAATGTAATGCTTCCATGCGCATGATGGCTGGCACTGTCCACTTTAATCAGCCTCATTGACAAAAATGCAGCCACTACACGGCCTTAACTAGTAATTTCATTACAGCATTGTAATGGGAATATTAAATGAGAAAATTGTGGGTGATCCTCTTAGCTACTGAGCAATGGTCTACTGTGTAACATCCAGACTGCTGTGTTTATAAGAATCTGCCATCGGAAAGAAGAATCCATAAGCATATGAATCATCAATTGCGCTCGGTGATGCTGGCGTCTTACTAATAGAACTCCTTTCAAACTAGACTAGTTTTAATCATTTGTAATATTAATATCCTGCATTCTTAGGGAATGCAACAAACAGCTGGATAAAGAATTACAAATTGGCTTCATTTTTTTTTTTTAAGCGTATGTGTAATATAAACAGAAGCTTCACATTGTGAGGAGCTGCTGGGGGTGGGGGAATCTCTATTTATTCTGAATATACAGTCTATTCAAAGCACGGAATAAAAAGAGAAGATTAGACAAGTTCTGATTACTGGGCTCTGAATGAAGCTGTCTTGAATGATTTTGTGACCTATGTGGTTAGGGGCAAGTTTCTTTTAAAGAAAATGCCCCACCAACTTGTCACTGATAGCCTTTGAAGAAATGAATGCTATTAAATTGTTCCTGCTTCCTAAAGGTTATTTTTTTGCCCACTGGGAACGAGGAGCACAGCTGCAAGGATGTGATGAGGGGGAATCAGCAGTTGCATAGATAATACCAAGGCTTTGAATTGCCAATATTGTCAATCAAGTGTGAGTGCTGGAAATCCATATGAAATAAAAATTCAGATTTAAATTCTTGCCTCTCTTCATTGCCCTTCAGTTACTCTACCTCATGTTCCTAAAATGCCACACATCAAACGATTTGAGGTCTGTATCGAGAATATTGAGTGAAGCTGCAACTTCCTTTAAAAAATAAAAATCGAAGGGAGGCGTTTCTGTTGGCCCATTCCTTTGTAATTTCTTTGTTGCCTTCTCGCCAGTAAAGGCCCAATTTTTAGCTATTTCTCCCCTCTTGCTTATCCATCAAATATATAAAATGTCATGTATTCATTGTGTAATTGCCGTTTACTTGACATTTTACTCCTCCCTGTGAAGGACATGGCAAGAATAAAACATCAGGAAGCTCTGACATTTCTTTTCCTGCCCTGTATTTGAAGGGATGGAAATGCAACCGCTACATCAAGGAAGACAACGGGACAGTGGTTGGGGAAATGGAGGTTAAAAAGTGTTGCGGCAGTGAACAGGGATGAAAGCAGGTGGTTTCAAGTTAACTAAGTGATTGGGAACAGATGGGCTGTATCTCCTAGCAGTTCTGAAACTGTTCCCCTTGACTCCCTCTCAAAAGATGCCCTAGGGCAGGACAGAGGAATCTGTGGGCCCTCCAGATCTTTTTGACTACAACGCCCATCAGCCGCAGGCAGCTTGGCCAATGGTCTGGTATGATGGGAGATGTAGTCCAATAGATTCCCCACCCCTCTCTTAGAGCAGGAACAAGGGACCACTTGCCATTAAGGCATTTGAACCCTGCTTTCTATTTAGGAAAAGCTTTCAAGAGTGGATCAGCAATAACTCACAAGGCATCAGTGAAGCTGTCTGTGGACAAGCACCGGCTCCCTTGGGGTGAAAGCGAGAGGAGCGCTGCACCCCATAGTCGCCTATGACTGGACTTAACTTTCCAGGGGTTCTTTACCTTTGCCTTTTACATTTGAGGACTACTTGATTTTTTGGGCCATATTTATGCGGGTGGCAATGTGGTCTAAACCACACAGCCTAGGGTGTAATGGTTCTAGGGGTTGCTTGTGCGTAAGCAGGTGCCTATCTCCCCGGCTGGGTGCAAACACCTGGCTGGATTGCCTGAGTGAACCTTTTCTGTCCAGACAGCCACTCACCCGTGGCTGACTCAATCGCTGGCAGAATCCGTGAGTGGGCGTTTCTTAAACTTCTTCCAGCAAAGAAGTTTTTGACGCTTAGTCTCCGCCTACCCTCTCTGCGTGGAAGCCTTCTGCGCAGAGAGGGCATGGGCAATGGAGGACCCCTACTCTCCCCGCTGGTCCCCGGCAAGGCGTCATGAGACCGCCTTGCCGCTTCCCCCATCTGCCCACCTTCTCCCCTGGTGCTACGCTGATTCTCTTCCCCAGAAGATGGGCTGCTCCTCCCGATCCCTGGACGCTCTCTGGAATCCCTCTGGCTTTCGCTCTCTCCCTCCAGTACTGATGGCAGTTCCCTGACATCCACCCCCTCCTCAGGACCCCCCTCACCCCTGGAACGATCTTCCGATACCTCCTCCTCTCTCCCATCGACCGACGATGCGGGGAACTCCCTGAAAGAACTGTCATCATCTTCTGAGGATTCAAAGCCGGCCTCCCATCCCCTCGTATCTCTTCCAGCTGGTTGAACCTCCCAGTTTGATTCTTCTCCCTCGGACACCTCCCCTTCCTCCTCCTCGGAGGCAGGAAACCCCACAAAGTCCCCTTCGTCGACTGTGGTTCCGAATTCTTCCTCCCAGAATCTAGCTAATGGTTTAGGTCTATCTGGGAACAAACTATGAAACTCTTCCACCAGATACCCGTCCGTGATTGATTCAGCAGGGACCCAAGTGTTTTCCAACCTGGGTTCTCCCTCCCAGGCTACCAAGTACTCTACCTGGTGACCCCACCACCACCTCAAATCGAGTATTTCCGTGGCTTCGTTACAGAGTTCCCTCTCCTCTACCCGCGGATGGGTGGTAACCCCTCCCTCCCTTCCTGGGAATTCCCGTCCCTCCAGTACTGATGGCAGTTCCCTGACATAGGGCTTGCCAATCAGAAGGTTGGTGGTTTGAATCCCTGCAACGGGGTGAGCTCCCATTGCTCAGTCCCTGCTCCTGCCAACCTAGCAGTTCGAAAGCACATCAAAGTGCAAGTAGATAGATACCGCTCCGGCGGGAAGGTAAACGGCATTTCCATGCTCTGGTTCACCAGCAGTGGCTTAGTCATGCTGGCCACATGACTCGGAAGCTGTACGCCTGCTCCCTTGGCCAGTAAAGCGAGAGCGCACAACCCCAGAGTCTGTGACTGGACCTAATGGTCAGGTGTCCTTTTACCTTTTTTATGCTGGCAGTGCTGCTGCAACCCAGTATTGGGTCCTCATCCATCAGCTGAAGACCAATAACTGTGTTTACCTTCCCACTGGAGTGGTACCTATTTATCTAGTTGCACTTTGACGTGCTTTCGAACTGCTAGGTTAGCAGGAGGCGTTTGATTAGGATGCTCAAAAAAGCCCTAGATAGAACCCACTGATTCTTTGCCTTCCAATTAGCAGCAGCAGTAGCAGCAGCAGCAGCAGCAACCTCTTACCTTGAGAAATGGGGAGGTAGTGGTAGTGGGTGCTCCTATGGGTGTGTCCAGCTCCTCCCAGTTTTGTAGAGCCAACGGCAAGTGGGAGAGCATTTTGGGTAACTTTCTCAAAGTCATAACAATTTTGGAGTTGGTGGCCTATGACTCCATTGGGAACTGGCTCTAGAGTGTGTTCTTTGCCCCTGAAAAAGTAGTTTCATGGAGCTTCATTGACATATATATATATATATATGACAACTCTGATACACAGCAGATTTTAAGAGGAACTGATGCTTGTAGCAAAATTCTGTATCCACGGTGGGAAAGGATACTGCTTCATGCATCTATGGGAATGTCCATTTATTTTTCTCCCTTCCTATGCCCCCCCCCATAAACATTAAACAACTCATATTTGCAAAGTTCAGGCTAGTGGTCTAGTGGTAAGTGTTCCATGGGTGCCTGAAGAATTGAGGCAGGCAGCTTGCTTGAGGCTGGCACTGTCTCCCTTGATTTTGCTTCTGTAGTCAATTACTCCTGCTTCAAATTCTCATCCCATCCCATATCCATTACAGCTGTACATTGAGCTAAGCTTTATTTTTCAGGAGTAATGCTAACCTTTAGGCTTCCCCTTGAATGCTAGAGTCATTAAGTAATTTTGAACCCTGCCCTGGAAGGAGTATTCATCAAAGGTAATTGAGGTAGTCTCCTCAGTGATGGATAGTGTAATAACCTACATTTTTGATGGCAACTATTCTTCGATGACCTCTGATCTCTTCTTTGTCAGTAAGTCACTCCAGGCAAGGTAGTGGATCTCCTTAATAGGAGAGAAAATAAATTAGGGACTTGCCATCAAGTCCGGTCATCTTTTGTGTGTGCTTAAGTATTTCCAAGGCTAAGGGCACATCACACTGTTTGATTATTTGGCCAAAGGTAACTACATTATGCACTATGGTTTGCTTTAAATGTCGCAAATGAAAATAACCTTTCAACAGGTGATAGAAGCTGCTATCTTTTAAAACGTTGCTCACAGTAAACGGAAGCAAGCATTTTTCTCACTTAATAGATTACAAGTGGGGAGTGAGAATTGCCCAGAATCATGTATTTTCTTAATACAGGGTGATCATGGGATGGGGTTTTTTTCATAGAAAGGGAGATGATGAAGAAAGTGTGTGTGTTAAAAATTGTTTTTTAATTTGGGGGGGGGGAGAAATCCACCCTCCCACCTGGGGTTGTCTTTTTTAAAAAAAAACACACACAAAGCGAAGTCAAACTTTTCTTCTTTTTGCAAGCTACTTGTTGTTGTTGTTTAGTTGTTTAGTCGTGTCCGACTCTTCATGACCCCATGGACCAGAGCACACCAGGCACTCCTGTCTTCCACTGCCTCCCGCAGTTTGGTGAGACTCATGTTGATAGCTTCGAGAACACTGTCCAACCATCTCATCCTCTGTCGTCCCCTTCTCCTTGTGTGCCCTCAATCTTTCCCAACATCAGGGTATTTCCAGGGAGACTTCACTTCTCACGAGATGGCTAAAGTATTGGAGCCTCAGCTTCAGGAACTGTCCTTCCAGTGAGCACTGAGGGCTGAATTCCTTAAGAATGGATAGGTTTGATCTTCTTGTAGTCCATGGGACTCTCAAGAGTCTCCTCCAGCACCTGCAAGTTCCTTGCAAGCTGCTAGGAACTGGCAAATTGATTGGCCAGGGAACGGACTTCTTTGGAAGTCTGTGGATTTCTTCCATTGAAGGTTTTTTAGGCATCTGCCTGGGATGCTTGCATGGAGATTCCTGCCTTGCAAGCGGTTCTACCAGATCATCCTTGGGGTCCCCAACTCTACATACAGCCCTAACTGTTCCCCTATGAAAAATTTCACAGCACACCACTGCTCAGAGCTGAATTTGTGGTGCATGTTCATGGTGATCTGCAAAATGCCAGTATGGAAGATGGAACGAGACAGCAGAGAAGGCTTAGATAAGCTCTTTTCTTTGTGTATTATTGGAAAGGGCCAGAATAAGTAGGCAGTAACTTTTTTTAAGGCAAGAAGCAGGGATATCTGTAAGTAACAGCTAACATAAAAATAGTACAATCCTATGCATGTTCATGCAGAATTAATTCCAGGTGTTTTCGGTGGAGCTTACTCTTGGGAATGGCTGAATGACTGTTTCAGTTTCTCTTTTTCAGTCCTCAATTCCCTACATTTACGTACCGTTTTGTAACTAAAAAACAAAAACAAAAGAAGTCAGCACTAAAGTTCTGGTAATACGCATTTCTGCAAGCAATTTCACCTAATGGAATGCCTTTTTGTATGTTATGTTCACTGACATACCCATTTTTATGTATACTTTCCCCTGATAAACACATTTTTTCTCTGCAAATTTTGGAAGGATAGCTGTGTTTTGGTCCATGTTTAATTTTGGGGTGTGGGAATAAGGTATCTTTACTTTGAATTGCAAGCCAAGCCAAATTTCTCCTCCATCCCAGGTGTTTTTAGAATTGCAGGCATTTGAGAAAAGACTTGGAGCTTGTTCACAGTTCCACTTGTGCCATGTCTGAATGGTTTCCCACTTGCCCTTTGCTTGCTAATCACGGATCCAAGTGATTTTCCATTTGCCCCACCACTTTCCCTGGGAAAAACCCGCTGAATCAGAGCAAATGTCAATCCATGGAAAACCACAGGATTTTCCTGGAAGAAACCAATGGGGCAAGCAAAAGTCTAGAGGAGCCAGTAATAGAAGCAACCAAAATTGAAGAAAGCCAAATACTACTTGTGTAGATTGGCCACGACATCTTTATACCCTCTCTCCTTTGGGCTTGGTTTCTTGGTGTGACACCAGAAAACAACCAGAAGAGACTGACCAATGCATTTATTTTGTTTGCCTGCTCCACCGAAAATAAAACAGGCTGCCAATATAATGGGGGACTGCAGGGGGTAGGAATAGACCTCTAGACCTGTTCTCAGAGAAATAAAGCTGGTCTTGCTGGTTTTAAGTGCCCTCGTTTACTGTAAAAAATAAACACTTCCATCAGCAACTATGTACCATGCTGTGCTCCACTGATTTCATTTCAACTCCTGCTATGTCTACTTCCAATAGTGTGGCGGTGATGGGTTGCTGTAAGTCTGGCCTGCTCTCTACGTACCGGTGTGTATCCCCCCCCCCACCTCCCTACCATTGTTTCCTAGTTCAGTGTGGACATCCACAGTTCAGTTACTGCAGAGTTACTTGGATTTAATCCAATGTTGCTCCCAAATGCAATCAATGCTATCTGGATTGAATAAGCAGTGGACTCGTTCAACATACGTGGAGGAAATCCACCTGAGATAAAAGAGATGGTGCTATACTTTCAGGTCCTTCAGAAAGATAGGGCAGAGGTCTGAAAATGTGGGAAATGCTTCCAGTGGTGTAACATGGGGGAACCACTGGGGTTGTTGACCCGGGCACAAAACTGCTAGGGGCATAAAATGTTGATACCCAGTGCTGCCTCAATACAGCTGTGCACTTCCGTTGCTGGGCTCTGTTGAAAATGGCTTCTCCATGTGAACCAGGAAGTGACTTCTCCAGGCAATGGAACAACTCTTCTTTTCTTGTCTCTGCAGCTGCAATCTTCTGGGTGATGTGGGCACCGTTAGGCAATTGAACGTGCATGCATACTCTGTTTCCCTCCCTCCCAGTCGCACTCCGTCCAGCCCCAGGTGCTGGCAGCCCACACTACACCACTGCTTCCACCTACTTGCCAAATGACCTGGCAGCAGGGACTATTAACAGGGCCCTAATTTGTTTTTTTTTTTTATCTTATATTTTTATGCTGTGAACTGTCCCGAGATCTTCAGATGAAGGGCAGTATACAGATTTAATAAAACAAACAAATAAATAAATTTGGCCTGCAAGGCCATTTCCCCCTACCCACACCCCTCATCTCACTCCTGGTGTTGCATGTGACCCCAGGGGAAAGACGCAATTGTAAGGCATCAGTTGGGAGCTTAAAGTATGATTCTGGCAGTTCTCTGGCAAGTGGGGCTTGCTGACAGCAACCGTCAACTGATCAACACTGACCACAAAACCCCTTGAAGTTGTCTATTTTGCAGGAGCAGCTTAGGTGTGCATGTCTTCACAAAATTCTGCTGTCATCGTCATCAGTTGTCCACCCTCCCACCTCATGTCTAAAGGTGGTTAACAACAATTTTAAATGCAACGTTAAGGGCAATATTAAAAATTACAAAGGAAGCAATCACAAGAAATAGAGTGGGTACCAAAAGTATAAATCTCTGGTATCAAATGCCAGGGTAAAGAGATGTCTTCATAATAAAAGTTGCTTTTTTAGTGGTACTCTGCCTTTTAGAGGTCTACTTTTCAAAAAGTAGTTCTACTTAAGTAAAAAAGAAGAAGAGAACTTGAACCACTTTCCATATGTCTTCCTACCTTTCAAACTTAAGAGCAATAAATGGATTTTGCAGAATATGGATCCTGAACAATGGTCCCTTTGCTTCCATTTGCACCCTCACCTGCTAATATCTTTGGGGGACTGCAGTTTTTCATGAATTTAAAGCCACAGATATGTTTCCATCCTTCTTAATATACACTCCAAGGACATTCTTTCTTTTATACTACTTCAATTTCATGATGCCAATGGTTCTGTATTTCATAGTGCAGGGAGCAGGATGAGATTACAGTGCTCTCAGACTTCAGCAAATATCTGCTTGATGTGATTCAGGACCGGGACTCTGAGGAGAATGCTTTCTGTAAATCTGGCTTTTCTGGAAAAGTCCATATGAAGAGTATGATTTGTGACATGTGGGACCTTATGCAGCGAGAAGAGAATTTCCCCTTCTGCCCATCACCTAAGGAGCGATACAGTACCAGGGCTACTGAATTGTGAGGTTCCTACTCAAGCAATATTTAAGTGCTAATGTGAAATGGCCTATCCGTTGTGGTTTTTAAAAGCTGGGATAATTTATGTTGATGTCACTCATTGTAATGTTGAATTCAGTGTACTGGCAAGATTGGAGATAAAATGAGGCCAAAGAGAAACAATAAGCTGTTCCTGGCACGCAACAGTTTACAGAAGTATGACAAAACATGTGCTGGGAGGCAGTGGTGTAGCATGGGTTGCTGATGCCCAGGATGGGGCAAGTGTTGAGCACCCTGATGGACTGAGCAACTGGGGTGGAGGCATGCACTGGGGGAGCCATCCCAACTTGGGCGCTTTCCCTCCTTCCTTTCCCTCCGTTCTCCTTTCCTCAATGGGTGTCAGGCATGGAGAATCCTCTCCTTCCCCGGTAACATCAAAGGCAAGAAGAACAAACAAGTTTGTATCTATGGGTTTTATTCAGTCATCTGGGTGCAAGACAAAGAATTTCTGAGCCCTTACGGAAAGTCGCAGGAGTCTCATGCCTCTGCATTCTCTGTTCTTGAACCCTTGGAAAAGGAGGCTCTCCCAGGCTCTCCAAGGAGGTCTCTGCTGGCTGCTCTCTCACTCCCCACTCCTTCCTAACAGTAAGAGCTGTTCGACAGTGGAATTTGCTTCCAAGGAGTGTGGTGGAGTCTCCTTCTTTGGAGGTCTTTAAGCAGAGGCTTGACAACCATATGTCAGGAGTGCTCTGATGGTGTTTCCTGCTTGGCAGGGGGTTGGACTCGATGGCCCTTGTGGTCTCTTCCAACTCTATGATTCTATGATTCCTCCCCTACTAGCTCGTAACTTGGCAGATCTTCATTCAGCTGTGATTCATCCCTATCTCCTTCTCCGCTTGAAACAAGGAGGTGGGGAATCTTCCCACTCCCCTTCCTCTTCCGAGAGGAGTCGTGGAGACAGAGGGAACACTTCCCAGCCTTCCTGTTCCATCCAGTCCCTGACAGCAGTGGTGAGGTGCAAAGGTGGGGGGCACACCGATGGGCACTCATGCTGGGAGAGCTTTGGGCTGCCTTCACAGGCCCCCACCATTGCCCACTGTCTATGTCCCCCAAGCTGTTGCTGTGAAACACCAGGGCGCACACTGGGGAAGAGATGGGAGCAGTTGGATTTGAGCAGAGGCAGGTGGGCAGATGGCGAATGACTGGCCAGGTAATTTGCTTGCACTCCTGCAATGGCAGTATCTTCTGGCATGTCTGCAGAGCTGCCACATTCCCTCCTTCCCTTGCTCGGGACTCGGCAAGCTCAGCCAGTCCAGGGGGGGGGGGCATGTGCAGGTGTCCCTTCATTGGCGCCAAGGAAAAGGAGGTACCTCTCTGGCCCCAAAGGCCCGGCCCAGATGCAGCTTGCCTCCCTGTGGCTCCAGAAGGCGGCCGGAGCTCAGCCACACAGCTTGGCTGAGGGAGCCTCTCATGGGGTTTCCTGGCTGTGCACCTCTCAGAATTCTGCACTTGGGGCCCCTATGGCTTCCACGTGATTCCACTGTTGGGAGAAAGACCACAAAGGCCATGAATGATTCAATTGAGATTCCTGCATTGGAGATGATCTTCTGCATCCCTTCCAACTCTACAATCCTATGATTCTATAAACACTTTGACTTCTAGGTTGCAATCCTATGCATGCTGACCCACAGATATGCTTGAGCTTGGTAGTACTTAATTATGACTGGACATTCATAAGACTGCATTGCAACCCGTGAAATGATGTGGAAAGCTAGACCAGCATTATTATTGCCATACCATATTGCTGTGGGACTAAGGCTCAGAGTAACAGCTTGCTTAAAGTCACCTAGTTCCATCGGCACTGACATCTGAACAAGGGCTTCCATCTCACACATTTAATAATGGAACTGCCTTTAATTTCACAGAAAACTTAATGAGACTGAATGGAAAAGAAGCCCAATATCTGGTGCATTTATTGATTGATTGTGTATATATATTTAAGCATGGGTTACCTTTCAAAATTGGGCAGGTAGCATTCAGAAACATGCAATCACTTTAACTAAAAATGCAAATGCCTTCAATTAATCCAGATAGCGGCTTTATTCTGGAAGCTTTTAGCACTCAAATAGAAAATGCATTGATTAGCAGGGGGCTACTGACTATTGTAAGAATGCAGAAACGTAAGCTCTGCCTTTAGCCTAAATTCATTTCTCCATAGCAATCACTTGAATTGTAATTTCAAGGTACGTCTTTAAAGGTGTAGTGCAGGTTAGGTGAAGGATTGCAAGATCATCAGAAAGAGGAAAGCTAGGCATTAAGTCTGTCATGTTAAATGTCCATTTTCCATTAAGTAGTATTATTTGTTCACAAGCAGAGGTCATCACAAAATGCATTTACAGAACAATTTCCAAAAAAGGAAAATAGCGATCATTTCCATTGAGAGGGGAAAAAACACCCAGCAACTTCTCTCCCAGGATGGAAAATCAAAAAGTGAGATCTGAATAAACAAGGTGACAACTTCTTTTTCCCTTATATAGCTTCAAAATTATTCTAAAAGTCACCTCAATGACCCCGGCTTGGCTGACTTTATAAACAAAGGGCAAGTATCTGTCAGAAGGGGTAGTTAAACATACTGATCAGCCAAGAGTTTGTCTAAACAACATTACTTGCTGCAGTATTGACCACACATGTTTTAAGAGAATCATTACATATCTTCTTGGCTCTGAGGCTTAGAATGAGGACCCATAGTAATGTTGATGGTTTTACTACTCACTTAGAATGCTAATTTCCAGTTCATGGACAAAGAGAGCAAAAAACAAAACAAAACGTAGAATCTGTGCCAATGTAGCAGGACTGATTTGGCCTCATTTTCTGCATTAACTTTGGGAAGTAATGGGGTTGAAGAAAGGAGTGCCTGGCGTGCTCTGGTCCATGGGGTCACGAATAGTCGGACACAACTAAACAACAATGGGGGTTAATTGTCTGATGGCAACCCTACCTCTTCAGATTACAAATATATAAAAGGATTGCATGGGTGATGAGCTTTTACTATTTACTCCACAAATCTCTCTATATAGTAATAAGAATAATAATCTTACTATTTGTACCCTGCCCATCTGACTGGGTTGCCCCTAAATGTTCCCTTGGTGCCTCCTTTGCAAAGCCTGGGAAGCTTCTGCCCATCTTAGGGAGGAAGACATGATGCTCATGCGTGCAACATCAGGATGTCACAATGTCACACGCATGACATCAACCCCCCCACCCTTTGCAAGATAGCACGTCTAGCCCAACTGTTCTCCTATGAAAAATTTCACCACATACCACTGTTCCTTAACTCCTTCTATTTCCGTTGATCAACATAGATTTAATGAATGTCAGCTGAATCCATCAGAGATGGTGAATGAACACAGGATTCCTTTGTGTGGTGCCATTTAGATTTTCTCAAAACTCTGAATTTTGCTTCACAGTGAAATATGGTGACCAAGCTAATCCTATATGCCCTGTTCTATGCCCAATAAGCATGGGACGCCTCAGCTTGGCGGCACTGTGGCCCATAGATTGCAGCAAAATGCTGGGCAAGGTTTTTGCCCAGTATCTTCTCTGTGTGATGGGCTCATGGGAAAAAGCTGTCCCATGAGCCCTTGCTGCAGAGCGGGAGGGAAAAGTCCATATAAGGCTGCTTCCCTGGAGCTCACAACCATTTTGCTTGAGAGCTTGCTGCCTACCCACCCTTGGCACCCACCCTAAGCAATTTTTGGTCATTTGTTTGACAGGGCCAGAAATAATTCTTTTATCCCAACCTGATTGGCACTTGGTTGGGTTTTCCCCCCACCTTTACCTCAGTGAAATTATGGCTTTCCTTTGGGAGGCGGAAGAACATTGTTTTTATGAGGGTGGAAATGGCATTGGGCAGAATCAATATAATATTGGGAGGGGCATAAGGGGCCTGAGGGGGAGGACTGACCGTGGCAAACCCAAGTGGGTTCAGTATCTGCCTGGAGGCAATTTGCACCCTGGTCCCCCCGTGAGGCCTTGCTTGCTTGGTTTGCAGCATGGCGAGGTTCAACACTGGCCAACTCCCAAGGAACAGATTTGGGGTGCTCCAAACTTGGCAGAGCAACCATCAGCATGGGGCTTGTGGAATGACGAACTGATCCTGAGACCTAATGTCATGCCAACTCTTGCCCTGCCTGCTGCTATCAATAAAGATTTGGCCTGATTTTATCCCATCACCGTTGTACAGTCTGGTTATTTTGCTGCTCTCACATAATGTGCCTGCCTGGGCAAATTATTCATTTCTTTGCATGTGCAATTTCTTAACCAACCATAGACTGCCAACATAAACCCACAATTATGCTTTCTGTGGGTCCTAGCTTTGGATGTGTGAAATCCTCCTCAAAAATGTCCCTGCTTATATCAAAATTCTTTGTGAACAGGCCACTGTATCTCAAACAGGGCGGCGGGGGGGGGGAGCTATCTGAAATTGTTAGCTGATGGTAAGCTTTTTGTTGTTGTTATTACTATTTTGATTATGTAAAACGCACAGGGAAGACTTAGTACAAAGGGAATTAGTTCAGACATTGGGAATAAGGCCCACCGAACTATGTGGGGATTTACTTCTGAGTAAACAAGTCATAGGATTTTCACTGATGACACTAGCAATTTTTTGTTCCTTCTCACCTCAAATACTGTGGGACTAAAATCCCTAATGTGAATGCAGCTATTGTTGTGTAAAATATGCAAGTTTAAATGGGACAACCAAAGAATTTCAGTTTGAATGATAAATTGCATTGAATTAACAACAGAAGAGATAGCTAAAGCATGGGAGGAAATAAGTGCATTATTTATTATGAGGGAAAACTGAGCTATAAAACAGGATTTCCTTTACAGGGAGGAGACTTTCTCTGATACTAATTTAAAGTAAGGGGCTTGATTTACATAAAGACAGACTGGGCTTTAAAATATTGCACAAGTTCTCCTAACTCCTCTCTCTCTCCCCCCATTATTATTTTTTAAAGCAGTTTTCCAATGAACTAAGATGCCTTGAGACAAATTGCAGATACAGAGCTTGCTAGGCAGGAGGAAGTACTTCACTAAACATAGGAGATTTTGGGCAGAACTAAAAAGAAGAAGAAGATGGGGAACTTATGCCTCACAAGTTGTTCACCTTTGTTCTAGGATGTTTTTGAGAGATAAACAATGGAGCAAGTATGGATAGGATCAGAGTTGCTGTTAGAATTCTGTATATATGTGGGTTCCAGCACAGGATGCTGGGACCAAATGGACTATGGAGAGCCATTGTGGTGTAGTGGTTAAGAGCGGTAGTCTCGTAATCTGGGGAACTGGGTTCATGTCTCTGCTCCTCCACATGCAGCTGCTGAGTGACCTTGGGCTAGTCACACTTCGCTGAAGTCTCTCAGCCCCACTCACCTCGCAGAATGTTTGTTGTGGGAGAGGAAGGGAAAGGAGAATGTTAGCCGCTTTGAGACTCCTTCGGGTAGTGATAAAGCGGGATATCGAATCCAAACTCCTCCTCCTCTTCTTCTTCTTCTTCTTCTTCTTCTTCTTCTTCTTCTGTGGGGGGATAGTACAGTGGTGCCCCGTAAGACGAAATTAATTCGTTCCGCAATTTTTGTCGTCTAGCGAATTTTTCGTCTTGCGAATCACGAAATCCCATAGGAATGCATTGAAAATCAATTAATGCGTTCCTATGGTCAAAAAAAGTCCAAACAAAGCCAAATTTGGTACAACAACAGTTTATTAACTGCTCTTTAAAGTCACACATACTGTAAAGAGCAGTTCAAAAATTTAAGGGAAAATAAATTAACTTTATAAACAAAACATGTCTTTGTTTTTAGACAAAGAAAAAAAAGTCGCGAGACGTTTTCATCTTGCGAAGCAAGCCCATAGGGAAATTCGTCTTGCGAGGCAAATCAAAAACGGAAAAACCTTTCGTCTAGCGAGTTTTTTGTCTTGCGAGGCATTCGTCTTGCGAGGTACCACTGTAATAGAAATCCTGAGGATGGGCCCAGGAAGCACCTAAAAATTCCTCCATTTTCCTTTGACAGACCCAGCCAGGATTTCACCAAGACCTTGTGGGACAACTTGAGCTGACATTATAAGCCCTTCAAGCCTGGATCTAGGGATGTCCCTTTGCTGCTACTATTCTGCATGACCCCTTGCCCCACAGCAGTGTCTGTAGAGGCGACTGGTTCTCACAAGGTCTGGGTCAAAGCCTGGTGCACTGATCGGGTTGATATCATCAATTAATATGTGTCAATACGCTACGCTGGGGCACACATTGCTGCATTAGGGTTTTGCAATGAGGTTTGCTAATTTAGGAGTCTGCTAGAAATGCCGCAGCCATACCGGACTTCTTTTTATTATTATTTATTATATTTAAAAGCTACTTGTGTTTCTGTATAGCTTAGTTTTCCTAAAAAATGAGGATTTCCATTATAGTTGCTGTAGACCCACTCTAATAATTGCAATTAGTGTACACTTAATGCTTTTCATTTTCTGCTGAGCCAGACTGAATTTGCCTCTAAATAATCTAACACTGATGCTCTCTCTAATACTCCTCTTACAAGAGTGTGCTGTTGGCTTATTCCTAATGCCCTCCAGATATTTTGGACTACAGCTCCAATCATCTCCAAAACGTCTAGAGGGCACCGGACTGAACTAAGGCAAAGGCTGATTTAAGGAAATTAATGACTTCACATTACTCTGAGAGAAAACAGTGTTGTTCTCATAGTGGTATATACTTACCTGGGAAACTGTGCCATAAAAAGTGGATGTGAAGCAGTGAAGGAAGCCTCAACCTCTTTCTTATTTCAATGGTGCACAGGGAGAAAACAGTTCAACATGCAGAAATATTTTCCCCATTTATGGCAAACAAGAAACTGTAAATCCCTGATTGCTTTGGCATTTCAGAAGTTGAGATAATTGTTAATGCTCAAATGTTTTTTTTCCCCTTATCACCATGTTTATACGGCAGTCAAAATATTTATATGCCTGTTTTAAAACCTGTTATTTTTTTATGCTAAGAACTGGGTGGGAATTTGGACCAGCTTTCCAATATTTTTGAAATGGACATTGTGAGATTCTAAGTGTATTTCAGGCTGGCATGTCTCCATGTATCCTTTTTTTTGGGGGGGGGGAGGTAGATCTTACATCCTTAAAAGAGCAGGAAAAGCAGCCTTCAATTTTGTGTATGGAACTAAAGCAGAACGTGTCATCTAAATTTACAGAAATAGCTGTTTTTAAAAGTGTCTGTTTTATATGAGCCACAGTAGAACCCCCTTTCTTGCATTCAATTTGCTGCTGCTATTTACTAGCCGACTTTCAGGTGCAGATGTCAGGACTTCCTGCAGCACGCAGTCCAGCTCTCTGCAATGCAGAATCTCATCTAAAGTCTCTTCAAATATCTCTCCCATTTGGTTCATCTCTCATTACATTTTGTGATGTTGCGTTGAGCAATGATTCTCGAATGTTTGTTAGGTAAGGCACATGGCCGTCTTATACCCAAAGAGGGCCTATTACAACAGTATGCAAGGGAGCGATCCTATGCCTGGGGAGCTGGTGTAAATAAAGCTGGCATAAAGTTACACCAGATGCAAAACTCTTCTGCGGCAGGAGGAAAAACAAGCCTTTAAAATAGTGTTCCATGCTCCGCTCAGCCAACTGAGCAAATTATGGAGGCATGTCTTCGATTGAGCCAGGGTTGGGGATTTAGTGCTGGCCAAGCTAGAGATCAACTACATTCTAAGCTGCTCATTCTGGCAGATCTTGCCATAAGAATGATCAACCATCAGAGGAACCCACCTCCTGTGTTTCTGCATGGGAATGATTGAATAAGTGGGTTACACCCTGGAGTCTTAAATTCTAGAAATTTATCTAGCAGCCCTGGGGCACGGTTTGGGGTTTACTACTATCCTAGAGGCAGAAGACAGTCTGCAGACCTCATCCAAAATCATGACACAAACAACACCTCACAAGAGGAGTGCTTCAGTAATAACAGGTGTCATATTGTGATGTTGTGGGTGAAATTGCATGCATCACCATCACAGCCAACAAGTGTAGTGCTGTCAAGAAGAATAAGAAGAGGAGGAGTTGTTGTTTGCATTTGACATCCCGCTTTATCACTACCCGAAGGAGTCTCAAAGCGGCTAACAATCTCCTTTCCCTTCCTCCCCCACAACAAACACTCTGTGAGGTGAGTGAGGCTGAGAGACTTCAGAGGAGTGTGACTAGCCCAAGATCACCCAGCAGCTGCATATGGAGGAGCGGGGAAGCGAACCCAGTTCACCAGATTACGAGTCCACTGCTCTTAACCACCACACCACACTGGCTCTGCTGCGGTGGACTTTCTCCCAGGTCCCTAGTAGGTTAAATATAAAGTCTTGGAGCTAAGGATACTTGAAGGATCTGATGAATTTCTGTATAATCCACAACTCTCAGTTATATGCTTTGTTCCTAGATGTGGTGAACTGAACATGGATAGCCAAATCCCTTTACCATGAAGTTGTGGATGCCCACCTTGATTTATTTTACTTTTTTGAAGAGATATTTGCACTAGATAATAATTCATACTGTTTTACCAGTTTGGTGATACCTGCAACTGCTCGGAAGACTGTTGCTAAATAGAAATGTAGTTTGGAACTTCCGGGTTGACGCGATCGGCTAATGGCGGATTCCCTCCGAGCTCCGGAGGGAATCGGCTCTGCTGAAGACGGGTCTTACCGTGCCGGCGACACGGAGACCCATAGAAACCACAGGCGCGGATGCCTGTGGACTTGGTGACTCGGTGGGCACCTTAAGCGCCCTCCCTGACCCACGAAGAGCCTTTTTAAAGGCTACGGAGAGGGTACGGAGAGTGGCGTGGTGCTGAGAGTAGACCGCTACTTCAGTGGAGCGAAGCCGCAGGCCATGGCCGGAGAGCGTTAACTTTTTTCCCGAAATTTGGACTGGAAACAAATACTCGTGAGTACAAGGAATTCGGACTTTAAAAATTTCTACCTTTAATTTGGTACGACCGGGGGGATGTGCTAAAGGGAAGTCCGCACCCCCCTATCTACAAACGGTCTAAAGCAAGGATCGGAGAACTAAGGTTGAGAGAACAGTGTGTTTTTCGTGTATGATAAAAGATATTCCACGAATTTGACAGAAGAAGTTTTCTGTGCTGGAGAGAGGAGAGGAGCGTTAGAAAAATTTGTGTAACCCCCCCCCTCCCGAACCCGGGAGCGTCCTGTGTGTGAGTTCTACGGAAAAGAACAAGGAGTTTGACAGCTGTCAAAGGAGCTGTCAAACGGGCGGATAAAACTAAGAATTGCATTACTTAATATCTCTCTGGACTGAAGGTGTTACATTTTACTAGAAGTGGTTGGAAACAAAGTAATAATAAAAAACAAAGTAACGGACTGTTGGAAAGGAAAGGAACTATTGAGTGACTGGAATCCCCCTAGGGGGAACTAGTGACATTACAATGGCTGCAGAGGGAAAATTACTGGCAGAAATCGAAAGAGCTTTTTATCTGGTGGGAATTTTGCAAGAGCAGAGTATGGCTATGAACAAAGAACTCACGACCTTGATTTTTAAAACAAACAACCCTGCTGATGGAACAAAGGACTTGACTGGGAAAAAATCTGCAGCTGAACCAGAAGCGACATCTGTGGAATTGGTGGAAAAGGAAGAAGGCGGGGAGAAAGTATTGGCAGAAAATACCAAGCAGAAGCCTATGTTGTTAGAAAATGAAGCAGAAGATTTTTGGATTACAAATTTGGGAAAGATGAGAAGGATGAGAAAAGCAAAGGAGGAAGTCTCTGGACTTTTTGGAAAAAGAGCAAAGAAATATGACTGGGACTTCCTCTCTTTTTCTGAGTTTGAGTATGGGAGATCTATGGTAGATCTTTGGCAGCAAGTTTTTTCAACCATCTTGGGCGCAAGAGAAGGTGATGTGGCTGTGACAGACTACCCTCGAGACCTGAGGTCCAACAAAAAGGACTACCAACAAAACCGACAGAGAGAGACTGACAGAGATTTAAAGGCCTCGGATGTGAGGAATCCGGGCTAGGAACTGTATGGGTGGATAATTATTTGGGAAGGGACGGAAACCGGGGTAGGGAGGGAGGGGGAGAGCAGAAGTTGGAAAATTTATGACTTTTGTGTTTGGTCATTTTGACTTATATTTTAATATTAAAAAAAGGGGAAATTTGTGGATGAGAAATTAGGTCGACCTTAGAAAAAAGGATTTGATGTTAATAAGAGAATGGGATAAGTAAAATTTGATTTAGTAAAATGAATTAAGTTTAAAAACAACAGATTAGGTTAAAGGAAGGGACAAAAACTTGCTGAACTAACTTTGGAAATTGGGATGTATGAGGGGGTGGGTGGGGGGAAGTCAGAGAAAGAAGGATAAGAAAGTAAGGGTATGAAATTATACGTGTTCCGTCTTTGTCTTTGTATGTGTGTGTTGTCGGTATAAAATTTGAAAACCCAATAAAAATTTTATAAAAAAAAAAAATGTAGTTTGAGAGCGTTTGGTTAGCCATTTGACTTTCGGCTTTCATAATTTCCTCCTCCCTTTTCTGTGGTGTTACCCTCCATTAAGGGAAAGGTGAAGGCAAGTTATTTTTCCAGCAGTTTTCAGAAGCCACCACTTTTCTCTAAGGATGAATTGAGAGGACCTTTGAGGCTCATTTCTGTCCTGACGGAGTCAACCCTGAAAGGAAAGTTATGAACTGTTTATATGATTTCTTTACTTTCCTTGAGTCTACAGGTTGCAATTTACCATGTCACAGTTTCAAGGTTCTGGCAATAAAGAATCTGGAAACATGTTGAAACAATCTCAGGCTATTTCACTCAGGGTGACTATACCAAGTTAAGAATGAGCTGGGAATGGTGTGAATGATATATGTTTGAAGAGGAAGTCTATGGACCTTTGGGAAAGTCTGCAAATTATCACATTCCAAATCCTGTTTCTGCAGATGAGGAACAGATATAGCCCCCCCTTTTTTTTGCTAGACATCTGATGAAGTGTGCGTTGTGAGGGTACCACATGTATTGATATGTGCCCGATTTGTATTATCTCCTTTTGGGGTGTGGGAGAATCACGTAAATCAGGCTTGTATACATTATTACCATCTTCACAAAGCTATTATAGTTCCTGAACAACATAGCATGTATGAGTTTCCCCTGGTTTGTTCATTTGTTTATTATTTAATGTATATACTGCCCTATCCCTGCAGGTCTCAGGTAGGTTCACAGAATAAAATCAGAATAATAAACCACAAAATACACAATAAAAATAACAATGTTTGCTGCCTAAAAGTTGAACCAGTTTTGAGATGAGAGGGCGAGGCTCTGCTAGTTTGGTCCTGGATCTGTGAGCGAGAGAGACATGAAGCAAGGCTTTCTTAGTGGTGACACCCCCACTATGAAACTCCCTCCCTATTATTATTTATTAAATTTATATATTGCCCTATACATGGAGGTCTCAGGGCAGTTCACAGAACAAAATCAAAATATAAAACAACCCAATAATCCCCCCAAAACCCCACACACATTTTAAAAGGGCATAGGAGATAACAAAGCTCACCCCAAATCTTGCATATGGCCCTCATGGTTACAGTATTATCTGTCTAAACCTTTCTATATGCACTTTCTATATGCCAGTAGACAGTACTGAGATCAGGCTGCCCCCCCCCCATTTGTTCCTTCAGGCCTTTGTAACACAACAAAAGTGGCATCAATGGTATAATTTAATAACCATTATTTATATTGAACTATACATTGAGTTTTGCTTTGTATATAGCTTAATTGTGCTTTTAATTATGCAGTTTTTTTTAGCCACCCTGGGATCTTGTGGAAGGATGAGCCAGGATATAAGAAAACAAGAATAATTAAAAATCCACTGCATGCGAAATTAAAAAGCCCCATGAACAGCAACCACTGTGCCACACAGGGCTATGGTAAGAGTGCATGATTTCTATATCTGAGATTCAGTCTCCAGGAAGCATCATCAGAGAGAAGCAAGCAGTTACACTTCCTGGAATAGCTTCAGAGTGATACTACATCACATTGTTCTGAAACCATTGTAGGAAGCATGGATGGGGGAAACATGCACAGTGGGTCTGGTTCTATTGTGAGCAGCCCAGGACCCTTGTTTTAAAGGTTTAAAATGGAGTGAGTGAAAATGTTCTGGGCCACCCCATCCATTTTAGGTAAGCAGCAGACTTACCTGCCCACTCCCTGCCCATTCCAAGATTGGAATAACCATCTTCCTGCCTGAGAAAAATCATGAGAATGTTGCATCCCATTTTCGTGGGGCTGAAACAGTTTTGCAAAAAGAACAAGAGGATTTTGGCCCAGCTCTGCTCTTAAGCCCTCTGGGCTGCCTAACATGTCGATGCTAAATAAGTAATTAGGATGGGGAGAAATGGAGAGCCTCTTGTCACATAACGGGGAGAGGGGTGCATAATAAGCTTTCAAGGGGATCGTTTACAGATGACAAATCTGACACCGGCACCAAGGTCAGAAAGGTGTGCTGCCCTGGGAGTCTTGATAGAATTTGATTGCACCTACTTAGTGTGAAATCATTTTAATGGGGGAATTTAGCACACACCGTGTACTTCAGAATATTCTCCAAGGATAGAGCTGAGAGCTGAAGGGTTTTTACGTAGTCTCATTTCCTTTAAAGCTTCAAAAGGTATGAGCATTCCCCCACCCCGGACTGCTAATAGATTTTGCTCTGCAGATTGTTCTCCCTTCCCTGAATGCAGCACAGTTGATTCCAGGGAAGCAGAATTACTTCTAAGCCTGAATTTTCAAAACTCATGGGAATGTGGGATTAGCAAGGCATATGAATGCCGTGAGCATTAAGTTCCTCTGAATCTGTAACCCTGTGGCACTGAATCTTCATTTTATTGCCGCACAGTCAATGAAAGGAGGCTATAGAGTAGCCCTCCAGTGCTTTATCTTTTAAAGCCCGGTTTTAACAAGCTTACTTCTTAGCAGATTTGCACTAAAATCAACGCAAAGCACTTTTAGGACCATTTACGTTTGAGGGGGAGGGCAGAAATGAATGCAGCTGTTTTCCTCTTTGGCGGATTTTAAGGCACATTAAGGCATAGCTTTCTAGAAGGTAGATAAACCTATAGAACGGAGAGAAGTTACATAACGGGCAGAGCACACAGGCATAGCATGAGGCACTGAAACTGGGGACAGAGGCCTGCCGTGATTTTTCCAAAAAGAGTAGGGGGTTGGGGAGACCACCCTGCTTCTCTCCATAGGCCCAAACATCCTTGGCAAAGCTGGATGACTTAAGTCCTATCCACCCTTCTTCACTTATAGGCCATCTATCTGAAGAGGAACGGTATATGTGACAACCACATTCTGGTTCCCTGGCCACCTATGGAGCCAAAACAAATTAGAATTGGATAAATATGACTATCTAGTTTAGATAGTCCTTGGACACAGGTGGCCCTCTTGGACATGGGTAGCGCTCTTGGATGTGGGTGGTGCTGTGGTCTAAGCCTCTTGGGCTTGCCGATCAGAAGGTCAGCGGTTCGAATCCCCACGACGCGGTGAGCTCCCATTGCTCAGTCCCTGCTCCTGCCAACCTAGCAGTTCGAAAGCACACCAAAAAGTGCAAGTAGATAAATAGGTAATGCTCCGGCAGGAAGGTAAATGGCATTTCCATGCACTGCTCTGGTTTCAGTGTTCCTTTGCGCCAGAAGCAGCTCAGTCATGCTGACCACATGACCCAGAAAAACTGTCTGCAGAGAAACACTGGTTTCCTCGGCTTGTAAAGTGAGATGAGTGCCGCAACCCCAGAGTCATCTACGACTGGACTTAACTGTCAGGGGTCCTTCACCTTTACCTTTTAGATAGTCCTTAATTGTACAAGCTCTCAACAGGATTCCTTGGTCAGAAGGAGGCCTTTTCCTTGACACCTTCTTCACAGGCTCCCCAAACCTCTTATCCTGTGGATATCCTGGCCTCCTGGTTGACTGTTTTCATAGACTTTGTTTGTCAGCCATGTGCCCCTCCCCTCAGACTGCAGTATTAATGATGTTTTGAGATTTAAAATTTCCCACCCTCAGGTGAGGGTTGTGCAATCCTGCACATACGCAATGGTGGATGCCTTGGGACATGGCTAGTTAAGCCTAATAATCCTCACATGAACAAACCAGAATGGTACACATCCCCTTACCAGGGGCAGGAAGACCTGAAGTAAGATTAAAATTTCTATAATATAAGCAAGAATATGCACAAGCAGTCCACCTGGCCACCCCATCCTCTTGATGAGAGCATGATCTCCACAAAGAGGTGTCTACATCTGACCAACTATGGGTGCAGCATGCAGTTGAGATGGGAAGCACATGGATCAGCCATGTATTTGACACTGGGGCAGGGGCAGCAGTATCATCCAGCTCCCCTCCACACACAAAACTCACTAGTTAGCCCTGTGCACAGTTAGATAGTATGAAAGTCCAACATTTCATAAAACTTGGCATTCACATGTGTTGACAATCAAAGGTGATATTTGTGACTGTCCCAAACCCCAAATGACACACCTGTGGTGCTGTGGTCTAAACCACTGAGCCTCTTGGACTTGCCGATCAGAAGGTCGGCAGTTCGAATCCCTGCGATGGGGTGAGATCCCTTTGCTCTGTCCCAGCTCCTGCCAACCTAGCAGTTCAAAAGCACGCCAGTGCGAGTAAATAAATAGATACTGCTGCAGTGGGAAGGTAAATGGTGTTTCCATGTGCTCCATCATGGTGTTCTGTTGTGCCAGAAGCAGTTTAGTCCTGCTGGCCACATGACCCGTAAAGCTGTCTGCAGACAAACGCCAGCTCCCTTGGCCTGAAAGCGAGATGAGCTCTGCAACCCCTTTACTGGACTTAACCATCCAGGGGTCCTCTTCTTCTTCTTCTTCTTCTTCTTCTTCTTCTTCTTCTTCTTCTTTACACCTGTCAGCACTGACCCTCACCTACAGGAGATAGCCAGCATTACCAGCATATGTCTGATAAGAAGAGAATATGCTAGTCAGTGCCAAGATTCCTAAAATGGATATGGGACTGCCAACATTCACCAAATTGTAGACATTTGCTGTAACATAGGTGTACCCTCCCCTTTATATCATGGTGACATCCTGCAAGCATACGGTTTAAATAAGTTATGTGATAACACTGCACTGTGCTAATGGTAAATCCTTGTTCTGGTACAAAATGTTTATTCATGTGGCCTCAGAAAGTGTTTATGAAAGCTGATGATGCCAACAACATACAACTGCAAAGTGTTCCATATACTGGGCTGGATCCAAAGAAACACATGTGTGCAATGGGGCTGGTGAAAACTGATTTCCTTGTTTCTTCCCCTCCCCTGACAACCACCCCAAAAAGGGGACCTCTGATGGTTGGTGAATGGGGTGAGCAGTACAAAGGAAGCTATCTTATACAGTGGTACCTCTGGTTATGAACTTAATTCGTTCCAAAGGCCCTTTCTTAACCTGAAACCATTCTTAACCTGAGGTACCACTTTAGCTAATGGGGCCTCCTACTGCCGCTGCACAATTTCTGTTCTCATCCTAAGGTAAAGTTCTTAACTCGAGGTACTACTTCCAAGTTAGCAGAGTCTGTAACCCAAAATGTTTGTAACCCGAGGTGTTTTTAACCCAATTTACCACTGCACTGAGTCAGACCATTGGCCATTTTTGCTCATACACTGGCTGGCATCTTCTTCTTTGGCGATCACTCATAGCTAAGTAAGATTGTCTTCCATAAACACGGTTTTAACAATGAGTCCGTAAGTGACTGTGGAGGCCAATTCTGGATCCACACGTCCTTCCACAGTGGGGACATTGGTTTCCAGGTGGGAGTTGATCATGGTGTGGATTTGCCAAGCGTGCCTTCCTCTTAGCACATTTCTCCCTTCTGTCCTGAGTTCGAGTGTCTTGAAAGCCCATGACACCTTTGGTAAAGGCTGTTCTCCAACTGGAGTGCTCACAGGCCAGTATAAGCTTGCCACGGCTTCAGACGGGAGCCTCTCCCAGTCCTATGAGGAGGGGCCAGGAATTGAACCCTCTGCATGCAGAGCAGAAGATCTACCAGTAAGTTACTCCCCTTCCCTACATTATAGTAGTGTAGGTAGGTGAGAGGAAAGGGGAAACCTCATAAAATCAGTTGGAGGTAGCCTCAGCAAATGGACACAAAGATTGTGTCAATCTAGTTTTCAGAGATCCCATCTATCTCCTCTTAGGGGCTGTGGTGGGGAGGGAAGTCAGTTTCTGCCAGCTCGGTTATGTACATGCTTCTCTGAATCCATCTCACTATTTTTGTTTGTTTTGTAATGCGAAATTGGTGGTGGGAGTCTGCGTCCCCCACCACAGATCATCCACATAAGTCCCTGTAACCAGGGACAACCTTTACTTTCAGCATGCATAACAATCATTATAACCTTATTATTTTTATTTTAAGGGGTGGGAAGGAAACCATATCCTTTTAGCACTAGCTAGTTTGGCATTTGCTACTGCATTTGAATGCCACATCTTTAAAGAGGTGATATATTTAAGTAAAACTATGCCATTTTAACTTTGAGATTAAATCGACACTTTCAGCTTTTAGGCTAATGAGACGAAACACAGCATAGGCACTTAACGTAAGAATATCTACTGCTGTAGAAGCCAAGTTGGTCAGGGAGCACGTTGTCATAATTTGGGTGATCTTTTGGACTGCATTAGTAAATGTCCCCTGGTGTGAATGATAGAAATCTGCAGATGTTATAATTGCCTTGCTATAATTTCCTTGGCACAATTTCTCTTGAGCATTCCTATTGGCCGGTAGTCACTACTGAAGACATTTTTTTTTACTACAATGCTAGGTGAACTCTGTATATTTTATGCATGGGTGGGGCTGTCTTATGGTCTATGCCTCTAACGGCAGGCTGACTGAAATTCATCAATTCTGCCCAGAAGATAAAGCGATAAAAAAGCAAGACCTGTATAAGAATTTTAAATTTAGTTGTGTTTTATAATATACAGAAGTAGGGACGACTAGTCATGATGATGATATGCTACCTCAGAGGTTAGCAAATGGTGGAGGAGAGGCATGGAAAACCTACAATATGAGAAACATGGTTGCATGGTGAGTAGGTTCACATTTGGCAGACTTGCCTACCACGAGGAGATTGGTTTTCATG
This sequence comes from Podarcis liolepis, assembly GCF_965112155.1. Classification (NCBI taxonomy): domain Eukaryota; kingdom Metazoa; phylum Chordata; class Lepidosauria; order Squamata; family Lacertidae; genus Podarcis; species Podarcis liolepis. The sequence goes on along the minus strand of NC_139560.1, from coordinate 72,195,762 downwards.
ACATCCTATGTCTACTGCAACATGGGGCCTTCCAGATATTTTGGACTACCCCTCCCAGCTGATGGGAGAGGTAGTCCAAAACATCTGGAGAACAATAGGTTTGACAAGGCTGGTCTATGGTAATGGGTGCTCTGCCTCTGAGATACTATGCAGGATCATGGTAAAATTAAATTTGATTGAGTCAAGGGCTGGTTCATACATTCACGCACCTCCCTTAATTTATTTACCCCTGTTTGGTATACACTGGGATGTGGTTCTCAATACACTTTTATCAACTGCAAACAAAAACAGGCCTTGACTGTATGAATGGGCTGGCGCAGATCTAACTCCACAGAAAGAATTTTTATATTGTAATATCGCAGGTACATTGCTATTCTATACAGTTGGTTCATCTGCTTGTCTGCTAGTGTAGAGAAATCAGTTGTCTTCTTAAAAAAATAAATTATTTGGTTTTTCAAATTACAGTTTTTCAATCACGTATCCAATATACAACATAAAAACAAGATTCCAAAGGATCTCCTGGACTTCCCTCCTCCCCTTTGTGGGTCCTATTCAGTGGCGTAGTGTGGGGGGTGCAAGGGGGGCCGGCCGCACCGGGCGCAACATCTGGGGGGGGCGCTCGCTGCCTCCGGAGTCGCCGAAGAGCCTCAGGCGCAGGCTGTAGCAGAGCTGCATGTCTCGCAGAACCGACGAGCTGTGCGCGCGTCCGGGCTGAAGGCGTCCGGCAGGCAGCAGCTCTCAGCGCTCGCCGCGGTCCCCGCGCGTCAGGGCCACAGAGGACGCACCAGGCAGCCCCTCCTCACAGCCCCGCCTCTGCCGCTGCTGCTGCAGCTGCTGGGCCATGTTGCATTTTCCTCGCCTCTCTGCCCCCCCCCCTCCTCCAGGCAAGCAGCGTCGTTTGGGCGGCAGCGCCAGCGGCAACTCGCCTCAGATCACCTGACGCGGCAGGTTAGGGGTTAGGGGGGGCGCAAATTACTTGCCTTGCCCCGGGTTAGGGGGCGCAAATTACTTGCGTTGCCCCGGGTGCTGACAACTCACGCTACGCCACTGGTCCTATTGTTAATTATCTTTTATAATAATCCAAATATTTTACACCTCCATTATATCCAAGATTTGCCATTAAACTACAAGCGTTATTCTAGCCCTACTAACAATTTTAATTGTTTACAATGGTTTTTAAGGTAAATTGAAAATTTTCCCCATTCTTTATTAAAATTTTGGTCTTCCTGATTTCTGATTTTTCCAGTCATTTATTCCTATTTTGGCATAATCCATCAACTTAATCTGCCATTCTTCTCTGGCAGGGACTTTATCTTCTTTCCATCTCTGGGCCAATAACATCCGAGCAGCCATGAACACATACATAAATAATCTTTTCTGCTCCATTGGGATTTCGGCACCTAAAATTCCTAAAAGAAAGGCTTCAGGGAGTTTTTAAGAAAAAGTTGTTTAAAGCATTTTTTTCCAATTCATTATATATCATTTCCCAGAATTCTTTTACCACCTTACATGTCCACCACATAGGATAGAAGGTGCCAGTTGTCTTCTTGTATGTGTGAACCAGGCCTTGATGACTGGAAGCTGAGTGTGGGACATGTTCAAGGTGAAATGAAACTTCAACTTGTAGTGGAAGAGATCAGTGCTGGAATCACACAGATGTAAGTCTTTATGCCAGTGGTGTCCAAACTTTTTTCAAAGAGGGCCAGATTTGATGAAGTGAAGCGCCGTGAGGGCCGACCAAAGTTCTTAACCTTTTTTTAGGATTGAAGTTGTCGAGCTTTTACCTCAAAGTTGTCGAGCTTTTTTTAAGGTTGACGTTGTTGCGGATTTTTTGATTGAGTCACAAGGGCCGGATTAAACTGACTGGTGGGCTGGATTACGCCCCTGAAATGGACTTTGGACATGTGTACCTTATGCAGTCATCCTAACACCAGAGCTTATGGACATCCAGTGAAGGTGAACATTGGAAGATGAAGGACAGATAAAACAAAGTATTTCTTCACACTCTGCATAGTAAACATATAGAACACATTTACACAGGAGGCAGTGGTGGCCATCAACTTGCAGGGCTTTCAAGGAGAGTTACACAAATTCATGGAGAATAAGACTATCAGTGGCTACCAGCCATAATGGGTCCTGCTCAGAGGTTTCCCACAGCCATTGGCCTGATCCGGTAGATTCTTCTTATGCTCTTATGTGATTAGCATACAGGTGTGTTTCAGTCCCCATAATCCACCCAGCCTAACCATTCCAATGTGCCAGTCCTAATAAAGTTCATATTTACACCACAATGGGGCATACAAAAAGTTTAGATTCAAGAGCAGGTATTGAAAAAAAGAAAAAAAAGAAAAAAGGGTAGCCTCTCCCCTCCCTTGCCTGCTTTTATAAATACATTATTACTTTCAAAGTGTAATGCCTACATTTTCAGATCCTTGTTTTCTTATTTATTTGCTTCATGGTGGATTATAAAATATGCATCACTTTACCTGTGAAGACTGAACACAGCTCGTGCATATTTAGGCAGCTAGTTTTTTTGAAATGCATGCCCCGAGGAACAGAATAGCTCAGGAAAAGCTTTTACACTCTGTCAATTAAATGCATATTTATCAAATACATGTATTATACATTTTTATAAACAATAGAGCCATGCAAAATCATTCTCATGCAAATTGTTTTATTACTGGCACCGAACAGTCATCTAATTTATAAGCTAGTGTTTGTCTTAAAATCATCTCGGGGTATGCTCTTTGCTGTGGTTTTTCTGTGTAATCGCAGGAACGGGGAAGCAAGACGCTCAGAAGCCCAAGGCTTGTTCATACAACAAGCATAATGCTAAGCTATAGTTCACTGTTGTGTCCAAGGAACATAGCCAGTGTTTAAAATCTTCAGAGTGGACAATTCCCAGAGTAGTTTAACCATCAATTCTTCTTCCCAGAGAGTTCTGCGCATTGTAGCTCTGTGAGGGGAATAGCAGTCTCCTAACAACTCTCAGAACCTTTAATAAACTACAGCTCCCAGAATTCTGGGGAAAGTTATGGCTGTTTATAGTGGTATCATAGTGCATTAAATGTATGGTATGAATGTGGCTTTAGTAGCACCAAAATTTGCCTCAAAGGACATAGACAAATAACTATCAACTGAAGGAAGTGGTTCTCTCATTCCTGGAAGCAATTCCCCATCAACGCGAAGGGTGGTTCTCAGTTGTAATATAAACAGCCATTCTAGCTATTTATCACAGGAGGTAAAAATAGCACTGACAATAGGCATAAACGGAATTCAGATTTTGTTGTTTGTGATTTGATAATTAGAAAACTAATTTAATTTATGGAGGCTGACAAACTAGATAATGAAAACTGCTATTACCAATGCACTAGAAATAATCTATTCATCCTGTGGTAGAGGAATTAGCGTTTTTTATTTGATTAACATAAACTTTAAAGAGTGATCTGCAAGATCTATAGTATCTCAGAATGCCACAGTCATAAATTAACCTTTCACTGTAAGTTAAACAGTCTGCCTTTGTATTGAAAGAAAACCGTCAAAAGTTTTCACATAATACCATTTTTCCAAGTGTAAATTATTATTATTATTACATTAATTAATTAATACCCTACCCATTTGGCTGGGTTTCCCCAGCCACTCTGGGTGGCTTCCAGCAAAATATAAAAAATAATGAAATGTCAACATTTAAAAGAAAGAAATCTTCGTTTATTGACTCAGAATTCTGAGTGTAGCATTCACTGAGGAAAAAAGTTCCATTAATTAGTTTCCTCTTGCCACCAATTCGTGTCTGATGAAGGTGGCATCCAGGTCACGATGAATGTGCAGAAAATTTGTCTGATGGCCACCATGTTGAGGTCATGAGTTTCTGGTTCAGTGGGTTTTGTAACAGTTGGTATTAAGGTGAAGCAAGTTAGCTTTGCTATTTTCTATGCTGCACTCAAATTCCCAAATGTGTCCTTACATTGATGGCCTTATTCTTAATTGTATTTTTATTGGCAACGTGTTTCTGCATCTGTGCCTATAAAATATTGCATTTATTCTCATGTGGCTCCTTGGAGTAAGCTTGGCTTTAAATCTCGTATCTGGCTGCTTGGTGCTGTGCAACTGGGTGATGTGTTAGCTTGCGGCTCAAAACCCCCCAGAAAGTAGTCCGTTTGGCTCTTCTTTTTGCTACTCCCAACAATGTCCAGAAACAGCCTAAGTTTTCCCTGTCTCAGGTCAGGAGACTAATAGAAGTGGTGGGCAATACTACATGCCAGGGTTGGTTTTCACCCTGGTTATTCAACATCCCATTACATCTCAGGAAGTTGACATCCAGGGTTTGGGTACAACACTCCTTGGGGGTAGGGGTGTTTTTAGAGTATTTAAGTAGGCATCCTCTCTACCTTAAGCCCCATTCTTTCTTCACACCAAGTAATTTTGGGTTCTGTCAACGGCATTCCTAAATGTTTCATCTCCGTGTTCTGCAAGGTGGGTAGATGTAATTAATCAGCGATTATAACAAGAGGGATAACACAACTGAAATAAATAATATGAGACCTGTAAATGTTTTGAAATTCTATCAGCAGTTGCAGAAACAACTTCGAGCAACATGCTTGCTTCACTGAAGAATAGCTCACAAATTATCATAGGTGGAATTTGGTGTTTCACTGTGATGAATGAAACATTCTGCTTGTCAGATGGAACAATCTCCCTTTCCTCCTCCTCTGTGCCATTCTGGGGGTTTGCCTAAGCCCCACAGCTAAAAACTTTTTTGGGGGGTGGGGCACCTGGGGCATATGGCAGGAAGAGTGAGCGAAAGGCCCCATTGTTTACGGGGCTTTGGTGAATCCTGCCCCATATTTTCTATTCATCTGGGGTTCAATTCAATATCATTGAAAATGAATGTTACAGAATAGCAAACTGATGTCAATACATATTAAAGCGTAATATTTTAAGCAAAGCCTGTACAACTGTTAGCTTCCAGATTGTGGAACGCTCTCCCCAGGGAAGTGACAGGCTAGAACACTCCTCTTCTCCCAGGACTTTGGATAATTAAACAATCTATTGCCTTTTAAATTGTGTGTTGTGGGTGGGGGATTATATTATGGTATGCATTTTTGTGTGTTTTGTATTGTAAACTGCCCTGTGATCCTTGGATGAAGGGCATTATAGCATAGTAAACAATAGCCAGCCAGATGGGTGCGATATAAATAATAAATTATTGTTATTATTATCATCATGATCTTCATCATCATTATATTGTTCAGGTAGGTAGGGTGATTTGATTGTTTTTTATTGTTCATTTTAGTGACCAAGTTGAATAAAATAGTATCACCCGAGTAAAGATTAGATGTGTCAGATATTAGGTAGATAGATGATAGATTGATTTCTGCTATTACTTCCAAAATGTCCCTTTAAATGAGTTAGTTTAGCTACCATAAGTGAAATGCAGAAATTGCTTTCAGTGGCAGATAGCACATTTTTTACTGGGAGCTTAGGTATGTACAGATGCCAAACAACCACGAACAAAAACGGGATAATAGTTATCTCAGTAATATGCAAATTTTGCCTAAACGAACAGGCATTGCAGCAATATTTCCTGGTGCCAACTGTTAAAAGGAATGAATGGAGTGGCTTCAACACTGAAGGGAGAGGTTAATTGGAACAAATTTGAAGCTGAAAAGAATAACTAAAGGGAAGGGGGAAAAACTTTTCATCTCCTTTTTAATCTTACAGCCACTGCAACTATTAAAACTAATTACACATTGGAGTGTACGTAAATTAACATTATAAACTTAATGAAGTGGCAGTAGTCACTGAATAGTCTAATTTGAAATTAGCTCTTTATGCTAAACCCAGTATTTGAATCCCTTCTGTGATTAGGTGGGGAGGCTAATTTAGACAGAGTGACAGTAGGTAAAATGAAAGAAATTGCAAAGGGGATTTTGTGCTGGGTCGACTGTGGCTGAATCTTGAATGCAATTCACTTTTGACCCCAGCTTTACTCTCTAAGAAAGAAGTTGTTTAATCGGTGCCATGACTTGTAATTTTCTATGTCTTGGATACTTTCCTCAATATACCGTAGATGATTGATAGATAGATGATAGATAGATAGTAGATAGATACACACACAGAGAGTGAAACACACACAAACACATCACAATGTTCGCCCCTTAACACATTTTGTCCCTTAAGTTTGGGAGTATATATATAAAATAATCACTAAAGGGTTTTTAAAGGGACGCGGGTGGCGCTGTGGGTAAAACCTCAGTGCCTAGGGTTTGCCGATCGCATGGTCGGCGGTTCGAATCCCCATGGCGGGGTGAGCTCCCGTCTTTCGGTCCCAGCTCCTGCACACCTAGCAGTTTGAAAGCACCCCTAAGTGCAAGTAGATAAATAGGTACCGCTTTATAGTGGGAAGGTAAACGGCGTTTCCGTGTGCTGTGCTGGTGCCGGCTCGCCAGAGCAGCTTCGTCACGCTGGCCACATGACCTGGAAGTGTCTCCAGACAGCGCTGGCCCCCGGCCTCTTAAGTGAGATGGGCGCACAACCCTAGTGTCGGACACGACTGGCCCGTAAAGGGTTTTTTAATGGTATTTTTTTAAATAATGTGTTTCCCCTGCGGCAACACCCATGGAGACTTGCAATATTTTTGGTGACTTAAAATGGTTCTGGTTCCTGCCACTGACTGCTCAGCTGTTGGAATTGGAGGGCAGGCAGCAGGATGGATTCCTTGATCTGTCAGTGCCTATGCCATCTTGTCTCTCTTAACCCTTTCCCCAACGTTTTACTCCTATAAAACATTAGGCATCTGGAATAAAAAGGGACTTAAGGCTTGTGTTAGAAAAGAGAAAATGCTATTTTCTTTTCGGTATCTGGCTGCAGCACCTTGATCTGAGCTGTCCCAGCTGTATTGATGTGAAAGCTTTTTTTGTCCTTGTTCAGAACAATTGCATGGGAACATCATTGCATCATCACTGCAAAACACGAGACTAGATCAGTAATTGGTCAGCTTCATAAGGCTCTTCTTATGTTTTATTATGTTTCAGAAGTATGTTGTATTTCATTAATTTGGGCTTACTCCCAGTGGATTGCAGACTATTCTTTGAAAAACAGTTAATTCCAAAGAGGAATTAGTTCATCTAGTTCATCTCTTATGTACTTTTAAATCTGTTTATCAGAACTTAGGGGCAAACAGCAGGAAAAGCCTGTTGCCATCATTATCTGCTTGTGGGTTACCCAGAAGTACCTAGAAAATCTAACCAGAAACGGGAAAATCATCGTCTTCTTCTTCTTCTTCTTCTTCTTCTTCTTCTTCTTCTTCTTCTTCTTCTTCTTCTTCGATCACTCATAGCCAAGTAAGATTCTCTTCCATAAACACGGTCTTAAAAGTGAGTCTGTAAGTGACTGTGGAGGCCAATTCTGGACCCACACAGGAGTTGATCACGGTGTGGATTTGCCAAGGATGCCTTCCTCTTAGCACGTTTCTCCCTTGCGTCCTGAATTTCAACACAAAGTCCCATTGAGTTTAATAGGGTTTATGTAAGGGGGTATAGGATTGCAGACTGAGTGACTTTTTAAAAGCAGGGGCTTTTAAAATATTCTTTCCCTCAGTTTTCTATCTTAATTGACTACTTTGTTTTTAAAAAGCCATAGTCATCTGCTGTGGCAAAAATCATTATGACAAAAGCAGCCGGCTATAGAGCATAGAAACGATAAATAATTCAGAGATAACTTCACATTGTATAAAGACGTTAACTGAGCACATTGTGTCCCAGTAGACTAAATATATTTGATCTAAGTAATTTTCTCTTGCATTGAAGTGCGTAAAGTTGATTAAGGGTTCTATCCTCTCTATTAGAACGGGAAATATCCAAGTGTCCTGATCATGAACCGCAAAGCACCAGAAGAAAAATGGGACTATGAAAGCATTAGGCCCCGGGGCATTTTTTTTCACTGCTCTCTTAAATATCACAACACAATGAGGAAATTTTCTGTCTTGAGGTTGAGGAAGCCTGCATTAGATTGTTATAAGATGTACATTTTTTGTTTCTTCAGCTTGTAAACTGCCTTGAGTATTGTAAGAAAGACGGTATACAAATTAAAAATGATGATGATGATGTCTATTTTTCTGCTTTCTCACTCATAACTTCTAAATTGGATCTTAAATTTATAATATTATTTATATAATATAGTTCCCACATCTAGGTACAATTCTAAATAATAATAAAAGAATTACATAAGCAGTTGCATTATATTATCTTACATATAACAATATTTTATTATTCAAAGCCCTTCACTTATGCTAGTTTAGGCATTGCTACAGTAATCCTGCTAGGTGTTGTGTATGTTCTGCATGTATGTTGAACTTCAGTCAAGCGATTAAGCTCACCACATGAAACAGTTGTTTAGCACAGCTGCATTTTACTTGGCACACACAAACATGTGCTTTATGTACATATACTCTGCACACAGTTGTTACAAGTAGGCATCTCTCTAATCCCAGAGAGGGCTCTTTGTTTCAAAGTTCTTGCTGCCCCAAATTCCACAGCAAGTCCCACGTTCAACTGGTTTCAAAGTCCTTGCAACTCTTACCAAAGTGCTCTGTTTTCTTCCACAGTTCCAATCTGCCAGCACTGCTCAGCTCTCTCACATTTCCCCACTGTAACTTTAGCTGTAACACATAACTCATGTAGAATTAAACATTAAACACTTTCCTTAACACTAGGTAGGCTGGTATTGTTTTCCCCCATATTGCACATGGAGTAACAGTAGCATTAAGAATATAAATATATAAAAGACTAGCTTGCTTAAAGAGAGGTGTCAAGAGATAACCAAAATTAAACAGTATTTTTACTAGGGACTTTCTGATAGCTATGTATGGGCAAATCTGTCAATTTCAGTTTATTAATTTCTGATTTTTCCAATCTTAATGTCAGTTCTTAACATTTTTAAATCAGGGTAAGGCTTGGGCTTAATAAAAGTCATTGTGAAGATTCATTGGCTTTTTATATGCAAATTTGCTAATTCCAAAGCAATTTTCTGTAACTTAATTCATTTTAATGTTATTTTCACCACTACATGAATTTTTTGCATACACTTTACCCTAACATACACATTTTTGTATACATAATTTGGCCAAGAAAACTGCATTGAAAAATTCATATCTGAACTTCAGTTGTTGTATTGTTTTGGACAATGGGAATTTTGTAGGTTCACCTTTAAATGTGAACTGAACTGAATTCTCCCCATCCCTATATAGCCACTAAACTATGTAATAGATCTAGACTGCAAGCGGTTTGTTAATGGGCCCATTAACACCTCGAAAGCTTCATCCAAAATGGGCCATATGTTTTGTCCCTCCCATCAGGAGAATTTGCATCTTTCCTCTTCAGCTGAGACTTGGACACACAAAAAGGGGAAGATATTTTGTCCTTTGCGTGTCGAGGTCCCCAGGGCCACCCCAATAACTCACACATCACACAGAATTTTTGTTTAAGATTTTTGGCATAATTTTGGCCACAACTTTATTAAAATACAAATTTGTGAGTAGTAGCTTAGGCATTGGTTGTGACTATCTGCCCCCACCATGGGGGACAGACTGACATTCTGCACGATGTGAAAGTCAGAATAGGAGAATACACTTGGGGCTAGCGATGGAGCAGGGAACCTGCCCTCAGCCCACCCCAAATGCAGCCAGGAGCTCTTGCAATGGCCCGAGCCCCCTTGACAGGGTGGACAAGCAATAGTTAGCCCCCAATTCCTTTAACGGAATCCCTTGCAGCAGCAGCATTAGAGGGGCAGGCACAGCCAATCCATGCCCCTCAATCAACCAAACCATAAACCAATGCCTAACCGCGAACCTTACAAGTTGTGACGATTTGCTACGCAGTAGGCAAAAACCAAATGGCCCCAGCCAATCAGCCAGATGGACAAAATTCTTACTGGGCCTCTGCTCCAAAGCAGACGACCCCATGGCAGGCATAGCAAGGTCAAATCGAACAACCGTAATTCTAGGTGGGGGGGGGATGGGCAATCCGATGCACGGGCGAAAAGAGGAAGCCCTAGCCTCGTGCAAGGAGTTTTAGCATTTCTGGCTGTCAATCAACAAATGGCAACATTAACTTCTTCCCAACAACAAGGGAAGCCCCAATCGCATCAGTGGCCAACGGTCAATTAGCCCGCCCCAACTTTGGAGTGTCCTGTCGGCTCCCACCGCAATACATGCTCTTCATGAAGGAGAGCACACTTCCCAAAATGCCTTTTCCATTGAACACCTGAAGTGGCTTTTAAATGTGGCAAACTGATGGACTTTTCGTTTTTTGCTTTCATAAGATGTCACCTGCGGATTACTGTGAACTGAATGCTACACTAAAGCAAATGGACAGGTTATTATAACTGTTATGTATATAAGCCTGACAGATTATTAGGAGATGGTTTAGTTTTTGAGTACCCAGATTTCATAAAACATGACATTGTAGCTTGACCCTGGATTGCAGAGAAGGGAACTGCAGTTGCCTCAGGTATTCTCGATATTATCTATCATTTGGATTATTCCGGAAGCCACTTAACCGCATTACTCAGTCTCCACCAAAGTCTTCAAGAAACTATTGCAAAGATTCTCAAAAACCTTAATCTCTGTCTCTGCAAAACAAAATCATTCACAGTGGACAGCTTGGAGATGTGAAAATTATTTTTAATTTGCTTTCTTTCTAAAGAGAAATTAGACTTCAGCAAAGCCTTTTCAAATGCCATCTCATATTAACAAAAGCTGACTGCTGTTTATGATTGCTGTGAAAGAGAATAGGTCATCAATGAAAAGAGGCGAGTTGTGGATTGTGTGTATATGTAGTTAATGGTCATAGGCCCCTACCTGAAACATTTGGGTTAGTGCTGTGCCTTCCTTTCACCTGTAAATATTTTGCACCCTGAAAAATATGGGCTCTGTTTTCCTGTCTTTCTGACAGGACATAACAACAACAACAACAACAACAATATAAATAAATAATTTATTTATTTATACCCCATGTGTCTAGCTGGGTTTCCCCAGCCACCGGGCAGCTCCCAACAGAAATAATAATAATAATAATAATAATAATAATAATAATAATAATAATAAATGTAAGAGAACATCAGACATTAAAAACTTCCTTAACAGGGCTGCTTTCAGATGTCTTCTAAAAGAGACAAGAAAACTTTGCCCCCCCCCACCTTCACACATACAAAAACTTCCTATGGGGAGAGTAGTGGGGTTGCATTTCACTTATCACAAGACAGGGTTGCCATATTTCAAATAGGAAAACCCAGGACACCCTGACATTTTTTGATTGATTTAGGACAAAGCGCCACCTTTCAGAAATTCCCCCCAGATGTCAATGAAATCCCGATAATGTGTGGGGAAATCTGGATGTATGGCAGCCCTATCATAATAGCAAGGTGGCCAGCAGGTCTGGTAGGTCTTTCCATTTACAGTGTTTAGGAAAGCTGATTCCAATTGGCACTGCAGTCCCTTCTATTGCCATGTGATTGCACAGTGCATTACAGTCAAATAACCACACTCAGAAAAGATCTCAAACTGGAATGCAGTCCAGCTAAAGCCCTGTGCTGCTGTAAGCGAGCATGAGGTGTTCCTAAAATATGAAGATCTTTTTCTCCTCTTAAAAAATTAGGAAGTGAAATCAGCTTATGGACCAGAGGCTTAGCTAAGAAGAAAAATGAGGCTAGCCGGGTCTTCAAAGACAAGGAAGCAACCATGGAGCAGGCAGGATTGGGTAGCAGGCAGTGATTCATTGGGAAATGGGAAAAGCTTGGTGAGGCTCTCCTCCTTCCTTTGTGCTTCTTTCTAAGCCCCGTCTCCTGCTGTTGCTTCTCCTTCTCCTTCTCCTTCTCCTTCTTCCTCTTCCTCTTCCTCTTCCTCTTCCTCTTCCTTTTCCTCTTCTCCTGGGATAATGAGGGCTGAGCCTCAACCAGGGATGGAGAAGAAATTTGTTTCAGTTTACATTTAAATGCAAACTTACACTTCCTGAAATAATATGTGAACCCAGTGGAGCTGCCCTCTCATATTCACAATTCTCCAAATTTTGCATTGCACTTCTCCAGCCCTATACTGTGTTAAAAATACATTTACTTGAGTTGAGTGCATGTATTGTTGACAGCAGTATACAAAATGCATTATGTTTGAGGAAATCACTTGCCATATGCACACATTAGGCAACATTGGGGAAAATTCACACCAAAATTCTGATGAATTTTTATGAGCGCTTAAAAGAAATCACGAACTGATGTGGAAATGTCAAAAACCAACTTCAAAACTGGGGGGGGGGGGAGATGAGAAACTGCGGCAAACTGAAATTGATCAATTCACGCATTCCTAGCCCAAATCAGTTGCAAATACAGTGGTACCTCGGGTTAAGTACTTAATTCGTTCCGGAGGTCCGTACTTAGCCTGAAACTGTTCTTAACCTGAAGCACCACTTTAGCTAATGGGACCTCCTGCTGCTGCCATGCTGCCGGAGCACGATTTCTGTTCTCACCCTGAAGCAAAGTTCTTAACCTGAAGCACTATTTCTGGGTTAGCGGAGTCTGTAACCTGAAGCATATATGTAACCTGAAGCGTATGTAACCCAAGGCACCACTGTACCTGTAGCAGCTCTTGGAAGCAGCTGTTGTGGCAGACAAACTGAAATACAGTACGTGTGGTTCCACCTTAAAGGTTATCATTTAACTTTTTCCAAATAGTTATTCTTTTATCAGGCAACAGGACCACAGTTTTTTATAGGTGAGCCCTGATAAGTAATGACAGCACTGACGCTGGTCTGGATACAGGAAAAAGGTGCTGTTGTTGCACAATGACTGTAAGAAGAGAAGGAACAAGGAACTGTTGAATTGTTGTTCACCGGTGATATAACAAGAAGTTGAGAGCACAGAGGTGCAATTCCCCTTTGAAGTTAAGTGTGAAGTGAAACAGTGATATGGCTTCTAAGTCTACTGAAAACCCTTCTGACACATTTACCCACCAAATTGCATGTGAAGCTTTCACTTAGTATACCTTATTCTGCACTTCCCCACCCCTTTGTTATACAACTTCATCAATGAAAACAAAGTGTGACACAGAGGAATTTAACCCAGAGGCCTTGCAAAACTATCAGTTCATTGAAGAATGTGAAAATCAGAGGTATTGACTTTCTAGGCAGATAAAATATCAAAGAGAATGAGTTCTTTTACAGTAACCTCCCTGGCTTTGGACTTAATCTTATTTTTCCTGTCTGTGAGGAATCAAAAAGAATAAATACCTCTTGATTACCAGCATTAGTTCATCCCGTGTTCCTGAGCTTTATATCTCCTTCCCGCAATAGCTAACTGGCAAACAATTCGACAGAGGTCACATATGTGTGAAAAAAGCCAATTGCAGAGTTCTCTGTCTGGAGTTCACAGCTTATTTACAATAATTGATGGGGTTCCCTCACCCCTCTGTAGTGTTCATTGCTACCATGCAATAGACTGAAAGAGGCTTGCCATACGTCAGGGGAAAAAATTGGGTGTAAAAATGTCATTGGGGGGGAATGTTGCCAAACTGGCAAAATGTAAGGAAAAACCAGAAGTATGGCAACACGATGGAAAAAGCAGCAGAAACAGCTCCAAATATTAAAATCACTATTTTGGTGGGGGTGTTCCCCCCAAAAACACATTTTTGGGGGTGTTCCCCCCAAAAACTCAACAATTTTGGTCGTTTTCTAAAAAAAATATTAACAACTTTTCGGGTGTCAGGAATTTTACTTTTTGAAACATGGCAACCCTAGGCTTAAGTAGCCTATGTGATTCCAAGTTTGGGAGTTTTCTTTCTGGCCTGGTATACTTTGGGACATATAGAGTTTGGCCCAAAATCACCTCACAACTAAACCTCACCCTCTTGAATGTAGGCCTGCCCTTGAAGACTGTTCAGAAATGTATCTGGTCCAGTAGAAGGTGGCAAAACTCTTGTTGCGGCCACATCCATGATACATATTATACCATATTGAGAGATCCCCATCACTTAACAGCTGGCTACTTTCCAAACATATATATGCTGTTTTAAACATTTAAGGCTCCAGGTCTGAGATATTTGAGATAGCATCTACTCCCGTATGAAACTACCTAATACACATGCCCACATTGCAAGTTTTGATAAGGCGTCTTGCACATATTACGTCACAGGTGAGGATTGGGAAACTTCCACCCCCATCTGTCATATCACATATTTCAAGAGGTCTGAAGGTTCAAAAGAACCTTGTATCTGAATGTTTGAATAGGTTATGTTTTATATGTATAAAATGATCAAAAACTTAATAAAATTATTATTATTTTTTAATTTCAATATGTTTGCCTTTTGTCAGGCCTTTAAGAAATGGACTATTGGTTCATGAACTAATGTTACCATCTGTTTTTGTTTTTTTGTTTTGTTTTGTTTTTACGTTTCTTTGATTTCTGGGGTGGGGGCTGTAATTTTGAATTAAGTTTTGTTATTTTTAGCCTGCAGTCCTACACACATTTATTTTGATGGTAAAAACCATCAAACACAGTTGGACTTCCTTCTGAGTAAACAAGTTAATTGGCTAGAACATGGATAGGCAAACTAAGGCCTGGGGGCTGGATTCAGCCACTCGCCTTCTAAATCCACCCCGCGGATGGTCCGGGAATCAGCATGTTTTTACATGAATAGAATGTGTCCTGTTATTTAAAATGCATCTCTGGGTTATTTGTGGGGCACAGGAATTCATCCCCCCCAAAAAAAATATAGTGCGGCCCCCCACAAGGTCTGAGGGACAGCGGACCGGCCCCCTTCTGAAAAAGTTTGCTGACCCCTGAGCTAGACAGTTTGTGTACCTGTAAGCATTAGCAGCGAGTGGGACAGCATGGGTAGGGCTGCTCTGCTCTCCTGCCTTTCAAACAGAACACCAGAACACATCCCTGCTCTCTCTTGACACCTGCAGCAAAGGAGGGAATGGCAAATTCCCCAATCTTCTGGTGGAAATGAGTCTTGGACTTTTTCCAATTGGTCCAGGGGAAATGTATCACCAGCAAATCATTCAGATCATCTGGCAGTCTGTTGCTCAGAGAATTCAAAGCCTTGTTTCCAGTAAACACAACTGTGTCATATTGTTCTCGCTTGGCTATTGTTTGTGTTTTCTCTTCCCTATACACCCCTTTCTTCCTGAACAACAATCTTTTGATCTCCTGTACTTTAATTAATTGATTCATGACTTCAGTGTAGCCATGCGTTATTTCTTTGATTATATGCAGTATCTGCTACATAAACGGTGTGACACAGACAAAAAAAAAAAGCATTTCAAGTATCTATGTGAAAGCAGATCTCCCTAAAATATGGAAAAAAGCAGCAATCTTAAACCGATTTACTAATACCCCACTTCACCCGACTTCATCCTATGAAGATTGTTTTGACGTTTATCTTACAATCACAATACTTCCCAACTTTTCTCAAGGTTTATTCCTAGTTCTGCCAACTTTGCATGATCATTTTAGTCAGTTCAAACTAATTCTGAATTGTCAGCATCTGTTCAAGACACAACCTGCTTATTATTATTATTATTATTATTATTATTATTATTATTATTATACTACACCTGTCTGTGTTCCTGTTGAAGGTAATGGGACACAGGTGGTGCTGTGGTCTCAACCACTGAGCCTCTTGGGCTTGCTGATCAGAAGATCGGTAGTTCAAATCCCTATGGCAGGGTGAGCTCCCATCGCTCTGTCCCAGCTCCTGCCAACCTAGCAGTTCAAAAGCACACCAGTGCAAGCAGATAAATAGGTACCACTGTGGTGGAAAGCTAAACAGTGTTTCTGTGCACTCTGGTTTTCGTTACGGTGTTCTGTTGCACCAGAAGTGGTTTATTCCTGCTGGCCACATGACCCAGAAAGCTGTCTGTGGACAAACACTGGTTCCCTCAGCCTGAAAGGGAGATGAGCGCCGCAACCCCATAGTCGCCTTTGACTGGACTTAATCATCCAGGGGTCCTTTACCTATACCTTATTCCTGTTACAATAAGAAATACACTTTCTTATTCATAACAGGCTGGCATGGCTAGAGCATCACAGCCTTTTTGCCCACTCCCATCTTTAACACTTGAATCTACCTTAAGCAACCATTTCCTCTTTCATTCCTGGTTGTCTGTCTCCAGCTGCTCCCTCAGACACTTCAAGAAAGCCATTATGAGCATTTGCACACAGAACCAAACTAAAAAAAACAACAACAAACGAGTTTTCCTTCTCTAATCCTGCATTACTCTTGCTTAAATGCCAGACTTCTCGTATCTCCCCCTGTGCATTGCTACGGCATCTTCTCAAGGTTCACTACATGTGAGATTCAGAGGTCACCATCCTTGAATCAGAAGCATACAGAAGCTGCTGGTAGAGTTTTGAAAAGAAATAATCCAACCTGTCCTTAGCAAAGCCGTGAATCAACAGAATTGCTTTCAAAGGAAGGGGGGTGCGAACAGAGGCTAGCTTAATGTTCACATTGATTTCTTGGTTGGAATTTGCACATTTTATCTCAACGAAAACAAAGACTGGTTTATCCCCCCCCCCCTTCTGCCATTTTGTCTGGGTTTCCCCCCCTCTCCTAACAAATCTTTTAAATCACAAATTTTCCTCCTTGACATGCTTTTGAATAAACTATTTTAATTCTGACCACAGTCAAATATATTTGCTTAGGGATTAGCTTGTTCTTTGTCCACAACTCTCCAAACAGAGCAGAGGGCCGACATTTCTCACTCTTAATCTTCAGCAAATAATGTACCATATTGAAATCAGCAAACCTGTTCCGATAGTCTCTCATAATTTTCTCAAATCTTATAGTCTATCCAAAAGGAATAGTGCTGTGCTCTCACATAATCACTCCTCCTAATAGGGCTCTCAGGTGGTTTGAGACTCTGCCCATCCGGAAATGAGATGGAGCCATCAAAAAGTAGGGAAGGTATGCAAAAGTAGAAACATTTCCAAGTTAGAAGAGGGCTGGGTGTGTACTGTGAGGCTACAAACCTTCCCTTCTTGTACTATATGGGGAAGTTGTAGGATAAATAAAAGGGAAAAGACACCGTTTTCCTTTACTCACTCTCCAGAGCATTTTTCACCCTCCATGCCAGCCACTATATAGCAATACTATGCTGATTTTGGGGGTGGTAGCCAACTTCAAATCTGAATTCTCTAGCAATTCATAGCACAACAATGGAAGGCCTCAAGGCGCGAAATGTGTGTGTTTGTGTGTGTCATTTTTCCTTCCTTAGCCTGAAAATTTCAGTCCTGCCCACACTTGCTACTTAGACACCAGATGGAATTTATCTTGCTACACAAGATAATATTAATATCAGTGGGACTTTTTGTGTGCAGTCCTCATTGTTACAGAGTACTGTTCCCTCTTCAGCAGCGCCATGTTTATGGGGCTCAAGGGGCATCAGCCCCTCAATATTTTGAGGCATGGTGTGGAGCTCCCCCAATATAGAGGCGAAAACCGGTGCACCAGGTGGGAGACCTGGGGGGGAGATTTTCACCCTCCAGGCTCCCTGCCATGATCGCCAGGGTGCTGGGCTCAGCGAGAGAACCAGAGGACGATTTCTGCCCTCCATGCCACCGGCCTCAATAGCCAGAGTGTCTCAGCAGGCACAGTCAGATGGGCAGAGTACAAATAACAAAAATATGATGATGGAATAAGGTAAAGGGCACCCCTGACCATTAGGTCCAGTCGTGACCGACTCTGGGGTTGTGACACTCATCTCGCTTTACTGGCCGAGGGATCCTGCGTACAGCTTCCGGGTCATGTGGCCAGCATGACTAAGCCGCTTCTGGCGAACCAGAGCAGTGCACAGAAATGCTGTTTACCTTCCTGCTGGAGCAGTACCTATTTATCTACTTGCACTTTGACATGCTTTCGAACTGCTAGGTTGTCAGGAGCAGGGACCGAGCAACGGGAGCTTACCCCATCGTAGGGATTCGAACCGCCGACCTTCTGATCGGCAAGTCCTAGGCTCTGTGGTTTAACCCACAGCTAAACATCCCTATTTTCATCAGAGAAATGCTGGATGGTATACAACCTTCCTGTTGAAATCCTGTTGCAGAATACACCTGCAGAAAACCATGGGTCTGTAGAGGCCCTGCATGGGTAAGGGAGATTCTACACTCAAAGAGCATTGTTTTACTAAAGCAAATGTAAATAGGATCCAGGGGTGAGACATCTTTTTGCCTGCTGAAGTCCATGGGACATAAGCATGCCTATCTGCTTGAATTCAGGACTGGAGTTTCGCCTTCCATCCATAGCTGTCAACTTTTCCCTTTTCTTGCAAGGAATCCTATTCGGAATAAGGGAATTTCCCTTAAAAAAAGGGAAACGTTGACAGCTATGCTTCCATCTCAGAAATGTTTGCCTCTCCTTTCAGTGCCATGCAAGCTTTTCCATAGCACCCTATTGCAGTATGATTTCTCAAAATGCTGATTTTGTTATTACTCAACTGTTCCAGTTCCCACTGAGCTCACGCGTAAGCAATCTATAAAATGATACTTTGCCACATGTATTGTGAAGAAAGCTCCATCTGACCAGACTATGAAAATAAAAAATAGCAGGCAGCAAAATTCTGCATCTTATTACATGGTCTGCGTTCACCGAAACAATACATATTTAACAAAAAATATTTTTATGGACTCTGAAGAATTTTATTTTATTTTATTTTTTTCAAAAACAAACAAACACCCACATCTTTATCTCACCAATATTTTTGCAGTCGCAGCATCACTCTAAATCTTCTCTCCAAAGGTGTAGGAGTGAGATGGTTTGGGGAAGAAGCAATACTGAGCTTGAAAAATGTGTCTTAATTGGAGTTAGCTAGCCAAAATGCTTACATTTAAAATATATGTTAACTACTGCATTTCCAGCCTCTATAAAAGATTGCAGAGGATTGAAATATTTAATGATTTCAGAGGAGGCAGGTAAAGCCATCCTAAATATAGGATTATACTTAAAAGTGGAGTAAGTTACCCCTATGCCAGACTCCATTCAGAGCAGGGCTATGGTTGGTTGAGTCAGCCAGAGCCTGACAGTGGAGGGGAACCTTTAAAATTGGGTTTGACTTACACTGCCCTTGTCATCAGTGCAAATTCCACCAGAGTGTCAGGTTGTGTGACTGTGCTGAATGAGGTTTCTGCCAGCTGAAGTTCTGCTAGCTGAGCCAGCATAAGCCAAGATCAACCAGGTTGAGGGAGATGCGCTGACATAACCCTGGCTCAACTGGCACAGCCCAAGATCCAACTCTTCTAAACTTGCTCAGCTTAGAAGATCTTGGTTTGAGATTGTGCTGTTCAGGGTTTTGTTACAACAGAGCTGTTCTATGCCAGTGGTTCTCTCACTGCAATCTAGAGAGGGCAGTATTATTTTTTTTAAAAAAATAATTTTTATTGAATGATTTTGTTACCAAAAAATACATTCATACTACCACTAAATATAATGAAGAAATAAAAATAACATACATCAATATTTAGTTTGTTATTTGTTATTTACCGTCTTATTTCCTCTCAAACATTGCATACAACAACACACATATGTGCAGACACCCACACACAAAATGATAATAATGAAAGTAATTTTTTCCCCTTTTATCTTCCAAAATCTTTCCTTCAACTTTGACTTCCTGTCAAGTCCCTTTGCATTTATTTTATCTTACATTTGAATGTACACAAAACAATAAAACTTTCTATATAATTTTTCTAATACATTCTGAAAACATAATAAATCCTTAATTGTTGTCCACCTCCTTTTAGTTCCTTTATCACTCAAATGCTAGCACGGAGTCAAAACTATTATTGTATTTTTGAACATATCTTCTATAACCATCCCAATCTAGAGAGGGCAGTAAGGGGGGGAGAAGATGGCTTGGAAGGCAACTTACCCATCCGTGCTTATCCTCCCCTTCCATACATTAAACCAGGGACTAGCTAGCTAGCTAGCTAGCTAGCTTTACATGGGACGGTGGTGTTTCCTTTTATTACTGGATCCACAAGCTCTACCAACCTGAACCTGGTGCTGAAAGAAAAGAACTAAGACATTCTATCAGGGATTTATTTTGAGTACCAGAACTGAACTGAGCTCACAGCCCTTCCACACACAAATCCACTGTTGGTCACTCATCCTCCAGCACTCATAAGAAGCTGCAACAGATTAGTCACCTGTGGTTTAAGGCAAGGACGGGGAATCTGGTGACTTCCTAATGTTGCTGGACTCTGACTCCCATCATCCCTTAATATTAGCCTTCCCTGCTAGGTCTCATGGGAGTTGGGAGTCCTATAACATAGGTTACAGGACTCCAAAGGTTCTTTGCCCCAAATATCAGGGAAATGACCTACATTCTTGTGCATCAATCCACCATACAGTGGTACCTCTGGTTGCGAACGGGATCCGTTCTGAAGGCCCGTTTGCAACATGAGCAGAACACAACCTGCATCTGCGCTTGCGCTGGTCACAATCCATTGCTTCTGCGCATGAGTGTGATGTCATTTTGAGTGTCTGCACATGCACGAGCAGCAAAACCCGGAAGTAACCCTTTCTGGTACTTCCGGGTCACCGTAGGATGCAACCTGAAAAAGCTCAACCTGAAGCAAACGTAACATGAGGTATGACTGTAAATTCAATATTCAAAGCTTAAATGCAGAAGACTTGAGTGTTGTGGTTGGAGCAATGGGTCTCAAATTATTGTTTTGAGAAAGACCCAGAAATGGGCTTCTCTCAATGAAGAATTGGACTTGGTTATGGTCCCTGCGGCTTTCGCTGGCTGTTTAAGCTCATACCTGCAGCAAAGTTTCCAGAGACCAAGAGAAAATAAGATTGGGGAAACATTTCCAAACAGTCATACCTAAAAATTCTGGGGTGGTTGTTGTTTTAGCAAAGTATAGAGTGATTTTCAGCACAAGAAATGACTGATCATTTGCCTTTTAGAGAAAAAGAACAATTTGATTTACCACATACAGTCAGGCTTTCACATATATTAACCTTGTGACACACATTATGTTTATTAAGATGGTAGTTTTTCATAGGATTGTGTGAGGAAGTAGGATATTTGAGTTGTCTCTGAAATACTACCTATAGTGAAGTTCAAGAAAGGGTGTTAGTTACACCTCAGATGAATCATCTGAGGAATTTTAAGGGAAGTTGATAGTGTTTCAATAACAGATCCATAGCATGAATGGGAAATCTGTGGACTAGAATTGCCATAACCTTTAATCATTAGCCATGTTGCCAGAGGCTAATGGGAATTCAACAACATCTGAAAAGTCACAGCTTGTTTGTTCCTGGTCAATGACCAGAGCAGGGCAACTGAAATTCAAAAACCTCAAGATTGGGCTGTTGCAGGCATAGGCAACCTTAGGCCCTCCAGATGTTTTGGACTACAGTTCCCATTATCCCTGACCACTGGTCCTGTTAGCTAGGGATCATGGGAGTTGTAGGCCAAAACATCTGGAGGGCTGAAAGTTGCCTATGCCTGGGCTACTGTAATACATTCTCCATGGGGCTGCCCGTGAATAGTGTTCAGTAGCTGCAATTGGTGCAGAATGTGGCCATTATGGGGCCAGCTGGCCAGATCCATATAGTGGCATTTGGGCTATAAATATAAACAAACAAACAAACAAACGAATAAATGAATGTCCAAATAGTCCCGTTAATATTAGCTCTCTGACTGTCACCTTTCCCTTGATAGCCCAAAGTGCCAAGATAAGATCGACTTTTCTGGTGGTGCTAGGAATTATATTTCCTTGACAAGTATTAGCAGAAGCTGAAATAAGATATTCTCAAGTTGCACTGACATGTGCATGTCCCCTTCAAGTTCATTATAGGAAACACAATTTCTGTCTATAAACTGTGAAGTCACTGTGAAGTTTAATGACCTTAGAGCACACGTTTTCCTAGTCTATGACACATATGCGTTAGATATTTTATGTTTCTGAGTTCCTAGTCAAAATGGACCAATCCTTAGACTGCAGACCAGAATTTAGCTCTCTGTCTGATTTTGTCCTTCTTTGAAGGTTGTAATTCAACTCCTTTAAGTTTACAAATATATTTATTTGCATATGTGTTTTGAAAGAAAATAAACATTAGATATGTATTGAATTGTGTATTTATTTTGCACATGTAAATGCTTATTTTGAGAGTTTTCTTATAATAATAATAATAATAGCTGCAGCTTACTGTGAAAACAGATCAAAAGGCAATTATGAGTCAAAATATGCAAAAGTGGCACAGACTAGAAATACACAGATTTGCTCTAAGAGTGATTCACGGATGCATGTGTTTAGTGTACACTAAGTGCTGGCAAATAACAAAAGAGGTGCTTGTGAGTTTGGTTCACATATGAATTTTCATCGTTTAATGAATATCCACAACACCAAGAGATGCTTTGACTATATGGTAAACACACACGTAAAGGCTCCTCTCTCCCTTTTAACAAGACTAGGAATGCAAGTGAAGCCTGTACTTCTGGGGCTTGGAGACTTTTCTGAGCTTGTAATGTTCACCTCAAAGAATAGAAGAGTCTTAGGTACCACAAATTTTATTTCTTGAAACATAGAATGTTTGGGAAGGAAGGGTGGACAACTAGATTTCCCCCAATCTTTAATTCATTTCTACAGCAAACTGCAATTTTTCTTTCTCCTAATAAAATAATAATAATAATGATGATAATAATAATAATAATAATAATAAGAAGAAGAAGAAGAAGAAGAAGAAGTTATTTATACCCAGACCATCTGGCTGGGTTTCCTCAGCCACTCTGGGCGGCTTCCAACAGAATAATAATAATAATAATAATAATAATAATAATAATGCAATAAAACATCAAACATAATTAATTTCCCTATTCAGGGTTGCCTTCAGATGTCTTCTAAAAGTCAGATAGTTGTTTATTTTCTTGATATTTGGTGGGAGAGCGTTCCACAGGGTGGGCGCCACTACAGAGAAGACCCTCTGCCTGGTTCCCTGTAACTTAGCTACTCGCATTGAGGGAACTGCCAGAAGTCTCTCAGAGCTAGCCCTCAGGGTCTGGGCAGAACGATGGGGGGTGGAGACGCTCTTTCAGGTATTCTGGGACGAGGCTGTTTTTTGTGTGGGTGCATCTTTGACAAATATACGACTTTTGCACACAATTTCTCCCAACACAATAATTTTTTTGTATCTTATTTTCATGAATGTTTGCATTTGGGGGCCACTTTAGTCTAATATATACATCATACTTGGCTCGGGAACTATATTGCAAAATTCAGAGAAACACGAATTTTGAAGGATGGGTGTGATTTCAAGAATCACAGAATTGTAGGGTTGGAAGGGACAGTTGGTGTATTGTTCTGGAAAGTGTGAATTAGGTAAGTTTGCCTCTCAGTGTGAACTGAATTAAATTTCTCCTCATCTCTAATTGGAGAAAGGTGATTTAATGTCTAAATTTAGGAAGGCTCACAAATGTGCAAAGCCATTTCTCTGTCTCAGTATATTTGGAAAATGGATCAGTTTATTTCTGATCTATTTCAGAACAATCCATGAGCGGGCAACACATCTCTACCTTTTTAACAGAATTCATTTCAATGGAGTCAGTCCTCATAATCAGCTTTCAATCAAGATGGCTAGAAAAATTGAGTGAAGTGCATGTGTGAACCAGTTTAGAGCTTCATCCTAACCACATTTACTTTATGTCCTGTTCATTTAAGCTTGACTTACTTCCAGCTGAGTACGCTTAGGACTTTGTGAACACCCCTTTGAGAATAACACCTCCCCACCCGCAAATCTCATAGAAATTTGGAAACAGCAATGCACATTAAAAGTACAGGCTTAATTCCGTGTGTGTGTGTGTGTGTGTGTGTCATCTGTGTGTTTGTGTTTGTGTGTGTGTTCTGGCTCATTGGAAATATATTTAATTGTGCTGTAGGCTTTTCACTTTCCTCCTTTCTCACAGTGAATGAATGAATAAATAAATAAATAAACTCAATGCTTGTCTTATTGTTTGTGGCTTTGAAAAGGAAGATGTTGCATATTAATGAGGAAATAGCGCCTTGCAATTGCTAAGCAGAAGAAAACAAGCTCTGAAGCTTAAAATAGAAAATGATTATCAAATATTGCAAAGCTAGAGGAAGGAATAATCAAATTATAGCATGCCTAAAATATCCTAATTGGAAATCAGTTCTCTCTCTCTCTCTCTATTGTTGTGCAACTAGCCTTTTTCTGGCTCTTAATTCCCCTATATAAGAACTTATATATGGTCAACCACATGCCTATGGGAAGCCTGCAAGCAAGACTTGAGCATGGCTGCAGTCTCTACACCTGCAACTGGTGTTCAGAGCTATATGGCCTCTGGCAACTGAGGCAGAGCATTGCCATAATGGCTCATAGGCACTGATAAAGTGTGGAGCTCCCTCTCCACAGTGGTGTGCCTACTATATTTGCTGTATAGCTTTTGCCATATGCTGAAGATGTTAATGCAGAAGGGTTTAAGCATGTAGAGAAAAGGGACAAGAAGGGGTTAATATTGGTGTGCTGTTTAATTTGGGTGTGTATCGTCCTGCACCTGCAGCTAGTTAAGCATGTGGGAATGACTCCGCTAACCCAGAAATAGTACCTCAGCTAGCCCTATGAGACTAACTCCATCCACAAATTCTCCATGCTTTGAAATGTGAATTATTATTATTATTATTATTATTATTATTACTACTACTATTACTATTATTATTATCATCATTATCATTATCATTATCATTATCATTATCATCATTATCATTATCATTATCATTATCATCATTATCATTATCATTATCATTATCATTATCATTATCATTATTATCATTATTATCATTATACCCCACCCATCTGGCTGGGTTTCCCCAGCCACTTGAAAGTGTGGTGAAAGTCTTATTTCTTGCCCACCATAATGCAATATGCCCCTCCCCATTTACAGCAATGTATATAGCATTTTAAGATTGATGGGGTCTCCCAGTTTGTGCTGGCTATCTGAGAGCAGGTGATTTACCAGGAAAAAATAATGATAATCAGCATTGCTTGCCATCTGGCAACTGCATTTACCAAACATACTCCCAATTTTCTCTTAAAGTTGCGTTTGTGCGGGTCCAGAATAAAGAACTTTGGAGCTGTCAAGATTAATATAACAGAAGGCCTTAAGGGCTAATAAAGGTATATAAATCACAGTATTTTTTACTTGTCTCATGAGGAACATGTATTTTCCTGGTGTGTGTTTATACCTGATAATACTGCTTTTGTACTGGTGGTTGTTTTTACACGGCTCTCTTGTAATAGTAACCTTTATTGACAATGTTCTAAAAGCACTCTTGCTATGATCCATCTTGTTTAGACTGACATTCTCATTCATTAACTTACCAAGGCAGTAAATTATCACAAAGACAGATTGCTATCGGAAAAAGGTCACAGGCTGTATCTAGCATGACATTTTTTTTTTCGTGGGTTCTTTTCTTCTTGTCACCAGCTTCAGTGCCTTACTTTTCATGACTAGTATGACGTACGGGATTCCTAGGGCATATTTTTTGTGTAGTGGCAGAACAGGATAAATCCTTTGGCTGTTGAGTGGTTGCAATGAACACCAAGTGCTCAGTCTGTATTTCAATATTCTGCACCCGTGTATGTGTATATACAGGCATCTCCCCACATGTGACCGGCACATGGGCAATCACTGATACATGTGCCATTTGGGGGGCTGAAATGGGGTGGGGGCAGAACGGGATGAACTTGTGCATGTCCCATTGCCATGTGTGACAGCCAGTTATGGAACTCTCATGTAAGTGGGGATTCCCCTTTATAGGTGTGTGTGATCTCGATTTCTCTCTCTCTCTCTCTCTCTCTCTCTCTCTCTCTCTCTCTCTCTCTCTCTCTCATGTGTGTGAATAAATAAAAAAATAAAAAAATAGTCCAGTAGCACCTTAGAGACCAAGTTTGTTCTGGGTATAAGCTTTCATGTGCATGCACACTTCTTCAGATACACTGAAACAGAAGTCACCAGACCTGTGTGTGTGTGTGTAGATTATTCAACATCAACTTCATTGGACTGGTCATGTTGTACGGATGCCTGATTATCATCTTCCAAAGCAACTACTCTATTCCAAACTTACAAATGGAAAGTGTAATGCTGGTGGTCAACAAAAGAGGTTCAAAGATTTTCTCAAGGCAAACCTAAAAAAAAATGTAGTATAAACACCAACAACTGGGAAACACTGGCCTGCGAGCGCTCCAATTGGAGAACAGCCTTTACCAAAGGTGTCATGGATTTTGAAGACACTCAAACTAAGGACAAAGGGGAGAAACGTGCTAAGAGGAAGGCACACTTGGCAAAGCCTCACCATGATCAAGACCCACCCAGAAACCTACGTCGCCACTGTGGAAGAACGTGAGAATCCAGAATTGGCCTCCACAGTCACTTACGGACTCACTGTTAAAACCGTGTTTATGGAAGACAATCTTACTTGGCTACAAGTGATCGCCAAAGAAGAAGAAAGAGAGAGAGAGAGAGAGAGAGAGAGAGAGAGAGAGAGAGAGAGAGAGAGCAATATTGTGTAAACAATATTTGTGTGTGTGTGTAGCTCAGTTCTGAAAATAAAATTAAAGTGATCTGTTTTGTGCAGGTTAGCCTGCTTTCACAAAAGGAACACCTGTCTCTCACACTATCTGCCCCTCCCCCGCTTTGACACCTGTGAATGCTGCTGATGTATACTGGAAGTGAGGATTTTGTAACACATTTCAAGGTGTCGCTTAAGGTGCAGGAAGCTCTCCTGAGAGATTTCCCTCATCAATTTTGAATCAGGCTTTCATTTAGACAGAACTCAGTGGCAACCCATGTACATAGGCAGGAAACCAGGAGCGATCAGCATTTGGGAGTGGTGGGCCTTACCTAGCTTTTTGGCATGGGTGTCACTGTGTTTTTCCAAGAAGGAGAGGTGAAGAGGCAGGGAGGCTAGCAAGGTGCAGATGTACCGGTGGGAGTGCCCAATTAGTTCTGCTAGGATGCTTGCATCAATAATAATAATAATAATAATAATAATTAATAATATTTATACCCCACCCATCTGGCTGGGTTTCCCCAGCCACTCCGGGCGGCTTCCAGCAAAGTAGAACCGCCCTGAGACCTTCAGGTATAGGGCAGAATATAAATTCAATTAATAATAAGCACAGCACAACATAGCAGACATTAAAAACTTCCCTGGACAGGACTGTCTTCAGATGTTTTCTAAAAGTTGTGTAATTCTTTCTTTCTTTTTTCTGATTCCAGTAAAAAGATTGCCCTTTATTGCACTGATATGACTATCTTCCTTTCATTCCAAGATGAAAAGCAACTATTACTTACAGCTTAAAGTTGAAGGAAATATTTAACTCTTATTCCTTAGAACACCTCTAGGGAAATGAAGGTTCTTTTTAACTGGTTAAATTCTAACAAAATTGAATATTGAAAGAAACTTTCTTACTTCAGAAAATTTCTACAAAAACTTTCCAAAGGTTCTCAGTGTGCTTCAGAATCCCTCATTAAGAGTCATCTTGGTCCTTTCCCCATTGCACCTTTAATTAATTAAAGTTGTGTAATTCTTTATCTCCCTGACATCTGATGGGAGGGTGCCACTGCCGAGAAGGCCCTCTGCATTGTGCTAACCTCCCTGCTGCCTCCCCCTACTTATAAACCCGCTGACCTCTCCTGAAGGAAACTTTCCTGAGGACTTACATTAATCTTATCGGGTTGCTTTCACAGAGCAGTCTTAAATGGGATGGAGGGCGAGGGATGCAGTGGGTGATCTGATGAAGGCTGCAGGCTTGCATTCACCAGGGCAGGGAGTGGTTTCTTCATTCTAGCAGTTATTGGTGTGTATTTGTTTGTGTGTGTATTTTAATTTTGCCCACTCACTCTATACTGGTGTAGTTGGGGGTCCCCCATCATGGAACTTCTCAGTGCAATAAAGGGACTTTTAATCCATCAGATCGTAAAGTACCTGTGTCCCAATCTGAAATACCCCATTTCAGGGTCTATGTCCATTGCAAATAAATGCCCATGGAGATTACCATGGGCATACCTGCCAGAATATAGGTACCCTCCCTCCACACACTTGTGGTGGTCCTCCCTGCCAGTAGATGGCCACTGCCAACACATCTTAGACCCCTCTAGCCAACAGATATGGAGGTTATGATTGTTCCTTCAAGATTTCATGTGGTTTCCAAGGATGATGCAAACTCCATGTTTGCTTTAATTATAATTTGAAACAATCATCAGGTCAAGTCTGCTGTTAGTATCTGTGATTGTTTGATGCTTTCAAATTGTTACATCTCTACAATCTCCTAATGTGCTGCTTGAATGGGAAAGAGCACTTCTGCAGAGACAAGTGGTACCCTCACAGAGAAAGATCTGCTATGTTTTGTTAATTGCTACATTTGCATGACCTCATGCTATTAATAATTGGCTGGCTTCATCATGGAATCCCCTTTGAGAAGCATCTCTTTCTGCTATGCAGCTTTTGTTTACATAGAGTTGTCCCTCTCATAAGTGGGACAAAGGAGTCTAATAGAATATGTGAAACAAATTTTTAATTTGTCTTCAATCTCAACAGAGGCTCTGATTCAGCAGCCTTTATGGAAGATCGATGTCTTAGACAATTTATTCCATTTAAAATACTCTCAGCTGTGTATCATTTCCAGCGTTGACTGCCAAATATTCCTAAGAAAGAGAGAGTGCCAGGAGATTTAATGCTAAGGACTTTTGCTCAGTACACAGCCAAATCAATTTCCTCTGAAACATCCAGTATTGGCCGCTATCAGAGAGAGGATGCTAGCAACGTAGAGAATTGAGTTGACGTTGGTTTGACAGTTGCTTTGAGCGTGCCTTGGGTTTTATGAGTTTAGGGAAAGCTCTGAAGGTAAATATAAGTGGATATGGATAGGTAAGCATTTTTAATGAAAGACTGCCTGGCTGTGGGTCCCCATCTTCCATGCAGAATATATTGTTAGTGAAGTTAGAAAGTGGTTTTAGATAGTGTCCTTATAATGTTCCCAGGAGGCAAAATAGACTCGAGACTTTTTGACTTAACCAAAAACAAAAACTCCATTGAAATCTTTTTTAAAATTCTAGTTATATAATCTTTACTGAATCACCCCTCTTGCCAATGTTTTTTTAAAAAAAAAAAAAACAAGAAAAAATAGCAAAGGTTGGTGAGACAGAAGGTACCTTTGAAGAAGCCATGTTGCTTGTTCCTAAGCACAAAAGTCTACAAAAGAAAAAGTTTTAACAATGATGGAGGGTAATATTATTTTTGGTGTAGACTACAGTACGTGGACCAGGAGTGGTTTTTCTCCTCTTGTATTTAATAGTATCTGTGACATCCAATAGAATTGGTGGTAGATTCAGGAAAGAAAGAAAAAGAGCCCTTCTTCGCACAACACATCAACTATGGAATTCACTGCTATAAGATGTAATAATAATAATATTTATACCCCTCCAATTTGGTGGGTTTCCCCAGCAATTTTGGGCGGCATACAGCATATTTAAAAACATGATAAAAACATCAAGCATTAAAAAACCTCCTGATACAGGGCTGCCTTCAGATGTCTTCTAAGGGTTGTGCAATTCTTTATCTCCTTGACATCTGAAGGGAGGGCACAGCCCCTGGGATGAGACAGATACCTCTCCAAGCATCTTCCTGATGAAGCGCAGCCCGGGATGTTCACAAATTTTCAGTCCCGGTGTGCACTAGTGACACATATCAAGACATGTGCACGCTCACTCAGCAGAGTATGGCAGAAACGATCGTGGAGTGTGAGTGTGTGTATTCTAAGTGATTCATTAAGCAATATATACAGGACAAAGCAATCATGGCATCCTCTCACATCTTCTTCTTCTTCTTCGAGAGAGAACAGTACAAAAGTATAGTACAGCGGAAGAGAGATAAGACTTCCGTTCTCACACTTTCCAAGCCTAGAAAGTAAACACTGACATGTGATGTAACAATCACACATCCAGCAACGGAGGAGTGGAATGCTAACAGGGTGCCACTACTGAGAAGGCCCTCTGCCATGTAGTGAGGATCACTAGCCTAGATGGCTTTAAACAAACTCATGAATAAGCTACCAATGGCTATTAATCACAATGACTGTGTACTACGACATCCAGAATCGGAGGCACTGTGCCTTTGAACAGAAGATGCTGGGAAGCAGCAGCAGAAAAAGTCTATTGTTCTCATGTCCTGCTTGTGGGTGTCTAAAAAGCATCTAGTTTGTCATGGAGTGAAACCGACTGCTGAGTTAGATGGTTCTAGCAGGTCCCGTCTTATTTCACACCCAACTGTAGGAACAGGCACATAGACATATGTATTCCTGAAGTTGATAAATAGTTCTGAAATCCTATGGTCAGGCTAGAGGCTTCTGATCCACAGAAGCTTAAAAATCAAACTAAAAGAGTGTGCTATATTTATTTTTTCCTGGAATCAAGCATAAGCATTCTATAAACGCACTATCAGAAATGATGGCAACTGGGTCAACACGCCTCCCCATGAGAAGTTTGTTTCTGTATGTTTGTTTTCATCGGTCTCGAAGACATTTATAAGCAGCTTCTAAAAATAGTGGGACCTTGAACCATCAGTTGCGAGGCAGTGCAAATATGAATTTCAGATGACATATGGTTGTTCGTGACTGTCCAGTCAAAAGCTGTTCTGTCCTACTTTAGACTTATTTTTTAATGATGCTGCAAAATTCACCAGAGGGGGAAGCAGTGTGTTCAAATTAGATATTAAAACAACATACAATGAAGAAGAGAGATGTGTTGGCATTTTGGGTTGGCGTGGAATCATTGGTCTCTGTTGGGATTTCTGTATATAGAATATTCACCATCAGCAAGCTGGGGTTTTTGTGTTCTCTGTAACTACAGTATGTTAGAGCAGCCTCGATTAACTTTTGTTTGTGTAAAAGCATCTCAAAGAAAAACTAGGGGGACAGTTTTCCTGGAACTAAATGGACAACTGCCTAGTTTGGACAATATAGTTTCCTGGTTCAGACAAAACAGAAAGACTTCCTGGTTTGGTTGGTGCGCACTGCAAAAGGAGCATTGAAGGTGTTGATTTGTGGGCAAAAAGTCCTGCTAATACCTCCGTTTAATAAGCCAGTGTATGATCTTCTGAATGCGGTCATGGTATCATGAACTCCTTGTTTGCACAAAATACTTCAAACTGATTTCAAAAGCCATCTGCAATAAATATTTCTTCATACTCTCTATTGTAATCTTGATAGGATAAGAAGCTGCCTTTATTATGTTGGTTAGCAACCTTGTTTGCCTGTTATTTTTGGAAAGCGTGTCTTAAGGCTATGAAAACACCTGTGCTATAAGTATAAAGGTAAACACATGACAGGTGGTTAATTTAGATGGAAAATGGTTTCCTGGAGAATAGATTCCAACCCTTGATCATGTTAAGCCTCTCTAATACATTGAAATAGGTCCCATGGATTTCCATGGTAGTTAATTCTCACTAAGTGTGTTTTCTGCTGGGTGTCAAAAAACCCCCACTAAGAATTGCTCCAAGGTTATCAAAGGAAGTTAAAGATTAATAACTCTGCTAAAAGCTATCTGTCCCTCGCCCAGTTTGATGGCCAGATGGCTTTCTAAACAAGGAAGGGAAGGGAAGCAGATCCACATGGTCTCACAGATTTAGAAACCCAATATAGTGGGTCTACTTGCTTCTGTTGCGTGTCGAGGTCCCCAAGCCACCCCCCAAATAACTCACAACACACACATAATTTTTGTTTAAGGTTTTTGGCATAATTTTGGCCACAACTTTATTTAAATACATAACCGTGAGTGGTTGTTTGGGCATTGGTTAAGACTATCTGTCCCCCTGCCTGGGGACAGAACTGACTTCCGGGCACCACCGAAAGCTAGTAAGGGAAAACAATATCGGGGAGAAATGGAGCTGAGTCACAGGCCCTCAACTCTCATTAGCGTGCTCCCCAAGGCTTGCTGGCCCTAGTCCCATTCCAGGGATTCGGACGAAAAGATGGCAAGCCCCAGGATTCCTTTAACGACATTCCCTTTCCGCAGCAACCATGGAGGGGCAGGCCCAGCCTATCCTAACCCCTCCTCCACCAATTTATAACCAATGCCTAACCGCAACCTTACAAGTTGTGACGATTTGCTACACAGTAGGCAAAAACCAAATGGCCCAGCCAATCAGCCAAATGGACAGAATTCCTACCAGGCCCCTGCCCCAACAGCAGACAACCCCATGACAGGCATAGCAAGGTCAATGCAACAACCCCTTACTTTAGGGCGGGTGTGCAGGTGATCCGTTGCACGCAGCAAAGAGAAAGCTCCAGGCTGCGTGCAGAGTATTTAAACATCTTACCCCTCCCACCCAAATTGCAACATAACTTTTACCCCAGCAACCCAGCCATCCAATCGTTGCCCTAGGCCCTCTTTAGAAACCCTGCCTGGCAACAGAGGAGTGGCTCGGCAGACCCCACCGCAACAAGTGCTCTCCATGAGGGAGAACATGCTCTGTAGAAGAAAACAAACAAACAAACAAACAAAAAAACAGAACTGGATTTTTGAGCTGGATTCCCATCAAACATTCCTCCCTATGTCTTTTTCTTGTTTTTTATTACAGCATGAGAAGTCCTACTCTGAGCACTCCTTGCACATGGGATAACTTTGCCCAGTGGCACAAGGGTTCAGAGCACATTGATGGAGGTGGGGTTACACCTCTCCTCACTATGTTCTTGCAGGATCCCACAGGAAGGTGGATTGTCACATGGGATCATGTGAGAGGAAGGGGGGGGCTAAGACCTTAAAAGGCCTTATATATGAGGGTTCAAAACTATTTTGCCCCCCCAAAAAAAAAACTTCCCACCCACCCTCATTGTAAGTACATCACTGGGCTACTTTGGTTGCTGGTTGATGGGGCCAGTTGGCCTTTGGTTGGTGGGACGGGGGTTGCCTTTCCCTCATTGAAATGCTTCATTTATTCAGGCCATTACGAGAGTTTTGTCACAACTTTGGGCTGAAATGGCATTGGGCAGGATCAGCATAGTAGACATGGGCCCCATTAGGAGATTGGAGGGAGGATTGGCTCAAGGCACATCGTAACCTCAAGTAGGTAAAAAAGGTAAAGGAGCCCTAAATGGTCCAGTCAAAGGCAACTATGGGGTGCTCATCTTTACTTTCAGGCCAAAGGAGCTGGCATTTGTCCGCAGACAGTTTTCCGAGTCATGTGGCCAGCATGACTAAACTGCTTCTGGTGCAATGGAACACCATGATTGAAACCAGAGCGCCTTCCCACTGCACTGGTACCTATTTATCTACTTGCACTTATGTGCTTTCAAACTGCTAGGTTGGCAGGAGCAATGGGAGCTCACCCCGTT
Organism: Podarcis liolepis; assembly: GCF_965112155.1. Taxonomy (NCBI): domain Eukaryota; kingdom Metazoa; phylum Chordata; class Lepidosauria; order Squamata; family Lacertidae; genus Podarcis; species Podarcis liolepis. Next base: position 72,162,356 of record NC_139560.1, on the reverse strand, counting down.
GAGGGGATTCGAGCAGCTGACCTTCTGATCAGTAACCCCAAGAGGCTCAGTGGTTTAGACCATAGTTCCACCTGCGCCCCATGCACCTCAGGTAGGGCCCCTGCCTGGCTGGAATATCTTCCCCCTGTTCCCCAGTGGGATCATCAATGCTTGACTTTATCACACCAGACTTCAGCCCTGACCAAATCCCCTGGTGGAGGCTCAGTTGCTTCCCAACCCCAAGTAGAATGTTATTTCATCGGCAAGAGCTGAGAAGAATAAAGAATTAATCCTCGCCCTGCTGCCATGCCAACCCCACTTAACTGCTGTTTAAGCAATAATGTTGTGGCCTCATTTTCCCCAACGTTGGCCTCCAGTTTGTTATTTCCATCATGGGTAATGTATAAAGTGGAAGAGGGAATTATGTTTTGCCCGAAAGTGGGAAAGCAAACTCTCAATGCAGCCTTATGAACCTGGAGAAAAACATGGTGGTTCATGAATGATTAAATTAAAGAAGACGAATTTGCTTAAGCCAAGTCAAAGTTCATAAATATTGCTGTAGGAGATTGCACGGTCAGAGGGCCCATCAGCGATAGACTTTGAGGCAGAGGTCAAGTATTCAATTCAGCAGAATGAGTAAGAGGCCCCAAAAATTCAGCATATCTGGCTTACACTATTATTTAAAGAACCCCCTCCTCTGATTAGAGGAGGTAAGTGAAGTAATTCAATTTACCCTCTAAAGTGGTCCTGCATAAGATGATTAAATCCAGAGTGGGACCCTGGTAAGCCCAACATGTAAAATTACCTAAATGTACAATGGTGCATGGCATAGGGAAAAGGGGGGGAAAGATCACACAGCTATGTTTTTCTCTCTTGCATATTACCAAATCTTTACAACCGGGGCAGAAAGAAGCATCAGAAATCAAGCAAATGGGTTTCCGTTGATAGTGTTTTCACTGGAGTCCTTAAAACTGAATCTGTTCGCACCCAAAAGTGTTTCAAATTAACATATAACCAGGTGCAATTTGAATCAATTTAATCAATCTCTCATGATAACAATTCAACTTGAAATATAAGTTTCATCTGCTAAGGTCATTAATGAAGTGAGCCTCATCACTGCTCATTAGAATGTGCCCCCCTCCCCCGGGTTCTGAAATAACCCTTTAACATGAAATGGACGATTAGACTCCAGTGGAAGATATTACCTGGCGAAGAGTCATTATGATTCATTTCCCTTCCCATCTCATCATTATGCCTTCTGTCCACTAATATCTGAGAGGTTACTTTTCTGATTAATTTCCTTTCCATTGTACAGAGTCCGCAGAATATTAAGGGCATGGGCACTTGTTGAAAGCGAAAGAAAGATAAGAAAAGGCCCTTCCCACCTCCATTATCTCAGGTAAAAAAAAAAGCCGTTGTCCACATAGCGCAAACCCAATTACATAGTTAATATTAATGAAGGCAGTTAAGGTTATCAGTCAATCACACTCATGCAGTATTGTGAAACAGGTTTTGCAGGTAGAATGGGGCTATCTCCCTTCCCTCTGCTGCCTTCCTGATGGTCCTGTTTCATAAAGGCCTCATGCCAATCCAACCGCAAGGTCCTCAAGGAATAATGTAATCATTCAGACTCATGACGACCTCAATAGCGCTGAACTTCATAATAGAAATAAAGGCCAACGTTGAATTTTAAATAGTCCCTCACAGTTCCGCTGACTATGCCATTGACAGGCAGGAATCACTTACATCTCTTTTTGCTGACAACTGAAGTCTAGGCAGTGTCTTCCTTCTCCTACTGTACTGCAAATTTAAAGCTAAGCAAAGGCAGAGATGCTTCTCAAAAGTTGGAATAGGACTAATTTTGCAGAAATAATTAAATCCAAGGGAATTTTCAGAGTTCAGTAATCTTTAGTGGACCTGCCTCAGAACGAGTCTACCCAAGTGCACTAGAGGTTTGCTTGGTTTTTTATATATATTTGTAAAATAATAATAATAATAATACTTGGTGATTTTGATCATTGGCTGCTTAAGTGTGCATAAAGCTGGCAATTTGTGGGTGCTTTCCCTTTAAGTCCTTGTCTCAATGGAAGCCATATTTTTAGTTGATGCACTTAAATTATATGTATATGTATTCTGAGACTCAAATATGTTTTCAACCTGCATATCCCTTTCACACTTCACTAGTGAGGAGCGGGCATTTCTCTGTTAATATAGTGGAGCTGCTGGGAGCAGGGAAAATTGCCCCAAGAGTCAATGGACTGCCAAAGTTTGGTTAGTTCTCCCAACCCTCAGGAGCCCCATGTGTTCTGAGAGTGGAGGAGAAGCGGACTGCGAACTTGCCTTCTGTGAACTTTATTTAATTAACTTTCCATAGGATCCAGGCCGTGGTGTGTAATTAATCATCAACACTGGTAGTTTGACTATTCTTACCCAGAAATTGACCAAGTCATGTCATCTTTGATATAGCAGGGTTCCTTCTTTTTCCAATTCAAGATCTCTGATGCCCATACTGATGTATCCAAAGACACACAACCCATGCACTCAAGAGGGATATTGTAGCAGACTAGGAGTAACCCTAAGATTTTCAGGGGTTCAAAAAGCCTTTAGGGAAAACAATCTAAAGGACGGGGGGTCGTGAACTTTCCAAGATAGCGATGAGATCTTTGTGTGCTCCAGGCAACCTAGCAGTTTGAAAGCACGTCAAAGTGCAAGTAGATAAATAGGTACCACTCTGGGGGGAAGGTAAATGGCGTTTCCGTGTGCTGCTATGGTTCACCAGAAGCAGCTTAGTCATGCTGGCCACATGACCCAGAAGCTGTACACTGGCTCCTTCGGCCAGTAAAGTGAGATGAGCGCCGCAACCCCAGAGTCATCCACGACTGGACCTAACTGTCAGGGGTCCCTTTACCTTTACTTAATGTTAACTGACTTGGTCGATGGGAGCTTGGGGAACGGATGGGAATGGCTGGAAGAGGACAGTAGAGGAGACACGTACATACAAATTATGGCAGGAACCATACCCTGGCTGACACCTTGAAATGTCCCCAGGGACCGACTTGAAAGCCGTCCACAGAAAGCAATGGGGAAAACCCAAGATTTAATGGAACTGGGCTCTGGCACAACCCACTCCCCTGAAAATGGACGAACGTCCCCTACAAATCCCAACAAGGACTGACCATGCTCAGTGGGTGCAGAATACTGGCTGACTGTTGGAAAGAAATGAAAGGTTGGGGTGGTGAAAAGAGGCTTTGCATACTGCAACTTTTTGTTGCAGGACCCTACATTTCTATATTATAACCCTGCAGTGGAAACTACCTTGTAACATTAAAAGCTTTCTACAGTTGAAAACATGCCTGAAGAATAGGTTAGGTTGGCATCTTGGGAGAGAATGGAGGAATGAATATTTTGGGGTGAAGTCAGGATGTTGGAAGGTTACAGAGCCTGCTGTGGTCAATATGAGAGAGACATGTTTTGTTGAAGATGGGGCAGATGAAAGCATCTGGTTGTGCCGCTGCTGATTCACCATGGTGTTTCTTCTCTCTGTGCTCCTGCGAGCAGCCATTCCTCCTCTGATCACAGCTATGGATGCACAATCTTATCTGTCTCCAGGCACTGTGATCATCTGTAAGGGATTCTCGCACGACAGGGTTGATGTTGCCCAGTCTCCATGTCATCTTTGCAGACATCTTTGTAGTGCCAACAGGCCTGCTGCCTGAAGCCAGCTGCCCATAGAGCACATCCTTGGGGATCCTGCCGTCTTGGCGCTGGAAATGTAGAGTAGTTAGATTCTTGACTGCTATTCCTCATTAGCAGGGAAATGCTTTCATGTTTCAGACCTTGTGTTTTGATGCTGAGACCTGTAATTTGAGGGAGGGGAGGTTAAAGCTTTGGCTCTTGTTGTTGTTGAGTCGTTTAGTCATGTCCGACTCTTTGTAATCCCATGGACCAGAGCACACCAGGCACTCCTGTCTTTCACTGCCTCCCACAGTTTGGTCAAACTCATGCTGGTAGCTTCGAGAACACTGTCCAACCATCTTGTCCTCTGCCATCCCTTTCTCCTTGTGCCCTCAATCTTTCCCAACATCAGGGTCTTTTCCAGGGAGTCTTCTCTTCTCATGAGGTGGCCAAAGTATTGGAGCCTCAGCTTCAGGATCTGTCCTTCCAGTGAGCACTCAGGGCTGATATCCTTCAGAATGGATAGGTTTGATCTTCTTGCAGTCCATGGGACTCTCAAGAGTCTCCTCCAGCACCAGAATTCAAAAGCATCAATTCTTCAGTGATCAGCCTTCTTTATGGTCCAGCTCTCACATCCATACATCAGTACTGGGAAAACCATAGCTTTAACTATATGGACCTTTGTCGGCAAGGTGATGTCTCTGCTTTTTAAGATGCTGTCTAGGTTTATCATTGCTTTTCTCCCAAGAAGCAGGCGTCTTAAGTTGGCTCTTGTACCATGTGCCAACTTAATCCTGTTGATGTTGCAGAGAGTTTATGGTTTTAGTTAGTGCGATGTACACTACTTCCAGCCAGGACACAATGTACATTGTGTCATAAGGTCTCCATGGACAGCCGAAACTCTGAGATGATGGAATGGAAATGATGACAGATTCCTGGGGAAATAGCTGTGAAACCAGTAGATACATGTTATGAGCACAGAGCATGAGGTGGAAAGCTTGAGGTGCCTCTCAACAGTGTCAGTGTCAATGTGCTACTGTACCACTACAAGGAGGGAGCCATACTGACACATTCTGGCAAGAAGAAAATAAAAGCAAATGTTTATTGCAAAACAGCAACAATAAGAAATTGGGCGGAGAAGCCAGATTCCCACTGGGTGTGAGGCAACTCTCATTATTTTTGGTCACAGTACCCAACAGTCAGGAATGCTAATCTACTGCTGAATCTTGGGTCTTTTTGGTGACAGGTGAAGACCTTTGTAGCTGTTCAGGCCTAGGATTATTTAAATATTGTATGAATATAAAGGTAAAGGGACCTCTGACCACTAGGTCCAGTCGTGACCGACTCTGGGGTTGCGGCGCTCATCTCGCTTTATTGGCCGAGGGAGCCGGCGTACAGCTTCCGGGTCATGTGGCCAGCATGACTAAGCTGCTTCTGGTGAACCAGAGCAGCTCACGGAAACGCCATTTACCTTCCCGCTGGAGCGGTACCTATTTATCTACTTGCACTTTGACGTGCTTTCGAACTGCTAGGTTGGTGGGAGCAGGGACCGAGCAATGGGAGCTCACCCCATCATGGGGATTCGAACCGCTGACCTTCTGATCGGCAAGTCCTAGGCTCTGTGGTTTAACCCACAGCGCCACTCGCGTCCCTATTGTATGAATATAGCTGATTTAATTGGTGTTCAGATTACGGAGGTGGGCGTTAACCTCTTTGCAGGATTTTTCTAATGTCTTCCCACGGTATGCATTGATTCTTTCAAGCTTTGGTTTCCCCTTGCTGACAACTGACCACATATGTTGTTGCATTTGCACTCGATCAATTTTGCTATGGGTGTTCTTGCAGCAGAGAAAGCTACTCGTGAAGCAGTTGTGCTCTGATTCGCCTCTCTCCTCAGCACTCTTTTATGTCCTTCTCTTTAAAAATAAAAATAAAAAATTCTCATGGTATGCCATCAGCCCAATGCTGCCTCTGATCCTGTCCTGTTCACCTACTCCCTGTTTCATATGTTATGTCCCAATGGCACTCTCTTCTTTTAATTGGCTGTTCTCTTGAGTTTCCATCACCTGCTACTATTCAACTATGGCTTGATGCGCAGTAATTGCATATTCGGGTTCCTCAGAATGGCTTGGGAGGTGCGCTGTCCCATTTTCTGCCATTGTCTCTATGGAAAAAAACATCGCCAGACACTTCAACAGGACTTTGCTCCCTGCTGTGCTAATTAAATGTTTAGTTATGACAACATTTTATGTGCAGCAGTGTGGGCGGGCAAGGAAGAAGAAAAAGGATGTGCATTCTCGATGGAAAGGGATAAAAAGGTCTGCCAAAAACTCAGGATAGGGCTCTGATGGCATCTTCCTAAGAAACAACCACTGGACTTTTCTGCAGGCTCACAAGCAATGACAGTTAATTTATGTGCACCACAATCTGGCTTCAGATGACGGTGATGAATCTGTTGGGAATATTTAGTCATATTGGAGTGGGTGGAGGACAGCAGGCAGTTTGGGCAATGGAGAAGTCTGAATAATATCCTTACTCAAATAAGACTTCATGCTATGTGTGATTCACACCATAGGCTAATATCTCATAATTGTTTTCATGCTGAAATGTTGGACTGTAAGGATAACTGCTAGGAGATTTAGTTATATTACGAAGGATTTACAGAAGAGGAAATTGAATGCATTGTATTTTGTGCCTTCACTCATGGCCTGAAGACACAGGATGCTACCATTTTGCTGAAGCTAAACAGGTCCGAATCTGGTCAGTACTTGGATGGACCATCATTTTGGAACCCTGTGTATGTTGTCTTGGGTTACAAGATAGAAAAGAAGTTGGATATAAATATATTATATTATTTAATTGAGGAGATTCCATCGGGTGGTTAGCCATTGCTGCCTCTGAGTTCTCTGGGGAGAAATTTGATTTCATTTGCATTTTAATGAGAAACAACCAATTAGCACTTCTTGGAGCAGTATGCAAATTGAAGCACAAGAATCCTTCAAAATTTGCACTTTTCCAAATTTTGCAATGGAGTTCTCCAACCAATGTGTACAAAAATGCATGTATTTGGGGAAAAGGTGTGCAAAGTATATGCAATAGCGAAAATAACAGAAAAATGTATCATATAAGCAATGATTGCTTGCAAAAAAGTGTATATTTTGAGAAATGTGCTCTGAAACATGGACAAATGTTCATGAACATTTTTTTAATAAATAAATAAATAAATCACAAATTGCTACAGGAATGTGGAGGATGGAATTTAAGACTGGGAACCTGAGAAAAAGCGAAATGGACACATTTATCCATCCCAAGCCTTAGGTGATAAACTTATAAGCTGTGCCATTTCAGAATGCATGGCAGGAGCTCCTGTGTGGAATCTCTCTTTCTCAAAACAAACAAACAAATCCCAACCACTGTTCACAAAAATGCTGCACGCTATGGATACCTAAAGCCTTTCTTTCTGACAAACTAATTGTATGTGTGAATAGATTTTATTTATTTATTTTTGTACGGAGGAGCATTCAGTTAGGAGAACCCCGCCTACACTCTGAAGTGGTACAGTCCACACTTGTTTAACCATCTCAATTATATCTAGGCTGCAGAAAGAGAAGCCATGCACTTATAATTTGGCTCCAATTTACATAGTGAACTGTTCATCACCCTTAAGTGCTCCTGAAACAATAAATAGACCCTCCTTTAACCACTGTGACTGTGAGGAAAGCAGGATGTTTTAAAAGAGCATTCGGTAACTTAAAACAGATATTTTCAATATCATTTTAAGCCCCCACCCCCAGCTTTAAGCACTATTTTCTATTAGATTAAAGAGTAGTTTCCCCTCAGGTTCATTTAAGCATAATAGTTATTGTGAGCATGAAAGCTCCATCCTGAAGCTGGGGAAAGATTAAATGAGGAGAGCTGTGCAAATCGGGATGGTCGAGTTTGAAGGACTGTTGGGTCTGAAGCTCAACATAAAAAAAAACTTAACATCATGGCCATTGGTCCCATCACCTCCTGGCAAATAGAAGGGGAAGAAATGGAAGCAGTGAGAGATTTTACCGTATTTTTTGCACCATAACACTCACTTTTTTCCTCCTAAAAAGTAAGGGGAAATGTCTGTGCGTGTTATGGAGGGAATGCCTATGGGTGGCATGCCTACGGATTTTCCTCCTCTAAAAACTACGTGTGTGTTATGGTCGGGTGCGTGTTATAGAGCGAAAAATACGGTACTTTCTTGGGCTCTATGATCACTGCAGATGGTGACAGCAATCACGAAATTAAAAGACACCTGCTTCTTGGGAGAAAAGCGATAACAAACCCAGACAGCATCTTGAAAAGCAGAGACATCACCTTGCCGACAAAGGTCCATATAGTTAAAGCTACAATTTTCCCAGTAGTGATGTATGGAAGTGAGAGCTGGACGATAAAGAAGGCTGATCACCGAATAATTCATGCTTTTGAATTATGATGTTGGATGAGACTCTTGAGAGTCCCATGGACTGCAAGAAGATCAAACCTATCCATTCTGAAGGAAATCAGCCCTGAGTGCTCACTGGAAGGACAAATCCTGAAGCTGAGGCTCCAATACTTTGGCCATCTCATGAGAAGAGAAGACTCCCTGGAAAAGACCCTGATGTTGGGAAAGATGGAGGGCAGAAGAAGGGGACAACAGAGGACGAGATGGTTGGGTAGTGTTCTTGAAGCTACCAGCATGAGTTTGACCAAATTGAGGGGGGCAGTGGAAGACAGGAGTGCCTGGCGTGCTCTGGTCCATGGGGTTATGAAGAGTCGGACACGACTAAATAACTAAACAACAACAACAAATGCCACCAATATATATTTCTAAAACAACAACCCGGAATTGTTCCCATTGTCAAAATATTCTCATTATTTAAATGGATGCTGTCCCATCATCCACTGCCCCAGTCTGAACCAGTATAAGGACACTGCTGAAGCCAGGATGCTGTGAAGTCAGTTGCTCTCCACTGCTAAATGTTAAATACATGGTCTTTCAAAGACAAAACTATCACAAAATCATTAGAAATGCTTTCAGTAATTAGTGCAATATGACCTGTCTGCTACCAAACCATGCCACATCTATGCATATATTCTACATAGAACATGTATAGGATCAGACCATAATATACCTCTCTGTTTACAGAAATGGCTATCTATCTATATATGTATGTATGTATGTATGTATGTATGTATATATATATATATATATATATATGCAGGTTTAGGTGTCTTCGGGTGTCTTCCCGTGTAAGAGTTGGGGTGTCTAGGCGACGTTTCGACGAGGTCTCACTCGTCATCTTCAGGCTGGTGCTTTCGGCTTCTTGTTACTGGAACAGAGCAGGATCTCAGTGTTTGAGTTCCTATAAATACTGTTGAGGGGGTGTGGTGTATAGCCTCCAACGTTCTGGGCAGAGAGGAAGTTCCCAGGTTAGTGTGCCTTTTCTTCTTTTGTTCCTTAATTACTTGAGGGATATCTTGAGTGATTTCTTGAGTGATATTCTGAGTACCACTTAGGTGGGTCATTAGGTGTGGATTAGTTGCTAAAGCTTTCGTGTCTTGACCTCTTGAGCTTGTGAAGAGTTTTTCTGAGAAGATGGCTGTACTGCACTTAGTTGTGCTCTGGCTTGGCTTCGTGTATAGGGGCGAGCTGTGGTTTTGTGCCCTGTGCCAGCCAGATCTGTGTAGGGATTGCAGGGGGGTGCAGCATCCGGAGGTGCCACTATGGTTTGGCTACTGGATGGTGTCTGTAATTTATCTGTGGAGAGGGTCTGGGTTTGGGTCTGGTGTGGTTGATTGGTGATGGCGTTCTGTGTGCCTCTGGTTCTGGTGTCGGTTTTTGTGGGGAGGGCTAATTTCCAGATGTCTGGCAGGCGGGACGTGTCGTCACACTTGTTCATGTTGTGAGGGTGTTTCTCAAACACTGAGATCCTGCTCTGTTCCAGTAACAAGAAGCCGAAAGCACCAGCCTGAAGATGACGAGTGAGACCTATATATATATATATATATATATATAATCCTGTGAGATTAATACCCTGTAAGGTTTGAAGATGCTGTGGTTATACCCAGTGCTTTTCTTTAGAAAAATGTATAGGGCTACTCTCCTTTTCCTACTCATATTGAAATTCGCCCCCCCCCCCAATGAGGCCAAACTTAGATTCACAAAATGTGTTCCCCCCCCCCCCCGCCGGAAAAAAACAACCCTGGCAATACCTTCTGAATGTAACAGGAGAAAGAGATACACCCATCATGCCTTATGATGTACAATATGTGCATTTTTAACCCTAAGTGAAAACAAAAATCCATTCCATAGGAAAAACATGTGTGATAGAAGTAGCAGCCCCCAGGACACAGCTGATTTCAACACCAGTACATGTGATTTTGTCTGTTGAGGGGGGAATCCCCCTCGTTATGTTCACCTTGAATTTGGGGCACTTTGCCACAAAGGCTATTATCATTGTTGCTTTGTATTTGCTTACAGCAGAAGAAAAATAACAAGAGAAATATTGACAGGTCTGAAGTGGCACAAGTGGTTAGCTGAATTGAATTAATATTGGAAAGGTTTATTTATTCATGGATCTTAGAAGCATACCCAGAGGATATCAGCAAGTATATGTAATTCTCTCTCAACTTTCACAAAGGGCTATGGTTACAGGAGCCACTGGAGTTCAGATGGTAGCTCAGAAGTCCCTCATTCAAAGGGAGAGTGGAAACAAAGAATTATTATAGCATCATATAATTGTAGTATTGGAAGGGAGCCCAAGGGTCATCTTAATTGTGTACTTGATTTTTTACTGGTTGCAGAAAATGTCTCTCAATGTGAATAATTCCCACCTCCCAGCAGGGTGGTAAAGAATTCTATCCTAATTTGCTCTTCTGATGGACATTGGGGTTTGAATTTACTAACCCAGTTCCCTGTTCTACAAAGCACTCACCTCATATAGTTTGGATGCAAACTAGGGATGGTGAATTTCCCTATAATTGCTGTTGCACTAGAACTCTCATCATCCCAAACCGTTTGCCATGGTGGCTACGCTGGTTGGGAGTTGGAGTCTAACATCTGGAGGGCCACAGGTTCCGTGTTCCCTGTTCCCAATTTAAAGGAATTGGAACAGCAGTAACTCAACATTTTGTTTTCTAACTATGATCATTAAGAATCAATCTTACACTTATAGCATCTTTGGTCATTTCACCTTGTTAAATACATACAGACTGTGAAGTTTGAAAGACTGAAAGGCAGAATGAAGACAGAGCATGACTGACTGAAAAAACGTGAGCACATCTAAGACCAAAATAACTTTATTTTTGAGGAACACTGATCACGACATTTTCTAGTACTTCAGAATAATTAATTGCCTGCTCATACAGCTCTGAAATCGTCAGCAACATGCTCAAAGATCTCATTCAGCGAGGTTCCTTGAGATCATCCTTTTATGGGCAATCAATTTATCAAGCTTCTTGTAACTCTACGTTCTATTGCTTTTATTCCATTGGGTTTGATCCGTGGAAAACTGCTTATTTTCCATGTAAGCCCACAAAGACAGTCCTATGCATATTTACTTGGATGTAATACCTAATGGATACAATGGGACTTCCAGGCAAAAGTGCATATGCTAGCTTTTTGTTTTGTGTGACTCAAGAAATGCAGGTATAAAAGTCATTGTCACACTGATTTCATTATTTCATCTTTCTCCTGAGTAGATCCCACCCCCATATCACGTAGAAGGAAGGTCTGCATGGCCTACATATATTTAAAAGAGGTGTTGTGAATATAGTGTGAAAAATGTTAGGTAGATTATATAGAGGACACCTTTGCAGGTTTTTCTGGTTGCTGTCATGGTCTTTGGCTCTGATCTCCACTTAAGTTCAGAGGACAACCAGGATGAAGTGCCACTTTCCCCACCTCCCTATTAGGGCTTGCCGATTAGAAGGTTGGCAGTTCGAATCCCTGCAACAGGGTGAGTTCCTGTTGCTCGGTCCCTGTACCTGCCAACATAGCAGTTCGAAAGCACATCAAAGTGCAAGTAGATAAATAGGTACCGCTCCAGCGGGAAGGTAAATGGCATTTCCATGCACTGCTCTAGTTCGCTAGAAGTGGCTTAGTCATGCTGGCCACATGACCTGGACACTGTACGCCAGCTCCCTCGGCCAGTAAAGTGAGATGAGCGTTGCAACCCCAGAGTCATCCATGACTGGACCTAACGGTCAGGGGTCCATTTACCTTTACCTAGCCCAGAATATGTGGATTTTACAGACTCATCAGACTGAAAGGACACTCTCCTGGCATAGTCCCCATCACCCCTTTATCATTAGAACCAAAGACTATTGAATAAGGCAAATAAGACCATTGAAGATCCCTGTTAGCTTCCCAGCAGAAACACAACCAATAGCGCTGTCTGATTATCCACCATAGGTGCCAATTCCTAGGGACTGAGTTCCCTTTGCCCCCCCTCAAATATTTGAGGGGCCTGCCCCCCCAAGTTGATGGGCATTGTCATTCCAGTGGTGTGTGTGTTGCATCATGGGACCAATTATACAGGGCGGGGCCTACCTGGCCCCCCCCCCCGATATTTTATTCAAGTTGGAACACCTGTGACCAACCTCTTTATCCCTAACCAGGGCAGAATAAAACAGCTGCCTTGTTCAGGGCAGCAAAAAGTTACGTTTAAATTACAGTGCCCAGGTTTGAAATTTGGTTTCTTTTTTTAAAAAGAAAACTATATACTAATATTAACTAAGGATTAGTTTAGCTGAAATGCTAAATTCCTAATTTAATTAGCACAGCCGACCTTAACATAATCCCCCCAATTCTCCACTGATTTTAGGTTCTGGCACTGCCTCCTCTTGTTTGCATTAATGATCTGATTCTGATAACCAGACTGGGTTCAGACAACTACACGTTTGCCCTCATTCAGCTATTGCTAAAAGTAGAAAAATGCACACACAGAGATTGTTCTTCCTAAACTTAAATTTGAAATACACCATGGAGAAGGAAGATAGGAGTTGTAGTCCAAAACATCTGGGAGTTCTATGATGGCGGGACTCATGTCTGAAGAGTGTGAAGTCCAAATATGAATAAAATTAAGCATGGCAGCACACAGTAGCCAAAGTCTGATGGGGCCAGTTATATTTTCTGTAGGAATCTGCAATCCTGGGGTGGGAAAGTAAGTTGATTTCATTCTGGAACTCCCTCGACCATTTACATACACTCCAATTTATGGCAAGAATTGGCTCAAGGGCTTAAAAGTTGAACTCTCTTCTTCTTCTTGAGTTCAGCCTATATCAAAAACATGGGTAGCTGTCTGAGCAAAGGGGAAATGTGTGAAAAACAAAGTGGAAAAGATATCTCATATTATTAGATGCCAGTAAACTGCCATTTTCTAGCCCTGCTGCAGTCATGTCTGGTGACATGTAGCTTTGGCTGTCTAGCTGTCTGGGGAACAGCAGCTCAGCAGGAAGGGTAAAACAGCCAGAAAGGTGGCTTCCTGGACAGTAGATCTGAAGATGGTTGGCAACGGAATATTGACTGGGAGGAGCATGGCAAATCAGAGCCAGAGGGGGAACAGAAGTGTTTTTGTGTGTGTGAAGAAGAAGGGCCAACAAAGGAGGGAGGATGCAAAAGGTAGCGAGGAGAACAATGTAAACAAGATGAAAAGACATCTTGGAGAAAGGGGAAGACAACATCCTTTAGTTGTGGCTGAATAAAAACAGCCTTTTATTTAAAATAGGAAGACCTAGATGTCAAGTTTCAGAAACAGAGTTTTAGAAAATTTGTTTTAATTCAGCCTGTGTTTTTCCTGTAGCCCAAAGTTCAAGCGAGTGCTTTAGAAATGCTTAGAAATGTCACAAAATGACTTTCTTTTTCCTTTGCACCATTCCATCCAGTTTTCTTTGACGAGAAATGCAATTAAAAACTGACACGTTTGCCTTCCATATCCTGTGAGGAACAATCCCATGCATTCCTTCTGTGGAGTAAATTTTTACCTTTGTTCTATCACACTTAGAAGACAATTTGAGCAGCACTGAGCTTGCTGTCTCGAGTCAAAAGTGTTAAGTGGTTGCATCGGCGTATCATAGCATGTTGATTCTAATGGAATTTGCTTCTAAATAAACGTTCTTACATAACAACCTTTGCCCAAACTTCTCAGTTGGCATTGTGGGTTGGAAATATTCTGTCAAGAGAACTGTCCTCCCCCCTTACCCTGAGATGTGAATGGAGACTGGGGGTTTAGAAGGTTGCCAGGGTAACTGGATATGAGGTGGCAGGAAGAGAATCCTGGGGGAAAAGGGGAAAGAAGAAGGACTGGAATCCATCTTGGGCAAGCTGGATGCAGAGCTGGCTGAGAGAGATGACTTGGACTCCAGGGCTTCACTGTTGTGGGGGACAAGCCCGCCTTGAAATGATCATGCTATAAGATCTGGAGTCCCTCCTTGCAGACTGAAGGTGTAAATAGGACAGCTGTCTACCAGCTCCATCTGGCACGCTGGCTGAGACCCTACCTGCCCACAGACTGTCTCACCAGAGTGGTGCATGCTCTAGTTCTCTCCTGCTTGGACTACTGCAATGTGCTCTATGTGCGGCTACCTTTCAAGGTGACCCGGAAAGTACAATTAATCCAGAATGTGAAAGCTAGACTGGTGGCTGGGAATGGCCACTGAGGCCATATAACACCTGTTATACTGGCTCCCAGTACATTTCCGAGCACAATTCAAAGTGTTGGCCTTTAAAGCCCTAACCGGCCTCGGCCCAGTATACCTGAAGGAGTGTCTCCATCCCCATCGTTCAGCCTGGACACTGAGGTCCAGCTCTGAGGGTCTTCTGGCGGTCGCCTCACTGCGAGAAGTGAGGTTACAGGGAACCAGGCAGAGGGCCTTCTCAGTAGTGGCACCTGCCCTGTGGAACACCCTCCTATCAGATGTCAAGGAAATAAACAACTACCAGACTTTTAGAAGACATCTGAAAGCAGCCCTGTTTAGGGATGTTTTTAATGTTTGATGTTTTATCATGTTTTTAATATTCTGTTGGGAGCCGCCCAGAGTGGCTGGGGAAACCCAGCCAGATGGATAGGGAATAAATTATTATTATTATTATTAACCATATTTCTTAAAGCTATGACAGTCTCCACATCTCTCAATTCTGCAAAAGACCACAGACCCTGGGGGAGTGCCAGGAACCCCCTGAGTTCTTGCCACCACAAGGGAAAGGCAACCAACTTTTCTACCGACATTTACAGTATTTTTTGCTCTATAAGACTCACTTTTTCCCTCCTAAAATGTAAGGGGAAATGTGTGTGTGTGTGTGTGTGTGTTATGGAGCGAATGCAGGCTGCACAGCTATCACAGAAGCCAGAACAGCAAGAGGGATTGCTGCTTTCACTGTGCAGCGATCCCTCTTGCTGTTCTGGCTTCTGAGATTCAGAATATTTTTTTTCTTGTTTTCCTCCTCCAAAAACTAGGTGCGTCTTGTGGTCTGGTGCGTCTTATAGAGCGAAAAATATGGTATTGTTCCATCCACTTTTGCCACTGAACTTCCCCATCACTAGCAGGATTCCCGGGACGAAAAATGGCCCTCAGGCTGAAAACGTTCTCCATCTGTAATCTACCAGAGTGATTCATAATGAAAAGCCTTCATAGCCTCATAAAGAAGTCCCTCTTTTACACCTGAAGAAAGGAAGATTGGCATCTATATGTTACCCTGAAGGGCAGGGTGGAAGATATAAAGAAAAGAGCTGAAATGAGGTGCCTCAACTATTTAAATTTACCTTTTGCCGTAATACCAACATCCAGATTATGAGAGCCCCAAGGGTGTTCTTCCAGTCGTAGCTTCCCTCTCATCTGAATAGAGCAGCTGTTTCCATTTCCTGCTCATCTGTTGGGATGAGCGTCATTACTGCTCAGGTTGTCACAAGTCATTCTTCATCCCTCCTTCTCCCGCCTTGCCCCCATAACAATGGAAGTTTGCGTGACGGGGGTAGGGGTGGGGAGACTGTAATTTGTTGCATATGCTCTGGTATCATAATGAACAAAAGGTGCCTTGTGTCACTTAGCTTCTCTGTCACAAAGCATGTTTATAGTTTCTGACAGTTACAAAGGGCTTTTAATTTCTGATAGCAATTTCCATCTGGTTCATACTAATCACTAAGGGCTCCGCTTCAGTTATAGTTTAAATAAAAGAGAAGGCATTCTTAGTTACATCTGTAAAACAAGCCAGTGCCTTTGTCTCTCGGAAAAAACCCATCTCCAAATGTTCAGGTCTCTGGCATGAGCTCCGTGGGGCTTTCATGGAACATAGAGACATTGTCTTTATTTTAAATAGAAATCTCTCCCAGTGTAATATGGATGTCAAGAAGTTCTGGTAGCAACGACCTTGAACTGCTGAATAAATTAATGCTATAATTCAGTTACACTACAAAAAAAGAAAAAGAAAAAATGAGTCAATCGGAGAAATTAAAAGCTCACTTCTTGTTACCTTGAACAAATGGCCTGGTTTCCCACAATTCCTTTCATACTTGAACAAACAAAGGAATTTGATTGGGCACAAAAGAAGCAGGAAGCAAGGAAAATATGCAGGGCCTTGGTAATATCATTTCTTCTACAGAACAGCTTCCGTTCTGCAGTCTTAGGGCTCATCCACACCTCTTCTTGTCTAGCTAGATAGATTGGTATATTTCCAGGCTGCATGAGTTTTGTGTGTGTTGATTCATGAGACCATTGCATTGCATTTGCATATTCATCTGCTAAGACATTTGTTTTTTAAGTGTTTGAAAATTCACATTTAAATACTTGGAACATTTTCTCTCTCTCAGAATGTGCATTTATCCTAAAGTATGCATTTCCAAATACATATATTGAATATAGAGAGAGCAAGAGAGCGAGAGAGATGTGCAGTTTAATATTCAGTTTAGTACATTTTCTGAGCTGCAGACTGCATTGAAAAATTCAGAGGAAAAGTGAAATGTGAAGGGTTACTGTAGTCCAGTCTTGAACATTAGTCCAGGAAGTGTACATCGGGTCACTCTGTATTAGAGAATGGAAAGAATTATTTCCTCAAGCATCTTTAATGAGAGCAAGGTGAAGTGCAATTGCAGCGTCTGATCCTTACTCCCTGTAGTGTACTTCCTGGTGCACACAGTACAGCTGCCCTGCAAAATCCACTTTATTGCTGTGTGCTTTGTGAGATCATTGCCCATGTAGAGAACGATTCATGTGTAATGGCTTACTACATAGACTGGAGGGATTTTCTCTACATCAATGCAAAACTCCACATGATGACCTGCTGAAATGCTATCTGAGATGCTAATCTTAGCACCTACTTCTCCTTTTGTGTGAGTTATTTGACAACAGAAATATAGGAGCGTCCATATTTTTAGATCACACCACTTTCCTAGTGTCAATCAAGATATATTTTGTCGCTGTCGTGAACAAAGAATGTGTGCCGTCTAGCTGCTCTAGCATATGACTTTCTTATGTGACCATTTCACAATGGCATGGGAACCCTCTGGGGAGAACAGCGGCGAAAAGACAAAACTTTCTTAGCATGTGATTTCAAAAGACAGGGCATCTGGACAGAAGGAGGAAACAGGGAGGACTGGGTGAAGGGAGGATGCAGGGCCATCTTACCCATAGGCACCAGGGGTGCGGGGCACCCAGGCGCCGGACTTTCAGGGGTGCCAGGCCAAGAGTCCGGGGCCCAAGAATTGAGTCTGGGGAAGAGCCCACCTGTCTGTCGGAGTGCCACAGCGGGCTCTTCTGCTGCAGGCAGCTCTGTGCTGCAAGTTTGGGGGTGACCGAGCCAGCGAGATGCTGAGGCGGCCAGCTGGCTCCACCCTCCTGCACGCCTGGGACTGGGCAACTTGGGGGGGGGAGCAGCAGATCTTTGCACCCCAGTGCCGCATATGCTTAAGACAGCCCTGGGAGGATGTTGTGGATAGATGGATGGTTCTGCGGAGGGAGTAGGGATAGCTATCAGAGACAAAGACTTTTACCATCTGAAAGTTCTTCCTGATGTTTAGTTGGAACCTACTTTCTTGTAACTTGAAGCCATTGGTTCCTTCCTTTCTGAGCAGGAGAAAAGAATCTTGTTCCATCTTCCATGGAACAGCCCTATAGATATTTGAAGATGAGTATCCCATCTCCTCTCAGTCTCCTCTTTTTGAAGCTAAACATACCCACTTCTTTCAACTGTTCCTCATAAGGCTCAGTTTCCAGATTCCTGATCATCCTGGTTGTTCTCTTCTGCACATTCCAGCTTGTCAATATCCTTCTTAAATTATGGTACCCAGAACTGGACATGGTCCCCCAGGGCAGGAGGGTGCATGCCAAATCAAGGACAGGGGGGAAAGTTTGGTGGATCATTGGGCAAAATCAATTTTCTCACCATTGGGATGAACAACCTTTCTTCTTCCAGGGACAGGTGGGAAATTTGCCTCCCAAAAAGAGAAAATAGCAGTACCCTACCCCAACCGGTTTCAGAGGGTTGGGGGAACCCTAGATGAAATTTGGGGAAAACATGGGGGGAAGCTTGGGAGATCATTCCATTGCTTAAACAGAAGTCCTTGCACTGATGAGATGTTCATGTAGCACTACTGTGGATACAACCCCGTATCATACATGAACAAAAGTGATGGGGCAATGACAATTTCAGTTGAAGATCAGGATTTCTCTTACAAAAAATGTTGAGGACATCAGTGCAGTTTCTCTCATTTTTTACATGCTCACGTTACCATGGAGTAGCTGTTTCTCTGTAATTACATGGTGAGTACATAGTAATTAAGTGTGCTTTGCTGCAGGTTTATTACCATTAACATTTGAAGTTAACCACTTCTGCAAAGTTTAATTGCATTTGTGACTTTCAGCTTCAGTATAATGCATTTTGGAAAGACGAAACAACATTATAGTTGAGCAAAGGATACATAATTCCTTTTTGTTTAGGGAGAAATGCTTTAGATGCTTTCAAACAAAAGGAAAACATTGAATGTAATCAAATTTGCATACTACTGAGGAGATCTTCTATGGGTGGAGAAAAAACTTTTTGGAAAAAAAGCAAATAGCTATTTAATTATTCTTTCCACTCAGCGGCATTGAATATTTGACAATTTATGTATTTACCATCTTAGATTTTACACATTTGACTTGCATCATGTTAGTAAATAATGAAAGCAATATTTTTATTTGCATTGGATTATTCATCTGCACACCAAAAAGGTTTGCAATCAATCAGGCAGATAGGATGGTGCTGGATGTTCATGCACATTTTGCAAATGAACAATATATACAATAGATTATTTGTTCAGGTAATCTGTTGCATGTTAGATGTTTTGGGGAGGGTAAGTTCATGAAGGGGACGGTTAAACCACAGAGCCTAGGGCTTGCTGATTAGAAGGTCGGTGGTTTGAATCCCCGTGATGGGGTGAGCTCCCGTTGCTCGGTCCCTGCTCCTGCCAACCTAGCAGTTCGAAAGCACGTCAAAGTGCAAGGAGATAAATAGGTACCGCTCTGGTTCACCAGAAGCGGCTTAGTCATGCTGGCCACATGACCTGGACGTTGTATGGCGGCTCCCTCGGCCAATAAAGCGAGATGAGCGCCGCAACCCCAGAGTCGGTCACGACTGGACCTAATGTGCATGAAGCTGCAATGCAGGACGAATCACCTGCTGAATCAGGACCATAGAAGATTCTTCAGTTTCAAGAAAGTTTCAGTGAGACGTGCTATGACGAATCATGCTTATTGTACAGAAACCCAAAGTTCACTTTCTCAGGATTGCAGAAATAAGTTGGAAGGAGAAAAGTAGAGGAAGGGATTTCCGAAATCTGAGTGATGTTGTAGGGATGACAAGTGGTCTGGTCCCCTCCCAATATTTCAGACAGTGATGTGTGGTCAATGGACTAAGGGGACTAGGCTAGTCTTCTAAATGTTCCTGGTAAATTAAAGTATTATAGCCTGGCACCTCCTTTCCAAAGCCCAGAAAGCTTCTGCCCGTCTTAGGGAGGGACACACACACACACACACACACACACACACTCCCTTTGCAAGCTGGCACCTCTTGTTCTAACTGTTCCCCTACGGGGAAAAATTACCGCACACCACTGATTTCAGACCACATGCAAAAGTGTTTCAGGAGCACCACTCATTATCAGGAAACAAAAAAGTAACCATAAGAAATATCCATAAAACATTCTGCTTTATGAAAACTTACTCTTTGCTATATCTAAGAGCAGACCTTTAAACCTTGGCGTGCATTCTCCTTCACACCTTCAAAATCTAAAATGGCCCACCTGCCCTGTCCTGACTAAGCTGTGCTATTGTGATTTGATATTAAATCGATAGCCCAAGGCTGCACCAAGTAGAAATGCAGAATTGCTTTAAGCTTTTATCTAGATGAAGTGTGAGGGTAGAGGAAGGAAATATGAGCAAGATGGGCTTCCTCCTTTCACCTACCTCTTGAACTCTGCCAGTGTGAATTGGGCCCAAATTTGCTATTTAAATTGGTGGTTCAGTCAATGGATCGTGAACCAAAGGAAAATAGAGCAACACTTCTGCTTCTCATTGAATGTGGCTTTATGTGGGTGTCCTCCATTCTTCCTAACGCTTAATGCCCTGTACTTGCTTATGGTAGTTGTGAACTGGAAGTGTCATTATAGGAACTAACAAAGTGGCTTTTGAAGCTGACTCAGATCATTACTTTATCTCAGTATTGTCAGCACTTTGATGCATAACTTAAAGGTAAAGGTAAAGGGACCTCTGACCATTAGGGCCAGTCATGGCCGACTCTGGGGTTGCGGCGCTCATCTCACTTTAATGGCCAAGGGAGCCAGCATACAGCTTCCGAGTCATGTTGCCAGCATGACTAAGCCACTTCTGGCGAACCAGAGGAGTGCACGGAAATGCCGTTTACCTATTTATCTACTTGCACTTTGACATGCTTTCAAACTGCTAGGTTGGCAGGAGCAGGGACCAAGCAATGGGAGCTCACCCCATCGCAGGGATTCGAACCACCAACCTTCTGATCAGCAAGTCCTAGGCTCTGTGGTTTAATCCAAATCGTCACCCGTGTCCCTGATGCATAACTTAGGGGTTGGCAAAACCGGACCCTGTTGGGGGCACAGACCTGGGGAGGCCCCGAAACCACTCATCAGTCAATGGAGTGTGTAGCGTCTATGTGTGTGGCCATGTACTGCCGCAACAAGATCAAACACTGAATAAGCTTCCTGTCCTCCTCACACTGCAGCACAAAGGTGTGCAATTCCCCCCCCCCTTACCTGTAATGATCTCAGGCAGGCAACCAAGCCTTGATAAGAATTAATTACTCTCTGGCAGTTTTATGGTACTTTTATTTACAAAAACACATCTAGAGTGCAGCTTCTAGCCTGCTCGCATTGAAGGAGTTGGTCAGTCTGAACCTCCGCCCCTCTCACAGCAGGAAGGACACCAGATTCCCACACTTCCCCTCTTGCCCTTCCATTGCCCTCTGATCTTATCCAGTCTCTGAGAACAGGGCCTGAGAGGTTGGACTTTCTCCTCCCCGCTTCCACTATACACAGTCTTTGTTCTCTTCCTCTCTGCTGGTTGCCTAGTAACACTCTGACTGCCTCCTAACTCTCCCCCTGCTTGAGAGCTACTTGTGTCTGTGACTTATTCGTGAATGGGGGATGAGCTCCCCCTTCCCATTTCTATTAGCCAGCTTTTGTCTGCAGAGCCAGCCTCTCTCTCACTTGGCTCAATTACTGAGTTTGACTGTTCCCCTGTGCTCAGTTGAGCCACATCCCTGACATCACCTTGCCTTCACTCCAGAAGCTTTGAGTACTTGTGTCATGTAAAATGTTGTAATTTCTAATGTGGCTATTGTGGTAAACTGATATTTTTTAGTGGGTTGGGGAGGGCCTCCTTGCCCTCTTGCAAGGCACACTAGGGATGCCTCTTTCAACACTGACTGGGAGTGCTTTCCCAGGTTTCATACACGAGTCTTTTAGCCCTATCTGGAGATGCCAGGGATCGGACCTGGGACCTTCTACATGTAAAGCAAGTACTATACCATTGGGCTACACCTCTTTCCCACATGTGTTTTTTTGTGGGAGAAGGGGTGTTGTTGAACCAGTGCAAAACTGCTCTGGGGGTTAGGGAAGAAGGTTGTGTATGCATGGGTCTGGAAAGGAGGCTGAGGTTGTGGTTGTCACTAGCTTGTGGTTGTCACTAGCCAATCAATACTATCAAAAATAGGGCAAATCACAGTCCCACTACCCAACCTGGGATCCAGATCCAGAGGACTCCTGCACCCGAATTCAGTCCTGAACCAATTCCAGGGTGGGGCTAAATTTAAAATAGGGGTGTTATGTCTTGATTATGGTTGGGATGGAAGCAGGGCAGTGAAGGGGACACTGTGTCTCCTTGCCCCCCTTCCTGGCAAGATTTGGCCTGATTTGATTTGGGATTCAGTCGAATCTGGTGCACAGTCCTAGTCAAAGACCAGATTCTGCTGAACTCCACACTGAACTCCACACTGGAGGAGAGAGAGGTCTAAATTAAACATTGTCAGTTCCAAAGATGTCTCACAATTGGTTCTATTGCTGTACAAGGGTTGTCCTGTCTATTTTCAATGTAAACTGGCCTATGGATTTGAATCCTCTTTGCATATTGCAGATGTATCCTTCTCATTTTTCAATGTTCTCAGGGCTGCTTACAACACGAGTTATCCCATTTTATCCTCACAGGAATCATTTGAGTCTGCCAAGTCTCTTGCCTATGGCCTCCCACTGAGCGTGATAGCTTTGATTGCAAAGATAAAAATTCACAACATTATTTTTTTTAAAGAAGAAGAAGAAGGGAGGGAGAGAAAATAGAATGAATAAGCTACATCTTGAGTAATTTGGAAAGTGCCTTCAACACATTTATTATGTAAATTGCAAAAAATGGGTTTGCAGCAGGGGGCTAAAGAACCCACTGTGACTTCTGCTTTAATTGGGACTAAGGGTTAATGGAAAAGAGCAGTTTTCAAAATTCACTAGCCTTGTTGTGAATCTAAAACTAAGGGAGATTAGTCTTTGTGAACTCTCACTGTTAGACTTGATACCTGTCAGTAAAACATGATGTGGATCATATTGTTATAAGCATGTGCTTTTAAATCTTGCCCAATATCTGATTAATAATATTAGCCAATGATTAGTTATTCTGTCAACCTAGGATCAAGGGCTTGGTGGAAACTATTGGAGGCCACATTTCAGTAGGGGGCAGGGCCAGACCCACCCACCTACCCACAAAGACAAAATCATTTTCACAGAATCTGATTTCCCATGGAAACACAGGGATATATCTAATTCTTAGTAGCTGTGCTCAAGTTTTCCCTTCCATTTTTCACATAGAAACAACTGTAAACATTTCTTAATGTTGCCCAGCGTCCTTTATATGTCTTAGCAGAAGAATGCAAATAATGTCAATGCTCAGCTGAACTGCAAGCCCTGTTTTATAGGTATTCAAACCCTCAAATTCCATAATGAAAATGCATCCCAAGAATTGCGTGCATGCAGTTGGAAAATGCACAGACAGCTTTTTGCATATTTATGTAGAACACACCTACCTATCTGCCGCGTTGCTTTCACCTCTGATCTATATTCTACCTGCAGATGAAGGAGCTGCAATTGCACACTTTGCACAACATCAGCGCCCCATTCCTTGCTCCTCCTAGTGAACAGCTGATGGGTGGGAAGGAACCTACAATGTTGACTATAATTTGGCTGGGAGACAACTGCATCCAGTCCCTGTAATGTCCCCATCAACACTATTTCTCAGCAGCCCTGTAGGGATTCAGACTTTCACAGCCATACATGGATATGTTGGGGATTGAACCTTGGGCATTCTGTATGCAGCACATGAGCTATGGATCTTGGCTAGCATTTCTAGTTTTCCAGTGGAATATACTGAAATTGAGGACCATGATCTGAAATTCAGTTTAACATATGTAGTGTAATCCGAGGCTCTGATTTTGTCAAAATGTCTACCAGCAAAATTTCATCTTTCCCCCCATGGAGATGTTCATTTATTTCACACTCAGCATCTGGGCATATCAGATGTTTTGTGCTACAAACCATATATCTTTAAGTCTTATCTGATCTCCCCATATGCTCTGGCCATCTGGAGCATTGCCTCATGCCCAGTATAAGTGAGAACAGCCTGGAAGCCTCACTCAAATGTTCATATTTTGTTCTGTACAGACACTTCTATGGAATTAGTCACTGCAGAGTTTTGCAGCCCTCTCCAGATATTATTAGCACACACTTACATGACTATCTCGCACAATTTCAGATGCCTAGGTGTGCTGTAGAGCATTCTTCTGCTGTACTGGTGCTGCTCTGCTGACAACTTGTCCCATGATCGTTTATTTCTTAAAACGTTTTCATTTTAATTATAGGAACATGCGAAGAGCCTACTAGATCATACCAGTGCTCCATTTAGTCCAGCATCCTGCACTCACTATGGCCGACCAAATGTCTAAGGGAAGCCTGAAAGCAGAATGTGAACACAACAGCACTCTGTGCACCTGAAATTCCCAATAACTGATATTCAGAGAGCACAACCATTGATAACTTTATTATCCATGAATTTGTCTGATCCTCATTTTAAGCCATCCAAGTTGGTGGCCATTACTACACCTTCTGGGAGTGAATTCCATATGTGCTTCTATTATATGTGGGAAAGGAGCCAAATATATTATTTCCTGGGCCCAGATATACAAGCTTCAGATGATTGTGCTTGTCTCACAAAGTAAGTATTGCAAATCTATAATCCTCTTGGATTAAAGTATTTGCTTCCCTGGGCAGTGCTACATTGAAGCCATCTCCTTCCACTCATCTGCCCTTAACTTAGAGGTTTTCAACCATTTTGAGTCCATGGCTCCCTTGACCAACTACATTCTTTCTGTGGCACCTCTATGGGGCTCAGGACTCCAGTTATGTCAACCCTTGCCTGCACAGCTGGCAGACCTTCACCCTTTTTAGAACACCTCCCCTTGTGGAGCCAGTGTGGTGTAGTGGTTTAGAGAGGTAGTCGCGTAATCTGGTGAACCGGGTTCAAGTCTCCGCTCCTCCACATGCAGCTGCTGGGTGACCTTGGCCTAGTCACACTTCTCTGAAGTCTCTCAGCCCCACTCACCTCACAGAGTGTTTGTTGTGGGGGAGGAAGAGAAAGGAGAATGTTAGCCGCTTTGAGACTCCTTTGGGTAGTGATAAAGTGGGGCCTGGGAAGCACCCCCTGGCCAGCCTCGGAGGCACCATTCGCCTGTGGAGCTTGTAGCCAGGGCTGCTGCAACAAACAGCTGTGCAAGCCTTTGGGAGGCAGAGACACAAGAGGGCATTAGAGGAGGAAGCGAAGGAAAGAGGGATAGAGGCCAGGGTTGCCCACGGCACCCCTGACCATCATTCAAGGCACCCTAAGGTGCCACAGCACACTGGCTGAAAACCACTGCCTTAAGGAACAGCTGAGGACAAGCAGCCTCATAATTACAGTGGTACCTCGGGTTACAAACACTTCAGGTTACAGATTCCGCTAAGCCGGAAGTAGTACCTCAGGTTAAGAACTTTACCTCAGGATGAGAACAGAAATCGCGCGGCGGGAGTGGGAGGCCCCATTAGCTAAAGTGGTACCTCAGGTTAAGAACGGACCACCGGAACGAATTAAGTACGTAACCAGAGGTACCACTGTATATTTTCCCCTGAGCTCATCTCCCATTTCTTAAGGTGAGCTGAATATCCATAAACAGCACTTGGCTTGTGACTGGGTCTATAAGATTACAAGCAGCCGCTTGCTGACTGTTAAGGTTTCCTCTCGGAACTAGGTAACCTCCAGTTTCCCCAACTTCCTACCACTGGGTTAGAACCAAGTGCCCCTTGCTTCCAGCAAAGGGAAAGAGAGATTCTCCTTTGATCCCTCCAACTTGCCATTCACCTGGGAGTCACCAAGCTAGGCTGAGTGTCTGTAGCCACACTTCTTTTCCCTTGGTGAAGACCCAACCTTTTTCTGTTCTCCAGGCTGTAAATTTCTTCCAAGGTTTACATGGCCTGAGGTCAGCCAATGACAAACCTCTCCTCACTCAATGCTTCCTCAGACTCTAGCCATGCGTTGGAGGGAAGGGAGATGCACATACTCTCAGTGCCCACTTGTGATATCAGGAACAGGTGCCAGGACTTGCACCTACCCCAATATTTTGCAGAATCAGCAGAGGAAGGAAGAATCACAAAGCTCTAGCAGTTCCTTAGATCATGCCAGATAAGATTTCTCCTCCATTCTCCCCATGCACTCACAAACACTCTGCCTCTCTACTCTCATTATCAGTCAAACACCATCCCATATCTCTCCCATTTCCTAATCTGACTGTTACTGTTGCTCCAGTAGTAAGAGGTAGGAAAGGGGGAGACCCTGCTATCATCATGGGGACTAATATTCAGTGCAAGGCACAAGTAGTCTTAGGAAAATTACATTGCCTCGTTCAAGTATGCTTGGGGGACCAAGTGTCAGAGGATGAAGGAGGTAGACCATGTTCCTTCACACAGGAAGATGTACAGATGGGAATCCTTGGAAATGTACATGTTTCAGAATTTTGCAATGCAGTTCTCCAACCCAAAAATGTGTGCAATGAAAAGCATATAATGGGTTTTTACATAAGAGCTTACATAATGAAAAGAAAGCATTGGATTAGATTGCTTGCAACAATATGCATATGAGACCAAATTGCATATAAAACATATTGGTGTGCATATCAGGAAAATGCACACTAAAATGCTGATGGGTTTGCATTGGGAATTATTTTATTTTTTAAAAAATGCAAATTGATATGGAAATGAAGCAAGTGGAATGTATCGCAGGAAAAATGAGAACCTGAAATTGACAGATTCATTCAGCCCTATTTGGAGAGAATGATGAGGACCTTTTCCCCACAATGTTTAGATTTTTCTGAGTTTTTGCAAAGAAAAAAAAATGCACAGCCTTGAATAAGAAGATCTGCGTCATAAATTAGGTATCAGAGTGAATAAGGAAAGCAGGCTGCAAAAAGCAATAGAATTAGACAAAGGATAAGAGAACGTAGGATAGGATTAACTGTTATAAATAAGGGAGGTTAAAAAAAGCATTGTCCTTTCTTCTATTATTAGACAATTTCAAAAGTGGAAAAATAATCAAGGCTGCATATGCCCTGGTCTTCATCCCAGCAGGCACTGGGTGAGATCAGTCTGAAAGAAGGTGCAAGGATCAGTAATTTTACTGATGGCCAGGGGCATCAGACCTCCGAGTAAACATTTGCAATTGTTTTCAGATAAAAGTTTACACAATAATGAAAAATACAGCAATGTCTTGCAATGATGGTGCTGGGGCCCGAAGTTAAGCACAGCGGGAGAGGAAACTACATAGTCATTATGAAAACTGCCACACTACAACAATAGTTAGAGAGCTTTCGCAAAAGGAATATCAAGGGAACCAAACTTGATGTGTTGCACAAATGACTCTCGCAGCTTCCTTGAATTCCTAAATATTGAAATACGAATGTGAGCTTTGGAGCATTTGCTATCTGGCAATAGAAGTAATGTTGCTTTGTGTGCTTAATGTGGATGCTTTTCAATTAAAATTAGCTAGATGTGAATGCATCCAATCATACAACAAAAATGCAGAAAGTCTCC
This sequence comes from Podarcis liolepis, assembly GCF_965112155.1. Classification (NCBI taxonomy): domain Eukaryota; kingdom Metazoa; phylum Chordata; class Lepidosauria; order Squamata; family Lacertidae; genus Podarcis; species Podarcis liolepis. The sequence continues at coordinate 72,135,033 of NC_139560.1, read as the reverse complement.
TGTGATGATATCTTTTCACAGCTATGCACAACATAGACCTCCAGTAACTGATGCTTTTCATCTCACGAAGATCTGAGCTACTGTCAACTGAATCACAAGGTACAATCCTAGCTGAACCATGTTTGCAGGAGTGGGAATAAAAAAGGTAAAGGTAAAGGTAAAGGTAAAGGGACCCCTGACCAGTGGCGTAGCGTGGGTTGTCAGCACCCGGGGCAAGGCAAGTAATTTGCGCCCCCTAACCTGTGGATTTGCGCCCCCTAACCCTGACCCCCAGATGTTGCGCCCGGTGCGGCCGGCCCCCCCTGCACCCCCCATGCTACGCCACTGCCCCTGACCATTAGGTCCAGTCGTGGCCAACTCTAGGGTTGCGGTGCTCATCTCACTTTATTGGCCGAGGGAGCTGGCATACAACTTCCAAGTCATGTGGCATAAATCCCTCCTATTAACAATTATTATTATTATTATTATTATTATTATTATTATTATTATTATTATCATCATCATCATCATCATTATTAATTACCTAGAAAATAAGCATGCCATGACTAGGTTTTCAACGTGAACTTCTTCCTGTTACTTTTCTATATACAGAAGCTTTGGTGTTTTAGATGTGAGGAAGCTATCAGGTATATGAACCCCCACCTGCTCTCTGCTGTCCCAGGAAAGGGATGCAATATTTCACTGCACTGACTGTCCTGGGCCTCAGCTATACAGCTGCAAATAAAACATTTAAAGTGTGTTTTAAGTGCATTATGCAAATGTGACACCAGATGGCGATGGGAAGCTTAATGGCAAATTCAAAATATTTTTTTAAAACACTTTTTTTTTTACTGATGAAGCCCAGGACAGCAAAACAAGGCCAATATTCTGGAAATCCTTGTCTAGACTCTGTAAAATGATTTTATGGAACTGTAACAACCTTTCATGTGGATTGTTTGGACTTTATGAACAGCCAGGTGGAATAGACACCATTACACAGATGGACCTTATGCATGAACTGACTAGAAAATGATCTGATCCACTGGGTCTTCTGCTTTGTTCGTTTGTTGAACTTTATGAGTTACTTCTGTTGAAATTTGATACAATGAATAGTGTACCTTATTTATCTAAGAACACAACCCGGTTACATCTCGTGTGTTTATTGAGGATGCTTTACATCAGTGTTTCCCAACCGGTGTTCCGCGGCACACTAGTGTGCCGCGAGACGTTGCCTGGTGTTCCGTGGGAGGGAGGCGGGCAAGTCGGGCGGCAAGAGGCGGGGCGGCGGCGGCGAGGAGAGGCCGCCCAGCGCGGGGCTCTCGCCGTCTGCCTGCGTGGCTGCCTGCGTGGCGCTGACGTCACGGGGCTGTAACGTGCCCCACATAGGCACACGCGGGGCGGCGAGCGAGCTCCCTCCCACATCCCATCGCCGGCTCTGCACCAGGCGATAGAGCTCGGCGAAGTCGCCGCGCTGGAAGGCCAGCAGCACGCCTTGGCCAGGCTCTCGCCCGCCTGCGCCTCCAGGCACGGTGCCTCGGCGTCGGGCGGCAGCGAGCCCAGGAAGCGGCCCAGCCAGCCGGGGTCGCCCGCCTGCATCAGCACCTCGCACACGCATGAGACCTGCTCCGCCGAGAAGCGCGGCGAGCGCGGAGGATCGGGCGAGGCGGAGGCAAGCCCCGCGCTTGGAGAGGACGCAGCAGCCGTCGCCAAACCCGATCCTCCTCCTCCTGCTCCGCCGCTGTCCTCTGGCTCTCGGCCGGGAGGAGCCTGCGGCGACGGGGCGGGCGCCGAAGTTGGCAGAAGTTGGCGCGCCTCCTCGGCAGCGCCTTCGTCCTCCTCCTCCTGCCTCTGCTCTCCTCCGGCGGCAGGGGCGCGCTGCCCTCCCCGGCCGGGGGGCTCGGCGGGGCCCGCGGGGAAGGAGGCCATGTTCGCGGGTGCGCGGGATCGCGGCCCCCCTCGCCCGCCTCCGGCCCGCTCCCCTCCCCCTGCGCGCTGCCCTAGCCGTGCGGGTCTCCTCCCCCTGCGCCGCCGTCCCCTTTCCACATCCTAGGAGCCGCGGTCCGCCTACCGCCCCCGGGCCGCGGCGCGGCTCCCAGCCCGGGCTGGCCTCCGCCACCTGGGACGCGTGCCCACCCCCGCGGCCCCCCAAACTTTGGAGCAACTCTCCAGACGCTTCTCCCCCGCCTCGGTCTCCCTCCTTTCCACTTCTCTTCCCCCCTTCCTTCCCTCTTTCTTTCTCTTTCTCTCCCACCTGCCTTTCCTTCTATTAACATTCCTTTCCCCTCCCTTCGTCCTTCCTACTTTTACTCCTGGGCTCCTCCCCCCTTTGCGCAGCCACAAATCAATCTCTCTCTCTTTTTCCCCCTCTCTCTCTTCTTTGCTCAGACGCAAAAAAGCACCGCTTTTTGGAAATCCGGACTGCTGTCCCCGCTGAAACGATACTTTAAAAAAGGAAGAACCCACTGGCTCTTATTTCTGTTTAAAGCAGTAGATCCCGAACTCTTTTGGCCCACTGCCCCCTTGGTTCCACATCCCCCAGTGTCCCCTATGCTTACTCTATAGAAAGCATTACAGGGGTTAACGCGGCTCACTAAGAAAGATATTAATAGAATTCTGCATTTGGGGGGAGACCCTAACAGTCATCTACCATTACCTTCTATGCTGTTACTATTTTTTTATTTTTTTTTTACATAAGTAAAAAGTGACCTTTCCCCATCTGGCATGGTGGTGTGCCTCGAGATTTTTTTCATGAAACAAGTGTGCCTTTGCCCAAAAAAGGTTGGGAAACACTGCTTTACATGACCATAGGTTGGTTTGTTGTTGTTCTGTCAGTTCTGCAGCCTGAGGCGGACATGTATGGATGTGACAGTTTTAAAAAGTCTCAAGACTTAGAATGCCTCATTCCCGATTTACTTGTTTGTATGTTGTGGAGGACATCACAGATCTGGCCCTTGTCTAGCATGGTTTTGGAGATCTCAACTTTTTAGCTGCTGCACAAAATAATGGCAACCTGCCTTTTGGCAGAGGTGATCTACTAGAACATATTGCAAAGTTCCTCTACGCTGGTTCCATTTTACCTTTCAGGTCCAGAGTTCACATTTGCACTAAAATCTATCCTTCCTTAAGTTCCGTCACAGCCCTGAGGATCCTCTTGACCACACAAACCTTTGCCAAGGGCACACAACGACGACAAAGAGAGAATTGTTCTTAGCGTTATTGCTCCTCTTGGAGGTTCATGGAAGTTAGAGCTTGAGTATTTTCTAGAACCAAACACTAAGATATTATGTGAGCTGGCTTTTACTGACTGAACTTAACCAGAAACAGTCAGTTCAAGGTATTATAGGGTGCATTAATGAACTGCTATTTTAACCATAGTTGTGAAACCCAAAGAGAGGGTGGGCTGGGGTGGGCTGGAGCTCTAAACTAACAATGGTGGTTAATAGCAGGCCGCCGAGACCACATAACACCAGTCCTGAAAGACCCACATTGGCTCCCAGTATGTTTCCGAGCACAATTCAAAGTGTTGGTGCTGACCTTTAAAGCCCTAAACGGCCTCGGCCCAGTATACATGAAGGAGCATCTCCACCCCCATCATTCAGCCCAGATACTGAGGGCCAGCACTGAGGGCCTTCTAGCAGTTCCCTCCCTGCGAGAAGTGAAGCTACAGGGAACCAGGCAGAGGGCCTTCTTAGTAGTGGCACCCACCCTGTGGAACACCCTCCCATCAGATGTCAAGGAAATAAACAACCATCTGACTTATAGAAGACATCTGAAGGCAATCCTGTTTAGGGAAGTTTTTAATCTTTGATGCTGTTGCTTTATGATGATGATAATGATGATGATGTTGGAAGTGGCTGAGGAAACCCAGCCAGGTGGGCGTGGTATAAATAAATTATTATTATTATTAAGCAACTAATAATGACCAGAATGCTGTTTTGTTGCTTCTTTGTCTCTTCCCACCTCCCCATATAACACTTCTTGCAACATTCCTGAGAAGGATCACTCCATGTACGGCATGCAAATCTGATTACTATTTCTATCATCTGTGTTTCATGTTAACAAGCCCCAAAGCTGCCTGGGAGTCTCATGGGAAGTTATATAAAATCCACAAACACAAGTTTTCAATGGTGTGATATAATTCAGGAACCCAAAAAAGCCTATCAACAGGAATGGAGTACAACCCAAGGCATGGCTGCTAGCGCTTCTCCTAACAAATTATATCTAGGATGGGACTATCCCCTAGAGTTTGTCTTGCTATTCCTTTGCCATCTGAAATTAAGTTGGAAAAGAGCCCTTTTTGGCAAGATGAACTATTCCTCTGACAGAATTGTTTGGGGGATATTTTTCTTAATGAATTCCACAATATCCTTTTTTCCCTCCCTCTTAAAAATATGTTTTGATCAAGATGAAAAGTAAAGTTTTTGATCAAAGTCTGCTGCGATTTAAAAAAAAAAATGTCTATGAAGAAATGCAAATTCCTTCTTTTAATCAATCATTTAAATAAAAAGGACTTGCTGTCTGTCACATGCTCATTTTTTATTGATCATTAAAACAAAGGTTGCGAATAGACTCATGATTTAGCTGTTTTAGAACTTATTTGACGTACAGTTTTTGTAGAAAATAAAGTTAACATTTTTAATAGTGTGGTTGTACATTTAGAACAACAGTTCTGTTGGCTTAGGCATTCACTTGCATACTGTGTCACAAGCAGAACACAGGATTAAATAGGTGCTTGTGGATGACTCAAAGAAGCAAGTCATGCTGCAAATACGTAATATTGCCCCTCCCCAGTATTATCCCTCCCCCAAAATACCTTCCAGGTTTTTTTTAACCAACAGCAACTGGGAATGCATTCCTTCATGGCACCCATTACTGTGGTACCTTGGTTCTCAAACTTAATCCATTCCAGCTCCAAAACCAAAGCGTTCCAAAACCAATTCATGCTTTCCCATAGAAAGTAATGCAAAATGGATTAATCTGTTCCAGACTTTTAAAAAACCCCTAAAACAGCAATTTAACATGAATTTTATTATCTAACGAGACCAATGATCCATAAAATGAAAGCAATAATCAATATACTGTACTAATTATTATTTTTTCTTCCCTGCACTGATGATAGTCATTGTTTGGATTGGGGGGGGGGGGTTATCCATTTCCGCAGTCACACAATCAATCAATCAGTAGCTAAACTGGTTTCCATACAGTTACAAAAACAAATTTACTGAAAAAGCCTCAAAAAAACCAACAACACACAAAATAAATAGCAAAAACAAAAGCGCCAAATAATAATAATAATTTATTATTTGTACCCCGCCCATCTGTCTGGGCTTCCCCAGCCACTCTGGGCGGCTTCCCAAAAAATATATTAAAATACTCTAATACATCCAACATTAAAAGCTTTGCTAAACAAACAAACAAAAAACTTACGGTAATCTCTTCTGGAAGTCCCTTTGACTTCCAAAATGTTCAAAAACCAAGGCACAGCTTCTGATTGGTGCAGGTGCCCCGGAAACAATAGCCAACAACCGAACCGGATGTTCAGCTTCCGAAAAACGTTCGAAAATCAGAACACTTACTTCCAGTTTTTTGACGTTTGAGAACCAAGGCATTTGAGAGCCAAGGCAACACTGTATATTTCTGGCTTTTTAAATGTATTTCCTTTAGTACAGAGCCGATGAGGAAAGCCTACCTTCAGGAGAAAAGAGGGCTAATGGTTATTTTCAAAGAAGTGGGCTAATTCAAGGAGGACAAGACTATCAACATCTATTTTCTCAAATAGTTGGAACGATCCATCCTCATTGTTAATCCGTCAGTTAACTTGTAACGGTAGAGACACGGAGTGAATGATAAACTGAGTGCTAGATTAGTATTCAGTCCCGTCGATGCTTTCTTAAGTATCTAGATCGGGATGCTGTTGGAGGAGAAAGGCACAGTTCTTGAGAATGAACTGTGTCTCAACCAGCAGCACATGCATACTGAACTGAATCTTATGCTGATCTCATGCTCCAGCTCCATTAATTGTGGTGCTTGCGGAAGGTATTTCTCATCCATTATTCAAAAGAGGGAAAATGTTCAGGTCTTTCTTTCAAATAAAAATTAATAATGATTTCCAGAAAATGAAGACAGTAACATGACAGTAATTATTATGTCCGGTATGAATCGTGATGAACACTGGATGCACACATTTGGTACAATGGATAACAAACACAATTTCTAACATTGTTCTTTTGCATCATCTCTTTTCCAGTTATTCTATTTTGCTCCCTGCAACAGAATTTTAACATACACTGAAAGAGCAGACCAAACAGTATCAAACTTGTTTTATCACTTTCTTGTATTTTTAATTATGATGGCTGACCTATTCATAGTCTGATCTGCCAAGTGGCAGAGCAGTCCTCTGTGACATTCATGTTTGGTTTAGATCCTGACTTTGCTTCCCATGAATGGAGACTATTTCCATCTGTGAAAGGTTTTTGATCCATTGTATCCTTGTAGTGTAAGGAGGGAAGAAGAGGGAAGAAGAGATATTTGTTGATTCCTTCCTCCATCTGAAGCCCTCTATAACCTCAATATGTCTGCTCCTGAGGTTCAGGAGACCTTTCAGAACAGCATAGGTTCAAGGGGTTGTAGGGGAAAACTGGCAAGCATTTATTTCCTCCTCCCCCCCCCCTTCTGCCACTGAGAGCATCTTGAGCAGAATTTCATTTTAAGGGAGGGAAAGTCTTTGGTGCAACCCAGTGTCTCTGGTCTTGAAATGGATTCATTTCGTCCATTGTGCCCCAATAGTTATTGGCATTGTGATGGAACTAGACATCATAGTGGTGTCAGGGAAAGGTCTGAAGATAAGGACTGGGGAATGCATTCTATGGTCGACCAGCTTCTCTCCGATGGAGAGCTGGATGGGGAAGAGTCAACCACCTTGTCCACAGAGTGTTCAGAAGCAGAGAGAGACAGAAGCTGAACAGCTTAGGGAGGAGTTACCCAGTTTTGAGATAATGTCAAGAGAACCAGAAGGGAGAGGACAGCTAGTTGAGATGTCTCTTGAGAGCGTGGGGGACTCCCCCCCCCCTCACCACAGACTTGGAGGTCCAAACCTATCAGAGAGCAAAGGAGTCAGAAGGTGGAAGGAGCTTCCCGTTGGCGCCCAAAATGTTGCGGAAGTCGGAAGTCGGATTAGAATGACCAACTGCCCTCCTTGCAGAGAGCTGTGTATTTGTGCTCACAACATGATGCTGTAATAAAAGGACTATAAATCTATCAACTGCTCGTTAATTCTTATCTGTGAAGTTACTGAAGGGAGGGGAGGACTCTCCACGCCTGACAAGTGGAAACACAGCTGCCGTTAAAAATGACAGCCCAATTTCTCACACTCACTCTTTCCTCAGTAACAACTAATAAAATATCTCTTGATAAGAGTGCAAGAAGAGCTCTTTTGTATGAGATGCAAACACCCTGTACTCTCAGTGGCCAACCTGATCTCTATGGGAAGACTGTAAGCAGGACCCTGGGTGCAAGAGGCAGAAGATATCTATCATGACCATTAGCCAGTGATAGATGACACAGAGTTAATATTGTATGGTGGTAGTCAGTCCCATGTCTGGCTAATGGTACCCTGACTATTTGCAGTTGAATGTTACAAATCAGCAAGAGTGTGGCCAGTTGCAAAGTTGTCTTCACATTTCTCTGCAAGGTTGCCAATCAGATTCTGCTGCAAATCAGATTGGGTGTTTTGAAGAAGCCTTCAAAATTTAATTTTCCGCTCCGAAGAGATTATCTATCCTACTTATTTCTTCACCACAGGACACTGGAACAAATGACATTTTTATATTCTAGATGGCAGAAGGTGGGTTCAAATATTATTTGGCAAGCATGATAAAAAAAATTGATTTGATTTATGTGGTCCATCCATCTAGGGAGTCAGACACTGGACAAATACTTCAAGATAATGTTTTGAGGTGTCAAATTCAGTGTAAAAGCAAACAGAGAGGTTGCAACTGTTGAATAGGGTAGTTCATCTATGGGAGAAATGTTTCTCCAGATGGTGATATGTTATGATACAAAATGCCCTGACAAATACTGCAAACTGAAAAGAAAAGAAAAGCAGAATGTGGTGGAATTCGGTACGGTATATTCTAACAGAAAACAAAAGCCAATGTAGATTTTTCTTGTAAAAGAAAATATTTAATTGACAGGAAATAACATCTTGTTTTAAGATAAAGTTTAGGGTTGCCATATTTTAAAGAGAAAAAGAAAGAAGACACATTTGCCACCTTCTACTTTTAACTGTAGGGATGCAGGTGGCACTGTGGTTTAAACCACAGAGCCTAGGGCTTGCCGATCAGAAGGTCAGCGGTTCGAATCCCCGTGACAGGGTGATCTCCCGTTGCTTGGTCCCTGCTCCTGCCAACCTAGCAGTTCGAAAGCACGTCAAAGTGCAAGTAGATAAATAGGTACCACTCCGGCGGGAAGGTCAACGGTGTTTCCGTGCGCTGCTCTGGTTTGCCAGAAGCGGCTTAGTCAGGCTGGCCACATGACCCGGAAGCTGTACTCCGGCTCCCTCGGCCAATAAAACGAGATGAGCACTGCGACTCCAGAGTCGGTCATGACTGGACCTAATGGTCACAGGTCCCTTTACCTTTACCTTTTACTTTTAACTATGGATCACTATCTTGACTCTCATTTTACATACCCATGAGAAAGAGAATGTGTCCTGGGGGAAAAGGAAATATGGCAAGCCTAACAATGTTTGACTTTTAAATAACTGGGTCAACTGTTAGAATGTATTGGCTGAGTATTTAAAAGCTTTTTTGTTTTTTAAAACTTTTCTGGAATGAGTAAGAGAGAGGGTTTTTTCCTTTCCTTTTCAATATGTGTGGATCTCAGGAATAAAGGGGAAAGATAGCAAGTGCCTACCTATTTATTCTTCCTTGTTGCTAATAGCATGAATTGGGGTTTGTTTATGAAACGTTCATATCCCTATGGAGAGCTCAGGAAAAAAGCCAGCAATCATCAAGTGCTATAGGGCTATAAACTGTCTCAAGCTTTGTGCAAGCCTAACTATAATCTAAAATAAATTTCCCATGACCAGTAAGTGCTGTCTCCAAATTGTGCCTGTATCCAAATGAGCCAGCAAAACTAATAAGCCAAAATATAGCTATTTTTGTTTCTGTTAGAATAATGAATGATGCCCATACTGTGTTTATATCTTGTGCTTCTCCCGTGTATAAAATCAGGGATGAATTAAAGCCTCAAGATAAATATTTTATCGATCGGATAACCAAGCTTTGCAAATGTTGTTTCTGCTATAATCCGGCTACATTATCACATGTGTAATTTGAGAACTGAAGATCCAGAAATACTCAATTCCTTCCCTTTTGTAAAATTTTCTGTGCTCACCCCTTTTTTTTCATCCTCTCACTTTCACATCTCCCGCATGTATCTCTCTTTTATGCACACGGGTCAGATTTAGGTTTGTTGAGGCCTTAAGCTACTGAAGGTAATGGGGCCCTTTACTGTATATGTCCAGCTGTCCTTTATCAACAACAAATTGTCACTTTTTTGTGTTAAATATATGTTATATGGTAATTTATGGACCTAATAGGTATCTAAAGCCATTTGCACATGTTGCCATGCAACCAGTCCATGCAGAATGTAGGCGCCCTATATATAGAAATGAGCAAACCAGTGATATTTTAGGGAGCAGGCTAGCAGGAGGGGCCCATTACTTACATCATAGGAGCCTACACCACATAAAACACTGTTGCTGTATGTAGGTTTTATTTTATTTGTTTTTTTATATTATATTTTGGAAATGTACATCCAGGTTTTTTCCCCTTTAATTTTTTGGGGGGCCTCCGAGAGAGTGGGGCCCTAAGCTATAGCTTGTCTTGCTTATACGTAAATCTGGCACGGTGCACACCCTTTACACATTAAGTCAAGCAATTTCAGTGTGATGTTGCAGGCTACTCCCTTCTTTGCAAACCTTCCTCAAACAACTCCATCTGGTTTCTAAATCTGATGTGTTGGCAGATTTCTCTAAAAATGTATGAGCGACAGCAATGTTTGCAAACATTCCATAGCACCTCAGCAGCTGAGCCAGTGGCTAGGGAGGGTTCACTGCAAAAGACAGAAGAGATAGCGCTGATAAAGCGTGTTCTCCCTAAAATGAGAGTGCAGGTTGCAGTGTGGGCCGCCAGGCCAGCCCTCTGTTGCCAGGCAGGTTAATGGCTATTGCCTGGGCAACGATTGGCTGACCGGGTTGCTGGGGCAAATTGCATGTTGCAGATTGGTGAGTGGGACCATAGTCTTTAAATATTGGGGCTCTCTGGCTTTTGCTTTCTCTTTAGCAGAGTGCATCGGATCACCCGCCCACCCGCCCTGTGTTCCGGTTGACCTTGCTTTGCCTGTCATGGGGTCGTCTGTCTTGGGGCAGGGGCCTAGTAGGAATTTTGCCATTTGGCTGATTGGCTGGTGCCACTTGGTTTTTGCCTACTACTTAGCAATTCGTCACAACTTGTAAGGTTGCAGTTAGGCATTGGTTATAAAAAGCTGGTGGTGGCGGGGTCAGGATAGGCTGTGCCTGCCCCTCCAATGGTGCTGGAAGGGAATTCCGTTAAAGGAATCCTGGGGCTTGCCACGATTTCGTCCAATCCCTGAAATGGGACCAGGGCCGGCAAGCCTTGGGGAGCTGGTTGGGTGAGCGGTGAGGGACTGACGCTCAGCTCAACTGATCCCCAACATTGTCTTTCCCTTCACTGGCTTCCGATGCAGTTCAGAATGTCAGTTCTGTCCCAGGCGGGGGAACAGATAGTCATAACCAATGTCTAAGCAACCGCTCACAGATTTTGTATTTTAATAAAGTTGTGGCCAAAATAGTGCCCCAAAAAACCTTAAACTTAAATTATGTATGAATTATTTTGAGGGGTGGCTTGGGGACCTACACACGCAACCAATCGATATAGAAGCTTCCAAGAATGCAGACTGTATTTAGTTCAATTCACTTCTCTTATATATTTATTTGACTTTTGAACTAAGTTCTTCTGCATATCTACATAGTACATAATTATTTATTTATTTATTTTGCAAAACAGTTTACATAAAACAGCACAGACCAAAAAAAAAAGAACAGTACATCAATAACAACCACACACACACACTAACAACAAATCTTCTAACTTCACACACATTTTTTACTTCCGATTCACCTTATTGTGCTTTCTACATATTCTTATAACTTCCTGTTATATCTACTGCATATCACAAAGAATTTTTAAGTTTCTAACATTCCTTGTTATTCAAGATTTGATCTAAACCTGTCAGGAGATCTGCATTTTCACAATACTGTTTTATATATTCTTTAAATATTATCCATTCTTTGTTCACTTTCTGATTATGTTTCCTCTTACTCTCCCAGTCATTTTTGCAAGTACCAAGAACAGTGGTACCTCAGGTTAGACGCTTCAGGTTACAGATGCCTCAGGTTACAGACTCCGCTAACCCAGAAATAGTACCTCGGGTTAAGAACTTTGGTTCAGGATGAGAACAGAAATCATGCACCAGCGGCGTGGCAGCAGCAGGAGGCCCCATTAGATAAAGTGGTACCTCAGGTTAAGAATAGTTTCAGGTTAAGAACGGACCTCCGGAACGAATTAAGTTCTTAACCTGAGGTACACTGTACATAGTACATATTTTAATTTGATTCATCTGTGGCAGACCCCGATTTGTGGAATCTCCTCTATATGAAAGTGGATCTAGCCAGAGGTGTAGCATGGAGGGGCTGTTACCCTGGGCACAGTTTTTTTTTGGGGGGGGCACATTCCTCACAACGCCCTGCCAGCCTGCAGGGTGAGTGAGGGGAAGTCCCTAAGTCACCAAGGGTTTGAGACTCATTAACTACCTTAACTTGGTTTAGCTGGCCAGTCAAAGCTGTTTCCCAGGGTGTGGCTACTGTTGAATGCTGACAGCTTCTAGGAGCCACAAATGAGAGCTGAGCACAAGGTGAGGCACTCAGTATTGCCCCTCCCCTAACTCCTAAAAACATTGTGTGTGCGTGTGCGCGCCACAATATTGCATAAAATGAGCAAAACTGCAGAGAAACAAGTAATTTTCAGCAGTACAGATGGGTACGGCACTGCCATTCCAAATGAGCATCCATCTTTCCTTTCATACTAGATGGATTCTACAACATGAGGCTTTTTGTAAAAGCTGCATTCTGCAGCACTCTGGAAAATCTTTGCTTAGGTGCATCCCTTGCTAATTTGCCGTTAGTGCAGATAAAAGAAAGAAATGAATAGTATACGGCAGTAACATCTAGCTCTCTTCATTCTCCATCTATGGTTCTTTAGGCTTGGGGAAATTACACTTTACAGTAGTTATCTTGTGACTCCATCTGCTTCTAGTGTAGTGATGTAGCTTGAATTGCTGCTTTTTTAAAGGTTTCTTTACCTGTTCAAACTGAAATGGATATCTTGCCAGAGTAAATGAGTCAATTCTGTACTGGACAGTCTTCAAGTCAGCCAAAAATGCCTCTCTGATGATGACGATTTGTAAGCGCTATCCTGAAGATTTTTGTTCATTTTTCTCTGCAAAGGGTAGGCAACTGGTTGCTCCAATCCTTAATTTTTTGCAGGTGAAGGTTGTTCCCTCCATGCTATAGGGCAGGGACATCCAACTCCCAAGAGACTGCAATCTACTCACGGGAAAAAGAACTGGCAAGGGGGGAGGGGCAGACTGAAGACCGAAGTTGTTGAGCTTTTTTTTAGAACTTTTAGAAACAGTAAGTGTGCAGAATAATTTTAAATCGCTCACCAACAACACTATGGCTAATGGACAGACGCAGCGCTACAGCAGACAACAATGGAACACACACTAAACTTGATGCAGGGAAAGACAGAAGGGGAGCAGAAACATGGTACTGAACAATGAGAGCCATAAGGTGACTGCGATCGACCGCAGTCATCCAGGGATCGACCTGTCAATCACGGTCAACTTTTTGGACACCCCTGCAATAGATTATTTGTTCAGGTAATCAGTTGCATGTTAAATGTTTTGGGGAGGGTAAGTTCATGAAGCTGCAATGCAGGATGAATCACCTGCTCAATCAGGACTATCAAAGACTCTTCAGGTTCAAGAAAGTTTCAGTGGGACGTGCTATGACAAATCATGCGTATTGTACAGAAACCCAAAGTTCACTTTCTCAGGATTGCAGAAATAAATTGGAAGGGGGAAAGCAGAGGAAGGGATTTCCGAAATCAGAGTGCTGTTGTAGGGATGACAGGTGATCTGGTCCCCTCCCAATATTTCAGACAGTCAATGTGCGGTCAATGGACTAGGGACCCCTGCTATAGGGTGTAGAGCTTTAGAGTCTCAGCTGATCATTAGTTCAGAAATTGATGAGGGTTCAAAATTTCTCTCTAAATAAATAATTGGCCTTGCTTGCTATTATTCCTACTGCATATGTCTGTGCAGAAGTATGTTGGTCTTCTGTCCAAATTAGAATACACTGCTTTTTTCTGGGGGGACGCAGGGGAATGCATACCCCTAAACATTTTGTGAATCTTTGTACTTTTGTCCATTTACTGTATTTATTCTTCCCGATTTGAACTATAAAATTTTATTGAGTCAAAATGATAGTACCCCTAAGCATGTTTTTAAGAGAGAGAAAAGGCACTGAGAATAATAATAATAATAATAATAATAATAATAATAATAATAATAATAATAATAATTTATTATTTATACCCCGCCCATCTGGCTGGGCCTCCCCAGCCACTCTGGGCGGCTTCCAAAAGAATATTAAAATACTATGATACATCAAACATTAAAAGCTTCCCTAAACAGGGCTGCCTTCAGATGTCTTCTAAAAGTCTGGTAGTTGTTGTTCTCTTTGACATCTGGTGGGAGGGCGTTCCACAGGGAGGGCGCCACTACCGAGAAGGCCCTCTGCCTGGTTCCCTGTAACTTGGCTTCTCGCAGTGAGAGAACCGCCAGAAGGCCCCCGGTGCTGGACCTCAGTGTCCGGGTAGAACGATGGAGGTGGAGACGCTCCTTCAGGTATACTGGACCGAGGCCGTTTAGGGCTTTAAAGGTCAGCACCAACACTTTGAATTGTGCTCGGAAACGTACTGGGAGCCAATGTAGGTCTTTCAAGACCGGTGTTATATGGTCTCGGCGGCCGTTCCCAGTCACCAGTCTGGCTGCTGCATTCTGGATTAGTTGTAGTTTCCGGGTCACCTTCAAAGGTAGCCCCACGTAGAGCGCATTGCAGTAGTCCAAGCGGGAGATAACCAGAGCATGCACCACTCTGGCGAGGCAGTCCGCGGGCAGATAGGGTCTCAGCCTACGTACCAGATGGAGCTGGTACACAGCTGCCCTGGACACGGATTTAACCTGTGCCTCCATGGACAGCTGTGAGTCCAAAATGACTCCCAGGCTGCGCACCTGGTCCTTCAGGGGCACGGTTACCCCATTCAGGACCAGGGAATCCCCCACACCTGCCCACCTCCTGTCCCCCAGAAACAGTACTTCTGTCTTGTCAGGATTCAATCTCAATCTGTTTGCCGCCATCCATCCTCCAACCGCCTCCAGACACTCACACAGGACGGTCACCGCCTTCACTGGTTCTGATTTGAAAGAAAGGTAGAGCTGGGTATCATCTGCATACTGATGAACACCCAGCCCAAACCCCCTGATGATCTCTCCCAGCGGCTGCATGTAGATGTTGAAAAGCATGGGGGAGAGGATGGAACCCTGAGGCACCCCACAAGTGAGAGCCCAGGGGTCTGAACACTCATCCCCCACCACCACTTTCTGAACACGGCCCAGGAGGAAGGAGCGGAACCACTGTATAACAGTGCCCCCAGCTCCCAGCCCCCCAAGACGGCCCAGAAGGATGTTATGGTCGATGGTATCAAACGTCGCTGAGAGATCCAGCAGAATACAATTCCAGTTCTTAAAATGACATAATGGAATGCTAACTCTGTCATCTTCATGTTTGGTTCCTATAGCTTATGGCTCACTTTTCCATAGCAAGTCACTGATTTATATACACCTGTTAGAGAATGTGATAGTAGCTGACTGTGATCCAATCAATGTCTTAATCGCAGTCAAAATTTCCTGTGTATGAGACACTTCTGTGACCAACATGTTAAATATCCATTCTACAAGATTTCCTAGGTTGTACCCACCTATTAGGACAGCCCATCAGAAAGCTATCTAGTCAATTATTTTGGCTGTACATAGAATTGCTCTTACAAAATAAAGCCTTAATGTTATGCCCTCTGCTTTTCTGGGTGACTGTTATTAAAAAAAACCCATAAAAACCTAGCTTTGCAACAGCATTTCTGTGTGTTTAGTAAAACAGCTATAGAGAATATTGTCCACATTATTAACCAGTGTCCTTTATATAAAAATCCTCATGAAAATACCTACTTGAGTTTAGCACAAGAATGATTTTGTTTAAACGGAATGAGTTTTGTGTGCTTTTTGCTATTAGACAAGGAGAATTATGTCACCTGCATGTTTCTCTATTTGCACAGGCAGCTAGAAAGTTAAGAGCCAAATTTGTAGCTCAGCTCTGATGGTCTTCTACCTTTGTCATGGCTTATAGCTAAGAAAATAAATTTGCAGCTACCACTACTCTTGTTTGGCTCACTGGGGAGGGGTGTGTGAGTGTGCATTGAAACCAGCCTATTCTGTACAAAGGCAACCTGCATATTCATTGCTGCATCCATTCTCACCTCTTTCCCTGCCCACCACTGTTATGCACAGACACACACACACACACACACACAAAAGTTTTCCAGAAGGGAATGTGGGCCTTTGGCTGAAAAATGCTCCCTATACCTGCCTTATGTACATTAAAACAACACCTTAAAATAATTATCAATATTTATTGTCGGTGATAGCACCTTTCCAACAGGATTTAGGAGTTGGCCACACAGTCTTTGTGACATGCTGGTGGGGTGGATGCGCATATCTGAAGGAGCGTCTCCACCCCCATCGTTCTACCCGGACACTGAGGGCCAGTGTCGAGGGCCTTCTGGCGGTTCCCTCACTGTGAGAAGCCAAGTTACAGGGAACCAGGCAGAGGGCCTTCTCGGTAGTGGCACCCGCCCTGTGGAACACTCTCCCACCAGATGTCAAAGAGAACAACAACTACCAGACTTTTAGAAGACATCTGAAGGCAGCCCTGTTTAAGGAAGCTTTTAATGTTTCCCGGACTACTGTATTTTAATATTTTGTTGGAAGCCACCCAGAGTGGCTGGGGAAGCCCAGCCAGATGGGCAGGGTATATATAATAAATTTGTTATGTACTGAAGTTCTCACCCTGGGCCAGCAGGGGGATACTGTAGATAGTTTTCACTCAGGTCCACATATGCAAATAAGGAATTGAAAGTGACGTTCGGTGATTGGATAGTTACAGAAAGTGGTTAATGTTGCGTTGTAGTGGAGCTCTATATAAGCAGGCTGGCTGAACCCCTCAGTTTAGTTCTGTTCTGGCCTGTGAATAAACAAGAACTGTTTGAAGAATCGCTGTGTCGTCTGATATATTCACCCACAACTTAACAAAATTATTATTATTATTATTATTATTATTATTATTAGGCATGGAGGGAGACTTGCATAGGATGCAACAGGGCGGACAAGCATCCTTCCAATGGGTCCAGTCGCATGACTGTTGCACCCTCCTGATGCTGCCCTGCCAGCATGGGCTGGAAGAGCCACATGAGGACACAGCATGGCAGACATGTGCCCTTCCAATCAGTCTGAGTGGAAGCATGCATGCCTGCTGTGGCCTCCTCATGCTCTGCCAGCCCCATGCTGCTTGGCGAGGCTGGGATGTGGGATTGGATTCACAATGCAGCTTGGGGCTGGCAGGTGTGGTGTGAGGAACAAAATGTGCCCTTGGAAAAACTGTGCCCGGGGCAACAGCCCTCCTCATCTTGCCCATTCTACACCTCAGCATTTTGATGTTGTGGAGCATGAGCAACCCACTCTGTCCCAAAGAGTTTAATATTCAGCCACATTTTGCTTCTTGTTCCCCCCCCCCCCAAGTCGGAGTGCTGAAATAAAACATCTAAACCAACTTGGGGTTGGGGACATCAATTGTAAGGAAGCTTGTGATCTAGGAAGTGAATTGCGCATTAGAAGTATTCTAAACCATGCAGGGAGAAAAGGAAAGACCTCTGACACACAGATTATAGGCAATAACTAAAGGCTACAGGAACTCTTGGAATGTTCAGCATAATGCCAACAAACTGTGACTTCAAACATGTTCCTTTGACATGCAGAAAGCTAATTTCTCTTTCTTAAAAAATAAAATAAAATCCTCATTTCTTTTCTATAACAAACAGCAAGCAAAAAGATCATGTTCTTCAGTTTTGCATAGGTGGAAAGTGCAATAATGATGGCCTGAGCCTAAGAGGATTATACCTGCATAAAAATCCATGGAGATTCTCTTATTTTGAACAGCTGGCTTCTTTTCTGTTTGCCAGGAAGAATAGTCAAGACCACCAAATGTAGATAAACAGATTATATTGATTAAGTATAACAACTTGAGGATCAGCAAAACAAATTAACTAGTCAGATTCAACCAATGTAACCAAATCCAATTTAGTTTGGGCAGGTGTTGATAATACATGGGGTAATTTATATCCTAGTCATTTGGGCAAGTTAACAGCCACACACTGTCTGCATGCAACAGGGTTTCCTAAAATTCCCTCAACCCCTCTGCATACACATTGGGTGTAAGTGTCCAACAGATACGCTGTGGCCCCTTTAGCCAACGTTCATCCCAATGTGTCCATCAGGCTAAAGGGCACTCCCAGTTCCTGCAGACCATGACTGAAGACAGTGACTAAGGGATGCCCACAATTCAACACTGCTTCAGGTAAGGGTTCCAGTCTTCCTGCAATCTTCTCACCTCCCTAGACTACATGCTGGTTAGCTAGAATGAAGGAACAGCACTCAGACGGACAAACATCACCCAAATGTGTGCAGTAGGAGAAAAGATCCAACACCAAGTGGGGTCTCCCAAAAGAATTCCTACTCAGCCCCTAGAAAACTGACAACTAGCTTGTAGGCCCTTACTGTGAAAGAGTTTGGAGCCAAATAAAGGGGTAGAGTGGGCTTAAATAGCCTGTCACCACATCTCCTCCTTGGACAAAATCACCCTCAGGCCATAATGTTCTCTCCTAGGGAGATACCATCTTTCCTCAACTTCCAAGGAAGAAGAGGTGTGTGAAATTCATCTATCCCCCTCCCCCATAAACGGAGAGGATGGCATTGTTGCAATCACACGTATTTTCTCATTGTAATACATCGTGCTGCACCAGACTGAGAGCTCACCGAGAGTATAGTCCCCGGAAATGATTGCACTGGGACCACCAGCTCTAATGATGGGCCCTATGAATTTGAAAACTGACCATGCAATTCTGCACACATCTACTCAGAAGTCAATTGCACTCAGGGGTGCCAACTTTAATGAAATATTGGGGGGGGGGGAGTAAGTCCCACCATCTTAAAAAGTAGAGACATCACCTTGCCAACAAAGGTCCGTACAGTAAAAGCTATGGTTTTCCCAGTAGTGATGTATGGAAGTGAGAGCTGGACCATCAAGAAGGCTGATCGCCGAAGAATTGATGCTTTTGAATTATGGCGCTGGAGGAGACTCTTGAGAGTCCCATGGACTGCAAGAAAATCAAACCTATCCATTCTGAAGGAAATCAGCCCTGAGTGCTCACTGGAAGGAAAGATCCTGAAGCTGAGGCTCCAATACTTTGGCCACGTCATGAGAAGAGAAGACTACCTGGAAAAGAATCTGATGTTGGGAAAGATGGAGGGCACAAGGAGAAGGGGACGACAGAGGACGAGATGGTTGGATAGTGTTCTTGAAGCTACCAGCATGAGTTTGACCAAATTGAGGGGGGCAGTGGAAGACAGGAGTGCCTGGTGTGCTCTGGTCCATGGGGCCACGAAGAGTCGGACATGACTAAATGACTAAACAACAACAACAAGTCCCACCACAGATAATCAATCACAAGACACACCCCATTTGAATGGCAATGCCCATAATATTAGTGGGGGGCAGGCCTATTTTGTTGAGGGGTTGAAGAGACCTCGGGCCTAGGAGTTGGCTCCTATGATTGAACTGAGTTCAATGGGTGTTACTTTCAATTAAGTGTGTCCAGGATTGCATCCTAAGGCTGCAGTGCAATGTACACTCACTTGGGAGAGTTAAGACCCAGGAATGCACTGTACTGCATTCCTCTCTCTGAGACAATGGTGGAATGTACACACTTATAGCTACTTAATGTGTGCTCTTTAAGCAAAGCAAGCACTTGCACTGCACTTCATACCTGCAACATAAAGCGAATAGGGTTTCACCCTTATTGATTTCTACAGGATTAGGTACACTTAACTATGGATGGGCCATAATGCACAAAGCAGCACAAATTATTTGCAAGGTGATGCACTGTTCCTTGACCTGTGCATTGAAGCCCCCTTCATAATGTTTGCATGCAAAGAGGCATCGTGGGATTAAAGGGACAGTGGGAGCACACCTCTGGCAACATCCTTGAGGTCATGTGGTTTTCTTCACCTCCAGCATCCATGCATAAGGTGTTCCTGTTTGAGCTGCAGTGGCCTCCAGGAGATGGAACCTTGATTATCCAGGGTCCCAACTCCAGGGTATGCATGCAGAGGTTCATGCACATATTCTCCAGTTATAGCCTCCATGCCTAATGTGTGGACAAAGGGTGGAACAAAGGTAAGACAGAGAACACAATGCCTTCAACCACATGAAGGGGGATACATAGCTTAGCAGAGTGACATGGTAATATTAATTGGGCTATGGTCTATGGCAGAACTAAGTGCCTCATAAGCTTCTTGGGGCTTCCTAGGATTTTATGCCTGGCTCCTGAATTGCAAAATGAATGAATAAATAGAAATCATTCTGTTTACTCTGGGGAATAGCTGTCCATTACAGGAAATGTTTGTAAGAGTGCCCTGGCGTATTATCTTTTAAAGCTAAAGTGATTCATCCAGGAGTATGCAGAAGTGATAATTGTGCCCTTCTCTCCAAACCATTTTATATTACAAAGCACAGTGTAGTGCGGGAAAATTCTGCAAGTGAATAATTAATTAGTTGGCATACTTTGCTCTGTTCCCTTCAATTTTATATTTTATACACCTTCCTGACCAGCGTAACTTATCTCAGTTTATTAAGCTGAGAAATGCACAAGCGTTATGCCTTGTGCAACCATTTCACTTCTCATTTCTTGGCGTGCTGCAGCTGAAGATTTATAGGGCTAATTAACCATGGTTTCTCATTACACTCAAATGGGGAAACTATGGTTATGAGAATTGGGGCAAACCAGGGTCTGAAAACACAGTGTAAAGAGTTTCAGCTACATGGGACATTCTGAAACTCATTCTCAGAAAGTCCCAAGTGAGTGATGTAACAGGCCCTATACAATACAATAGGTTGGTTTCCTATTAATTTAGGTGGATTGGTTCCTTTTTCTGCTAAATTGCAAATCAATCAATCAATCAATCAATAAGGCTGTGCTCAATGACTTTTAAATGGTCATGTGACTGAATGGATAATTTTGATTGGATGGCTTCCAGGTTTTGAGCTTTTTTTGAAGTTTAGATATTTTGCCAAGGAACAGAAGATATTAAAAAATAAGTTAGGTTTGGTAGGGGAAGAGGTGCTCATTTTTTATTTCAATCCTGACTGTTTGCCTATACTTTCCAGAATTTTAGAATATATTTTTTCCTGTTGGGTGCCCACCATTTCCTTGAGTTATTTCTACCTTGGTAAAAATAGTTTCTCATTCTGGATTTCTGGCAAGGTGTGGGTGGGGAACTAGCATACAAACATTTGCAAAAACCAATGGTATTCATCAGCTCAGCCAGAACATCAATCAAGGCAGGCATTTGTAAAAATAATATAGCTATGCATATATGCTCTTGTAATTGATTTATATGCTTCCATCTCACATGGCTCTCTACACTTGTATTTCCACTGCACTTACCTGCTGGTCTCTCACAGATGAATCGTGACTATGTCTGTTTTGACAAATGTAGTTGTGGCATATTAAAGTAGATTTTGGAATATAAATACAGTAACTTGGCTCAGGCGGGCCCCTTCGCCTCTAAGAGTAGCTTGCCACCAACAATGAATCACTAGCTGGTTGTCTGTGGGTTCTGCTGAGTCTTTAAAATTGTGTGTCGCAAAAAGGTGATGATTTGGTCCCTCAGCACAAGCCCGCTCACACTTTCAGGTGAGGCGGCATTGCGGGATGGCAGGGACTCCTCACATGGGCTTAGTTTTACTTAATTGAAGGTTACAGCTTCTTCCTTAAACATTCAAACAAACTGTGTCTTTCTCTCTTTCCAGTCCTCACTCTCAGCCTTCTGTACGTGACCCAGCCAGACCATGCCGCTCCTTCTGAGAGGTTTCCACTTTCTCCTTCTGGCAGACTTCTCCCTACTGCTTCTTTGGGAGAACATCAACTTCTGTACTTCTTTCTGCCACTTACACTCACAGAGAATCATTAGCTCAGATCTCCTCTATTGTTTAGAGAGAGATGTTAGTTTCTGTTTGCCACTGAGCAGCTGCTTGGAGTCACAGGACTCTGTTTACATTCCAGAGACCTTCCAGTCTCACGGGAAAGGGAGACAGGATGTGGCGTTAGTGGTTTCCTGTTTCCTTTGTTCCTTTGTTCAGTTGCTCTCTGCTTTCATAGAGAGAGGGTGTATTTTTCTTTGCTCTCTGCGTAGCTTAGAAATAAAGCATAGTGTGTAGCCAAACCTCTCGTCTCTTCCCTGTGCTGGATACTCTGCTGGAGAATGTGCCTTGGAGCCTCATCAAAGGCTCAAGGTTGTTAATTATTCGTTGGAAGCGATTCCGGAGACTCGGGCTGGAAAATGGAGCTTTATCAGCTTGGCCGAGTGGAGATTCCAACAAGAGAGTTATCTAACACTTTCTCTTCTTCAGTGTTCGTGGAGATGCAGCCATTGCAGTGAAGTCCCTCATGCACAAAACAATATGGAGAATGTAATGAGATGCCTCTCATGTGATCCAAATTAACCAATCACATGAGAGATACTGGGGAAGATTCCAGAATTAAACACAGTAATGCATTTGAACATTCCCAGTTTCAGTAAATGAAGTCACTACACTTAACTGGCTGATGGTCAGAGATTGGTAGGAATTAGAGTCTAATGGCATTTAGCGGACCACCAGGTTGAGGAAGGCTGGACTAATTTGACAGACACTTGGGCAAAGGCATTTTAAAGGTAAAGGTACCCCTGCCCGTACGGGCCAGTTGTGTCCGACTCTAGGATTGTGCGCCCATCTCACTTAAGAGGCCGGGGGCCAGCGCTGTCCGGAGACACTTCCAGGTCACGTGGCCAGCGTGATGAAGCTGCTCTGGTGAGCCAGCACCAGCGCAGCACATGGAAACGCCGTTTACCTTCCCGCTATAAAGCGGTACCTATTTATCTACTTGCACTTAATAGTGCTTTCGAACTGCTAGGTGGGCAGGAGGTGGGACCGAACGACGGGAGCTCACCCTGCCACAGGGATTCGAACCACCGACCATACGATCGGCAAGTCCTAGGCACTGAGGTTTTACCCACAGCGCCACCCGCGTCCCTAAAGGCATTTTAAGTGGAGATAAAACCATGCTCCAGCCCTGAATTAGATCTCTTTCCCACAAACAACCAAGCACTGGAGATGCACTGAGTATGAACAGCCAGAAGGCATGCTAAAGCATGCAAAGATGCTCTCTCGATCCCCTTGCCAATCAACGTCATGCTGTTTTACTCTCCCCCTGCAACTGATCTTACAAGCAAAGGGGTCAGGCAGGTGAAGTTTGAGCAGCTCCTGTCAGCTATCCTGGACTCCCCCCTTTAAGAGTTGCAACTCCCCACATGATTTATCATGCTTGAATAGGGCCCTAAATATTCCACACTATTAAGGAGGCAAATGATAATAGGCTAGTCATTGGCGGTGAATGTCAAGCCGAGTGGAGCGTGGCTGTCAGTGATGTCAATCTACCCCCTCACCACATGCTCCCTGCTTTGCCATTAAGCTGGGATTCCCTGCCTTGACATGTCAATTCAGACTGCATTAATAGCAGTGTTGGAGCTCCCTTAAATTGCCTGCCCCGGCACCAAGCAGATAAATTCCAAGGGCAAAATAACCTGCCACTGGACCAATTCTCTGAGTCTGAAAGATAACCACTATCATAGGGATGAAAACAGGGTATAAAAACAGTTTAACACTCTCGGGAAACTGCACCTGTTTTCTCCCTTTTTAGCCTTGAGGTAGCCATATATTTGCATGTGTGTATTGTGCTTAGACTACCAGCAACTTTTACCCTTTCAAACTAGTTCTATCAGTAATATGGTAGCAGATGATGTATTTTCTTCCACAATTCATTCAGCCTGCTTCCACTGAAACAGCATTCCACAACTTAGGGCCTTTAGATCAGGGGTCAGCAACCTTTTTCAGCCGTGGGCCGGTCTACTGTCCCTCAGACCATGTGGGGAGCCGGACTATATTTTGAAAAAAATAATAATGAATGAATTCCTATGCTCCACAAATAACCCAGAGATGCATTTTAAATACAGTGGTACCTTGGGTTAGAAACTTAATTTGTTCTGGAGGTCCGTTCTTAACCTGAAACTGTTCTTAACCTGAGGTACCACTTTAGCTAATGGGGCCTCCCGCTGTCGCCGTGCAATTTTTGTTCTCATCCTGAAGCAAAGTTCTTAACCTGTGGTACTATTTCTGGATTAGCAGAGTCTGTAACCTGAAGTGTCTGTAACCCTAGGTACCACTGTAAAAGGACACATTCTACTCATGTAAAAACACCAGGCAGGCCCCACAAATAACCCAGAGATAAATTTTAAATAAAAGGACACATTCTATTCATGTAAAAGCATGCTGATTCACGGACTGTCCGTGGGCCAGATTGAGAAGGCGATTGGGCTGCATCTAGCCCCCCCCCCCGGGCCTTAGGTTGCCTGCCCCTGTTTTAGATAGCTGGTACTGCAACTCCCATCCTCCCTGGCTATGGGGCCATGTGGCTGGGAGGGTACCAGGTTAGATAGGGCTGCATTAAATGCACCAGAAAATGTCAGTTGCATATCACCAATTCAGATGAATGAGCAGTCTAGGCGAGTTATTGTCCCACTAAGTTCAGTCTGCCAACCCACACCTGCTTGCCTTCCCTCTCCCTCCTAAACAGTGCTGCCCTTAAGAACTCTCCATTTCAGATTTAACACCAGTTCCCCATATCTCAGCCCTGTAGAGCATTTGATTTTAGAGATAAAGATCACAATAGCTGGGTTGATTAACTGCCCGCCCTTTGAATGGAAGAACATATATAGCTGCCCAGTAGAACCACCAGATATTAGCTTGCTTCCAGATGGGGTTTCCATGATGACTTTCCATAATCCTAGATATTTAAATCTAGGTACTTCCTCTAGGGTGTGACCATCTAGAGTCCAACTCGACTTGGTAGTCCTCTTGCCAAATACAGTGACCTTGGTTTCCTTGAAGAACTCAACCAGGAAGAGGAAATAGTTGATTGTGCCCATCACTGGCTTTTCATACCCTCCTTCCACCCTACTAGCTTCAATGGGCACCGACCATCACTGTCAGTAAACCATTTTAGTTTGGACTAATAACAGAACTGATTGATATCATTTATTATTATTATTAAGCAGCAAAACATCAACATCACAGGAAGGCACAAGACATGTGAATGGTGGCCTGGAAGGCACAAATTCACAGCTCCAGGCCAATACCATTTGTTTGGAGGGAGGAATTTTGGTTGGTTTGCATATGTTACATATTTTGTGTTCTCATTTTGTGTTTTTATGTCATGAACCATCCTGTGATCAGCAGGTGAAGGGTGGTATACAAGATAAGGAATTAAATAAATGCCTCAATTTGTCTAAGAGGTCGTTCATAAAATAGAGGAAAAATAGCATGTCAGAACTGGCTTTCATTGTTCAGCAGATAACAAACATAAGGAGCTGCTCTCCCTCCTCAGACATGCTTCAGGTGCATTTCCTATAGCTTGGATGCGTGTTATATCTTGCGTGTTATATCTGCCTATTTGCTTTTCATGATTCCCCTATTTGAAGAAGGAAATGTGCGAGCTCCAAATCTTGGCAGACCCCCCATCACACCAGAAGAAGGAAAAATGGTTTATGTGCTGTGTGTCCTGAGAAGCAAAAGTTGCCTGCAAATAGTCTTTAAACAGAAGCCGCTGGCAAAATGATACTTTTTAAAAGGGGTGTGTGTGAATTCTAGATTCTATTCTGAGGATTAGCACTACAGCTTGGTAGTGAAAAAAAGATATGTGCCATTGGTGTATATAGATATGTTTTAAGGTGCATGCTTCCAAGTAGTACTTTTTTCTGAGGCAGTGGGAAATTGATTTTGAATCTGCTCCAGGGAAGCCAGATGGCATCGCAGCATGAATCCTGTGCCTTAGTAGAAGACTATGGTACAATCCCAAATTGTTGACATCTTCTGTGAAGGGGGTGTTAAAACTGGGTCAGTATAAGATGCTGCTACATTTTCTTTTTAATGGGTCTCCTCTCACATTGTGCTTTAAAGGACGGCCTGAACTTATCCTTGCACTCCCGTCATTATTACAAAGAGTGTTTTCTGAACCTTTGATAGACACTTCTTGCCCACAGCCATGAGAGCTAACAACCTGAACCCGAGGTTTTCATGGTTCTTGACTGTGTACATCAATATGCTGAAAACTTAGTTTTGTATATAAAGGTGGTGGAACTAGTACAATCAATATAACAGTGCTTGCCATTTTTAGGGAAAACATGGGTAGGGCATAGGTTGTTTTGGAAGATCCGGATATCTGCAACTGGGGTATTGCCAGCCATTCCTGAAATCATTGCTGTCCATTGTAATTTGCTGTTTTAATTGATGCATTAAAGTGAGATTTAATTAAGTTTACACGGCATGCACTGAACAACAATTAGGAAGTGAGAATCAAGTTTGAATGAGAAAAACCCAGGAGGTTCTTGATGTACTGTTTTCACATTTTAGAATGCAATGCATTGGAATGCTGTGCAGATGACAGAATTGGCCTGGTTTCAAAGTACAAACCATTAGTGCAATTATGGGATAGATGAGACTGGAGACATCTAGACCTCTCTCTTGGATGTGCTTGGGACTTTATTATGAATTTAGTTTATGAGCTTAGAATAAGTGCTTGTGGCTTAAGTGCTGTTTTATTTCAAGTATCAAAATCCTGTTTGATGTTTCGCCTGTATGCACTTACTGCCGTTAAGGATCCACTTAGCATACATACAACTTCTTAAAACCATTTTCATTTTTTCTCCCAAATGCAGGTATTTTGGCTTATGGTGTTTGCTATACATTTTATGAATTAATTCAACAGAGCATATTCTGTGCTCCTCCCACTTTAATATTGGAGATATTGCCAGCATCAGGAATTAATAAGCATAAGAAAGCAAATGTAAGGGGAACCTGCTAGCTAGTAGAGCTGTGTGTGCGCCCTTGCCTTGATCCTATCTACAATCTGATCTGGTGATCCACCCTGAGATGATTTGGGGTTGACCCAACCTGACTCAGATCCAGACCCTAAACAGAATGTGGAATTTGCACAGACATGCAATGCAGTGTGGCAGGTGAAGGGGAGAGAAGGAGACGTACCCCTCCTCTCACCTCCCAACCATAGGTTAAGATAGGGTGTGCTGAAAAACTCCAGGCACACCTGGAAGAAGTGGACCATTTGGATCCCTTCCAGTCGGGATTCAGGTCTCATCACGGGACTGAAACTGCCTTGGTCACACTGGTCGATGATCTCCGGCAGCCTAGGGACAAAGGTGAAAGCTGTTTCCTAGTTCTGCTGGATCTCTCAGAGGCTTTTGATACCATCAACCATAACATCCTTCTGGACCATCTAGAGGGGCTGGGAGCTGGGGGCACTGTTATACAGTGGTTCCGCTCCTTCCTTCTGGGCTGTGTTCAGAAAGTGGTGGTGGGGGATGAGTGTTCAGTCCCCTGGGCTCTCACTTGTAAGGTGCCTCAGGGTTCTGTCCTCTCTCCCATGCTTTTCAACATTTACATGCAGCTGCCAGGAGAGATCATCATGGGGTTTGGGCTGGGCGTTCATCAATATGCGGATGATACCCAGCTCTACCTCTTTCAAATCAGAACGAGTGAAGGCGGTGAAGGTCCTGTGTGAGTGTCTGGAGGCAGTTAGAGGATGGATGGCGGCTAACAGATTGAGGTTGAATCCTGACAAGAAAGAAGTACTGTTTTGGGGGGACAGGAGGCGGGCAGGTGTGGAGGACTCCCTGGTCCTGAATGGGGTAACTGTGCACCTGAAGGACCAGGTGCGTAGCCTGGGAGTCATTTTGGACTCGCAGCTGTCCATGGAAGCGCAGGTCAATTCTGTGTCCAGGGCAGCTGTTTACCAGCTCCATCTGGTATGCAGGCTGAGACCCTGTCTGCCCACGGACTGTCTTGCCCGAGTGGTGCATGCTCTGATTATCTCTCACTTGGACTGCAGCAATGCGCTCTACGTGGGGCTACCTTTGAAGGTGACCCGGAAACTACAGCTAATCCAGAATGTGGCAGCTAGACTGGTGACAGGGAGCAGCTGCAGAGACCACATAACACCAGTCCTGAAAGACTTACATTGGCTCCCAGTATGTTTCCAAGCACAATTCAAAGTGTTGGTGCTGACCTTTAAAGCCCTAAATGGCCTTGGTTCAGTATACCTGAAGAAGTGTCTCCCCCCCATCAGTCCTGCCCTGTTTAGGGAACCTTTTAATGTTTGACGGACTACTATTTTAATATTTTGTTGGAAGCCACCCAGAGTGGCTGGGAAAACCCAGCCAGATGGGCGGGGTATAAATAATAAATTATTATTATTATTATTATTATTAACACCAATTAAATCTGCAACCGGGGGGGGGGGGGAGTTGTGCATCTTTTCTCTGCCAACTACATGTTTAATCAGGGTTTAATATTCTGGTTAAGCATCCTCACTGACAGTCCATCCTTCTTTTGACAGCCTTGGATTGCCCCAGGTAGGCACAATTCAACCTGGGGAAATCTATGGCTGCCTCAACCCAATCTGCCTGAAACCCAGGTTGACCTGAATTTCATTCAACATTATTTCTAGCCGGATGCAGTGCACAGCCTTACTAACTAAACCTGTCCCTACCAATGGCATGAAGGGCAGCCAGAACCTTTGGTTGCCATGCACTTTTGCATTTAGGTCTTCTTCACTGTGGGTGGTGTGGGGCAGGGACCCCCCTCCTGTATGCTCTTAGTGCATTGAAGAGCTTGTGTGAACCTCCCTACTGTCAAGCCGTAACTGTCTGAAGCCCTCCAGTGTTCCTGTTCCTTCAGATTCCTGCTGCTCAAGATGCTGGGAATTGGGACACAAACAATGTACTCAACCAAGCTACAGCTAATGCCCCCAGCTGGACCAGTGTTTTAGAAAACTTCAACTTCATTCCACAGAATCATCTTAGCACAATCTGTGCATGAGCCATTCTAAGAAAGAAAGAAAGAAAGAAAGAAAGAAAGAAAGAACCTTTTCATGTGCATTGGAAGAAGATTTGTTACAAAAGCAAGTCCATGTGCCATGTTAGAACTGGCCTCCAATTTTACCCCCAAACTATGCAAAAGTCACAATGCTAAAACCATCAACAAAACAGCAATAATAAATGTGTTGCATGCAAATGCACAGAATAGATTACACAGAAAATGATATTGTTCTCATTATTCCTTTTTCTTCATCCCAGGAAGGATGCCCAGGTGCTAGATCTGACTCAGTTAAACCAGGTGAGAATGGCTTTTGTGCCAAAGATTCGCAGGGAATTGTAGTCAGGTTTAGAATTCCCCCTAGAGAATCCTTAGCTCTTCCCTCCTCCTTTAGATTAAGTATGTGATATGGTTATCCCCAACCTCAATTTGAGGTTTTGCTTTAGGAAAATGACATGACTTAAGCATGCGTGTTAATCTCCTTTCCCCTTTCTCTCTCCTATCTGCCCTGATTTCAACTCTGGTTTGGTCTGTCCTGTGGATCTAAGAGCTAAAGTTCACATGACATTAGCCATGCTGCCAAAGGTTGCATGCATTCCTTGTAAAATGTAAATAGCACCTAGCCATCATGTCTGGAACCACAATACACACAGTGACTTTATCATTCCCCCCCTTTTGCTGTGATGAAAATCCCTCATCCCCCCATATCTGATTTCTATTTCATATGTGAGGGAAGTTCTCTTTGGTGCCAGAGGGGGTTGTCACCAGGACCATTGCACAGGAGGAAAGGATTAGTCTTCCTTCCCCACCTCCAAGTTATACAATGGAAAACCAGCAGGTTAAGAAAGGATTTTCATTGGGACCACAATGGAGGCGGAAGAGGTTAAGGCCTTCTTCCTACATACTGTCATTCCAATCTGAATTGGGTGATATTTATACTTATAAAAAGATTCATTCACATGTTTAAATGACTCCTCGCTGTGGTCAGATATGATTAAGAATTAAATTTAAAACTTTGCGATGCATTGCAGGCTAAAGAGTTGGATCAGGCTTATCAAGCTTATCATTACTGAATAAATTGTTCATAGATGTTAGTAAAATATTTTCTTTTTGCTGCCTTTTTAACTGTGTGAGACAGGTTGTGTAGAAATGGGCAAAGGAATTGTTTTAGACATTCATTTGTTCCTTATTAAATAGGCCACAGGAAGCCTTGAAGTTACAGAAAAAGTGTTTTGAATGCTAATTTGACTTTCCTTTCCCATGGCACATTGGAGCTAAGGGTCAAGGCAGGAAAAAATATCTAAACCCAAATATTTTATCATACAAACAGCTGTAAATGGATAATTTATAGCATGTGGTTTGACCCACTCAGCTAATAATGATGATTGCCAAATGATTTAGCTGAAAGAACTCTTCCCATCTGCTCAGTCAACAGATGTGACTTGGGTGTGTTGGCACTTGGACTGAATGAGTAATAGTTAAAAGTTCTCTCATTTGTCCCAATAACAAGAGATGAGCAAGTTGATGACATTGAAAGTGTATCGGAAGGACTCAACCCGTACAGATGTGCTTGGCAGCATTTCACAGAAGTTGGTAAAGATCATGCTATCTGGCCTGCTTGGCTGAAGATGGTGCCAGGTGGGATAAAATCAGAACTCTGGGCTCTTTTCTTTGCAGAACAGCTCAAGGAGGTTGGAATACAGTCAGGCACAGTGCGAAGCTAATTGTGACCATTTTTCAACCACACTGAAAAATGTGAGAAAGGGATAGAGACATTTTTAAGCTTGTCCTTTGTAGATGCGTACACTGATTCCAGCAAGAGCATTTTTGGGACTACAATTCCCATCTCCCTGACCACTGGTCCTGTTAGCTAGGGATGATGGGAGTTGTATTCCCAAAACAGCTGGAGGGCTGAGTTTGGGGATGCCTGATATAGTGTATGTGTTGGGTTTTGTGTCAGCATCAACTGGGTAGGTTCTCTTTCTATTCATTTATTACATTTCCTTGGTAGTGGGATGTATCAGGGGGTAGAATATGGTTGTCTGTGGTTGGCTACAGTGGGGTTTGTTTGCATTTGTGGAGGAAGGGCTTGTTGGGTCAGGTAAACCAGATTGATTTGTACGCTGTTGGTGGATTCTTGTTGTCATCTTGTCAGGCTGTGTATGTGATAAACAGGAACCATACTGGAGTGAAGGCATCCTCTTCTATTTGTCCCCAAGTCAGTTTCAGTTTATTGGTTAGCTTTTCTAGGAAGGCTGTTTCCCATACAATTTGATACCATTGGCTCGTGTTTACTCCTGACAGGTCCCTCCAGTGTCTGGCTATGAGGCTTCTGGCTGCTGAGAGGAGGTGGATTATAAGCTCTCTATGATGTGAGTGGTCATTATGATCTTGGAAGATGTTCAGTAGGGCCAATTCTGCGGTGAGTTCTAATACCTGCTTAGTTATTTTGCATAGCTCTTGTAGGACTGCTGTCCAGAAGAGTTGAATTTTAGGGCATTCCCACCACATGTGGAGGTATGTTGTTTGTGGACTTGACCTGACTTTGACTCACCTTCACCAGATATTGCCTGTTATCCCTGAGAGCCCCCAGCTCTGAAGAAAATGAATAGGAACACAGGAAGCTGCCTTATACTGTGTCAGATCATTGGTGAATCTAGCTTAGTATTGTCTACATTGAGTGGCAACAGCTCTCCAGGATTTCCAGAAAGAGTCTCTCTCAGCCCTACGTATAGATTCCAGGGATTGTTCCTAGGACCTTCTGCTTGCAAGGCAGATTCTCTGCCAATGAACTATGGTCCTTCCTCTATAAACTAGTAGGGGCTGCATAGTATCTTGTGGATAGGCATGGAAAACCACCACCTTGATGGAATCCAAAACAAGAGCATTTGATCATTGCAACTGAACTGTTGATATTTATTATGGGCATTTAGTAGACAGAAACATGCTTGATGGTAAAATCCTATGCATATTTACTCAGAAATGACAACCAATACAAGCTTTTTCTCTGAGAAGCGTGCATAAAATTGCAACCTCAATCAATTTTTCCTAATGACATATTTTATAGATGGGCATCTGAGCCTAAAAAGTGGTAGGTACAAACTACATATATTTCAGGCATGTCCAATGAGTTGATCAGGACAGTGGCGTAGCGTGGGTTGTCAGCACCCGGGGCAAGGCAAGTAATTTGCACCCCCTAACCCATGGATTTGCGCCCCCTAACCCTAACCCCCAGATGTTGCGCCCGGTGCGGCCGGGCCCCCCTGCACCCCCCACGCTACGCCACTGGATCAGGATCAATCAGTCGATTGTGTCCCTCCCTCTTCCAGAGACGTGCCTAAAGGGCTGTTTCGATGCCACGCACACATGCATGCACACCCAGTTGGGGAAAGCAGGCACCATGTGTGCCCCCCCTGCACCCATCCCTGGATGACAGATCACTGCCAGTTTTTTTATATTAGATCATTGATCACATCCTACTTCAAGTTGGACATGCCTGATATATTTGGTCCAGGGATGCAGCAGCAAAAGGGAGACAGGAACAGTTGTTGTGAAGAGGAAGAAAATGCCATTTGTGTTTTAGACTGATGCCCATGCCAGTGTCATGCTTAGGATTGCACCTCTTCCTTCCCATTTTTGTGTTAATTGAAAAAAAGTAGGATTTTCACTGTGTCTTATGTAGGAAAGAACGTAAATGTATTGTAATTGTTATGGGCACTTTAATGCATTGGGATGTTGTTTAGCCTGTGCTGAGTTTATTGTGTGGCAAGGTCCCCAGACCAGCCCCTCTTTAAATAAATTCACACGGACACAGAATATTTAGTTTAAGGTTATTGGCAAAAAAAATTAGGCCACAATTTTATTGAATTACAAAAATGTGAGTGGTATTGGCTTAGGCATTGGCTTAGACTATATCAGACTCCTGCCCCCTTTGCAGGAAGTCAGTAAGGGTAAACCACCCACAGAGGAAGCCACATCGGAGGAACCCACCCGCAGCTTTCCTCGGTGTCCCCAGAGGCCTGGCATGGCCCTAGCCCCTCAAGCGGACTTCGGACAGGAACCAGGCCCTGGATTCCTTTAATACCCTTGGTCACTGGAGGGGCAGGCGATGGCTGTCCTTCCCTCCCCCACAAATCAATGAGCCAGTGCCTAACCGCCAAACCTTACAATGTTGTGACGATTGCTAAGAGGTAGGTAAAAACTAAGTGGCCAGTGCCAATTTGCCAAATGGAAAAAAATTCTACCTGTCCCCTGTCCCAAGACAGGCGACCAACCAACGTCCAAAGCAAGGCCAAAGAACACATAAAATTACAGGGTGGGAGGGCGGGTGTTCGGCAGCGTGACGCAGGTGCTTAGCACACATCGCACTGCCCCTTTTAAACCCCCCACAATCACCCCGCTCAAAATGATTGGCCAATAGACCTGGGGTGATTGTGGTGCCATCCTGGCATGAAAGCGTTGCTCTGCCCATGCCAGGGTGGGGAGGGGAACCGGGTTGGGGGCCTGCCAGCAACCAGGACCATTCTAAAGAAGATCCCACTTCAAGGAAATATGTTCATATGGAATTTGCCATTGTTCCAAAGGTTGCATAATTATTCCAGTTACAGATAGGTAGCCGTGTTGGTCTGTCATAGTCAAAATAAAAAAAATCCTTCCAGTAGCACCTTAAAGACCAACTAAGTTAGTTCTTGGTATGAGCTTTCGTGTGCATGTATCTGAAGAAGTGTGCATGCACACGAAAGCTCATACCAAGAACTAACTTAGTTGGTCTTTAAGGTGCTACTGGAAGGAATTTTTATAATTATTCCAATCATACTTTTTGGAATGTGGCCTCTGATGACAATTTTTTACTTAAATAGAAACTCTCTAAGGGTTTGGTGTGGTTTTTAAGGGTGGGTGGGTGATGTGTTTTATTCATCCTCACCCTTGCAACCTATATGCATATAGTACATTTCCAAATATAGCTTCCCATATCTGCAGATATATTTAATGCATTCTGAAAGGGACAAAAAGAATAGATTTTTGAAGAGATAAATATAACAGGAGGCAGATGCAATGGAAAATAATTTGATTAAGTGAGAGCTGAAGAGTCACACTTTTTAAACATGTGCATCGCTGGGAAAGTCTCAGTTGTACAGAAGCCACATGTGCAAATGACGGCATGATCTTAAGGAGTAAAGTAACAGCTCTGATTCATAATAAATCTTCCCAAAGGTACATCTGTGCATCTGTTATGTGCTAAATCCGATTTAGAAACACACTTTTGTATGTATGGTTGGATGTGAGTACCAATATCAAATCTGATAAAGCCACTACATAAAAATAGCTTTGTGAAGGAGGTGTAACAAATAATAATGCTTGTTTGAATTTTATTATAATATCCATAAATGCCCCATCTAAGGAAATTGTTGAAAGGGATATATTTTCACTTTATGTGCTTGGCTGTCAGAGGATCCTGAGGCCCCCTTGGGCTTAGAAAAAGCAACAGTTGTTTAACAGATTTGTGCACCAGATTTGGCCAAATCATAAAGCAAATTGACCAAGTCTGTGTACTGTCTAGGTCAAGTTGAAGTGGATACAGAGCAGATGGAGTAGCCCCAAATCGATTTGTGGAGACTTGTGCCAACCTGAAGCTCAATACAGGCTCTTAGAAAGCCAGACAGAGTGTCTCTAAAATGTTGCATTTAATAATTATAACACCATTTCGTTATTATTTAAAGCAACGGTAGTTTTGTTAAGAACAGCTCTTGCACAAAGCCGCTATATTAAAAATAAAAGTAAACATTCTCCTTGAATGTAAGTGAGGTGGGAGAGGAAAGGAAGCAGCGAGCTTTTAAGCAAGTGACTCCAAGCCCCTGCTAAGCTTGGAGCTCTGTGAAAATCTGGTATACAGTGGTACCTCGGGTTAAGTACTTAATTTGTTCCGGAGGTACGTTCTTAACCTGAAACTGTTCTTAACCTGAAGCACCACTTTAGCTAATGGGGCTTCCTGCTGCTGCGCCGCCGGAGCACAATTTCTGTTCTCATCCTGAAGCAAAGTTCTTAACCCAAGGTACTATTTCTGGGTTAGCGGAGTCTGTAACCTGAAGCGTATGTAACCTGAAGCATATGTTACCCGAGGTATCACTGTACTGAAAAACACGCATTTAATAATAATAATAATAATAATAATAATAATAATAATAATAACGTGCTTGTTTACAAATAAACAAATTCTTGCATAAATGTCCATAATGGGCCTGATGTTTCTGGAGCTTTGGGGGGGGGGGCAGTACTGATGGAGTGTTGGGTACAACAACTCACAGTACAACTATATGCCATCAGGTTCTGCTCACTATTGTGGACAGGAAACACCAAAATTGAAAGTGCTCATTTATGAAGGCACAGTGAGCACTTTTGCCTGAATGCTCTGATGTGGACAAAGCTGTCAATTAGTGGAATTTCCAAGGCAGTTTACAAAAACAAAGATGCAATGCATTAATAAGATTTAATAAATAACATATATACAATTGAGAAGCTTCTCTATATAGCTTTTCTGCCCTAGGACTCAAAGCAAAATAATAGGAAAAGAAAAGAAGATCAAAAAGGGCCATAATACTACCTGATTTTCCCCGCACCAGTCATTTGGTACTGTCAGGGCTGCCTCAGGTCTCAGCTCACAAAAGACCAACGCCAAGCTCTTCTTATGTACAAGGATGTTTATTGCAGTTCATTAATGGTTCCACAACCGAGGCGTGCAGCCCCGCGTCTCTTTCTCCTAGACATTAGAAGTCCCCTCTGAATCAGTCCCTCCCCTACACCAGCTTAATAAGCTAACGCTGCTCCACCTTTTTCTCTCTTTCCTTTTCCGCAGGGTCTTTCTGCCCGTCGGGGTTCCTCCCCTCCTGCTTTCTCCTGAAGCGGAGTCTCCAGACTGCTCCTGCCCCCTCCTGTGGGCTTTGGGTCCTGGCCCCTCCTCCTCCGGGCTCCCTGTTCTCCCGCGCGCCTCCTCATTTGAACTTGGCGCGCGCGCCCAACTTCTGACCTTCCTTTTGACAGTTATGCTACTCCCCTCACTGCTTTCCTCCCCTTCCGGGAGAACGGCTTGCTCTGATCCCTCCCCTTTCTCTGTCGCCGGAGCTGCTCCCTCTGACACACTGGAACCTCCCCCTCCCTCGCTACGCTCTGGTGGGGAGGCTGGCCCTGATTCCCAGCTGCCGCTTTGGGGTCCCCTGCTGGCCCCCCGCTCCTGACACTTTCCCCCCGGGGCTCCCCTTGCCCTTACCACAGGCGCCCCTCTCTGGGAATCCTCTGATTCGCTGGAGAGACTCATGGAATCCCCTGTGTCATTGCTATCCTCTTCCTCGCTCTCCTGGGATTCCTCACCATCGCTCTCCATTTCCTGCCTTCCCTGTGCCTCTGTCCCTGTACCCCTGACAGGTACTCTGAAG
Source organism: Podarcis liolepis (assembly GCF_965112155.1). Lineage (NCBI taxonomy): Eukaryota > Metazoa > Chordata > Lepidosauria > Squamata > Lacertidae > Podarcis > Podarcis liolepis. The sequence goes on along the minus strand of NC_139560.1, from coordinate 72,099,048 downwards.
GATATCCTGTGTGACTGTATGCAAAGAACCCGCAACTCTGCTCTTAATCATTCTCTTTCAATCCTGATTTAATTTTCCGCAATATTGTTTGGAGAAGGAGAAGGAAGTCATAAATACGCACATTGCATTCCTTCATTGACAGGACCATTCACAACCTGCTAAACTGCTTAGCTGATTATATCATGAAGTTTTCTTTCTGGCAACCAAAGTAATAAAGCATGTCCAAACAGTAATTGTTTCTTGCGAAATGCAATTGTTTATGTGCCCCTTAATTAGATAAAAATAATCAGATAACCATAATTACAAGCAAATCACACACTGAACACAGGTTAAGTATATCTTACGTTAATTAATATATTTCTCTTCTGTTAAAACTGGGATGGCTTGTTTTGCGGGAAACTTTGGAACCTGATAACAGGCAGCCAGGAAATCATAAGAGCATCTAATGATGTAACAACAACAACAGCAACAGATGATGATGATGATGATGATGATGATGATGGAACAATGGCCCAGCAAGACCTTTGGTAAACTGAAGAGATATATCGCCATTGTTATTTGTTGACCTCAAACTGGATCCGAAATACTAGCACAGTTACTGGACTTTGGACAACTTGCTATGACCTTGGCCATGGCATTATTATTATTATTATTATTATTATTATTATTATTATTATTAATTTCATTTATGAATCACTTTCTTCAGAAGCAATTTCACAATGTAATAAAAACCATTAAGATACGGTAGATCACTTTATGCACTGATCCAGTTAACCATATCCAAATGGGGTACGAGCCACATTGCTGGGCAGTGTCCTTGGGCATTTGGGACAGGCATGCGGGAAGAGGCTGATCACCACTGAAATTATCCATTTTTTCCCTTTTAGGTCTTGGACGAGAAAACAGCAAACTGTAAGAAATGTTAATGCAAATTGCCTGTGATTTCCAAACAAAGCCCCAAAGAACTATGGACTCATGAGGTATGACTAAAATAGATGGTGTATTCAGTTTACCTTTCTTTTGTAGGCTGTTCAACTCTAGATCTCTAAGGCCCCTACTGTTTACAGAATGACAGGTAATTTGTCATAGATGAGCAAACATTAGCATTGCTGGTACTCAAGGGTTGTTTCTTAGGTCGGGTGCATTTGCTTCTTACTAGTAGTGAATCTTTTCTCTCTTTTTTTCATATGTTTGTACAGACTTTCAAGTAACAACTGCTCTGGTTACATAGACTTGTCCTTCCTTTCAATCCTGCTTTCACTTTAAGGTGTGTGAAAGAGGGGAGGGTGGGTTTCAGCAACGCAATAGAAAAGAGTTTGGGACGAGAATTATGACGGAATTATTGGAGATGTTTCTTCGGCGTCATTCACAGGAGTGCATGACTTGTCTGAGAGGAGTTCTACTTACCCAGGCTGCGTGTAACAGAACACTTCAACTCCCATCTTGATCATTGTAGCTGTATGGTAGTTAAAAGTTACATCAAGCATTTCCCTGAAGCAATTATTGTTGGAACCCTTTAACACATCCATCTTCAGCCCTGGCGCTTGCAAAATCTGGTTGTGTATTAGACAGAAACCTCCTGTAGGGCAGCCAGATGTTTTCCACTGGGGCAAGCTTCCCATATGTACTCCATTTTAGCCAAGTAAACTGATATGATGTTTGTTTATTCCTGCTGACAGGAGCCTGTTTGAAACTGTCTGTCTTGGGAATGGCTGATGGAAGTGGGGCACAGGAGATTATGAATATTAATCTTGTTCCCCTTGAGTCATTTACACATTGCCATCCTTTATTTGTGTGCGTAAGAGGACGAGATTCTGTCGCACTTTCCCAACATTTTGTTACACTGTAGAGTGACCAAGAAACAAGAGTGAGGGTAGGCCTATGCTGATGAATTTGTGGGATTATACAGGTAGAGACAGACCACATCTTAATTGTTGTGTAAAACATGTTTCCTAAATGAAGGCTGTTACCAAGTCCACTCCTTTATTTTCACTTATATAAACACTTCACCCATAAATATATATATATGACCACAGCAAACTATGGCAAGTTCTTAAAGAAATGGGAGTGCCTGATCACCTCATCTGTCTCCTGCGAAATCTCTATGTGGGACAAGAAGCTACAGTTAGAACTGGATATGGAACAACTGATTGGTTCCAAATTGGGAAAGGAGTACGGCAAGGCTGTATATTGTCTCCCTGCTTATTTAACTTATATGCAGAATTCATCATGCGAAAGGCTGGGCTGGATGAATCCCAAGCCGGAATTAAAATTGCTGGAAGAAATATCAACAACCTCAGATATACAGATGACACAACCTTGATGGCAGAAAGTGAAGAGGAATTAAAGAACCTTTTAATGAGGGTGAAAGAGGAGAGCGCAAAATATGGTCTGAAGCTCAACATCAAAAAAACGAAGATCATGGCCACTGGGCCCATCACCTCCTGGCAAATAGATGGGGAAGAAATGGAGGCAGTGAGAGATTTTACTTTCTTGGGCTCCATGATCAGTGCAGATGGTGACAGCAGTCACGAAATTAAAAGACGCCTGCTCCTTGGGAGAAAGGCGATGGCAAACCTAGACAACATCTTAAAAAGCAGAGACAACACCTTGCCAACAAAGGTCCGTATAGTAAAAGCCATGGTTTTCCCAGTAGTGATGTATGGAAGTGAGAGCTGGACCATAAAGAAGGCTGATTGCCGAAGAATTGATGCTTTTGAATTATGGTGCTGGAGGAGACTCTTGAGAGTCCCATGGACTGCAAGAAGATCAAACCTCTCCATTCTGAAGGAAATCAGCCCTGAGCGCTCACTGGAAGGACAGATCGTGAAGCTGAGGCTCCAATACTTTGGCCACCTCATGAGAAGAGAAGACTCCCTGGAAAAGACCCTGATGTTGGGAAAGATGGAGGGCACAAGGAGAAGGGGACGACAGAGGACAAGATGGTTGGATAGTATTTTTGAAGCTACCAGCATGAGTTTGATCAAACTGCGGGAGGCAGTGGAGGACAGAAGTGCCTGGCGTGCTCTGGTCCATGGGGTCACGAAGAGTCGGACACGACTAAACGACTAAACAACAACAACATATATATATATATGCTTGTAACTGGATTAGATCTGAAATTGCTTTAGTTGATTTTGTACATAACATTGTTTTAATTGCTTGTATATATGAGATTGTATTTTATATCCATTATTATTTTTATGGTTGATGTTCTTAATGTTAAATCACTTTGAGATGTTTTATAGGAAGCGATTCCTAAAAGAAACAATTAAATAAATAAATGCACATGTCAAACTTGAGATGGAATAGTCTGCATAGGAGGACTGTACCACTTCAGTTGTACATGTTCCAGTAAGCCTTTGTGTGACAGAGCTAAGCTTAACATGTTAAGGAGTTTGTTAGCTTTTTTTTTTTTTACCTGAAATTCTGAAGTGTAAATGCAGTGAGGTTGTTTGAAAAACATATTTTTTATAAAGGCACTTTGGAAGCAATCCTATAGCACGTTATGTCTGGATGAGTGGTTAAGATCCGCTGGATCCCCAGCTGTTATTTAAGGGAGCACAAAAACTGACATAAAGCAAAGTGGTGCAAAATGGAAAATGAGCCTTTAAAATAGTGTTTGGTTTGCACCCCCTTTTTGCACTAAGGCAAAGATTCACACTGGTGTTGAGGATATGAAAGCTGCACTGGAAATCTCCCAGCTAGGCCACAGATATGCTGGATTTTAATCTGATGATTCTTGTGGATCTTTCAGTAGGATTGCTCCCTTGCTTTTACCTCTGTCATGTTTAGGCTGGCTCAGTCAGCAACAGCTCTGCCGCCAAACTGAGTTTGGATCAGGTGTAACCTTATGCCAGTTTAATTCACACTGCCATGTTTTGCACCAGCTTCTTCTGCACACCAATACTCTTTTATTAGAGAGCCAGGACTTGCTGTGACTGCAGAGGAGGAAGAAATTCAATCCAGTTTGCATTTAAAGGCAAACCTACCTAATTCACACTTTCTAAACAATATGTGAAGTGAAACACAGATGTCCTTTAAAATTTACACTTCTGCAAGTTTTGCTGTGTGGTTTTCCAGCCCAGTAATGTTTGCAAAAACGTGTGTATTTGCCGATGTGTGCTTAAAAAATATATTAGTGAAAATAGCCTGCAAAATGCATTATCCAGTCGTATCTTGGAAGCCAAATGCCTTGGTTCCCAAACAAATCGGCTCCCAAACGATCGAAACCCGGAAGTGAGTGTTCTGGTGTTTGAACAATTTTTGGAGGCTGAATGTCTGGCATGGCTTCTGCGGCTTCCAATTGGCTGCAAGATGCTCCTGCAGCCAATCGGAAGCCACACTTTGGTTTTTGAACAGTTCCGGGAGTCGAACGGACTCCCGGAACACATTATGTTCAAAAACCAAGGCACCACTGTATAAGGAAAGTCGCTTTGCAAAAATGGCTCCATTAGGCAAATACGCCTACAATGTGAGAAGTGCAGTAAAAAATACTGCTGAATTTTCATGAGGACTTGCTGATTTTATTTTTTTAAATACTCAATCTGATGTGAAAATGTGAAAAACTGCAGCGGGGGAGGGATGAGAAACTGAGAAAAAATGATAGATTTGTCTATCAGTAGCTGTGACTCCCTATCTGAGTGGGCATTGAGTGGCAAATCTGAGTATTTTGTCTCTCCTAGGGTCACGTGTTGCAAAACAAAAACCCTGTGATTTTTCGATTGACTTACCTAAGATCCAGGACAAGGCGCCACCTTTTGGAAATTCTCCCCTTCTGACTCACTTGGCAGAAGCCTGTAGCTTGATATTCTTCTTTCTATTCCAGATAGTGAACTGGAAGGGGAATTTTCCTTTCCTTTCCTTTATCTTTATCTGTCAAGTGGGATGTGGAGTGCAGTGACTTTAGAGGAGAATTGCTTCCTTTTGTGGCACCATGCCGCTCAACTGCTGCTTGAAATGAAGAGGGAATGGTGTGTGTGTGTGTGTGTGTGTGTGTGTGTGTGTGTGTGAAAACCATGAAAATAAAGCTCTTGGCATTCAAAAGCCTGCAAAAATTAACTTGAAGTCAGCTTGAAGAGACGAGCCTTACTCTCTGAAAAATAATAAGAATGCTCGAGATGTGCTGCAAAAGTCTTTCTTGAAGTTCTAAATTGGACAGTTCCCTGAGTATAATGAAAGCTGAGCAAGCAGTCAAGTTTGTAATGCCCCGAATTTTAATGAAAATGGGAGAAAATGATGTGAAGAGGGGTTGGAGAGGAGTGGGGGCGAGGTTTATGGCATTTATCTTCCTTCTTTGCTAAAAATGTAACAAGAAATCGTTTCAGATGAGAAGCTTCAAAGAATGTTGCTTGCACAAGCCCACCAATACTTAGATGGACAAGAATGAAGTGTTAGGCAAGGATGATTCATTTGTGCCATTTTTATCGTGTCCCTCTTCCAGGCAGCCTTTTTTTTTTGGGGGGGGGAGGGTCACACATCCATGTTCATAACTTGTTTCATATGAAGTGATTGTCTGCATTCATGAATGAATCAGAACAGACCTATAATTACAAATGTTGGCATCTGTTTGTCTCAGGAGACAATGGAGTGTGAGCCTTTGGGGGTGAAGTCAGTGTCAGCTACGGCTGTATAGATTGATATGGGAGAGAATGATTCAGATGTGCCATAGCAGTTTTTCTCTCTGTATTCCTCGTGTGGCCATTCCTCCTTTGGTCACTGTTATGGATGCAAGACCTGATTGTCTGTCTCAGCATCCTCACAGCAATATGGTTCTCAAGACCACTGATAGTTAAGTCAATTTCAGACCAATCTAGTTTTGTAGCACAGAAGCGACCTCCAGAAATCCTAAAGCTTGCATATTCAGCACGCAGACAGAGACAGATCCGATCAAAGCATTGCAATACCTATTTTCTCTGTTGTGTTTCTTTGGCACAATTCGGCAACTGCTCTTTTCTTGCCAAAAACATTGAGTTGGGTTCCTTGATGTAGTTGACTAAAAAGAGTGATTTCAGCTAGAAGCAGCATGAAGACCCATGGGTGATAAATGAGACAAAATATTGCTGCTATTTACAGAATCTGCTCATTAAGTCTGAGGCAACGAGGGCTTAATGGTCGTACCTTGGCATGTGCCTAGGTGAACCAGCTGCCTGGAAAGCCTCAGCACTGTGCACCTGTTCAGAAATGATTATGCCTCCTCCAAAGTCTTGTCAGAGTTTATTGGCTTTATATTGATATTCTCTCTTTATCAAAGCACAGTAAAAAATAAAGTGACCTGGGTCCATGAAGAAAACATGGAACATAAGGTAATGCTTGTGGTGTATTCTCCTCCCTCTCTTGTAATCAGTACCATGTTAACTCATGTTATAATGTGTTATATTAAGTGTTCTCTACCGCATATCCACATCAATGGTTGGGGGAATTATTGATAGCATTACTGGGGAGCAAATGTGCTAGCAGAGAGGAGTAGAACTTGGCACTGTTCTACGTGATCATAGAAATAAATTGCCAAAATTGTTGTGCCACGATTGCTGCCATAAAAGTGAGCTTGCTTTTCGATATCTGAATATTTTGTATCATGTAGCCTTGGGGTTGTTGTTGTTTAGTTGTTTAGTCATGTCCGACTCTTTGGGATCCCATGGACCAGCACACACCAGGCACTCCTGTCTTCCACTGCCTCCCGCAGTTTGGTCAAACTCATGTTCGTAGCTTCGAGAACACTGTCCAACCATCTCATCCTCTGTCGTCCCCTTCTCCTTGTGCCCTCAGTCTTTCCCAACATCAGGGTCTTTTCCAGGGAGTCTTCTCTTCTCATGAGGTGGCCAAAGTATTGGAGCCTCAGCTTCATGATCTGTCCTTCCAGTGAGCACTCAGGGCTGATTTCCTTCAGAATGGATCGGTTTGATCTTCTTGCAGTCCATGGGACTCTCCAGAGTCTCCTCCAGCACCATAATTCAAAAGCATCAATTCTTCGGCAATCAGCATTCTTTATGGTCCAGCTCTCACTTCCATACATCCCTACTGGGAAAACCATAGCTTTAACTATACAGACCTTTGTCGGCAAGGTGATATCTCTGCTTTTTACCAGTATCCCTGCCAGGAAAACTCCATGGGCAAAAACAACAGCCTTGGGGGTACTAACATATATTTTCCCGTTGCATAATTCTGTGATAGACCGTGGAGCTTGAAATGTATTTAATTATTAAGAAATTTATACCCTACCTTTCCATTAAGATGTGTAAGTGTCATGCTCCAACACCTTTTTGGCAGGGCCATCCCAGAGAAGAACTTGGTTGCTGGCCCCAGAGCTGAGCAAGTACTAGGGGAGTCAGCAATAAACATCCCAGGGAAATCACCCAGGAAGAAACCTTGCTTGAAGAAGGCACATATTTTGAGAAAACATTGCATCCTGGGTCATCTCATTCCCTTCCCTATAAAATCAGCAGTTCACCCCTTCGATCAGTTGCAGCATACCCAGCAATGGAGTCACATCTGGAAACCTTAAGTCAACTTCCCCTGAGAAGTAAACTTGATTTTCAAGTGCTCCAGATAAGAGTTTTGATGACAGGCCAGGAAGGGGTGAGGCATTAATTATAAAGCTGATAATTGGAAACCTAACTACTGCTGAAGCAAAATCTATCTTGCAGTGTTCCTTATAACTCGTTGGACAGCTCCCCTGCTAATCCAAACATCCTTATAATAGGACATTTGTTGCTGTATAAAATAATGTAAAATAGGCAAAAACATAGCCCCAACTCTATATTCACACAGCATGTTATATATATCCTTTTGAAGCTGTTCAGAATTGGCATCCTACCATCTATGATATGTAAAAACAGAAATGGGCCTATATAAATCCATCATGATTCTAAGAATGAAACAAACACAATCAGAAATTTATCAGATGGTCCCCACCCCCAATGAAGATTGAGACTGCAATTCTAGACACATTACCTAAGAGTAAGGGGGACTTACTTCTGACTAAACATGCATAGGGCATTAATGGGGAAGTTTTATCTTATCATTTCTAATGAACGTTGATTGGGTAAGGTAAAAGGTGAAGGGAAAGGACCCCTGGACAGTTAAGTCCAGTCAAAGGCGATTATGGGGTTGTGGTCTCATCTTGCTTTCAGGCCAAGGGAGCCGGCATTTGTCCACAGACAGCTTTCTGGTCATGTGGCCAGCAGGACTACTGCTTCTGGCGTAACGGAACACCGTGACGGATAACAGAGCGCACGGAAACACTGTTTGCCTTCCTGCCACAGCGGGACCTATTTATCTATTTACACTGGCATGGTTTCAAACTGCTAGGTTGTCAGAAACTGGGACAGAGCAATTGGAGCTCAACCTGTTGCACAGATCCAAACTGCTGACCTTCCGATCGGGAAGCCCAAGAGGCTCAGTGGTTCAGACCACAGCGCCACCCATGTCACTTGCTGATTGAGTATGGGGAAGAAAGATAGGAGAGTTATTCTTCGGGACAGCATGAGCCAAAATCAGTTCTTGCTATACAGGAGGGGAGAAGAAGGGGACTGGATGATACACAGCATAACCCCTCTCTCTCACACACACACACAGCACCACTCAGGACAGTCCTCACTGCTCCATTTTGCTTTAGCTTCTTCTGGCCCTGTTCCTTCAACTTTTCAACATGCTGCCATGTAAGGGAAAGGAGGAAGGAGGGTGGAATAAGAGGGAAATGCCCCTCTGACCTGTCAGCTAACTGCTGAAGCACAGAGGAGAGAAGACAAAGATTTTTTTTTACAGTAGTGGGGTGCTGAGCAGAGGAGCCAAATTGCTCCATTTCAAATTACTCGCCCAGTGCATTTTAAAGCCATCCAAGTTATTGGCAATCACTAAACCTTGTGGGAATGAATTCCATAGTTTAACTATACAGTGTCTGAAGAAGCAATGTATTTCATCTCTCCTGGATCTTTCAACATTCAGTTTTATTGTGTATCTCTAGGTTCCAATATTATGAGAGGAGAATAACTCCTTATTCGCTTTCTTCACATTGATCAGTACACAATGTTCTCTATGTGACAATTAACAATTTTCGCTAGCATTTAAAAGAATATATCACATAGAAGAGGTATTTCAGATTCATGAGTTCCTTGAAGGAAAGGTAGGCTAGAAATATTATAAAAGAATATAAATACAAAACATTGTTTCTCCTGCCTTGCTGTTCACTTTTAATTTCTCGTCTCTGCTGTGCCATTTTATATCTGGCAGTATCTCTGTTTGTTTCTGCACTTATTTTTCCTCACAAATAGACAAGCGGTGATATGGAGTTTTTGTAGATGTTGGTTAAATAATAAAAATAAAAAAGCAACCCATAAAATGGACGGGGAAGAAGCTTTTATAAGCACTCTATCTTTTCTGAAAAGGGATAAAGATTGAGATCTCAGTCTGAGGCTTCCACATTTTATGTCATGTGTGGTACAGAAAGATCTGGCTCTGCTGGTCTCCTAGAAATTGGAAATTCTTTGCATATTCAATATTGTCCTTGTGGATGAAGTGAATTTTGCAAAGTGATTGGCCTACTGTAGTTAATGATCCTAACACCTATTAGAGTTGCACTTTTGAATTACAGGGACATTCCCAATAATGTTCTGTAAAACCTGACAATAGAATCATCCTTTGGTCCTTTTGAGGTGCCCCAGTACCTTCTCTTAGCACCTTTATGGCACTCATGCAACACTTACAAGCTTTTGGGCAGAATTCGCCCCACCAAGAGGTAATTTCAGGGATTGGAATCAAAAGGAAGAGGTATGGTGGAGATTGCTTCCCATTTCTCCTGTAGCTGACAGGTAGGTCAGTTTGAATTACAGCTGAGCTATGAGGGAGATAACAAGGCAGAGACTGGTGAGCTGCCAAGTTATGAAGTGTTAGAAGAAGCATGGGGGAGGGAAAATAGTCCAGTCAGTAGACACTTCGTTAGACAGCATAGATCAGGCACGTCCAACTCTATAGAAACAGCGATCTACTCCCAGTATAATTAAACTACAGTGATCTACCCATTGTTGCCCAGAGTTGTTGAGCAAAATTGTTCACCCAACTGTCCGCAGCCATCCCTCCTTCCCCCACTCAGCCACCAATGGAGGGAATAAAAGCTTTCACAGTGGTGGCGGGAGTGGCAATAGGACATAGCTCTGGGGTCAGGGCACGTCATGATCACTCAGAAGCAGCTGGGCAATCTCTTTTTTTACTCTCGCAATCAACTGAGAGAACCCTGGAGTAGATGATCCACCATCTCCTAGAACGCAATGTTCGTTAAGAGTGCAAGAGCAAGGAACGCCAAGACATTTGACCATGGGGGGCTTCCATAGGGGCAGATGCTGCTGGCAAAGACAGAAGGGGGAGGAGCCAGAGTGAGCAAAGAATTGAATCCTTTGTCTTCTTACGTATTGACTGAGTAAATCTTAAGTCAGAGCTTTCTTGTTTCCCCCCTGATTCTGGAAATCATCGGGGGGAGGGAGATAATTCCTCAAGCCTGACATATGAACACAATTCCCTGCTTCCTGGCATCCCTTGCAACAAAACACCAAATATTCCTTGTTTATTTGATTTAACCTGACTGGTGTTAAATACCATCTCCAAACTAAATTATAATAATTTTCTTTTATTCTTATAGACAAATATATATATTTCTTTAAGTTGCCTTAGCTCATTTTGAGAAATGGCTCTAAGAAATTAATGATGATGATTATAATAACAACACTGAGCTGGGCATAGTAGTGTGATCCTGAACTCCCATCTATGTACAGGCAGTGCTTTTTTTCTAGAAAAAGAGGTGCAGGAATTCCCACCTTTTGGGGACGGACAGCTCTAAGTTGTAGAGATTTGGGGGAACGCCAAAGTTGTTCAGGTTTTTTTAGGAGAACCAAAGTTGTTGAACTTTTGGGGGGTGCTTTTGGGGGGCAACAACCACCCACAGCCACTTTCTGTCACCCTACAATGCCATGCTAATCACAGCACTGCCCTGAGCGCAGCAACGTGCTGAAACACACCAAAGAGGTTCTGGAACTCAGTTGTGGGGAGTTCTGGCTGGAAAAAAGCCCTGTGTTCAGGTATGAAAGGGGTTCATGAGGTGCTCTGTTTGGCTCCACTGTCAGAGGCACCAAGATGTCTCCTGCTGTCTCAGTTTGTAGAGGTGAAGTAACTCCTGTGGGGAAGCCTCTGGTTGGGTACAGTGTCTTCTGCCTCTCCAAAGGCCTTTGTCTCTCTGAATATCTTCACTGTGTTTGATGCATTTGTAAAGAAATAAGACAAGTGCCAAGCTACCAAGATGCAGGAATTTCCCCTTGTCTTCTACTTCTGGAAGCAATTGCTGAAGTCTTGATGAGTTTAAAATAGTTTCACCTTTTATGGCTGGAGGCCGGTAAATAACTGCAAGCCATTAGTGACGAGAGAGTACTTTCTTGCACACACACACAAAAAAAACAACCCAAGCCGCTACATTTAGCACTAAGGATGCTTCCTTTGAGTGGCAGTGGAGATGGAAGTCTAATGATAATTTTCAAAACAAAACAAAAAAGGTAGCTTCAAAGAGCCACTTAAGGCTGCTAAGTGACAAGCTTACTTACTGATCACATCCTTTAGCACCACCCTATTACTTTTACAAGCAGAGAACCAGATAAAAGCTTAATGTATATCCCAAATAAGTGAAGTCAAAGGAACTGTTGCCCATTACTTTGCTGAAAGTAAAGGAAGCCCATAATATTAGCCTGCTGTTTTAAGCCAGTAGTAAGGAATTGTTTAATTACAGCCAACAGTTAAATAGCAATTTGCTTGAGAACACGGGTGTGAGACTCCACCACAAATCTTGCCACTGCTGCGAGCTCCTTCATCCATTGTGTGGGCAGACGGAGTCCCCCAAACCCTGGGCGGCCCCCATGTGGAATAACAACTCAAGACAACGTGCTATGGGATTAAAATTGGCCACAACTTTATTATGTTTCAGATGTGGGTAGACCTTGACTCAGGCATTGGGCGTTCATCCATCCCAGTCCCCCACTGGGGATCTGGGAACATCAGGGTTATCCAGTGGGGGGGGGGATGGGCTGGCTCTGGAGAACATATGTTCAAGCAGAGAGAGCCCGCCCCCATTATGCCACCATCGCAGGAGAGAGCAATGACAACCTCTAAACGTACGGCCAAAGCCTCCACTCAAACAACCCCTTTAACGGAGAACCCTGGTATCGCCACTGCAAAGAGGGGGTGGGTCACCGCCACCCCCATCCCCATTTAGGGAAGATAGACTAAAGGATTCCACCCAAGGCCTGATACCGCCAAAGTTGTGAAGTTTTGCTATGGGAAAGCCAAACCTGCCAATGCAAGAAAATTCAACAGCGACTTTGACGTAGCAGCACCTGTGTACCTGTGGAGAAAAGGTTAACCTGCAAAAGAAGTCTTAACTGAGGGTGGGAGAAGCTCTGGAGTCAACTGACGATTCCCAGGTAAGATCCTCCCCCTATTGTGTGGGCAAGGTGGTCCCTCCCCCTACCTGGCCTGATCACCTTGGCAACGCCTCCCCAGCATCCCAATCCCCGGGATTGGGCAAGTGACTGAGGTAGGCGGAGACCTCCAGGTATCCCACCTGGGGGGAGGCAAAGCCAAGCCTGTGCTAATGTTGCCGCATAGGGACCAGGGGGCTGCGCACAACCATGCAAAGGGCGCCCCCCATTTAATGAAGCCAGCAGCTTCAAGATGGAGGCAGCAATGAAACCAAGCTAACCTTATCATTTATGGTGAGGATGACACCCAGCTAATTACATGGAGCACTTTGAGCACTCAAAAGGGGTACATGGAATACACTTTTAGTATGAATGCATTGTCATTTCAATAGCCTCTTTTCCTTCCTCCTCCCTGCAGATAAACATAGAAACATGGAATCATAGAGTTGGTCGTCTCGTCCAACCCTCTACAATGCTGGAATCTCAGCTAAAGCATCCATGACAGATGGCCATCCAACCTTTCTTTAAAACCTCCAAGGAAGGTGAATCCACAACCTTGAAAAGCTGAAATATCAGCCCTTAATTTGGATTTGAATGATAACAACTTACGGGCTAAATTTTACTCCTGTCAATTTCTGTGCTGTAATACAGTGGTACCTCGGGTTAAGTACTTAATTCATTCTGGAGGTCCATTTTTTAACCTGAAACTGTACTTAACCTGAAGCTAATGGGGCCTCCTGCTGCCACTGCACCACCAGATCACAATTTCTCTTCTCATCCTGAAGCAAAGTTCTTAACCCAAGGTACTATTTCTGGGTTAGCGGAGTCTGTAACCTGCAGCACCTGTAACCTGAAGCGTATGTAACCCGAGGTACCACTGTATTAAGATTATTTTTCATTTTATTTTATTTACCACCCTATACTCGGAGGTCTCAGGGTGGTTCACATAACAAAATCAAAATTTAAAACCACAAAATATATAATAAAAATAAAAACAACAACCCAATAATACCCCCCCATCAAATCAACCAAAGGCCTGGTTAAAAAGGAACATTTTTGCCTGGCGCCTATTTTGAACAGAATAGAAGGTAAGAGGTTGGAGGGGCGCTGAATTTTGGCCTGGCACAGCTTTGCCTTTGTTCATCTACCCCCACCAAACCTTACAATACTCACCAGCTTCATAGGCTGCAAATGGGGTAGCAAGTTTGTTTGTTTTTTGTTTCTGCTCTAATGAACAGGCATTTCAGATGGCAGGAAATAAGAGAAAAGAACCACAGCAGGTGGGCATGAGATAAAAGGGGAAGGAATATCTTATTTATCTCTTCCTCCCCCCCCCCCTTCTAATTGTGGAAAATGCACTGAAGCAGCATCCATCTGTGCGTATTTTAAAGGAGACTGAATGAAAAAATTGCACACAAGCCCTTTGTACTTGGCAAGCATCCACACCTATACAAAGGGAAGGGAGAGGAGTGATCCAATTAGAATTTTGCAGTGTCCTGTGTTCAGAGGAATGCTTCATCACAGGGTCCCTTTTATGAAGAATCGTGTTCACTTTCTGCTAGGGATGGATGAATCTGTCAATTTTCAATCCGCTCAGTTTCAGATTCCCCCCCCCCATCTTAAACTGAATTATGCAGCAATTTGTGATTATGATTCTTCTGAAATGAAAACTATTCAGCATTTTATCCCAATATACACACTTTTGTATGCAGTTCTGATAAATAGAACCCTTTTTTGGCAAACAGTTTCCTCTAATACAATGCATTTTTGTGTTATCTCCACCAATATATCCATTTATCTGTACACTTAACCCAAATGCATGCATTTTTTTTTCACACACTGCTTGGCTGAAGAAATGAATTGCAGAATTCAGAAAAATGTGGATTTTGGAGGGTGGCTGTGTTTCAGTTTGCATAGTGAAGATGTAGGTAGATACACTGTTAAAATGTGAACTGAATCAAATGTCTCATCCATCCCTACGTGCTGCCAATGTGTGTTGCTTGGATTTTGCATTCAAACTGTTGTTGCTCTCCTAAAAATTAAAGAGTGAATGTGACTCTTTGTAAGGTTTTGAAAATACCTGCATCACTCAAGGACTTCCATCAGAGAGCTGGGGTGTGGCTGTGGACTGCTTTTGAGTTTTGCTGCTATTTGTAAAAGGTAAAGGGACCCCTGACCATTAGGTCCAGTCGTGGCCAACTCTGGGGTTGCGGTGCTCATCTCGCTTTAGTGGCCAAGGGAGCCGGCGTACAGCTTCCGAGTCATGTGGCCAGCATGACTAAGCCACTTCTGGCGAACCAGAGCAGTGCACGGAAACGCCGTTTACCTTCCCGCCAGAGCGGTACCTATTTATCTACTTGCACTTTGACATGCTTTCGAACTGCTAGGTTGGCAGGAGCTGGGACTGAACAACGGGAGCTCACCCCGTCGTGGGGATTCAAACCGCCGACCTTCTGATCGGCAAGTCCTAGGCTCTGTGGTTTAACCCACAGCACCAGCCGCGTCCCTTGCTGCTATTTGACGTCTGTGTAAAATAGCTGAGAGGGAGTAAGATTTAGGGAAATGACGTCAACTGCAAAGTTTTTAAGCATGTCCTTCTGAGCAACCTTGCTGGGGGTGGGCGCATGCCAGTGGTAGGTGGGGCCAGAGGTTGCACTTTGAGGCCCCCAGAATCCCACTCCCCTTGAAATAACTTCACACAGACACTTACTTTAGTTTAATTTGTGGGCAAATTTTGGCCACAACTTTATTTAATACAACCATGTGAGCGGTATTGGCTTAGGCATTGGCTCCAAACTAAAACTGACTCCACCTTCCTGCTTGGTGGTCTAAAAGGGTAAACCAAACGAGGGAGCAATATCAATGAAGACCAACCAAAGCTCACCCTGGGGTTGCTGTGATCCTGGCATGGCCCTAGCTCCTCAAGCGGACTTTGGGCGAGACCCAGGACCCCTAGATTCCTTTACCAAAATACCCTGTTCTTGGAGGGGCAGGTGATGGCCGCACCTCCCCTCCCCCACATTTCAATGAGCCAATGCCTGACCACCACCTTACAAGTTGTGATGATTGCTGAGGGGGTAGGCGAAAACCAAGTGGCTAAAGCCAATCTGCCAAATGGAAAAATTCCTACCCAGTCCCTGTTCCAAAACAGGCGAACCAAGCCAAACCAAAGCCAAAGCAACACTGCCTAACACAAGGGCGGGACGGGTGTTCAGCAACGTGAATCAAGTGCCCTCAATTACGTTGCGCTGCCGTTCTTAACAGCCTCTGGGATCACGCCACCCCCAGGCGATTGGCCCCAGACAGCCTGGCGTGATCCCAGGGCTATGGCTAGGACTTGGGTTACACCCCTCCCTCTAAATTAACCCTTGGTGTGCCCGTGCACAACCAGGACCCTCAGTTAGGAGGATCCCATTAAACGTAGATGGGCAATTTTACCTTTGTACTGTGGGCTAGTTTGTACACAATTCCATCCAGACCAACCAGAGGAATGATCAGAGGTCAGAGATAAAGCCTAGCCGGGCAAAGACGCTTGGGGTGCAATGCAGAGTAAATGGGGTGTGTTTGTTTTGAGGACAGTTCTGCAGAAAGGTCCAGAGAGTGAGTTTCTTCACCCTAATGTGCACCCTTGCTTGAGAGTTAGTACCACTGAACTCAACAAGGCTTGTTTCTGAGTACACAGAATCTTGGCTCCTGATACTGGAGACATCAGTACAGTGATATCTCGGGTTACATACGCTTCAGGTTACATACACTTCAGGTTGCAGACTCCGCCAACCCAGAAATAGTGCTTCAGGTTAAGAACTTTGCTTCAGGATGAGAACAGAAAGCACAGAAGCAGCAGGAGGCCCCATTAGCTAAAGTGGTGCTTCAGGTTAAGAACAGTTTCAGGTTAAGTGCAGACCTCTGGAACAAATTAAGTACTTAACCAGAGGTGCCACTGTAGTTGTTTTGTGTGTTTTCTAACCTTGGTAACTTTATTTTTTAGAAAAAGTTTTTCATCACCTCTTCCGGTACCTCTTCTGGTTTACTATAGAGGTCCAAATAGAATTTTAGGAACTTGGTGTATGTCAAAGGTCAGGGCTGACCCACCTTAATGATCAACCAGCATACATACCCAGTGTCTTTGCCCAAACCAGCTTACATCTTTAGTTAATAAAGTTGTGGCTGAATTCAACCCAATTCGGATATTATGCATCTTATTTATACTCTGGGCTGGCCTCCTGATGAGTCACTCGCTTCCTGTACCCGCACCCACAAGTCCAGTTTCTCAGGAGACTTTCCGCACCTTGCGAACCCTCTTAAATGGTGGGTTTCTGGGAAGGAGCTTTTGCTTCTTGATAGGTTCTTAATTTAGAACAATAACTTGTGTTGAGGCTGGGAAATCCAGGTGGTGCCGAAGAAAACAGCAAATGAATACATATTTGCTGACTTCTTTTGTTTTCTGTTTTGCTTTTGAAACTCTTAATTGCTTACCATTTTAAAATGCAGGCATCTTTAAAATGTCTAAGCTCAATCTGTGCCTTTTGATTGTACTTCTCAAAGCTGAGCTCCTGGATTGTGGGGAAGAATGTGCATTTAGCCATTTTTCAACAAAAAAATGATGTATTTTTAGGTTCTGATTATTATCAACTCATTTGAATTGAATAAATCTTGGAATCCAATGAACATCGCTTTATCAGGGTTAAAAGAGCCTCAGAGTTAAAGCAGCATTTATTTCCCCACAGTGACAATAGGTATTGGAAATATTTGTACATATGCCATAGGAGTAAAAATGGTGAAGTCTGCTTTAGGAGTATTCCCTGTTTTATTTACAGTGGTACCTCGGGTTACATACGCTTCAGGTTACAGACTCCGCTAACCCAGAAATAATACCTCAGGTTAAGAACTTTGCTTCAGGATGAGAACAGAAATCATGCGGCGGCGGCAGCGGGAGGCCCCAATTAGGTTAAGAACAGTTTCAGGTTAAGAACGGAGCTCCAAAACAAATTAAGTACGTAACCAGAGGTACCACTGTATCCTCCTTCCTTGAGAAAGATGAGATGAAAGCTTCTGGTTTCCTTGCTCTTAACATCTCTCCCTCTCCATCTTATTCCTCAGAATTCTTGCCAGGGGGAGAGATCAATGTCCAAATGGGGAGATGCTGCAATTATTCAGATACTCTGCATCCCTAGAAATTCATTTAATTTCAAAGAGGGTTCAATCTTCCAAGGTCTTTCTCTCTCTCACTCTCTCAGATTGGATCTACACTGATCTGTGAAAAGACTATTTATTTATTTATTTATTTTTAAAAAATAGCTCTCAGTGCAATTTCCCATTCATGACAGATCGCTGCTCTATAGCACCCTCTGGTGTCACATTTTTATAAACACATTTTTCATGTTATCACTGATCAGTGTAGATTAGTGCCCCCCCCCCAAAAAAACCCCCCCGAGATTTTCCAGTTTGGATGAATTCACCATTTTCTTTACTAAAAAGCGTTATCAGCAAAGTATTCCTGAGTCCGGTGCAGAAAACTGCAGGGCCTTGGGAAAGCCTAACACGAATGAAAGGTGGCATTTGAAAGCCTCTCGCTTATTCTACAAACAGCTCAGATCAAAATAAAAGCTATGGGAGAATTCTTAGTTTTTTCTTCCCTGGTTCCTTCCAGCCTTCCCCATCACCTTTACCAGCTACTTCCTATCACCAAATCCCTCCTTCCATTCCCTTGCAAAGTATGGCAGGAGCAGCGAGGTATGAGGAGTAGGAGAACAGTCTTCCATCTTTATTTACTTGGTGCAACAGTTAGTAGTGTTATCAAGTTAAAGTTAAAGGACCCCTGGATGGTTAAGTCCAGTCAATGGTGACTATGGGGTTGTGGCACTCATCCCACTCCAGGCTGAGGGAGCTGGCGTTCGTCCACAGACAGTTTTCTGGGTCATATGGCCAGCATGATTAAACCACTTCTGGTGCAATGAGACACCGTGATGGAAACCAGGGTGCACAGAAACGCTGTTTTCCTTCCTGCTGCCTCAGTACCTATTTATCTACTTGCACTGGTGTGCTTTCAAACTGCTAGGTTGGCAGGAGCTGGGACAGAGCCACAGGAGCTCACCCCATCACACGGATTCGAAACACCGACCTTATGATCGGCAAGCCCAAGAGGCTCAGTGGTTTAGACCACAGCACCACCTGCTCCCTAATTAGTAGTGTACTGGGGTGCAAAGCCCTAGGGTTTGGGAGGCAAGCACTGGACAGGGTCATTTTTTCCCCCAAATTTTGAATTGGCTCTGAAAAATTTTGAGTTCTTCTCTCTTATTTATTTTTTATTTATTTTTAAATATCATTTTCAAGTGATACAATGCTTGAGAGAGCAATTGTTCTTGTTGTTTTGTCGTTTAGTCGTGTCCGACTCTTCGTGACCCCTTTGGACCAGAGCACGCCAGGCACTCCTGTCGTCCACTGCCTCCCGCAGTTTGGTCAATCTCATGCTGGTAGCTTCGAGAACACTAGCCAAGCATCTCGTCCTCTGTCGTCCCCTTCTCCTTGTGCCCTCAGTCTTTCCCAACATCAGGGTCTTTTCCAGGGAGTCTTCTCTTCTTGTGTGGTGGCCAAAGTATTGGAGCCTCAGCTTCAGGATCTGTCCTTCCAGTGAGCACTCAGAGAGCAAACTTATCTCTAAAGGGAGAAAAGGAGTGTCTAAACCAGTGTGAGATTGAAGCCTATCCCGTCTGCAAAAGAAGTACATTAGATTCCATCCTAAGGGTTGTATCCAAAGCTAGTCCTTTTCAAATTAGATCCATTGAAATTAATGGACATGACTTGTGCCCATTCATTTCACTGAATCTACTCTGAGTACAACTTTACTGGATATAACCATTTCATTGAATTCAAATCCAGATGTGTGTCTTTCGAAATGGAGGTCTTGGACTAACATTTCATTTCAACGTAGCTTCTAACACAAAGTGCTCGTTTGTTTTAGGGCAAGCCTGCATGGGCCTTTTTTTTTTCATCTGATGTTTCCAATATGATACTTCAGGATAATGTCTTCTGTAGAGGTTTTGCCCAAGTTGCTGTTAAAATATTGATATTTTCCTTTTTCTCCCTATTTGTCAAAGTTTTTGTTGATGTTGTCTTTGTTTTATTCATTATGTATCATCATTCATTATTAAACTGGAGGAATTCTGAAGGAAGGGCAACAAAATGCTAAAAGGTTTTTTGAAAAATCGTTTCCCACAGAGTTCAGAGAGAATGGAATTCGTAATGGCCTTAAGAAAGGATTACAAGGGAGGGCACCACCTGTGTATAATTTGTAAAGATTGCAGCTAAGTATTTCCTTGGCTGAATTTCCTCTTTCCCTTTGTGCCATGGGAAATGAGCTTTAGAAAAGGACAGATAAGATAATGCCTGAGGAAATGCCATGTATTCTGCCAGCCTTATTCTGGTTGAAAAAGATTTGGAAGTATTTTTACCCCACCTGAAGTTCTCAAGACACCTTTCAATGGACAAAATCCAGTGATGTCTGTCTGGAAATCCACCTATTCAATGGGATCTCTTATTTCCTTTCTCCCCAGTTGCAGTGAAATAATCTGGAGAAGTCCTCCTAGGTCTTCCATAGTTATATCCATTTTGTCTTTACCTGAGCTAAGGCTATTCTCATAATGGCCCCACTACTTTGGAATACTGTGCCTATTGAAATCCACTAGACACCTCCAATTTTGATGTTTTGTCAGTTTGTTGAAAGCATTTCTGTTTTAGAGATTTGATTTAATGTTGGCCATTTGGTCTGTCTTTTATACTTTTATAAATTTGTGATATTCTGTTGCATACCAACATAATCTTTTTAATAAATTGGTGGTTTGCAAATCCTTTTATGAATATATACAATAAATAAGGAAAGGTCTTGTTGCACAAGCTTGAACATGTGTCCACCAGTGTTTAGTGTGAACAAGCCTTTATTAATTTTGCTTCTTTATGATTGACCTATGAGCCGATGGCTACTTTCTAGCAATATTTCCCTGTTCGGGTCACTTTAAGTCAATTATATCTGACATTCTAAGTCGCATGGGATTTGATGTGCAGAGTGCGAAGTCTCAGAAGTAACTTAAAGCAGACATTGCGGTCTGGCCACAGCACACCTGTTAATGGGCAATATATTTTATTCTCTCCCATAAGTGGCTGATAGCGGTTTCTCAGGCCAAGTTTTTTAGACAATACATTTCAGCTTGTCCCTGGTCACAGGGGAATGGCTTACGGGAATTATATTGTGTCTTGGGCAGTGAGGGAGGGAAGGAATCTAATGTGAGAAATAGCCCTAAAAGCATTCTGGATCAAGGTAGAGTGACATTCTGAAAGATTTAATGTTTTCTTGCAGAACACAGGCTGCATGTTGCTAAATTGGTTCTTTTCGAGAAGGAATTAAACAGGAGAATATGACACAAAGCCTGTGGGTCCCAGGCACATCAAAAGCCTAATTACAGCTTGCCAGTGCAATGCATTTCCCAAAAGAATCTTATGGTGCCTATATTGAGCTGCCTGGGAAGAGAGAGAAAAAAAATATGGGTCATGTCTCTAAAAATAAGATGGAAGCTCGGTACATATCAGAGGCTGGAGGTTAGGGCCTCTTCTGTGGGGGGTAGAATAATGGGAAGAATTCGACTGGTAATTTAATCCAGCTGAATGTGGATGTTTGAGAATGGGACAGAGGAAGTATCGAGAGCTACTTTGCAAGTAACTTTTTCTGACACTTGAGGCTGGAGCTACACATTTTGGCTGACCCTAACAAATAACGATGCAAACTGCATGGTGGGATAGCATGTTGTGATGTGATTCCCTTCTCAGCTTCATTAGCTGTTTTCTGCCGGGGTTGGAGAACCTTTGCAACACAGGGGTGCCGCTCCATGCATTTTGCATTTCTAAATAGTGCAGGAAGAAAAGAAAGAGATGTTGGCTTGGACTCATTGGCAGAGTTTGAGTAAACAATCACAATTGTATATAATAAAAAATAAGATTATATGTATTGGGGAAATTTTGGGAAAACAATACGCAGGGTGAACAATATGGAAATAAAACAAAATGGGAGTATGAGAGAAGTCCAGGGGAGGGGGCGGGGAGGAAAATATGGAAAACTATTAGAGAAATATTGTTAGAGGATGTATATATGGAAAAACCGATAAAAAATATTTTTTAAAAAAGAGAGAGAGAGATGCCGGCATACCTGCTGCTTTTTATGGCCATTGTAAATAGGCTGCAACATCTATTTCCAACCTAAGGTTAGGCCCATGAACAGGAGATTAATAAAAACAAAATATTTTGGAACTTGCTTTGGGTGGTGAATCAGTTTAGTTTGGCACTTTGGACTGACATTTTGCTTTGGTTGGTATGCAGAAGCTCTGCTTCCTTGTTTGCTACGATGGGGAAATCAACAACGGGTCATAACCAGAACTGATGAAATTTGCAGGTATATTGGCTTATTTTCATGGGCGTAACCAGGATTTATGTTGGGGGGGGCAGGACACCCACCTGCCATTATACCCTGTCTGGTTCTTTCTAACAGATTTGGAATGAAATGTCTCAACAACAGTTACTTTAAATTACTTTCCTTTGACCCAAGTGCTCAAAAAAATTTGTCAAGATCTTTCTACAATTTCTACTTTTAGTTCAGTATTTCTATTTTATTTCCTTGATTTAGGGAGATCAGCTGTCCCCCTGCCCCCTGGCTATGCCCACGATTCTTTTGAGGGGAAAGAACATGGCAATTTTTGTGTGTGTAGCCTTTAAAGATTTGTGGGGGGCGGATGCCCTTCCATCTCTGTGGTTTTGTGGGCAATCTGTATGAACTTAGATATTCCCTAAGTACATCCCTTGCAAAACTTCAGAGGAATGACTGCAGGGATTAAGGAGCTATGATGACCTCACAAGATCTGAAGCCTTCTGCAATAAGCATACAAAAATACACAACGTTAGGGGGAATTACTTACACGAATGTGTGTATTAGGCAAAATTGCATTGGGAATTGGTGATGAATTTTCTTTAGAGATAAACACAAACAAACAAATATGAATTGAACTTAAGCCTAGAAAAACGGAAACCTGAGAGGAAGTGAAATTGATTAATTTTTCCATCCCTACTGAGCTATCCCCAGAATTAGGTTTGTCTACCCCACTCTTTTCTTGTCCATGAGAGATAGTGGACATACTCTGTCCCATTAGAAACAAGTAATGCAGCACTGAGGTTAATTCTGACTGCAGGAATGGTTCTCTGTTTATTCTGAGGCAAGTTTTGTTAGTTTAGGCTAATTTGGGCATATTTATTCTACCTTAGAATAATGTCTCAGCTACTTCCCACTATTGATAAAATATATTATACACAACAGGGTTCTGAATTAGAAACTGAGCACACCATCATGCAACCTAATAGCGTGCATTTTGAAAACAAAGTTTGCTATAAGCCAGTCTTCCATCCGGTACCTGCTGAGTCTTCCTCTAGCTTCCTCCATTTCCCTGGAAAAGCTGACGTTGCTAACAGCAATCTAGGGCATATTGTTTAAGCAAGTTGTGTTGGTGTAAGCAGTAGCAGAGCAATTATGGGATCCTTAGTGCAAGGCTTGGCAGGAGGAGATAAGCTCTGGAGCGCGATGGCCTGATTCTCCTTTCCCTTTCTGCAATGTAAATTTCTATTCAGCTCTGGAGGTTTGCATAGGATTTAAAAGCCGACGTATGCAAGTGGAGAACAGGGAACGGATGATTATGTGCTTTAAAATGGAGCAAGCAGCAAACGCTTAAAAATCGTGGCGAGGAGTGGACAGGACTGGCAATGGTTGAGATTCACTCCACTCTGTCATCCATCCATATTGGTGGTAACAGGTTGCTTCACCAGGTTTGATGGAGTATTGGGCTTGACACCCTCTGAACAGCACTCCTTAGTATGCCCCACAAGCTTACCAAGACCTCAGGTAATAATGGGAACAGGTGGTAGTGCTGGAAGCAGTGGCTGCAGGTAACAGACCCTCCTTCAGTCAAGCACTCTAAAGGGAAATTCTGGGTGAGACTGCTGCTGCCACCATCCTGTCATGGGCCAGGAGTTGACTTCACCTGAAGGAGCAGAAGAACTGACTCCACCTGCTGCTGATTAGCCTTCTTGCTCCTGATGAGAACCAGCTGGCTCCAGCTTTCTTCAGCAGGGTTTCCAGTCTCAGTCAGTTGCTGGAAACAACATTTGCCCTTCCTGGCCAGACCTTGGACTTTCTTGACCCCCAGATCATCTGACAACATGAACTGACATACTCCTGATCTTAGGACTGGACTGGACCTTGCCTACGGACTCTGCCTCCAGGCAAGTACCCCTCTGAGCCTTGGCTGGTTGGCTGGCTTCTCCCTCTACTGGGCTCTGCCATGGTTGGCTGCACAGGACTATGACACATCCCTATTTAATAAACCTCCTTGTCCCCAGAGTCTATGGGTCCTGACTCAAATGTGTACATCAGTTATGGGGCCTAGAAGCATTGGGAATAAAGATGGCAGTAGTAGCTGCTTGACCTGCCCTCCCTTTTTTTGTATAGCACCAGGCCATTTTTTAAGGACTTAAGGGGGAAGATGGAGCCAGCTGAGTTGGGCCTTGGTGTTTGTCCCACCATAGCTTCTCTATGTTCATTTTTTGTCATGTCACCACAACTCATTCTCACATACATCACAGTGTAGGTCTGAAGAGAAAGTGGAGTTGACAGAAGAGTGGGATATAAATGCAATTTTGGAAAGTCGTTTGCTAAGTATTTGGATATCCCTTATGATATTGTAACCAAATTTTGTGCCATGATTCCTGAGATCAAAGGGCAGGGGTGGGTTTTGTTTTTTGGTCTGTTATGGGATACAGTGAGGCACCATTTTGAATCCACATAGCTGGCAGAACCTTTCAAAACTGCCCTGAATTTAGTCACTGATTTTAAAACTGCACTGGTCTTTGGGGTTTCTTGATAATTCCCAAGCAATGCTGGTTATGAGGTTGCTTAGTAAGTGAATAATAATATATGCCTGTATTTCTCTCATCAAATGTAGAAATGGTTAAGAATGGGTGGTTTGTGCCCGCACATTATGCAGAGACTAGACTGTTAACAGACATTTTGAGTGGAATGCCACATTTTGTAGTGGCAATAAGACTGATTTACAGAAAGATTGCTTTGCAACTGTCTAAAGGTTGAAAAGTGAAGTGTTTGTAAGCAAATTGTATAGTTGCCTTTAAAAGCTATTTGCTTGGCTGATATATTAGGCTGATATATTTGATTTTGCCGTATATCTTCCTTTTGCACAGGCATTTCTTCACCAGTCCATTATAGGGTTTCAGGTCCATTTGCATTTCGCTAATGTGTTTCTGATACTTAATCCCCACAAGCTATAAAAAAGGACAATTCACTTTGACTGAAATTATCTATGAGATTGGCTACTTGGGAAACTTTGTCTTGGAAAAGACAAAGATTTAGCTCCAGATATCTTAGGCTGATGGCCATAGACCTTGAGCCTTAGCTTAGCCTATTAATTTAATTTTAATTTATAATTTGGGGGCAATTAATAAGCCGGTGCTGCATGACGAATCAAAACTTGGCTGACATTTTGATACATTTGAAAGGCAAATGTTGAACCTGTCTATTAAAAGAAAAACAGAAGTCTGGATTTCTGCCATATATATTTAACCTGCAGTGCCCATAAGTCATCCATTGTGTTTTGAGTCCATACTTACAGCTGATTAGAAAAAGGGGAATGTCCTTGAAATTGTCAGTTCATGCTTTAAGTCCCCCTGTGACAAGAAATGAAAGTGATTTTTTTTAAAAGGTACATGAGCATTTTAGGTGGATTCTGGAACAGTAGCCAGACATCTTGGCTTGATTTACATGACAGCTCTTGTCAGGGAAGAGCCCAAGGAGAGGGGGGACATGTTGGCAAAGGATGCACATGAGACCCAGGGAAAGAAGACAGTGATTTGTGGGGTTTTGTGGCATCTGTGTAGCAGTTGCCAGGGGTGGTGGATGCAGGGAGTCAGGAGGAAGAGACCGGGCAGCTAGACTTGGGAAAAGGAGACAGGAGAAGAGCTGCAGGGGGGTTCAGAGGCTGGAGAACCTATGACGCCCCCAGAAAGAGTTGTACCTTTGGAATCCCATCAGTTGCTCCCGCCCTCCGCTGTATCCATTTTCAAGGAGGGGTGTGGCGATCACACAGGGTTCCCGGATGTTTGGCGGTCTATTGATCCCTGTGCCAACACTGTGATTGCTTCCCCGCTGCCACCAACCCGTTTCTCTTGGGTACACACAGAGTCCAGACAGCTGTTAACATTAAATCAAATAAGCAAGTTTATTTTATAAGCATTAACAAGGGTATGGTTTCAGATAATTTTTCTTGTCAGTTTCTTAATCTTAGTTTCTTTACTGACCTATACCTTCCTAATAACTTCTAACTGATTATCCCAACTGTCTAACTGACTCCTCCTAACAGTTTCTCTCACTCTCTGACATCAAAACTATACCAACCCACAGACCTATCCTCCCTCTTCCTTCTCCAACTCCCAGCTGACTTCCAAAACACTCCAACTCTAACTCTAACTCCTCCCTTTGGGTTCCCACTGGCCAATCACTTCCCACTCATTTAACCCTTTCCTTATGACCCACCTAGGAGGGCAAACGCCACAAGGGGCTTAAAGCAATGGGAGCAACTGGAGCTGCCATTGGAGAGGAGCCGTCAGGTGTTTAAAAGGAGTTTAAGAAAGCAGGAAGGGGCAGGGCCACAATATTGCTCCAACTGTCCAAGACAGAGCACAGGTCTCCAGCTAGGGCTTCTACACGTTTTTCTTCCTCGCTGAAAACTCATTCTTTAAAGCTGAATAGGAGCAAATGGCAATCTGTGGGAAACCCACATTGCTGTTTGTGAAGCTTCTGTTTTAAAGAGCGAGTTTTTGCAGTGAAAGCTATGGAGCAAAAGATAGGGCACTCAGACACAGAGCTGTAAAGCATAGAGCTGTGCCTGGAAATAGAGGAGCTAAGTATGGATAAGCCTCTAGTTAGTAGTCAGTGTCATGTGTATCACTTGCATCCATTTGCTCATCCTCATTGGGTACACTCGGGACAGCTCTACAGTAGGCATAGGCAAACTCGGCCCTCCAGATGTTTTGGGACTACAATTCCCATCATCCCTGACCACACGTCCTGTTAGTTAGGTATGGTGGGTGTTGTAGTTCCAAAACATCTGGAGGGCCGAGTTTGCCTATACCTGCTCTACAGAACGGCTCAATCTTCTCTTGTGACCAGCTCCACGCTGGTAGCTTCTGAAGATGATAACGAAGATGACACATTACATGGGTCCTGTAAGTAATTCCTAAACTTCCCTCTGAACTTCAGCTGCTGGAAAATACTGTACAGTAGAATCCCACACTGCAGGGGCAGAAAACCTCAGGCCTGAAGTGATGGGAAGCTTGTGTGTTCAGGAGAAACAAGAAAAGGAAACAGGCTTTGAACATGATCTTCAAGCCAAGAGAGCGGGCTGAAACTCCACTTCCTGAATTATGTACTCCAGAATACTGTGTTTTGTTTCTTCTGTCAGACGTTTAACAATGGGAGTGTATCCATATGCCAATGAAATCACCAACAGCAATAAATGATGCTAGCTGCACAGAGAAGCAATCTCCATATCTTGTCTCGGCAGCAGTTTAACCTGTGTCAGGGATAAGTGTGCCCATTTATGTGTCAAGATTCACTTAGAGAAGCATGGCACCTCAAGTATAAAATCTAATCGATTAGCCTTTAAGTTATAAGCTGGTTACAGTGGTACCTCGGGTTACTGACCCTTCAGGTTACAGACTCCGCTAACCCAGAAATAGTACCTCGGGTTAAGAACTTTGCTTCAGGATGAGAACAGAATTTGCGCAGCGGTGGCACGGCAGCAGCAGCGGGAGATCCCATTAGCTAAAGTGGTACCTCAAGTTAAGAACAGTTTCAGGTTAAGAACAGACCTCCAGAACAAATTAAGTTCTTAACCTGAGGTACCACTGTATCTTATGAATGTGAAATGTACGGTAAATCCATATTGAAGACCCAGCATGGCTGGGTGTTTGTGTGTGTGTGATAGTTTCCTGAAAGTACACAAACTGGAAAATAAACTTATGTATGCCCTGAAGAGATGTATTGTGTTTAACACACCAGCAACCAGGGTTATGATCATTCCAGTAATGAAGGCACAGATTGGTGAACCAACCTTAATTAAGTGTTAATTAGTATTGAAAAGGAAATGTTTAGTTTCCGCATTCCTTTGAGCAACATTGTAAATATTTTAAATAAATAGATATAATACAGACTGCCTCTCATTAAAATAATACCAAAGCAGTATAGCATAAGACAATTCAATACAAAACAATTTGAACCCAATTCAATATGCAATCAAAACAATCCTATTAAAAGAGTGTATCACAATTACTCTAGCAGGGAATTGTTCAACTGGTGTCACGGGCCGAAGAAAGCATGAGTAAACAGATATTTTTCAACAGCTGTCAAGACTTGGTGGAACTCTCTGTCACAAGAGACCAGGACCCTGCGGGATTTGACATCTTTCCACAGGGCCTGCAAGACGGAGCTGCTCCGCCTGGCCTTTGGCTTAGACTCACTCTGACCCCTTATATGGGATTTGGCATATAATTTTTTTCCTTGCCTTTTTTGCTGGCCCATGTAGGACCAGCATGGATAGCTGGCTTGGGCGAATATCTGATGTTTCCTCCCTTTATGGTCTTGATTTATGGGCTACACTAAAATGAGGCTGCATTTTAAGCTGTATTTTAAGCCGTATTTTATTTATTTTTGTTTTTTTTCTATTATGTTTTATTGTAATTTATATTTGGTGTTAGCCGCCCTGAGCCTGGCCCTGGCCGGTGAGGGCAGGGTATAAATAAAATATTATTATTATTATGAACTGAACAGACTAGGTGATTGTAAAACCTTGATGCAGTGATCACTCTACAGACTGAAGTGGAGAAGACACTCCTGTAAGTTACTACAATGTGAGCCTATGCACATCATGGCATAACTAATAGGGCCCCCTCCTAAGATCTTAGTGAATAGGCAGCTCTATATAGGAGAAGCCATTCTTAGAGATGAACTGGTATTAAATCACATAGGGCTTTAAAGGTTAAGCTAGTAACAAGAACTTAAACTTGTATTAGTAGTAGATTGGCAGTCAGTATACTACTTCCTTTAACACAGGTGTAACAGGTGTGCAGTAGGCTTTTCCATTTGAGGCGTTTCCAATGTCTACTTATACCCATTATTTGGGCTGGCATATTGAGGAACTCCTTGATGGAGGGGATCCCCCGGGCACAGCTGGGGCAGGTGGGGGGGTTGCATTGTTCAACTCAATTGCAAGGGATGTCTTTAATTGTCGGTTTACGGTTTAATCTTTGTTGTTAGCTGCCTTGAGCTCTTTGGAGATTAGGTAGGAGAGATGTTCTAGATAATAAACCAATAGCCATGGAAACAGAATTCATGTTCAGACATACACCTGAATTTAAAAGGTAGAGCATACCAGGGATACACACAGAGAGAGAGATACCCTTCCTTTAACAAAGAGGATGTTTAAGCATATTTGGTTGAACAGAATTTAAAAGCTCCCCAAGATTGGGAATGCTGACAAGGTCTGGAGAGGACCTTAAGCTCTTGAGGACATTGGGAACAAGGGCTTGCATGCACACACTTTCCATATTTCAGGTGTAGGGAACCTTTGGCTCTCCAGATGTTGCTGAACTGCAACTCTTGTCATCACTGTCAATTGGCCATACCTGCTAGGGCCAATGGAAGTTCTAGTTCAGCCACATCTGGAGGGCCAAAGGTTCACCACTGTTGCTATATTTTAAACCTTTGTATGCTCAGACAAATCACCATGTTCAAAAATGGTGTGCAAAAAGCTTATCCATGGGCTTTGTCCCAGGACAAGGTATTAAATCTGGAAGGCAACCTGTGTTTCTCTTTTCCCTGATGCTGCCTTGGGCATACAGTTTGAGTAAAGACATATTGACCCTGAAACTCTATAGCTGATCTAAATGTGGGTGGAATTTTCATAATCCTGTGACAGATCAACTTTGAAAATGTAGCTGAGTCCCAGGAGCAAGGACAAACAGGAGATGGTCATCACTATCACATCCTGCTTGTAAGCTTTTCCGAGACATCTTGCTGACCGCTGTTGGCAACAGAATGACTTGACCTTGACCATGAATCTAGGAAAGCTGCTCTTATGATTTTTTTTGCGTCTTTGTGTGACATCTATAACATGTAAACCAAACCTTCTCAGCCTTTTCAGAGAGTAACATTCTAATCTGAAAGCACTTTCTCAATAAGGATGACCTGTGTAATTGTTGCAGTTGTAGTCTTTTCAAACCTTTTCTTAGTCATCGACTCCGTTCATGGCCAGTGTTGCTTGTATTGCACAGATGAACACATTGACTCAAGCTCTGCAAGGAGGGGGGGATACAGATGTGTCCTTGATTTTAACCCTGTGTGATGCATTTGTTCATCTGTCAGTGCACTGAATGCTTTCTTCTTAGACTAGCACTTGCTCTTTCTGAGCAAAAGCTATAATTTGCTGATCTGCTCCGCAGAGGTTTGTGTATGTAGCTACACTAGCTCTGTGTTTAATGACACTTGTATAATTGGAGACATATGGAATCTTAATGAAGAGTGGGGACTAATTGCCTGGAGTATGCTCTTTCTCCAGTCAAGAATTTGTAAAGTGTGTATTTTCTTCCCCTTGTGAACTCTCTTTGGCTGTAAAACAGACTTTCAGGGATCATCTTTTGTTCAATGAAAAATCAGGCTATCTCGTTTTTGTGCTGACTGATGCAATGCAATTTGTCCTCCTAATGTTTGCAATGAAGAACTGAAGGGTATTTTCAAACAGGTTGCAATTAGATCAAAACCATCCAGACTGAAGTCTGATATGCAAACTCTCCTGGTAGTGTTTATGCTCAGCTTGGTGATTTTTGTCAGCTCATTCTGATGAGTGGCAATGACCCAAATATGTTCTGGGTCAGCTAGACTGCATTTTGGTTGGATTTAGTGTGTTGAGCCAGCAGCCCTGGTATTCTTGACCTAGCAGTCTGCCATGCATTTCTAAAAGAACCCCAAAACGTCACTCAGTGGCACAGCGTGGGTTGCCAGGGCCATGCGGAGGGGGAAGGGAGGGAAACAGAGTATGCATGCACATTCAACTGCCTATCAGAGGACATGTCACCCAGGAGATCACAGCCACAAATAAGAGTCATTCTGTTTCCCTGGTTCAACAGAGTCCAGCAATGGATGTGTGCAGCTATATTGAGGCAGCACTGGGTGTTGAAATTTTGGACCCTAACAATTTTCATGCTACTGAACCTTTTGAATTGTTTCTTCTAGTCGGTTGGTTGGTTGGCACAGTGTAGATGCTAAGAAGGTTTGGGATTCTCCGGGATCTATCTTTGTCATTAGAGGCTCAAGTAGCCTCATTGGCAATGAGTGCATTTTATGAGCATTGGTGAATTCATCTAGTGATGAGTTAAATTCTACCCTCACTTCGGCTGGTAAGGAAATTCTTTTCCCCACAAGTGTAAACATTGAATATAGTAGTGTTCTAGTAGAGCATGAGATGCTAAATCTCAGGGTTGTGGGTTTGAGCCCCACAACCTGCATTTCAGAGAGTTGGACTAGATAACTGCAAAGCAACTAAGCTTTATGATCATAATTTTTCTTCTCCTAGATGTGTTACTATCCCATGTTGATGAGCCCCATCTGCCCTTCATTTCTCTCTTTAGCACATGCACAAACCACCTTCCTGACCGTTGAATGTACTATTTGTCTCATCCGCTCAATCTGCTGGATTCTGTCTTCGCATGGAGGGGAAGTTCCTAAATCACTGAGGGTTTGAGACCCATAACCACTCTAACCTGGTTCAGATGGCCAGGTGAAACCATTTCTCAGGATGTGGCTGCTGTCACATGCTGATAGCTTCTAGGAGAGCTGAGTGCTCAGTGGGGACCAAAAGTGGACAAAGTACCCCAGAAGGAGCACAACGTGTCCCCCCACCAGAGGTACTACCACTCCCCTAATACCCCATGCATCCCATAAGAGAGTTATACTGGTGAATTTCCAGATGAGCCAGGGTTGATGACTTATACCAATGTGATGGGCTCATCTAGGAATCTGGAGATCCACCACATCCTAAATTTCTGAAACTGGTGGATCTAGGGTTTTATTTTGTTTTTTCGTATGCTGTGTGTGAATGTTCTGAAAGAACTATCCCCACCCCCACCCCGCTGATGTGTATTTCTATTGTACAGATATAGGGATAGAGTACTGGTTGTTGAAAATGGTGGTGAGATGCTGCAGTTTTAACCCTGTGTAAAAAAAGAAAAGAGAAAAAGAAATTCTTGGAAAAGTCCTGCTGTAGAGACTTTTCCCATGTCATCAAAATGAAGTGTGACACTATCAAAACAAACGTTGAAAATGCACATAAGATTAGAAATTCAGTCTATAGACTGCCTGACAGGATGAACTGTTCAAGTGTTAAACTGGAGGCCAACCTCTGTTTGCCTTTCTGCGTGACTTTGCCCTTGAGCACACTGTTTAAAGAAAGGTGAATTGACTCAGAAGCTCTTTAGTTAAACTAAGCATGGAGCCTTAATCCTGTAGCCAATCGACTTCAAAAATATATCTGAATTCTGGGGCTGGTACTTTGAGCACATCAGTCATACTCCCTAAATCTTTTCTGGCCTGATAGGTTACAATATTTTCACAGCCAGGTCAAGCTTTTTCTCTCTTTTTTTAATCCTTGGATCAGAAAAGGCCATACCAAAAAAAGGGTTTCTCCTAAATATAGCTTGTCTTCCTGATTGCTCGGAATAAATCTAGCTGCTGCATTTAGTCATGTGTAGCTGCAAGCTTACCTTCTTTATATATTTGGCCCAAGATAATTTCCTAGAGAAATGCTTTTCAGACTTTCAGCCTTCCGGATAACCTTTTGACATGGATTTAGCTGCAGTGGAAATGCTGTGCATCTGCCCTGTAGGCTACTATCGTTGTAGAAGATCCTGGAGTACAGTCTAGTGCACAGACACGGTTCACAGAGGATGCTGAGAGAGATTATTGAGCATAGCCATCATCATGCATAAAAAGGCAAACCTTACCCATGCTACCTAAATGACTGGCACTCTCATGCTGAAACAAGGCTGGATCTGCTCCTGATTCTGTTTCACTAGGCTTCCCCCCACCCCAGATATCAGTGTGTTGAGCACCTGAAGGAACCATACAGTTCTGTGAACATCCCAGTTACATGGAACGTGTACATTTGAGCCAGGGCCGTCTTAAGCATATGCTGCACCGGGGTGCAAAGATCTGCCCTCCCCAGGTTGCCCGGTCTCAGGCACACAGGAGGGCGGAGCTGGCTGCCCGCCTCAGCGTCTTGCTGGCTCAGTCACCCCCGAACTTGCTACAGCGCTCTGACCGACAGGTGGGCTCTTCCCCAGACTCAACTCTCGGACCCTGGACTCTTTGCCTGGCGTCCCTGAGAGCCCGGCACCTGGATGCCCCGCACCTCTAGTGCCTATATGTAAGACGGCCCTTATTTGAGCAGTTGCTCTCACACAGTGGAACCTTTTCAGAGGTGTCCACTCAGTCTGTGGATGTCAAGGAATGGGACTAGCCTGGTTTTATGACACTGAGGTTGAGGCCAGCCATGCAGCCCCACTCCTGCTGCAACATGCGAGAGCTCTGCGCAGGAGTATTGCACAAACATGGATCATATCTGGCCTAGAAAACAAATTGTCCTTTCACTGTCGCTACAGGCTGCAGAGGAAGATGAGGACTGTTGGACAAGCTGTCTTCCAGGGAAGTTTTTCTGTTGCTGTCCTTTTTCATTGAGGAACCCTTGCTAATATTCCAAAGAGGTGTGCAAGTTTGAAAAAAAATGACAACAATGCCTTAGAGTTGTCCAATGATGGCACAGACCTGGAATATTGGTACCAAGTTGTGTGGGAAATGGGCGTATTGGGAAAAAATAATGAGTCATGAGGGTCATGTGAAGCTGAAATATGAGGGATTTGTATTGACTTTAGAGTTTATTCACACTTACCTTTCCTCTGTGCTTTATAGCTCCATGCCCAAGCACACTTTTTCTTTCCTCCAGAGATTTCCGTGTGGAGTTTTGCTCTTTAAAGCTAAATCAGAGCAAACAACAATTCATGGAAAACCTGAATTGACTTTTGTGCCGATTGAGCTCTAAAGTGTGGACCTGTGCCTGGGAAGAATGGGCCAAAAGGTAAATGTGGATAGACCCTTTGTAGATTGCACTAAATAGAAAAGGAACAGACAAACACCAACCATCAGCATTCAAGTTGATCTGGTTGATTTATTACGATCCCTTCACTCATTGCACCCGGTTGGCAGTACAAAAGGTTCCATTATTGACTACAGTCAACAATGCTTGCAACATTTGTATGAATGGTGGTATACTCTCTTAACCCTGTGAGGGGTGGCGAATGGCTTTACCTGGCTAACACTTTCATTATTTTTTTCTTCAAAAAATGAGATTTTGATATGTTGCCTCAGCTTTGTCAATATCTATCTAACTGGTTACAATGTATTATCTAAAAGAGCAGGCCAATGATCTATCAGGAGTAATTTCAGCCTCTCTGGGATTAAAGGCAAAAATGCAGTGAGATGTTCCATAAATTGAAAAGTGACACTCGCACATTTTTCTCTTCTGCTTCCCTGTCACTGTCTCTCTCCTCCCCTTCCTGAAGGCAACCCTGTTTCTGGAAGTATTTAATATTTGATGAATTATTGTATTTTAATCCTTTGTTGAAAGCTGCCCAGATTGGCTGGGGAAACCCAGCCAGATGGGTGGGGTTTGAATAATAAATTATTATTATTATTATTATTATTATTATTATTATTATTATTATTACTACTACTACTACTACTACTACTACTACTACTATTTATTATTATTCCTCCATGTTGATATACTGTATGACAGTCATAGGCAACCTCGGCCCTCCAGATGTGTTGGGACTACAACTCCCATGATCCCTAGCTAACAGGACTAGTGGTCAGGGATGATGGGAATTGTAATCCCAAAAGATCTGGAGGGCTGAGGTTGCCTATGCCTGCTGTAGGATGCCTATCCTCTCTGGACCTGTAAAGTATTGCTAGGGGCAGGGGGTAGCACCACCAAGCCTGATCATCTTAACATAGAGAGCCCAAAAGTCGCAAGGCATTTGTCCCACCCATCCACAGAAATATGATAAAAACTCAAACAAATGTCTAAATGAGAAATAAAAAGCCATTGCAATATTAACAGATCAATAATATTCATATCAAATTTCTAAATACATTTGACCATTACAGAAATTTCATTCATTCAGGTTTTATTGGCATAATTACAAAATTTAATTTAAAGTCATACCCATGTGTCACCCATTTAATATTCTCTGTCAAGGGCAGGCAATGTGTATATATAAATATTTATTAAATTTTCTGTTTTACAATTTAAAGTACTTATTTTGCATCATTAAAATATCAGTGACTTCCCTTCTTCTCTTTTCCTAGTTCATGTTACATATCATAAATCCCTGCATATTTTACAGAAACTATACCACTCAGCATTGCATTATTACATCCATCCTAACTTATTTACACTGTTGAATTTATCTTTTTGCTGCCAGCGTTTTCAGCTGTACAGTTATTTCCCATATATTCAATAAATGTTTTCCAATCTTCTCTAAATGTATGCTCTTCTTGTTCTCTTATTCTATGTTAAGTCTGCCAGCTGTGCATATTCTGTCAACTTAAGTTGATATTCTTCTTTGTTTGGGACCTCGCTCATTTTCCATTTTGGGGCTAACAAAACATGGGCCACAGTAGTGGCATACATAAATAACCTTTTTTGACACCTGGGAATTTTAGTCTGAATTATCCCCGACAGAAAGGACTCTGGTTTTTTTTGGCAAAGTGCTTTTAAACATTTTTTTTTTCAATTCATTAGGGATCATTTCCAAATACTCTTTTACAAGTCCACCACATATGAAAGAAGGTTCCCTCCACCTCTTTGCATCTCCAGCACTTATCTGATTCAGTCTTATACATCTGAGCAAGCCTAGTTGGAGTTAAACACCATCTGTAAATCATTTTCAAGTACTTCTCCTTCAAAGAATAACATGCTGTGAACTTCAAATCACTTTTCCAGAGTTTTTCCCCAGAGGTTAAAATCTATATTGTGTCCTATATCTATTGCCGAGTATGTCATTGAGGCTTTAACAAGCTCGTATTTTATTTCACACTAGTAACAGAAGGGGAAGCCAATTTGACGCCTTCCAAAAGTCTCCAGCTCCCATCAATCTCATCCTCCAGAGCCAGTAGCTATGGACGATGGAACTTGTAGGCCAACAACAACTGAAGGCACCATATTGCCTGATCTTCAGACAACTTGTCCTTGTACTCGCCTCTTAAGGACCTGCAACATATTTTGTGAACATGTGAAGGGGGAGTGGGATTGTGTCAGCCACCACCAAGATTGCTTACACCCTCAGACATGTGTTCGCAAGTAGTGTGAAGGGAGCACATGCATGTTGGGTAGGCATATTTTGTCTAAGGGGGAATAGGCTCAGCCAGGCTTTCTACACAATAGAGTGGCCAAGGCATGGCCATTTCCACAAGGTAGTCTCCTCCACACCTAACAGCAGATGTATGGCAGGAGGGAATGGCTAGCTACCACAATCCATCTTCCCTCTCACAAATTCATTGAATGAACGGACATGAGTCTGAAGAGAGCTTATTGTAAAAAGAAAAAGAAAAAAGGGTTCCAGCAAATGTGTCTTTCAAAA
The DNA here is from genome assembly GCF_965112155.1 of Podarcis liolepis. Taxonomy (NCBI): domain Eukaryota; kingdom Metazoa; phylum Chordata; class Lepidosauria; order Squamata; family Lacertidae; genus Podarcis; species Podarcis liolepis. The sequence goes on along the minus strand of NC_139560.1, from coordinate 72,062,743 downwards.
ACTTTGCTAAATTTATCAGTCCTCTTGTTCAAACAAAATAGAAATTTGATTAGTTGGATGCAACCTTAATTTGTGTGGTGTGCTTTGCCTATTCCATTGAGTTAGCCTGTTTTAATTGAACTAATTCAAGCACATTTAGATGTGGTTAAACAAGCCGATCAAACAAATTAAGCAAAGTCACATTTTTCGTGCCCATCCAGATTAAAAGTTAACTATTGGAAACAAACAATCAAGCTTGAGAGAGAAATTTCAAGGGGGGGGGGGGCGGAAAAAGAAATACAAGCTTCATGATCACACACATACAATCCCAAAATGGAAGAATCATCTTCCTCTCACTCCTGTTAGTATACATTTCCCAATAGACAGGAAATAATGCCCTCTTCTTTATTGACTTGTGGTGTTTGAACGTGGTAATCAATTTCGGTTTGAATATTGCGAAGTAATACAACTTTACTACTTGAATATGCCCCCAAGTGATAAGATCTGGTATTCTTCAAACCTGAGAAAATTAGCAGTCCTCGACACACTAGCACTATGTGGCTGTAACTCTAGGCCAGGTGTGGGAAACATTTGGCCCTCTAAATGCTTCTGAACTACAGCTCCCATCATCCCCATCAAATACCCATGCGTGGTGGGGCTGCTGGAAGTTGTAGTTATCACAATACACAAAGTGCAACTGTAATATTTTATTGCTTATTTCTTAATGTAAAGGTCTAGCCCAGTATGTGCAACATATACAGTTCATATGTACGGTTCATATGCCCTCCAGCTGTTTTGGGACTACAACTCCCACCATCCCTAGCTAACAAGACCAGTGGTCAGGGATGATGGGAATTGTAGTCCCAAAACAGCTGGAGGGCCAAGTTTGGCCATGCCTGGCCTAGAGCAAAACATCTGTGGAACCAGATGCCTGCTCTAGGCTATGAACAGTGGAAGACCAGGAACACATCTGCCCATCTTGTTGCAGGTCCATATGGCATTTTCACATTGGAAATCAAATTTGAATAAGAGTCCCCAAAGGGCCAAGACTGAGAAATTTTGCTGCCTGAGACACAGCAGCAAGTGTTGTCATTCCCTCCCCCAAGTTAAGATGGCCACCAATTTTGCACCCGTAGTTGAAAATCCAGTAAGTGCCTTCCCTCCAATCAGTAAATATACCATCACAATAAATAACAAATTGTTGCCCTTTCATAACAAACAAAATCAACTGTCTGAGGCAAATGGAGTTTGTTCGTTTATTCCGAAACTGGAACACACCCCAAGGAAGAGTGACTCAACTTTTCTATCTCCTTAAGACTTTTGATGTGTTTAAAAAAGGATCAATGGTTTCAATTTAGTTGGTACAGGACAGGGGACTCAATTAAAGCAAACCAAATGCAGAGCAGCTGGAAGTAATTATCAAACTGGTCAATAGTCTCAAGACTGCAGTGTGTGGACTAAAAGGGAATTAAGAATCATTCTAGTTCAAGATGAATGGGCTGGCTGTAAGGAAATGCTACTTGTCATATGCTCAAAGGCAATTTCTTCTGCAGTGAGTTACTGGCATGGCACAGGGATGGTCCTTGATATTTAGTCCTGGAAATGCCTGTCTGATATCTTCAGAGTATACTGAGGACTATTCAGATGAGTAATTGATATCTAAAATAGTTATGGATATGAGGCACCCCCCCAACCCCCACCCAATGCCACCAAACCTGGAAATTTTGTATTGTGTCAAACTTGTCACCAACTTAGAGTCATGTGAAACAAAAGCTGAGCCAATTTTTTTTTCTTAAATGGAGGAGGGAAACGAAACCCTTCTATTCATTTTCATTTCCTCATCTTTCACAATTGCAGAGGTGATACCACACTTGGGAGCCCCCATTTATTCCTAGATGTGAACCACATGTGAAGCAAGTATTACTTTATTTGATATAAATCCTTCATTTTAAAGTTAATTTTTATTATGAGTTTTTGTAATGCATCAGATTATTATAAGATGTTTGTTCTTTGTTGTTTATATGGAATTGTCCTTAAATGTTTTCATTACTGATGTGTGTGAGGGCTTTTCTTTTTCTTTTCGTGAAATCATTCGATGATGTTTTATGGGAAGCAATTCATAAATGGAATTAATTAGTTAAAAGAGGTGTCAGGATTGTAGCCTAGCAAACTTGGGGTGGGGGGGACAGGTCCTCTACCTCCCTTTAAGAAGAACGTTCTTTTCTGCAATTGATCACTTTTATAAAGACTAATGATGGATTTTCCTCATGAGGAGATTAATGGAGATTGGCTTCATCTTTCCATTTTGTTTTACCCAGCTCACTTTAAAGGAAGGCTGTTCATGTCAGTGTTCAATCAAACAACATAAGTTTGTTTTCATGGCTTGACAATATCCCCCTCAACACACACACACACACAAACATGCTTTTGAGCACATTTTACTCACTAATTACTTTTGGCATCAGATCTATCACTGTGCCACTTAGGATGTACCTACAGATTTTGTTGTTTTATAAAAAGAACGGTACCCGTAGCCAATTTGTTATTAAATTGCCTTATCTTCAGAATTACATATATAATTATGCAAGACACAACTCAATAAATTTCATTATTAAGTATGCTTTCCCTCCCCTAAGACTTGTTGTGGCAATAAGCGTTTTCATCGCCAAGTGGCAAAATGCCCAGGCTAATTTGTATTTGAAGGCCAAGACTGGGATGTTTTCTGTTCCCCCCGCCCTTTCATCATGCAGTCACCATCACAGATGCACAGAATGCTATTTGCAGACCCACACCTAGTGCTTCCATCCCACCCCCCATGGGCAAAGACATTAAGCAATGCAAGATGGAGCAAACTTGACACAACTTATTTCTGGGGTTTGAAAGTTGGCCCACAACTTTATTGATTACAGATGTTGGTGGGCTTTGGCTCAGGCACTGGGTGTGTATTGATGATCAGTCTCCTGGCAGAAGGCTGAAGTTAGGACAGGGTCATGCCTGGGATATGGACCACCTCAAGATGCAGGTCAACTAAGGGCTCAGGCTTCTGTTGGAAGCTCTAGGACCCATTTGTACCACACTTGGTTTCTGGACAAAGGCTTCCAGTTAGACCCCTATACTGGGGTACCCTGAGATCAAACCTGCTTGAGGTTGGGGTGATCCACCAATTCGCCCTGAACCTGGGATTGGACTAAGGATTCCATCCAATGCCTTATTCATCTCTTGCCAGCTCTCCAGCAAACCAACCTATAGCTGCTAAGCAGTGGCTTGTGGTGATTTTTTCCCCTTTTTGTAGAAGAATACAGCCAGCTTGTGAGTGTTATAGGGAAGGGGCGACCTTGTGTGCATGACATCACGATGCCACACGTGTTAGAATTGGGAAGGAAGTGTCTGTCAATATTGATCCAGAGTAGATTACAATGTATAGTTAGCAGAGCAGAAATATGTTGCAGGATTCCCCCCCAAAATAGACCAGAGGGATTTGTATTTCATCCAGCAGAGCTTTACTGCTACTGAAGGCAAATGAGCATAATGGTCACAAATCCAATACATTCAGGATTGGCACAGTCCATAAGAAATCCAGTTGCAGCAGACTTAACTTAAACTTACAATAAGTCTAAACCTTAACTCTATACAGTGGTACCTCAGTTTACGAACAGCCCTGTTTATGAAATATTCAGTTTATGAACTCCTCAAAACCGGAAGTAGTGATCCGGTTTGAGAACTTTACCTCAGTCTATGAATGGAAGCCAAATGGTGGAAGGGCACTGGTGGTGGGAGGCCTCATTAGGGAAAGCACACCTCGGTTTAAGTGTGCCATGTTTTAAGAACGGACTTCAGGAATGGCTTAAGTTTGTAAACCAAGGTACCACTGTATACAGAACACCACACCAGAAGGAAAAAGGATAGAAAGAGAAAATGAAACCCAGTCTCCTTCTGGCCTTACTTTTATAGTCAGCATAACCTTGACAGAAGAGATAAAAGAACCAGTTTAAACCTGCTGTACTCAGCTTCTCTGAAGGAATAACCCAAACATCATGAACCTTCTGCTTGTTTCTTTCACACAGAGAAGCTTCCAGAACCCTCTTGAATTAATGAGAATAGGAAAGCTCTCTACACATCAGATCATTACTTTCTGCACTAAGAAATGCAAACTGACAGTGCCAGGCCTCTGACAGGATGCTGGAGCCCTGCTGCCTCCTTCCCAAAGCTGCACGGACTTTGGGAAGGTGGTGGGAGGGCTCTTGGACCTCTTAGGAGACTAGCCTAGTCCCCCATGTCAACTGACCACATGCCACTGGCTGCACCCAATCCTCCTTTCTCCCCATGCACATCAAGTAGCCAGCTCTCGTTTCCCCCAGGAGACAAATGTACACTGTCAGGCCTGTTAAAGTCTCTTTTGTCAAACAGTCTGCCTGGGTGCAGAATGACCCGGCCATATAAGCACTCCATCACTCGCCACAACACATTGTTCTCTTTCCAGAGAGTGTGATTCATGTGGGCTGGTTCTTTCAACGCCCCGTCACTGTTGCCGCAGCAGGAGTTCTGACCATATTATTTTGAGGTTGGGTTGCGCTGTACACAGTTTCTCAAGGTTGGAAATCACCACCAGGATAAGATCAATGTCATTCCGGGTGAGCAATTTTTTTAAATTTATTTTTTTGCCCAGCTTTCAGACTTAACACACCAGGGGGACCATGTCTTGCCATGCTGTGCTCCATTTTTGGGATATGCGCAGCCCACTGCAAGCTGTGCTTGCCCATCCATGTGATCACACAAACATGCTTTGAGCACATTTTACTCACTAATTACTTTTGGCATCAGATCTATCACTGCGCCACTTAGGATGTACCTACAGATCTTGTTGTTTTATAAAAAGAACAGTACCCGTAGCCAATTTGTTATTAAATTGCCTTATCTTCAGAATTACATATATAATTATGCAAGACACAACTCAATAAATTTCATTATTAAGTATGCTTTCCCTCCCCTAAGACTTGTGGCAATAAGCGTTTTCATCGCCAAGTGGCAAAATGCCCAGGCTAATTTGTATTTGAAGGCCAAGACTGGGATGTTTTTTGTTCCCCCCACCCTTTCATCATGCAGTCACCATCACAAATGCACAGAATGCTATTTGCAGACCCACACCTAATGCCTCCATCCCACCCCCCATGGGCAAAGACCTTAAGCAATGCAAGATGGAGCAAACTTGACACAACTTATTTCTGGGATTTGAAAATTGGCCCACAACTTTACACTGGATGTGTACTGATGATCAGTCTCCTGGCAGAAGGCTGAAGTTAGGTCAAGGTCATGCCTGGGATATGGAGCACCTCAAGATGCAAGTCAACTAAGGTGGTCCAGCTCAGACTGCTGCTGGAAGCTCTAGGACTCATTTGTACCACACTTGGTTTCTGGACAAAGGTTTCCACTTTGACCCCTCTATTGGGGTACCCTGAGATCACACCTGCTTGAGGTTGGAGTGATGCACCAATTCACCCTGAACCTGGGATTGGACTAAGGATTCCATCCAATGTCTTATCCATCTCTTGCCGGCTCTCCAGCAAACCAACCTACAGCCGCTAAGCAGTGGCTTGTGATGATGTTTCCCCCCACTTTTTGTAGAAGAACACAGCCAGCTTGTGAGTGTTATAGGGAAGGGGCGACCTTGCGTGCATGACATCCCAACGCCACACACGTGAGCATTGGGAAGGAAGTGTCTGTCATTGAAATTCTACTCAATACTGATCTCGAGTAGATTCCATTGTATAGTTAGCAGAGTAGAAATTTAAACACGTTGCAGGATTCCCCCCAAAATAGACCAGAAGTAGTTGTATTTCATCCAGCAGAGCTTTACTGCTACAGAAGGCAAATGAGCATAATGGTGACAAATCCAATACATTCAGGATTGGCACAGTCCATAAGAAATCCAGTTGCAGCAGACTTAACTTAAACTTACAATAAGTCTAAACCTTAACGCTATACAGTGGTACCTCAATTTACGAACAGCCCTGTTTATGAAATATTCAGTTTATGAACTCCACAAAACCGGGAGTAGTGTTCTGGTTTGCGAACTTTACCTCAGTCTATGAATGGAAGCCAAATGGTGGAAGGGCACTGGTGGTGGGAGGCCTCATTAGGGAAAGCACACCTCGGTTTAAGTGTGCCATGTTTTAAGAACGGACTTCAGGAATGGCTTAAGTTTGTAAACCAAGGTACCACTGTATACAGAACACCACACCAGAAGGAAAAAAGGATAGAAAGAGAAAATGAAACCCAGTCTCCTTCTGGCCTTACTTTTATAGTCAGCATAACCTTGGCAGAAGAGATAAAAGAACCAGTTTAAACCCGCTGTACTCAGCTTCTCTGAAGGAATAACCCAAACATCATGAACCTTCTGCTTGTTTCTTTCACACAGAGAAGCTTCCAGAACCCTCTTGAATTAATGAGAATAGGAAAGCGCTCTACACATCAGATCATTACTTTCTGCACTAAGAAATGCAAACTGACAGTGCCAGGCCTCTGACAGGATGCTGGAGCCCTGCTGCCTCCTTCCCAAAGCTGCACGGACTTTGGGAAGGTGGTGGGAGGGCTCTTGGACCTCTTAGGAGACTAGCCTAGTCCCCCATGTCAACTGACCACCTGCCCCTGGCTGCAACCAATCCTCCTTTCTCCCCATGCACATCAAGTAGCCAGCTCTCGTTTCCCCCAGGAGACAAATGTACACTGTCAGGCCTGTTAAAGTCTCTTTTGTCAAACAGTCTGCCTGGGTGCAGAATGACCTGGCCACCTAAGCACTCCATCACTCGCCACAACACTTTGTTCTCTTTCCAGAGAGTGTGATTGATGTGGGCTGGTTCTTTCAACACCCCGTCACTGTTGCCGCAGCAGGAGTTCTGACCATATTATTTTGAGGTTGGGTTGCGCTGTACACAGTTTCTCAAGGTTGGAAATCACCACCAGGATAAGATCAATGTCATTCCGGGTGAGCAATTTTTTTAAATTTATTTTTTTGCCCAGCTTTCAGACTTAACACACCAGGGGGACCATGTCTTGCCATGCTGTGCTCCATTTTTGGGATATGCGCAGCCCACTGCAAGCTGTGCTTGCCCATCCATGTGATCACACAAACATGCTTTGAGCACATTTTACTCACTAATTACTTTTGGCATCAGATCTATCACTGCGCCACTTAGGATGTACCTACAGATCTTGTTTTACAAAAGAATGACACCCGTAGTCAATTTGTTATTAAATTGCCATATCTTCAAAATTACACATATAATTATGCAAGACACAACTCAATAAATTCCATTATTAAGTATGTTTTTCCTCCCCAAAGACTAGTTGTGGCAATAAGCATTTCCGTAGCCAAGTGGCAAAATGCCCAGGCAAATTTGTATCTGAAGGCCAAGAATGGGATGTTTTCGATTCTGCTCCCCCTTTCATCATGCATTTGCCATCACAGCTGCCCATAGTGCTTTCTGTGAACCAGTATAATCTCGTATAATCTCTGACCATATTTACCTTGCTTGGCTGGGGCTTACAGGAGCTCAATGTGAGGCCGAGATACATATACATCCATTATTATCACCAGATCTTACAGCCCAGTATTTCTTATATTTGTGCTTATCTAAACTAGCCTAATATATGTTTAGATACTGTAAACAATTCTTTTTTTAAAAAAAGATGTTTTAAATAGAAAAACCCCCTCACAAAAATATCTATTTTTGAGAGGTTCCGAATAGCAGGAGGTTCCAAACCCCTTCATTGACATAAGCACCCAGGTTTGTAATCAGTATCAGGCTATAGAATTTTCCTCTTCTTCTATCAGTTTCATTAATGTTGTGTGTGCATAAAAGTCACATCTCTGTAACCATTTTTTGCTATGTGAAATCCAAGGATCACAACACTTTAGCCTGACAGCTTGAAGAGTATATATGTTTGAGGCCATATCATAGATCATCTTCCATTAGTTTGGAATGGGTGGGCAGGGCATTAGACAAGACAGAAGGAAAGATTAATTAAAGCCATACTTTGTAATTAAACTACCCACAGACTATTTCAGAAAGCAGACACAACTGAATTAAATCATATTATTAATGCAATTTTAGAGACAAAGTGATGGAAAGTTGCTTATGGAATGCCAGCGAAGCTTGTCTTTTTGATTACTTTTGAACTGAGATGTTTTTAAATGCTTTTCAAGATGTATAGGATAGGGTGGGTGCAATCCAGCCCATTTTCCCCTTACTGTATTGTTTTTCTGTGGTTTTATGTTCTTGTTACAGTCCCTTCCATGGTGTTGCACAGAGCCCATCACATTCTCTGTTTTACTCCCAACTTTCTGAACTGTCATAATGAATTTTTCTCTCACTTGGATCTTCACTTTTTCCAGGTTGTATGAGAAGGGGATATCAATCTAATTGCAATGCAGAATTACCAAAAAGGTCAACCTGTTCCATTATCCTTTTGGCATGTAATTTATAAACCTCATTTTTTATGAAACAGACAATAAAATGAATGAAAATAACTTTACTGCTTCTGCAAGGTATTAGTGCAATCCACTCAGTCCTGGGATAGCTTTGTCCAGGTCTTTCACACTGATAAATTCCACAGCAGACATGATGGCAGACGTTAACCTGGGGAAAGGAACCTCACGCCTGAGGAGGTTGCTTATTCACCCTTCTAGTCTGACCCCTGGCTCACTCCTCCTCCTTCATAAAAATGTATACCACCCTATAGCCATAGATCAGTTGAGGGATCTGGGTATGTTTAGCCCAGGAAAGAGGAGATCAAGATAGTCATCTTCACCTACCTAAAGGGCTATCACATGGAAGTTGGAGCAAGCTTGATTTCTCCTGCTCTGGAGGGTAAGACCCAAACCCATGGATTCAAGTTACAAGAAAGGAGATTCAGGCTAAATATCAGGAAGAACTTTCTGACAGTAAGAGCAGTTAGACAGTGGAATGGACTCCCCTGGAAGGTGGTGGACTCTCCTTTCTTGGAGGTTTCTGAGTAGCGGTTGGATGGCCGTCTGTCATGGATGCTTTAGTTGAGATTCCTGCATTAAAGGGGCTTGGACTAGATGACCCTAGGCCTTCCCTTCCAGTTCTGTAATTCTGTGATTCAAATGTAGTTGGCATGGAGATAGCCTGAGGTGAACATAAACACCACATTCTGATGGCATGAATGATGTCACAAACTGGACAAACCGCAAGACTTGGCAAAGTGAGAGTCAACAGTAGGACTGAGTCTGGACACTGTGAAGGCTGGTCTTCAAGACAGGCAATGATAAATATTGGTTTATAGGAGCTGTGGAAAGTTTATACTTTCGTGTAAAGGTCTTTTCTGACTAGATGTCAACAGTTTTCTAATAGACCATATGACTTCCTCTGCATTTTGGACAGCATATGTATAAGATTGAGGCCTATCATATTGTGACTTTTCCACTATGGTATTGTGAAAGCAGTCAATACTTTTTCTGGTGTGGTTCACACCCACCATCTCAGTACATAATATTCAGTATAGAAATGTTGTCAATATTGGGGCAATGTTGGTTTTGGTGTGTTTTTATATTGGGGGGGGGGAGTTAAAGAAACAGGTATAGTTGAACACATGAGGATGGAACCTTTCTACAGGTGATGATAGATTTATTACATGTCTTGAGTAGTCATGCTGTTACCTACTTACAGAGGATTACTGGTCAATATAGTTGGCATGGAGACATGGAGAGTGCAAACATGACAGTCTGATGTCATGTGTGATGTCACAAACAGGATAAGCTTCAAGTCTTCACAAAGTGAGGGACAGTTAACAGTAAGGCCAGAGCTTTTTTTCAGCCATAACTCACCAGAACTCAGTTCCGGCACCTCTCAAGTGGGTGCCATTGCCATTATAAGAGAACAAGGGAGAAGTTCATGGTGAGTCCCAGCACCTCGTTTTTTAGGAAAATAAGTAAGGCTGTGCCTGGATTCAGGCTAATTCAGATTGAGTTGCCAACTCTGTACGTTGAATCTTCTGTATGTGTGCCAATCAGAGCTGATTCACAGAATCATTGCCTGAATCTGGTTTTGACATTTTCCTAGTGAACCCAAATGGCTCATATGCCTTTGTACAGAATCATACTGGAAATCATTCTAAGCTGCGTACCTTTATCTCCAGAAATATCCATGTTGCCTGTAAATGGTGTGTCAGAAAGAGACCTGATAAGCCAAGGGCAACATTACAATTTGTATCTGCTTACCTCAATTTACATGGATAAATGAGAAATTCTTACCAGTTATGCATACCCATGCAAGATGCTTGGATAATACAATATGCCATTATCTCATGCATAATCTGGTCATCCCAGGTGCATCCTGATTTAACCTTCTTGGAGCACTGACAGAAAAGCTGAGACACAGCCGCCGCTAGAAGTCACATCAGCATGTTTTGCGTGTTCAGACCCAGAGACCTCCCCCCTAAATAAACACATTTGACTCAAATTTTAGTTTTGGGTTTTTGGCAGAATTTAGGCCACAACTTTATTGATTACAGAAAGTGAGTGGTTGCATAGGCTCTGGTTTGACTAGCTCCCTGCAGGTAGCGCTGACCCAGAGTTCTATCATAGATCAGCCAAGGGTGAACACTTGAGGTAGGTGGAAAGCCCGGGAACAGAATATGTCCACTCCCCAGATGCTCCCCTGGACTCAGGCATGGGCACAACCCCCTCTCAGGGGTTGACCAAACCAAGTTGAGTCCCTGGATTCCTTTAACAGCATACCCTTCACATAGGGATGGTGAGACAGTTCTCCCATCCCTATCACCTGAACCAGCGCCTATCCGCAACCTTACAAGTTGTGACGATTTGCTATGTGGCAGGCGAAACCCAAATGGCAACAGCCAATCAGCCAAGTGGGGAAAATTCCTCCCATGCTCCTGTCCCAATGACAGATGACGGCATAGCAAGGTCAAGTGCAAAATGCCCTAAATATAGGGAGAGGTGGGTGGGTGTTCCGATGCATGATCTGAAAGAGGAAGCTCTGGGTCACATGCATAGGTATATATAGGTCCCTCCATCCATTTAGACAGCTCCCCATTGGCCAGATTAAACCCAGGATGAGGGACCTACCAGTCAGGTGTTGTGGCTGTCAAATATACCCACCCACAACCAGGAGGTCAGTCTCCAGGTCTCACCGCAACACATGCCCTCTTTTAGGGAGGACACGCTTTAGCATAATTACTAGCAGGTGTGAGGTGCCTTGGGCTTAGAAGCTCTATGTGCCCCTCCAGGGCTCCCTATCTGGCTCTTGCCATTTTCCCCAGGCCACAACCCCTCTTCCCAGACCACATTCTTCCCAAGCCCTGGCATGCACTCTCCTTGAGTGTTTCTGCCAAATTCAAATGTGTCCTTTAACTCTGATTCCCTTGATGAAGGATAGAGAGGGGCATGTGTTTGTGGAACCTAGCCTATTGCACCAAGGTCAAAATTGCTTTGGTGGTCTTAGGCTTTCTCAGCGATTCTAGAGCTTACTCACCACCTCATATTTGATGGTTCTTCTGTGTAATGCTGAATTCTTAATGCCTGGAAGGAAATTCTCCAGCTTTCTGGAACAGATTGGAGGTCAGGATGAGGCTCTGAAGGAAGAATCATAGAATCATAGAGTTGGAAGAGACCACAAGGGCCATCGAATCCAACCCCCTGCCAAGCAGGAAACACCATCAGAGCACTCCTGACATATGGTTGTCAAGCCTCTGCTTAAAGACCTCCAAAGAAGGAGACTTCACCATACTCCTTGGCAGCAAATTCCACTGTCGAACAGCTCTTACTGTCAGGAAGTTCTTCCTAATGTTTAGGTGGAATCTTCTTTCTTGTAGTTTGGATCCATTGCTCCGTGTCCGCTTCTCTGGAGCAGCAGAAAACAACCTTTCTCCCTCCTCTATGTGACATCCTTTTATATATTTGAACATGGCTATCATATCACCCCTTAACCTCCTCTTCTCCAGGCTAAACATGCCCAGCTCCCTTAGCTGTTCCTCCTAAGGCATTGTTTCCAGGCCTTTGACCATTTTGGTTGCCCTCCTCTGGACACGTTCCAGTTTGTCAGTGTCCTTCTTGAACTGTGGTGCCCAGAACTGGACACAGTACTCCAGGTGAGGTCTGACCAGAGCAGAATACAGTGGCACTATTACTTCCCTTGATCTAGATGCTATACTCCTATTGATGCAGCCCAGAATGGCATTGGCTTTTTTAGCTGCCGCGTCACACTGTTGGCTCATGTCAAGTTTGTGGTCAACCAAGACTCCTAGATCTTTTTCACATGTACTGCTCTCAAGCCAGGTGTCACCCATCTTGTATTTGTGCCTCTCTTTTTTTTTTTTTTGCCCAAGTGCAATACTTTACATTTCTCCCTGTTAAAATTCATCTTGTTTGTTTTGGCCCAGTTCTCTAATCTGTCAAGGGCGTTTTGAAGTGTGATCCTGTCCTCTGGGGTGTTAGCCACCCCTCCCAATTTGGTGTCATCTGTAAATTTGATCAGGATGCCCTTGAGTCCATCATCCAAGTCGTTGATAAAGATGTTGTATAAGACCGGGCCCAAGACAGAACCCTGTGGCACCCCACTAGTCACTCTTCTCCAGGATGAAGAGGAACCATTGATGAGCACCCTTTGGGTTCGGTCAGTCAGCCAGTTACAAATCCACTGAGTGGTACCATAGTCAAGACTGCATTTTACCAGCTTCTTTACAAGAATATCATGGGGCACCTTGTCAAATGCCTTGCTGAAATCAAGGTAGGAAGAGAGGGTCACTGAAAATTGCTGCCCTTCTTGTCCTTCTTATGGATTCCCTTTTGTCAGTGGACAGTCACCACTGGATATCGACACACAATTTATTTCACTGATAGCCAGGTGATTCGAGTTTGTGTTTTTTTCAAGGCCTCTTTCAGTATTAATTTGAATCTGCCCTCCTGCAGTTTTTGCAATTCCGTTCCAGGGGGGATCACATCATGTGCTACCCACGATTTCATGGTGCGAGTGAACTTCTGAGACATTCTATGCTAGGGAAAGAAATCTTAAGAGCTGCTCTTCGTGTCATTCAAACCACCATTCAAATAGCCGTTCTCATACATCGGGGTGGGGAACCTTTTTAGCGTGACGGCTGCGTTCTTGTCTGGAAAACTTTCCAGAGATGGGTGGGGCCGGAGGCAAAAGTAGCCAGAGCAAATTTTTACTTATGTTCAGTGATCTACTTTCTACACACACACACACACATCCCTCTCCTCCATGCAGACAAACAAGAACACATTTCAGCTGGGGCAAAAACATGGGCATAAGCCAATGGAGGTGGGATGGGCAGCTGCCCCCCCATCAAGTAAATAAATACTTAACAAAAGTAGAAATAATCAGAATATTTGAAATTGAAATGCTCACATTTGAAGGCAGCCCTGTTTAGGGAAGTTTTTAATGTTTGATGTTTTATCGTGTTTTTAATATGTTGGGAGCTGCTCCGAGTAGCTGGGGAGTCCCGGCCAGATGGGCAGGGTATAAGTAATAAATTATTTTTATTTTTTTTTATTTTATCACAAAGAGCATTAAAAGAGCTGAACATAGCAGACCTAGTAAAAGAAGCAGAACTCTCTTACCCCACCACAAAAAGTCTCTGCTCATCTATCTTACTCAGCTGTTCGCCACTTGTACCCTGGAACAGTCATTCAGTACCTTGCAGAGAGTTAAGACCTGGCTAATGTCGACAATGACAGGAGCATGCCAATGGGCTATGCTTACTGAGTGTGCACAAGAAAACTGCATTGGGGGGGGAATGGAGAAATTTGACTGCTGAAAAGGTTTTTAGCAAATCCAAGAAAACTTGTTTTAGTTTAGATTTAAAATAAGATGAGAAAAGGTGTGTCCTTTGTATTTTGCAAAATATACTCGTTAACCATAGTGGACATGGGTAGCACTGTGGGTTAAACCACAGAGCCTAGGGCTTGCCTATCAGAAGGTTGGTGGTTTGAATCCCCGCGACGGGGTGAGCTCTCGTTGCTCGGTCCCAGTTCCTGCCAACATAGCAGTTCGAAAGCAAGTCAAAATGCAAGTAGATAGATAGGTACTGCTCCGGCGGGAAGGTAAGCGGCGTTTCCGTGCGCTGCTCTGGTTCACCAGAAGCGGCTTAGTCATGCTGGCCACATGACCCGGAAGCTGTACGCCGGCTCCCTCGGCCAATAAAGAGAGATGAGTGCCGCAACCTCAGAGTTGTCCACAACTGGAGTTAATGGTCAGGGGTCCTGTTATGTATCAAGTTGCAGTTCTCACTCAGGGCCACCAGTATGTAAATGAAGGATTGAAAACTGTCCCTCCTGATTGGTTAGCTAGTTGTGAGTTGTTACTGTTTCAAGTTACTTAGTATTATATAAAGCAGCCAGCTAGGCTGCAGTCAGTCTGATTCCAGGAGCAGTTCTAACTGCTGCAATAAATAGCTGTGAATCGAACAGAGCTGTGTCCTTCATCCATCCTTTTCCACTATTCAACAGGTCCCTTTAAGTTCACCTTTACTCGTTAACCACACGAAAGGTACTCCCTGGTGTTATTATTTTTAACACTCAAGTTTTCAAATGTCTGAAGGTTTTGACAGATTTATTCTGAGCACTTGGGGTCAAAAGAAAGTAATTTAAAACAATTGTCATTGAGACATTTCATTCCGAGTCTGCTAGATGGAGCCAGACAGGATGATGGCAGGTGGGTGTCTTCAATCCTGGCTATGCCCATGGGCAAAAACACTCCAGGAAAGTGTGAAGCAGAGCGAGTAAGGTGTGGGGCTTGGGGAGAGGTGTGTGTGATATGGAAAGAGTCCTGAGGACCAGACAGAGCAGATGGGAGGTTACAGTTGGTCTCTGGGCCTGAGGTTCCCTACCCCTGCTGTACATTCTTAAAACTGGGGAGTCTTGCTGTTGAATGTAAGCACCAATTCTTCAGGAAGGTAACACACTATATTTATATATGTGCCAACAAACACACATATATCAGCATTCACATATACACACAACAATGTAGGTTTGTGGGTACTGTATACGGAACTGAGTAGGAAGCTAAGAAGCTTTCTCCGGTAACTCTGAGAACATGTCTTGTTAGTCTTCTTGATACCCATAATGTAAATCCAACAGTTCCCTCATCCTGCTTTTCTGGCCGAGCAGCAACCTCTGAGAACATGTTCTGTACGTCCACCATCATATAAAACAGCCACACACAATAACAATCCAATTGTTTTTCCTTTGAGGAGCCCTTAGGCAAGGCTATGTATCCCACAGTTTGCTTCAGTCTTCTGTTTGCTTTCAGTATGGTTCTCCTTCTAAGTGCCTCCTATGTTCCTGTCCTCTTGTTTTGATCTTCATGTCCACCCCCCCCCCACCTTCAGTTGTGCTGGAATTCAACTTTGACTTCAACATTTTTTTTCCCAGAAAATAGAGTTGGCCCTTGCCTTGGTGGTGTCATAAAAAGGCAGCGAATTTTTAGCTGTTTGATTCATATTTATTGTGTTTTTTGTCCCAAGAAGAGATACTTGTGGGCAGGGCTTTTTTGTTTCTTTCAACCGGAACTCATTGGAACTAAGTTCTAGCACGTTTCAGGTGGGCACCACTGACATTAGAAGAGAAAGCGTGTTCACCTTCATGGAGAGCACGTGTTGCGGTGCGGGCTGACAAGACACTCCAAAGTTGTGGGGCGGGCTAGTTTATCATTGGCCACTGTTGTGATTGGGCTTCCCTTGTTGTTGGGAAGAAGTTAATGTTGCCATGTTGTGACTGACAGCCAGAAATGTTAAAACTTCCTGCACAAAGCATAGAGCTTCCTCTTTTCGCTCCGTGCATCGGAATGCCCGTCCCTCCCTCCCTATATTTAGGGTTGTTCGCATTGACCTTGCTATGCTGTCATGGGGTTGTCTGCTCTTGGGGCAGGGGCCCAGTAGGAATTTTGTCCATCTGGCTGATTGGCTGGAGCCATTTGGTTTTTGCCTACTGCGTAGCAAATCGTCACAACCTGTAAGGTTGCAGTTAGGCATTGGTTTACGGTTTGGTTGGTTGAGGGGCATGGATTGGCTGTGCCTGCCCCTCTAATGCTACTGCTGCAAGGGATTCCGTTAAAGGAATACAGGGGCTCACTATTGCATTCGTCCAACCCTGTCAAGGGGCTAGGGCCACGCAAGAGCCCCTGGTTGCATTTGGGGAGGGCTGAGGGCAGGTTCCCTGCTCTGTCGCTACCCCCAAATGTATTCCCCTTTTCTGACTTTCGCAGGCTTGTGAAATGTCAGTCTGTCCCCCAATGGTGGGGCGGGGCAGATAGTCGGAACCAATGCCTAAGCAACCACTCACATTTTTGTATTTAATAAAGTTGTGGCCAAAAAAATATGCCAAAACCCTTAAACAAAATTATGTGTGATGTGTGCGTTATTCGGGGTGGCTTGGGGACCTCGACACACAACAAGGGAGGCGTTCATGGTGATTTTCAACACCTATTTTTCTAAAAAAATAGCACTGCCTGGAATCTCCAACTCAGATACCCAAAAAAATTGGTTAGCAGCCTTGTGTACAAAACAACTTGACTTTGTATGTTTGTGTGTCCTCTGCACCCATTAGAGGCTGATCTATCAGGGCAAATGAGGCACTGCTTTTCCAGTCTCAGTTTGCCCTCAGTCAGACCCCCCCCCCTTGCTCATCTTCTTACTTACAACCAATCCAGGGTATGGCACTGCCTTTCCAGATTCCTCTTCCTCCATCTCAGTGTTGCCCTTGTAGAATTTATCAGGGAAGAGGCTAGGAACAAAATCAGAATTAGTTGGCGCTGCCTGTCATTGGCTCTGGCTCCACCTACCTTCGGCACTCACGCTTTCCACCCTGCTAGCAATGTTAGAAACTCACACATATAAATTAGGCACCAAATGGCTCCTTAAACCAGGGTTGCAGTCAGCCAAATGCATTATAATCTGTATATAAATCCAGGACCAGTGCATGAAGTCAGATTGTTTTAAAATGCAACCTGCACAATTTCCTTCTCCATTCCTAATCTCTACAATAAGAAATGTTGTTGTTGTTGTTTAGTCATTTAGTCGTGTCTGACTCTTTGTGACCCCATGGACCAGAGCACGCCAGGCACTCCTGTCTTCCACTGCCTCCTGCAGTTTGGTCAAACTCATGCTGGTAGCTTCGAGAATACTATCCAACCATCTCGTCCTCTGTCGTCCCCTTCTCCTTGTGCCCTCAGTCTTTCCCAACATCAGGGTCTTTTCTAGGGAGTCTTCTCTTCTCATGAGGTGGCCAAAATATTGGAGCCTCAGCTTCACGATCTGTCCTTCCAGTGAGCACTCAGGGCTGATTTCCTTCAGAATGGAGAGGTTTGATCTTCTTGCAGTCCATGGGACTCTCAAGAGTTTCTTCCAGCACCATAATTCAAAAGCATCAATTCTTTGGCTATCAGCCTTCTTTATGGTCCAGCTCTCACTTCCATACATCACTACTGGGAAAACCATGGCTTTAACTATACGGACCTTTGCTGGCATAAGAAATGTGGTTTTATTCAAATCCACCTAGATGTAACAGTGGGCACTTTGACACACTATAGCTTGGAAAGCCATTGAATTATTGTAGGATAAATCTTGCCCCTGACTTTTGCCACTGCAAAGTTTCATTTTAAAAAGGAAGCTAATCAAAACAGTGTTTCAAAGAATCCTTTTCAATTTATTTGAAGCCTAATCTTGACTAATGTACATCATGCTTCTTCCACTCTGTCCCCCCCCCTCTTCAAAATAACTCCTTAGAGAGTTCTGGTTTTTGCATTAGAATCCTGAAAGCCAGCAGATCCATGCTGCTATCAATTTTCAGTCAGGTAATTGTAATTGTAAGGTTCAAATGAAAAAGACAGTGCTTTGGGCCTTATCGTTTGGGCAGTTGCTCCTTCCTTGCTATAAACTGGCATATCCAGTGTAGGATAGGGACGACCTGAAATAACCTTTCCTTTGTGCCACCTTGTTCAGAGTAAGCAATATGGACAATTTTGGAGGTGGGGAGCAAGGTGGGGATCTGACTTTCAGCACAGCTCTTCCAAGACACAGCTATCAGCTGCCATTTTATTTTCCATAATCCCCTTTGAAAGCCTACCTCACAGCATCGTTCCCAAGGAATTTATGGGAAATAAATATGACCATTCTACCACTGCCATCACAAAACGGAGAGGTGTTCAGGTCATTCTGAAACATCTCTTTCAGACTGGGCTTGACAATTGACTCCTTCAACAACACAATGCTATATCTCTTCAAACTTAATGACCCCAGCCTTTCTCTCCATTGATCTGATCATAAAATGGGTGATCTGTTTCTTTTCTTTTGCTGCTATCTCTTATTTATTAAAAATAAAGAAAAACAAGGTAGGCTAGATCTTTCTTCCACTATCTTCAATAGCTGTTTCATCGTAAACTTCATTGAGATTGGGTTTTGGCCCTATGCAATTCTTTACATCTCTCCCCTCTCTTTCCTATCACTATTTTTAGAACCCAGTTCTGTGGTGGATAGGTTTTCAAGGCAGCATGTAATGTTGTTTAGCTTTGGAACGCAGTATCATTTCATGTGTACTTAGTCCACACCTACACACACTTGAAAAGAGTAAGTAGAGAGCATGCCTTATCGAAAGCTTACTAATGAGGTCTTTTGATACAATACTCCAGATGTTCACATTTTGAAGTGGTTCAAAGAACTCATTAAGTCACACCAATTAGCAGAAAAATACAGCAAATGTGAGATAACTGAATGAAATAAACTGAATGTTTTCCCCCTATATTAAGGAATGCTAGACATCTCCCCCACCCCCTGTTTACTAGCCCATCTGCAAGAAGAAGAAAAAGTAAATGGAAAATGTGAGCCCAGCAGTTGCAGCTTGCTTCAATAGGAGATAATTAAGGCTGCAATTCTACAAAGGCTTACCTGTAGTAAGTCCCATTGGATTGCTGTATCTAATAGGGCCTGTGCTCAAGACACATAATTATACACCTAACCTTGAATCACTATGTTGATGAATTCTGTTGGACTTACATGGTTACTGCTGCTGACACCCCAGATTATTACTGCCCAAGCTGCTCCTGCTCAGAATCTGTTGTGTAAAAAACAAGCTGGCTGCTGATGTCCAATATCTATCCCCCCCCCAGTTTTTCTCACATCTCTCTGCTTTAAGAGGCAAATGTACTGTGCTGTGTTGCAGACATAGCTGATGACGAGCTGCAATGATGCTTCACTGCTTGGCTTACTGCCCTTCCTAAATCTCTGACCGAACCCTTTACTTTTTTGATCGCCAGATTGACAACATGCTTAAATACTTTGTATAAAATAGAAACATAACACAACGAAACATTATTTTGATTGCCGTCTATTAACTGATGCCAGTTTTGTACCCTTGCCCAGATTGCACCCATATTGAGTGCTGCTGTTTGCTCCAAGTCAATCACACGGCTGTATTTCTGTTCCAGTTAGGGACATGAAAAAGCAATTTGCACTAGTCCTCTGTTTGGAAAATTAACAGAGACTCTTGCATTTATTTTTCCTTGGATGCCTGGAAATATTTATTTTTAAGGAAATAGAATGTGCTGGATCCAGACTTAGAATAAATCAAGACAGTTTTTGCAGATTCCTCCTTCTCTGTGCAGCCCCCTTTGTCCCCAAAAGAGTGATTCTGGAGCACTAGGAGAGGACTGGCAAAGCGAGACTCAGTGAAGATTTTTCTATCAGGGAGACTTTTCTGGACCCCAATCTCTTCAGCAAATGGAGTTAGTCCTTTTGTTTGAGGTGGGGCAAGTCTCCATCCAGATTCCATTGTAATCATCTACTTTCTGAACAGCAGAAGAAGAAGAAGAGAAGGAGGAGGAGGAGGAGTCTGGATTTGATATCCTGCTTTATCACTACCCGAAGGACTCTCAAAGCAGCTAACATTCTCCTTTCCCTTCCTCCCCCACAACAAACACTCTGTGAGGTGAGTGAGGCTGAGAGACTTCAAAGAAGTGTGACTGACCCAAGGTCACCCAGCAGCTGCATGTGGAGGAGCGGAGACACCAACCCGGTTCCCCAGATTACGAATCTACCACTCTTAACCACTACACCAGACTGGCTCTCAGGGGTCATTGACGGTGTGGAGGTGGGTTAATATAAAGAGATACAGAATTCAAGATATTCACCTATTTAACTTGGGGAAGGGCCATAGCTCAGTGCTATGAAGAAGGTCCTACGTTCCGTCCTCAGCATCTCCACGTAAGACTGGGAGAGAAACCATCTCTGAAACCCTGGACAGCTGCTACCAGTCAGTGTAGACAACACCCAGGGAGATGTGTGACGGGTCTAACTTAGACTAAGGCAGCTAGGTCCTTCCAATAAGTTGCCATGGAGAAGCGTTGACATCACCGGAGCAGTGAACTAATTCATTAATCCAGTTAGCTGCAAACCCTAATATACAGTTGCATGCGTCTACGTATAAACAGGTCTCCTGACTTAATTTTGCTGTGAAACATTGGAGGAGCATGCATTCTTGGATGGAATCCTGAAATGAAACATTAATACAAAGGATGACAAAACACACATGATATTCACCTTCAAAATAGAATTTGTAAGCAAATAATATGGAGTCCCAAATAGCAGCCATTCCATCAGGCTATAGCAGAGTGGGAGACATGACCACAATGTCCTTTCATGAGCTCAGCTGAGAGACCAGGAACTTTTGGCTTCTTCTTTGCATGAATTTCCCTCCCATTGCAGTTGGCCATTACAATAACTGTGTACTAAAACAAGAGGCAAATTTTGTTCGTTTTTTTCCTCCTCCTCCCCCCTCCTGATCACTTTACCTTTTGTGCTGTGCCTTTTAGATTCTAAGCTTTTAGGTTGGGGCTGACTTGTTAATAATGTTAACAGAATGCCCTGGGAGGACTTATTATATTATTTTTGTTTTGTTGAAGTGTGGGGCAAAAAATGCTTCAGCTAGCTAAATAAATTTGTCTGCCTTCTACAGCACAGTTTCATTTCGTCATAAAGCACCACAAAAATAACACACATTCCGTTTCCTGTTTCCCTACAAAAGGGACAAATAATTCAGTTTCGTTTCTTTCAGTGGCTGCTATGGCATTACGATTTACCTGAAGTGGCTGGATTAGGTCAAGAGTCTCAAAAGTAACAACAGCTTTGGAAAACTCTATTGCACATGAAAAAGGTATTGAGATGGCTAGAGAATCTCTGCTAGCTGAGGGTAGGTGAACAATGTTTTTAGCAGCATATAGCTCCTCTCATCTCACACTTGTAAGCTACGAAGGTCTTGTGGAATCTCACAGCTATAGCTCCATCAAGAAAGTGGGTTTTTCTATTTGTGCATGGTTTGAAGTGCTGAAACACACACAAAAGCATGACTGACGCCCAGATCTGGGACTCACTGACATTGTTTCCTTCATATTTTCTACAAAGAATGCTTGCTTCTCATCTATTTTCATATCTTGACAGTTCCTAGAAAGGGTTCTGCTACTAAAAATATTCTGGTGTCTTTACTCGGGGAAGGGAATGTCAGTTTGCATTTCTTAGTACAGAAAGTATTGGTCTGATGTGTAGAGATCTTTCCAATTCTAATTAATTCAAGAGGGTTCTGGAAGCTTCTCTGTATGAAAGAAGCAAGCAGAAGGTTTGTGATGTTTGGGTTATTCCTTCTGAGAAGCTGGGTACAGCTGGCTTCAACTGGTTCTCTTATCTCTTCTGTCAAGGTTATACTGACTATAATAAAAGTCAGCAATATCAAAAGCAACACAATGGCCAGAAACAATTACAATGTGAAAAACTTTATGGAATAATGCAAAAATAATAAACAGAAGTCTCTGAAAGTCCTTAAATGTATCACGGTGCCAGACTTTACCTGGCGGAGAACAAGCTGTGAAGCTTTGTATAATCAGCAAATGACCAATTCTGATGTCCAACTCTGAACTCTGCTGAACAGTGTTTCTGGATAACAACTACTGTTTCATTGAATTCTTCATCAGCCAATTAGTTCAACACTTGTAAGTAGAAAGATATGTGATTTTTTTCATTAACTGAAAATAAAATATTCAAACGATGACCTGCACATGCATAACAACTTCAAATAGTGTAGAAATTATAAACTGTAACATTAAAAAGTTACATACCCAATCTTTTTTTCGTTTTTTTTATATTTGTGGGGTTTTTTTTCATTTTTTTTCTCCCCTCCCCCCTTTTTCGGTTTTTGTGTATCATTTTGTTTTGTGGTTTGTGTTATCATTGTGGAAAATCTAATAAAAAAATTATCAAATGTTGGTATATAGCGAGGCCAGATTCAGAGCAGCTAGAACCATAGTGTCAGTGACTCTGGTCTGCTCTATGTAAATAGCCTGGTGAATCCTTGGCAAACTGTTGAAGAAAAAAGTCTAAGTATTTCGCTGTGGTTTCCAAAATGGAACCCGATCCCAATATTATAGGCCTGCCTGGGGGAGAATGAATGTCCTTGTGGATCTTAGGAAGGCAATAAAAAACTGGAATGCGAGGAAACGGAGGTAAAAGGAACTCAAAAGTGTGTTTATCAATGACACCAATGCAATAAGCTTGCTGTAGGACACGGGTGGCACTGTGGGTTAAACCACAGAGCCTAGGACTTGCAGATCAGAAGGTCAGCGGTTCAAATCCCCATGACGGGGTGAGCTCCTGTTGCTCGGTCCCTGTTCCTGCCAACCTAGCAGTTCGAAAGCACATCAAAAGTACAAGTAGATAAATAGGTACTGCTCCGGCGGGAAGGTAAATGGTGTTTCCATGCGCTGGTCTGGTTCACCTGAAGCGGTTTAGTCATGCTGGCCACATGACTCAGAAGCTGTATGCTGGCTCCTTCAGGCAGTAAAGCGAGATGAGCGCCGCAACCCCAGAGTCGGCCACGACTGGACCTAATGGTCAGGGGTCCCTTTACCTTTACAGGACTTCCTTTAAAATGCCAACTATAGAATCTGTAGGATCTTTAGAAATTGTCAGGTAAAACCGTGAATCAGATAACAGTTATATGGCCTCCACTACATATTGATGTCTGTTGTGAATGACAATTCGACCTCCTTTGTCCACAGGCTTTATGACAATGTTAGTCATTCAAAAGATCTTTCAAACTGTGACTTGGATAAATTATCCTTGATTTTGGGACCCTTCTTTTCTAATTTTTCTAAATCTTATATAATCAACTGGTGAAATAAAGAAATAGATGGATTCGTGTTAGCTGGCGCAAATGAAGATTTTGGTCTAAATTGGCACATTACTGGGTTAACTGGTTCCAAACATGTCACACACTTTTATGTTTCGTATAAGTTTAAACAGGTCGACCCTGGTCTGAAAAGCATTATAAGAAGGTTTTGGAACAAAGCCAAGTCCCAATTGTAAAGTTTGCAATTCATTAGTAGATAAAGTGTGCAACGAATTATTAACAATTAAAATTCCCTCCTTGTCCGGGAGTGACTGCCCCTTCGAAAATCCTCTCTACCAAGTACTGCACCCTGTCTATGTGGGAGGGGATGTAAGGAGACGCGTTGGTCTCCAACGTCTGACTGGGACGATAAACTAGATTGACTAGTGGACCTGCTGCCAGCATGAGACTGGGACTGACGGGACTATAATAAAAGGCCAGAAGGAGCCTGGGTTTCAATTGCTCTTTCTTTCTCTTTTCCTCCTGGTGTAGTGTTCTGTACACAGTATGTTATAGTGTTAAGGTTTAGACTCATTATCAGATCACTTCCTGGTGCAACTGGACTTCTCCGCGACCCTTCCCCTCTGCAGGGAGGTGGGACCAATTTGGATGGTCCGCCCCCGCCACTTAATGGATCCAAATGGTTTCCAGAGAGTGGTAGGGGATGCTTTATCCCATGTTGATGGCCTTTCAGCTGATTCCCTGGTGGCCCGCTGGAATGCGGAGTTAACCAGGGCTATCGACTGTCTGGCTCTGAAGCGCCCTCTCCGATTGCATGGAGCCCGGACAGCCCCATGGTTTTCCCCGGAGCTGAGGGCGATGAAACAATCGCTGAGACGGCTAGAGCGTCGGTGGCAGAAAACTCACTCCGAATCTGACCGGACACAGGTTAGAGCTCAACGTCGAGCCTACCAAGTGGCGATAGCGACGGCGAAGAAGACTTTCTTCACCGCCTCTATTGCATCTGCAGAAAATAGTAGCAGGAGACTCTTTCAGGTGGTCCGCAATTTAACGGAACCACCTTTACCATCGGGGCCTTGTAAAGACCCCTAGATCTCCTGCAACGATTTTGCAAAGTTTTTTGCAGATAAAATCACTCATATTCGGAAGGAGCTAGACACCACCGTGAGAGCAGGGCTGGGGCGGGAGAGTGCTGGAGCTCTGTCTGGTCAAGTTGCATGGAATCAATTTCAATCCGTTACCCCCGAGGATGTGGACAGGCTGCTTGGACGCGTGAAACCAACCACTTGTCTCCTTGATCCTTGCCCATCCTGGCTTATAAAAGCTAGCCGGGAAGGGCTGGGCGATGGGCTCTGCGGGGTGGTGAATGCTTCCCTCTGTGAGGGAACATTCCCAGATCCGCTGAAAGAGGCGGTCATTAAACCGCTTCTTAAAAAACCATCTTTAGACCCGGCCAGTATGGCCAACTATCGCCCAGTCTCAAATCTTCCATTCTTGGGCAAGGTGATTGAGCATGTGGTTGCTGAACAACTCCAGGCACGCCTGGAGGATGCGGACCATTTGGATCCCTTCCAATCGGGGTTCAGGCCTCATCATGGGACTGAAACTGCCTTGGTCGCACTGGTTGATGATCTCCGGCGAGCTAGGGACAAAGGTGAGAGTTGTTTCCTAGTTCTGCTGGATCTCTCAGCGGCCTTTGATACAATCGACCATAACATCCTTCTGGACCGTCTAGAGGGGTTGGGAGCTGGGGGCACTGTTATACAGTGGTTTCGCTCCTTCCTCCTGGGCCGTGTTCAGAAAGTGGTGGGGGGGTGAGTGTTCAGACCATTGGGCCCTCACTTGTGGAGTGCCTCAGGGTTCCGTCCTCTCCCCCATGCTTTTTAACATCTATATGAAGCTGCTGGGAGAGATCATCAGGGGGTTTGGACTGGGTGTCCATCAATATACAGATGATACCCAGCTCTACCTCTCTTTCAAATCAGAACCAGTGAAGGCGGTGAAGGTCCTGTGTGAGTGCCTGGAGGCGGTTGGAGGATGGATGGCGGCTAATGGATTGAAGTTGAATCCTGACAAGACAGAAGTACTGTTCTTGGGGGACAGGGGGCGGGCTGGTGTGGAGGACTCCCTGGTCCTGAATGGGGTAATTGTGCCCCTGAAGGACCAGGTACGTAGCCTGGGAGTCATTTTGGACTCACAGCTGTCCATGGAGGCGCAGGTCAATTCTGTATCCAGGGCAGCTGTCTACCAACTCCACCTGGTACGCAGGCTGAGACCCTACCTGCCCACGGACTGTCTCGCCA
Source organism: Podarcis liolepis (assembly GCF_965112155.1). Lineage (NCBI taxonomy): Eukaryota > Metazoa > Chordata > Lepidosauria > Squamata > Lacertidae > Podarcis > Podarcis liolepis. The sequence continues at coordinate 72,037,294 of NC_139560.1, read as the reverse complement.
GAGTGGTGCATGCTCTAGTTATCTCCCGCTTGGACTACTGCAATGCGCTCTACGTGGGGCTACCTTTGAAGGTGACTCAGAAACTACAGCTAATCCAGAATGCGGCAGCTAGACTGGTGACTGGGGGCAGCCGCCGAGACCACATTACACCGGTCTTGAAAGACCTACATTGGCTCCCAGTACGTTTCCGAGCACAATTCAAAGTGTTGGTGTTGACCTTTAAAGCCCTAAACGGCCTCGGCCCAGTATACCTGAAGGAGCGTCTCCACCCCCATCGTTCTGCCCGGACGCTGAGGTCTAGCGCTGAGGGCCTTCTGGCGGTTCCCTCATTACGAGAAGCAAAGCTACAGGGAACCAGGCAGAGGGCCTTTTCGGTAGTGGCTTGCCCTGTGGAACGGCCTCCCATCAGATGTCAAAGAGATAAACAACTACCTGACATTCAGAAGACATCTTAAGGCAGCCCTGTTCAGGGAAGTTTTTAATGTATGATATTTTAGTGTTTTTTTGGTTTCTATGGAAGCCGCCCAGAGTGGCTGGGGAAACCCAGCCAGATGGGCGGGGTACAAATAATAAATTATTATTATTATTATTATTATTATTATTAAGTCTGCTGCATCTACATTTCTTATGGATAGTGCCAATCCTGAATGTATTTGATTTGACACCATTATGCTCATTTGCGTTCAGTATCAGTAAAGCACTGCTGGATGAAATACTATTGCCTCTGGTCCATGTTTTTGGAATCCTGCAATGTGGTTAAGTTGTTACTCTGCTAACTATACATTAGAATCTACTCTGGATCAATACTGAGCAGAATTTCAATGAGATGAGGTAATGGCAGCTTAACTTTCATGGTGTATTAAATGCATAACCGAATAGTTTCATCTTGGTTGCAAATTGTGTACATTGTAGGGATTGACTAAACGGTCCATTTTGGTTTGGTTTGGTTTCTCATTTTTCCACATCTGTTCACATTCCCCCCCCCCCTTTTAAATCTTCATGGAAATTTGCCAACGTTATAGTGTGCATTTCTACTAATAGACACATCCATTATAGTTTAATATACACATTTATTGCCAAAAAATACCCCTAATACTCATTTTCTTATGCTATTTTTAGGAATATATGAAATCATCATCATCCTCATCCTGTCTTTATTTCTCAGTTCATAGAGCATGAGACTCTTAATCTCAAGTTCATGGCCATTTAATAGTGATTTTTTTGACAAAATAGAGAGGTGGTTTTTTTGGATTATCATAAAAGATGCTGGAGGAAATGATTGACAATAGGACCCACAAAGCAGAGGAGGGAAGTCCAAGAGATTCCTTGGAGTCTTGTGTTTATGTTGTAAGATGGACAAGTGACTGTAAAATTTTAATTTGAAAAACCAAATAAATAAATTAAATAATAATAATAATCTCAGGTTCATCAGTTCAAGCCCCACGTTGGGCAAAAGATTCCCACATTGCTGGGGGTTCGACCAGATGACTCCTGTGGTCCCTTCCAATTCTACAATTCTGATTCCCAAGTAATCCACTGGAATTAGACACATCCATTAATTTCTGTATGTCTATTCTGTATCAGACTAGCATTGAATACAACCCGCTGCTGAGATTTGGGAAAAAAACACACAGGCCTTTTCTGCTGTGGTTCCCTGCTTGTAGAATGGTTCTCCTCAGGGAGGCCTGCCTGCCTGCCAACATCATTTACTTATCTTTAGGCAACATGAAAAAAAAAAAAAACATTTATTTTTCCACAGGCATTTGGCTTTTAGTTATCTGTGGCCTCCTTGAGTGGGAGGGACTTTTTAATCCAGCTTTTTAAAGATAGAATTGTCTTTTAGAATTTTATTTTTTTTCTTTTATGTCCATTTTATGTAAGTGTTTGTTTGTTTACACATGATAAGTCACTTTGAGTTACCCAGGTAAAGGAGCAACCCATAAATCTATAAGATCCAGCCAGAAATTGGTGTAGGTCCATATAGCATTGTATAGTCAAAGTAGCCTTTGCTGGTCAACAGAATAGGTCTGTGCCTTGGAGTGGAGGACAAAACTTGTTCTTCTTAGCATCCTGGTAATTCTGTGCTTTGCTGCTAGAATAATCTGGTACATGGCCCAAAGGTGAATATAACTTGAATGCTTGTATGAAAAGGAGGGCCTTGGGGATACACTGATTGGGTTAGATTAAAGGTAAGCATTTTCAATTTCAGAACTTGGCAAGATTTGGTTAGGCTGGCAACCACACTGTAGGGACAAAGCGTAAATTATGCTTGAGAGTTCATCAGATTTTCAAACCTATCATAGTCATAAAGGCAGGAATCCCCACAACGGGGTGAACTCCTGTCAACCAAGCAGTTCAATAGCATGCCAGTGTAAGTTGATAAATAATTACTGCTGTGGCAGGAAGGAAAATAGCATTTCCGTGCGCTCTGGCTTCCGTCACAGTGTCCCATTGTGCCAGAAATGGTTTAGTCATGCTGGCCACATGTCCCACATGTCTGTGGACAAACGCCGGCTCCCTCGGCCTGAAAGAGAGATGAGCGCCACACCCCATAGTCACCTTTGACTGGACTTAACCGTCCAGGGGTCCTTTACCTTTTTACCTTTTAAAAGCAGGAAATCCAAGAGGTTTTCTTTCCCTAGAAAAATTGGGAAGATGAGAGTCTTGATTCTGATCTTTATCTTGAATGACAGGTTACCCTGTCTTACAATTTGCATGCAGCAATGCATGAAGAGTGTTTTGTAGTGCTAGATTAGTTTTTCTTTTTAACGGCTCATTTTAAAGGGTGTTCATGGTGTCATTGTGTAAGGGTGTTCAGCTACGGTGTTCTGATCAAGACAATAACATGGAAATCACCCAGAGAGGAATTTTCACAGGATCTACTCTCATCACACAGAAGCACCATAGGACTTTGGAGCAAAGGGTCTCAGACCTTCTTTGACTTTGTCCACACCTCTTATTTCCAGCTTGTGATCACTGATTCTCTTTGGAAAGAGTCCTTTGATTTGTTCATTTCTACTTTTGAAATTCTACTAGTGGAATATATGTGCATTCCATTTTGAAGTTTCAGTATTAGTTCTTCTTTAGGAAAAAAGGTAGAATACTGTTTAGTTTCAGCCTAGATTGTTCATTCACATTACTGTATTGGCTCGAATATAAGCCACACTCCCCCCCCCCCCAATTCTGACCATGAAAAGTTAAAGTGCTGCTTAAATTTGCGACCTTACAAAAATTGGCTTTTACGATATCGCTGCTGAAATGGACATACGGTAAAACGGAACAAGTGTGAATGCCTGCGGAATTTTAAGGGAGCAACTTATATTCGGGTATTGTCTTTTTTTCTCTCTCCCCCCTCCCTGAATTTTAAAGGTGCAGCTTATATTCAGGCCAATAAGGTTTTTTGGGGGGCATTTATATAGTGGCGAATGAGAGTCATCATAATTTGTGGAAGTACTATTTTACTGAGAGAACAGAACCTTTTAAAATTGAGTTTCTATTTTTTTGCAGCTTCAGAAACAAAATAAAACCATAGATCTGCATATTGTTACTGCGTCTGTAGAATGTTATGGACTATGATGAAATCATGATTGTGTAGGGTTAAAGTTTGGTGTAAGGGGCCACTTAGGTTCATTTAGGAGTGAGTTAATCTTGATAACCCCCCCTCTCTGGACCCAGATGATGGTTTGGTTGCTACACAACTGCTGTGACTCCCAGGGCTCCTCCACCCAGCTGCAGTCCTATGGTTTCATTTGTGTCTGGGTCCAATTTGCTGAATCAGTTGGTATCATGATCTCTTTCTCTTTTTCTGGAGTTGGGACCAGACTGGGGAAGGGTGATCAGGAGAATGATTGAACAGTAGACATTTTGCTTTTTCCTTTCTTGCTGCATAGTGGTATTCGGAGTTGAGGTTTTTATGTTCATTTATTGCCGTGTACAGGTAGACTTATTGAGACAATTGCTTTAGGGCTGTAGTAATCTCTCTCTCCCCCTCTCTCTCTCTCTCACACACACACACGGAGGGGGGTGTTCCCCCAGTTCCTTTGTTTTCAGAAGATAAGGACTACTTCTCAACTCATTTATAACAATACATTTTTGGAATCAACATCAGGCATGAATTACCTCTGTCCTGGGTGTCTTCTCATATATATCTATATGTATATCTATCTCTGGGTGGAGCAGATCCCGTTCGCAACCAGAGGTACCGCTGTATTCTGACGTAGTCTGTCTCTGAATCTGGAGGTCCCATATAAGATTTTTATGCATTTCATTCTTCTTGTTTAAAAAGAAGTGTGCTTGTTTATCTGCACTTGATAATATAGAGGAGAGGCCATAGATCTGTAGGAGAGCATGTTTAACAAACAGATGTCTAGAAGTGAAATTCTCAGATTCCCTGGAAGTAAAGCTGATTAAAAAAACACACAACAACTATGGATTTGAGACCTTGGACAGTGAGCTGTAGACCAGAGAGTTGCAGACTAGAAAGAGTCAAGTTCTTACAGGATTAGGGCAGCAGCTATACTGCATTGCTTAAATTCCTAACAACTTTGCAACTTAGCTCAACCTACTGCGCCCCCTGGATCCATCTGTTGTTAATTCCATCTACTGTGCCCCCACTTTTTCCTGCTGCCACCTGCTATACTTTCTGCCCTGCTGATATAAATGGGTGCCAGCAGCCTCCTTGTTTAGTAACAAGAGGTTTATCTTTTTAAAAACAAAAAACCCCAAGGAAAGCTGATGCCCTGTTTGAATTGAATTGAATTGAATTGAATTGGAAAAAACAACAACCAAACCCCCACCTCACCCCCACTGTATCCAAGGCACAGCTTGAGTCAAATGAATGCTTTAGTTGGAGCCAAAATGACAAAAGACCAGTGACTGGGCTGTCTGTTGCTATATTCATGCTTTTATTTAAAACCTTCATAATGACAATAATTGCTGGTGCATTTATAAAAGCAGCGTCTGAGTGCTTTCTGATTATGTGGGATGCTTGTAGATATGAATAAGGTTGATGGACATGCTGTTCTTTAACATGTTATTCCCCTCTTCCCATGTATTTGTCATATTTGTGAAATACAGTGGTACCTCGGGTTAAGAACTTAATTCATTCTGGAGGTCTGTTCTTAACCTGAAACTGTTCTTAACCTGAGGTACCACTTTAGCTGCCGCACAATTTCTGTACTCATTCGGAAGCAAAGTTCTTAACCCGAGGTATATTTCTGGGTTAGCAGAGTCTGTAACCTGAAGCGTCTGTAACCTGAGGGACCACTGTAATGCCAGAGGCAATCCAATGGCAGGATCCGCTGGGAGGAGCAGTTTAGGATGCAGTGAATCTCTGGCTCAGCCAGAGATGCAATGGAGTAACCTGCTCATCTCACCTCAGTGTAGGAAGCTGGTGTAGGTCCTGAAAAAGAGATGTTCCTGGTGGTACCAGATAGTGGGGGACAAAGAGGCTGGATCCTATGTCCATTCAGCTCAATTGCATGACCTGGCAACATGACACAGAACAATATTTTAAGGAAGTTTTCCCTCTTCCAGGCATGTGTTTAATGTAGGAGAGGCCGAGCTAGTGTAAACAGAAACTGAGCAGGAAAAGCCAACAGTCTCTCCTACATTGTGGATTTCTTAGGGGTGTATTTCTTATAGGCACCAACATTGGTGACCCATGACATGTAACACGGGCACTATCAAAAACATGGCCTACTCAGCCGGACAGGCAGTGATTGGGTGCAACACATGATGCCCTCCCTTTATGACTTACAGTCCTCTTTCATCCAGGTGTTTGCTTGTGGGAGAAATATAGGGCTTGGCAGGGGGGATGGACATGAAAAACAAATGTGATGAATAAAGTAATAATTATACTGAACCAACACAGGCAATGCAGATGAGGCCTATTATGAAGTGCTTCTTGACAGCAGGCTCCTAGCAACCTCTTCTTCATTTTGCCTTCTCTCTCTCTCTCTCTCTCTCTCTCTCGAACAAGGAGCCATGTGAAATGGCTCCCAGTTGTAAGAAAAACCAAGTGAACTGAATCTCTTTATTTTATTGCCAACAGACTTGTATGCTGTAACTTCTGAAACAGCACTTAATCCATAAAGCTTAGTCCCTGTGATTTATTTTAGCCTAAGTATTTTCATGAAGAACATTTCTTTAAATCTAGATGAGGGCAGATGTAACTCTAACCAAATTTTAATGTGCTTGGAACAATTGTCATTGTGCTAACTCAGATATGAATTTCTCTTTCAAACCTCTCTCTCCAACGATTCATTCACACAAAATGAAGGTGTGAGAGCCAAACGTGGTAGAAAGATCATAACTTTGTTGACCAACAAAACTGAGGGTCTGCAAAAATAGCCTCGACAAGCATCCCGGAAGAACCACTTTGACCCATATACACTAGCCAGATCACTGCCTAATGTACACATTTACATTTTTCATATGCATTTTGTATTCATTATTCCCCTAAAATGTGCAGATATTTTTTAAACCCAAATTGCATAGCAAAATACAGAGACATACTTAAATAGATAACTGGGTATCTGATCCACATGTAAGTCTAGTGCCAACTGAATCTTGTTTGTTTAACTTTTAAATGCCTACCACACAAATTTCTACTACATCCTAATACAGATACAATGTTCCCTTCTCATCTGGGAACACTCCACAGGCTCACTTTCCCTCTCATCCATTCTTTTAACTCCTTCCCACTTGCCGATACTCAAAGCTTGATCAGTTGTTTATTGTCTCTCGTTCCCTCTCCTCTTTCTGTGCCCCTACCCCTTCTCAACTGAATATGTGATGAACTTTCCCTGTGCCCCCTCCCCATACCCAAAATCTTCTGTGGAGGGTTGCCCAACCATCTAGAGCTGATTTTGAGGGCATACACAGTTCTGGAGGGGAGATGAGATGAGGGGAAAGTTCCATTCCACTAGCATATGTCATAAGGGTTAGCATTCAACAACATTTGATGCCACCATTTCCCATTGCCTATGTTGAAGATTCAGGTCTACACTGAATCTTTAATGTTTCATTCCATTAAATTCCTGCTGCATTATCATATTCTTTCTCCATCGGTTGAAGCTCCCCCAAAAGTTGTCTGTATTCCATACTGGAGCATACCGTCAGAAGAAAAGAAAAAGAAAAAGAAGCATCCTAAAACACTTCCTACAGTGGTACCTTGGTTCCCAAATGACTTAGTTGTCGAACAAATCAGCTCTCAAACACTGCAAACCCGGAAGTGTTCCGGTTTGTGAATGTTTTTCGGAAGCCAAACATCTGCTGCTTAAGCAGCTTCCGATTATAATAATAATAATAATAATTTATTATTTATACCCCGCCCATCTGGCTGGGCCTCCCCAGCCACTCTGGGCGGCTTCCATAAAAACCAAAAATACAATAAAATATCACATGTTAAAAACTTCCCTGAACAGGGCTGCCTTAAGATGTCTCCTGAATGTCAGGTAGTTGTTTATCGCCTTGACATCTGCTGGAAGGGTGTTCCACAGGGCGGGCGCCACTACCGAGAAGGCCCTCTGCCTGGTTCCCTGTAGCTTTGCTTCTCGCAATGCGGGAACCGCCAGAAGGCCCTCGGCGCTGGACCTCAGCGTCCGGGCAGAATGATGGGGGTGGAGACGCTCCTTCAGGTATACTGGACCGAGGCCGTTTAGGGCTTTAAAGGTCAGCACCAACACTTTGAATTGTGCTCGGAAACGTACTGGGAGCCAATGCAGGTCTTTCAAGACCGGTGTTATATGGTCTCGGCGGCCGCTCCCAGTCACCAGTCTAGCTGCCGCATTCTGGATTAGTTGTAGTTTCCGAGTCACCTTCAAAGGTAGCCCCACGTAGAGTGCATCGCAGTAGTCCAAGCGGGAGATAACCAGAGCATGCACCACTCTGGCGAGACAGTCCGCAGGCAGATAGGGTCTCAGCCTACGTACCAGATGGAGCTGGTAAACAGCTGCCCTGGACACAGATTTGACCTGTGCCTCCATGGACAGCTGTGAGTCCAAAATGACTCCCAGGCTGCGCACCTGGTCCTTCAGGGGCACAGTTACCCCATTCAGGACCAGGGAATCCTCCACACCTGCCCGCCTTCTGTCCCCCAAGAACAGTACTTCTGTCTTGTCAGGATTCAACCTCAATCTGTTAGCCGCCATCCATCCTCCAACCGCCTCCAGACACTCACACAGGACCTTCACCGCCTTCACTGGTTCTGATTTAAAAGAGAGGTAGAGCTGGGTATCATCCGCATACTGATGAACACCCAGCCCAAACCTCCTGATGATCTCTCCCAGCGGCCGCATGTAGATGTTGAAAAGCATGGGGGAGAGGACAGAACCCTGAGGCACCCCACAAGTGAGAGCCCAGGGGTCTGAACACTCATCCCCCACCACCACTTTCTGAACACGGCCCAGGAGGAAGGAGCGGAACCACTGTATAACAGTGCCCCCAGCTCCCAGCCCCTCAAGACGGTCCAGAAGGATGCTATGGTCGATGGTATCGAACGCCGCTGAGAGATCCAGCAGAACTAGGAAACAGCTCTCACCTTTGTCCCTAGCCCGCCGGAGATCATCAACCAGTGCGACCAAGGCAGTTTCAGTCCCATGATGAGGCCTGAATCCCGACTGGAAGGGATCCAAATGGTCCGCTTCTTCCAGGCGTGCCTGGAGTTGTTCGGCAACCGCTCGCTCAATCACCTTGCCCAGGAATGGAAGATTTGAGACTGGGCGATAGTTGGCCATCGTGGCCGCATCTAAAGATGGTTTTTTAAGAAGCGGTTTAATAACCGCCTCTTTCAGCGGGTGTGGGAAGGCTCCCTCACGGAGGGAAGCATTCACCACCCCACGAAGCCCATCGCCCAGCCCTTCCCGGCTTGCTTTTATTAGCCAGGATGGGCAAGGATCCAGGAGACAGGTGGTTGGTTTCACTCGTCCAAGCAGCCTGTCCACATCCTCGGAGGTAACAGATTGGAATTGATCCCACTCAACTTGACCAGACAGAACTCTTGCACTCTCCCGCCCCGGCCCTGCTCCCACGGTGGAGTCTACTTCTTCCCGAATCTGAGCGATTTTATCTGCAAAAAACTTTGCAAAATCATTGCAGGAGAACATGTGGCCCGTACTGGGCCCCGATGTTGCAGGTGGTTCCGCTAAATTGTGAACCACCTGAAAAAGTCTCCTGCTGCTGTTTTCTGCAGATGCAATAGAGGCGGTGAAGAAATTCTTCTTCGCCGTCGCTATCGCCACTTGGTAGGCTCGACGTTGAGCTCTAACCTGTGTCCGGTCAGATTCGGAATGAGTTCTCCGCCACCGGCGCTCTAGCCGTCTCAACGATTGTTTCATTGCCCTCAGATCCGTGGAAAACCACGGGGCTGTCCGGGCTCCATGCAATCGGAGAGGGCGCTTCGGAGCCAAACAGTCAATAGCCCTGGTTAACTCCACATTCCAGCGGGCCACCAGGGAATCAGCTGAAAGGCCATCAACATGGGATAAAGCATCCCCTACCACTCTCTGGAAACCATTTGGATCCATTAAGTGGCGGGGGCGGACCATCCGAATTGGTCCCACCTCCCTGCAGAGGGGATGGGTCGCAGAGAAGTCCAGTTGCACCAGGAAGTGATCTGACCATGGCACTTCTTTCGTTTCATGAAATGTCCTTTCATGAGCTCAGCTGAGAGACCAGGAACTTTTGGCTTCTTCTTTGCATGAATTTCCCTCCCATTGCAGTTGGCCATTACAATAACTGTGTACTAAAACAAGAGGCAAATTTTGTTTTTGTTTTTTTTTCCCCTCCCCCCTCCTGATCACTTAACCTTTTGTGCTGTGCCTTTTAGATTCTAAGCCTTTAGGTTGGGGCTGACTTGTTAATAATGTTAACAGAATGCCCTGGGAGGACTTATTATATTATTTTTGTTTTGTTGAAGTGTGGGGCAAAAAATGCTTCAGCTAGCTAAATAAATTTGTCTGCCTTCTACAGCACAGTTTCATTTCGTCATAAAGCACCACAAAAATAACACACATTCCGTTTCCTGTTTCCCTACAAAAGGGACAAATAATTCAGTTTCGTTTCTTTCAGTGGCTGCTATGGCATTACGATTTACCTGAAGTGGCTGGATTAGGTCAAGAGTCTCAAAAGTAACAACAGCTTTGGAAAACTCTATTGCACATGAAAAAGGTATTGAGATGGCTAGAGAATCTCTGCCAGCTGAGGGTAGGCGAACAATGTTTTTAGCAGCATACAGCTCCTCTCATCTCACACTTGTAAGCTACGAAGGTCTTGTGGAATCTCACAGCTATAGCTCCATCAAGAAAGTGGGTTTTTTCTATTTGTGCATGGTTTGAAGTGCTGAAACACACACAAAAGCACGACTGACGCCCAGATCTGGGACTCACTGACATTGTTTCCTTCATATTTTCTACAAAGAATGCTTGCTTCTCATCTATTTTCATATCTTGACAGTTCCTAGAAAGGGTTCTGCTACTAAAAATATTCTGGTGTCTTTACTCGGGGAAGGGAATGTCAGTTTGCATTTCTTAGTACAGAAAGTATTGGTCTGATGTGTAGAGATCTTTCCAATTCTAATTAATTCAAGAGGGTTCTGGAAGCTTCTCTGTATGAAAGAAGAAAGCAGGTTTGTGATGTTTGGGTTATTCCTTCTGAGAAGCTGGGTACAGCTGGCTTCAACTGGTTCTCTTATCTCTTCTGTCAAGGTTATATTGACTATAATAAAAGTCAGCAATATCAAAAGTAACACGATGGCCAGAAACAATTACAATGTGAAAAACTTTATGGAATAATGCAAAAATAATAAACAGAAGTCTCTGAAAGTCCTTAAATGTATCACGGTGCCAGACTTTACCTCCTGGCGGAGAACAAGCTGTGAAGCTTTGTATAATCAGCAAATGACCAATTCTGATGTCCAACTCTGAACTCTGCTGAACAGTGTTTCCGGATAACAACTACTGTTTCATTGAATTCTTCATCAGCCAATTAGTTCAACACTTGTAAGTAGAAAGATATGTGATTTTTTTCATTAACTGAAAATAAAATATTCAAACGATGACCTGCACATGCATAACTTCAAATAGTGTAGAAATTATAAACTGTAACATTAAAAAGTTACATACCCAATCTTTTTTCAGTTTTTTATATTTGTGGGTTTTTTCATTCCCCCCCCCTTTTTTTCTGTTTTTGTGTATCATTTTGTTTTGTGGTTTGTGTTATCATTGTGGAAAATCTAATAAAAAAAATATCAAATGTTGGTATATAGCGAGGCCACATTCAGAGCAGCTAGAACCATAGTGTCAGTGACTCTGGTCTGCTCTATGTAAATATCCTGGTGAATCCTTGGCAAACTGTTGAAGAAAAAAGTCTAAGTACTTTGCTGTGGTTTCCAAAATGGAATCCGATCCCAATATTATAGGCCTGCCTGGGGGAGAATGAATGTCCTTGTGGATCTTAGGAAGGCAATAAAAAACTGGAATGCGAGGAAACGGAGGTAAAAGGAACTCAAAAGTGTGTTTATCAATGACATCAGTGCAATAAGCTTGCTGTAGGACACGGGTGGCACTGTGGGTTAAACCACAGAGCCTAGGACTTTCAGATCAGAAGGTCAGCGGTTCGAATCCCCGTGACGGGGTGAGCTCCTGTTGCTCGGTCCCTGCTCCTGCCAACCTAGCAGTTCGAAAGCACATCAAAAGTACAAGTAGATAAATAGGTACTGCTCCGGCGGGAAGGTAAATGGTGTTTCCATGCGCTGCTCTGGTTCACCAGAAGCGGCTTAGTTATGCTGGCCACATGACTCAGAAGCTGTATGCTCGCTCCCTCAGCCAGCAATGCGAGATGAGCGCCGCAACCCCAGAGTCGGCCACGACTGGACCTAATGGTCAGGGGTCCCTTTACCTTTACAGGACTTCGTTTAAAATGGCAACTATAGAATCTGTAGGATCTTTAGAAATTTTCAGGTAAAACCGTGAATCAGATAACAGTTATATGGCCTCCACTACATATTGATGTCTGTTTTGAATGACAATTCGACCTCCTTTGTCCACAGGCTTTATGACAATGTTAGTCATTCAAAAGATCTTTCAAACTGTGACTTGGATAAATTATCCTTGATTTTGGGACCCTTCTTTTCTAATTTTTCTAAATCTTGTATAATCAACTGGTGAAATAAAGAAATAGATGGATCCATGTTAGCTGGAGCAAATGAAGATTTTGGTCTAAATTGGCACATTACTGGGTTACTGGTTCCAAACATGTCACACACTTTTATGTTTCGTATAAGTTTAAACAGGTCGACCCTGGTCTGAAAAGCATTATAAGGAGGTTTTGGAACAAAGCCAAGTCCCAATTGTAAAGTTTGCAATTCATTAGTAGATAAAGTGTGCAACGAATTATTAACAATTACAATTTCCTCCTTGTCCGGGAGCGACTGCCCCTTCGAAAATCCTCTCTACCAAGTGCTGCACTCTGTCTGTGTGGGAGGGGATGTAAGGAGACGTGTTGGTCTCCAACGTCTGACTGGGACGATAAACTAGATTGACTAGTAGACCTGCTGCCAGTATGAGGCTGGGACTGACAGGACTATAATAAAAGGCCAGAAGGAGCCTGGGATTCAATTTCTCTTTCTTTCTCTTTTCCTCCTGGTGTAGTGTTCTGTACACAGTATGCTATAGTGTTAAGGTTTAGACTCATTATAAGTTAAGTCTGCTGCATCTACATTTCTTATGGATAGTGCCAATCCTGAATGTATTGGATTTGTCACCATTATGCTCATTTGCGTTCAGTATCAGTAAAGCACTGCTGGATGAAATACTATTGCCTCTGGTCCATGTTTTTGGAATCCTGCAATGTGCTTAAGTTGTTACTCTGCTAACTATACATTAGAATCTACTCTGGATCAATATTGAGCAGAATTTCAATGAGATGAGGTAATGGCAGCTTAACTTTCATGGTGTATTAAATGCATAACCGAATAGTTTCATCTTGGTTGCAAATTGTGTACATTGTAGGGATTGACTAAACGGTCCATTTTGGTTTGGTTTGGTTTCTCATTTTTCCACATCTGTTCACATCCCCCCCCCCCTTTTAAATCTTCATGGAAATTTGCCAACGTTATAGTGTGCATTTCTACTAATAGACACATCCATTATAGTTTAATATACACATTTATTGCCAAAAAATACCCCTAATACTCATTTTCTTATGCTATTTTTAGGAATATATGAAATCATCATCATCCTCATCCTGTCTTTATTTCTCAGTTCATAGAGCATGAGACTCTTAATCTCAAGTTCATGGCCATTTAATAGTGATTTTTTTGACAAAATAGAGAGGTGGTTTTTTTGGATTATCATAAAAGATGCTGGAGGAAATGATTGACAATAGGACCCACAAAGCAGAGGAGGGAAGTCCAAGAGATTCCTTGGAGTCTTGTGTTTATGTTGTAAGATGGACAAGTGACTGTAAAATTTTAATTTGAAAAACCAAATAAATAAATTAAAAAGTAATAAGAATCTCACGTTCATCTGTTCAAGCCCCACGTTGGGCAGAAGATTCCTGCACTGCTGGGGGTTGAACCAGATGACTCCTGTGGTCCCTTCCAATTCTACAATTCTGATTCCCAAGTAATCCACTGGAATTAGACACATCCATTAATTTCTGTATGTCTATTCTGTATCAGACTAGCATTGAATACAACCCGCTGCTGAGATTTGGGGGGAAAAAACACACAGGCCTTTTCTGCTGTGGTTCCCTGCTTGTGGAATGCTCTCCTCAGGGAGGCCTGCCTGCCTGCCAACATCATTTACTTATCTTTAGGCAACATAAAAAAACATTTATTTTTCCACAGGCATTTGGCTTTTAGTTATCTGTGGCCTCCTTGAGTGAGAGGGACTTTTTAATCCAGTTTTTTAAAGATAGAATTGTCTTTTAGAATTTTATTTGTTTTCTTTTATGTCCGTTTTATGTAAGTGTTTGTTTGTTTATACATCATATGTCGCTTTGAGTTACCCAGGTAAAGGAGCAACCCATAAATCTAATAATAAATCTATAAGATCCAGCGCAGAAATTGGTGTAGGTCCATATAGCATTGTATAGTCAAAGTAGGCTTTGCTGGTCAACAGAATAGGTCTGTGCCTTGGAGTGGAGGACAAAACTTGTTCTTCTTAGCATCCTGGTAATTCTGTGCTTTGCTGCTAGAATAATCTGGTACATGGCCCAAAGGTGAATATAACTTGAATGCTTGTATGAAAAGGAGGGCCTTGGGGATACACTGATTGGGTTAGATTAAAGGCAAGCATTTTCAATTTCAGAACTTGGCAAGATTTGGTTAGGCTGGCAACCACACTGTAGGGACAAAGCGTAAATTATGCTTGAGAGTTCATCAGATTTTCAAACCTATCATAGTCATAAAGGCAGGAATCCCCACAACGGGGTGAGCTCCTGTCAACCTAGCAGTTCAAAAGCATGCCAGTGCAAGTTGATAAATAATTACTGCTGTGGCGGGAAGGTAAATGGTGTTTCCGTGCGCTCTGGCTTCCGTCACGGTGTCCCATTGTGCCAGAAATGGTTTAGTCATGCTGGCCACATGTCCCACATGTCTGCGGACAAACGCCGGCTCCCTCGGCCTGAAAGCGAGATGAGCGCCACACCCCATAGTCACCTTTGACTGGACTTAACCATCCAGGGGTCCTTTACCTTTTTACCTTTTAAAAGCAGGAGACTCAAGAGGTTTTCTTTCCCTAGAAAAATTGGGAAGATGAGAGTCTTGATTCTGATCTTTATCTTGAATGACAGGATACCCTGTCTTACAATTTGCATGCAGCAATGCATGAAGAGTGTTTTGTAGTGCTAGATTAGTTTTTCTTTTTAACGGCTCATTTTAAAGGGTGTTCATGGTGTCATTGTGTAAGGGTGTTCAGCTACGGTGTTCTGATCAAGACAATAACATGGAAATCACCCAGAGAGGAATTTTCACAGGATCTACTCTCATCATACAGAAGCACCATAGGACTTTGGAGCAAAGGGTCTCAGACCTTCTTTGACTTTGTCCACACCTCTTATTTCCAGCTTGTGATCACTGATTCTCTTTGGAAATAGTCCTTTGATTTGTTCATTTCTATTTTTGAAATTCTACTAGTGGAATATATGTGCATTCCATTTTGAAGTTTCAGTATTAGTCCTTCTTTAGGAAAAAAGGTAGAATACTGTTTAGTTTCAGCCTAGATTGTTCATTCACATTACTGTATTGGCTCGAATATAAGCCACACTCCCCCCCCCCCCCCCAATTCTGACCATGAAAAGTTAAAGTGCTGCTTAAATTCGCGACCTTACAAAAATTGGCTTTTACGATATCGCTGCTGAAATGGACATACGGTAAAAGCGGAACAAGTGTGAATGCCTGAGGAATTTTAAGGGAGCGACTTATATTCGGGTATTGTCTTTTTTTCTCTCTCCCCCCTCCCTGAATTTTAAAGGTGCAGCTTATATTCAGGCCAATAAGGTTTTTGGGGGGGAATTTATATAGTGGCAAATGAGAGTCATCATAATTTGTGGAAGTACTATTTTATTGAGAGAACAGAACCTTTTAAAATTAAGTTTCGCTTTTTTTGCAGCTTCAGAAACAAAATAAAACCATAGATCTGCCTATTGTTACTGTGTGTGTAGAATGTTATGGACTATGATGGAATCATGATTGTGTACGGTTAAAGTTTGGTGTAAGGGGCCACTTAGGTTCATTTAGGAGTGAGTTAATCTTGATAACCCCCCTCTCTGGACCCAGATGATGGTTTGGTTGCTACACAACTGCTGTGACTCCCAGGGCTCCTCCACCCAGCTGCAGTCCAATGGTTTCATTTGTGTCTGGGTCCAATTTGCTGAATCAGTTGGTATCATGATCTCTTTCTCTTTTTCTGGAGTTGGCACCAGACTGGGGAAGGGTGATCAAGAGAATGATTGAACAGTAGACATTGTGCTTTTTCCTTTCTTGCTGCATAGTGGTATTCGGAGTTGAGGTTTTTATGTTCATTTATTGCCATGTACAGGTAGACTTATTGAGACAATTGCTTTAGGGCTGTAGTAATCTCTCTCTCCCTCTCTCTCTCTCTCTCTCACACACACACACGGAGGGGGGTGTTCCCCCAGTTCCTTTGTTTTCAGAAGATAAGGACTACTTCTCAACTCATTTATAACAATACATTTTTGGAATCAACACCAGGCATGAATTACCTCTGTCCTGGGTGTCTTCTCATATATATCTATATGTATATCTATCTCTGGGTGGAGCAGATCCCGTTCGCAACCAGAGGTACCGCTGTATTCTGACGTAGTCTGTCTCTGAATCTGGAGGTCCCATATAAGATTTTTATGCATTTCATTCTTCTTGTTTAAAAAGAAGTGTGCTTGTTTATCTGCACTTAATAATATAGAGGAGAGGCCATAGATCTGTAGGAGAGCATGTTTAACAAACAGATGTCTAGAAGTGAAATTCTCAGATTCCCTGGAAGTAAAGCTGATTAAAACAAACAAACACAACAACTATGGATTTGAGACCTTGGACAGTGAGCTGTAGACCAGAGAGTTGCAGACTAGAAAGAGTCAAGTTCTTACAGGATTAGGGCAGCAGCTATACTGCATTGCTTAAATTCCTAACAACTTTGCAACTTAGCTCAACCTACTGCGCCCCCTGGATCCATCTATTGTTACTTCCATCTACTGTGCCCCCACTTTTTCCTGCTGCCACCTGCTATACTTTCTGCTCTGCTGATATAAATGGGTGCCAGCAGCCTCCTTGTTTAGTAACAAGAGGTTTATCTTAAAAAAAAAAAAAACCAAGGAAAGCTGATGCCCTGTTTGAATTGAATTGAATTGGAAAAAACAACAACCAACCCCCCCCCCCACTGTATCCAAGGCACAGCTTGAGTCAAATGAATGCTTTAGTTGGAGCCAAAAGGACAAAAGACCAGTGACTGGGCTGTCTGTTGCCATATTCATGCTTTTATTTAAAACCTTCATAATGACAATAATTGCTGGTGCATTTATAAAAGCAGCGTCTGAGTGCTTTCTGATTATGTGGGATGCTTGTAGATATGAATAAGGTTGACGGACATGCTGTTCTTTAACATGTTATTCCCCTCTTCCCATGTATTTGTCATATTTGTGAAATACAGTGGTACCTCGGGTTAAGAACTTAATTCATTCTGGAGGACTGTTCTTAACCTGAAACTGTTCTTAACCTGAGGTACCACTTTAGCTGCCGCACAATTTCTGTTCTCATTCTGAAGCAAAGTTCTTAACCCGAGGTATATTTCTGGGTTAGGAGAGTCTGTAACCTGAAGCGTCTGTAACCTGAGGGACCGCTGTAATGCCAGAGGCAATCCAATGGCAGGATCCGCTAGGAGGAGCAGTTTAGGATGCAGTGAATCAGCCAGAGATGCAATGGAGTAATCTGCTCATCTCACCTCAGTGTAGGAAGCCGGTGTAGGTCCCGAAAAAGAGATGTTCCTGGTGGTACCAGATAGTGGGGGACAAAGAGGCTGGATCCTATGTCCATTCAGCTCAATTGCATGACCTGGCAACATGACACAGAACAATATTTTAAGGAAGTTTTCCCTCTTCCAGGCATGTGTTTAATGTAGGAGAGGCCGAGCTAGTGTAAACAGAAACTGAGCAGGAAAAGCCAACAGTCTCTCCTACATTGTGGATTTCTTAGGGGTGTATTTCTTATAGGCACCAACATTGGTGACCCATGACATGTAACACGAGCAGTATCAAAAACATGGCCTACTCAGCCGGACAGGCAGTGATTGGGTGCAACACATTATGCCCTCCCTTTACGACTTACAGTCCTCTTTCATCCAGGTGTTTGCTTGTGGGAGAAATATAGGGCTTGGCGGGGGGGGGGGACATGAAAAACAAATGTGATGAATAAAGTAATAATTATACTGAACCAACACAGGCAATGCAGATGAGGCCTATTATGAAATGCTTCTTGACAGCAGGCTCCTAGCAACCTCTTCTTCATTTTGCCTTCTCTCTCTCTCTCTCATGAACAAGGAGTCATGTGAATTGGCTCCCAGTTGTAAGAAAAACCAAGTGAACTGAATCTCTTTATTTTATTGCCAACAGACTTGTATGCTGTAACTTCTGAAACAGCACTTAATCCATGAAGCTAAGTCCCTGCGATTTATTTTAGCCTAAGTATGTTCATGAAGAACGTTTCTTTAAATCTAGATGAGGGCAGATGTAACTATAACCAAATTTTAATGTGCTTGGAACAATTGTCATTGTGCTAATTCAGCTATGAATTTCTCTTTCAAACCTCTCTCTCCAACGATTCATTCACACAAAATGAAGGTGTGAGAGCCAAACGTGGTAGAAAGATCATAACTTTGTTGACCAACAAAACTGAGGGTCTGCAAAAATAGCCTCGACAAGCATGCCGGAAGAACCACTTTGACCCATATACACTAGCCAGATCACTGCCTAATGTACACATTTACATTTTTCATATGCATTTTGTATTCATTATTCCCCTAAAATGTGCAGACATTTTTAAAACCCAAATCGCATAGCAAAATACAGAGACATACTTAAATAGATAACTGGGTATCTTCTGATCCACATGTAAGTCTAGTGCCAACTGAATCTTGTTTGTTTAACTTTTAAATGCCTACCACACAAATTTCTACTTCATCCTAATACAGATACAATGTTCCCTTCTCATCTGGGAACACTCCACAGGCTCACTTTCCCTCTCATCCATTCTTTTAACTCCTTCCCACTTGCTGATACTCAAAGCTTGATCAGTTGTTTATTGTCTCTCGTTCCCTCTCCTCTTTCTGTGCCCCTACCCCTTCTCAACTGAATATGTGATGAACTTTCCCTGTGCCCCCTCCCCATACCCAAAATCTTCTGTGGAGGGTTGCCCAACCATCTAGAGCTGATTTTGAGGGCATATACAGTTCTGGAGGGGAGATGAGATGAGGGGAAAGTTCCATTCCACTAGCATATGTCATAAGGGTTAGCATTCAACAACATTTGATGCCACCATTTCCCATTGCCTATGTTGAAGATTCAGGTCTACACTGAATCTTTTAATGTTTCATTCCATTAAATTCCTGCTGCATCATCATATTCTTTCTCCATCAGTTGAAGCTCCCCCAAAAGTTGTCTGTATTCCATACTGGAGCATACCTTCAGAAGAAAAGAAAAAGAAAAAGAAGCACCCTAAAACACTTCCTACAGTGGTACCTTGGTTCCCGAATGACTTAGTTGTCAAACAAATCAGCTCTCGAACACCGCAAACCCGGAAGTGTTCCGGTTTGTGAATGTTTTTCGGAAGCCAAACATCTGCTGCTTACGCAGCATCCGATTGAGTGCAGGAAGCTCCTGCAGCCAATCGGAAGCTGCACCTTGATTTTCGAATGGTTTCGGGAGTCGAATGGACTCCCAGAATGGATTAAGTTTGAGAACCAAGGTAGCACTGTATATAAATTTATTTGCTGGTGCTTCAAAATTTCAGATGGGGCTTCATAAAGTCTGCTGTGCTGAAATCTGTGTCTCCGGCCTACTGTTTATTCCCTCTCCACATGCACATGTACTTTACTAAGGTGGCAAAAAACAAAACAAAAAACCCCCAGCCTGGATTACAGAAATGCTAATTACCTCTGTATAATTGGAATGACTGATTGTATCTGCGTCGCTTCAAAGCTTGCCGGCTTCTTAGAAGAAAATAATAAGAGAGTGTATTCTGGCAGTGATTGTTTCAAAATGGTGCGGGCTGTTTAGGGTGGCAATTGCTGTGCCTTTAAGACTGGAATTACTGCAGGTTAAATTGTATCTTAAAATGCTGACAATTAAATGGAAAACTTTTATAGCTGGCAATGAAAAATTACACGGAATTATTCAAGGGGCTTAAAAAAAAAGATAACTTTAAAAAATGCCTAGGAGAAGATCTATTTGAAATTTTGCCATTTTCTACATCCTCCTAGGACCTTTTTTTTTTTTTTACTCTCTCTGTAATCAATGAGAGGATTTTCATATACTTAGGCAGGTTTAAAATCAGGCCTCTGAAATGTTTCTATGGTGACTGAGTAATGTTGCACTGGGAATCGTAGTTGGATTATCGTTTTAGGCAAGTAATAGAAGAAGTGACCCATTCACTTTGAGGGTCCATTTAACCTAAAAGTCAATTAAAAACACATAGGGTTTTTTAAAAAGGAAGAAAAGGAAGCCATTATAAGCAGCCCACATACCAGTTCTTTAAAGGCTGAGAATATCACAAGCCTTTCTGAAAGTCTTTTTTTAAAAAACAAAACAAAACTCGATTTTATTTTATTGCACCTCAACGTTTTGTTTTCATTAAATCCAACGGCAAATCTAGTCACAAATCTTATCAAAGGTATGGAGCATTTCTCCAACACCAAGCCAAGACTCCTAATATGATGGCCAGTGTCAGCCAGAAGCAAATGGCAGCTACAGGAGTTTTAAGGGGACTTTATGGGCAGGATCCTACCAGGGATGTGTTAAAGAGCACTGAGAAATTCCTTGAGCTTCAGCGAAACACTTTTAGCTTCTCTCATAATTTCTTGATTTGCTTAAGAAGATTCACCTCCCAAAGTTCGCTACCTGTGGGAAACAAATGACTGCTCTTTTTCAAAATTCTAAGACCTATAAAACATCTTGGGCCTGATGAAATTTGACCTTAGCACTTCTCAGAAACTGCTGTAGGCTGCCAACTTTATAAATTAGGAGGTTTGAGATATTAGAATAGGCACATGTGTCTCATGTTGTCATGACACTGAAGCACTAAAGTTTCCCAAAATTAATTCAGTGCATGATGTTTTGTTTCATAATTACCATTCGCAGAATGTGTCCTTCTGATTCCGCTTAGCTTTCCATGTTCCTCATTCAATTCTTTCTCATTCCCTAAGGTGTCGCACACATCTGTGCAACTTTCTACGGTCTCCCCTAGCTTTCTCCTGCCAACACCTTGAGAAAGTGTTTTTGTGAGCTGAGTTTTTTCCCCCCCTCTCTCTCTCCTCGTGATTTGAAAGGTCAATACAGAAATGTCTGCAGCTGTGAAGCATGGGAAGATGGAAGCCATATGAAACAAGAGTTCTTCTGAAATTGACTGACAGGCCTTGTGGATAATGATCCACACCCCACAGTGCTAATGGTTGTGTTCCTTTGGTTTAAAGCAAAGCCAAAGAAAACAGGCCCAGTATTGTAATGTATGAGTTCATTAAGGTCACACTGCAAGAGCAGAAAGATCAAGGGCTCCTTTGCAGCCTTTATAACTTAGGTGAGCAAAATGATGATTGAATAGACCTGTGCTTTTATTTTTCCGCCACGGATGCCAATATGTGAAAAAAGGACTTGCACAGCTCCCCTGTGACCCCATGACATGTAGAGAAACCCTGTGCATCTTTTAAGTGGTCAGGAGGTAGGCTTCAGTTAGGCATGCCAGGGAATTCTGTTGAAAACAAAAAACATAGGTGAACATTTCTGATGTATACTTACTCATCTCTTGTTCAGAATGGAAATCAATCCAACAAACACAATTGGTATTCACTGTTGTTGTCACCTTCAGTCTGCAAATAGTATGTAATTGATTTTGTTTCTTACGTCATCCTGTTTGAGATCTGTTTCCTTTGCCCCACCGAGGGCAGCAAAAAAAAACAATGTTTTTGAACTGATGAAGGATGAACTGCAGCAGAATGGAAAAGGTAAAAAGGTATAGGGACCCCTGACCATTAGGTCCAGTCGTGGCTGACTCTGAGGTTGTGGCACTTATCTCACTTTATTGTCTGAGGGAGCCGGCGTACAGCTTCCGGGTCATGTGGCCAGCATGACTAAACCGCTTCTGGTGAACCAGAGCAGCGCACGGAAACGCCGTTTACCCAGAGCGGTACCTATTTATCTACTTACACTTTGACGTGCCTTCGAACTGCTAGGTTGGCAGGAGAGCAGAACGGAAACAGTGCTGCTAATTTCAACAATAGTCACTTACAGTTCCCCATACAGTGATACCTCAGGTTACGGACGCTTCAGATTACAGATTCCGCTAACCCAGAAATAGTACCTTGGGTTAATAACTTTGCTTCAGGATGAGAAGAGTAATTGCACGACAGAGGCATGGCGGCATCGGGAGGCCCCATTAGCTAAAGTGGTACTTCAGGCTAAGAACAGTTTCAGGTGAAGATCAGACCTTCAGAACGAATTAAGTTCTTAACCCGAGGTACCACTGTACTTAGCTGGAGCACAATGAATGGTGCAAAATAATCAAACAAATCCTTCTGCTTGTTTTCATCATATAATCAGATCTTAGCTAAACTTTTGCCACAAATTCGAATTAGGCATATTTGCTGCAGGATCTCACCTCCCCAATTCATTTATAATATGGCTTTAAACAAGTTTATCTCCTCTGACTTTAAAAGTCCAAGCCTATGGCTGTCCACTCAGAAGTTAAGTTCCACTGAGTCAATAGAAACTAGAAGTGTAGTCAAAAACATGTTTACTGAGAAGTAAATTGTGTTGAATTCATTAGGTCTTAGAACAAGTGGGTTGGGATTGGCACTTGAGGCTGCATTCCTACATGCACTTACTAGGGAGCAAATTCTCTTGAGTGTAGTGAAACCTTCATTTAATAAGCATGTATATTATTGCATTGTTGCTTTCTGGTAAGTATAGGATTGCAGCCTATAACTAGTTTTGTATATGGTTAGATAAATCTTGCCCCTGAATGTTAAGGAGTTCATTTTGGTAACCAAGTGAAAAAGAAGGCAGGATTTCTGCATCTTTATTACTTGTAGAAGAGGGAAGTTCAGCAGAAGTCTATATTTGTGAAGTAGTCCTCATAAATTCCTTTTAAAATGTTGTTTAAATTGATTAATACAGCTACAAGAGAGAGAGTGTGTGCTGCAAATGACAAAGGATAGTGCATATGGTCAAATATTGTCATGGGATTTATCATTCCAAAACGCTGCCCCGTAGTCCATTTTTGTATGAATTTGTTCTGTATTGTCCTTCCTTCTCAAATTTGGACATTATATCCTAGTTTCAATGAAGTCACAGTGACCCAGATTCTACAAAATCAATCTGACTAAGGCAGAGCAATAGATGTCCTCTAGTAAGAAGTAATAGGCATCATGTCACTCTTACTAACCAATGCTGTGTCCCACATTTTTTTGGCCCATGCTCCATCCATTTGTAAGAAAAGAAATTTTATTCAAAACTTATCAAAAGGGAGAGAAAATTTGTCAAATTTCCTTGGGTGGGGTGCAATGTTTTTGTTGTGCTTTCCTAACTTTCAAGATAGCCCAGGGACATTTGTGTGAATGCTTTCTTTAATTCTTCAACAACAACAACAACAACAACAACAACAACAACAGCAGCAGCAGCAGCAGCAGCAGCAGCAGCAACAGCAAAACTTCCCAAAAAACATCACACAAAAACGACTCTCTTTTGGCCTACACTCTGCAGCCTTCCCAGGTACCGTTACTTCCTGTAAATGCCATGACATCTAGAACTGGGTTTTCCTATAAACATAGGAAGCTGGGGAGGCTGTCAATTGTGTAACTAACACCACATATATTAAGTCTTTGTATTTTTACAAGAAATCCATGTGGAAGGAAAGCCAAGCATTTTTCTTTTAAAAATAAAATCAGGAAGGGAACCAATATCAGATGTCCTGTAGTCAGCCTCCCCAGCTTCCATTAAAATCAAGTGAAGACATATTGAGGCAATTTTCCCTCATGTTGCTTTTTCAAATCAGGAAATGTGGGCAGACAGAAAGGTTGGATAGCATTGGAGAAATGCTTGATGACACACCTACCCACCCACACCACAGTTATACCACAATGATAAAGTAAGGTGAATCCCACATACTCCAGAAATGCTAATGAAATTCTAAAGCACCTGAGAGAGAGATGGAAAAAATGAAAGCCTCTTCCACAGTACAGTTGTACCTTGGAAATTGAACAGAATCCATTCCAGAAGTCTCTTCAACTTACAAAATGTCTGAAAACTCAATCACGGCTTCTGATTGGCTACAGTAAGCTCCTGCAGCCAATCAGAAGCCACGGAAGCCCCATCAGACGTTCAGGTTCCGCAAACCAGAACAATCACTTTTGGGTTCAGGTGTTCGGGAGCCAAAACGTCTGAGTTCTGGGATCCATAATACGACTGTAGAAGCAAATTTCTGAGAAATTGGAGAATAGCACTACTTAAACCAACTGGATACGATGTTTTATAAGGACAGGGGAAAGTGTTCTTGTCTTCACATCCTGCTTGTGGACTTCTCATAGGCACCTGATGGGTCACCGCAACATCTAGAGGGCTAGAGATTTGAAGTTCCTGACCTAGGAACAATCTGTGCTAACCTCATCTTGTGTTCTGCCATTTTTAACCCAATCTTCATAATCTGATCCCACATTGGGTTACAATATCATTTAAAATAATTTAAAACAAACAAGAATCAAGACAAAATAAGAACAGGTTATGTTTTGGAGTCTGTGGGCGGGTGGAAGGGAACCATAAAACATTGTTCTATCATTGTGGTGTCCAGTAGGCTAGAATGTACTAAAAATCAGGATGCATCCTTTGGGCCGTGAAAACAACCCAAATTATATTGCCATTTTTTTTCAACACAATCTTTCAAAAACCATTCCACTCCTCCTACTGCAATGTAGGCTGCCATTTTATATCACAGTGAACAAAAATAATGCTAATAGAGATTGCTATATCCAATATGGCAGCACAAAATCATTCATGATTTTAAGGTGCTAAATTCTGTTCCTGAAAGTAGACGTTCATGAAAGATGAAAGACTCCAGGTAGAGGAAAAGTTTACAATGCAGGCCAAGAGATAGCCGCAAATAGAGGGAAAGGTGTTGGAAGACTCATTTAAAACTGTTGGGAATTTGAGGTGAGTACCCACGCAGTGGCAGTTGTCCCCAGTTCCACTCACCACACAGAAGCAGCTTAAGCTCCAAAATAGATTACTGCTGTAGAAGCTAAGGCTTCAGTAATACAGTTCCAGATGTTGATATATGTATACAGCTTGTAGGCTTTGCAGATACAAATACATACAAGCACAAAGTATCTGTTGTTCCAACTTCAGGGCATAACACAGACTCCGACTCACAGACAGGCTCACTGACTGACATGCCTTAATCACTTACGTATATAGTCGTACCTTGGTTGTCAAACAAAATCCGTTCCAGAAGTCTGTTCGGCTTCTGAAAACATTTGACAACCAAGGGGCTGCTTCTGGTGACAGCAGGAGCTTCCTGCACTCAACCGGAGGCCACGGAAGCCCCGTCAGACGTTCGGCTTCCAAAGAACGTTCACAAACCAGAACACTCACTTCTGGGTTTGCGGTGTTTGGGAGCCCAAACATTCGAGTCGCAAGGCATTCAAGATCCAAGGTATGACTGTATAGCCATCTCTGGGCTATTGCCACAGCAACTGACTTGGCTGATAATGTACCTCTTGGCTTGTATAATATATGGAGTAATTTGTGCTCCATATATTTACCCCCTTCCTCCATGTCCAGTTCCTTCAACAAAAACTTCCTTTCCTATCACTGACTGTATTACTTGAGAATTCAACATATTTTTAGAGTGATTTAGGTTGCTTTATTCTTCAAAATATTTTTTATGTTGATCTCGGCATGACATTGTTGTGTGGCTTCTTCTTTAAAAAAAAAGAATCACTATTGTACCATTGTGCTCTTTAAAAAGGATACATTTTCATTCCCACACTTTGAGAGAAATCTTTTTATTCTGAATAATAAATTGAGGGAATCAATTACTTCTGAATGCAGAAGAACATAATTTTGCCTTTACAGATAATGAACTGAATAGAGATGAAACTGAAAACGAATCCATTACTAATAATGAAGATGAGAATGCAGCAGAACTATGTACCTCCTTTTGTGGCGAGGCA
Organism: Podarcis liolepis; assembly: GCF_965112155.1. Lineage (NCBI taxonomy): Eukaryota > Metazoa > Chordata > Lepidosauria > Squamata > Lacertidae > Podarcis > Podarcis liolepis. The sequence goes on along the minus strand of NC_139560.1, from coordinate 72,011,345 downwards.
TTGTATAAATCATGGGTTAGAAAAATGGAGAATCAAGGACACTGAACAGAAATGTATGCCTCTGTTGTAATATATGAAGGGAGGATTTGAGAGCTGACATTGTTAATATTACTTATGTAGCTGTAAAAGAAATTAAACAGCCCACTCTCCACTGAAGGACCTTGACGCAAGTAACAAATTGTGAATTGCTGCATTCAAAACACTGCAAAAGCATCCATTAAATTACGTTGGCACATGTACACTTCCTATTAAAATGTCAATAGAAAATAGGCTTAATGGTACTGCACTGTAGAGAATATTCAAGTCTATAATCCAAGCAAAATATTTTCAGAGTGTTTTTGTTATTTCTCGACTTTCTAACTCCCTCTAGCTAAGGGCCTTTTGAATCATTACTCCACACACATTTGTTACTTCCATGTGTGATGGGAATGAAAGTGGGTTTCAGGCTCATTTGCTTTCCCTTGCCTGGAGATCAGGAACCTGACCACCAACCAGATGTTGATGGGCTACAACTCCCATCCTGTCTGCCTATTGGCCATTTTCTCTGGGGTTGATGAAAGTTCTAATCCAACATCTGGAGGGCCACAATTTTCCCATCCTTGGCTTTGTTCTTCCTCTGCCCGTTCTTCACTCCACTTACCAATGTAGCTTCCACCTTCTTCTTCTTTGGCAATCACTCATAGCCAAGTGAGATTGTCTTCCATAAACATGGTTTTAACAGTGAGTCTGTAAGTGACTGTGGAGGCCAATTCTGGATCCACACATCCTTCCACAGTGGGGATGTAGGTTTCCGGGCAGGAGTTGATCACGGTAAGGGGTTGCCAAGCATGCCTTTCTCTTAGCATGTTTCTCCCTTGCATCCTGAGTTTGAGCATCTTCAAAGCCCATGACACCTTTGGTAAAGGCTGTTCTCCATTTGGAGTGCTTGCAGGCCAGTGTTTCCCAGTTGTCAGTGTTTATACTACATTTTTTTCGATTTGCCTTGAGAGAGTCTTTAAACTTCTTTTGTTGAGCGCCAGCATTACGCTTTCCATTTTAAAGTCCAGAGTAGTTGCTTTGGAAGACAATAATCAGGCATCCGAACAACATGACCAGTCCAGTGAAGCTGATGTTGAAGAATCTTTGCCTTCACACTGGTGATCTTTGCTTCTTCCAGTACACTGGTATTAGTTTGCCTGTCTTCCCAAATGATGTGTAAATTTTTGGGGGGACACCATTGATGGAATCCTTTGAGGAGTTGGAGATGGCGTTTATAAGTGGCAATGTAGCACCCCAACACTGGCTCTCCTCATCCCTGGATACGGGGATATGGCCACTATTATTCAGGCACTTATAACCTCCCAAGTCAATTACTGTATTGCAATTTACTCTGTGTGGGACTGGTGGTGAAGATTTGAGAACTGCCACTGGTGCAAAATGCACCAAATCAAATTGTAGGGAATGTTCTGATACTGTATTGGTTCAACTGTGCTTCATTGCCTACAGTGGTACCTTTGGTTACAAACTTTATTCGTTCCAGAGGTCCGTTCTTAACCTGAGGTACCACATTAGCTAATGGGGCTTCCCACTGTCACCGTACAGTTTCTGTTCTCATCCTGGGGCAAAGGTTTTAACCCAAGGTACTACTTCCGGGTTAGCGGAGTCTGTAACCTGAAGTGTTTGTAACCTGAGGTACCACTGTATTTGTTTATGGGCTCAATTCAAGATGTTGGTCATCACCACCTTTAAAACCTTCAGTTGCTTGGGCTCACATATCTAAAAGAGTGTCTGATCATACATGATGATCATGCATTGTGATTGGTGGGAGGCATTCTGTTCCAACTTGGACTTGGGATCCTTTTGGCTTTGTGGCGGTCACTGAAAACTTTGAAACTTTGGCTGGTCCAATATACTGCAGCTTATTTAGTACAGACTGAGACCAGACACACAGAACATATCTCACCCACCTGCACTGACACCTCCTTTACTTCTGAGTGAGGATGGATCTGTCCCTTTTGGTTCTCTCAGGGTTGAGCCAGGTGCTGACCTGAAATAGAGCAGGACTCTTCATATCACAACCCCAGACATCCTGAAGGGACTTTGAAGAGCAATACTGGGACTCCTAGATATACCCCACTACAGTATTTGTAGACAAAAACAGTATCCTTTGTTCAGTCCCTGATGGTTTCTCAGCAGATATTTGCTTATTAGCTAAAATGCAAAGGAATGCCAGAGCATTGTCTTGTAAAATTATGCTGTTTGGAACAAAGTTAGCTTTCAGTCTACTGAGAGAGAAATCTTGGCATCAAAACAGATGCTTACTTCAGAAATTTGGCTATTTGTAGACCAACATTTTTCAGAGACCTTGTTATAGCCAAGAAGGAGTTCACATTATGTACAGTTGTTTATGTAGGAAGATTTTGCATCTCTTAAGTCTGTAAAGATACCACCTTGGTGTAATTTACTTAAACATAATCCAGACCCAGTGGACTACTCATTTAAAATAAATAAGTTTTGTCTGAGGAAGGAACTCACTTTTGCTAGGTTCCAATTAACGCCTCTTTAGCAAAGATAACATACAACCTTTGCCTCTGCTGTTGTGGATTAGATAAGGAAGAGGATCTTCCTCATTATCTCTTTAATTATTTCTTGACCCAAGATATTAGGGGGGGGGGCTGATCAGTTTAAAATTGGTATCAATAGGTCAGTGTGCCAAAGATAGATTTCTCCTTTGTGATAATAATATTAAGATACTGAGAGCTGTTTCTAATTTCTTAAAGGCATCGGTTAACACAAAAACCAAATTTTATGAGGCAAAAATTGCAATTTGTATTGGAGAAGCATAATCATTTCAATTCTCTTCATTCTATTTTTGTATGTTTTATTAGTTATGACTAATAGTTACTTATCAAAAACTAAAGCTGGAAATTGGCCTGAAAGAATTTTGAACCTCAGTACAAATGGATTTAGTAATTTTATTCAGTGGGTTGACTGAGGCTTTAAACAATTTCAATTGATTTATGCTTAACTTTAATTTTATTTCTCATCACATTTATCCCCTGTTTTATATTGTTATGAGCAAAGATGATAAGCAGTAAAGTTAAATTGAACTATATTCATTTACTGTATTTGTTCTTGTTTACTGTCACATACGAACTGCTCTGGGGGTTCTTCCATGGCTGAAGAGCAGGATAGAAATATATAAAACAAGTGCCCATATGCACATGAAATGATATTGACTAGAGCAGCTTTCCCCAGCTTGGTGCACTCCAAACCTTGTTGGATTCCAGTTCCCGTCAGTCCCAGCCAGCATGGCAAACAGCCAGGAATTACTGGAGCCATAGGCTGAAAATCTGGTGGGTACCAGATTCAGGTAGGTAGCCGTGTTGGTCTGAAACAGTTGAAATATTCTTCAGATACACTGAAACAGAAGTCACCAGACCCTTATATATAGTGGGAGGGTGGGGTGGGGTTTTTCCTCAAGAGGGTAGTAGATGAGTGTAGAGGTGGCTACCAGGTTGGGGAAGGTTGTATGAAGCAAGACCTTCACTCTTTTGGTACCCGTTATTTGAAATATAGTGTTGGCATCCATCTGTGTCAGGAAACAATGGAAGAGTGTGCCTTTGGGGGGTCAAACTGTTGGAGGGTTACAGCGCCTGCTGTGGCTGTAGAGAAGAACAATGTGGGAGAGACGTATGTTGTTGCAGTTAGGGCATATGAAGGTTTGCAGTTGTGCCGCTGCAGATGCACCATAGTGTTTCTACTCTCTGTGCTCCTCCCAGGGGCCGTGTCTCCTCTGGTCACTGCTATGGATACACAAGTTGACTGCCTATCCCCAAGCAAAGCATGGCAGGGGTGATGTTGCCAGCCTTCAGGTCACATTTGCTGAAACCTTCGTCTTCACTGGCACATTGTTTGGCATTCTGCTGGAGATCACTCCTTGCCTTAATGAGCATTTGTTGTTGTTGTTGTTGTTTAGTCGTTTAGTCGTGTCCGACACTTTGTGACCCCCATGGATCAGAGCACGCCAGGCACTCCTGTCTTCCACTGCCTCCTGCAGTTTGGTCAAACTCATGCTGGTAGCTTTGAGAACACTACCCAACCATCTCGTCCTCTGTCATCCCCTTCTTGTGCCCTCCATCTTTCCCAACATCAGGGTCTTTTCCAGGGAGTCTTCTCTTCTCATGAGGTGGCCAAAGTATTGGAGCCTCAGCTTCACGATCTGTCCTTCCAGTGAGCACTCAGGGCTGATTTTCTTCAGAATGGATAGGTTTGATCTTCTTGTAGTCCATGGGATTCTCAAGATTCTCCTCCAGCACCATAATTCAAAAGCATCAATTCTTCGGTGATCAGCCTTCTTTATGGTCCAGCTCTCACTTCCATACATCACTACTGGGAAAATCATAGCTTTAACTATACGGACCTTTGTTGGCAAGGTGATGTCTCTGCTTTTTAAGATGCTGTCTAGGTTTGCCATTGTTAATGAGCATAGCAAGTGTCTTTTTACAGGGTGCATGCTACCTTAGTTCTCAAACTTAATCCGTTCCAGAAGTCTGTTCCAAAACCAAAGCGTTCCAAAACCAAGGCACACTTTCCCATAGAAAGGTATGCAAAAAGGATTAATCCGTTCCAGACTTTTTAAAGCAACTCCTAAAACAGCAATTAACATTAATTTTGCTATCTGACGAGACCATTAATTCATGAAATGAAACAATGATCATTGTACTGTACTATAAAATAAATAAGACAGTACTGTAGATGATAAAAAATAAAATGAATATTTTTTCTTCTTCCCTGCACTGATGATAATCATTGTTTGGATGGGGGTTTTTTATCCATTTCCACTGTCACACAATCAATCAATCAGTAGCTGAACTGGGTTCCACACAGTCACAAAAACAAATTAACTAAAAAGGCCCCAAAAACAAAAATGGCAAATAAATAGCAAAAACAAAAGTGTCAAACTTCATCCATTCCAGAAGTCCATTTTGCTTCTGAAATGTTTGAAAACCAAGGTGCGGCTTCTGATTGTTGCAAGTACCCCGGAAACAATAGCTGACAGCCGCATCAGACGTTCGGCTTCTGAAAAATGTTTGAAAACCAGAACACTAACTTCTGGGGTTTCGGTGTTTGAGAACCAAAGGTACCACTGTAGTTCAGAAGAGCCTCACACTTTGCAATGTCTTTTGTGCTGGTCTCACACCAGTTTGGGGTCTGTTGCTCTGTTTTGTCAAAGGAGGACATAGCTGTTTTATAAATTGCTTCTTTGATGTGGTTCCACCTTGCTCTGATGCTATCTCAGGGGAGAGCATGTTTGATGGACTCAGAGAAGTGTTCACAAAGTTCAGGTATGGCTGTTCTGGCAGTGTTGATGTGAGGGCACACTTTATGCTTTGTGCTATGGACCCTCTGTCTGGAGATAGATCTTGCACGCCACCAGGGAGTGCTCTCTGTCAGTAGTGCCAACTTGGAAGTAGGTTGGGAATAACTTAAGATATTTTCTCATTATTTGAAATAAGAGCTCTGTTTGTTGGACAGTATTCTGAATGGGGTCAGCATGCTTCATCTCATTATGCCCCTTCCTAATGGTAAATATATATTTCAAGAGCTTTTTAGGTTGTAATCTGTTCCTATCCAGGAGTGTTTCATTCCCACTGGGTATTGGTATTAAGAGTTTTATTTTTTAAGCATTGTATGGTTTATTGGACTATTTATTAGGAAAGATGTCTCACCAGAATCTTTTATGAATAAGTAAGCTTCTAAGGGAAAAGAGAGAAAAAACTACAATCCAGAGTAAGAGGAAATCCTGCATTAAAAAAACAGCCATACTTGTGGATTTAGGTTGGAACTAATATTTGCTGTAAAGGAAAGTGCAGCATTAGGAATTAAGGCATTGACGTTCCTCAGTCCCTTTGCCTTGTTTGTTGAACACTTGAATGATGGAATTTGTCTCTGTGATTTCCAATTCCCTACCATTTCAATGACTTTATCTCTGTCTCAGTTCCAGGACATAATTCAAAATGGATAATGATGAATACAAGTATTTTAATTGTGCCTATTTCAATGGGAATTTGCCATGGTAACCTAGCACATGAAGACATTTCTCTATTTCTGTATTCGGAACGAGGTTTAACGATTCAGTGTTAGATGGTCACACAATCATATTAGCATAGCAGTCTGAAATGATACAGCACAGTAGCAAATAAATGAGATGGGCTGCTCAGCTGTGTGCAGCAGTCCTTAGCAGGGAAGAATTAGAGGTCTGGGCTCCATGAGAATAACAGCTGCTGCACTCAGCTTGTCCCCTGCACTCTTACATACCCGGGACCAAGGGATGTAGATACTGGGAAAGGGCATTAGGATCCTAACCATCTTCCATTTTTGAACTGAAATGGTGAGCAAATGTTTGGGCCAATCTTTTACTCTTCTGCTTTTGTAATTATCACTGTCTCTAAAGCAGACATCCGACTCCTTCTTGTGTCACTTCATGCTACTTATATTCTTTGATAAATGGGTTGATTGTTTGTGCGTTTCAAATCTCTTCCCTTCCCTTTACGTTATTTCTGCATTCTAAGATTGGGAGCAGTTATCCTCCAATTAATAATGTGACTGGAGGGAATTCCAACACAACCTGTCTCATGTATTGGGGAGATCCACCGGGGGTGGGGGGGTGGGAGGACAATGTTTCTGATGCAGAAGTGAAGCCAAGAAAGTGTTTACCATTTTCTAAAAGTCATCCATCTAATAGATTTTAAGTGGAAGCAAAATGCACAAATGATGTTTCATCATGAGAATCATTAAGGTCCTAGCTACCATCCATACAGCTATTGAACCCCTGAATTACAAACAATAACTTTTAGCATTATTGAGTATGTTATATTACTTTGCAGCAACTGTCATGAGATGTCTCCTTTTTTAAAAAAAGAACAAAACAAAAACCAAAGACCAAAGTGGGATCAATCTGTCTCTGATATCTGATTAGTAAAGTACTTTTTACATATTTGGGAGGCTTTATTTCCCCTTCAGAACTGTCAGTTAATATTTGCTACATATATCTGGAAAACATCAATTAGACATGTATAGCTAAATAGTGAGCTAATGTGCTGTGAACTGGAGGGATTCTGTTCAAAAAGAAAGTATCTTTAAGGTCTAGACAGTTTATAATGATAAAAAAAAAATCAATACAATCCATAAAGCAGAAAATCAAAAATGGACATTTGCAAAACATTTCAGGCTTGCAACAATATGCCAGGTTAGGACTACAGTATGTGGATATGTGTATGTGCCGGTATATGTATATTTATATGTATATATGTGTGTCTGGGGCAAGTTGGAGTTAAAAACAACAACCACCCAAAAACACTCCCAGACAGTTAAAGTGCTTATAAAATGGCGGGGGGGGGGGGGAGACAGTCTGACACTATATAAAGAAAACACTGAGGGGAATGGAGGAGAGGAACTAGAGTTTGCTCCTCGGGAAAGACTCCTCCTGAAATATTCCCATGAAGGACTCTGCTACCCCGAGAGCCAAGAGAGAGAGGGGAAGGCATGCAATTTGGAATGATCTATGGCCAAGAGAGTGGGACACGGGTGGCGCTGTGGTCTAAACCACTGAGCCTAGGGTTTGCTGATCGGAAGGTTGGCGGTTCGAATCCCTGCGACGGGGTGAGCTCCTGTTGTTCAGTCCCAGCTCCTGCCAACCTAGCAGTTTGAAAGCACTTCAAAGTGTGTTATGTACTGAGTTGAATAGGATCCAAACTGCAGCAGTCTGATTGGTCCTAGAACAATAGGATCCAAATTACAGCAGTCTGATTGGTCCTAGAACAATAGGATTCAGAATGCAGCAGTCTGATTGGTCCAAGAACAATGCAGCAGTATGATTGGTTGGCAGGAACCACCCAATCATGCTCCAGATATAAGTGAATCCACAACCTGATTGGCTTACAGTAGAATTCCAGAATTAGCCAATCATGTGCAGCCCATTGTGTAAATAATGTATATAAAGCAGATACCTTGAGGGGACATTCATTCTTTCCTCCTCACCACTATGAGCTGAATAAAGAGCATGAAATCACTTTGTGACTCTGAGTATATTTCACTGGTGACGAAGATGGGATCCCGCTGAGCTGACTGCCACACACAGCACCGCAGCACCGCCACCTGCCGCACCGCTGCCTCGCACCGTGTATCCAGGCTTCAGCTCCGGGAAACAAGGAACTCAGAATGGCAACCGACAGCAGCTTCTCGCCGTTCAACCCAGCATCTGGAGACTGGGAAGCGTACGCCTCCCGTTTCACCTTCCTCCTAGAAGCCAAAGGGGTCACCGATGAAGAAGACGCCAAGAAGAGGGCGATATTCTTCAGCGTCTGCGGAGAGGAGACGTTTGAAGTCGCCCGGGCTCTCCTTGCGCCTGAAGACGTCGCTACTGTTCCATACAAAACAATAATGGAACAGCTGAAGGGGCACTTCTCGCCGCAGCCCTCAGTGGTGGCTCGTCGAAATGCCTTCTACGCAAAGCGGCAAGCCCCTGGGGAAACCATAACTGGGTTTGTGACCTCTCTCCGCCAAGCCGCCCGGTTCTGCAACTTCTCAGAGCTGGAGAACATGCTTCGTGACCGCCTGGTCGGTGGCCTGAAGGATGAGATGCTGCAACGACGCCTCTACGCTAAGAAGGACCTAACGTTCCAGGTCGCTCTGGAGGAGGCCCTGGCAACGGAAGCTGCCGAGAGGTCAACGCAAGAGGCACGGCCGAGCCTGCCATCCCAACCAGGGGTCCACCACGAAGACCTCGCCGACGACTCAGGATCCGACAGGGAGGAGGTGCACCGAGTACAGCAGCGCACTCAAGCAGCGCACAGACCACAGCTGCCTCGACGAGAAGGAGGAAACTGCGCAAGCTGCGGGGAGAGTCACGAGAGGAGGACCTGCTGTTTCCGCAACGCAGAGTGCAGACAGTGCAGAAAATCAGGACACATCGCCCGGGTGTGTCGGGCTCGGCCCAACCGACACCAGGCATCAGATGACCAATCCAAGAGCCCCAGGTCCCGGGGCCCAACGCACCAAGGCAACTCGACGGAGCTCACGGACTGCCAGGTATACCAGTTGCCCCACCCCAACGTAGAGAAAATTTATGTAGAGGTACAGATAGAGGGGGCCCCTTGCCGCATGGAGCTTGACACGGGTTCAACTCTATCCATAATCTCGGCAAGGACCTTAAGGAAACTGTGTCCTGCTGGGGGTCCCAAACTCAGGCCGGCCCCATTCACCCTACGGGACTTCCAGAAACGTAAGGTCCCCACAATGGGGGTGGGGACCTTCAGGGTGCAATACCGAGGGCGGACGCGGCAACTGGACTTGCTTGTGGTCAAGGGCCCCTACATTAGCTTACTGGGATTGGCATGGTTTGGACCACTGGGGCTAGCTGTCACCGGGGTGAACCACACTAGCTTACAAGTGGACGTGGACGCCATATGCAAGGAATTTCCAGGGGTTTTCGACGGGAAATTGGGACAGTATACGGGCCCCCCCATTGCGCTACAGCTTGACCCCGCAGTACGACCGGTCAGGCTCAAGGCCCGCCCGGTCCCGTTCGCCCTGAAACCCCGTATAGACGAGGAATTGGACCGACTTGTGGAACAAGGAGTGCTGGAGCCGGTGCCTAATGCCCCCTGGGAAACCCCAATCGTCACACCCGTCAAGCCTAATGGTTCGGTCCGCATCTGCGCAGACTACAAATGTACCATAAACAAGGCCCTCACGGCCCATGCATACCCAGTGCCAGTGGTCAGCCATGTCCTTGCCACCCTGGCTGGGTCGAAAATTTTTGGCAAACTGGACTTGGCCCAAGCATATCAACAGCTGCCAGTAGATGAGGCCACAGCAGAGGCACAGATGATTGTGACGCACAGAGGAGCGTTCAGGGTAAAGCGGCTGCAATTCGGTGTCAGCGTGGCACCAGGCATATTCCAGAATCTAATGGACTCGCTCCTTAAAGGGATTCCTGGCGTCACCCCCTTCTTCGATGATGTGTTGATTGCCGGGCCCACCCCAGAGGAGTTTGAGGACCGCCTCCGCACCGTTCTGCACCGTTTCCAGACGGCGGGTCTCAAGGTGAAGCGGGAAAAATGTCTACTAGGAGTGCCTCAGGTGGACTTTCTGGGATTTATGGTGGACGCAGAAGGGGTCCACCCGACTGGGGACAAGGTACGGGCCATTTGTGATGCCCCAGCACCCAAGAGCAAGACTGAACTTCAGGCCTTCTTGGGACTATTGAACTTTTACCATTCCTTCCTTCCCCACAAGGCGGCGGTAGCGGAGCCCCTACACAGACTCCTGGACAAGCGGGCCCCTTGGGTGTGGGGCCAGCGCCAGGAGGCTGCATTCCAGGCAGTCAAGGACTTGCTTGTCTCAAACTCGGTCTTGGCACACTTCGACGAGAGGCTGCCGGTGGTGCTAGCATGCGACGCCTCACCCTATGGCATTGGCGCTGTCCTGGGGCACCAACTCCCGGATGGAAGAGAGGTACCGGTGGCGTACTTTTCCCAGACACTCAACGCAACCGAGCGGAACTACTCGCAAATCGACAAGGAGGGGCTGGCAATCGTGAAGGGAGTAAAAAAATTCCATGATTTCTTGTACGGGCGGCCCTTCACCGTGGTGACTGACCACAAGCCGTTGCTTGGCTTGTTTGCCCCTGAAAAGCAGACCCCCCAAGTGCTGTCTCCTCGCGTCCTCAGGTGGTCAATTTTCCTTGCCAGCTACCAGTATGCACTGATTCACCGACCTGGGAAGGCGATGGGCCATGCGGACGCCCTCAGCAGGCTACCACTACCGGAAACAGGCCCTGACCCAGCACCTGCACAAGAGGTTATGAGACTGGAGCTGCTTCCCGACCGCCCCATTCAGGCACAAGAAGTTGCACACCATTCCAAGAAAGATAGGGTCATCTCCCGGGTCCTGGACTGGGTGTGGAGGGGATGGCCCAGCAGCAGCCCCGGGCCAGAATTCGCCGGCTACACAACCCGCAAACATGAACTGTCGGCCCACAAGGGGTGCCTGTTATGGGGAAGCAGAGTCGTCGTTCCCCAGCCCCTCCGCAAAAGGGTCCTCACAGCCCTACATGAGACACATCCAGGGGTAGTAAGAATGAAGGCCCTTGCCAGGAGTTATGTGTGGTGGCCGGGGATCGATGGAGAGATAGAGGCCTGGGTCAAACACTGCCAGGCCTGCCAAGAATCCCGCCCAGATCCCCCAAGGGCCCCAGTCCAGTCCTGGGAGTCCGCCCGAGCACCATGGTCACGCCTGCATGTGGACTTCGCTGGCCCCTTTCAGGGGAAAACATTCTTCATAGTGGTGGACTCCTACACCAAATGGCTGGAAGTCGCACTGGTACCGTCCACTTCCACATCCGCAGCCATCCGGGTACTACGCAGGCTGTTTGCAACCCACGGGCTCCCTGACACTCTCGTCTCAGACAACGGGACTGCATTTACGTCAGGAGAATTCCAAACCTTCACAGCGCAGAACGCCATCCGCCACATCCGTTCGGCGCCATTCCACCCTGCCACCAATGGCCAAGCAGAACGCATGGTGCGGACCACCAAGGACACCCTTCGCCGCATGACGCAAGGGGATTGGGAGTACCGCCTTGCCACATTCCTCCTAGCACAGCACAGCACCCCCAGCTCAACGACTGGCCGGAGCCCCGCTGAACTACTAATGGGTCGGCGCCTTGCAATCAGATTGGACCGCCTGCACCCCGATAGAGCTCAGGATGAGGTAGTGGTGGGGGAAGGCAGGAACCCCCGGACCTTCAAGGCCCAGGACCCAGTGTACACAAAGAATTTTGGGGCAGGCCCAGCATGGGTACCCGCCACAGTCACCAGGGTCACTGGCCCCGTGTCGTACGAGGTGCTAACGGATGGGGGGCAATGCTGGCGCCGCCACTGCGACCAGATACGGCGACGATTCCCAGGAGAAAACCAGGAGGAGGAAAGGTCAGAGGAGTCCCAAGGGAACAGAGGGGCAGTGAGGCCCATAGAGCAGGAGGGGCCAGTAGGAGAGGCAGAATCAGTAAATACAGAGAGGACCCGCGAGGCCGAAAGGACACCGGAACCAGAACCACGACTGAGCGAGCCGGTTGCGCCAGACCAAACAGGCCCATCACAGCCAGCATCCGTGGAACACGAGCCAGAACCTGAACCCCGGACCAGGGAACACCACAGGCCGCAACGCACACGTAGGCTGCCGGCGTACCTCGAGGACTATGAATGCGACCTCCCGGGCAGGACTGGAACTTAGAGGGGAGGGGTGTTATGTACTGAGTTGAATAGGATCCAAACTGCAGCAGTCTGATTGGTCCTAGAACAATAGGATCCAAATTACAGCAGTCTGATTGGTCCTAGAACAATAGGATTCAGAATGCAGCAGTCTGATTGGTCCAAGAACAATGCAGCAGTATGATTGGTTGGCAGGAACCACCCAATCATGCTCCAGATATAAGTGAATCCACAACCTGATTGGCTTACAGTAGAATTCCAGAATTAGCCAATCATGTGCAGCCCATTGTGTAAATAATGTATATAAAGCAGATACCTTGAGGGGACATTCATTCTTTCCTCCTCACCACTATGAGCTGAATAAAGAGCATGAAATCACTTTGTGACTCTGAGTATATTTCAGTCCCCTTCCCACACCAGGCAATTATGCTTGCTATTCACCTTCCCAAACCCATTTCTGAAGCCATTTTACTCTTCTCTTCTACAGCCTCACTTTTCACCCTTGTTTTCACCCCCATGTACATGCCTCCTCCCTACTTTTTTGTGCAACTCCGCTTGTAAACAAAGCACTCCCACGGTGGAGTTGCCATATTTCAAGAATTAAAAACCAGGACACCCTGTTAAATCGGCTATGATTAAGTGGGCACAGGATGTTGGACATAACATTATGTCAGCTGACTGGGAATGGTTATGGAACACCGGTATTAAATTTACGGCATGTAATGCTGTAAAGGAAAACATTATGAAAATGGTTTATAGGTGGTACATGACCCCAGTCAAGCTGGCAAAAATTTATCATTTGCCCGATAACAAATGTTGGAAGTGTAAAGAGATTGAAGGTACCTTCTACCACCTTTGGTGGACATGCCCGAAGATTAAGGCCTTCTGGGAAACGATCTATAATGAAATGAAAAAGGTACTTAAATGTACTTTCCCTAAAAAACCAGAGGCCTTTCTCTTGGGCATTGTCGGCCAATTGGTGACAAAGAAGGATAGAACTTTTTTCATGTATGCTACAACAGCAGCAAGAATACTTATCGCAAAGTATTGGAAGACACAAGATTTGCCCACTCTGGAAGAATGGCAGATGAAAGTGATGGACTATATGACACTGGCCGAGATGACAGGCAGAATCCGTGACCAACGAAAAGAGACGGTGGAAGAAGAATGGAGAAAATTCAAAAGTTATCTTAAGGACTACTATAAACTTAATGAATGTTAAAATGTTGTGGTTTTCAGAAACAAAGGGGTACAGGGACATAAGGTTAGAACATAAAAGAGGACTAAGATGACAGAGACTGGAAAGTAACAATCAGGAGTTGCTAGTTGAACTATGGACATTGGGATGCAGAGAGGGGGGGTATGGGGAAGTCCAAGAAAAGAGGTTTATGAAAATATGTTTGAAACTATACGTGTATGTTTGTCATTTTTTGTGTTTGTTTGTTTTTTCCTAAAAATTTTGTAAAACCAATAAAAATTTTATATATATAAAAAAGAATGTTTTCCCCTGAAAGGGGCCAGCGAAATCCACATGCAGGCGTGACCATGGTGCTCGGGCGGACTCCCAGGACTGGACTGGGGCCCTTGGGGGATCTGGGCGGGATTCTTGGCAGGCCTGGCAGTGTTTGACCCAGGCCTCTATCTCTCCATCGATCCCCGGCCACCACACATAACTCCTGGCCAGGGCCTTCATTCTTACTACCCCTGGATGTGTCTCGTGTAGGGCTGTGAGGACCCTTTTGCGGAGGGGCTGGGGAACAACAACCCTGCTTCCCCATAACAGGCACCCCTTGTGGGCCGACAGTTCATGTTTGCGGGTTGTGTAGCCGGCGAATTCTGGCCCGGGGCTGCTGCTGGGCCATCCCCTCCACACCCAGTCCAGGACCCGGGAGATGACCCTATCTTTCTTGGAATGGTGTGCAACTTCTTGTGCCTGAATGGGGCGGTCGGGAAGCAGCTCCAGGGTCATAACCTCTTGTGCAGGTGCTGGGTCGGGGCCTGTTTCCGGTAGTGGTAGCCTGCTGAGGGCGTCCGCATGGCCCATCGCCTTCCCAGGTCGGTGAATCAGTGCATACTGGTAGCTGGCAAGGAAAATTGACCACCTGAGGACGCGAGGAGACAGCACTTGGGGGGTCTGCTTTTCGGGAGCAAACAAGCCAAGCAATGGCTTGTGGTCAGTCACCACGGTGAAGGGCCGCCCGTACAAGAAATCATGGAATTTTTTTACTCCCTTCACGATTGCCAGACCCTCCTTGTCGATTTGCGAGTAGTTCCGCTCGGTTGCGTTGAGTGTCTGGGAAAAGTACGCCACCGGTACCTCTCTTCCATCCGGAAGTTGGTGCCCCAGGACAGCGCCAATGCCATAGGGTGAGGCGTCGCATGCTAGCACCACTGGCAGCCTCTCGTCGAAGTGTGCCAAGACAGAGTTTGAGACAAGCAAGTCCTTGACTGCCTGGAATGCGGCCTCCTGGTGCTGGCCCCACACCCAAGGGGCCCGCTTGTCCAGGAGTCTGTGTAGGGGCTCCGCTACCGCCGCCTTGTGGGGAAGGAAGGAATGGTAAAAGTTCAATAGTCCCAAGAAGGCCTGAAGTTCAGTCTTGCTCTTGGGTGCTGGGGCATCACAAATGGCCCGTACCTTGTCCCCAGTCGGGTGGACCCCTTCTGCGTCCACCATAAATCCCAGAAAGTCCACCTGAGGCACTCCTAGTAGACATTTTTCCCGCTTCACCTTGAGACCCGCCGTCTGGAAACGGTGCAGAACTGTGCGGAGGCGGTCCTCAAACTTCTCTGGTGTGGGCCCGGCAATCAACACATCATCGAAGAAGGGGGTGACGCCAGGAATCCCTTTAAGGAGAGAGTCCATTAGATTCTGGAATATGCCTGGTGCCACGCTGACCCCGAATTGCAGCCGCTTTACCCTGAACGCTCCTCTGTGCGTCACAATCATCTGTGCCTCTGCTGTGGCCTCATCTACTGGCAGCTGTTGATATGCTTGGGCCAAGTCCAGCTTGCCAAAAATTTTCGACCCAGCCAGGGTGGCAAGGACATGGCTGACCACTGGCACTGGGTATGCGTGGGCCGTGAGGGCCTTGTTTATGGTACATTTGTAGTCTGCGCAGATGCGGACCGAACCATTAGGCTTGACGGGTGTGACGATTGGGGTTTCCCAGGGGGCATTAGGCACCGGCTCCAGCACTCCTTGCTCCACGAGTCGGTCCAATTCCTCGTCTATACGGGGTTTCAAGGCGAACGGGACCGGGCGGGCCTTGAGCCTGACCGGTCGTACTGCGGGGTCAAGCTGTAGCGCAATGGGGGGGCCCGTATACTGTCCCAATTTCCCGTCGAAAACCCCTGGAAATTCCTTGCATATGGCGTCCACGTCCACTTGTAAGCTAGTGTGGTTCACCCCGGTGACAGCTAGCCCCAGTGGTCCAAACCATGCCAATCCCAGTAAGCTAATGTAGGGGCCCTTGACCACAAGCAAGTCCAGTTGCCGCGTCCGCCCTTGGTATTGCACCCTGAAGGTCCCCACCCCCATTGTGGGGACCTTACGTTTCTGGAAGTCCCGTAGGGTGAATGGGGCCGGCCTGAGTTTGGGACCCCCAGTAGGACACAGTTTCCTTAAGGTCCTTGCCGAGATTATGGATAGAGTTGAACCCGTGTCAAGCTCCATGCGGCATGGGGCCCCCTCTATCTGTACCTCTACATAAATTTTCTCTACGTTGGGGTGGGGCAACTGGTATACCTGGCAGTCCGTGAGCTCCGTCGAGTTGCCTTGGTGCGTTGGGCCCCGGGACCTGGGGCTCTTGGGTTGGTCATCTGATGCCTGGTGTCGGGTGGGCCGAGCCCGACACACCCGGGCGATGTGTCCCAATTTTCTGCACTGCCTGCACTCTGCGTTGTGGAAACGGCAGGTCCTCCTCTCGTGACTCTCCCCGCAGCTTGCGCAGTTTCCTCCTTCTCGTCGAGGCAGCTGTGGTCTGTGAGCTGCTTGAGTGCGCTGCTGTACTCGGTGCACCTCCTCCCTGTCGGATCCTGAGTCGTCGGTGAGGTCTTCGTGGTGGACCCTCGGTTGGGATGGCAGGCTCGGCCGTGCCTCTTGCGTCGACCTCTCGGCAGCTTCCGTTGCCAGGGCCTCCTCCAGAGCGACCTGGAACGTTAGGTCCTTCTTGGCGTAGAGGCGTCGTTGCAGCTTCTCATCCTTCAGGCCACCGACGAGGCGGTCACGAAGCATGCTCTCCAGCTCTGAGAAGTTGCAGAACCGGGCGGCTTGGCGGAGAGAGGTCACAAACCCAGTTATGGTTTCCCCAGGGGCTTGTCGCTTTGCGTAGAAGGCATTTCGACGAGCCACCACTGAGGGCTGCGGCGAAAAGTGCCCCTTCAGCTGTTCCATTATTGTTTTGTATGGAACAGTAGCGACGTCTTCAGGCGCAAGGAGAGCCCGGGCGATTTCAAACGTCTCCTCTCCGCAGACGCTGAAGAATATCGCCCTCTTCTTGGCGTCTTCTTCGTCAGTGACCCCTTTGGCTTCTAGGAGGAAGGTGAAACGGGAGGCATACGCTTCCCAGTCTCCAGATGCTGGGTTGAATGGCGAGAAGCTGCTGTTGGCTGCCATTCTGAGTTCCTTGTGTCCCGGAGCTGAAGCCTGGATCCACGGTGCGAGGCAGCGTTGCGGCAGGTGGCGGTGCTGCGGTGCTGTGTGTGGCAGTCAGCTCAGCGGGATCCCACCTTCGTCGCCAGTGAAATATACTCAGAGTCGCAAAGTGATTTCATGCTCTTTATTCAGCTCATAGTGGTGAGGAGGAATGAATGAAAGTCCCCTCACAGTATCTGCTTATATACAATATTTACACAATGGGCTGCACATGATTGGCTAATTCCGGAATTCTACTGTAAGCCAATCAGGTTGTGGATTCACTTCTATCTGGAGCAGGATTGGGTGGTTCCTGCCAACCAATCATACTGCTGCATTGTTCTAGGACCAATCAGACTGCTGCATTCTCAATCCTATTGTTCTAGGACTAATCAGACTGCTGCAATTTGGATCCTATTGTTCTAGGACCAATCAGACTGCTTCAGTTTGGATCCTATTCAACTCAGTACATAACAGGGACTTTCTAGGGGTCTAAGGGCAGGGGGAATGGCAGAGGGTTTGGTAAATGGAGCAAGCAGAGGCACAGCCTCTAGTCTATATACTGTAGACACACACACAACATATCATAACTTCAACACCTCTGAAAATAAATAAATGTGCTACCACTCTGAATAAATTAATATCTAAATATATGGGTTAACATTTTGAGCAAATGCAGGGCTAATTCATTTTTGTTTTGTTTATGACACTCTAATCAAAATGAGATCAATGGAACTGTGGTTGCCATAGTGGTATGGATGTCAAAATGTTCATGCATTCATTAGACTTCAAGAAACAACATGCTTTCTGGGATAAGTAATTAGAGGTACCTAATCTTTCCAACTGAAAACTCATCAAACTATGTGGTGTGTGTGTGTTGAACATAAAAACAATATTTTTTTAAAAATTGAAAGTGAGTCCTTGCTCAGATCCAAGTCCTTGTTCTCCCTCTCTCTTGAAATCAAGGCAGAATGGAAGCTCACAAAACAATGTGACACACACACAAATGTAATGAGATGTAGAGAAGAATTTAATATTGAACAAATCACAAGAAGCACAGAATGGTTTGTCTTCTTAGAATAAAACTTCATCCACAATTCCCTTGATGAAAAGCCAATAGGTTTGAAACTTGCTGGGTTTTGTTCTACGTCAATAAATTTTTCACTGCATTCCATCATGGATTATTCTGCTTTTTGGGGGGAAAGTAACTGACAGCACAATCTTATACATGTATACTCAGAAGTAAGTTGTATTTCGTTTACTGGGATGACTCCCTGGTAAGTGGGTATAGGATTGCAGCTGGAGACTCCCTTCCTTTGGGGGAATGGAGAAGTTAAGAATGTTGATGTTCATTTATTTGCCTTTTGTAAGATAGAAAGTGAAAAATGAAGATTATGCAAAAAAGGTGGGGAAAGCCTCCAAGCGATTCATGCATGGGTTGCTTCAACACATCAGAAACAAGCTAAAGGAGCACTAGGGTAACTCTCAGAACTGTCTCCAAAAAAAGGTCATTAGATCCAGTACTATGTAGAGAATGAAACTCTTTATTACCACAAACGATGTGAAAATAATAACATGGTAACACTTCCACTCCCATACTGTGCATTTCAGAAGCCATTTGTGTGCAGTTATGTGTTCACAGGAAAGACATGTGAAGGGCAGCAGAGCCCAGACATGTAAAGCCCCAGTTCCAAAGTCTCTAGATCCATGGGGAACTTTCATGTCTTGAATGTGGAGGCTTCTAATTGCTTTTAGCTGAACAAACTTAGAAGCCTCCACAAGAATTTGCATTATCAGGGCTTGCAGTCCTGCAAAGCCTTGCTGCTCCAGGCATCGTGCTCCCCAGTCTCCAACCCGCAGACAAATAAAGGACCACATAGACTGGTTTGGATCGAAACAGGTCACAACTTTATTGAATACAGATGAGGCCATCAAAATACTTCCGGCCCGCCCACCGGAAATGATGTGTAGGTCAATCCAGGCAGTGGGGTTCCTAAGACTTAGATCAAATAGGGTGACCTCCCCCCACAGGGACCGCCATCTGAGGGAGCATCCTCAGCCCTGGCCCCACCTGGGCACGTGGACATGATCACTCCCCCCCGATACCTTTAATGTAGTGTTTCTCAACCTTGGGTCCCCAGATGTTGTTGCACTACAACTCCCATCATCCCTGAGCTCTGGCCTTGCTAGCTAGGGATGATGGGAGTTGTAGTTCAACAACATCTGGGGACCCAAGGTTGAGAAAGGCTGCTAACGGGATACCCAGCGTTTGGAGGGGCAGGTGGAGACTACAACCTCCCCTCCATCCAAGACAAAGGATTGCCCAATGCCCAACCACCACTCAAGCAGAATGCTCACGGCCAAACCACTCACATCTGCATCCAGGCCCTGATACCATCCACAATGTCTGCTAACCAAATATCATTTCCTGTTGAGGAAAGGTGCATGCCATCAGACCTAAAGAGAGATACTTCTGAGAATGTAATATTGGGGTGCTGAATGCAGCGCCTAACTGCGCGGTTGATTCCCACAGGGTTAGGGTTGTGTCATAGATGTCTCTCAAGCATATCGGACCAGCTGAGGCATATGGTGGGGTATAAATTGTACAGTGTCTGCAAGTTCTCGATTATAGCCCACGTTAAGTCAATTCCCTTGCATTGGCCCAAATCATTTTCCCCTAGCTGAATAATCAGGGCTTCCGGGGGCCCTTGCGACACCCCAATAACTCCATTTTTTATGGCTCTTTGGACCATAATAAAGAATGTGTGTGTGTGTTTTGGGAGGTGATACAAATCCTACCAGGCACTTAGGATGGCATTCAACCTCACAACTCTGAAACTTAGGCTGATGGTGAATCGTCAAACCACGGAGCTTCACAGAGGACTCATGATTTTAACCCTGGTATGCTGCACCCTAGTCTATTTAATATCACCCTAAACTCTGGAAAGAAGGCATAGCAGTCTGGTGAGGGTGGGTCAAATCTTTTCCCATAGGGCTTTTAATCACACTAGAAAAATTGTGACAGTAGAAACCCCTTTTAAACCAATGCTAGACACTTTTCAGTTTAGTTTGGCACCAAGGACTGCAGTGCTTTGGTGTTCACCCCTTTGCAAGTGGGGGGGGGCAAAACAACTCAGCTCTGCCCATGTGACCTCCTTAGTCCGACCCATGTGACCTTATTGTATTTGCCAATAGGGACTTGACCTCAGGATGCACTGCAAGGCCCAGATGTTACCGGGTGGCTCTGGGTACAAGAAGTTGGTTGGGGGAAAGAAAAGCCTTGTTGCATGAGCAGAGTTCCACTCAACACTCTTTCTGGATCTTTCCCGATATGTTTTCAAATGTAGATTACTTGTAGCTAGTTGGAGCTTCCCTACATAGACACCGGATACATGAGAGTACTTGAAATTCAAGCAATTTACATTTAATGTTGTCCAGCAGAGCTCCTGCTGAATTCTGATTCATCTGTAATTTATTATTTAATCTCAGGATGAAACGCTGTGGAGAGAAAAAAAGTTGCATCCAAAATGTTACTCCGTTTCAAAATTAGCCATCTGCCCAGTTGTATGAGCTCAGCCTTTTCCAGTTCCAAAACAACCCATTCTTAATTAAGGTCTGCTCAGAAATAACCTGTGTGAAAGGTGTTCCTGAACTCTTTGTTTAATGCTCAATGATACTGATTCCAGCAGACCTTGCCAATTTACCCTTCACAAATCAAACTCTCCAAGTGTCCCTGTTTTCCAGGGACAGTCCCAGATTTACAGAAGCTGTCCAGGTATCTGATTTGATCCTGGAATGTCCCACTTTTCCTTAGGACATCTCTATTTCCATAATAGATATGTTGGAGGTTATGGAGTCATGTGACCCCCCAAGCCAAGGAGATAAGTAACTATACAACCTTTAGAAAACATCTGAAGGCAGCCCTGTATAGGAAAGTTTTTAATGTTTTTTTAAAACTTTTTATATATGTTAGAAGCCACCCAAAGTGGCTGTGGCAACCCAGTCAGATGACTGGGGGTATAAGGAATAAAATGATGATGATTGTTATTATTAATACTATTATGGAATAAAGGTAAAGGGACCCCTGACCATTACATCCATTCGTGACCGACTCTGGGGTTGCAGTGCTCATCTCGCTTTATTGGCTGAGGGAGCCGGCGTATAGCTTCCGGGTCATGTGGCCAGCATGACTCAGCCGCTTCTGGCGAACCAGAGCAGCACACGGAAACGCCGTTTACCTTCCCGCCGGAGCGGTACCTATTTATCTACTTGCACTTTGATGTGCTTTTGAACTGCTAGGTTGGCAGGAGCAGGGACCGAGCAATGGGAGCTCACACCGTCACGGGGATTCAAACCGCCGACCTTCTGATCGGCAAGTCCTAGGCTCTGTGGTTTAACCCACAGCGCCACCTGCGTCCCTAATATTATGGAATAGGACGTCCCTATTTTATCAG